>NC_090445.1:1047838505-1049174130 GCF_031143425.1 Pleurodeles waltl | reverse complement strand
TTGGTAGATTTTCCTAGGTGCTGGCTAAGCTAGAGCTAGGCAGTTTGCAAAAAACACATCAGATTTCAATGTAAAAAGGTGATGTGTCCTTGTTGCATTTCCTGTCGCGGGCATTAGGCCTACCCACACAAGTGAGGTACCATTTTGATCAGGAGACTTGGGGGAACACAGAACAGCAGTGTTATTGCCCCTTGTCTTTCTCTACATTATTTCCTTCCAAATATAAGACAGTGTGTAAAAAAGACGTCTATTTGAGAAATGCCCTGTAATTCACATGCTAGTATGGGCACCCCGAATTCAGAGATGTGCAATTAACCACTGCTTCTGAACACCCTATCTTGTGCCCATTTTGGAAATATAAAGGTTTCCTTGTTACCTATTTTTCACTCTCTATAGTTCACCAAATGAATTGCTGTACCCCCGGTATACAATGAAAACCCATTGCAAGGTGCAGCTCCTTTATTGGCTCTGGGTACCTAGGGTTCTTGATGAACCTACAAGCCCAGTATATCCCCACAACCAGAAGAGTCCAGCAGACATACCGTATATTACTTTTGAAAATCTGACATCGCAGGAAAAAGTTACAAAGTAAAACGTGGAGAAAGATGGCTGTTTTTTTCACCTCAATTTCAATTTTTTTTTTATTTCAGCTGTTATTTTCTGTAGGAAAACCTTGTAGGATCTACACAAATGACACCTTGTTAAGTTCAGAATTCTGTCTATTTTTCATAAATGTTTAGCTGTCCGGGATCCAGAATTGGTTTCACACCCATTTCTGTCACTAACTGGAAGGAGGCTAAAAGCACAAGAAATTGTAAAAAAGGGCTATGTTACAGTAAAATGCCAAAATTGTGTTGAAAAATGTGGTTGTCTGATTCAAGTCTGCCTGTTCCTGAAAACTGGGAAGATGGTGATTTTAGCACCGCAAACCCTTTGCTGATGACATTTTCAGGGAAAAATCCACATGCTTTCTTCTGCAGCCCTTTTTTCCCTGTTTTTCTGAAAAAAACAAAATGTTAGCTGTATTTTGGCTAATTTCTTGATCTCCTCCAGGGGAACCCACAAACTCTGGGTACCTTTAGAATTTCTAGGATGTTGGAAAAAAAAGATGCAAATTTTGCATGGATAGCTTATGTGGACAAAAAGTTATGAAGGCCTAAGCGCAAACTACCCGAAATAGTAAAAAAAGTGCTCGATCTGGAGGGGGAAGGTGGGGAAGCCCTAGTAGCCAAGGGGTTAAGAAGGAGTTGAAGACATACCACTTTAAAGAATACTTCCTCACAATGTATTAACCACCCGCAACTCAGCCTGCGCTTGTATTACTCACTGACTTTAAACTTGCCTTTGATCATGTACAGCGCTCTGCTGCCTTTTAGCTATGTTCACCCCATAGAAATAACATACATTACACACATATATAACACATATAACATAGGACAGCGTATGGCGTATCGTATAATATAACATAAAATATATATTTTTCAATACTTGTGCTATTTTTTTTTTCTGTTGCAAAATATTTTGTATGAGACTATTTCCCTTAAACTGTGAAATGTTGGATTCACAAATTAATTTTTAAATGCTTTCTCTCGGAAAAATGACATCTGGTTTAGGCGCAGCTTAATTTTCATTCGCAGTTTATCCTCATAACAATGACCCCACTTCAAAGCGGTCGACAATCTCACCTCCTTGGCCCATGCCATGCAGCAAACTGACAAGCTGCCTCTTCTTTTTGATCCTTTGCTAATGAATACATGGAAATAAAGAGCTTTCCTTCAAATCCCAGTTATGATAATTTCATAAGGCTATTTCTGTTCGACAGTTCTAAATGCCATTTTAACAGGTTGCTGCTACTGAATACTATTTTTCACACGTAATTGGCCACTTAAAAAATTCCTGACTTTCAAGATACTGCAATGTTTTGATGTTCGGACATTTGTGGCTGATTGTGATTTAATGCTATATACAGCGTGTATAGGTAAGTGCCATAAATAAAGAAACATTTTATAATACTGCTTGTAATTAACAAGATAAATCAAAGAAAAAAACACAAAAGGCTGATGTCAGAAAATAGGGCAATTTCATGTGGTTTGCTTGAGCCCTTTCAGTAACAGGGTATTTTCTCACGTAAAGAATGTCTTTGTAATTTCCGTGTACCAACAGCAAAAGAGAAATATCCAAAATAAATGGAGGTACGAGAAAAATATAAGATCCAGCACCCACCTAGCTACACCAGGAACAGAAACATACCAGAGCCAACATAAAAAAAACCTCACTGGGCTGTGGACCTGCCTCTCCTTCAGTGCTTCCCTGAATGTGACTTCATTTATATGGTGACATCTTGGCGCTCACACATAAGTTCCTTTTTTCCAGACCCCTCCACGTGGATCTGGAGTTGCTCTTCAGTGGAATTTCGCTTAAAAGTGTGGCTGCTGAATTTTTAGGGTACTTTGTAAACTCCGAAAAGGCCAGGATCTCATGGATGTTATCGGATGCTTTTCAGACTCCAGTGTTGTCTATTTTGGGGATATGGATCCTGCATACGTCTCCAGGTTTGGTTATGGTTGTGGCTTCTTGCATCGGATGGCTATCGAATGCCGGGAGGGAACTTTCAATGAAGTCATCACCTATTAAGGCTCATTTTCAAATCGGGTACAAAGGGAAGGCATTGTCACTTGGAGAACTCCCCCCCCACCAAGTTTAGAAACAAACATAGGACTCTTTTCCCTTTTGATATAACTCCTGGTTATGGGCTAGGTCGTCTGGCTGGGTGACCTATTCCTATAATCCGACCTCAGTGTTGTCTTCATATCAGTTTTCTGTTCCGGAGGACATGAGTACAGCACTTCTACTCGATCATTATGGCTCCAAGTTTGTGTTGCAGTACCCACTGCTGGAGCTGACTTCACTCTATCGGCAGCTTTAAACTAGGATTGCTGGTGTTGTTCCAACTTCCTCCTGCTCCCTCTGGTGCGTCTTCAGGCACCCAGGCACTTGCATGGTCCCCAACTGTTACTCTGATAGTGACTTTTACCCTGGTGGGAGGACTCTGTTGATTCTGCTGAATCCGCCCCACACTGGCAGCACCTTTTTTGCCATCCAAGGCCTTGCCATTTGTTCGAGCATCAATCCCCATTACGACTTTCTTTACAGAGCTGGTTTCAAAAGCGCTTTTGGAGTTACCTAGATGCAGGGGAGTTTTGGCCAAGGTGCCATGCATGGGTAAGGCCTACCTGGCATTTCCAGCTGATATTGTAAAACTAATTAGTGCAGACTTGATAAGGATTCATTTGTGGGCCTCCAAAGTGCCATTGACTTGAATACTTCTGCAAGGTTGACCTTGACTGTCTCTCAGTCGGCCCCTCGGAGGACATTCTTTCTTTTATGGCGGTCCTATGCAAGTCAGCAGAGGTCTTTGAGTTTCTTTTGCTAGTCGGAGAGGTATAGTCTAACCCACCGAATGGAATCCTTCTTCCCAATTCTCCCAAATCAGAACCTTTATTGCTTTTAATAATGTATTTAAACCCCTTTTGCTACTAGGCATTTTCCCCTTCAGGTGGCAGGCCTTTTTTGGCTATTTGGGTCAGTTCACGCTTATGTCCTCATTACCTTTTGTCCACATAAGCTACCCATGCCAAACTTGCGTCCTTTTTTACCAACATATTAGGGATTCTAGAGGTACCCAGAGTTTGTGGGTACTCCTGAAGGAGACCAAGAAATCAGCCAAAATACAGCAAACATTTTGTTTAAAAAAAAAAAAAAATGGGAAAAAGGGCTACAGAAAAAAGCTTGTGTTTTTCCCTGAAAATGGCATCAACAAAGGGTTTGTGGTGCTAACATTACCGTCTTCCCAGCTTTCAGGAACAGGCAGAGTTGAATCAGTAACTAATTTTTGGCATTTTACTGGGACATATCCATTTTACTATTTTTTGTGCTTTCAGCCTCCTTTCAGTTAGTGACCGAAATGGGTGTGAAACCAATGGTGGATCTCGGACAGCTAAACATTTCTGAAAAGTAGACAAAATTATGAATTCAGCAAGGGGTCATTTGTGTAGATCGTCAAGGTTTTCCTACAGAAAATAACAGCTGAAATAAAAAAATATTGAAATTGAGGTTAAAAATAAAACGGCCATTTCTATCCACGTTTTACTCTGTAACTTTTTCCTGCGATGTCAAATTTTCAAAAGCAATATACCGTTATGTCTGCTGGAGTATTTTGGTTGCGGGATATAGAGGGCTTGTAGATTCATCAAGAACCCTAGGCATCCAGAGCCAATAAATTAGGTGCACCTTGCAATGGGTTTTCATTGTATACTGGGTATACCACAATTATTTTGGTAAAATATAAAGAGTCAAAAATAGGTATCAAGGAAACCTTTTAATTTCCAAAATGGGCACAGGATAAGGCGTTGAGAAGCAGTGGTTATTTGCACATCTCTGAATTCCTGGGTCCCCATACTAGCATGTGAATTACAGGGCATTTCTCAAACAGACTTCTTTTTTACACACTGTCTTAGATTTGGAAGGATAAAATGTAGAGAAAGACAAGGTGCAATAACACTTGTTCTTCTATTCTGTATTCCCCCAGGTCCCCCGATAAAAATGGTACCTCACTTGTGTGTGTAGGCCTAGTACCCGCGACAGGAAATGCCCCAAAACACACCATGGACACATCATATTTTCCCAAAGAAAACTGACCTGTTTTTTGCAAAGTACCTAGCTGTGGATTTTGGCCTCTAGCTCAGCCGGCACCTAGGGTAACCTAGCAAATCTATACAATTTTTAAAACTAGACACCTAGGGAAATTCAGAATGGGGTGACTTGTGGTGCTCTCACCAGGTTCCGTTACCCAGAGTCCTTGCAAACCTCAAAATGTGGCAAAAAAACACTTTTTCCTCACATTTCAGTGATGGAAAGTTCTGGAATCTGAGGGGCGCCACAAACTTCCTTGTACCCAGCGTTTACCCAGGTCTCCCAATAAAAATTGTACCTCACTTATGGGGGTAGACCCAGAAATGCCCCCAAACACAATGGGGACACATCACATTTTCTGAAAGAAAACTAACCTTTTTTTTTTTTTTTTTTGCAAAGTGCCTAGCTGTGGATTATGGGCTCTAGTTCAGCCGGCACCTGGGAAAACATAGCAAATCTGGACATTTCTGGAAACTAGACGCCAAGGGAAATTCAGAATGGGGTGACTTGTGGGGCTCTCACCAGGTTCTGTTACCCAGAATCCTTTGCAAACTTCCAAATTTGGCAAAAAACACTTTTTTCCTCACATTTCAGGGATGGAATAGTTCTGGAGTCTAAGAGGAGCCACAAACCTCCTTCTACCCAGATTTACCCCAGGTCTCGTGATAAAAATGGCACCTCACTTGTGTGGGTAGGCCTAGTGCCTCCGACAGGAAATGCCCCAAAACACAACATGGACACATCACATTTTCCCAAAGAAAAGTGACCTATTTTTTGCAAAGTGCCTAGCTGTGGATTTTGTCCTCTAGCTCAGCGGCACCTAGAAAAACCTAGCCTTTCTTATCCTGTCTTCGTCAGCACTAGTCAGTGCCGTCCCCATGGTTAATGGGGACGTGCTGCTTCCAAGGGATACCAAGACCATTGGTAGAGGTCTTTTTCCTCTTTCTCCATGGTCTACCCTGCCAGGCCTTTCTAATCCATCCTCATATGAGCTCATATGTCCTCTCATGTGCAAATGAGGCCCCTTCAGGTCTGATATACTGGCATCAGAAACCAATTAACTCCCCAATACAATATAAAGTCGAGCATAAGGTAACCAAAACAAGTAATTTCACTCACTTTGGCTGAATGAAATTACTTGTTTTGTTTGATTTATGCTCCATTTCAAATTACTTAGAGGACTTAATTGATTTTTTAACACTTTTATTTTATTGGCATTTAATGAATTACATTCCCATTGTACCACACATTGTCCAACCGTCTCAGATGTGTTTGGGATACATGTATATACATCACTTTTTTTCTATGTACAAGTACGTCCGATTGTCTTAAGCATCAGTTTAAGCGCTGTTGCATCTCAGTAAGTATCATGCGTATCCACTACATACAGGGTATTCTGGTGTTGCTCTATTACAGGTTGGTTTATTGGTGTCTATGGTCCGGGTAAGGTTGGGATACTTCTACCCTCCGGTAGAATGATCCATGTTGTGGTCTAAGTTAAATGAGCCATGCCCGGTGCATGAAACTTAACAAACTTAAAAGTTAATAACTGAGAACTGTTGGAACTGACCTATGGTGAAGGTGCCATTATACATAATAAGTATCCTTGTCTAGGCATCTCATGTCAAGTACATAGTATTGATTCTAGTAGCTGCGTGTGGACATCGAGGGGGAGGTGCCCTTGCGGACTCCTGGCATCTGTGCCAATTGTTGCCTATGACCTTAGTGAGTACCCTAGCTCCCCGATCTTCTCACATCTTGGCCCCGTCTTGATTCTCTGTGGTGTCTGTGGAGCCTGAGTCTTCCTCTGAACCAATTGTTTCCCTCACATCTATTACTTGAGACCACTGAGGGGCTATTGGCTTGTGTCTGATCCCTCTACTCTCCTCCCATCCCAGGGAGGAGAGTAGAGGGATCTTCTGCTCTTGCCCAATGTACTACGTCTCTTTCCCATGCGGTGAGGCTTGGACCTCTACCCTGCTTCGATGTCAAAGATATCCTGTTTTTAGCTAGAATCAAGGCCAGGTCCACAAACCTGTTACCAACCTTCCTGGTACGGAGTCTACTGAACAATCCCAACAAGCAGGTCGCCATGGAGTTTTCAAGGTTTCTATGCAGTACCCGATTAAGTTTGTGTATAGCCCCCTCCCTGAATTCTTGTAGAGACGGACAGCCCCAGGTCAGATGGCTGTAGTCTGTGTCTTGTAGTCCACACCGGGGACAGTTTAACGCGTTCCCCCCATATATAAGCCTAATCCGACATGGGGTAAGGTATGTCCTATGGGTATAGTTGTATTGGATATATTTCAGTCGTGTATTTCTGGATACAGTGGGAGGGTATGCTAAGACCTTCTTCACTATACGTCAGTGAGGGACCTGTTCAGATCCGTCTTCCACCTAGTCCGGAGGCTATATAATGGGGTGTGCATCATTCTGAGCAATGCTTTATATAACCAGGAGACAAGATGAGAGCCATCTCTGATGGACAGCATAGTCTGAAGGACCGCATGTATATTGGGTTCCGCTGGTGCCACTCCCCAGAGGTCCCTAGTGGCCGGTACCACTGCTTCATATGTCAAGGTAAGCCGGTCTGCCCTGCCAGGTCACCAAACGGGATCAACATTCCCTGGCAGTACATCTTGCCCACCGTCTGTATCCCTGCTGCCAACCAGTGATGTAGTTGTCTCTCTGTGAAGCAGTTGGGGGGGGGTCCCAATGAGGGATCACCACCAGGGGAATCGCTGGCGCATATGAAGCACCGGTCTTTGTTCTCCTGAGTGTCCTCTGCCAGCCAGGGCTGATGCCAGTAGCACCCCTGGTCGGGGGCACCGAAGGCTAGGTTTCAGTATTGCGGCCAGAAGTCTACTCTAATCTGGGTCCTCTACGGCAGGAGCGATCTCAGCAAGGTCCACCCCACCTAGCCTGCGGGAGGGCCTTTGCAGTTGTGCTGTCAAAAGGTAGAGCTCAAAATCAGATACCCCAAGTCCTCCCATTCTCTGGTGGCAGACGAAGAGTGGCCAGGGCCACTCGCTGCCGTCCACCATCCCACAACAACTCCAGCACCAGTACATCTAATGATCTGAACCAGGTTGCTGGGAGCGTAATAGGCAGGTTAACAAAACAGTAGAGTAGCACAGGGAGCATTACCATCTTAGTGAGGGAGTTGCTTGCCATGATAGGAAGGTGAAGGGAGTGCCAGAAGGTGACAGCAGACCGCAGCGCCCAAAGTGCCTTCCCCACATTGCCCTCCTGGAGATCCTGAAGGTCAGGGTAGACCTGTATAACCAAGTAGCGGAACAGGTGACATCCTCCGGGCAGGAGACTGGGTGGGCTATGCCGCCGCACATCGGAAATACATTTGTTTTCCTGCAGTTCAGGCAGAATCATCAAGCAGGTGAAATACCCGAGGTAGCGTTCTTCTCCCGTCCCTGAGGTTTATTAGGAAGTCATCTGTGTTAGAAATGGGGTTTTTGGTTGGCAGTCAGGTTACCCTCTGTCCAAGCAAGAACCCTCACTCTAGTCAGGGTAAGTCACACACAATCCAAACTTAGCCTGTGCCCACCCTCTGGTAGCTTGGCACGAGCAGTCAGGCTTAACTTAGAAGGCAATGTGTAAAGTATTTGTGCAATAAATCATACAATACCACCATATAGCACCACAAAAATACACCACACAGTGTTTAGAAAAATATATAATATTTATCAGGATAATTGTAGGTCAAAACGAATAAAGTTGCAATGTGAATTTGTAGAGATATCACTGAAAAGTGATATAAAGTGTCTTAAGTCTTTAAAAAGCAAACAAAGTCTCTTTCAAGAACAAAGTACCTGGTTTAAAGTGGAAAATCTCCGCAAAGGGCCACAGAAGAAGAGATATGTGGAAAAATGGTGTGCGCGTCAATTTCTCCCTAGCACACACGAACTTGTGTCGTTATTTTCCACACGGGGAAGTCGTGCGTCGTTTTCCGGCGCGCGGACAGTCTCTTTCTGTGGATCGCGGGGATTACCAGATGTCCCGGGTCTGTGCGTGGATTTTCCTGCTTGTTTTCCGGCTGCACGTTGTTCTGCGGGGCTGCGCGTCGAAGTTTCGCTCTCACGGCAGGCGTCGTGTCAATTTCTCCTCTGGAGGTCGGGCGGCGTTGTCCTTGCGAGGCCGTGCGTCGAAGTTCCAGTCGTCCCGAAGGCATTGCGTCGATCAGCGTCGGTGTGCGCCGTTTTTCTCGCCGCGGAACAAGCTGTGCGTCAAAAATTTCAGTGCACGGAGCGTCCAAGTGAAAAAGAGAAGTCTTTTTGGTCCTGAGACTTCAGGGAACAGGAGGCAAGCTCTATCCAAGCCCTTATAGAGCACTTTCACAGCCAGACAAGAGTTCAGCAAGGCCGCAGGCCAACAGCAAGGCAGCAGTCCTTTGTAGAAAGCAGACAGGTGAGTCCTTTGAGCAGCCAGGCAGTTCTTATTGGCAGGATGTAGTTTCTGGTCCAGGTTTCTTCTCCAGCAAGTGTCTGATGAGGTAGGGCAGAGGCCCTGTTTTATACCCAAATGTGCCTTTGAAGTGGGGGAGACTTCAAAGAGTGGCTAAGAAGTGCACCAGGTCCCCTTTCAGTTCAATCCTGTCAGCCAGGGTCCCAGTAGGGGGTGTGGCAGTCCTTTGTGTGAAAGCAGGCCCTCCACCCTCCCAACCCAGGTAGACCCATTCAAAATGCAGATGTATGCAAGTCAGGCTGAGTACCCTGTGTTTGGGGTGTGTCTGAGTGAATGCACAAGGAGCTGTCAACTAAGCCCAGCCAGACGTGGATTGTAAGGCACAGAAAGATTTAAGTGCAAAGAAATGCTCACTTTCTAAAAGTGGCATTTCTAGAACAGTAATATTAAATCTAACTTCACCATTCAGGAGGATTTTATATTACCATTCTGGCCATACTAAATATGACCTTCCTACTCCTTTCAGATCAGCAGCTACCACTTCAATACTGTATGAGGGCAGCCCCAATGTTAGCCTATGAAGGGAGCAGGCCTCACAGTAGTGCAAAAACTAATTTAGGAGTTTTACACTACCAGGACATGTAAACTACACAGATACATGTTCTGCCTTTCACCCACACAGCACCCTGCTCTAGGGGTTACCTAGGGCCCAGATTAGAGGTGACTTATATGTGGAGAAAGGGGAGGTTTAGGCTTGGCAAGTACTTTTAAATGCCAAGTCGAGGTGACAGTGAAACTGCACACACAGGCCTTGCAATGGCAGGCCTGAGACAAGGAAAGGGGCTACTTAAGTGGGTGGCACAACCAGTGCTGCAGGCCCACTAGTAGCATTTCATCTACAGGCCCTAGGCACATAGAGTGCACATTACTAGGGACTTGTAAGTAAATTAAATAGTCCAATCAGGTATGATTCAAGGTTAACATGTTTTAAGGGAGAGAGCATATGCACTTTAGCACTGGTTAGCAGTGGTAAAGTGCGCAGAGTCTAAAAGCCAGCAAAAACAGTGTCCAAAAAGTGGAGGGAGGCAGGCAAAAAGTTAGGGGTGACCACCCTAAGGCTGTCCGGTCTAACATGTGTCCCCCCCAGCTGAAAGTGGGGAGAGCTACCCGACCTCCTGGGAGCTCTCATCGCTAAGGCGGAAGTATCTGGAGAGACCATCAGCGTTAGCGTGGTCAACCCCTGGGCGATGCTCCACCGTAAAGTCCATCCCCTGTAGGGAAATGGACCACCTCAAGAGTTTTGGATTCTCCCCCCTCATCTGCATGAGCCATCTGAGGGGCCTGTGGTCTGTCTGAACCCGGAAGTGAGTCCCAAACAGGTAGGGTCTTAACTTCTTCAGTGCCCAGACCACAGCAAAAGCTTCTCTCTCAATAGCACTCCACCTCTGTTCCCATGGTAATAGCCTTCTGCTAATAAAGACTACTGGTTGGTCTAGGCCCTCCTCATTTAGCTGTGCTAGGACCGTCCCTGTGCCATGCTCTGAAGCGTCTGTCTGCACGATAAATTCCTGGGAGTAGTCAGGGGCCTTGAGCACGGGCCGTGCACATGGCTTCCTTCAGGGAGTCAAAGGCTTTCTGACAAGCCTCTGTCCAATTCACCAACCTAGGTTGTTTCTTGGAAGTGAGGTCTGTCAAGGGTGACACAATGGTACCATAGCCCTTGACAAATCTGCGGTAGTATCCAGTGAGGCCTAAAAAGGCTCTCACCTCAGTCTGTGTTCTAGGAGGTTGCCAGACCTTGATAGTTTCAATCTTGGCCTGGAGTGGCTGCACCTTGCCACCACCTACTAGGTGTCCCAAGTACACCACTGAACCCTGCCCAATCTGGCACTTACTAGCCTTGATGGTCAGGCCTGCCTGTTGCAGGGCCTGAAGCACCTCCTTGAGGTGGAGCAGGTGTTCCTCCCAGCTGGAACTGTAGACAGCTATGTCATCCAGGTAGGCTGCACAGAAGGCATCCTTGCCAGCTAGGACCCCGTTAACCAACCTTTGGAAGGTAGCGGGGGCATTTTCAATCCAAATGGCATCACCCGGAACTGGTAATGGCCATCAGGGGTTGAAAATGCGGATCTCTCTTTAGCCCCCTCAGTCAGGGCGATCTGCCAGTACCCTGAAGTAAGATCAAACGTACTCAGGAACTTGGCAGTGCCCAGCCTGTCAACGAGCTCATCAACTCGGGGGATGGGGTGAGCATCAGTCCGTGTGACTGAGTTGAGACCCCGGTAGTCTACACAGAACCGGAATTCTGGCTTTGCACCTGGGGCAGTAGCCTTAGGGACCAACACCACTGGGCTGGCCCAGGGACTACTGGATTTCTCGATAACCCCTAAAGCTAACATCTTGGAGACCTCCTCCTTGATGCTGGCTTTCACCTTATCCGATAACCTGTAAATTTTGTTCTTCACAGGGAGACTGTCACCGGTGTCAGTGTCAATAACACAGAGGTAGGTCAGTCCAGGAGTAAGGGAGAACAGGGGGGAGAACTGCTCCAACAGCTCATAGCAATCTCCTTTCTGGTTTAGAGTCAGGGAGTCAGAGAGAATGACCCCTTTTACTGACCCATCACCTTCTTGGGCAGAGAGGAGGTCGGGGAGAGGTTCGCTCTCCTCTTCCATTCCTTCATCTGTGACCAGAAGCATGCTGACCTCAGACCTCTCAAAATGAGCCTTTAGTCGGTTGACATGGAGCACCCTTAAGGGGGTTCCTAGGGGTTTGGAGGTCCACTAGGTAAGTGGCCTCCCCTTTCCGCTCCTTTACTTCAAATGGGCCAGACCAGCGTTCCTGGAGAGCTCTAGGCTCTACTGGCTCCATTACCCACACTTTGTCTCCAGGTTGAAACTCTACCAGGGTGGCCTTCTGGTCATACCAGCGTTTCATTACCACTTGACTGGTCTCAAGGTTACTTTGGGCCTCTTTCCAGAAGCGGGTCATCTGGTTGCGGAGGGCCAACATGTAGCTGACCACATCCTGAGTGGGCGCCTTTGGAGCTTTCTCCAACCCCTCCTTGACAATGCTTAAGGGTCCCCTGACAGGGTACCCATAGAGAAGCTCAAAGGGACTGAACCCCACCCCCCTCTGGGGGACCTCTCTGTAAGCAAAGAGAACACATGGTAAGAGGACGTCCCACTTATGCCTCATGGCCTCAGGGAGGCCACCAATCATGCCTTTCAAGGTCTTGTTGAATCTCTCCACAAGACCATTAGATTGGGGGTGATAGGGTGTGGTGAACTTGTAGGTTACACCACACGCATCCCACAGAGACTTCATGTATGCAGACATGAAGTTAGTGCCTCTGTCAGACACTATCTCCTTTGGGAATCCCACACGGGTAAATATCCCCATCAGAGTTCTGGCCACCACCTGTGCAGTTACGGTCCTCAGAGGGATTGCCTCTGGGTAACGGGTGGCATGGTCCACCAAAACCAGGATGAACCTGTTGCCCGGGGCAGTTTTAGGGTCCAAGGGACCAACAATGTCGATGCCCACCCTTTCAAAGGGGGTGCCAATGACAGGAAGTGGAATCAGGGGGGTTTTAACCCTTTTCCCTGCTTTACCACTGGCCTGGCAGGTAGGACAAGATCTACAGAACTTATCTGAGTTTGTCCTCATTCTGGGCCAATAAAAGTGGGTGACAAGCCTGTCAAAGGTCTTGCCTTGCCCCAAATGTCCTGCCAAGGGAATGTTGTGAGCCAGACCCAGTAGGAAGGTTCGGTAACACTGGGGGACCACCAGCGCATGCGCTGACCCCATGGCCGGAACCTTAGGCTCACTGTAGAGGAGATCATTCTTCCAATATAGGTGGTGATCGCCAGAGGCTTCACCTGCTGCCTGGTCTGAGGCTTGCTTCCTCAGACATTCTCGAGTGGGACATTCTTTCTGCGCCTTGCAGAATTCCTCCCTGGTGGGTCCACCCTCCACTTGCCAGCCAGCAAGCTCAGGTAGGTCACCTAGGGTGGCAATGTCTTCCCCAGTTGGCTCAGGAGCCTCCTCCTCAGGAGCCCCGTCAACCACTGCGGGAACTTCTGGGACCGGTTTCCCGCGCCCCGTGCCCCTCCTCTTGGCAGTTCTCTGGGCCATTGTTCCAGGCTCCAGACGCCCTTGACTTCCCTCACAGTCAGCCATGGACCGTGTGGTCATGCAGACCCACTCAGGTAACCCTAACATCTCCAGGTGAGATCTGAGCTCTACTTCTTTCCAAGCAGTATGCTCAAGATCATTGCCTAACAGACACTCTACAGGCATGGCAGGACTCACAGCTACTTTCAGAGTACCAGAGACCCGCCCCCTCACTCAAAGGGAACCAGAGCCACCGGTAGGTGACTCTCACGATTGTCAGCGACTATGACCTGGTGGAATGTATTAGGGACTATCTGCTCTGTTGACACCAGCTGACTCTTGATAGTAGTCATACTGGCTCCTGTGTCACGCAGAGCCTCCACCTTCTGCCCATCGATAGTGACCCACTGCCTGTACTTAAAAGTATTTTGGGGCATGTGGGCTTTGGGCACCATTTCTCCTTCCCCCAGGGACACTAGGGAAATCTCTACCTGTTCCCCAAAGCTATCTGGGTCCATCTCCCCCCGAGCGCTACACTAGTCAACCCAGGTGTCTCTCCAGTAGTGGACGGTGCCCTCTTGGAGCACTGGGGGTCGCCTTTATAGTGACCATATTGGTAGCACTCTAAACATTTGGGGTTGGATCTCCCTGATTTGTCATAAGTCCCTGGCTTTTTCCCAAATCTAGAAAAGGAATGGTTGCCACCCCCTCCCTGGGAATTCTTTTGGGGGCCTTTTGAGAGTTCCTTATCTGTAAGTTTATCTCCCCCCGCTTTCTTCTGTTGGGAACCCTGACCACCTTTGTGGGTGTCCCCCCCCAGGTACCTTTTTGGACACTCTGGTGCTAACCCAGAGGTCCGCCTCCTCAGCAAGCTTCCTGGGATCAGTCAGCTTACTATCTACCAAGTGCTGGCGCAACTCTGTACAGGTAACATTGAGTATATGCTCTCTCAGAATCAAGTCATATAGCCCTTTATAATTATCAACTTTGTTGCCCCGCACCCATCTATTCAGTGCCTTACTGGAAAAGTCAAAGAAATCTACCCATGTTTGTGTGGTTTGTTTGGTGCTGTCCCTGAACCTCTGACGGTATCCCTCAGGGGTCAGCCCAAACTTGGCAAGTAAAGTGGCTTTCTGAAGTGGGTATGTGTTTTGATCATGTTGATCCAATGTGAGAAGTGTGTCCCTCCCCAATGGCGGCACATAACCCCACATAGCTACCCCCCATTGCTCTTCAGGAACCTCATGAGCCCTTAGTGCAACTTCATAAGCAGCCAACCATTTATCTATGTCATCTCCCACCACAAAACTGGGCACCACATTTTTGGGTATACGAACCTTCTTTTCTCCAGCAGGTCCTGTCTGTATGCTGCCACCATTATTGCTGGATTCAGACTGTCTCGCCTTGATCTCCAGCTCCTTGAGACTCAGTTCATGAGCCAACAATAGTTTCTTTTCAGCCAAAACTCTCTCAGCTTCCACCTGTTTGGCTGCTCTTTCAGCTTCAGCTTGTTTGGCTGCTCTTTCAGCTTCAGCTTGTTTGGCTGCTCTTTCAGCTTCAGCTTGTTTGGCTGCTCTTTCAGCTTCAGCTTGTTTGGCTGCTCTTTCAGCTTCAGCTTGATTGGCTGCCCTTTCAGCTTCAGCTTGTTTGGCTTCTCTTTTAGCTTCAATTTGTTTGGCTGCTCTTTCAGCTTCAATCTGTTTGGCTGCTCTTTCAGCCTCAGCTTGCTTGGCTTCTCTCTCAGCCCCAGCTTGCTTGGCTTCTCTCTCAGCCCTTCTTTCCTCCTGTTGAGCCTCAATTTTCAGTTTTGCCATTTGCAATTGGAACTCCCTTTCCTCTCTCCCTTCCTCTGCGGTCAGGCTTTGCACAGAGACACTGCTCCCTGGTCTGGAAGGGGGTACAATTGCAGTGGTAACATCATCCACAGATAGCAACAAATCCTCTGAGGGGCCATTTTCTGGCTCCTCTTCCTCATTATCCTCTTCTAAATGGGCTTCTGCGCAGGCCCTCAGCGCCACTTGAAAGTCCTCCTTTTTGGAGGCCCCTTGGTTGGGTACCATCATTGCCCTGCAGAACCCTCTTAGTTGTTTGACCGTATATGTATCCAACAGGACTAGGTCAAAGTCTCCCATTTGAGACCCAGTCAGAGACCTGTTGAGTGAGGATTTAGTTTTTGAAAATTGTCAGGGAAAAAAAAAATAAAAAAATTTAGCAAAAAGAGGTAAAAATCAAGTTGACCTTCAACTGTGGGTAGGTAGTGAAATACTTAGCTACTGTATGTCACTGCACAAACACAAGTCCTATCCTCACCGCTGATCACCAATGTTAGAAATGGGGTTTTTGGTTGGCAGTCAGGTTACCCTCTGTCCAAGCAAGAACCCTCACTCTAGTCAGGGTAAGTCACACACAATCCAAAATTAGCCTGTGCCCACCCTCTGGTAGCTTGGCACGAGCAGTCAGGCTTAACTTAGAAGGCAATGTGTAAAGTAGTTGTGCAATAAATCATACAATACCACCATATAGCACCACAAAAATACACCACACAATGTTTAGAAAAATATATAATATTTATCAGGATAATTGTAGGTCAAAACGAATAAAGTTGCAATGTGAATTTGTAGAGATATCACTGAAAAGTGATATAAAGGGGGTCATTCTGACCCTGACGGGCGGCGGAGGCCGCCCGCCAGAGTTCCCCCCTCCGAAATACCGCTCCGCGGTCGAAAGACCGCGGAGGGTATTCTAAGTTTTTCCCTGGGCTGGCGGGCGGTCGCCAAAAGACCGCCCGCCAGCCCAGGGAAAAACTCCCTTCCCACGAGGATGCCGGCTCGTAATCGAGCCGGCGGAGTGGGAAGGTGCGACGGGTGCTGTTGCACCCGTCGCGTATTTCACTGTCTGCCAAGCAGACAGTGAAATACTTGTAGGGGCCCCCTTACGGGGGCCCCTGCAGTGCCCATGCCAGTGGCATGGGCACTGCAGGGGCCCCGCGACCCCCCCTACCGCCATCCGGTTCCCAGCGGGCGGACCGCCGGGAACTGGATGGCGGTAGGGGGGGTCGGAATCCCCTCAGCGGCGCAGCTAGCTGCGCCGCCTTGGAGGATTCAAAAGGGCGGCGGTACACTGGCGGGAGACCGCCAGTGTTGCCGGTCCGACCGCGGCTTTACCGCCGCGGTCAGAATGCCCTGCGGGGCACCGCCGGCCTGTCGGCGGTGCTCCCGCCGACCCTGGCCCCGGCGGTCTAAGACCGCCGTGGTCAGAATGACCCCCAAAGTGTCTTAAGTCTTTAAAAAGCAAACAAAGTCTCTTTCAAGCACAAAGTACCTGGTTTGGAGTGGAAAATCTCCTCAGAGGGCCACAGAAGAAGAGATACGTGGAAAAATGGTGTGCGCGACGATTTCTCCCCAGCACACACGAATTGGCGTCGTTATTTTCCACGCGGGGAAGTCGTGTGTTGTTTTCCGGCACGCGGACAGTCTCTTTCTGTGGATCGCGGGGATTTCCAGATGTCCCGGGTCTGTGCGTGGATTTTCCTGCTTGTTTTCCAGCTGCGCGTCATTCTGCGGGGCTGCGCGTCGAAGTTTCGCTCTCACGGCAGGCGTCGCGTCGATTTCTCCTCTGGAGGTCAGGCGGCGTTGTACTTGCGAGGCCGTGCGTCGAAGTTCCGGTCGTCCCGAAGGCGTTGCGTCGGCGCACGGAGCTTCCAAGTGAAAAAGAGAAGTCTTTTTGGTCCTGAGACTTCAGGGAACAGGAGGCAAGCTCTATCCAAGCCCTTGGAGAGCACTTTCACAGCCAGACAAGAGTTCAGCAAGGCCGCAGGCCAACATCAAGGCAGCAGTCCTTTGTAGAAAGCAGACAGGAGAGTCCTTTGAGCAGCCAGGCAGTTCTTCTTGGCAGGATGTAGTTTCTGGTTATGGTTTCTTCTCCAGCAGGTGTCTGATGAGGTAGGGCAGAGGCCCTGTTTTATAGCCAAATGTGCCTTTGAAGTGGGGGAGACTTCAAAGAGTGGCCAAGAAGTGCACCAGGTCCCCTTTCAGTTCAATCCTGTCTGCCAGGGTCCGAGTAGGGGGTGTGGCAGTCCTTTGTGTCAGAGCAGGCCCTCCTCCCTCCCAGCCCAGGAAGACCCATTCAAAATGCAGATGTATACAAGTGAGGCTGAGTACCCTGTGTTTGGGGTGTGTTTGAGTGAATGCACAAGGAGCTGTCAACTAAGCGCAGCCAGACGTGGATTGTAAGGCACAGAAAGATTTAAGTGCAAAGAAATGCTCACTTTCTAAAAGTGGCATTTCTAGAACAGTAATATTAAATCCAACTTCACCAGTCAGCAGGATTTTATATTACCATTCTGGCCATACTAAATATGACCTTCCTACTCCTTTCAGATCAGCAGCTACCACTTCAATACTGTATGAGGGCAGCCCCAATGTTAGCCTATGAAGGGAGCAGGCCTCACAGTAGTGCAAAAACGAATTTAGGAGTTTTACACTACCAGGACATATAACTACTCAGGTACATGTTCTGCCTTTCACCCACACAGCACCCTGCTCTAGGGGTTACCTAGGGCACACATTAGAGGTGACTTATATGTGGAGAAAGGGGAGGTTTAGGCTTGGCAAGTACTTTTAAATGCCAAGTCGAGGTGACAGTAAAACTGCACACACAGTCCTTGCAATGGCAGGCCTGAGACAAGGAAAAGGGGCTACTAAAGTGGGTGGCACAACCAGTGCTGCAGGCCCACTAGTAGCATTTAATCTACAGGCCCTAGGCACATAGAGTGCACATTACTAGGGACTTATAAGTAAATTAAATAGTCCAATCAGGTATGATTCAAGGTTACCATGTTTTAAGGAAGAGAGCATATGCACTTTAGCACTGGTTAGCAGTGGTAAAGTGCGCAGAGACTAAAAGCCAGCAAAAACAGTGTCCAAAAAGTGGAGGGAGGCAGGCAAAAAGTTAGGGGTGACCACCCTAAGGCTGTCCGGTCTAACAATCTGCTTATAAGGAGACAATATTAAGCTTCTCATTCCTGTATATTCCCCAGTCCTGTCCCACTGCTCTGAGTTTTGCTGCCAATGGTTCTATAGCCATAGCAAAGAGAAGTGGCGACAGCGGGCATCCCTTCCCGGTCCCTCTGTGTATCTCATAGCTACCGGAGATCATCCGTCCTGCCTTGACCCTTGCAGTGGGGTGCGAGTACAGTAATTTGACCCAGTCCCTCCAGGCCTGCCCCAGTCCCATCTGTAACATGGTGTCCTCCAGAAACTTCCAGCTCACCGTATCGAAGGCCTTTTCCAAGTCCACCAATACAACCATATCTGTCGGGCCTGGGGGGTGCATGCCGTCATAAAGGAGGGAGTAGAGTCTCCGGAGGTTTTGGGAGGTGCCCCGTTTAGGTATAAATCAATTTTGGTCACTATGTATCAGAGTGCACATATGGGGCAGCAGTCTCTTAGCAAGGGCTTTGCTTAGTATCTTAAAATCCGTATTCAGCATGGACAGTGACCGTAAATCCGTGAATCCCACATCCGCTTGCGTAGATTTGGGCAGTGGTACCACTGTGGCTTCCCGGGTGGAGGCTGGCAACACCTTAGCCGTTTAGGCCTCAGTGTACACCTCCACAAGCTGCAGCACCAGGGTTCCTTTGTATAATTTATAGAACTCTGGGGGCAGGCCATCTGAGCCCGGGGTGTTGCCTGACACCAAGGACGTTATGGCTGCCTTGACTTCCTCTACTGTCATTGCTGCCCCCAGTGTATCCATGCCTTTCTCTGTAAGCACACTCTGAGGGAGGACAGCTAGGAAGCCTTCCGAGCCATTGGGCCCGACTAGTTGTAATGGGCTGTACAGTGACTTGTAGTAGGTCATAAATTCCGTGTTTATTTGGATAGGTAATTAGAGTATAGTTCCCTCTGCGGTGACCAATCTAGAAATCGTAGTCCCACACTCCCCTGTCCGGGCGAGTCAACCAGGCCAGTAACCTCCCCACTCGCCCTTCCTCTTAATGTACCCTACAAATTTATTTCTTATAATCATGGCATTGGAGTCGTTCCAGTGCAATATTGTATAATTCCCTGGTCTCTAATAATCTTGCGTGTGCCATAGAGGTACAGTCGAGGTCATTTTCACATTGATGCAGAGTGGTCTACAGGCGCAAGATGTCCCGTTGAAGGTCCCATCTAATGCCCACCGTTTGTCCCAGGCAATGTTCCCTCAACACCACCTTCAAGGTCTCCCACTAAATTCCCGGCTAGATGCTGTCCCTGGGTTTGATGATAGGTATTCAGACAGTCTGGACGTCAATGCCTCCCGGAAGATTTAATCTGCTAGGGCACTAGAGTGCAGTTGGCAGGTCAGGACCGGTGAACGGGCCTCTGTTGTTTGTGGGGAGAGGAGCAGGGGACTGTAATCAGAGATGGTCCGACCAAGGTATTCCATCTGTGTTACCATACCGGTAAGGGAGGAGGAACATATAATGCGGTCTATCCTAGTGTGTACATGGCAAAGGTGGGAATAATATGAGTAATTTCTTTCCAATGGGTGTTGGAGATGCCATACGTCCACTTTGTCCCACTGTGTTATCCAGTTTGTCATGCCCGCTGCTACCCTCACAGTCACCGTGCCCTGCAGTGGTGGTGTTGAGCGGTCCATGAGGGGGTCCAATACCCCGTTAAAGTCTACGGGATGTCAATTAAACTTGTCAGGCGGGGAGACACAGAGAGTAGGAAGGAAATCTGTTCTTGGTTCGGTGCATATATACTCCCCAGCACTATTGGCTTGCCATAAAGGCATCCCCCCACCAGTACATAAAGTCCTTCTTTATCAACCTCTACGGAGGAGGCCTCAAAGGGAACCCCTGCTCTCACCCAAACTGCCACCCTGGGCATATGCAGAGTATGTAATTGCAAATATCTGCCCCCCACCAGCGCCTTCGGAGGGGTTCAACTTTTACCTGGGTGAGGGGGGTTTCTTGCAGCATGGCAATATGCACCCCCCTACATTTCATGCATGAGAGAACTTTATGACATTCGGCCACTGAGCCTAATCCCCTGATATTCCAGGATATTATTTTAATCTGTGAGTGTGTATCTGCCATACTCAGTGATAGGCTGGGCCTGTATCATGTTCCCATTCCCCCCATCTGCTCCTGCATGACCCCTCAACATCACAGCATGTCTCTCACAACCACGGGTTAAAACAGTTAAAACAAATGTGTTCCGACTCCCCTCCCCAAGAAAAGCTGAACAACCGCTGTCTGTCCAAACCATATAAACCAGTGTGTAACTATTCATTATAATCTTCCCGCTGAAGAAGCCAGCAGGTGATTGGGGGCAGTCTTTGAAAACATCAGGGTCGCCTCCCACAGAGCGGGTCGGGCCATTACCTTAGTCAAACAACAGGCACAGGCAATAGCCAGGGCAGGACCCCATCTCTTCAAGCAATGTCATCTGTGGTCCGGGGCGTCACCCGGGAAAGCCCTTCCAAGATGCTAGGCATAGATTCATCATCCATGGATTCTCCCGTCACCAGGGAGTCCCAGTCAGGCCTGCGTATCACCTTCTGAGATGCCCCCCTCCAACAGGGAGGCCGCCACCTCCAGGGCTGCTTTCTTCCCTTGTCTTGTCTGTTGCTGAGCCGGTTTCATCACTCGTGTGTTTCCTACTAAGCCACGTGTACACCGCTTCTTACCTTGGCGCCGGGATGGGCCAGGCTCCTCGTTCTGTGCTTTATCTGTACCCGCCCGGTACTTTTCCAGCCACCCCCTGTTTCGTCCGTGTCTTGGAAAAACTGGGTTCAGCCTTCTTGCATAATCTTCAGTTTGAACGGAAACATCAATGAGTATCTGATTCCCTCATCACGCAGAACTCGTTTCACTGCTGTGAAGGTGGCTCGTTTACCCTGGACTGCCGCTGTGAAATCTGGGAACAGAGTGACCCGAGTAACCCCCACTTCGAACTGACACTCTTCTCTCACCGCCTGTAACAGGAGGTCACGGTCCCTGTAGTGTAGGAGTTTGACCACTATCGGCCTTGGCACCCTCCCCCGCGCCGGCGGACAGGCAGGTACGCAGTGTGCTTTTTCCAGTGCAAAGAACGGCTTAAGGGGCAGTCCTTCATGATCGATCTCAGCCATTTCTCCAGGTAAGTCACTGCATCGGGCCATTCTGCATTTTCAAGAAGCCTCATTATACGCACATTATTACGTCTGTTGCGGCCTTCAGCATCTTCAGCTCTGTACTGAATCTGCTCTGTGAGTTGGGCAAGTTTGGATTTCACTGCCTAGTGAGCAGGCCGCAGATCCTCCAACACCTCTTCTGCATCCTTCACCCTATCCGACAACCTATGATGGTCAGTGCGTAGGTGGCTTAGTTCGTCCGATACTCTGCCTATGTCTGGTCTCAGGGTTGTTTTAGTGACCTCATTGACCCCCAGGATCCTAATCAAAGTGTCTTGCATGCTGGGGGCGTGGGCCCTTCCCTCATTTCACTATCTGGCCACTGGCGGCCTGGGTCAGAGACAGCCAGGCCTTGACCTTGTGATTTAGGACGGACCTTCCCCATGGTGAAAGCATGCCAGCCGCTAAGTGCAGGGTCAGGTTCCCCTCTCCCCTGCACCGAGGCAGGTTTCGGGGTAGCAAGAAGCACCGGCACGAACTCCAGCCCCCATCGGATCAATGCAGCACACAGAGCCTTCGGTGCTGCTGTTCCAACCGTGGCCCAATGAGCGTAAAAAACAGAGGCCACCGCCGGATGTGCGCCACTACGGTTCTCCAGTGACACACCGCAGAGAGTCTAATGGGAGTCCGTCTCAGCAAGTGCACTCCACACTGCGGGCCCCCTTTTCATGTCCCTCTCCACAGTCTGCCTCAGCAGGCTCAAGCCCGCTGTTTCGCAATACCACCATGGGACTCCAGGGCCACCTGCCCTACTGCAATCTGGGTGAAGCCCACACCTTTTTGGGGCGCCCTGACCCTCTCTGCAGATTGGGCTATGGCAGCGCAGCTCCCTTGAAGTTCAGTCCACGCCTGGGCCCCCAGCCGGGTGCGTGCCCCACCTAGGGGCCTCTGGCCCCCCGAGTGGGAGATCCAATTCTGGCTACCACCAACAGCACCCAGCTAGGTCCATGCTCACGGTGTCCTCTCCCAGTGGGTCCGTCCTTCCTCAGGTGTAGCCGGCATAGAACCAGCCAGTCCCCCTAGGCTCCCCAGCTGAACTTCACCGCCTCACCTGTGGCGACCGGGGTGGGCCCGTGTGTGTGCCCTGGACCACTATCCTGGCTGCTTCTCACTCAGGGTGCACCTCGCGCTGTGCAAGGGGGACCCGCTGTACTCCTCTGAAGGAGGGGGCAGCCTGATCCCTTTGTCCGCGCTCTGCTGCACTGCTCCATCGTCGGGCCAGTCCAACACCCGGGGTGCTCACCTACTCCCCAGCAGGCCACCCCAACCACACCGATCCACCCATTGACCCTCGGGCCTGTCGCAGTTCTGCTTCAGCTGGCCTGACCCTATTTCCATTTGGTGGGGGCCCTGTCCTTTATTGCAGGGACAGGATTTTTGGCGTGCAGACCCGGAGCTGCGGTTTCAGGTGGCTGCCATATTCCCCTCACCAGGCTCAGCCGCCCTGATGACTTAATTGATTTCTGGTTCTTTAATCCTGTCTCCTAGGTTCTGAGGAGTAACTCTCTTTTTTGTCTACTACTGATGTGCTGGCATTACATCAGTGCAGGACTTTAAGGCTTTCAAATTCTGCATGGGGATTTGTCCTGATTTTCAGCAGTCATAAAGCCAGATGCAACATATCTTTGGGCGGGGAACCTTCACTATCTGAGCAGGATGTGATAGTGTGTCCCCACAGCAAAAGAGTCATCTTTTAGGAAGGCCTTCATGTAACTGTCCAGGCACAGGCTTCTTTTATCCTGAGGTCTGGGGTTTGGCTAACTCGCCCTGCAGTATGTGCGTTTTATTAGTTGTTTCTGCAGTCACATGGACAATTTTATGTTCTGAGTTTCTACTTGTAATTCTGGCATTGTACATGGCATCAGCACTTAGGGGGTCATGGTGACCCGGCGGTGAGTGGTAATGTGGTGGCAGTACCGCCAACAGGCTGGCGAGACATACCGCCACATTATGAGAATGGCGGGTTGGCTGCAGCCAACCCGCCACTTCTCCACTCAGACCGCCATGGCGGTAGCACCTGCCGGGCCGGAGATGTCGATCTCCAGCCCGGCAGCCGTTATAGTACCGCTGGCGGCATTTTGAGCCAGCCTACCACCATGGTTTTCGTGGCATTAGCAATGCCATGAAAACCATGGTGGTAGGCCCTACCGGTGACAGGGAATTCCTTTTCTGTCACCAATAGGTGGCTCCCCCAACCCCCTATGATGCCCAGATGCCCACCAGCTCCTCCTCCATCCACACTCCCCCCTTCCGATCCTCTCACACCTCCTTCCGATCCTCTCCCCTCCCCCATACACGCACACACCTGCAGACATGCACTATGTATACACCCTCTCACTCACACTGGCATACATGCATACATCCAGTCATGCTCGCACACATTCGTACACACATTCACACTGACATGCAGACAGGCACTCATACTACCATTCTTACACGCATTCACACACATGCATACACCCACGCAAACAACACTACACACACAGATGCATTCACGCACACACTCACACATTCATGCACACAACTCCACACACACAACACCCCTCACCCCTCACCCCTCTCCCCTGTCGGAAGCCCAACTTACCTTCTTCCAGGTGGTCTTCCGGCAGGGAACGGGAAGGGGCGCTGCTACTGCCAGCAGTGTCCTCCAGCAGAACACCACCAGGCCATACCAGACAGGTCATGTTACAGCTGGCGGCGTTCTACCGGCAAGGTGGTGCTGGTGTAGCAGCGCCAGCTTACCACCATCCGCCAGTATGATCACTGACAGATTTCCTTCCTTCTTGTGACGGAAGTCCGACAGTGATCATAGTATGGCGGATGGATGGTAGCCAACTCTTTCTCCACGGCTTCCCTCACAACTACTGTCCAACAGTGCCCCTCACCTCTCAATAGTCTCTTTCACAAACATTTCACTTGTTTTATAGCCCTGCTGGTTCTAGTACAATGGGTCAGAGCACTTTACATCACAGACACATTACTTAGAGACAATGACTCATACGGGTGTTAATCAGTCTAGAATATGTTACATAAAACAATGATCTAGAGAAGCACAAACTCAGGATTTAAAACGTATCAAAGTGGTTAGAGTTGGCTTTACTAATAAGAGCGCACCTGAACCAAACTATCTCCTTTTAGAAACATTAGGTTCTGTGATGTGCATGATACACCTTCTTTGCAGTAGGCACATTAACCAACTGTGCTACTGGTAAGTCAAAACGTACACTAGGCAAAACTACGATCTCTCTAAAGCAGGAATAAAAAACAAAACGTTCTCTTTGATTTACCAACGTTGTCACTGAACCTCCTGAGAAAATAGTAGCTCCTGCTGCTAGGCCTGGCCACTGTCGCTGCAGTCTGTAAAGCCACTCTTACTGAAGACAGCTGCTGAGACTAGTGCTGTGATGTGCTGGAGACAGCTGCCAGTCTAAAGAGGGCAGACTGGCACAGTGACCTAGATGATTCAGATGTTGCTCCCTGCAGACCGTAGAGTACTGTGTAGCATCTAATCTGCAGCTGAGCTATAGATTGCAGTCACAGTAAGGCGGCCATGGCGTGGGGCACGCTGTGTTCAGAGCCGTGCCTTACGCCTTTAGTCACTCGATACAGCCCCTGCGACCCCAAACAAGCATGGCAAGGCAGGACATGTCGAGGAGGTCACTGATTACACTCCTTACTCTTTCATTTGGTTCCGAAAACAGCAATTTCTGGTGGTCAGGGCTGGCTGCTGCAGGAATTTGAAATTAAAAATATGTTCCCGCCTGCGCCCACCGCAGCCTTTTAGTCACTGTCACTCCACAAGTGAGGCAAGTGCTGAACTGCCTTCATCAGTACAACACTGCACTTGCCACCTGGCAGCAGTAACCCTTGTTATGGCGGGCAGCAGGCCTTATGGCTGCACGCACCTGCGTATATCTAATGTTGACCAGTTAAAGACAGGAGAAAGCAGGCAGGTCAGCCTGTGCTGCAAAAGGCAACTAAAACACAGTCGAATCAGGGTGAACCAGCCAGTCCCATCGAAACATAGCAGAACATTCATTGGCTGCTGTGTATTGCTTGCCTTGCGTGACACTTTAGCCTCATGAAAAACAGCGAATTCTACCACAAAAAGAGGTAATACACTCAGCTTTTTTAATAACCTGATTTGCGTGACAATCCTTGTACTTGTTGTAATGCAATACATTGACTTAAAATGCGTTAGTGTAACGCGAGATGTGTGACACTTGGCAGGGCTGCCTTAGACATGCACAATACCTCACTTATTAGTAATAGGGTTTTTAAAGGCTTCCCTCGAGCTCTTCTCTCTTTTCAGGAGTGTTGTTGCTTTTAGGAAGTGCCGACATTATTTCGGAAGGATGAGGATACACACAGGATGATGTGGACAGCTTTCTCGGACTTTGCCTGTTACAGAATTAAAAATGAAAGTGCAAGGTATTGTTGTGCAAGCTTTTTCTGGCTGGTTATCTAAATGTGGGGGCATCTCGCAGACTTAAAGTGGCTTCTTCTTCTGCAGGAGGTTTTGGTCTGAACTTCACTTTGAAGACTTGTCACAGTTGTGCTGCCTTTCAGTATTGCTGAGACACTTCGGAAAGTTTTTCTTTCTTGGGTGGACCTTTGGTTCTGATTTAATGCTCTCTGTGTTTTTAATGCTCTGCAGGCATGGGGGTAACTCCATCATGACTGGGGACCGTTTTTGTTAAGATTGTGCCCCATTTAAAACTGCTAGGGTTGGGGCAAATAAATTACAGGAAATTAGAATACCTCATTGTGGAGTGAGAGTGAAACCTTTACTCCACCCCCCAGAGGATGTCAAATGATCCTAAGGGAGCACTTGATCCTGATAAAGATAGATACTGAGAGGATGTGCTGCCGGCAGATCGCTTGGCAAACTGCTGCAGCTGCATCCAGCGTGCCATCGGTCTTTCATGTCTTAGAATGCAAACAGTTTCATGTTCACGACGAAATTGAGAAACAAGAACGCACCATTTAAGTAAACTGATTCTCTGTGGAGCCTTTCTTCATTTCTTACAAATAGCCAGCCCTGAGGAAGTCCTCCATTGATTTTAACCCCTAGATATAGAGGAGTTGAACTCGCACAACAATAGGGCTCGTGCCAATTCCATTACCATTTTTTTTTAAAGTCTAAGAGACTCTTTAGAATTAGGACCAATGTTTTGTGTTTTTAATATGCTTGTTTAGAGGTATTCACCTAAAAAGGGTATGATTGGCCATCGGTTTATGTAAAGCAATACAATAAGAGGGATAGCACTTGCTGAATTCACAGTAAGGGATTTGTTATGATACAGCATTTAATTAAAAATATAAGGAGGTTTCTAGAGGAGCAGACAAAGAACATTTCTCCATTTGCCTTAGGTTCAGCATGGCTGCTTAATTTGGGATAGCCAGGTCCTGAGCCAACCTCCACTGTGCTCGGCCAAAGGTGGTATGCAGCGGTCGTTGGACTTAGGCTCAGGCCAATCCTGGTGTGCTACACTCGGCCAAAGGTTGGGCACAGTGGAGGCTGTCCCCTTGTAAGTGGTTGGGTGCAGGCCTTGTGGCCAATCCTTTGTGTGCATTAACATAGGTTCTGGCCACTGTCATTGGCCACTCACAGAGGATTGGGCAAATGTCTGTTAGTAGGCCAGGGCATGTGTTCAGTATTCATTATGCAGTGTCAACGGCCATGTACAGCAGGGCTTGGTCACCTGTCGAGTATTGGGAACAGGGTTTGGCCAAAGGTTGTGTAGAGAGGGGTTGGTCTTCTATGGTGGGATGGCAGCAGGACCCTGCTGAAGGCAAAGCCCTGTGACCAACCTGTTCCGCTAATGGCCAAAGGCTGTGTGCAGCACCGAATGGGTACATGGCAGGTGAAAAAAGTGCATTGTACAGTTGAAATTCAATGATAAAAACACTCTTAAAGGTTAGTTAGTGTTCAGTGAATACAAATCGGGAAAACGTCTGAAATTCTCCAGTTTCTTCATGGTATGCAGCCCATACAATGTAAACCCTAACTCATGCTGCCAGCTATGCTTGGCAGCGTGAGGGTTTTCACTGAAATGTCACTGAAGATCAACCATCTGTTCCGAGTTGAGTGTAAAGCCTGTGGAAATTTGAAATGAGCACCTAAATTTACCACATACATAAGCCACAGTTTCCATAGGGAACAGATTTTTGCTGTGCTGATATCTTTAGTGCTGTTTGACGAACCTTCATTAAATTGTTTAAAAAAAAGTTAATGCACTTCAGATCCTTCCTGGAAAGATTGGTGTGATCTGTCAAGCAGAGGCCAAGAAAAACAGGGAGGTGGGGTGACCTCAAACTACTTGATCCCATTGTCTGTCTGCACCTGAAGAAAATGTTGGAGCTGCCATTTTAGGACTCTGGAGGTCAGTCCACGTGTCCTAGAAAATAAAATAAAAAAATATATAAGGTGAAGAGAGAACCTCTGGACTGGAAGTATCTTCACCATTGCAGAGGACCTTCTCCCCCTGTATACAGGAATAGAAGGACAACAGGCACCCTTCAAGGGCATGGAAACAGACAACAGAAACCCCAGAGGAGCTTAAAAGAAAACAGAGAATACCACTACGTACTTAAGACTGTACTGTGTTTGACCAGTCAAGATTCACCTAGTAGGTGTATCTGGGACAGGTGCACCTGTAATTGAAATTCTGAATCTATTTGAAGAATGTCTTCTGGGGTCTCTAACTAGAGGCAATTCACATATGAAATCCCTGCTCTGCACAAATGAAGATTAAGGGAAAGGGTAAGGGAGGATATCAGATACAGTGAAAAAAAAAGAAGACCATTCCTTCAGAAATTAAGTCATGACTTGGTCAGACAAAGAAAGGAATACTGTGAAGTAGTCAAGTGCTGTCCAGAATAGTTTCAGAGGACAGTAGCATTCTGTAATAAGGCCCTAAAAAAGTAGAGAAATGAAAGTCAGAAGACGTGACAGAAACTAAAACATATCAGCAAGCCAGACAGGATACACCAGACAGGCATCAGGGGCATACCTATTTAGTGAGGGAGAAAGTATATAGTAGAACAGGCAGGCAGGATTTTTGTTAGACATAGTGTAGCATTTCATTCAGACCATTCATATGCTGCTTCTGACTCCTATCATGATGACCTGTCTTGATGGAGTCAGTTTCAGGGTCTTTGGCTTGTTATTGTTTTCTTCCTGGGTCAGGTAAGAAACGGCATACATGGAAGTGCGTGCAGCACTCCCATTCTTGATGCAGCGGGCCACTCCCTCCCTCTCCTTCGACAATCTTGAGCTGATAAGTTGGGAACAACCCCGCATCCACCAACTATTGTCATTTGCAAAGACACATCTGACCCAAAGGTAAGGAGGTATATCTGGGGTGGCACTGTCTATTGCACCAGTGTTAAGGCAACAGCGGAAGGTCTGAGCCCAAACACTGAAAACTCATGCAGATAATTACAGACCCTAACCATTCTGCTAAGATTTTCCATTGTCCTTTGTTTCATTGCCATTCGATTCATGGAAGGTAAACAAAACATGAACATTCTAATTGCAATCAGTTCTGATTGCCATTATCAGCCCTACATTATAGCGAGCACCTCAAACAATACCTCACTTCAACAGACAGAATGTGAATTTAATAAACTGAGAGATATTTTTAAGTAAAGCCGCTACTTCTGAACTCTATAATGTTTCTCCTTTTTGCTACAGACATGCAGTCCAGTATTGGACTTGCTGTTTTTATAGAAGTTTTGTAGTTTGTAAAAAAGGAAAAAATATATACTAAGAAATAATGAGTAGCAAATGTATTATATATCACTATATCGCTATCTTGGAAATTGCTATATAGCTGCTGCAGCATTTCTTTTCAACATTTCTCCCCCCAACGTGCAGATAGGAGGGCAGATGGATAAGGACACCAATCCCTCAGCTCTTTTGCAAGGTGGGAGAGAACTCAAGGTCCCCACACTTTGTAAAGATGGAAGGTTAATACATTCAGTTGCCAGTGGTCAAGGCACATGGTGTGGAGCATAACATACATCCGTCTGTCATCAAGGTGGGATGGCCACCAAAAATCTACCCACCTCTGGGCAAGGTGGGGAGGGAAAGGCTCTGAATACATTCTCCTGCCTGGTGTAAAGGGAAGAAATGTCACCTAACACCTCCCCCGGCATTGGGTAAGCAAGAGGGCTACAAAATTCTGATCACCCTTGGATAATGTGAGTGAAGTTAAAGGGCTCATAACCCCTCTCTAAGGCAAGGCAGGAAAGGAAGGACACAAAATAATACAGCTGCCCTTGTGCAGTGCGAAGGGATAGTACAAAACACATACAATTGCGGGGGTACGTAAGAAATACTAAACGACCCCTCTGGGCAAGGTGGGGATAGATATACCATGCCCAACTGCCCTTGGCCATTCTGAGGGGCACCAGATAACCTCCATTTCGGAACAAGGCTGGGTGTAAAAATTCACCTGCCTTTTGGTACGGTGGGGAGTTGGAGAAAGACATACTGTCTGACCTTGGGCAAGACTAGGGTCATTAATTCCCTTATCTTGTGCAAGGTGTAGGATTCCCCCATGTTTGCTGAAGGCTTGGCAAACAGCCTGCTCTTGGGCAAGGTATGACATACCTGTCTCCCTTGTGCAAGGTGAGATGGGGGTATAACAAATCTCCCATTCCTTTGGGATATTGGGATGGGCACACCATACCTCAATGCTCTTGGGCAAGGCAGAGGTTTGCCAAGATATACCCGTCGCCCTTGAGCAAGGTGCTCTGACTAACAAAGATCGGCCAACACCTATATTTAGACAAGAGGGCAGTTTTATATATGTTTTTAAGTTTCTTTTTGTGTATTTGAACACCTGAACAGATAGAAAATACAGGCTTCTTGGTTGACAGTAGTCCTAGCCCCTTGATACACCTCCTTAAAAGAAAGTGTTGATTAGTGTTTTTGTATGATTAGAGAAGTAGTTTAGCTTGGGTAGACATGGCTAATCTGGTCTTTTTTTTTTTTTGGATGACATTTTTTAAAATGGCTGATGTGCAGGGATGATGTAATATTTCAGGAACCATGAGAACTATATACTTCATATTGGTGTCAGTACATAGGTTTTGGGGGTCAAGTAGTCTTATAGAGACAGACAATAACCTTTCTGCAATTTTCCAAAATTGCGGCTCTATAATGATGTGTTTTAGCCATCTTATTGGTAAATTATTGTAATATTGTTTGTGTTTCAGGTTTTTCGTTAATTCAAATTCGTAAAGATGAGTGAAATAGGTGGTAGCAGAGGATCTTTACCTCCTGACAGAGTGTTGCTAACTACAAAATCAGAGGACTCGAGTTCGAGATGCTGCAGAAATACAACAAGACAAAGTTCACAAAAGATTGAAACTGATGGGTAAAGAGGATAAAATATTTTATCATTGTAACAACAAGTGCCACAATGTGTATACAATGTCAAAAAGCCTGGAAAAAAATAGTAAAAAAAATAAATAGCAGAAACCAGTGAATGGTAACAAGAATCCGAGTCTTCTGAGAAAGCGACAACAACCAAACCCAGTGCCCATCCACTTAGAAGATCGATGGCTACGCCTCATCCACCTCGAACAACTGATAAAAAACCAGAGGATCTTCAATGTGTTATCTGTTGATTAGCCAGAACAAGGGCCAAAGGAATTGACGAAAGAACCAAGTACAGAGTATGTGGGTCTCGGGCAAACATGTTTTTATCTGCAGCTAGTTTTTTCCAAGATCAAGTTTTCAGCCGAGTAGCTGATCTAAACGGTGAGGTGAATGTATTTGCAGCAGATTGGTATGCTCACCCGAACAACATGCATGCGTACATTAAAAAATATGAATGTACAATGAGCTCCCAGCAGCAGTGTAACCTCCAGTCTTCAGTTAAGTTTGCGCTTTTTTTAAAAGCACATGAAGTTTTAAGGCCACTCTTGAGTGCCGGCTACAGGTTCACACTCAGTGATATCAGAGAAATAATGGTCAGCACTGATGAAACTGTATTGACCCATAATAATGAAATTACAAATTTTCTGGTGAGAATGTATAATGACAGAATTTGTTTTTGTTAGTCTAACCAAAACCATGAGCCACTTATGGTTTTCACAGCAGATTTGACTCCTGAAGTTCTTGATTCCAAAATAAGATCACAGGATGCAGTAAAATCAGCAGGACCCATTTTAAGAAACGTCCTGAAAGATTTAGAATTTGGACCTAATGACAAATTTTGGGATGCCCCCGAGCTCTGGAAATCATGATAGTCAACAAGAATGCCTGATGTTGTCTTAGCGTTTTTTACATCATTCTTTAATATCAGCAGAGCAAAACTGTTACAAACTAAATTCCTTGAGTTCAGAACAGAAGTCTACCACATTGATGATGGCTTTGAAGATATAAGTGAAGAAGTGGAAGACAGTCCCATGAACTGACAGGCTTGTGATGTGCAAATGTACTGTCTTTTTCCAAATCATGTTTAATGAATAACATCATGGCAAAAAGAAACTGCACTACACATGATGACTGCCCATGCAATCTAAGACAAGTGCAAAAGTGGAGAGCTAATCACTTCAATGAATAGGATTGGTTTATTACGTTATAATGACATAGTTCGGAGCAGGAAATTGTTAGCAGCTCATGCTGTAAAATCTTGTGAATCTGACATCACACCACTTCCAAGTCACTTTACCAGAAAAGGATTTGCAATTGCTGCTCTTGATAATTTTGATTTTGAAGACAGCTCTTCTTTGTCTGGAACATCCAGCACACATGGTACTGCCGTGGTGCTTTTTCAAGACTGTGTCAATAAAGTAGCTGCTGGAAAACAAGCCGTGTCAGCTGTAGGCATAAACAAACAAAGCTGCAAACTTAGCACCCAACTGCCTTACCACCATGTGCAAAATCACTACATGCCATCAACATGTCCCAGTCTATCAGAAAGTTTTAAAGTGGCTGAGGACATGGTTCTTCTACCTGATGCTGTGGTTCGCAATGCCGAGTTAACTGAATTTATAATTTTGCTTATTCAGTACGGACTGAAGAATGAAGAAAAGCCAGTTCCTCTGTGGGCTGGAATTCATGCTCTGATCTCCTAGAATACTGTCCCACCGAAGAAGGTTGGGTTTTTACCAGTAATACCATCTCCAGTAACAAACTAAGCAACAGTATACACAGCACTAAATAATTTCCAAAATGTGCGTACTGAGCATTAAGATCCTCCCAATTTTCTGTGATGAAGGTGTTCTCCGTATTGTAGTTGACATTTTTATGAGCAATCCAGGAGAATTTCATGATCTTTATCCAATGATGGGCATTTTCCCCATGCCAAAAGTTGTATTGTGGTGTGCATGAAGTTATCTCAGTGGATGTGGCATAGACAATGCACTTATTGAGGCTGAAATCTTTGCAAGCAAAACTGTCCAGTCAGTTTTAAGCGGAACTGATTAAGTCCATATGTTACAAGGTATGCTCATCACATCTGAGGCTATAGAAACATTACGCTGGAATCCTTTCTGGAACAAGAATGGAAAATTAGGTTGTGCATATCTTATCTCAGAAGTGAACAAGGCACAGGGTGCACTTCTTTTAAAAGAAATAATGCAAAGTCAGCCAATGTTCAATACACTCAGTTCAAAATCAGAAAACCTGAAAACCAAGTTCGTAGAGTTTGTCAAAGAACATGAAGGAAAATCATAACTTTGCACTTACTTTGCAAGTACTGGGGAAATGTTTTACACATGGTAGCTCTAGTGAAAAAACTAGGTAGATGCGATAGGGAAGGTGATTTGGAGCTGCATGTGAAGAGTGTGGAGTCACTGATTATTGTGTTTCACAAATTTGATTGCATAAACTACTTGAGATATGGGTCTTTGTATTTGGAAAGAGTGAAGAAGCTAGAAGCAGAAAAAACACCTCTACAAAAAATTAATCCAAAGACACTTTGTGGTGAAAGACAGAGAGGGAAGGTTCAATGCTGTGGAACAGACATACCAGAGATCACAGAAAAGCTCAGAGGGAATTGTTGGTTGACACGTAAAATTGAATACGTTGCTCAATGGCAGCTAGGTTACCATGAAGTCCTTTCTATTTGCAAAGTTTTCCAAGAGATCATAAATTCCAAATTATGAAACTGTTCATCACTACTAACTTGTGGGAAAGAGAGGGAAATGTTTTCATAAACATGTTGACAGCCTTCTTCATTTCATGCAGCAGCAAGGAAGGAAACCCCTTTGAAATGACTGAGCCTGTGTGATTACACAACGTTGTGACCAAACAATATGAGGATAACATTATAAAGACATGTCTACTAGATGTCCTGGAACATGGATCAAAACTATATGCAGAACTGAAGCAGCAGAGATTTATGTTGAAAGACAAAAAACGGTTTGACATAATCACCAAAGCTAAACTTCCACACTTTAATTGCTATAGTAAGAGTTTGGTCCAACCAGCCACTACAAAACAGGTTACAAAAAAAAGCTTTCACAAGCACATAGATAGATGGATGTAGCAAACGAAAAGGGTGAATTTATCAAGGACATTCTGTAGCGTGATCTTTTTCCAACCAACACATTATTTGATGGAGATGCTGCAACCAAACCAGTGAAGCACAACCTCATACAAGAACTTGAAAAAAACTTTGACCTGAAGAATTTCAACTAGAAAAGATGTCATCATTGAAAACTGCTGTTATTGTGGACTGTATGTCACAATTACAAATGGTCAAGATTTCAACCATGCAAAACTTCGGATAGGTCGCTCAGACTGATCTTCGGATATCAAAGTCAGTGTGCTCTTTGCAAGAACTGCACATTGTCTTTCACAGTTATCTTGCACTATCTGTCAAAAAATGTGAGGGAATCAGACGAATGTCTACAAATGGAACAATTGACCTTGCCTGCATCAACAATTCAACACCCATACCTGTGCAACTCGATAAATCAGGTAATCAACATTGAGCAAGATGAACTTGGAGATGTTAATTTGCCAAAGCAATGCTGATGCTTCATTGAACACTGAATTTCCAGTTATTGCAAGTGGAATGATTCTCAATGAGGAGTTGGTGTCTGCAGAGATATATTCAAAGGTACAGACCATATTGTTCAAGAACTTAACAGGAAATTGGAGGAAGCTGACCTTTGTGTTGTATTACATGTTGAGTGGGCTGTTCGAAATGGTTCCAATCAAGTAATTGTTCTGTCAAATTACAGATTTTATTATTGTGCTACTCAGATTCATTGAATTGTTTATAAGTCAAGAATTGTCAGAGTTATGGATACGCTATAGAACATGTCAGAAAAGATACGTATGCCCTCATTAAGACATTGGCGGTAAGTGCCGCCTACCGCTGCAGTGACTGCCGCCAAAAGACCATCGCTGCGGCTAACATTCGTCCGCCAAATTATGACCACAGCCGGATTTCTGCCACAAGAAGGGCGGAAATCCGGCTCTGGCCTGGCAGATGGTGTTAAGGTGGTGCTGCTACAACCAGCAGCACCATGCTAGTAGACTGCAGCCGGCTGTATTATGAAAAATAATACGGCCTGGAGGTGTTCTGCTGACGGTAGCAGTGCCCCTTCCCGTCCCCTGCCAGAAGACCCCTTGGATGCAGGTAAGATGGGTTTCTGACAGGGGAGGGGAGTGGGGGGTGTTGTGTGTGAGTGTGTGCGCGAATGCAAATGTGTGTGTAGTGTTGTTTGCATGTGGGTATGCATGTGTGAGAAAGCGTGTATGAATGGAAATGTGAATGCGTGTCAGTGTGAATGTGTGTACGGATGTGTGTGAGAATGAATGGATGCATGCGTGAATGAATGTGTGTATGCCTGTGTGAATGAGTGTGTGTATGCGTGGTGCGATTGTGCTTGAATGGGGGGTGAGGGATTGCAAGGGGGGCGTGAATAGAGGGCAGGTGGGGGGCGTCTGGGGAGCATGTGGGGGGGCTGGGTGAGCCTCCTACCAGTGACAGGGAAGGAATTCCCTGTCACTGGTACGGCCTACCACCATGGTTTTCGTGGCGTTGCGAAGACCACGAAATACATGGCGGTAGGCATGGTCATGATGCTGACGGTGGTACAATATCTCCGGCCAGGCGGCTGCTACCGCCATGGTGGTTGGTATGTTAAATTGGCGGGTTGGCTGAAGCCAACCCACCAATGTCATAATGTGGGGGGTTACCGCCAGCCTGCCGGGGTCATAATGACCCCCTTAATCCCACTTCATATTCTGTACAAGAAACTTGACCCAGAGATGCCCAGTGTTCTTTCTCAAGGCACATATGGGAAGGGAGTACATCCCTTTTCTGAGTAAAGTTATTGTTTCATGCCAGGTTTGGTGCAATTCTTATAGACAGTACTTGCTGTATCAAAAAAATCCTCAGAGATCTAAAATGAGAAACACTTTCTTTTATTCCCTGACAATCTTCTAACATTTTCTACTTGACATACAGAACATTTTTGCAATACACTAATTATGTGCTAAAATGTATGCATCTGTCTCAAACAGGACTATTTTATTCAAGCCTTTACTTGGAGTTTTTGGTCCAGCCACTTAAAAAAAACAAAAAAAAAAAAAAGCTGAAAAAAGCATCAAGAAAATGCAAAACACATAAGGACCCCCTCTTATTGGCTGAATTTTCCTAATGTTCGTGTACAGCACTAAATCTGATTGGCTGAAATAACTTAATATTATTTTCAGAACTCTGCATTATGCTTCCATTGTATTTTATTGCATACATCAAGATTTTGCTCAGATCAAACAATCGAAAGCACAATAAATGATTGTATACCATTTAAAAACGATGACTCTATTATAGCATGCTTTTTTCAGGAAACGATAAGTCACCCTTGTTAGGAATAAAAAAAAAATCTGTACATCGGAGAGTTGATGCTGCATTATCCATAAGGAGATGGGCCCGTGTTTCGACCATCTATGCACCAACCTACCCCCAATTTGTCTTGTCTTTGATAGGTGTGAAGCGACAAATTCTGGACCCCTTTACCCTTGACCAAGTGTTGTGGAAGGTTCTCATGACCCTGCTCCCTGTTTATAATGGCCTCCTCTGTTGGCCGATGCTTTGTGTCATTGATGGATGATTGTGCCTCTCTCATGTGACCTTGTCCATGGTCAAAGAGGATTCAAAGACATTTTAAATTGAGTCACTACTCAACCCCCTCTACCATTGACCAAGTGTTGTGGAAGGTTCTCATGACCCTGTTCCCTATTTATAATGTCCTCCTCCGTTGTCCGTTGCTTTGTGTCATTGATGGATGATTGTGCCTCTCTCATGTGACCTTGTCCAGGGTCAGAGAGGATTCAAAAACATTTTAAATGGAATCACTACCCAGCCTTTTGTATGGGTTGAGGAGGGTTCTCGTGCTCCACCAAACCCCTCCAAAGAATCTGCCCACGACTGGCCAATGACTGGATGGTATGGGTCATTAGCCTCACGCCCCCTAACAAAGAATGAATGTTAGTCTTTCTCAAATGCAGGGTGGGATCTCCATTCCATCCACTTTTCCCCAGTGCTGGACAGAATAGACATGGCAGCATCCTAAAGTTACCCTGGTGTCTTAATGGCACTTGCAATTATATTGTAGCTGTCCTACTCTTTTGGTTGCCCCATAATGATTCTAGTTGATAGAATAAGAGGGTCCTGAACTTTTTGTGCATGGTTGGTGTTGTGTTGTTTCAGAGTGGTCTATTTTCAAAGTGTTCTTATGTTGTGTATGAGTTATGGAGTTGGACTCTAAACTTGTTGCAGTAAACATGTTGGTGCACTTAAGCCTAATGTGAGGAGAGAGTTAAATGTTCATATGCCCACCAGCTGTCAATGGTCCAGGTTCTCCTCCTCCGCATTCCTTTGGTAAAGGGGCACTTGTGGGGTGGTTGACAGCTACTCTGTTGTCATGTCCACAATTGTGAATTCACGTCTACAGTGTAATTTTCACTCCATCTCTGAATGACTTTGAGATCCAAAATTCATCTACTCACCATGTACTGTATGTTAGATATCCTGAATCATTGAGGATTGTATTCAAACAAACACTGACAGGTTTATAGTGGCACACTGTTAGATGTACGTCATACAATTAAAATTGAGACATTCTTTATTATGTTTTTATTATATTTAGAATGATATTGTGTAGTCGCATTTCTGTAAACATGCTGTTAGACCTGACAGACTTAGGGTTGTCACCCCCCAACTTTTTGCCTGCCCCCCTCCGTTTTTCTGATCCTGTTTTTGCTGGTTTTAGGACTCTGTGCACTTTACCGCTGCTGACCAGTGCTAAAGTGCATGTGCTTTCGTCCCTAAACTTGGTAACATTGGCTCCTACCCAATTGGCATATTTAATTTACCTGTAAGTCCCTAGTAAAGCGCACTATAAGTGCACAGGGCCTGTAAATTCAATGCTACTAGTGGGTCTGCAGCACTGATTGTGCCATCCTCCTAAGTAGTCCCTTAACCATGTCTTAGTCCTGCCACTGCAAGACCTGTGTATGCAGTTTCACTGCCACTTCAACTTGGAATTTAAAACTACTTGCCAAGCCTTAAACTCCCCTTTTTCTACATACAAGTCACCCCTAAGGTAGGCCCTAGGTAACCAATAGGGCAGGGTGCTATATAAGTAAAAGGCAGGACATGTACTTATGTGTTTCAGATATCCTGGCAGTGAAAAACTCACGTCGACGATCCTCAAGGAGCAGCGGCGTCATAGCTCACGGCTTCGTTTTTCTCGTGATGCTAGTCAGAGGTCTTTGTCTCCGGCTTCTAAATCTCAACATCAGTCGACTTGGGAGGTTAGTCCTACCTTATCTCCTCCTCAACCAAAGTCACCTGAAATATCAACCGGCACCGTCTTTGGTGGAGATTTCGGCATCGCTGGCTAGTCCTGCACATTTCTCTCCTGTTCCTCCAACAGATCAGGAGATTGAAAATCAGGAGTCAGTCAGACTCATCCTCAGCAGGATTAGCCATTTTTTCCAACTCCAGGGACGGATCCATCTGCCTTTTTAAATGCTAGATTTAGCTATATTAATAGAGCTCTGACTCCTGCTGGTGTGCCTGTGGGCCCCACAGGTCCTTTGGCCTATAATGTTGGAGAACTCGCTGCGCCATATAAACAGGCTCCTTTCTTGTCTTTTATGCCAATGGCTCCAACGCCATTGGAAATCACGGCGCTACCAACACCAAAATTGGATAAGTCTCATCCAGTGTTGAGTCACCCCACTCCTCTTCAGGGTGACATCCCTGCACCGGTTCCGGCTTCACCTGTGCTGCGAAAGACATCCTCGATGTCGGCGCATGCATTATCGACGACAAGACTAGAATCTAGATTGAGATTTTGTAAGAGCAACAGTATAATGAGGAACAGCAGGAACTTGAGGAAGGAGAAATTCCTTTACCTTTTCAAGATTTTGAAGGTATTGGGGTGGCTAGTGGATTCGATACCTCTCCGGAGTGGGAGTTGTTGTCACCTGGGGATATTCCTCCTCCAGAAGTAACTGGTTACCATGGGGTGATAAGAAAGGCGGCTGAATTCTTGGAATTGCAGTTACCCACTTCGGTGTTAAAATCAAACATTCTGGCTGAAGTTCTTAACACCTCTTCTGCGACTTCAGAGCCTTTGCTTCACTTTAGACATGCTCTCACTGAGCCGGTCTTGGACCTGTGGCGCAAACCTGTCATTATTCCAGCTGTGTTCAGGGTGATTGCCAGGAGACAAAGAGCTGCGCCATGTGACCCGCAATTTCTCACTCAGCATCCTTCACTTGAAAGTCTGGTGGGCCAGGCTTCTTGTTCTTCAAAAGGAGCTCCTGGTTCCTTTCCTACGACTTCAGCGGATAGGGAATCAAAATGCATGGAACAATCTGCAAAGAAGATCTTCTCCTTGTGTAGAATGGCATTAAAGTCAGTTATTGCTTCATGTATGTTGGGCGGGTAAATCCATGCGCAAATGGATTCGGCTGGAGAGGGTGTTCCCAAACTGCAACAGGATGTGCAGGAACATTTTAAAGAATTGTTGCACAATAGTCAAGCAGCGGCTAGGCAGGTTATTCAATCTGGCCTAGGTACAGCAGACTCTGTTGCCAGAGCCATGGGAACATCAGTGGCCAGTAGGAGGCATGCGTGGCTTAGAGGATTGGGGATTTCCTTCAGATTTACAATCCTTCTTGATGGACCTCCTGTTTGATGGGTCCAAATTGTTTGGCGAAAACTCTGACTCTGCACTTGAAAGGTTCAAGGACAACAAAGCCACTGCTAAGTCTTTAGTTCTTCAATCACTCTCCTTGGCCTATAGACCTTTCCGTAGGTTTAGGGGGTTTGTCCGCAGCTCCTCCTTTCGTGGGAAGCAGCAGTTCCAGGGTCAACAACCTGCCAACCCCCTCTACAGGTCCTACAGAGGTCGTGGAAGACTTAGAACATGTGGTGCCACCCAGCAGCCTTCCTCCTCCTTCTCTCCTCTTCATCTTCCACTGGGAACCTGTCAGGGAAGCAGCCCTATTCTTCCCCTTTCAGCAGTATGTGTTGCTCATAGGGGGAAGGTTAATTCATTTTCTTCAAGAATGGGAGTTAATAACATCGGACTTGTGGGTGCTGAGTATTGTAGGAAATGGATATGCTCCTCCCTCTTGGGAGTTTCCCTTTCCCTTCCCTCCCCTTGCAATTCTTTTGTTCAGAAGAGCACCTGCTTTTGCTACAACAGGAGGTACACATTCTGCCGCTAAAGGGGGCAATGGAGTTGGTTCTGGGGCAGGAAAGGGGTCAAGGATGTTATTCAAGATATTTCCTGATTCCAAAGAAGGATGGTCATTTGAGGCCCATCCTAGACCTGATGATTTTGAACTGGTACCTCAAGCAGGAGAAGTTCAAAATGCTGACCCTAGCTTGTGTGTCTCTAGCGCCTGAGAAGGAAGACTGGATGGTTTCTATCAACTTGCAGGATGTGTATTTTTACATCCCCATTCTGAAGTCACACAGGAAGTACCTCTGGTTCATGGTAGGCTTGAGGCACTACCAGTTTGCAGTCCTTCATTTTCGTCTTACTTCCGCACCTCGAGTCTTCATGAAGATGATGGCAGTGGTCGCAACGCATCTCAGAAGGAAGGGAATATCGGTATTCCCTTTCCTGGAAGATTGGCTGCTGAAAGCCAAATCCTCAGAGTTAGTACTGCACCATTTGCAGGTGACAACCCAGTTGTTGTTCAACCTGGGCTTTTCGTTGAACGTGCCCAAATCACACCTGGAGCCCTCTAAGCACCTCCTGTCCATAGGGGCAGTACTGGACAAAAAATTAATCATACCTACCCTCTCCTGGACATACAGGCTGATTCCAATGTTTCAGGATAGAGCGGTTGTTCCGATCCTAAAGGTCCTTCTCATACTCAGTCTGTTTGCTTTCTGTATTCTGCTAGTCACTCATGCACATTGACACATGAGGACTCTCCAGTGGTGCCTCTGCAAGCAATGGTTTGAACAAAACGGAGATCTCAAGGAATCTATCATGGTCTCCGGAGAGACTACAGCGGATCTTTGATGGTGGAGTGTGGACGGCAGCCTATCGCAGGGGAGGCCATTTTGTCTTCGACCTCCAGTGACCACAGCCATAACGGATGCTTCCACTCTAGGGTGAGGAGTGCATCTGGAGGATCTGGAGACCAAAGGTCTTTGGTCTCCCGTAGAACAGATGTGTCACATCAATCTGTTGGAGTTACCGGCGATACATTTGTCTCTCAAGGCCTTCCTCTCTTCCATTTGCGGTCAGTCAGTTCAAGTCTTGACAGACAACACTACTGCGATGTGGTACATCAAGAAACAGGGAGGATTAGCGTTGTACCTTCTCTGCAGAGAGGCTCTGTGACTCTGGCCCTGGGCTCAGGACCATCGGATTTGCATAGTAGCAAACCATTTGGCTGGAGTTCTCAACATACGTGCGGACAGTTTCAGCCGACCATGAGTGGCGTCTCCATCCGAAGTGGTTCTTTATGTCTTCCAGTTGTAGGAGACGCCACAGATAGATCTGTTTGCTGCTCACGAGAATGTGCGCTGCCCGTCGGTCTGCAGCCTTGTATCTGATGCATGGAGCACTGGGGGACGCGTTTCCGTTGAGCTGGTGCAACCGTCTGCTTTACGCATTTCCTGCCATACCCTTGATTCCCCTGGTTCTGAGGAAGATTTGCCAAGACCGGGCCCAAGCCATATTAATAGCCCCGGATTGGCCATGAAGTGTGGCTTACACAGACCTCCTTCTACTCTCACTGTGCCCTGAGCTCTGTCTTACACACAGGGCAGATCTCCTCTTGCAGTTTCAGGGGCAGGTTCTACACCCCACCTCCAGATTCTGCACCTACATGCCTGGAGATTGAATGGGACAATTTGAAGTATTTGTCCCCCCGGAAGTAGTGGATGTTATATTATTGGCCAGGCGACACTCCACCAAAACTGTCTATGCCATTAGATGGGCCAAATGTGTTAAATGGTGTCAGGAGAGACACATTGATTCTTTAAAGGCCCACTTGTCCAATGTTTTTTCAATTTGCTCTTTCCTTGGCACAGGAAGTTTGGGCAGTTGTGACAGTGAATGTATCTGTCTGCACTGTCTGCTTTTATTTGTTTACCTGATCAACCCTCTTTGTTTCAGTCCCCAATAATACTAAAGTTTCTTAAGTGTTTGAGTAATGGGTTTCCTTCCACTCCATTTATAATGCCTCAGTGAGATTTAAATTTAGTTTTAACATACTTAATGGGTTCACCGTTTGAACCTTTGCATAGTTGCTATTTGAAGTACCTTACGTTTAAGACTGTTTTCCTCATAGCGATCACATCGGCTAGGGATGTTAGTGAGCTGCAAGCTCTAATGTGAAACCCCCTTTTACCACTTTCCATGCTAATCCGGTTGTTTTGAGAAACAGGGCGGCTTTCCTACCAAAGGTAGTGACTTCTTTCCAAGTAGGGCAGCCCATCGCCCTTCCCTTCTTTTACCCTCCTCCCCATCCTTCCAAGGAGGAGGAAAGGCTGCATTGTCTGGATCCGAAGAAAGCACTGAGCTTCTATGTGCACAGTATGAAAGACGGATGATCAGCTCATCATTGGCTACGTTGGCAAGATGAAAGGCAAAGCCGTCCACAAAAGGACACTGTCAAGGTGGGTCATTCTTTGCAATAAAATATGCTGTTCTCTGGCAAAGAAGGACCCTCCTGAGGGCATTAGAGCTCATTCGACCTGAACTAAGTCTGCTACCTCTGCTTTGGCCAGAGGTGTACATGTTGTTGACATTTGCAGGGCAGCAACTTGGGCTTCCCTCCACACTTTCATGAAACATTATTGCTTGGACTCAGAAGTGAAGAGGGACGGCCATTTTGCCCGTTCTGTGTTGCAGGACTTCTCGGTATAGCCAGACTGACACCCACCTCCGAGTGTGGGACTACTTTGGAATTCTCTTCAAAAGGTGAGGAATTCACAGGTAGTTATATCCATCAGAAGAACAAGATACTTAGCTTCGGTAACACTTTTTCTGGTGGATATAGTATCTACCTATGGATTGGATTCCTCACGGTCCCACCCGCCTCCCCCGTTGCCTCTCTGGTTATGCCAAGAATGAAATTGGTTGTGTACATTGTATATATGTATTCCTAGAAAATTCTATATTCAAAATGTATGTTTATATGGGGATTTGTGTGTGTGTGTGTATATATATATATATATATATATATACACACATTTTGTATTGAGTTCGCACATGTTGCGCTTGTGATATGTTGATGTTCACCCGTACGCCTCGAAGGCACTGTAAAAAAAAAAGTGGCAGAAATTGATGTCAATACGCCGATGAGGACTTCTTACAGCTCCGATAACGTCACACAGAGTTGCGTGCGGAGCCGTGCTATTGTGACATTCCCGTCGACGTGGAGAGCTAGAAAGAAAATATTTCCGGCAAAAGCTGGAGCATTGGGAAAATTCAAAACGTGAGGAATCCACCAGATACTGTATCCACCAGAAAAAGCATTACCGAAGGTAAGTAACAGTGATTATTTATTTAAAATAACACTAACCATTGCCTCATGTTTACATCAAAGCACTGTACCTTTCAATTACAGGATCAGTAGTTTGGGATAATAGCTGCCTGAATGATTGTAGGATGTTGGCCTTATGTGATCTTACACATTTGCTTCAACAATTCTGTGATCTGGGGCTGAACACTGCCCCATCTGGGAACTGAGTTTAGACAACTGCCGCCTTAAAGTGTCAACATTGTTTTGAAACTTTGCTCATTGGGTTCTGCTTTCAGCAGAGGGGGCTCGGGAGTAGAAGTCCCTAAGGTACATTCCTATCAGTAAGTAGCCTGCAGCCTTGCTCTTCAAAAACCTGCTCCACATGATGGCAAAGTTTTACATTTAAACAATTGTTCTGATGGATACAACTACCTGTGGATTCCTCACTCATTGAATTTTCCCCCTGCGCCAGCTTCCGACGGAAATTTTCTTCCTTGCTTCTGCACGTCGACGAGGACGTCACAATTGCCCACGCGACGCCGTCTGATGTCATACAGGCAATAAGAGGTCCTCGCCGGTGTGCCGACGTCAGTTCCCTTTTTTCCGTGCCTTCAAATGACGGTTATTCTTCGAGGGAGCTACTGTTTCTACTCTGCGTAGTTACAGTTACTGTTTTTTTCTTTGAGATGTCTCAATGAAAGTCGGGATTTAAGCCCTTTAGGGAGTGCGGAGGCAAGATGTCGGTGACAGACCCACATGTGGATTGCTTGTGGTGTCTGAGCTCCGACCACGACATGGAGAAATGTGATTCCTGTCAATGTATGAATCCAAAAGCGTTGAAGGAACGCGAGGCGAAGCTCTTTTTGGCAAAGTCCAGAAAGAAGGAGAAGCAGCATCGGCGCAGATCATCATCGCCTAAGTCTCACCGGCGTCACCGTGACTCCCGGCGCCGTCATGAATCTCGCCGCCGGTCGAGTAGAGAGCGTTCACGCTCGAGGTCGCCTTCGGTTCGGCGCGGAAAGACATGGGAGGTTAGTCCCACCATCACTCCTCAGCCGCAGACGCCTCCCGCATCACCGACTTCACCGACTTCCCCATCTGTTTTCGAAGTGCTTCAACATCAGGAGTTCTCACCTGCTTCTCAGACGCCGGGACCGGCTCCGTTGTCACCTCGAGCTCAGGCTCCGCAGTATCCGGCTTTCCCGGCTCCAGGTGCTGACAGTTCTGCATTTCTAAATGCAATGTTTGCCATTTTCCAACAAATGGCTCCAGGTGGTGGACCGGCTGGTCCTTCGGGGCCATTGGCCTTTAACATGGGTGCTCCGGCTCCTTTACGTCCAGCACCTTTCATGCCCTTCCTTCCTATGGGAGGTGATGGTTCGGCGCCGGTTCCCTTGGCGTCGTCTTCACAGCCTGCGACGCCGAGTAGATCTGCTGTTCCGGCGCTGGAGAGTTCTTCTCCTGTACATCCTTTGCCTCGGTTGGCGCCGAAGAAGACCACGGCGCCGATGGATCCGGCGGCAGATGGATCGGAGGATCGGCGTCGGGCATCGACGTCGGCTGACGCCCTGTCGACGCCGAGGGTCGAAGCCAGACTTCATTCAAGGAGGCTAGCTCTTCGCCTCCTTGAGGAACAAGAGTATCGAAAGCAGGCCCTGGAGGAGGGGGAGATTGAAGAACCTCTGGGAGATCTCCAGGGTTTGGATACGGCAAGTGGTTTAGACACTTCTCCAGAGTGGGACTTAACATCTCCTGGAGAATATACAGAGGAGGCTGCTTCTTTCCACTCTGTTATAAGAAAATCAGCTGACTTTTTGGATCTTCCTCTGCCAGTGTCTGAATCAAAACCCAACTTATTGACGGAGGTGTTACATCCTGCTTCAGCAGTTGCAGAGCCACTTCTGCCATTTAATGAGGCTCTTCTGGACCCACTTTTAGAGATCTGGAAAAAGCCAGTGTCATCTTCGCCTGTTAATAGAGCAGTGGCGCGCAGGTATCGTGTGGCTCCTGCGGATCCAGGCTTTTTGTTGAGGCACCCGACTCCGGAAAGCCTGGTTGTACAGGCTTCATGTTCATCTCGTACTGCCCCAGGCTCTTTTCCGGGTGTGCCTTCGGACAGGGACTCTAAAAAGATGGACCAGTCTTCCAAGAAAGCGTTTTCATCTTGTAGTATGGCTCTCAAGTCCACCAATGCCACATGCATTTTGGGCAGGTACATCTACGCCCTTATGGAGGAGATCAAGTTGTCTCATTCGGAGGTGCCTAAGGAGGTGTTGAGCCTTGTTTCTGATGCTCAGGCTGCGGTGACCCAAGTAATCCAGTCAGGGCTGGACACGACTGATTCTGTGGCCAGAGCTATGGGCACTACTGTTGCTACAAGGAGACAGGCCTGGCTTCGTTCTTCTGGATTTTCATCCGATGTTCAGTCAGCCCTGCTGGATCTTCCCTTTGATGGGGATAAACTTTTTGGATCAAAGGCGGACTCAGCCCTTGAAAGATTTAAGGAGAGCAGAGCCACAGTGAAATGGTTAGGCTTGCAAGCCTCTTCTTCTGCTTCTTCTAGGCTGTTCAGAAGATTTAGGGGGTTTGGTTGTGGCTCCTCCTCCTCCTTTCAGGGCAGATTTCAGCAGCAGGCCGCCACTGCCCTCCCCTATAGGTCATACAGGGGGAGGCGTAGGGTCCGAACCAGAGGAGCCGCCCAGCAGCACTCTGCTTCTTCCTCTTCCTCTGGAGGGGTGCAGCATGGGAAGCAGCCTTAGTCATCCACCAATTCCTTTACATACCACTCCTGTATGGGGGAGGTTAATGAACTTTCTCCACATGTGGGAGGCAATAACATCGGACTCCTGGGTCACCAGCATTGTGGGGAAAGGCTATGCCCTTCCCTTTCGGGAGTTTCCACTCCCCCATCCCGCCCCGTCCATCCTTCTGTTCAGAAGAACATCTCCTGTTACTAGAACAGTAGGTTCTAGTCCTCCTTTCAAAGGGTGCAGTGGAGTTGGTTCCAGAGCAGGAAAGGGGTCAGGGTTGTTATTCAAGATACTTCCTGATCCCCAAGAAGGATGGTCGGTTGAGACCAATCCTGGACCTGAGGATTTTGAATTGGTTCCTCAAACAGGAAAAGTTCAAGATGCTGACCCTAGCTCAGGTGCTTTTGGCGTTGAACGATGGAGATTGGATGGTGTCTGTCGACTTGCAGGATGCTTACTTTCATATCCCGATACTCAAGTCGCACAGGACGTATCTCCGGTTTGTGGTGGGATCGCAGCACTATCAGTTTGCGGTCCTTCCGTTTGGTCTTACCTCAGCACCTCGAGTCTTCACGAAGGTGATGGCGGTGGTTGCAGCAGAGCTCAGAAAGAAGGGGATAGCAGTATTTCCTTACCTAGACGATTGGTTGATCAAAGCCAAGTCTCCAGAGCTCGTGCTGCGTCACCTGCATTCGACAACCCAGTTGTTGTTCGATATGGGCTTTTCGGGGTGAACGTGCCCAAATGTCACCTGGATCCCTCTCAGCGCCTCCTGTTCATAGGGGCAGTACTGGACACAACATTGAATCGTGCCTTTCCTCCGCCTCAGCGGATTCAGGACATTCAGGCGTTGGTTCCAATGTTTTAAAGAGGAGCAGTCATTCCAGTCCTCAAGGTCCTTCGTCTGCTTGGTCTGTTCGCTTCTTGCATTCTGTTGGTCACTCATGCTCGCTGGCACATGAGGGCTCTTCATTGGTGCCTCTGAAAGCAGTGGTCTCAGCACAAAGGGGATCTCGAGGGATCGGTAAAGATCTCCATAGACGCTGCAGTGGATCTAAGATGGTGGGTTGCGGACGGCAATCTTTCCCAAGGAAGGCCGTTTTCGCTGCCTCCTCCAGTGACCACAGTGATAACGGATGCTTCCACTCTAGGGTGGGGAGCTCATCTGGGGGACCTGGAGGTCAAAGGTCATTGGTCTCCAGGGGAACAGATGTTTCACATAAATCTGTTGGAATTGCGGGCGATACGTCTGGCTCTCAAGGCCTTCCTCCCTTCCCTTCCCTTCGCGGTCAGTCGGTTCAGGTTCTGACGGACAACACTACCGCAATGTGGTATATAAACAAACAGGGAGGAGTAGGGTCGTACCTTCTCTGCGGCTATGGTCCTGGGCAAGGGACCATCGGATTTGCTTGGTAGCGAACCATCTGGCCGGAGTCTTGAACGTGCGTGCGGAAAGTCTCAGTCGGCACTTCTCGACCGATCACGAGTGGCGTCTTCATCCAGATCTAGTCCGGCAAATCTTCCAGATGTGGGGAATCCCTCGGGTAGATCTTTTTGACACTCGGGAGAACACGCACTGCCCGTTGTTCTGCAGCCTCCAGTATCCAGTGCAAGGAACGTTGGGGGACGGGTTTCAGATGTCCTGGTGCGATCAGTTGCTTTACGGGCTTCCCCCCATACCTTTGATTCCTCGGGTTCTGAGGAAAATTCGCCAAGACCGGGCCCAAGTCATCTTAATAGCTCCGGATTGGCCAAGGAGGGTATGGTATTCGGATCTTCTCCAACTCTCTCTGTGCCCCCCGCTCCGTCTCCCTCACAGGGCAGACCTCCTCTCGCAATCACAGGGGCAGGTTTTACACCCCCACCTCCAGAGCCTGCACCTTCATGCCTGGAGATTGAACGGGGCAACCTGAGTTCCTTTTCTCTCCCACCTGAGGTAGTGGATGTTATTTTATCGGCCAGGCGACACTCCACTAAATCTATCTACGCTAGCAGGTGGGCTAAATTTGTGAATTGGTGTAGAGAGAAGCAAATTGATCCCTTACGTGCCCACTTATCGGATATCTTGTCTTTTGCGTTGTCCCTGGCACAGAGGGGTTGTGCAGTTGCTACAGTTAAGGGCTATTTGTCAGCTCTGTCAGCCTTTCTGTGTCTGCCTGACCAGCCTTCTTTATTTAAATCTCCTTTAGTATTAAGGTTTTTAAAAGTCCTCACTAATAGATATCCTCCCACTCCTTTCATTATCTAGTCTTAACGTTTCTTATGGGCTCACTGTTTGAGCCAATGCATTCTTGCCCCATAAGGTTATTGGTTTTAAAGACTGTTTTCCTTGTTGCGATTACTTCAGCTAGAAGAGTGAGTGAGCTGCAGGCTCTTTCTGTTAAGCCCCTGTATACATCCTTCTATGGGGATAAGGTGGTGTTGAGGACCAAGGCTGCTTTCTTGCCAAAGGTTGTTTCACCCTTCCATATAGGTCAGTCTATTACTCTCTCCTCTTTTTATCCTCCACCTCATCCTTCGAAAGAGGAAGAAAGACTGCATTGTTTGGACCCGAGAAGAGCGCTGAGCTTCTTCGTAGACAGAACAAAGGAGTTTAGACTGGAGGATCAACTCTTCATCGGGTACGTGGGAAAGAGGAGAGGAAGGGCAGTCCACAAGAGAACGCTCTCCAGGTGGGTCATTCTCTGCATTAGGCTGTGTTATTCTCTGGCAAAGAAAGAACCCCCGATGGAATAAGAGCTCATTCCACCAGAGCTAAGTCGGCCTCTTTGGCCTTGGCTAGGGGTGTTCCTGTGGTTGACATCTGCAGGGCCGCAACTTGGTCATCCCTCCACACTTTTGCAAAGCATTATTGCTTGGATTCGGAGGTTAGGAGGGATGGCCATTTTGCACGGTCGGTGCTGCAGGATTTCTTGGTTTGAACATTCAGGCACCCTCCACCGAGTGCGGTACTGCTTTGGGACTCTATTCAATGAGTGAGGAATCCACAGGTAGTTGTATCCATCAGAAGAACGAGTTACTTACCTTCGGTAACGCCTTTTCTGGTGGATACACTAGCTACCTCTGGATTCCTCATGGTCCCATCCGCCTCCCCGTTGCCTGTCTGGTCTTACCAAGTTATCCTTGGGTGAGCTCCTGTTGGTATTATGTTATTTTCATCTGTATATGTGTATATATTTATGTATATATGTACATATATTTAAAGAAGAGGATTTGTGAAGATGCTATATATAGTCTATATGTATATATTTTTGCGTATTTACATATTTGTGCTGATGTTTTCTCTATTTGATTTAATTAAATATTGTGGTATAAGTATTTGTTTCAATTGTACATATATTTTGTTCGTATTTGCCTGTTCGTCTCAGAGGCACGTAAAAAATGTTGGTACTGACGTCGGCACGCCGGCGAGGACCTCTTATTGCCTGTATGACATCAGACGGCGTCGCGTGGGCAATTGTGACGTCCTCGTCGACGTGCAGAAGCTAGGAAGAAAATTTCCGTCGGAAGCTGGCGCAGGGGGAAAATTCAATGAGTGAGGAATCAACAGGTAGCTAGTGTATCCACCAGAAAAGGCGTTACCGAAGGTAAGTAACTCATTCATCAGTGCAGTATCATGCCAAGCTGCAAAGCGGACTCAACTGTCTCCATTTGTATTGTGAATCTGTGAGGGCAATGGCTGTAGTAACAGTCCGGCCTCCCACTTAGGAACTGCTGAGTGCCATCTAGTGGAGCTGAAGGAGTTGTCAAGCAGATGCCCTTAAGTCCTTTAAGAAGTAAGGATAGAGAGGAAGAGTCTGGATTCAACCCTGCCCCCGCCATTAATTTTGCAGAAACTTGTGTATTGGGTCAGGAACAAGCAAAGGCTTGGAATCGTGACATCGTCCACTTGTTCTTTCTGGCTGCTTATATGCTGAATTCGGGATCACCGGGCGTAGTCTGTGATCCTCAAGAAAGTCTGGAGACCGGACTGCTAGCAAAGGAAGAGCAATTTCACATGTGTGTCCCAAGACAGGATTAGATACTAATTTAGCATGTGTGTGTGTCTGCGCGTCTGTATTTTGTATCATTGTATATATTCTTGTGTGTCTGTGGGGGGGAACCGAAAGCATGTATTTCATAGATGCAGCATTTGAGTTTTTCTATGAAAAATGTTTTTTATGTGTCACTCCTAGAGCAGTGGGGAAGTAGCATTGCTTTCGGAGTGACAAACAGATAACAATTTTCATATTTAGAAGTGCAGGCCTCTGAACTATGAAAGCCGCTGGCTTGTGCTAAAACTCTAATAATCAAACTAGAGAAAGAACCCCGATGTTCCCTAGCAAGAACAGGCTAGCAGCAGAAGGTGTATTTAAGTTTAACTGAAAAATTGTAAGGTTGTTGTTGACTGTGAAAGGCAATAGAAATTTGTAAGAGCACACTGCCGGTTAATGGTGCAGAGCTTTGAGGCACAAAGGGCCAGATGTAGGAAGTTCCGATTTTGCGAATCGGAAATTGCGATTCGCTTTGGGGTCCCAAAGACCCACCTCATTAATATTAATGAGGTGGGTCGCATTTTGCGACCCCATAGCGAGTCCCTGCACTCCCAGGGATGGTGGCCTGCTGAAGACAGCAGACCTCCATGTCTGTGACTGCTTTTTAAATAAAGCAGTTTTTTTTTTTTTTTTTTTTTTGCAGCCCGTTTTCCTTAAAGGAAAACCAGTTGCAAAATAAAAAAAAATAACGAAACCATTTGGTTTCGGTTTTTCAGAGTAGGCAGTGGTCCATTGGACCACTGCCTGCTCTGAAAACCCCTGTTTGGCAACATTCCCAAAAGGGAAGGGGTCCCCCACTGGTGGTAACTGCGAATTGCTTTGAGACCGCATTCGCAGTCACAAAGCAATTTAGCATAGCGATGCGAGTCGCAAATAGGAAGGGGACACCCCTTCCTATTTGCGAGTCGCATTCACAATTTGCGAGTCGGTACCGACTCGCAAATTGTGAATGAGCATTGCGATCAGCATTTTGCATGGCGCAAACTGCGATTTTCGCAGTTTGCACCATGCAAAATGCTTCCTACATCTGGCCCAAAGTGTGGCGATCGGTTTGTGGAGAAAGAGAAAGCTTTCTTAAGAAGTATTTTTTTGATGTTGAAATGCGCATCCAAGTTTGCACTGGGGCCAGAGACAAATGTGGTCATTGAAAACAAGACCGCTATTCCTGAATATATTATGCTATGGAGGGCTGTTGGTGTACTGCATGTACTGTACACTTTGCGTGGCTGCAACACTGATAATTGTGGCTACTATGTAGTGGTACCTTGATTTCCCAAGTTTTGCAGTGTTATATTCAAATACACTTGGTTATGGCATACTATTATAAGAGTTGTCTTTTGATATGTTATTCATGAATTTGTCTGTTCACGTAGGTGAGTACGTCCCTTTTGCACTACTACAAAGCTATCCTATATTGTGCTGCTATTTTATGCCAATTAACTTATGATAGCTGACTATATGACACTATGCCATCAGTGGAGTTTTGTTTGAGAGAGTGTATTATAAATTATGTTTGTGCTATGTTATGTTGTGTGCCTATATTTTGAAGCCATATTATGCTGCATTAAATCTTTGTAAAGGTCTACTTGGTTATAATGTGTTCTACTATTTAGTACATAGATTCCTGTCATGCTTGCACACCCAGGATAAGACCTCCATCCTGTAATGAAAAACACTGTTCTGCACATAGGTCTTGGCACTCTATTGTTCTGTGCTATACTGCCATGGCTTGCTGCTTAGTTGGTCGTCTGGTTAGGACTCAAAAGCTAGCTTGCACTCCTGGAAATACTCCTTTCGAATTTAGGTGCTTCTTACACCCAATATCCACATTATGAATATCTCTGTGCAATTCAAAAGCTAGATATTTAGACAATTTAAGTGGAAACTATTGTGGTGATTTCACCATTTGACCCTGTATTTCTCAATATTTTGGAGGGAGACTCCGCTTAAGCCTAGTTATAGAAGGCAGGCTTGCTTGCTTTAAACATTCCCTTAAAGTTGATCAAATAATTTAAATTTAAAATAATTTACGCCCCACCGCTTTCAGAGTTCACTATCCACCTCTGGCTGCCAGAGTTGAATTGAAATAGTTCCAGAGATTCAGGCCTGAAATCGCATTGATCTGCCTGTGTGTATCTAATGCTTAAAACCGTGAGGATGGATGGGGTGCAAGTTTGCCGATCTTTGAGTCTTGGTTGGGTTTTAAAATGAGGGCCAGTTTTTGGAAGAATATTGGTTCTTTATTTCACTAAGCTTTGTGGAAGGTGCAACGTAGCTTGGATTTTATCTCTGACTCAACCTGAAACAATTGGTGAGGTGTTAGGGCTGGTTTGACATTGTTGCATTTTTTCATGGATATGTTCAACCTACACACCTCACCTTGAGCACTTGCATTCATTGTTTAGTTTTGTTCACTTACATACGAAACACTTGTTGCCAAGGAGATATATTGTATCCTGGAATGTATGTTTTATGACTTAACTTATTTTCTTTTTGTCTATACCAGGTCCCTGCTTGTGTTGCGGTACCATTGTAAGGCATGTGGTACCGTTTATCTAGTTGGCATAGAGTACTGTTATTCTCTTAGTGAGGAATAGGAGTTTCTTTAGGTCCTGACCAATCACCACTAGATCTTTAAGACTGTTTTGAGCGAGAAACATGTTGACCATGTTTGAGGGTTCTGTAGTGTCGGAAGTACCTGCACCCAACCCCTACATGTAGACATCAATAGTTGAGGTATTAGGCACACATTAGATACAGATTTAAGGAGACCAGATCATTATACCCTTCTTACCCTTTCTTTTGTTGTTAATCTTGACAAGAGATGTCAGGTTAGATTAAAGATTTACTTTTTTGGCACCCTTAGTCAGTTTTAACACACCTTTTTGCCCAATTCCTCACTCTTGGACTCACTTCCGATAAATTTATGAAAAATATCTTCGGCAAAGAGCCCTCTATCAGGGCCCATCAAGCATTGCAGCGCCGGCCTGACCAGGAGCATGTCCTAATGATGAAGCATGTTACCTGATGATAAGTGAGGGCTACCGTTCTGAGTAATCACATGCTTGCAGGGACCATGAGACTCCTGCCCTGTGGAGCCTCATCTTTTTGAACTATGAAGTTTGTTGAATACACCACAGTGGGAACCATGTATGCTCAACTTCAAGGAGCTGGCCACCACAGAGGGAACTATGGATGCGCAGCCCATGTAGCATGAGCCTGCCGTTCAGGGTCGACAAACCTTCAAAAACTGTCGAATTGCCTTGTTTCTGCCACTGAACTCCAAATTGAGAGAATTGGCAAATGCAGCAAGTGCCTATAAGGTCAGAAGTTTGATGATCCCATTGCTATGAAAGTATGAGGATATTTCTGGATTTTTTGAAGATAGAGGTTTTCAGGGTCGGTGTCCAGTACCCACCTAATCCCGCCGAATAAAGAGAAACCCCAATAGGAACTCAAGGCATACTGCAGGAGCGCAAGGCAAGATACTGAATAAAAAAATTTAAGTAAAAAATGCATAATATATATATATATATATATATATATATATATATATACATATATATATATATATATAAAATAATATATAATCGATGGTTCGTCAGTTGTTTAAAAATATATTTTAGGCTGCAAATTGGAAAATAACCAATAGATGGCAGTGTTACATAAGAGATGAATGAAAATATATTATGACCTAATGTCATCCGTCAAGCATGGCTGTTTCCTCCAAGTACCTTGACATTTGTAATTCATAAAATTAGGTTTTATACAAGTTTAATCAGCTAAAGACTTTTTTTCACATCTATATGAAATGAAATCGAAGAACGTCCTCCAGGGCAGACTGTCAGAGCATGACTTGCATTGAAATATGAATTATTTTCAGAGCATGCTTTTCTTATTCATACGGAGAAAGATGAATTAATGTGAGTGGTATGTAGTGACTGTTAAGCTATTTTCCCCTCACTGTTGTATTCTTAATTTTAAATTTGTTTATGACCAGCTGTGATAAAAGAGGGAGTGCTGAATGATTTAACGCATTCTGAAATTGTCTAATATTCCTGAAGGTAATTGAAAAAATTAATTTCAGCAGTTGAAAGTGTGTTTAATAAATGTTTATTAACTGTAGTCTTAACTTTGGAATACGTTTCATTTTTTGATACATAACTCAAATTTCTAGTGGAGACCCTAGCCAAGCGGTTTTTCACTTGTGCCCTAAGCCAACTATGTAATCAGCACCCCGGACACTCTCACCCATTTTTTCTTTTTTTTAAATAATTTTTTCGTTTTATTTTTCTCCTTGAATTTGCTGCCCTTGTTGGCTGCATAATCCAAACTATGCTCTATGTATGTGCGTGTGCATTGATTTACCTTGTAGTAAATGGAGTAAGTAGTGAGAATGGAATTAGGAGTTTAGACTGGCAAATAGCTTTTTCAGCATTAAACACTCATAATTGATTTTCAGTGACCGCTTATTTTTACACTGTATCATTTACATGTCGATAAGGTCACGTATGCTTACAGTAGTATATAATTTCAAAAAAGAAAATAGTGGATTAATACAAAATAACCATTAACGGTATGAGTTCCTGGTGATAATTATGTAATTCTCCTTCCTCCTCAAGGCTATGTCTGGATTCTGTACTACTGGTGCTACGCAGACATTTAAGACTGATTTTAAACAAGTTGTTTCTTAGAATTGACATGAGTGGCTTAAACATCATATTTTGGGTCTAATAATGCTTAGAGAGTTCCTCTGCAGGTGATTTGACTTAGGGAGCATAGAAGGGTACATGAATTAACGTCATATGAGCTACAAATTAAACAGTTTAGTTTTATTTGTGTAGTTTTATGTCGAGGCCCACATGGACTGCATTTCAATGAAATAATTTTGTGTGAGATTATGTTTCCAGATTTAGGATCAGATTTAAAGGTTGGTGGATGGGTATAGAGCCCTTTTGGGAGACTGTGATACAGGAGTTACGGAGAGTGACTATTATACGTGGTATACGCGTAAATCTGACAATGAGACAGTGCCTGTTGGGACTGCTGATACCACCCAAGGCGGGTAGTAAGATGTGATACAGATTTGTTCATTTGGCACTATTACATGCTAGGCTACGCATCGCAATTCACTGGGCGAGCCCGCTATCATCAGAAATGATAAAATGGAAGGCGGACTTACTGGACAGTGGCCGAGGAGCGCTGCCTCAGAATGGTCCGTACTGATGAACATGCCTAGAGGGATCTTGAGATATGAGGGGACATGGTGGCTCATCTGGAGACAAGAGAGGGAATCACATTGGACGAAGCGAGCCCTAATCCACGACTGGAGAGATGGGGGTCAGAGCCATTGCTGGACGGGACACCACTGTCTCCCATTCCCCCTGTAGACCCCTCACAAAACCCCTCATCCAGAGTGACCTGTTGCAGTGCGATGCTTGTTCCAGCCCTGTTGCAATGTGGTGCCTGGTCCAGCCCTTAATAGCTGGACTACAAACTAAAACATGACTAAGAGGAGATGACCGGATGGCAACACCCCATCCTTCTGCCTTCCCTATACCTCACTAAAGTAAAAATCTTTTAGTCCTCAGTCGCCCCCCCTCTGTACTCAGGCAACACACATACACGCACACCAGCTCACACTTAATACTATAGCTGCACAACTAGTTGCTTTTGTTGCTGATTATTGACAATCTTAAATAATTCCATATGTATTGTAATGCAATGTTTGATAAAATGTGAATCAAGAAATTTAAAACACTTTTGGTGGATGGGTTTCTCCATCACAAAGTGTCAAATATCCGGTCTGCCTTATTAAAGGTGCATTATATCGTATGACCCTTGTATCCTTTCTGCCAAACTCCAGATCAGGCCCATAATTTGTTTTAGGGGCGTAAGCTTTTGGTTTTACTGAGATGCTAAAATGATTAGCCAATTAGTGGGGTTCGTCACTGTGTCAGTGTTACGACTCTGTCGTCCCATTTCTAGGGGGCGCTGTAAGGGGACTGTCAGAAGCCTGGGAATCACCTTCAACACTAATCTAGAGTCCCTTGCTGCCTCCTGTTTGTTTCTCTTTTCACCAGGTTATACTTTTGTAGTATTACATTTGCTTCCTGGGACTGCAGATCCCATTATGCATAGCCTTGTAGTCAGAAAAGCCTGGATTCTGTTTCCCATTGTTTTCTATGGGAGAAACCCAGTTGCTCCTTTTCACTGGATCCTCTCCTCCAGGACTTGCGAGTGTCTGAAACTACACACACCTGAGACCTCTCCTGTGCAGCCCAGTCATGTGATTCCACCTGGGATTTTCTGCAGCTTGGAACTGCTTATAAGCAGCCATTTCCTCAAGATCCCCTTCGTGCATTGTAGTTCGATTCCTTTGTGTTAAAGACCCCTTATCGGATGGTGTTCCAGTCTTGTTCCTGTTCTGTTCCAGCTTGAACCTGTTTCCTGTTTCTCTGCCCTGCTCCTGATTGTTCCAGCCAGAGCCTGCTCCCTATCTCTTAGCCGTGTACCTGTTTCTTTCTTCCAGAGCCTGCTCCCTGTTTCTCTGTCCTGCTCCTGCCTTGTTTCATCCTGAACATGCTCTCTATTTCCCAGTCCTGTTTACTGCTTATTCCTACTCCCTGTATTCCAGCCCTGTCCTTGCTGGTTCGAGCCAGAGCCTGCTCTCTGTTTCCCAGTCCTGTCTCTGTTTGTTCCAGCCAGACGTTTGCACCCTGTTTTCCAGTCCTAGTCCTGCCTTTGCTTCAGCCTGAGCCTGTTCCCAGTTCCTGCCTCTGTTTCTTAGTTTGTCCCTTCTGTTTCTGTTTCCTCTCTATATTTGTGTCTGGTAAGTGTTTTATCAGTCTTCACCAGTGTATAAGTGTCCTCCTTTGTACTGGGGTTGGCTCCTGGTTTCCCATACTTGTCTAGTGTTATACGTTGTCTTTCGTGCCTAACAGTGACAGTGTGCTGTTGCTGTTTTTCCAGAAATTGCCACTGTGTATCCAGCTGGACCCACAAGAGCTTGTCTTGTGTATGTAAGTACTATCCTTGTTTGTGCTCTAGGGTCCAGAGACAGAATCAGTTCTGCTGCCTCCTTTCTATGGGGCTGGCCGGGTGACTATCTGTAAGAGCAAACTGCACAGAGGCATTGACATTCCCTGTCACTGTGGGAGGTTCTGCGCCCTACTCTGTGTACAACCCCAGCATGTTTGTCCGTTAGTAATCAGTTTCCTGTTTGTTCACACAAGGGTTGCTCTGCTTTTTACTTTCCTGTTTCCTGTGCCTGTCCATAGCTGTCCTTTCCGTGTATGCCTTTAGCTGCTCTTCTGCCCCAGTACACTACCTCTTTAGGATATTCGGTGACCTCAAGAGGTGTCCCAACCAGAGTCCTGATCGGACATGCCCGAATCCGTGACAGTCAGGCTTTTTAAGTGGAGCAAGCTCTTTTTAACACCGAGCAGGCTTCAACAGAGATTCAGCAAAGCCTGATCAGGTCTGCGGTTGATTTCCTGGAACTGATAGGCTACGCTAGTTGGACAGCTACACTTTGCACTACAGTTTAATTAGTGCTAGATGAATTTTTTTCGGAGCCCAACACTAAGCTGTATCCATATTCTACTTATGAGACCAGATCTCAGAACTGCAGAATGATGATCTTGTGCTTGTGTTAAGTTGGATATGTTCTCGGAACAGCTGCTGCATTTGTACTCCCTTACCATGTTTCTCAAGTTATTCTACAAAGATCTTGTCCCCGAATATAAAGCTCATGGATGGGTGACCCTCCTATATCAGTGCGCGGCTCATCCATTGATTGGAGAGGAGATGGAGATGAAGGTATTCCATGTATTAGCTGGTAAAGCTTTTGAAGGTAGATCCAGTCTTCAACCCCAGCCTTGAGGTTATGAAAATCAGATACAAAAACAACAGCAGTGCTGTGGTCCCTCTACCCAGTGCCTAGTGACTGTGCCACTGATACCCTTTGCTCCTGCTCACCAGTGTGTGCCATTTTCCCATGTTTCAGTTCATACTGGCCGCATTCTGCTTTCTTTTTCTTTGTTCACACTGGTGCTGTTTGGCCAATGTGAAAATAAGGCAATGGTCTTAGACTTGAAGAAGGCTGTGGGCTCCTCATTATCTTTTAAAGGAATGAACATTCACGCAGTTTTCACTAAATGATATTAACATAGAATCGTAGGGATTTACAAAGACAAATGCCCCTTAAAATATAAGGCGCTCTCAAATGGGTGAGTGGTGTAGTATATAGAAACACCTTTCTGCATATTCCATGCTTGAATGATTTATACTCCTTCAGGAACGTTCAAGAGTTCTACATTTAAGGCACATGCCTATAAGCACTTCCAAGACATTATTCACTTATGTTGTGGTTAGTCCATATGTAATGTTCATTCATCAGATGACACTTAAGCTCCAAATCCAAACTCCAATTGGCTCGATTCAATTTGGCATATCACAAATCGAAACTCTAGTCCTTCAGTGCAGTTCAGTCGATTTTTAATTGGTTTCAAATCAGCCTCAGACCAGGCAACACATGTTTCGTCCTGGGAAATATCCCACAGACTTCGTCAGGGCTGAAAATATCATTAAAACAACCTCCTCAGGAATATGATCAAACAGATTTATCCCTCCATCACCAATTATCAAGAGCGTGAAAACCAAACGCAATTCAGTACCGCAAAAGCTGCAGTATCTGGAACATATAAATGTGCGCATCTATGTGCACCATTTTAATCTGAAATTAATTGATATATATAAAAACCCATTGTGACTGGTGAGTAACATCATGCACTATCACATAGTACCAGCTGATAACATTCTGTAATTCAATATCGGACAAATCCTAGTAACTAATCACCCCAGATCAATGTTAACCTAGAGATAACGTGCACACTCACGCAAAATTTATGGAGCTCACAAGCCCACACTAAGGGCAATAAGTATGATCATTAATTTAAGACAAGCTTCCTCACCAAACCAATGGGCAATACCTAGTAATCAATGAAATCCCAGTAGAGTATATGTGTCCAGTCTCTTCTGATTTTGAGCCCTTCAACCCTTCCGAAGTCTAAAGTAACTATAACAAAAGAAAAAAGTACACCCTTAATCCTTCATGCATGAAATTGAACTGGCACCCCAATACAAACTACAACATATTGGCCCTGAATATTCTGTATCAAACAGGTGGACCGTCACAAGATTAAATGCCTACCTTAGTATCAGCACGCCCCGCCGAGCCCACATTCCCAAAAGGGAGAAAGGGCATAAAGGGTGCCGGCCGAAGAGGCGCAGGATCACCCAATGAAAAGGCCAAATGCCCCAAAGGACCAGCCGGAGCACCTCCTGGAGCCATCTGCTGAAAGATGGTATACATCGCATTCAGAAATGCGGTACTATCGGCTCCAGGGGCGGGAAAAGCCGAATACTGAGGTGCCTGGATCGAAGGCGACCCCGACCTCGACGTCCGCGACGCCGGAGACATCACAAGAGGCTGCATCACCTCAACCACAGACATTTGTCCAGGCGAAGTCGGTGACGCCGGAGAGGGCAACGGCGTCGATGGATGCGGCGTGACCGTGGGACTGACCTCCCAAGTCCTCTGACTGGTGTCTCGATGACGCCGATGAGACCTTGGCGAAGAAGACTTTTTGTGATGTTTTTCCTTTCTCTTCGACTTCGCCAGGAATAGTTTAGCCTCACATTCTTTGAGGGCCTTCGGATTCATGTGCTGACATAAATCGCAAGTCACGACGTCGTGGTCGGAGCTCAAACACCAGAGACAGTCGGAGTGAGGATCTGTAACGGACATCTTGCCCCCACACTCTCGACAGGGCTTGAAACCCGACTTTCTCTGAGACATTGTTACCGCAGAGAAGAACTACGCAGCAGAAAATACACTGTAACTACTAAAGTAACAGTAGCTCCCTCGAAGATAACCGTTTCGAATGCACGTAAAAAATGTTGGTGCTGACGTCGGCACGTCGGCGAGGACCTCTTATTGCCTGTATGACATCAGACGGCGTCGCGTGGGCTAGAGTGACGTCCTCGTCGACGTGCAGAGACTAGGAAGAAGATTTCCGTCGAATGCTGGCGCCATGGGAGTATTCATTAGGTGAGGAATCCACAGGTAGCTAATGTATCCACCAGAAAAGTTGTTACCGAAGGTAAGTAACTCGTTCTTCCATTCCCTACTACATAGTAGACACAAACAAAATACTTCCCTAACCCCTGATCTCTGGATTAGGGCAGGCACCATCTTTGTGCAGTAATACTTCACCTATTCCCCAGTGTCGTTATCGCACTGATAGCTCCTATATCACCCAAAAGACATAACTCATATGTCCAGGACTCCCCCAGGTAACCATCCCTTACCTGTGGAATGATTGCTGTCATGAAAAACACAATGATGAGTGTACCACAGTGCCATCGTCAAACTATTGTATAATCAAAGCCCTAGTAAACATTTACACAGGACTCTCTGTTGAAATTACAATTGTAAACTCCATAGTCATTTCAACCATGTGTGTGCACCTCTAATCATTCATTAAATGTATGAACATAGTTCCAAAACACATTTGTTACTAATATATACATCCAAACTATCAACTTACACCAATCTGGTTATCAATGATCCTACTTTCCCTCAAAATTGTTTCAATTTGGAATCCATATAACCATCCATCTTCACCCATTGTGAAATACTCTTAATTTCCCCCAAATTACTCCAATTCTTGATCTGTATCCAGCCCATCCTCAACTGCTCTCAGACGCATGATCCATTCAGACTCCTTCCTCTTGAGAGCCAATTCCCTGTTCCTACCCCAGGGATCTATAGGTATATGCTCAATTCCCAAAAATCTAAAGATCTTACTCCCACCTTGTTCCTCACATATTCTCATATGCTGTACCATTGGGTGCTGTTCATCATCTTGTTTGAGTGTCCTCTGATGTTCACTAATCCTGACTCTAAGAGGGCGGATCATACTACCGACATATGTATGTTCACATTTGCATAGTAAAGAATAAATTACAAAAGTTGTATTAAAGTTGATGTAAGATTCAGTTTTGAAAACACGGTCGCCAGCATTCCCAAACTTTTTCTTGCCTTGGCATGCCCACCCGCAGACTCCGCACGGACCAACCTGTTATGAGCGGACAACCAATGATCCTATGACTGATATTTCGGATAGCTGGGGCTGAGGAGGCTCCTTAGGGATCTACCCCTCTGATAGGTAATTTCTGGTTATTTGCAATGAACCCTTTAAGGGTTACATCTTGAGGCAAAATTCTCCAATGACTACTCATCACTCTTCTCAGAGCAGCAGAGGCCCCCGTATAATCAGTCACCATCCTCACTTTATCTTTCTTGTTATCAGCCACCTTAGTGGAAAGGGGCTTCAATGTGTCTTGTCTAGACATCTAAGTTACTCTTCGTTGTGCTATTTCAGTGTCCTGAGCTTGATAGCCTCTCAATCTGAAACGTTGTTTAAATTCATGTTCTTTACTTCAAGTTATTCTGGCCCTAACCATTTCCCCAAATGGTTTAGCCTGAATATGTTGTTTGGGATGTGCACTTGAAGCATGTAAAATTGAGTTACATGAGGTTGGTTTCTGAAAAAGTCTACTCAGTATCTTGTCATCCTCAATGTACAATTCAACATCAAGGAACTCAATCCTCTTCTGACTGCATTGATTGGTGAATCTAACATTCGCATCACTCAAATTCACATCATTACAAAAACCTTCTAACTGTTCCTCGTTACCTGTCCAGATCATCAGACAATCGTCAATATAACGACCTCAGTATAGAATATATGTTAGCCAATGTATAGATCCCGGTCCCCAGATTCACTTCTCCTCTAGCCAACCCATAAAGAGGTTAGCATATGAAGGGGAAAACCTGGAGCCCATTGCCACTCTTTGTTTGTGTCTGAACCAGTCCTTATTGAACAGAAAAATATTATTATCCAAAATAAAATTTGTCATTTTCAACAACATTTCTGTATGTTCCCACAGACTTGCAGATCTGCTGTTCAAGATATGGCGTAGTGCTTGTAGTCGCACTGCATGTCCAATACTAGTGTATAGTGAACCTACATCAAGTGTCACCAACATAAGACCCGCCTCCCACTGGACATCACTAAGCATGATGTAAGATGTAAGATTACTAACCCAAAGGCTGTAAAAACACATTCCACATATTCGGGTAGCCTTTCCGGCCGTCCAGAAATTCCAGATACAGTCGGTGTCCCCGGAAGAAAGAGGAGCTCCTTACGAATCTTAGGAATAGTATATAGGTAAGGAAACCTTGGGTGGTCAACCCTCAAGTACAAATATACATCATCATCAAGTAAGCATTGTTATTCGTTAATTCTGGGATGAGGTTATATGTAATTTTCTCATAACAGTTCTTTCTTGTAAAAAAAGATCTTGAGTTTGTGGGCAGTCTTTGACAAGATGTGCCCTCCCCACCCCCCATCTGTATCACTATCACTGGTTGGAGGAGCACTCACAGAGGTCGAATCTCAACAGATCGATGCCGCCGAACCTATTTGTGTAACATTCATCTGAATAAGATGATCATACTTTTTAGAAAAGAGCTGACTCCTGCCCAGACAGTGGGATAGACACAGGCTCTTGCTGACTCATGACAACAGGGCAGGCAGATATATATCCTTACTGACTCCTGTCATAATTTCCAGAATGCACTGCCTGGTCTGTAATTCTTGGCAGGTTCCAGTCAGGGTGTAGGCTTCTGCTGAGAGAGTACTTTGTTTCGGAATCATGCAGGTGTGAGGGTTCACAGTTTCCTCCTGACTTATTTTTTTTTTTTTTTTTTTTTAGAGATTTAGATATTCATTATGTCCTTGTGATGTCTACAGACTTGGGCAGGATTTTTTTTCTTGGTAGCCTCTGGAGCCCATGCAACTTCCATCAGAAAACAAGCATTTTTAATGCACTAGGTCTCACGTTTGCTCGAATTAGAGCTAATGGCATTGTAGACTCCTAACTGGACTTTTCTTGCCACATAAATTGAAAATGAAAAGTAAAACAGTTTCACATAACTAAACAGACTTTTCTTGCCACATAAACTGAAATGTAAAAGTTTCACATAAGCGAGCCGACGCCCGCCATCAGCGCAAAGCAGACACACGAAAGGAAACAGAAGTTCACTCGCAGTAAAACATATTGGCAAAAGTGCAATTATTAATGTAACCAGCAAAAGTGCAATTATCAATGTAACCGTCAAAAGTGCAAATATCCATGTAACAGGGTCGATGTCATGCCAAGCCCTCGACTACTGCTCAGTGAGATCGCGTTGCGAAATAAAGAGAAAAAGTAGTCCAGAAACCATATGGAAAACGTCGAGGATCGTATGTTTTCAGTAGTTGGCCGGTGCGCTTGAGGAGGGCTAAACACCGGAAAAGGCATGACGTATCCATGCCTTTCACTAATGAAATCAAGCGAATTTTGAAAGGCAAGCCCACAAACCAACCAAACTGATGGAAGTGACATGGGTGTGGCTACAAGCCCAAAGAGAGATTACACCAGGGACAGAGCGCTTTGTAGGGTATAATGGAGAGCAGACAGGCACCATAGTTTTATATTTCAGGTAACAAGGTCTCATCTTCCTTATGACACCCATTGTGATCATGAGTAAAAAAAACAAGAAAAAAAACAAGGCTAATACTGTGTTCTGGTGAATCATTTATATTGTATGTGCAGCGTCAACTGAGGAATAGGTCTGCTGGCTGAGATTTTCTGTAGTGGTCTTCAAAAGAGACAGCTATGCTGTGTGTTTCTGATACTGTAAAATAGCTTTTAAGATTGAAGGCTAAGCTTGTAAAACTGATCACTAGAGAGAAATACCAGGAAGCACACTGGGACAAGCATTTCAAAGAAATCTTGAACAGACCAGTACCAACAAGCGAATGAGACATACAAGATGCAGAGACAGACTTGAGTATAAACACCGCCCGCCACAGGTAGAACAAATTGTCTCTTGCATCTGAGCTCTCAAAAACGGAAAAGCTCCAGGCCAAGATAACCTGAATGCAAACATGTTCGGAGAAAGAAAAACAGTGTTATGTTCACATGAAGTGTTATCTGACTTTGGATATGATGCCGGCAGACAGTCATTTTAATTGCATGCACTCTGCCCTCAGTTACTTTTTAAGGTGGAAGGTGCAGAGGTGAATATGTAAAGTTGGGGAGAGAAGACAGTCCATGGGTGCAGACCATGAAAGCTGCTTGCAGTAATATTCTTTTTTTATCTCTACATATCACTTGAAATGAGTGTACTCTTGACCTGGACCTACCCTTATGTTTATATTGGGTCAACTTCAGTCAATTGCGTGGACTGTTACTCTTCACCTTGGCCTCCGCTGCCACTTCTGACTCGAGAAGTATAATCATTGGACACAATGTCCTTTGTCAAATTTCAAGCAGATTCCAAAACCCCTCTTCCCCGGCCCCATTCTTACTCTAATTGCTCTTGTTATCCAGCTCTTAAAATACCTCACTGACTTCCACTAGTCACACCAGTAGGGGCTGAGAGTTGACACCACTTTTTACTGCTCTCCATCCTTGCCAGGAGGATCAAGTAAAAGATCAACTTACTTTGTTATTTCAAAGGGGACAGGACTCTGGCCTCTTGCTGTGCCATGCCAGAAATAAACATAGTGAGTCTTACCTCCATGTTCGTTCCGAAGATGTCAGAGATTGTCGTACGCACACTTAACCAAAAACCTTCCAATATTCGTCAGCTAGCAAACATATGAACATCATCCGCGTTCTTGAGCTCCACGCGTCTCCATCTAAATTCCTCTCCTCTTCTTTTCTTGGCCAGCTTCAACAGAGTCCAACAGGCTCTGTGGAGGGTGAAGAAATGGTTTCTCCTTAGTGCAGCAGATTTAATCACAGAATAAAGCATGCTCAATGATACTTGCCATTGTTCCTCCAACACCGCACTCGGTAAGTATCTGTCACAGACAAGGTGTGGAGGTTTTCCAAGAGTTCCTTCTTCCTTGCCTTAAACTCCTAAAGATCCTTTTCCATAGGACTTAACTCAATCTCTGTCCATCCCTGAGTGCTAAACCATGCATTCAGCTGATAGAATTTAAACCTGAAAAGTGTCCCATTAGTGAACTTCAATCGGGTGTCCAGGAACCATCTTTCCCCAGTTGATTATTCCTGATTCCCTCAGGGGTTTTGCTAAATGGTCCAACGAGCATTCTGGGGTCCTTGGTGAAGTCCCATACTGGTGACAGTTTGCTGTAATAATATGGGATGCTCAGGAGTGACCTAACCAAATACCATACTTTAACAGCTGCCTGCAGGCACTTTAAGCACACCTTCTTGAGGAATGTGGGTGGCCCAAACTTATATGAAAAACCTTCTCACTTTTCAAGTAGGTTTGTCAACATAGGGCTTTTCATAAAAGCCAGTAAGGATCTGTGTGAATCAGAACGGAGCGTCCTGTTATTTTTCAATTGGAAAGCCTGCAGTAAGTTGGAAGTCCAAACGCCCTAAACCACCTTTTCCCCGTTCCTTCTCAGCTTTTCCCAAGAGAGCCTAATCCCTTTACTCGTACATATAAAAGATGTAATTTTCCCCTATATTTTCATAAGGATCTTCTTATAAATGTTTAGCGGAATGTTGTCAAATAAGTACGTTAATTGGGGTAGGATAGACATTTTAACTAGATGTATTTAGCCATGTATGGTGGGGGGGTGTTCTGCAATCTCTTTATGATCTTATCTACTTTCTGACAGACTTTCTTCAAATTCACTGATGGAACTTTCTCCGGAGCTGTGTTATAATTAGACCCAGGTGTCTTATCTCTGTAGAGGTTTGAATGCCCTCACAACTCTGATTCTGTACCATTATCTTTGTTTTTGTCTCATTAATCTCGTAACCAAATAACTCCCCAAAACGATTCACCTCTAACATCAACTGTGGAATAGCATGCGCAGCATCTCAGTTGTACAACATTAGGTAGGCCACATATAATGCTATTTTCCTTGAAAATGTGCATATCGTAAATAATTTGATTTCCCTGTTAGTTTCAGACTTTGAGCTAAAGGCTCAAGATACAAATCAAAGACAATGTGTGACAGTGGGCAGGCCTGTCTAGCTGCCCTTCCTATTTGAACTGTTGCAGTGAGATTATCATTGACCAGAACCTGGGCACATGGCATACAGTAGATCTTACCCAATACATCCAGAAACTCATTCCCTATTCCAAAATACTTTAACACTCCTGTTAAATATTTCCAGTTGACACTATCAAATGCCTTGGCTGTGTCAAGAGTTACGACTGTCATAAGGGACTCCAAAGTTGTTGCTAAATCAATTAAGCCGATCAGTGTGTGAGTCAGCTACCGCATATGCCCCCCAGTGAGAAAACCCTTCTGATCCTCATTTATTAAGCTGCTCTCCACCTTACCTAACTGAGCAGCTCTGATGTTGGTGAAGACCTTAAAATCACAGTTTAGCAGTGAGATTGGTTGGTACGAATGGCACTCTACGGGATTCTTACCAAGTTTTAAAGTCAATGAAATGACAGCCTCATTCTAGGATCCTGGTATGGGGAAGCCCTCCAGTAATACATAGTTAAACAACCTAAGCCAGACCGGAATCACTACTACTGACATCAGGATGTAAACTTGTTTGGAATCCTGCCAGGGCCTGCTGCCTTTTCTCTTTTAAGTCTCTTAACTGCGGTCAAGATTATTTCAAGGCTCAGAGATTGCTGCTGTTCTTGATTAAGTCTAGGAAGGTATTTACCAATCATCCATTTATCTAGCTCTCCCTCATCTCCCACCAAAGTTTCTGAATATAAATCCTGAAAGAACTTATAGAATGGAAGTTCTATCTTTTTAATTTCCTCAACAATCAGATTTTCCTTCCCATCCATAACCTTCCTATTGTAATTCTGAGTTCTATTCAGTCTGGCCTTCCAGGCTAGCAGCTTTCCATTGCTCTTGCCATACCGATATTCCCTGACTTTGCTGGTTTCACACTGTTGTAAAACGTTCTCCTCCAATCTCAGCTTACATTCCTCCAGTGTTTCCTCTAGTCTTTTCCTAACTTTCCCCTGAGCTGGGGTTGTTTTCATTACCGTTTCTGTGGTGGCGATCTCCTCCTCCAGCTGTGAGATCTGCATCCTGTCCTTCCTATTCCACGCACTCGAGGGAGGAGCGCTCTAGAGTGCCCCTCAGCCAAGATTGACCTGCATCCCATACTATATGAACAGGCGCAGATTGCATATAATTCAACTAAAGAAATCCTCCGTTCCCTTCCCTACCTCCTGCATAATATCTGATTGGAGAAATGACCTATTAATTGTCCACCTTCTGCTTTGTTTACAAACCGGCAACCTGAGTTTTAATAATAAGGCTGCATGGTCTTTTAAATGGATTGGTAGATGTTGTATTTTTAAAATTTTCCTACCTCTCCACTGTCGATGAAGAATTAATCTATTCTTGAGTAGTGTCCATTTTTCTTGCTGTGGAAAGTATAATTCCTACAGCTTCTATTTACCCTATGCCACACATCACATACGTTTAGGTTTTCTACCATAGAAAGAAGGTAGGACCTCATCCTTGGTGAGCTAATTTCGTTACGAGCCAAGGATCTATCTAAGTAGTTATCCAGCAAAATATTAACGTACCCCGCTAAAATGATGGGGGCTTTAAATTCCACCATGGTGGAAAAAAGAGTAGATAGCGGAGAAACATGGTCTGTATTCGGATCACAGCAGCTGGTTAAGGTAAAAAGACTTTGTTGGGCATTGATTTCAGCCACTATCCAGCATCCGGCCTCATGTGCTTTATATCTCACTATTTCCACTCCCGATTTTACCACCATACCTTTGTTTCAGGAAAAGGTTTTTGCACTCTGATCTTAACATGCTACTCTCCTGCAACATGATAATTTGAAATGTACTATCTTTTAAATATTGCAAAATTAAGCGCTGCCTTTTCCTCTCCCGCAGCCTATTCACATTCCAGTTTAAAATTGAAAAGACCCTTCCATACCTAACTCTTGGCATTTCCAACGCTTTTTTGAGGCTGTGTCTTTGACAACAGCATGTTTTACATTGTGTACACCCCCTATATACAATGTATTTTATTTGCCCCCGTCTTGATCTGCGCTATAAAATTAACCACGTCCTCTGGCACAAAAATATTGTACATTTTATTTGCCCACATAACTTTCAAAATGGCTAGAAATGTTAGCTGAACTGTCACACCCATTTTCTCAAGTCCTACATACATTTGACCAGTTCTCACTGTCTGTCTTCTGTGACACAGGAGATATCAGACATCATCTTGAATATGAGCCATAGGGCCTAAATGAATTTTCCTTTTCGGGCAGAGCCCAGGCTTCCTTCTTCTGTTGAGTATGACAGAAAATGTACCAATAGTTTCCAGGGCCTCTTTCGTCCTGGTTTCAGTTTGAACGTATCTCTATGAACGCTATGGATTTCTGCCCCTAGGTTTACAGGAGAAATTTCCTGAGGGAAGGCCTTTGTTAACAGATTTATCACAAAAGTTTTACATCAGCCCCATCTATACCTTCAGTCACATCCAAGATTCTAATATTATTTCTTATTGAGTTGTTTTCTGTCCTCTCAAGTTTGTCCGTCATCTCTTTTTCTTTTTGCTTCAACTGGGCTACCTCGTGTGGGTTTCACTAACAGTTAAGATAAGTTCCTGAACTCGGTTCTCTAATGCCTCTGTACGCTGAGCCAGGCCGTCATTTTCTCCTCCAAACTTGAGCAAGTCACCTGAATCTCCCTTTGATTTGCCTCTGAGATTGAGAAGCGATCTTTAATCTCTCGCAGTAACTGGCCAGACATCTCCTGCACTGCTTCCCAACCATTAGGGTTACTACCACCAACCATCTGATTGTGAGACAGGGGCGGGGTACCCCTCCACTCTGTGCAGGATCTACTATATCTACTGCACCCACAGCCCCTTCACACAATAGGTTCTCCATCACCAAGGATGTACGCTAATGGCCCCTATCCTCCATGCTCTTGTTTCAGTCTCTTTCGACTCTCATTCATTCATAGGGTCCAATTCCACTTTAAACAAATATTTACAATGCAATTGGTCTCACATTTACTTGAGATAGAGCTATTAGCGTTGTAAATCTATAACTAGACTTTTCCTGCCACATAATTTCAGGTGCCCTGCATATAACTAAAGGGCTAGCAGGCATACTGGAATATTATTTCAAACAAGGTCCTGGAAGCACACACTAGTCCCAGCTGTAAAACAAAAGTTCCAGCCATAAGATAGCTTAAAAAGACACTGAATTGTGTGAGGGGGTTATTATTTTGGGGTCCCCACCAACCTAGTGTGAGCACCCAGATATGATGTAGACAGAAAATGCACCTTGTGGTGAACGTTTTGAAAGTGGCCTTTTTGTCCTAGGACCACTACAGATTGAGTTATGGCTAAAATGTTTTGTAAAAGTAATGCCCCACAAAGCATTATGGGACGAAGTGAATATTGTAGTATCGGTTCTCTCATTGTGTCGGGAGAGCCACTTTGAGGATTTCTCTGTTTTTAACATAACAAACTTACCGATTATAAGTGTTTTTTTGGAAGCTATGAAGTGGAGAGTCAAAAGAAAATAACGTGACAAGCACTCCAATACCGCTGATCGAGTTTTCACTGTGAGCACCATGGCTGCCATGGAGTGTGAAGGGAAGAGACAGAAGAAAACAATGTTGTAGGAAGTTGGCTCTGTATATTCTATTTCAAAATAAGGAATAGTGTGCACTGAGTCCAAGGGTTCCCCTTAGAGGTAAGATAGTGGCAAAAAGAGATAATTCTAATGCTCTATTTTGTGGTAGTGTGGTTGAGCAGTAGGCTTATCAGAGGGTTGTGTTAAGCATTTGTTGTACACACACAGGCAATAAATGAGGAACACACACTCAAAGACTTACTCCAGGACAATAGGTTTTTATATAGAAAAATATATTTTCTTAGTTTATTTTAAGAACCACAGGTTCAAGATTTACAAGTAATACTTCAAATGAAAGGTATTTCACTGAGGTACTTTAGGAACTTTGAATAATCACAATAGCACGTACAGTTTTGGCAAAAATGGCAATAAGCTATTTTAAAACTGGACACTGTGCAAAAATCAACAGTTCCTGGGGGAGGTAAGTAATTGTTAAGTTCACAGGTAAGTAAAACACTTACAGGGTTCAAAGTTTGGTCCAAGGTAGCCCACCGTTGGTGGTTCGAGGCAACCCCAAAGTTACCACACCAGCAGCTCAGGGCCGGTCAGGTGCAGAGGTCAAAGAGGTGCCTAAAACACATAGGCTTCAATGGAGAACAGGGGTTCCCCGGTTCCAGTCTGCCAGCAGGTAAGTACCCGAGTCCTTGGGGGACAGACCAGGGGGGTTTTGTAGGGCACCGAGGGGGACACAAGCAGGCACAGAAAGTACACCCTCAGCGGCACAGGGGCGGCCGGGTGCAGAGTGCAAACCGGCGACGGGTTTTGTATGGAAAGCAATGGGGAAACCCGGGGTTCTCTTCAACGATGCAGGCAGGCACAGGGGGGCTCCTCGGGGTAGCCACCACCTGGGCTAGGCAGAGGGTCACCTGGGGGCCGCTCCTGCACTCGAGTTCGGTTCCTTCAGGTCCTGGGGGCTGCGGGTGCAGTGTTGGTTCCAGGTGTTGGGTCCCTTGTTACAGGCAGTCAGGAGGAGCCTCTGGATTTCCTCTGCAGGCATCGCTGTGGGGGCTCAGGGTGGTGGTCTCTGGCTACTCACAGACTGGCAGTCGCCGGGGAGTCCTCCCTGTAGTGTTGGTTTACCGCAGGTCGAGCCGGGGGCGTCGGGTGCAGAGTGGAAAGTCTCACGCTTCCGTCGGGAAACGTGAAGTCCTTAGAGTTGTTTCTTTGTTGCAAGAAAGTTGCAGATTGTTGAACAGGGCCGCTGTTCACAGGAGTTTCTTGGTCCTTGGTTGCAGGGCAGTCCATTGAGGCTTCAGAGGTCGTTGGTCCCTGTTGGATGTTTCGCTGTTGCAGTTTTCCTTGAAGTTGGGAGACAGGCCGGTAGGGCTGGGGCCAAAGCAGTTGTTGTCTCCGTCTTCACTGCAGGGCTTCAGGTCAGCAGTCCTTCTTCTGGTTAAGGTTGCAGGAATCTGGTTTCCTAGGTTCTGGGGGGCCCTAAATACTGAATTTAGGGGGGCGTTTAGGTCTGGGAGGGCAGTAGCCAATGGCTACTGTCCTTGAGGGTGGCTACACCCTCTTTGTGCCTCCTTCCAGTGGGGAGGGGGGCACATCCCTAATCCTATTGGGGGAATCCTCCATCCACAAGATGGAGGATTTCTAAAAGTGAGGGTCACCTCAGCTCAGGACACCTTAGGGGCTGTCCTGACTGGTGGGTGACTCCTCCTTCTTTTTCTCATTATCTCCTCCAGCCTTGCCGCCAAAAGTGAACGCAGTGGCCGGAGGGGCGGGCATCTCCACTAGCTGGGATGCCCTGGGGCGCTGTAACAAAAGGGGTGAGCCTTTGAGGCTCACCACCAGGTGTTACAGTTCCTGCAGGGGGAGGTGAGAAGCACCTCCACCCGGTACAGGCTTTGTTCCTGGCCACAGAGTGACAAAGGCACTCTCCCCATGTGGCCAGCAACATGTCTGGTGTGTGGCAGGCTGGCAGAGACTAGTCAGCCTACACTGGAAGTCAGGTATGTTTTCAGGGGGCATCTCTAAGATGCCCTCTGGGTGTATTTTACAATAAATTGCACACTGGTATCAGTGTGCATTTATTGTGCTGAGAAGTTTGATACCAAACTTCCCAGTTTTCAGTGTAGCCATTTTGGAACTGTGGAGTACGTGTTTGACAAACTCCCAGACCATATACTCTTATGGCTACCCTGCATTTACAATGTCTAAGGTTTTGCTTAGGCACTGTAGGGGCATAGTGCTCATGCACATATGCCATCACCTGTGGTATAGTGCACCCTGCCTTAGGGCTGTAAGGCCTGCTAGAGGGGTGACTTACCTATGCCACAGGCAGTGTGAGGTTAGCATGGCACTCTGAGGGGGGTGCCATGTCGACTTTGTCATTTTCTCCCCACCAGCACACACAAGCTGTGAAGCAGTGTGTATGTGCTGAGTGAGGGGTCTCTAGGGTGGCATAAGACATGCTGCAGCCCTTCGAGACCTTCCCTGGTATCCGGGCCCTTGGTACCAGGGGTACCAGTTACAAGGGACTTACCTGGGTGCCAGGGTTGTGCCAATTGAGGAGACAAAAGTACTGTTTAGGGAAAGAACACTGGTGCTGGGGCCTGGTTAGCAGGGTCCCAGCACACTTTCAAGTCATAACTTAGCATCAGCAAAGGCAAAAAGTCAGGGGGTAACCATGCCAAGGAGTCATTTCCTTACAAATGTGATGAGCGAAACACTACTTCTGATCAAGTTTGCACTGTTAGTGTCATGTCTGCCATGGAATGCAAAGGGGAGCGACAAGAGAAAACAATGTGATGAGCGCTTAGATTGGTGATTGAGTTTGCACAGTGAGCGCCATGGCTGCTATGGAGCACGAAGGGGAGAGATAAAAGGAAAAAGTAGTTCCCACACGTTGAAGTATATTGGCAATGGTGCATTTATCCACGTAAAAGGGTCAATCTACAAGGCATAACAAACCAGCCTCAAGGAGGGACAAACATAGAGGTATGTTTGAAAGTCAAGCCCAAGAATGAATGAAAGTGATGGGCGTGAGGTAGGCGTGGTTAAAGCCCAAAAATAGATTACAACAGGTCAGAAAGGCAGGTCTTGCGCTCTGCTATGCTCAACCTAAAAGGTCCTCAGGGATGGTGTGACTCTAGAGCTCCTAGTACCTTTATCACTTATTCTCTCCCTCAAGTCAAGCACACTCCTTAATGATATCCTATTGTGGAGTTTCTTGGGAGGTCATGCACTAGACCCTGCCGCCTGTTGAATGCTCTTCCCTCTGCCCCTGAGACCGAAGAACCAGTTTCCACTAAAAGGGGAGTAGTGGACCTTAACTTGTAGCGCTTACCGACCACCACACCCACAGTCTCTGCCACGCTCCTGCTGACAATGTTTTTATGTTTTCTTGTCAAACCAGCTGAATCTCCGAAGGCGGTCTTACCCTCAGTCCTCAACATTACTGGTTCCATCTGCTCATTGCGGTTAGCTTTAATATGCTTTTTTCTTTTTTGGCCACTAAATCTCTGCTGAGCCTACCAGGCACTTGGGCACTGGTCTGTAGTACTCCTATGTCCTTACAGTCACCCTAGTCACAGCTTTTTCTAGTTCCTCTGCCAACGCTACCTGTGCCGGCTCCACATCTGAGTAGAACACGTTGTGTGGCTCTGAGCCTATTGAGCGTATGTTTTGCAACAAACTAGTGCAGCTATCCCTGCCGCGTTAGCATCGTCCTCGGAGGACTGCAGGAGACTTGGGTCTCAACCTCACCCGGCTACGGGATCCAATAGCTGCTACAATATGGGAGGATAGAGCTTTGCAGCAACACCGCAGCTATGCTGTCAACCTGTGAGGTAAGAGCTACTGATCTGCTATCCTTGCTGACCACTATGTATCCCAATAGCAATAATATTCTTAGTGGAAGGGGATGATTTAACAGTGCAATAAGGTCCTTGAAGCAACCATTTTAAACAATAAGCCTTGAGTGTCTATGGGGCCTCCAAATATTAAGGGCCGATCTTAGTAGTTTAATTGTTTGTTGGACAGTGGATGTGGGCTCTGTTGAGCCTGTCCAGTGTACAGTACGTGAGTGAAACAAATGTAAATGATATGGTGTGATCAGTCCATAGGCTCAGTGAAAAAGTGATTTTTTGGACCTCACAAATTGTAAAAAGTCTTTCTCGAGCTGTAAGGGTTAGTGAGGCTTTAGAAAGGCTGGACCCTGTACTCGGAGATCTAAACCTATAACTTTGGAATAAAATAAATAAATGGCCTGAAGTTTCAGGGCAGCTGACCACGGGCTACCTGGTTGGATGGGAGAGCCTGGAAATGTAGCCTGAGGTAGGATACAGTGCATCCTGTGGTGTAGGCATGAATTAAGAACCAGTAGGTAGTGGAGTATTTCAGGACAAGTGAAACGGGGTGTTAACAGTTTGAGCCAAATATGAGTCGGGCTGCCTATTTTTGAAGCAATTTACTGAGTGTCATTTTGGGGATCACTGTTTACAGACTTCTGCAACAGTGGCGGTGGGATAGCACCCCCTATATATAAGGGAAGGCTTCTGGCGGAGGACAACTCACAACATTTACAGGTATTGAATGCAATCTTGGTGACTGCGTTAACATCCAGAATAAATGATAGGTCAGTGTTGAAAGGGGTGCCCAGGTTGGGTGCTGTAGGAAAGGTGCATGCAAGCAGGTGGATAATCTTAGCTCCTCTGTCTTTCATCGTTCTTCTACCAATGTCTGCATCAATTATGGTTAAATATTACTGTTAAAGGATGCACCCCACTATTGCACATTTGTAGCTCCAGTCAGTTGCCCAATTTGCCTTCACTCAGGCTATAGGATTCATGTTTATTAATCAAATAAGCCTCATGTATTATGGCTTTGTGCACATTTTGGAAGTTATTCTGAATAGAAATTCCCACTTCAGTGAGTTAAAAGACCTGTCGACATCTATACTCACCCCTCCAATGAATCTTTCTTATATTTAATTTGATTCAGGACCAAATAGCAATCCTTACCGATTCACGGCAGTGTTCCTGTCTGCTACAGGTCCTATCTATTCTCTGTAAGTAAGGTTCGCTAAGATTTCAGCTAAAGTTGTCTCACCAATAACATGGGTGAGAATTAGTTTATTTATTTATTTGGATTTTTTTTGACTGGGTCCTGTGTAAATTCAGCATCAAATAAAGGTTTCCATTACCTCTGTATTTGTTTGAGCTCTGGAAAATGTTAAGTTTCTGGTCTCACTATTTACATTCATTATTTCAAAAAATGCCTTGCAACCATTCCGCAAGGATTCTATAAACTAATTAAGAATCCAAGTGCAACAGCCACCTGTCTACGACACTTTGTTTGAGAGGATGTCTTCCTGTGCCTATTCTGGATGGTGCCATTTCTGATGAAAAATGAAAGCAAGGCCTGATGGCTAAATCGCCCCTGTGTGTTTGAAGATGAATGCATTAAAATTCACAGTGCTTAACTGATTTATAAATCTGTTTATCTCCTAATGGGGTATAACTATCATATCCAGACCCGACTCTATCGGGTAAAATGGAAGCATCGCTCATTCTGTGTGAACAATCACAGCAGGCAACTTAGTTACCTTTTGTGGAATTCCATTTGATGGATCGAAGATTGGTTTTTGAATGTAGTTCAGTTTTTTATTATTATAAAAACGTATAGGGTAAAGAACCATTCACAAAAAATGAAACGTTCTCAAACTATCCCCATCAGTATTATATTACTGGTTTATATGTTAGAGATGTCGAAGCCTTTTCGTGGGCAGAGGTTATTCGAAATTCATCTCCAAGTATTTTTATGAATTGAGTAGTTATTGCCCTACTGTGAATATTCTTCCTTTATTGTAAATAAGTCGATATTGACTGTCAAATACGTGCCATTCCAAATAGTGAATTTCTTTGTTGCAAGCACAAACTACTTTCAAACATACAAACTACATTGTGAGTACTTGGGACACTGCTCCATGCTACAGGACATCTTTACCTGCACCCTCAAAATCCTGCTTGTTACAGTCCCCCATGAGCATCTTTCACCCAGGATCCTTTCAGGTGGTGTATAAATACAGTTCCTTTGTTTTCATTCAGATATGTATGATCAGTACAGCTGGACGTAGGAGACTAATGTTCTGACCCTCAAAGAATGAAATGAACTACAATTTGTTTGTCCTATGCAGTATCCTGAAATGGATGAGATCGTAAATGCCCCTTGCCTCGCCATATCTTCCCCCTCTCAGACTAATAATATTCTGACAAGAACTGTTACCAAAGAGCGGATCGGTTGTCTGTGTAATTTGATCACTATAAAACCAGTGTGTGTATTATTCAGCAGTTTTCATGCATGCATGATTTCTGCATTTGTGCATAGCCCATGCACTCATTCATTTTCAAAGCAGCACTTTTGGACCTAGGCATAGTTGCAAAATCACACACCATTTCTGAACTCTTACCTGGATCTTTATATTTTAGCTGGTGCCCAGAATAGTGTCTGATGGCTTTGGTGGATTGCAGTTTGACTCCAGTCTCCTTGAAGATGTGTTGTTCCTTTCTAGTGCCTTATTTTTTGCCTTGAGAGGTGCAGATCAGAACCTGCTTCTCACGTACTTGTGCCAGGCCTGATAACCATAGATCTATTTTTTTTAGGTCTCGCCTGTGACAGCGTATGCGCTGCATACACCCTTGCTTGTGCAAGATATTGTATACAACCGTGAGGCTTGCGGCCCACCCACCTACCATTTGTTGTCTTCATTGTCACTCTTATTTGGTGCCTTCAAGTTGGTCATTACCTGCTGGAGAACAGACGAAATACCAATTGCTTAAGCTTGATTGCTGTCTGTTAGCTCTGTCAGCCTTAGTAGGGTCCTCACCCAAACCTTTTGCCTCACTCCTCCATTTTGTGCTGATCTTGTTTTTGTTGGCCTTAGGACCCTTTGCACTTTAACACTATTGACCCGTGCTGAAGTGCGTTTGTTGACTCCCTAAAACATGGTAACATTGGCATACACCCAGTTGGCACTTTTAATTGACTTGTGCGTCCATAGAAAATTGGTACTACCTGTACCAAGGGACTCTATATTAACTGCTGCTAGTGGGCCTGCAGCACTTACTGTACCAACGTAAGAAGCTTTTTAAACATGCAAGGCCTACCTCTCCTATAGGATAACATTGGGTTACTTTATTACATGTAATTAGTGATAACTTTCAATTGGGAGCAAGCAGGAATGTTGAGTTTGTTGTCTAAAGAAGTGTAATTTTAAACCCTCTTTAATGGTAAAGTCAGATTTTAAATCACAATTCTGAAAATGGCACTTTTAAAAAGTTGGCATTTTCTTGTCCCAACCATTTGGTGCCTGCAACCTGTATCCTGGGTCACATGCCTAGGTGCAGCTGGCATTTGGACTTTGTGTATTACTCCCAGACAGTGTGACAAAGGGGGCATAGGTGTTGGCAGAGTGGATCATCTCTGACTTTCTTAGAGGTGAGGATCTGTCACTGGTCACACTTACACAATTCAAAGGCTCTGCCTCAGCCACTCACAACTGGATTTCACAATATCCCTTTGTGCCCAATGGCAAGCTGGGGCAATGGAAGTGAGGCAGGGAATTCCAAACACCTCTGGTGGTGAAAGCTTCCAGAATCTTCTCCTACTTCAAAGCTGACACCATGTATAATCATTCGACCCTGAGTCCCATCTCATTAGTTCTCCTGTGGAAGATTCAGAAGGACTGCTGTGCTGCTCTGTTGCAAGGAGGTTTGCTGCTCTGCTGCCCTGCTACCTGGGTGAAAAGGACTGATATGCATCGTGAACCCACTAGAGTGGCTTCACAGGCTAATTGGCTGTCCTCCTGATCAGACCCTCATGCACAGAGAAGACTCCAACCACCTTGATCCCCAACACCTGCATTCTGCCTACTGTGAGTCTTGCCACACCAAGTGGTCCCACCACAGCCCTGGACCCTTGGAAGTGCGCCTGAATGAGCTCTGATGGCTGAGCTGTGGGCCATTGAGCGGAACCATTTCAGAATCATGCATCTTTCAGTAGCTCTGTATCAGTACTGCAGCAGCTTGATGCAGGACCTCCCACCACATTTTGCAGCTCCTCAGAACTGCCTAGAAGCATCCCCGATGTAGGAATTCACATCGCAAGCCTTTGTCAAAGGCATCCTCGGTGATGACACAGGACCCCGCATCGCAGGCCTCGTCAACGGCTTCTTCACAACTGCCGCTACGTGACGCATCTCAGACGCTGGACCTTGCAGCGCAGCCGCAGGGTCTTGGAACTGCCACTACGGGATGCATCCTCGACACAGGATATGCAACTCTTCTCAACCAGGATTTAAGGTCCTTTGTTCAACTGCCATAATTTGATCCCTCTGTTCGGCCCATGCTCCACAACGGTCAGCCTGAACTTGTGACTTTGTCCCTGTCCTGCACAACCAAATAACAACAGTTGCCACATTGTGCATTTAAGCACTACTTTTACCTAAATCTTTAAAATTGCATATCTTCGGTTCTACTAATTGTAATTTTTGTGTTAAGCCTGACTGCTTTTGTGCAGAGCTGCTAGAGGGGTAAGCGCATTAATTTAGTGATGATTGTGATTTTCCTCTGGCAGGAATTGTGGTTGCTGCTTGAGTAGGATTTCACTTCCCTCAACCATTACCTAGTTTTCTACTATGTCCTTCCTCTGATTGCGCTGTGATTGAGGTACTATTTTTTAAATGTTACTTTCACTGGTGTCATTGTCCGTCTTGCTTCTTCCCTCCCATATGATTCTTCTCGCCTCCCTCCCATCCGCCTTGTTGTCTGTCTTGCTTCTTCTTTCCTTCCCTCCCAATCGCCCGTTGTCTGTGTTGCTTTTTATTTTATCTGTGTTACTTCTTACCACCCACCTGCCCGTTTTCTGATGCTTTTTACCTCCCACCTGCCCATTGTCTGTGTTGCTTCTGTGTTTTCTGTGTTGCTTCTTGCCTCCCACCCACCCAATGTCTGTGTTGCTTCTTCCTACCCATCTCTCCCACCAGCCTGTTGACTGTGTTGTTTCTTAAGTTGTCTGTGTTGCTGCTTCCCTCCCACCAGCCAGTTGTCTGTGTTGTTTCTACCCTCCTACCCGCCACGTTGTGTTGCTTCTTAATTGCCTGTGTTGCATTATAGTTGTCTGTGTTGCGTCAACCCTCCCACGTGCCCAACATTAGGGTTACGTCAACCCACCCACATGCCCATTGTCTGTGTTGCTTCAGTTGTTGTCTTGTTTGCTTCTTGCCTTCAGCCTTCCTTTTGTCTGTTTCTTCTTTCTTCCCGCCCATCTGTTGTCTGTGTCCCTTTTTCCCTCCCTCCCACCCTTGCCTTTGTCGCTTTTTCCCTCCCACCCACCCTTGTCTGTGTCGCCTTTACCCTCCCGCCCACCCTTGCCTGTGTCGCTTTTACCCTCCCGCCCACCCATGCCTGTGTCGCTTTTACCCTCCCGCCCACCCTTGCCTGTGTCGCTTTTACCCTCCCGCCCACCCTTGCCTGTGTCACTTTTACCCTCCCGCCCACCCTTGCCTGTGTCACTTTTACCCTCCCGCCCACCCTTGCCTGTGTCGCTTTTACCCTCCCGTCCACCCTTGCCTGCGTTGCTTTTTCCCTCCCGCCTGCCCTTTGCCTGTGTTGCTTTTTCCCTCCCGCCTGCCCTTTGCCTGCGTTGCTTTTTCCCTCCCGCCCGCCCTTTGCCTGCGTTGCTTTTTCCCTCCCGCCCGCCCTTTGCCTGCGTTGCTTTTTCCCTCCCGCCCGCCCTTTGCCTGCGTTGCTTTTTCCCTCCCGCCCGCCCTTTGCCTGCGTTGCTTTTTCCCTCCCGCCCGCCCTTTGCCTGCGTTGCTTTTTCCCTCCCGCCCGCCCTTTACATGCGTTGCTTTTTCCCTCCCGCCCGCCCTTTGCCTGCGTTGCTTTTTCCCTCCCGCCCGCCCTTTGCCTGCGTTGCTTTTTCCCTCCCGCCCGCCCTTTGCCAGCGTTGCTTTTTCCCTCCCGCCCGCCCTTTGCCTGCGTTGCTTTTAACCTCCCGCCCGCCCTTTGCCTGCGTTGCTTTTCCCACCACGCCCGCCCTTTGCCTGAGTTGCTTTTTCCACCACGCCCGCCCTTTGCCTGAGTTGCTTTTTCCCTCACGCCCGCCCTTTGCCTGAGTTGCTTTTTACTCCCGCCCGCCCTTTGCCTGAGTTGCTTTTTCCCTCCCGCCCGCCCTTTGCCTGAGTTGCTTTTTCCTTCCCGCCTGCCCTTTGCCTGCGTTGCTTTTTCCCTCCCGCCCTTTGCCTGCGTTGCTTTTTCCCTCCCGCCCGCCCTTTGCCTGCGTTGCTTTTTCCCTCCCGCCCGCCCTTTGCCTGCGTTGCTTTTTCCCTCCCGCCCGCCCTTTGCCTGCGTTGCTTTTTCCCTCCCGCCCGCCCTTTGCCTGCGTTGCTTTTTCCCTCCCGCCCGCCCTTTTCCTGCGTTGCTTTTTCCCTCCCGCCCGCCCTTTTCCTGCGTTGCTTTTTCCCTCCCGCCCGCCCTTTTCCTGCGTTGCTTTTTCCCTCCCGCCCGCCCTTTGCCTGCGTTGCTTTTTCCCTCCCGCCCGCCCTTTGCCTGCGTTGCTTTTTCCCTCCCGCCGGCCCGCCCTTTGCCTGCGTTGCTTTTTCCCTCCCGCCCACCCTTTGCCTGCGTTGCTTTTTCCCTCCCGCCCACCCTTTGCCTGCGTTGCTTTTTCCCTCCCGCCCACCCTTTGCCTGCGTTGCTTTTTCCCTCCCGCCCACCCTTTGCCTGCGTTGCTTTTTCCCTCCCGCCCACCCTTTGCCTGCGTTGCTTTTTCCCTCCCGCCCGCCCTTTGCCTGCGTTGCTTTTTCCCTCCCGCCCGCCCTTTGCCTGCGTTGCTTTTTCCCTTTCGCCTGCCCTTTGTCTGCGTTGCTTTTTCCCTCTCGCCTGCCATTTCTCTGTGTTGCTTTTTCCTTCCTGCCCGCCCTTTGCCTGCGTTGCTTTTTCCCTCCCGCCCGCCCTTTGCCTGCGTTGCTTTTTCCCTCCCGCCCGCCCTTTGCCTGCGTTGCTTTTTCCCTCCCGCCCGCCCTTTGCCTGCGTTGCTTTTTTCCTCCCGCCCGCCCTTTGCCTGCGTTGCTTTTTTCCTCCCGCCCGCCCTTTGCCTGCGTTGCTTTTTCCCTCCCGCCCGCCCTTTGCCTGCGTTGCTTTTTCCCTCCCGCCGGCCCGCCTTTTGCCTGCGTTGCTTTTTCCCTCCCGCCCGCCCTTTGCCTGCGTTGCTTTTTCCCTCCCGCCCGCCCTTTGCCTGCGTTGCTTTTTCCCTCCCGCCCGCCCTTTGCCTGCGTTGCTTTTTCCCTCCCGCCCACCCTTTGCCTGCGTTGCTTTTTCCCTCCCGCCCACCCTTTGCCTGCGTTGCTTTTTCCCTCCCGCCCACCCTTTGCCTGCGTTGCTTTTTCCCTCTCGCCCGCCCTTTCTCTGATTTGCTTTTTCCTTCCTGCCTGCCATTTCTCCACTTTGCTTTTTCCCTCCCTCCCTTTCTCTGTGTTGCTTTTTCCTTCCTGCCATTTCTCTGCGTTACTTTTCCCCTCCTATCCACCCATTCTCTGCGTTGCTTTTCTCCCACCCTCCCTTTCTATATGTTGCTTTTTGCCTCCCGCCCTCCCTTCCTACACGTTGCTTTTTCCCTCCCGCCCTTCCTTTCTCCGCCATGCTTTTTCCCTCCCGCCCTCCCTTTCTCCGCCTTGCTTTTTCCCTCCCGCCCTCCCTTTCTCCGCCTTGCTTTTTCCCTCCCGCCCTCCCTTTCTCCGCCTTGCTTTTTCCCTCCCGCCCTCCTTTTCTCCGCCTTGCTTTTTCCCTCCCGCCCTCCCTTTCTCCGCCTTGCTTTTTCCCTCCCGCCCTCCCTTTCTCCGCCTTGCTTTTTCCCTCCCGCCCTCCCTTTCTCCGCCTTGCTTTTTCCCTCCCGCCCTCCCTTTCTCCGCCTTGCTTTTTCCCTCCCGCCCTCCCTTTCTCCCTCCCGCCCTCCCTTTCTCCGCCTTGCTTTTTCCCTCCCGGCCTCCCTTTCTCCGCCTTGCTTTTTCCCTCCCGCCCTCCCTTTCTCCGCCTTGCTTTTTCCCTCCCGCCCTCCCTTTCTCCGCCTTGCTTTTTCCCTCCCGCCCTCCCTTTCTCCGCCTTGCTTTTTCCCTCCCGCCCTCCCTTTCTCCGCCTTGCTTTTTCCCTCCCGCCCTCCCTTTCTCCGCCTTGCTTTTTCCCTCCCGCCTTCCCTTTCTCCGCCTTGCTTTTTCTCTCCCGCCTTCCCTTTCTCCGCCTTGCTTTTTCCCTCCCGCCCTCCCTTTCTCCGCCTTGCTTTTTCCCTCCCACCCTCCCTTTCTCCGCCTTGCTTTTTCCCTCTTCCCGCCCTCCCTTTCTCTGCCTTGCTTTTTCCCTCTTCCCGCCCTCCCTTTCTCCGCGTTGCTTTTTCCCTCCCGCCCTCCCTTTCTCCGAGTTGCTTTTTCCCTCCCGCCCTCCCTTTCTCTGTGTTGCTTTTTCCCTCCCGCCCTCCCTTTCTCCGTGTTGCTTTTTCCCTCCCGCCCTCCCTTTCTCCGTGTTGCTTTTTCCCTCCCGCCCTCCCTTTCTCCGTGTTGCTTTTTCCCTCCCGCCCTCCCTTTCTCCGTGTTGCTTTTTCCCTCCCGCCCTCCCTTTCTCCGTGTTGCTTTTTCCCTCCCGCCCTCCCTTTCTCCGTGTTGCTTTTTCCCTCCCGCCCTCCCTTTCTCCGTGTTGCTTTTTCCCTCCCGCCCTCCCTTTCTCCGTGTTGCTTTTTCCCTCCCGCCCTCCCTTTCTCCGTGTTGCTTTTTCCCTCCCGCCCTCCCTTTCTCCGTGTTGCTTTTTCCCTCCCGCCCTCCCTTTCTCCGTGTTGCTTTTTCCCTCCCGCCCTCCCTTTCTCCGTGTTGCTTTTTCCCTCCCGCCCTCCCTTTCTCCGTGTTGCTTTTTCCCTCCCGCCCTCCCTTTCTCCGCGTTGCTTTTTCCCTCCCTCCCGCCCTCCTACTCTCCGCGTTACTTTTTCCCTTTATCCGTGTTACTTTTTCCCTCCCGCCCTCCCTTTCTCCACGATAATTTTTCCCTCCCGCCCTCCCTTTCTCCAGGTTACTTTATCCGTCTTGCCTTCCCTTTCTCTGCTTTGCTTTTTCCCTCCAGCCCTCCCTTTCTCTGCTTTGCTTTTTCCCTCCAGCCCTCCCTTTCTCTGCTTTGCTTTTTCCCTCCAGCCCTCCCTTTCTCTGCTTTGCTTTTTCCCTCCAGCCCTCCCTTTCTCTGCTTTGTTTTTTCCCTCCCGCCCTCCGTTTCTCCACGTTGCTTTTTGCATCCCACCCACCCTTTGTCCACGTTGCTTTTAAAAAAATAACCTTTAGCCATGCTGCACGGCAGCCGCGCTGTTTACAACATGGTGAAAAAATATTGGCAATGTTAATAGATCTTGCATAGGCAAGACCTATTGAATTGCTAATACTTGTTACTCTTTACTCCCCATTGACTTACTGTACCATACGTTGCAGTACTGCTACTTCAAGTCAAGTGCATCCAGTACTGATTGCAGCAGCTGGCATGCGTAGTCTTTGCTTTTTTTGTTTAGGGAATGGTAATCCAGCACATTCTTGCACTGTTGGTCCTACCAACTGTTCAGTCTCTTCCATCCTCGATAGGGGTGTACCAATCTAACAGGAAACGTTGAGCATTGGAAAGAAGAGTAGAAGGGTGACTGCTGAGTCTTTGAGCTGTACTGAGTGTCCTTATTGCTGCTGAGGTAGTAAAACGTTTCCGCTCCTCTCACATGGTTGTCAATTTGACATGTTCTATTCCAATTTTGCAAGTAACCCTGTGAGGCCTGCCAGGGAGAAAAAGAAATGTAACTATTTCACTTAGCAATCAGTTGCAAACACCATGTCTAAAATGTGTTTTCCTGTGTAAAGTCTTAACATGCAATCTATGAGGCAGTTAACAGTGTTACTCTAGGATCAGCTTCCCTGTACCATTTTGATTAGATGACATTTGATCTTTGCACTTTAATGACAAGCGTTTGGAAATAAGTTTGTGTGTGCAGTTGATCTAAATAATGGGATTTTGTGTTAAATTTATTCTTACAGACATGACATAAGCAAGATCTAAACCAGGGATCTCCAACCTTTTCTGTAATAAGAGCTACTTATATTCAATGAAAATCATCCCGAGCTACTAATATTAGTGTAGTAATACTGACCAAGTCAAACAAAATTACAGCAGTGGCCAACCCATGAAAGATCAGCAGCAGTAATCACCCCAGAATCAGCCAGGTTTGCCCGCAGTAATATAAAAAAAAGAACTTTATCAATTTAGGATGCTTGAAATGTAGAAGTGCAGATACTCACTAGTTAGAGTACCTGTTTGCTTCTGAGAAGTGCTGGTACTCTTCTATTGAATGTATTGAAGCTGTGCTCTGAAGTGCAGGTTCGTTCCCTTCAAAATTAAAGAAGTGCAGGTACTCAGCAGCGGATACTACTTGCCCATTTATAGCACTGCTTCTAAAGACCAATTCATAACAGTCATAGCTGCAATGTCCCTTTCACCAAGGTAAGTATATAAAGATAGTAAGTTTCCCCAATGCCCCTCACTCACATTTCAGCTTTAAATATATTTTGGAAATGTCACAATTTTTCTCCAAAACTCAGCTTATGAATTCTGAAAATACACACGTTTTCATCTCAAACGCACATTGTTTCAAGTTTGGTACAGACATAATAATGTAGCCAGGCAAAAATACATATATTATCAGTTTAATATCAATAGTCTGGACTGCACACAAGAGAGCTACCAGTAGCGCATGAAATCTAAACAATATATACAAAATGTAAAGTAATATAATTGTCCAATGAGAGCTGGACAAATTGGTGTGTGCTGGCCGTTTCAGCTGTGTATTTCAAAAATAAATCTTATTAAAGGATTTAACAAAATCCACTTTAATGATTACAAGATTACATTCTCTTCTAGGCTGCGATCAAAATAAAACTCGACAATATGATCGACAAACAGGTGCAGCGGATTTCCAGTTAGCCCTTGTCGTGACCCCTGACTTTATAGTTGTTATCATAGTAGCCTACATCAAAAAGCAATTTCAAGAACGACTGCTTAGTTACATCTGTAACTCTTAGATGTCATGTTTGCACGTCAGAACATTTATCTGTGTTTGCACAGGTTAACTAACATAGAAGAACAGTAATCACAGATAACCATGCCTTTAGCCGGTACAATTTAGCACGAGTCGGTTCACCCATAAATATATTTAAATTAACAACAACTGTAATATAAAACTGAGCAAACGTACCCAGCGCATATAACCGTTATATAAAAATGGCACTATTCGGGGATCAGAGGACTAAGCCCTGTGAATGTATTAACTTAAATTGCCACATTCAGACGCTTGTGTCTTTCTTGTGAGTCATTATATTCTCATTAACATGCTTTTCTCAGAAATCTCTTTTTGTTAATTACTGCTGAATAATTCCTTAAAGTACACAAAGGACGGGAACTATGGTTACCAAAAACCATTGCGTTGTAAAACAACATAATGGGTAGGGCGTAGCTTTAATTGATGCATCAGTGGACTGGTGCACTGAGGCCTTCGGGGCTTGCTGAACAAGACTATTGCTGTTTATATAATTTAAACAGCAGCCAGAAGCCCTATTTAATTCCTTGCACTAGGCCATGACAAACTGGCTATGCTGCTTTTTGCGGGTTTAGGTATGCCCCATAAATCGGGAAGGACCCACTAATGTGAGTTTGGAACACCCCAGCTCGGGAGTATTCTATCTGAAGTCTTCGTTCGTGAGACCTTCCAGGGAAAATCCAGAATAAATGATAGAGAGCATACAGAAATCTCGATTCCCACATGTTATTCCCCATTATCTTTTAGTTTAAAGTAATCCCTCACCCCTGGAATTACAGATGCCTAAGGCATTGGTTACTCTGAGCCACTAGTAGTGGGCCCTGTCTATCTGTATTTTAATGCTCTGCTCTAGCTCATAAGAATCCCTGCAGTGTAGTGAATAAATGGATTAGGACAGCCCAAACTGCACTAGTTTGATGTAACACAGGCTTGGTGCATATGCAAGTAGAGTAACAAGAACTAACAAAGCCATTAGGTTTTACCTCTGGGCCCTATTAGCATTTCAAATGCCTTTTAGCTATGCTGTACACCATCGGTGAGATGCTGTACAGCATGACAAAAAGTTAAAATAAAAAGTGCATGGCACATCATTTTGTAGGCACGCGCGTACTATATTGAGCACACACGCCTCCAAAATGAGGTGTGCACCTTAGTTTTTATTTACAGATTTGAGGTGGATCTTTAAATAAATAAATGAAAAGAAATAGCGCAAAGCATGTTTGAAGCAGATGGACCAGCAGAATTTTCTGCTTGGTCCTCTGCCTAAAACATAAACTAGAAAAAGACCGCTGGTGGGGGGAGAGGGCGGCAGTGGGGAGCGGAACATAGAGTACAATCAAGAAAACAATATGGACATGAGTGCGAGTTCAACATAGAAGGAGGCGGGAGAGAAATATATTGGTGGACAACACAGACTGAGGCAAAAAGGGAGAGAAACACACACAAGAGAGGCAGCCAGAATGGACACTCATGAAGTGCTTAACCAAAAAGTAGTGCTAGAAAGGTAAGCAGTGGAAGGACACACATAATAAGGATATGCTCCAGGCGAGGTACCAATACAAGAAGAAGAAGGAAAGCCTACCCAAGCTTAAAAATAAAAAGCAAGCAAATTGGAGTGATAATAAAGCCAGTCAAGGGTAAGCAGTGGGTGTCTCTAATCCCACTTTAAACTGACAGATCGTCTTTGAGCTTACCAGACAGCTTACACGTTCTTGTAATATAAACCTAAAAAAGAGGGCAGGATACATTTGTGTGTGACCAGCTTATGCTGCACACATTTAAGTGCCCTTCTGTTGCCAAAAATGGGGTTGGTTAGGGTGAGAGAGTATATGAAAGGAACCTCTAACCCTTAAAGGAATGCACTCACAGACGTGTGTGTTTTAGCACTGTGCTTGCCTGTTCCTGGTTTTAAAAGGCACAGGGATCTCATTAGACACCTGCTTTCATTCCTGAATCCCATGTGATTGTGTTCAGGCCAGACTAGGTGTGACAAAGGAAATCACCCATGTGGGTAGCCGGGGTGGATGGATCTTCTTACACCAGATGTCCTGTAGGAGGTGAAAGTCAATGGATAAAAACCGTTGAGCATTTGATCGACTTTTAGCTATTCGTGTTAGTGGGTGAGAGTAGCAGTAAAGCACCTTTCGAACTCATCTCCCTAGGGTGCAGTGTGCAGCCACATTCTCAACCAGCACAGGCAATGTCAAAAGGCTTTAAAAGAATAGTGTATGATAATGAGAAACATTACAAGTAGACAGCATGGGAATGTATATGTATTTGTGTGGCAGCAAATAGCTGTGGTTTAATATTAGTGTAAGTTAAAAGGCAAGAGGACAGTTGCACTGTCAAACCAGACCTAAAAATCAAATCTGATAGAGACTTCTAGTTGCAGATTCCTTCCCTTAGAATTTTCCCCCAGTCGTCAGACTGGTTCCGGAGATTTTTCTTCGAGCAATACCCTTCCTCATCGGTAGATGGCGTCGGTCGACTCTGCAGGCGTCGTGGTTGCCGTGATAACGTCAGTAGTAGTATATAGACACCGCCCTCGTGCAGTGAATTCAGTTCTTTTCTTTCCGCCCCGCGCGCTGGTCCGGAGAAGAGCTACCCTGGCTATTTTTTGGCCAAATTCGACCGTTTTGGCGAGTTTTTTCTGTGCGACTTTGGTGTGTCGAGGATGTCCCAGAAAACCAGGTTCAAGCCATGCGAGGACTGTCATCGGACGATGTCGGTGACGGATCCTCATCGGGTTTGTCTGTGGTGTCTTGAGCATGACCACAAACAGAAGTCGTGCTCCGAGTGCCAGCCCATGCAGCCGAAAGCTAATGGTGGCCCGGCACTCGACTCCGCTTAGGTCCCGGTCTCGTTCGAGAGGAAGACATCACTACTCGTCTTCTTCTAAATCCTCGGGTCAAAGTAAGAAGAAGAAGAAGTCAAAGAAGTCCCATCGCTCTCCGACTTCACCCCGTCGGCCGATGCAACGTGGGAACAGCGTCCACGCACTAGGCCTCCGTCCTCGGAGCCTGCGTCTGAGTCGGCTCTGTGCTTCCCCGAGTTTCCCGGAGCCGGAGCGACCCCCACCCAGCTTAAAGAATTTTTACGAGGCCACACGCCTCATATTTGGGCGGTACGACCCCGATATGGCACCTTTGGGCCCAAGGGGTTTGGCTGAGGGGCCTTCGGGTTCCACGCCAGCGGCTTCGGCTCTGCCCACCGAGGTCAACTCTGGATCCGTGCGTGGATCCGCACCGGTCGCAACCTTAAGACCTTTCCCGGCACCGGGTCGATTATCAACGCTCCCAACGTCGGTGGTGCCCACTATTGATGTTGACCCGATTGTTATCCCTGATGACTCGGAGTCGGAGCAGTGTCGACTGACGTGGCCTTTGGCTTCGATGGGGCTTATTCGCCCCAGGTCAGATTCGGATCCTTTTTCTTATGGGTATGAATATGGGGAGGAATTGGAGGGGTCCCTGAACCTTATGAATACCAGGATGGCCCTGCTATGGACTGGGCTCAGGAATTGGGCGAAGCCAGTGGTCTGGATACTTCTCCTGGTGCTGGCATGCCATCTCTTCCTACCGTGGCTACGGCGGAGGGAGCAACTTATGGTATGGTGGTCAGTAGGGCAGCTGAGGTCCTTGTTCTCGAGCTTCCTACTGTTGAGGTCAGGTCTAATCTCCTGAGGGAAGTGCTTCAGCCTGGGGCTTCTACTTCAGAACCCCTTTTGCCTTTTAATGAAGCCCTCACAGATGTCCTTTTGGGTACATGGTCCAAACCAAACACAGGGCTCCTGTGAATAAGACTATCGCACGCCGTCATCGGCCCGCTCCGAACGACCCTAAATTCCTGTCCCAGCACCCCACGCCTGAGAGTCTTGTTTTCCAGGCTTCCTCTTTATCAAGCGCATTCCCTTCTGCACCCCCGGATACCGAAACCAAAAGGCTGGAACAGTTTGGCAAGAAGTTGTTTTCTTCCTCCAGTCTCCTGCTGCGGTCTGTAGACACTGCATGCCTTTTGAGCCGCTATACCCACTCTTTGTCAGATGCGGTTGCGCAAGTCCTGCCACAGGTACTGGAGGGGGCTTGTGCTATTGTCTCCCAAGCTGTGAGCGATGGGAGAGATGCAGCAAAGTTCACAATCCGTTGTGGGCTGGACACAACCGACTCTCTGGGCAGATTTGTTGCTACAATGGTGGCCTTACAACGCCATGCCTTATTACGTACTTCTAGTTTTTCGGGGGATGTCCAACAGTCACTCATGGACATGCCCTTTGATGGCTCCTGTCTCTTCGGAGACAAAGCGGACTTGGCCTTGGAGAGGTTCAAGGTTTCCCGGGCTACGGCTCGGTCCCTCGGTCTTTCCTCGGCCCCTCGTCTACCCCAGTCTGCTTTTCGCCCCTTTCGTGGCCCAGAAGGGTCTCCCTATCGTGTCCTCCACACAGCCACCATGCCTCGCACGCTGGTCAGCCTATGCGTGGCTGAGGACGTGGAATCCCACGTGGCCATGGGACAGGGAACCAGAGGTTTGTCCAGTCCACCTCTGCCCCCGCTGCAGCTTCCAAACCCTACTAATCTGTCCCCTCACTCCTGTCCAGTTGGTGGCAGGATTCACCATCACCTGCCCCACTGGGAACATATCACCACGGACAGGTGGGTTTTGCAGATCGTTCGAAAGGGCTACTCCCTCCCTTTCGAATCTGCTCCACCACCCATACCACCATCCTTCAATCACCTTCCAGAGGATCATTTGGCGCTTCTCCGCCAGGAAGTCGCAGCTCTCTTGGCCAAGGGAACTATAGAAAAGGTCCCTGTACCAGAAGTAGGTCGTGGTTGTTATTCCCTCTATTTTCTGATACCAAAGCAAGACAAGGGCTTACATCCTATCCTAGACCTTCGGTACCTAAACTACTTCCTCAAGAAGGAGAAATTCAAAATGCTCCCCCTGGCTCAGGTTCTGTCTGTATTGGACCTAGAAGACTGGATGGTAGCGTTGGACTTGCAGGACGCCTATTTCCACATCCCCATCCTGCCTGCCCACAGACGTTATATACGATTCGTGGTATGTCACAGTTACCATGCTCCCCTTCGGCCTTACCAGCGCCCCTCGGGTGTTCACAAAATTGATGGCAGTGGTTGCAGCTCATCTGCGCAGGTTATGGGTTTCAGTCTTCCCCTACCTCGACGACTTGCTTTTTAAGGCGGACTCACCACAGAAAGTCGTCTCCCACCTTCAGACTATGGCGAACCTCCGGCACACGCTGGGGTTCACTATAAATGTGCTGAAGTCACACCTGACCCCCTCTCAGTCACTCCCTTTCATCAGAGTGGCTCTGGACACAGTGTAGTTTCGGGCATATCCTCCCGCAAAACGAGTCCAAGACATTCAGGCTATGATTCCGATCTTTTGGCCTCGGTCTTGGGTTTCGGTGAGACTGACTCTGAGGCTGGTGGGCCTCATGCCCTGCTGCATCCTGCTAATAACTCATGCCAGATGGCATATGCGGGCTCTGCAATGGGACCTGAAGTTCCAGTGGGCGCAGCATCAGGGGAATCTCTCCGACCCGGTCCAGATCACGGAGGGGACTGCGAAAGACCTGCAGTGGTGGCATTCGAATCCGCATTGGGTCCACGGCAGATCCCTTACCCAACCAGATCTCTCTATGGTGACAGATGCGTCACTTCTGGGTTGGGGTGGCCACATGGGAGAGGCGGAGATCAGAGGACTCTGGTCTCCAGTGGAGTTGGGGCTCCATATCAATCTGCTGGAGCTCCGGGCGATCAGGCTTGTGTTGAAAGCATTCCTTCCCTCTTTCAAAGGGAAAGTGGTGCAGGTGTTCACGGACAATACTACCGCCATGTGGTATTGCAACAAACAGGGCGGAGTAGAGTTCTGGACCCTTTGTCAGGAGGCATTACGCCTCTTGACATGGCTGGAACATCAGGGCATTACCCTGGTGGTTCAGCGTCTGGAGGGTTCCCTCAACGCCAGAGCGGACAAGCTCAGCTGTCGATGCACAGCCAATCACTAATGGCGTCTCCATCCGGAGGTGGCACAAGGTCTCTTTCAGCAGTGGGGAGAGCCTTGGTTAGATCTGTTTGCCTCTGCAGAGAACGCACAATGTCAGCTGTTTTGTGCGTTGAAGTTTCCAAGGCTGCACTCGCTCAGAGACGCTTTTCGTCTCAAGTGGAACTCCGGCCTCCTTTACGCCTATACCTCTTCTACCCAGAGTTCTCAGGAAAATCAGGAACGAACGTGCCCAAGACATCTTGGTGGCTCCGGACTGGGCACGGAGAGTATGGTATCCAGAGCTATTGAGCATGTCCATCGATTCTCCACTCAGACTGCCTCTTTGGGCGGATCTTCTGTCGCAGCAACAGGGGACGGTTCTTCACCCAAACCTGCCCAACCTCTGCCTTCATGCATGGAGATTGAGCAGCAACAGTTGACAGCTTTTGCCCTTCCACCTGAAGTCTGCAATGTTATCTTGGCAGCCAGGTGTCCATCAACTAAAGTTGTATACACCTGTCGTTGGAATAAATTTGTGGCATGGTGTACCAACAAATCTGTTGATCCCCTTTCCACCCCTATATCCGAGGTTCTTCTGTTCATTCTTTCTTTAGCCCAGTAGGGCTCTGCTTTGGGCACCCTTAAAGGGTATTTATCTGCCATTTTGGCCTTTCTTAGGCTACCTGATCAGCCCTCACTCTTTAAATCTCCTATTGTGAGTAGATTCCTAAAAGGGCTCACCCATTTATTTCCTCCCACTCCATTTATCATGCCTCAGTGGGACCTTAATCTTATACCTACTTATTTGATGTGTACCCCCTTTGAGTTAATGCATAATTGTCCCTTGCGGCTCCTCACCTTCAAAACTGTCTTTCTGGTCGCTATCACCTCCGCTCGCAGGGTGAGTGAGCTACAGGCCCTTTCCTTAAATCCTCCATACTTGTCTGTGCACCCTGACAAAGTTGTGTTGCGTACTAGGGCTTCCTTCCTTCCTAAGTTGGTTACACCCTTTAATGTAGGCCACTCCATCACATTGCCTACTTTCTGTGCACCCCCACAGCCTTTCCATGAGGAGGAGAGACTCCACCGTCTGGACCCAAAAAGAGCATTGGCGTTCTACCTCAATCATAGTAAAGATTTCTGGGTGGACGATCAAATCTTCGTAGGGTATATGGGTGCGGAAAAAGGGAATGCAGTGCAAAAGCGTACCATCTCTCGATGGGTGCTTCTTTGCATCAAAATGTGCTACACTTTGGCCAAGAAGCAACCTCCTGAAGGCTTGCGTGCTCATTCCACCAGAGCAACTGCTGCTTCCACTGCGTTAGTGTAAGGAAATGCCTCCTTGGCATGGTTACCCCTGACTTTTTGCCTTTGCTGATGCCAAGTTATGATTTAAAAGTGTGTTGAGGCCTGCTAACCAGGCCCCAGCACCAGTGTTCTTTCCCTAAAACTGTACCTTTGGCTCCACAATTAGCACACCCTGGCATCCAGGTAAGTCCCTTGTAACTGGTACCCCTGGTACCAAGGGCCCTGATGCCAGGGAAGGTCTCTAAGGGCTGCAGCATGTCTTATGCCACCCTGGGGACCCCTCACTCAGCACAGACACACTGCTTAGTCAACATGGCACTCCCCTCAGGGTGCCATGCCAACCTCACACTGCATATGGCATAGATAAGTCACCCCTCTAGCAGGCCTTACAGCCCTAAGGCAGGGTGCACTATACCACAGGTTAGCGCATAGGTGCATGAGCACTATGCCCCTACAGTGTCTAAGCAAAACCTTAGACATTGTAAGTGCAGGGTAGCCATAAGAGTATATGGTCTGGGAGTCTGTCATACATGAACTCCACAGCACCATAATGGCTACACTGAAAACTGGGAAGTTTGATATCAATCTTCTCAGCACAATAAATGCACACTGATGCCAGTGTAAATTTTATTGTAAAATACACCCCAGAGGGCATTTTAGAGATGCCCCCTGAAAACATACCCAACTTCCAGTGTGGGCTGACTAGTTTTGCCAGCCTGCCACACACCAGACATGTTGTTGGCCACATGGGGAGAGTGCCTTTGTCACTCTGTGGCTAGTAAAAAAGCCTGTACTGGGTGGAAGTGCTTCTCACCTCCCCGTGCAGGAACTGTAACACCTGGCGGTGAGCCTCAAAGGCTCCCCCCCTTGTTACAGCACCACAGGGCATCCCAGCTATTGGAGATGCCCGCCCCCTCCGGCCACGGCCCCACTTTTGGCAGCAAGGCCAGAGGAGATAATGAGAAAAACAAGGAGGAGCCACTGGCCAGTCAGGACAACCCCTAAGGTGTCCTGAGCTGAGGTGACTCTGGCTTTTAGAAATCCTCCATCTTGCAGATGGAGGATTCCCCCAATAGGATTAGGGATGTGCCCCTCTCCCCTCAGGGAGGAGGCACAAAGTGGGTGTAGCCACCCTCAGGGCTAGTAGCCATTGGCTACCAACCCCCCAGACCTAAACACACCCCTAAATTGAGTATTTAGGGGCCCCCAGAACCGAGGAAGATAGATTCCTGCAACCTAAGACGAAGAAGGACTGCTGACCTGTAGCCCTGCAGAGAAGACGGAGACACCAACTGCTTTGGCCCCAGCCCTACCGGCCTGTCTCCCCACTTCAAGAAAAACTGCAACAGCGACGCGTTCCTCAGGGTCCAGTGACCTCTGAAGCCTCAGAGGACTACCCTGCATCTAAAAGGACCAAGAAGTCCTGAGGACAGCGGCCCTGTTCCAAAGAAACTGCAACTTTGCAACAAAGAAGCAACTTTTAAAGGACTGCACGTTTCCCGCCGGAAGCGTGAGACTTTCCACTCTGCACCAGATGCCCCCGCCTCGACCTGCGGAGAAACAAGACTACAGGGAGGACTCTCCAGCGACTGCGAGCCCGTGAGTAGCCAGAGTTGACCCCCCTGAGCCCCCACAGCGACGCCTGCAGAGGGAATCCAGAGGCTCCCCCTGACCGCGACTGCCTGCTTCAAAGAACCCGACGCCTGGTAAAGACACTGCACCAGCAGGCCCCAGGACCTGAAGGATCCGACGTCCAGTGCAGAAGCGACCCCCAGGTGCCCCTCTCCCTTGCCCAGGTGGTGGCTACCCCCGAGGAGCCCCCCCCCCCTTGCTTGCCTGCTTCACTGAAGAGACCCCTGGGTCTCCCATTGAATCCAATTGCAAACCCAACGCCTGTTTGCACCGGCCGCCCCCGTGCAGCTAAGGGTGTACTTTTTGTGCTGACTTGTGTCCCCCCCCGGTGGCCTACAAAACCCCCCTGGTCTGCCCTCCGAAGTCACGGGTACCTACCTGCTGGCAGACTGAAACCGGGGCACCCCCTTCTCCATTGAAGCCTATGCGTTTTGGGCACCACTTTGACCTCTGCACCTGACCGGCCCTGAGCTGCTGGTGTGGTAACTTTGGGGTTGCCCTGAACCCCCAACGGTGGGCTACCTTGGACCCAACTTTGAACCCTGTAGGTGGTTTACTTACCTGCAAAACTAACAAATACTTACCTCCCCCAGGAACTGTTGAAATTTGCACTGTCTAGTTTTAAAATAGCTTATTGCCATTTTTGCCAAAACTGTACATGCTATTGTGATGATTCAAAGTTCCTAAGATACCTGAGTGAAATACCTTTTATTTAAAGTATTGTTTGTAAATCTTGAACCTCTGGTTCTTAAAATAAACTATAAAAATATATTTTTCTATATAAAAACCTATCGGCCTGGAATTGTCTTTGAGTGTGTGTTCCTCATTTACTGCCTGTGTGTGTACAACAAATGCTTAACACTACCCTCTGATAAGCCTACTGCTCGACCACACTACCACAAAATTGAGCATTCGAATTATCTCTTTTTGCCACTATCTTACCTCTAAGGTGAACCTTTGGACTCTGTGCATGCTATTTCTTACTTTGAAATAGTACACACAGAGCCAACTTCCTACAGTTAGCACGCGGAGTTCCGCCAGTATCTGCTAGGAGGCTATGTGGGCGTCCCTGCACACGTTTGCTAAGCACTAATGCACTACTGCCTGGATGGTCAGGTCCGTTGAGACGGCTATTTTGGTTGTTCGGTCCCACAGGACTTTCTAGTATGATCTTGGTTTGCAGCCCACCACCGAGGATGGCATTGCTTGGGTATCTTTTCTAAGGTAAGGAATCTGCAACTAGAAGTCTCTATCAGATGTACAAGTTACTTACCTTAGGTAATAAAATATCTGGTACAGACATATTCTAGTTGCAGATTCCTTACCGCCCACCCATCCTCCCCACTTGTGAACTGATTTCTAGAGACAGGGATTCCCCCTTTCAGGTCCTTAGCTCTGGTCCACCAGTCTCAGTGTTCTTAGCGGCTCTGCGCTTTGGCATGGAAAGTCGTTAAAAGAAACTGCTGTCACTGCGTGAGGGTGGTGTCTATATACTATTCCCGACGTCATCACGGCGACCACGATGCCTACAGCGTCCGCAGAGTCGACCGATGCCACCTAACGACACGCAAGGGTATTGCTCGAAGAAAAATCTCCGGATCCAGTCTGACGCCTTGGGGAAAATTCTAAGGTAAGGAATCTGCAACTAGAATATTTCTCTACCAGATATTTAGTAACCGAAAGGTAAGTAACTTGTACTGTAGGTTTCCTACTGCCCTTGTCCCTTCTATGCTGCTTCCAGAGAAAAACACCCTAATTTAGCTAGTTATCTTAGACACTTTAATAGCATTACAGTATCATGTGAGCCCTGAAAGTTCAACCTCAGACAGTTGGATAAAAAAGTGATCACAGCAGTGTGGGGTGCAAACAATTTTTGTGGAAGCACACAACTTCTGCCCAATCAAAGCACTCTTGGCTCCCAGTGTGGTCGGAGCCAAAGCCCCTCTTCCTGGAATTCTCGCATAATCGCCTGGCATCAGCTGTGCTGTCAAACCAGACCATAATAAGCACTGGCAATTCCAAAAGGGTTGGCTTAAAAGGAATGTAAAGCATTACAAGTAAACAATATGGTAATAGATATCTATTTGTGTGGAAGCAATGAGCTATAAAATAATATTGGTGAAGGTTAAAAGGTAAGGCAACAAGTACACAGTCAAGCTAGACATAAAAGTCCGCCTAGATTAATTACTGCTTTCCTCCCATTTTGGTGGTGACAGAGAACAAATATACATTATTTATCTAAGACACTTCAAGAGCATTCCAGTGTCATATGCGTGACCCTGCAAGTTCATGCTTAGGCAGCTGGATAAATGAACAAAATTATCAAAGCTGTGTGAAGGATAACCACATTTTGCAGAAGCATACAGCCTCTTCCCAATCATATACTCCTGTCTCCCAACACGTGGGAAGAGCCAAAGCCCCTCACTAGTGATGATCACATAATTGCCTTGTGGCGGCTGCACTATCAAGCCAAACCATGAAAAGGAGATGTGCAAAAAACAACTTGGATCTTCTGAATTAGGCCACATATTGTTTACATGCACAAAGCTTGCACCTTCATACAAGGAAGGTAGGAGTTTGTATAGTTTACAATGTTATTGAAGGTCAGGGTGTAACATTAAAATAGAAGACAAAACAACTGTGCTGTCTAATGCTTCACAATGTACTCAAAAATTCTGATCGCCGGAGAGTGCTTTGTGTATTTATTATTATTGTCTGACTTGTTGTGTAGGATGCCTACCCTTTATGTTAATGTAATTGCTACTTGGTGTGCCATATACGTGATTAGGTGCCTAAATAGACAGTATGCACACCATAAAACATCATTGCATTGCCCTGTTAAGTACTTGGTAGTATATACATGTAAGTTTGCCTGGGCTTCATCTGTGACCAGTACCAGTTGTATAGCCCTTTGTCCTGTGTACATTTGAGGCAAGTCCTTCTAATTTCGTCATTGTGGCTGTTTGGTTCTAGCCAAATGTGTTTTTGTGAAATGGAGATCTAACATCCTTTCTGACCTGTTTTTCCATTGTAGCCGTTTTGGAGAAAATCTCCGTACTATCAGAAGTAGAAATATGCGTTCATGACTTCCTTCCTCTAAAACATACGCTGAATGCCTCCTTTGTATGTACTGGGTATGATTTTGTGAATGTGATTTTCATTTTGTTGGAAGAAGGCAGCCGTCGCAGATTGATGGATGCATACATTGTGTTCGCGTTCAATAAATATACAAGATTTGAAAATCACTATTGGAGTATGTTGCTTGTTTTCTGTTTCGGTTTACTGATGCCAAACCTCGATATAAACAGCAAAAAAACTGCTGATAAGGATCTGCTGTGCTGTAGCTTGAGCGGGTTTTGAAATGTGTACATAAAATCTGATGAACAGTTTCGCTCCCATAAACCTTATAAATTGCTTTTAGGCGTTGAATTTCATGGCACGGAGATTTACTGTCAGCTTCTGCTGGCCCGGAGGGGCAGAGACTGTTGTTTCTTTGGGCGTACCCTCCAGGAAGCTTGTGATGTGGCATGGACACTTGTTGAACTGTTGCAAGCTTGTACTTATGCATTTTTCATTCAGTCATATTATTGATTTCAGTAGCATGCCTGCCGCGAAACTTAATTTGTAGACTATCTGATAGAGATTTCTAGCTGCAGCTTCCTTACCTTAGAATTCCCTGGGTCAGCTTAAAATCCTGATTTTTTTCTGAGCAGCACCCTGCGCGCGCGCCGTCAGGCGGCGTCGTTCGGATCCGCGTGCATCGACCAGCTCCGCGTGCGTCGTCAGCGTCGTTGGAGCGGTCTATGACATCAAGGTTGTCTATATAGACGCCGCCTCGGTGCGCGTATGTCAGTTCTTTTCCTTCCGCGCCGGTTAAACGCAGTTCCGGAAAGAGCTACCCTGCTTCGACGGTTTGTCAACGCTTTTTTGACTGTTTTATGTCATGTCTTTGAGAAAGACAGGATTCAAGCCGTGTGGTGCGTGTCATTGCACCATGTCGGTGACGGATCCGCACAGTGTTTGTCTTTGGTGCCTGGAGAAGGACCACGATTCCGCCTTGTGCTCCGACTGTCGGGCCATGGCGCCGAAGGCCTTGAGGGAGAGATCCCTTAAGCTTCTTGCGGCCCGAGATTCGTCTTCGGTCGACGTGAATCCGCGGAGGTCACGGTCCAGCAGCAGGAGGAGGTCGCAGCACCGCTCCCGGAGCCCCAAGTCCTCTTCCTCGCATTCAAGGTCATCCGAAGGTAAGAGGCACAAGAAGAAGAAGAAGTCCAAGAGTCTTCCCCCCTTTCCGGGGACCTGATCGACCCCCGCTCAAATAAGTGTTTTACGAGGCCATGCGTCTCGTTTTTGAGCGAGCTGCACCCTCTGGTGGGTCTTCAGGCCCTGTGGGGTCAGCAGGGGCCCCTTTGGATTCAACGTCGGCGGCTTCGGCCTCAGTGCCGTGGGGGACCCCAGGATCTGATACTGGATCCTGACCGGCGCCAGTCTCTCACAGTCGACCTCCTTCGGTGCCGGGTCCGACGTCGACGATTCCGCCACCGGCACCCACCTGTGGAGCCCTATCCTTATTCCGGATGATCCGGAGTCGGAGCGACGTCGTACAACTTCGACGGAGCCAATTTGGCCCAGATCATTGTCTGAGCCTTATTTAGATCAGCCAGACACAGGAGAGGAGTGGGAGGGGTCTGAGGACCCTTTAGAATGTGGATTACAACAGGACTGGTATGAGGATCTATGGGAGGCCAGCGGACTGGACAAGTCTCCAGATACTGGTATGCTCTCTCCTCCTAATTTGGCTACGGAGGAGGGTGCTTCTTTCGAAATGGTGGTGCGTAGGGCAGCTGACGTCTTGGACCTAGATTTGCCTACAGTGCCAGTCAGGACAAATATCCTGACAGAAGTGCTTAAGCGGGAGGTGTCCACATCAGAGCTGATGTTGCCCTTCAATGAGGCTCTTACAGACGTCCTTCTGGTTATGTGGTCCAAACCCAGCACAGGGGCTCATGTGAATAGGACAGTCAGCCACCACCATAGGCCCGCTCCGAGCGACCCTAGTTTCCTGACACAACACCCCACTCCTGAGAGCTTGGTTGTCCACGCCTCTACTTCCTGTGGTGCTTTTCCTTCCGCTCCCCCGGATAGGGAATCCAAGAGGCTGGGTCAGCTTGGGAAGAAGATGTTTTCTTCCACCAGCCTGGCATTGAGGTCCGTAAACACCTCTTGGCTATTGGGCCGTTATTCCCATACTTTATGGGATACAGTGGCACAGGTGCTGCCCCAGGTCCCGGAGGGCGTACGGGACACTCTCACCCAGGCTGTCAAGGATGAGAGAGATGCAGCTAAGTTTACGATCCGGTGTGGTTTGGACACGACCGACTCGCTGGGCAGAGCGATTTCATCGTCAGTGGCCCTACGTCGCCACGCCTGGCTACGTTCTACTGGTTTCTCAGGGGATGTCCAGTCCAGCTTGATGGACATGCCTTTTGATGGCTCTCACCTTTTTGGTGAAAAGGCAGACTCCGCGTTTGAGAGGTTCAAGGATTCTCAAGCCACGGCTAGATCTTTGGGCCTTTCAGTGCCGGCACGACAGCAGTCTGTCTTTCAGCCCTTTCGAGGCTTCGGAAGGGGCGTGGTACCACGCCAGCCACGGTTTAGCCACCGTCCTCAGGCTTCACAGCATCCCGGAAGAGGACGTGGTTGTGGTACCATCAGATCCAGAGGGTCTGGCCAGAGGTCAGCCGCCACACAGCCCCCCTCCACTGCGCCCAAACCCTCCTAGCATGGTTCTGCGGGATCACGTCCGTCCAGTTGGAGGGAGGATTTGTTTCCATCTCCCTCACTGGCTTTTCATCACCACGGACAAGTGGGTCCTGCAGATCATACGGAAGGGCTACTCCCTTCCCTTCCAGTCTTTCCCTCCGACAAAGAAATGGCTGATGGAGGACCATCTGGCTTTGCTCTGCGAGGAAGTTACGGCTCTCTTGGCCAAGGGAGCCATAGAAAGAGTCCTGATATCAGAAGTAGGCAGTGGTTGTTCTTTTTGGGAATCAGAAAGTAGCAGGAATAACAAAGGCCTTCGCCCTATCTTGGATTTAAGGGACGTCAATCTCTTCCTCAAGAAGGAGAAATTCAAGATGCTCACTCTTGCTCAGGTTTTGTCTGCCCTAGACCAAGAAGACTGGATGGTAGCGTTGGATTTGCAGGATGCGTATTTCCACATTCCTATCCTGCCAGCCCACAGGCGTTACCTGCGGTTCAAGGTGGGCCACGAGCACTTTCAGTTTACCTTGCTTTGTTTCGGTCTCACCAGGGCCCCCCAGGTGTTCACAAAGGTGATGACAGTGGTGGCAGCTCATCTGCGCAGGTCAGGGATTTCAGTCTTCCCCTACCTAGATGCTTGGCTGTTGAAGGTTTCCACGCCCCAGGCTCTCGTCACCCACCTCCAGACGACGGCGGACCTCCTGTATTCGCTGGGGTTCACTATAAATGTGCCGAAGGCATTCCTGACTCCCTCTCAGAAGCTCACTTTCATCGGAGCTGTTCTAGACCCAGTGCAGTATCGGGCTTATCCTCCCGAACAGCGGGTCCAGGATATTCAGGTTATGATACCGATGTTTCAGCCTCTATCCTGGATTTCGGTGAGACAGACTCTGAGACTGTTGGGACTCATGGCTTCCTGCATCCTATTGGTCAAGCATGCCAGATGACGCATGAGGGCTCTGCAGTGGGACCTGAAGTTCCAATGGGCACAGCATCAGGGAAATCTTACCGACGTGGAGGGACTGCAAAAGATCTGCAGTGGTGGTTAGTGAACTGCGATTAGGTCAAAGGCAAACTCCTCTCGCTTCCCCAACCAGATCTAACGGTAGTGACAGATGCGTCACTTCTGGGATGGGGCGGCCATCTGGGGGAGGTGGAGATCAGAGGTCACTGGTCTCTGGCGGAATCCGGGCACCACATCAACTTGCTGGGGCTTCGGGCGATCCGGCTAGTATTAAAAGCATTTCTTCCTGTTGTGAAAGGGAAGGTGGTGCAGGTGTTCACGGACAACACTACCTCAAGGTGGTACTGCAACAAGCAAGGTGGTGTGGGGTCGTGGACCCTTTGTCAAGAGGCTTTACGTCTCTGGACATGGCTGGAACAGCAGGGCATGACCCTGGTGGTTCAACACCTGGCAGGTTCTCTGAACGCCAGGTCAGACAACCTCAGCTGAAAATGCTTAGAGGATCACGAATGGTGTCTCCATCCGGAGGTGGCGCAAGGACTCTTTCAGCAGTGGGGAGAGCCTTGGTTAGATCTGTTCGCCTCCGTAGAGAACGCGCAATGTCAGCAGTTTTGCGCGTTGGAGTTTCCAAGGTGGCTATCGCTGGGCGGCGCTTTTCGTCGCGAGTGGAGTTCAGGCCTCCTGTACGCCTTTCCGCCTACACCACTTCTGCCCAGAGTTCGCAAGAAAATCAAGAACGACCGGGCCCAAGTAATCCTAGTGGCTCCGGATTGGGAACGGAGAGTTTGGTATCCAGAGCTTCTCAAAATGAGCATCGGTCCTCCAATCAGGCTGCCTCTTCGGGTGGATCTTCTGTCACAGCAGCAGGGGAAGGTTCTCCACCTGAACCTGTCAACTCTGCGCCTTCATGCGTGGAGATTGAGCGGTGACAGTTGATGGTTTATGACCTCCATCCCGAGGTCTGTGACATCATTCCAGCAGCCAGGCGTCCCTCTACTAAGTCGATCTACGCCTGCCGTAGGAAACGCTTTGTTTCATATTGTACAGAGAGGTCTATTGATCCTCTTTCTTCTTCTCTGTCTAACATCCTTTTGTTTATATTGTCTCTGGCCCAGCAGGGTTCCTCCTTGGGTCTCTCAAGGGCTATCTTGCAGCCTTATCGGCTTTTCTTCAGTTGCCCGATCAACCATCTCTGTTTAAATCACCTATAGTACAGAGGCTTTTTAAAGGGCTTGTGCATCTGTTCCCGCCTGTGCCTTTCGTTATACCCCAGTGGGATCTTAATTTGGTTCTTACCTTCCTTATGTGTGCTCCCTTCGAGCCCTTGCATAACTGTCTTCTCCGGCTGCTCACTATTAAAACAGCCTTTTTGGTGGCAATTACATCTGCCAGGAGAGTGAGTGAGCTGCAGGCTTTATCTTCAAAGCCACCTTATCTCATGATATATCCTGAAAAGGTAGTGTTAAGAACTCGTGCCTCTTTCCTCCCCAAGGTGGTGACCCCTTTCCATCTGGGTCAAAATATCACCCTGCCCACCTTCTTTGAACCTCTGCATCCCTCTAAGGAAGAGGAGCGTCTCCATCGGCTGGACCCAAAAAAAGCGTAATTGTTCTACCTTGACCGCACTAAAGAGTTCCGGGTGGACGACCAACTCTTTGTGGGGTACGTTAGTGCAAAGAAGGGTCGGGCGGTGCAGAAACGATCAATTTCGCGCTGGGTCGTTCTCTGTATAAAGATCTGCTACGCTTTGGCAAAGAAGCAGCCTCCCGAGAGCTTGAGAGCTCATTCTACTAGGGGGAAAGCTGCTGCCACTGCGTTAGCACGTGGCGTACCGGTGATGGACATCTGTTAGGCTGCAACATGGGCTTCTTTGCACACGTTTGCAAAACACTGCTGCCTGGATAGCCAGGTGAGGAGGGAGGGGCATTTTGCCCGGTCTGTTTTGCAGGACTTCCTAGTGTAAAAATCTCCTTCAGACCCACCGCCAGGGGTTATAGCGTGGGTATCTATTCTAAGGTAAGGAAGCTGCAGCTAGAAGTCTCTATCAGATGAACAAGTTACTTACCTTTGGTAACAAGGTATCTGATAGAGACTCTATCTAGCTGCAGATTCCTTACACCCACCCAAGCCTCCCCGCTCTGCGGATATTTTTTCTACAGATATATATATACATATTTATATATACATATGTATGTATATCAGTTTGGCATTTTTGCCTTTCTTAAAGGCGTGAAAGAATTTTTACTTCAAAAAGTCAAAGAGGTCAAATCCATAATTGTTGGTTCTTCCATGACTCTGCGCTTATGGCGTGGGAAGTTGTGGAAAAGAACTGACGTGCGCGCGCCGTGACTGCGTCTATATAGACAACCGTGACGTCATAGACGGCCCTGACGATGCACGCAGAGCTGGTCGACGCATGCGGATCATAACGACGCCGCACGATGGTGCGCGCTGGGTACTGCTCAGAAAAAACTCCGGATTCGAAGCTGACGCCAGGGAATTCTAAGGTAAGGAATCTGCAGCTAGATAGTCTCTACCAGATAACTCGTTACCAAGGGTAAGTAACTTGTTCATTTGTTCAGCTTTTTGTGTGTTTTTTGTGGAGGCCGCTGCCATTCCGATCCCCTATTCTACAAGGGCCTTGCCTGTCGTGTACCAGGCTCCTTGCATGTTGTAAACATCTGAGAACAAACCGAGCTATTACAAAAGTAGTGGGATACTGTTTAAACTGTTGATTGTAATTGCTGGGAAGGCTCAGAAAATGGGATTCACTAAAATAAGTAAAAGTGCGCTATTTACCTTTGTGTTGATTAAATTAAGTCTACGATGCTGGTGGCACCAGGTAAGCTTACAGTTTATACTTCGTCCACATATTGTTTGAGTCCACATATTTTCATGTTGCCTGAGGATTTTACTGGAGTTTGCTAGAGGGTTGTACATCTTGGCATGTCTTTTACCAAACATAGATCAATGGCATATTCTTAGTGGCTATGAATGGATGGGGATGTTAAGCTGTTCGCTGAGACCTATCCAGTGCTTATTTAAAAAAAAAAAAAAAAAAAAAAAGGAAAAACACAAGACAACATGCCTTTTTCGTCTATGCACTATGCATCCAAGTTCTGGAGCAACATCGCTGTATCCATTAGGACCACAACAAACCTGCTCCAGTTTAGGAAACAGATTTGCCGCTTTCGAGGAATAGACAGAGGTTTTGCTTGTTCACCTACAACAGGATCCTCAGTCCTATCGTGGAGCAAGATCAGGCCTCCTTCTACAAAGTTGGTATATGATGGAATCCTGGACAAGTTTGGCAACCAAGACATCTGACAGTTTGGCTTGCAGCTAATAATGACCCACTGCAGACCATATTGTCAGATGTCTTGTTATTGTTTTTTCTTTGGCCCAGCAAGGGTGTGCACTGGGCATAATTAAAGTTAATTGTTGCCTGTTTTGGCTTTTTTGCGTTTATGGGACCAACAATCCTCGTTCATATTGCATGCTGTGATGAGAGATTTCTCAAAGGTTTAATCCACATTTTCCTTCGAAACCCTTTGTGATGTCACAGTGGGACCTTAATTTGGTTTCCACTTTTCTTATGTCTACACCTTTCAAGTCTCTGCACAGCCCTCATTTATCTCTCCTTACCATTAAGACTGTCTTTCCTATTGCAATAACCGGAATTCTCCATGCAAGTGTGGTCCAGCTTTGTCAGTTCAGTGACCCTACACCACATTCTTTTCAGAAAAGCTGATGCTGAGGACTGGAGCAGTGCTTTCATCAAATGTTGTGACTCTCGTTCATGTTGGACAGTCCATCACACTTCTGATGTTCTTTGCTCAGCCTCACCCCTCCAAAGAGAAGAAGAGGTGCAATAATTTGGGCCCAGACTAGTGCTGACTTTTTAAATCCGTACCAAAGAACATTGGGTGGACGATCAGTTCTTTGTGGGTTTCTTTGAGGCAAAGAAAGGGAAGGCAGTGCAGAAGAGGACCTTATTTAGGTGGGTAGTCCCCTGCATTAAGATCTGCTATGTGTTGGCCAATAGGCAACCTCCAGAAGGATTGAGGACCCATCCCACCAAGGCCAAGCCTGCTACCATTGCACTGGTACGTGGAGTGCGTGTCCTAAATATTTGTCAGGCTGCAGCATGGGCATCTGTGCACACATTGACAAAGTATTGTTGCCACTCGACAACCAAGTCTGACAGGAAAGGCATTTTGGCTGTCAGTCCTGCAAGACTTTTTGGAATAAGTCATTCCATACAACCACCACCAGGGGAGGTACTGCTTTGATTTCTATTCTGATGGTAAGGAATCTGCAGTGAGAAATTTATATCAGAAGAAAAAGTTTCTCACCTTTGGTAACACTCTTATTGGTGGCTACTCTATCTGCAAATTCCTCATTACCCCCCTGCCTCCCCCTTCTGTTCAGTGGACTCCTTTTCATCTACAAAAGGTCACAAATAGGTTATGTCCACAGTGTGACAAATAATTAGTTTGTTGAACTCTGAGTCGGAGGGTGCTGACAGCATTAAGAAAGAAACTGACGTCCTCAGGCTTGTGTGGTGCTTAAATGTGGCTGCAGTGGTCACTTCCATGGGAGGAACATGGTTGACTTGGAGCCACAAGATGTCACCTAACGGTGCATAGTGGTGTTGCTGACAAATCTTCTGGATTCAGCCTTTCACCTGAGGATATTCTAAAGGTGAGGAATCTGTGGTTAGATAGTCATCCCCAGAAAAAGTGTACCAAAGATAAACTTGTTCAACAGAACTACTATTGCTCAATAGATTTTGGGCACATTTTGTCTGTGTTAGAATTTTGGATAAATTCAAAATGCCAGCTGTTAGTCCTGTGAATAACAGTTACACCCAGATTCCTAGAATATGTGCTCTAAACTTGTGAGTAATTTTATTAATGCATGTGAGAAAAGGGGTTGTTGGTTAAGAGGGGTGAAAAACCTACTCAAGCAATAATCACAATCTTTGTCAGGGTGAATCTCAAAAGTCACTAAATTGACCTGAGCTTGGCACAATAGCAATCAGGCTTAACTTAAAGGCACTGTGCAAAATATTTATGCAGCACACAAACAGTAATAAAGTGTAAATAGACCAAATGAAATCCAAAACTAATTTAGAAAAATAGAGAATATTGTAATACATGAAATGACACAACACCAAAAATAATTACATCCAATCAATAGAACCTGATTTAAGAATTTTAAAAGTTTTTAATGTGGTATGCCAGGTAAGAGATCAAAGTGCCAATCAAGGGTATCTTTTGCAAAAAAATTGGGTCAAGTCAAAAATCAAGGCTGACCGCGATGGAGTGAGAGTCGGATACGCAAGGTAGATTGGAGCTGGTCTCGCTTACCTTCAGACTTAGAAGATATGTTTTGAAGAAAAGTTTCTGAGAAGGTCAAGTTCAGTGGGACAAGGCAGCAGGTGGTGTCCGAGAAGGAGGCTTCATCGTCATGGAGATCCTGAACGGAGTTACAGTGAAGATTTTTACCATAGGACTTCGTTTTTTGGAAGTTAAAAATCTGCAGCTGAACAAAGCTGCAAGCTGTAGCTTATGAGAGATCCACAAGGCTGGTCACCTTCACCAAGAAGTCTCGCTGAACAGAATTTACTCCTTCGGGGAAGAATGTAGCAAGACCTATCACAAAGTCAGGCTGACCTGGATGTACTTTGGATGAATTGACTGGCAGGTATGTTCTGGTTCTCCTTTGGGCTCCTGGGCACTTTTTGGTGGAAAATATTTGTCTAAATGTTTAGGTTTAGGAAGGAAGAGCACCTCTAACACCGCTTCCAAGGATCCAGGACCTGGGGGCACTCACTCCAGAGGCCAGGTGCAGGGTTCAAGGTCTCTGGCACTTAAGTCCCTGTAGCTCACACAGAGGGCTTGCCAACTAGCCCTTGGAGTCACTTCTTGGGATCCCGGACTCAAGGAGATGGTCTAGTAGCCCTTCATGCAGGATTGCAGTCTTTTGGTACTCAAGGCAGGCCTCAAGCAGCAGGGCAGGTCCAGGAGTGTACTAACGAGGTGTTCTGATGATCCAATATTTATGCATGATGCCACCCTTTGAAGTGGGGGTATTTCCTATGCTACCCCACATAAGGTTCTGGAAAGTTTATTCCTTCCCCAGCCAAGGCTCCAAGTCCTCTGGGAAGGCAAAAGGCTAGGGCCAGGTTCTTTTGTTTGTGTGCGCTAGGCAGCCCTTTGAAGTGTAAGTTGGGCATGCTCTGCCCTCAGCCATCCTGTCAGGATGGTGTGAGAAAGTAGCCTCTTTCTAGCATGGCTACCCCCCTTTTTGCCCTGTTTGTCAGTTTTTGTCAGTGTGTTTTTACTGTGTCACTGGGATCCAGCTTGTCAGGACACCAGTGCTCATGGGTTGTGGCCTACTTGTCAGTCTGTTTCACTCTTTTCGGCAGTATGCTTAGCTGTGCCACTGGAGTCCTGCTAACCAGAATTCCAGTGTTTATGCTCTCTCTGATTCCAAATGTGTACTTACATACTGGTAACCCAGTATTCCACTCCAGATTTGGCATCCTGGACAACCCTTATAAGTCCCTAGTATGTGGTATCCTAGGTACCCAGGGCATTGGGGTTCATGGAAATTCTTATGGGCTGCAGCATTTATTTTGCCACCCATAAGGAGCTCATACAAACACTTCTTCAGGACTGCCATTGCAGCCTGAGTGAAATAGTGTAAGCACTATTTCACAGCAATTTTCACTGCACTAGGTCACTTATAAGTCATCTATATGTCTAACCTTCAGACCCTGAAATCTAGGTGCCTAGTACCTGTGTGTGAGGGCACACCTGCACTAGCAGAGGTGCTCCTTCGTCGTCCAGGGCCATTTTCCCGGACTTCGGGAGTGCGGGGATGCCATTATAAGTGTGCACAATATATAGGTCAATACCAATGTAGAGCTTCACAGTGGTAACTACGAATAGGGGCATGTGAGGTGTCTAACAACTGGGAATTGTACCCCAATACTGATTCCAGTATTGGTTGCCCAATCCCGTGCCCTCTGGGGGGGCTCCACCATGGCCCCTCAGTACTGCCATACCACCCTTCTGAGGTTTTCACTGCAGCCCCAGCTGCTGCCACCTCACAGACAGGCTTCTGCCCTCCTGGGACTTTAGTAGCTCAATCCTAGGAAGGCAGAACAATGCATTTCCTTTAGGAGAGAGGTGTTACACCCTCTCCCTTTGGAAATAGAAGTTACAGAAATGGGAGGGGTATCCTCCTAGAGCCTCTTGAAATGCTTTGAAGGGCACAGATGGTGCCCTCCATGCATAATCCTGTCTACACCGGTTCAGGGACCCCCACTCCCTTGTCCATCACCAGCCCTGTGGTGGTGCCCAGAGATCCTCCAGAGTGTACCTGGGTACTGATGGATTAACCGCTGACTTCTCCAGGAACTCTCCAAAACTGCAACAAAGAATCAAAGATGACTTTTGAGACCTTGTAACTTCAGCTCCTGCCAGCAACTGCAATAGTTTCCAGGTTGTGCATGCTCCGAGGACTGCCTGTCTTCATCCTGCACCAGAAGAACTGAAGGAATCTCACGTAAAGTGACAGAGTCACTTCCCTGCTTCAGCAGGCACCTCTCGCCAGCAACGACTGGTACTCTGGGTCCCCTCTCCTGATGACGAGTGTGGATCCTAGAACACAGGTGGTGGACTAAAGTGACCCTGACTTTACAAAGGTCCAGCTGTCCAAATTTGGTGGAGGTAAGAGCCTGTCTCCCATTGCCAGACAGTACCCCTGTGCACCACATTTTTTGCAGCTCCTAGGGCTTCTGTGCGCTTTTCCAAGAATTCCTTTGTGCACAGCCTAGCCCAGGTACCCAGCACTCTTTCCTGTCAAGGTCAGCTCCCTGAGTTGTCCTCTAGCGGCGCGGGATCCCTTTGTGTAGTGCTGCGACGACCACCATTTGCAACTTCCTTTGTACCCGTGCTGTGGGACTCCTGTGCGCACTGCCTGGTCTTCTGAGCGCTCCCTGAGGTGCTGAGAGCGCCCTCTGTCTCCCCCTCCTGGGTAGAGTCGATCTGGTCCTTCCTGGGCCCGGGCAATGCCATTTTTTGCGAAACGTGAGTTTTGCGTTTACAAAGGTGTGAGAAGGTAGCCTCCTTCTAGCATGGTTACCCCCATTTTGGCCTGTTTGTCAGTGTTTGTCAGTTTGTTTCTACTGTCTCACTGGGATCCTGCTAGCCAAGACCCCAGTTCTCATAGTTTGTGGCTGATGTGTGTTGTCAGTATGCTTGTCTGTGTCACTGAAGTTCTGCTAACCAGAACTCCAGTGCTTATGGTCCCTCTGTGTACCAAATTGGTCACTCTAGTTTAGTGACTTCATATACCAATTCTAATTGGCACACTGGACCCCCCCTTATAAGTTCCTAGTATATGGTACCTAGGTACCCAGGGCATTGGGGTTCCAGGAGATCCTTATGGGCTGCAGCATTTCTTTTGCCACCCATAAGGAGCTCATACCAGCACTCCTTCAGGACTGCCACTGCAGCCTGAGTGAAATAGTGCACACACTATTTCACAGTCTTTTTGACTGCACCAGGTAACATATAAGTCACCTATATGAATAATCTTCAGTTACTGAAGGCTAGGTGCAAAGTTACTGTGTGTGAGGGCACTCTTGCACTAGCAAAGGTGCCCCAACGTTGTACAGGGCCAATTCCCCAGACTTCGTGTGTGCTGGGACACCATTATAGGCGTGCACTACATATATGTTAACACATATATGTAGCATCATAATGGTAACTCTGAATATGGCCATGTGAGGTGTCTAAGATTGTGAAATTGAACCCCCAATCCAAATCTGGTATTGGGGGGCCACTTCCATGCCCCCTGGGGGCTTCACCATAGACTCCCAGTACTGGCAAACCAGCTCTCTGAGGCTTCCACTGCAGCCCCAGCTGCTGCCACCTCACAGACAGGTTTCTGCCCTACTGGGGATTGAGCAGCTCAATCCCAGGAAAGCAGAACAATGCATTTCCTTTAGGAGAGGGGTGTTACACCCTCTCCCTTTGGCCATAGCTATTACAGACATGGGAGGGGTATCCTCCCAGAACCTCTGGAAATGCTTTGAAGGGCACAGATGGTGCCCTCCTTGCATAATCCTGCCTACAGCGGTTCAGGGACCCGCAGTCCCCGCTCTGGCACAAAACTTGACAAAGGAAAGGGGAGTGACCACTCCCCTGTCCATCACCATCCCAGGGGTGGTGCCCAGAGCTCCTCCAGAGTGTCCCTGGGGGCTGCCATCTTGTTTCAGGATGCTCAGGGAACTCTGGCAGCATCTGAGTGGCCAGTGCCAGTAGGTGACGTCAGATACCCCTCCTGATAGGTGCTTACCTGGTTAGGTAGTCAATCCCCCTCTGAGTGCTATTTAGGATCTCTCCTCTGGGTGTTTCCTCAGATTCGGTTTGCAAGACTCCACCTGGATTCGTCTGCTTCAGCTTCAGCTTCAGCTTCTGACCATCGGATCAACCGCAGACTGCTCCAGGAACCGCTGTAACTGCAACAAAGTATCCAGGAAGGCTACTGTGACCTGCAACTTCAGCTCCAGCCAGCAACTGCAACAGTTTCCAAGATGTGCACGCTTTGAGGACTGCCTGTCTTCACCCTGCACCAGAAGAATCAAAGGAATCTTCAGTGGAGTGACGGAGTCACTTCCCTGCTTCAGCAGGCACCTCTCTGTGACGACGACCGGTACTCTGGGACTCCTCTCCTGTTGGCAAGCGTGATCCCTGGAACACAGGTGGTGGACCGAAGTGATCCTGATTGTCCACAGGTGCAGCTGTCCAAATATGGTGGAGGTAAGAGCTTGCCTCCCCGTCCTAGACAGTATTCCTGTGCAATGCATCTTCTGCAGCTCCTTGGGCTTCTGTGCACCTCTTCCAAAAGTTCTTCGTGCACGTAGTAGCCCAGGTCCCCATTACTCTATCCTGCGACGGACAGCTCTCTGAGTTGTTCTCTGGCGGCGTGGGATCCTTCTGTGTAGTGCTGCGATAGCCGCACTTTGCAACTCCTTTGTCCCCGTGTCCTGGGAATCCCGTGGGTGCTGTCTGGTCCTCTGAGGGCTCTCTGAAGTGCTGAGATCCCCCTCTGTCTCCTCAGTCCAAGTTGAGACCCCCAGGTCCCTCCTGGGTCCGGCCAGCTCCTCTTTGATGCAAAATCCGTTCTTTTGTGAACCAAGGCTTGTTGGTGGAATCCAGCAACGAAAACAGCCTGCATCCAACAACTCAATGTGGGACATCTCTTGCACCAAGCAGGAACCTGCAGCTATCTTCTTTGGTGCATTTCTGTACTTTTCTTCCAACCGGAGAATCCACTTTTGCACCTTCTTCCAGGTGGGCAGGGGCTCCTTTTCTTCCTTTTCTTCATCGACTTCTGGACGTGGTCTCCTCTCTCCACAGGTCTTCAAATCCAGGAATCCATTGTTGGTTGCTTGCAGTCTTGCTTGGTTCTTGCATAATTCTTCATAACTACTTGTAGTGTGTTCTGAGGAAACTTGCTGTACTTTACTCCTGCTTTCCTGGGCTCTGGGTTGGGGTACTTTACTTACCTTTGATGTTTTCTTACACTCTCAGCATCCCTCTACACACTACACTTACCTGGGGGGAATCCAACCCTCGCATTCCACTATTTTTGTATATGGTTTGTGTCCCCCTAGGCCCATTGCAATCTATTGTGTTTTTCACTGTTTGCACTATTCTATGACTGTTTACTTACCTGATTTTGGTTACTAGTGTATATAATATGTATAATACTTACCTCCAGAAGGAGTATTGCCTCTAAGATAATTTTTGGCCTTGTGTCACTAAAATAAAGTAGCTTTATTTTTGGTAGCACTGAGTATTGTCTTTTATTGTGTATAACTACTGTGTGACTATAATGGTATTGCAAGAGGTTTGCATGCCTCCTAGTTAAGCCTTGGCTGCTCTGCTACAGCTACCCTTAGACAGTCTAAGCTGCTAGAACACTGCCTACATTTCACTCACAAGGGATAACTGGACCTGGTATAAGGTGTAATTCTCATAGTTACCCACTACAAACCAGGCCAGCCTCCTGCACAAGGCTTTTTGGCGGAATCCAGTGACGCAAACCAGACTGCATTCATCCATCCGGCGTGGGACACCTTCTGCACCAACCAGGAACCTGCATCTATCTTCTTTGGTGCAACACAGACTTTGTCTTCTCACTGGTGGTTCTCTTTTGCACTTTCATCCAGGTTGGGGGGGGGGTGTTGGGGCTCCTGTTCTCCCTGGACTCTTCAGTGCATCTTGGACTTGGTCCCCTTCTTCCACAGGTCTTCAGGTCCAGGAATCCATTGTTGGTGTCTTGCAGTCTCTTCTGTTTCTTGCACTCTCTTCTATCACAACTTCTAGTGTGTTTTAGGAAACTTGCTGTGTTTTACTCATGCTTTCCTGGGCTCTGGGGTGGGGTCATTTTATTACCTTTGTTGTTAACTTACACTCCCAGTGGCTCGCTACACACTACACTTGCCTAGGTGGGAAACCAACTTTGGCAGCTCACTATTTTAGTATATAGTTTATGGTCCCTCTAGGCCCATTGCAACCTATTGTGATTTTCACTATTTGCACTATTTTGTGTCTGTTTGCTTGCCTGATTTTGGTTACTAGTGTATATTTTATGTATAATACTTACCTCCTAAGGGAGTATAACCTCAAAGATATATTTGGCATTGTGTCCATAAAATAAAGTACTTTTATTTTTGGTAACACTGAGTATTGTCTTTCTTGTGTGTAAATACTGTGTGGCTACAGTGGTATTGCAAGAGCTTTGCATGTCTCCTAGTTCAGCCTTGGCTGCTCTGCCTACAGCTACCTCTAGACAGCCTGGCTTCTATGCACTGACTACATTTCATTAATAAGGGATAACTGGACCTGGTATAAGGTGTAAGTATCTTAGGTACACACTAGAAACCAGGCTAGCCTCCTTCAGAAGGCCCATCCTTCCAACACCTAGTCCCCTTTTGTCTCACTGTGTAGGAACAATACACAGATCCCAACAGCAAAGCAATTTAAAGTCATGTGACCCAGGACACTGGCAGCAGGCACCAAATGTTTAGGACTCGAAATGCCAACTTTGCAAGAGTGACAGTTTTGGAAATGTGACTTACAGTCCCACTTTACCATTAAAGAAGATTTAAAATTACTGTGAGTTTGAGCCCAAACTTGACATCCCTATCTGCTCCCAATCAAAAGTTAAAACTTATTAAACGTATAAGGTAACCCAATGTTATCCAAAGAGAGAGAGAGAGAGGCCTTTTAGTAATGAAAAAACAAATTTAGACATTTTTCATTACTAGGCCATGTAAAACTAAAAAACTCATATCCTACTTTTTAAATGCAGTGCACACTGTCCTGTGGACTTTTTAGGGCTTACCTTAGGGGTGACCTATACAAAGTAGGAAGTAAGATTTAGGCCTAGGAAAGGGTTTATTTTGCTAGGTCGAATTGGCACGTTAAAAGTGTCATACTGTTTTAAAGGACTACTTTAGTGAGGTGGCACAATGATCATTTAATTGACAGGCCCTGGGTACATTTAGTACTGTATAACAGGGAATTGTAAGTAAATTAAATGCGCCAATCAGGGCTAAGACAATTTTACCATGTTTTACAGAGTGAGCGAAAGCACTCTAGCGCTGGTCAGCTGTGGTAAAGTTTTCAGTCCTAATGCCAACAAAAACAGATTCAGGAAACAGGGGTTAGGGGGTTGAATGGAAAGTTTTGGGGGGAGAGCACAACAAGTATGTCAGGTCTTACAGTGCATAGTAAACTAACAAGGGGTGAGTGATTAATTCAGCTGCGCCAGTGGAGTTGGTGGAGCTTTGGCCAGTTCTGACCAAATTCTGCAAACCTCTGCGTGACAGAGTTTTTTCTCACATTCGGCTTGCCAACAGTAAGTTTTTTTTTTTTTTTTTTTTTTTAACCATTTTTTGTTTAAAAAAATATAACAAGCATCAACAGTGATAGTAATACACAGTTGTCGTCACATACCATGTTGAGGTTCTTGAGCAGTATACTGTCTGTTAATAATGCAATCTATAGCTCTATACGTCAGGAGGAATCAACACATTGTACAAACATCCGGACGATCCAACCGATTGCGAGGGTGTATTTCCCCTCCCCCCAACTATAGCGTGTCACCCCCATCTCTCGCGTGCCAACAGTAAGTTGGTGAGTGTAAGCGAGATTTAGGGCCTCATTTTAACTTCGGCGGGAACCGCCACTTGGCCGCTCCGCGGTCAAAGGACCGCGGAGGCCATTCTGGCTTTCCCGCTGGGCCGGCGGGCGCCCGCCAAAGGGGCGCCCGCCGGCCCAGCAGGAAAGGCCCTGCAACGATAAAGCCGGCTCCGAATGGAGCCGGCAGAGTTGCAGGGGTGCGACGGGTGCAGTTGCCCCCGTCGCGATTTTCACTGTCTGCAATGCAGACAGTGAAAATCTTAATGGGGCCCCCAGGGGCCCCACGACACCCGTTCCCGCCATCCTGTTCCTGGCTGTAAAAACCGCCAGGAACAGGATGGCGGGAAGGGGGTCGGAATCTCCATGGAGATTCAGCCCAGCCAGGGGTATCCCGGCGGGAAACCGCCGGATCCCCTTTTCTGACCGCGGCTTTACCGCCGCGGTCAGAATGGGCTCTGAAGCACCGCCAGCCTGTTGGCGGTGCTTCCGCGTCCCTCCACCCTGGCGGTCATAGACCGCCAGGGTTGGAATGAGGCCCTTAATGTCCCCCAGCATTATATTTGATTGCTAGGACGGCACCTGGCGAGATTTCCTCAACTCAGGCAGTGGTGAACATTTGCAGTCAGAGAGCTGCTATTCAATCTACTTGAGCAGCAGCAAAATCTACTTGAGAAGCAGCGCACTGTGGCGCTCTGCGTGCTGCTGTTTGTGTTGATTTTTCAAGCAGAATGAGCTGCCAAATGAGTGCGAACAGAGCTACATACCTAATTGCGCCCGTTCACGAAACTACGCAGAATCTTGCTGATTTTTCATGTAACTAAGTAATTCTACGAAGTGAAACTCTGCGAGTTCTACTCACCCTTAAAAATAACAATGTGAGCGTTCTCAGGAAAAGCTTCATTTGTAAAATGTAACGTTTATAAAATGTTTTGGGAACCTTCTGGAAAAAAAACATGTTTTTCTTTCATTGTGTGGTATCCAACTTGATTTCATTGTAGACTTTGAATTCCCTGCCATACTTCAACTCTATGATTGCCTTTTTTTTAACGTTGAATCAACCGAACAAATGTTTATGTTTAGTTTACTCAAATACCTAGTTTCTATAAAGGAATTCCGTTTTTAAGTATTGGTGTGTCTTCCTAGAGTTATAGCTGAAGAAAGTATGCAGTTGAAGACAAGGCATGCACGAGTTCACTGTTTTTTTAGTGCAGACACCTGTAAATCTGTAATATTATAATCTTTTTTTTTTTTTTTCAGCCTGTATATTTTCACACGTCATTAAATAATATCAACGTTGTTGCTGTTGTGGAAATAGTGGCCCAGGGCACAAAAAATGATGGAACAAATCAGGATCTGTCCTGTGGATTTGGAATTCTGCGCCTTTTCAGTGACCAGTTACCAACAGCAGAGCCCGAGACACAGAACAAAAGGTATTTAATAGTTAATGTTGCAAAGGACGCCATTATTGTCCCTACGATTATTTCCACTCAGTGTGTTTTTAGGCAAATTCATAAATCATCTGACAATCATGGCTTGTGTCTTAACAGTTGTAAATGTGGAGTGAGTTCACAGCTTGAAAGTGAGGATGTGACCCAAATGAAAAGCTACAGCAAAGCACAAAAACACCTCTTGCACTTGTGCTCAAGCTCATGCCTTGGTCATTATTAGGTGTATAGCAAACAAACTGGCACATTACCTACAGTGTGTCCATTTCCTTTTCAAGAAGCATTTATTTAACATTATAAAGACACACTAATTTGAACAGTCAGGTTTCCGCAGTCTTCTTTTTCATTCTACCTGCAGTACAATGTGGTCGAACTTTCAACTACTCTAAAGTTTCTTACTCAAGATAATGTTCTCATGCACCGCATTGACTCTCCGGGACGCAGCAGAAGAGAAGCAGTATACGTTTTGGGAAGCTGCTACGTGATATTTGATAAAATGAACTTGTCATATGCTTACTAAGAAGAGGGTACAATCAATATGGTTTAACCAGGGGTGGCTCCTCCATTTGTGCAGAGTAGCACTACCCCCCCCCCCCGCCAGCAGCGACAGCTGCAGAACCTTTACGAGAAAATGATAATAAACTATGTTTATGTTTATTATTGTTTTCTTGTAAAGAGAAGGGGCCATGGGGGTGAAGAGCAGTGAGGGGGAGTACACAGCACTCCCCCTCAGAGCGCACGTGTGTTTGGCTGACCATCTCGACCGGCCAAACACACATGCACAGTAGGCCCTCTCAAGCCCAGCAACACAATTGCCATGCTGGAGAGAGCCTGCACAGGCTCCCAGTCTGCCTGGATGTGCCCTGGACGGGCGCCCCCAGCAAATCCTGACGCTGCTCTGAGCAGCGTCAGGATTGGCTGCAGGGCAGGCTGGTAGCCAGTGCCTGCAGTGACAAAGCGGAGAAGTGGCGCAGCAGCATTCAGATAAGTTTTTTAAAAAAAATGTATTTAAATATTTTAATGTTTATCCCCCCGAGCGTGCCGCCCCACCCCTTCCGCAAGCCGCGACTCAGTAAACTCCTCGCCCCATCAATAATATTCTAATTTCGAATGCATTGGTTTTGGTGTATTTGTGTGTGGTTAAATATGATTGATCTCTTGATTAAAATTGCGTATTTTCTCATTTATATTTATATTTGTTCACTCGAGGTAGTGGGAAATCTCACTCCAGGTATTTTGTTTGTAGGGATATTGCAACCTAAAGAGCACTGGGCTGGTAAAATTGACTAGAAAATAATGGGAATTATAAAGCACTTTACAGAAGGATTGCAGTTATTTTCAAAGACATATAGGATTAATTCTAAAGAACTTCGTGCTATTAGCCTTGATCTGAATGGAACACACTTTAAAGGCACTTTTACTATAGTAAAACAAATTGTTCCCCTGTTCACTTTTCCATGTAAAGTAGATATTCTCAGCTCCATTTTGTGCTTTTAGGAGATATTCCTCTTCTTCAAATGGACAAAATGGCCAATATGCAGATCTTTCAGGGCTCCATATTCCCAATAAAAGATATTTCCATTTTTTTAACAAAACCAATCACTGGTAGTATCCACGCACTCAGGTGTTGACATGCCCGGCGACATGCTTGCCGTTTTCTTCAAACCAAGTAACAGTTCAAGAGCCTAATGCATGCCCCAGTAGCCCCTCGAGAGCTGCCCTCAACCTTTCAGAGGAGCCCTCATTCAGCCTTTTGTCTATCAATAGCTGTGAGACTTGTGGACCACTCATCACAATCTTCAGGCGGGACTCTTAGCTTTGCGTTACACCACTGTAACAGGTGCTACCAGTTTCACATGTCTGCCAGTTAAAGACTAAAATAAACCCATAGCAGAAAGTGTTCATTAAGTTGCCTGAGTGAAGGTGTTTATGGACGTGTGCGCTAATGTTAGTTTCCAAGCATTATGAACATGAGGTCTTCAAGAATAAGAGGTGCAATCATATAAGCTATTTCATAGTCAACATCTTTTCCACACCTTGATGTTGACTCAGTAGGCAGAAATTCAGAGTATGCTTCTTTCTGACTGCCATTGTAAGCAGAGAGCTGTGTTTTAGTGAGTAGACAAAAAAGTGGAATCCATGGCCCAAAGCTGTGCCCGCACCTGTGCAGTCAGTGTAGACTATTGTATCTCATTGTCATTAAATTGTCTATTTAAGTAGTGTTATTGTGGTTTTCTTAGAACAAATCACATAGGGTGAGAATGTTGGTTATGTACATTTGCTTTGGAACATACGGAAGGGGACTCTTAGCCTTGTTGCGAGAAAAGAAGTCGCAGCCCTCCGAGGTGACTGTTGTATTTCTTCATGACTTAAATTAAGCTTTGCATCTACGTATCTTTCTGGGTGTTGTGATCACTACATTTGTTGGTGACAAGCTGTCACCTCAGAACAATGAACCCAGCAAGCAGCAAATGTGTGTCTACACTATCATATACACGCGATCCGAAAACCGGAGTGACTGATTACTTTCAAAAGGACTACGTGGATCTAAATGTTACCTCCGTATTCATTTTCCAAATAAGAACATCAGTGTGTACTACCGACACTGTCTGGCCTTTGAGATTTGCACTTCAGCACAAATCATTGGGGAGGTTTTGAATGCTCCACTCAGTGTAGAAACAAGAAGCTAACAGCAGCCATTTAGGAGGCATGCCCTTAGATTTCAATTTACAAAAACTATTTCCTATTGAAATAAACCTCAGCAAACCAACCCGTACTGAAATTCAATCTTTTTATGGTCATAGTGAATTCAGTTTGTTTTTATTGTTATTGTGACTTCACTTGTGTTTCGTGCCTGCAAAAGCAAATAGTTTTAGAGACAGTTAACTTCTACAGACGTGGAAACAAAACAGATTTGATGTTTAAGCAGTGGATGTGGGCAATTTAACAATTTTTCATTTGTTATGGGTATATGTTAGTCTAGAGTTTTATTTAGTTGTTCAAACCATGCAGTCTGTGAACCCTCCACCACCATTTCTTGAAAGTCCTGGAGAACCACACATACAATGGAAGCAATGGTATGGTGCTTTTGAGACATATTTGGGATCAATAGGACCAGCACGATTTAGACCTGAAAGAAAAAAAATATCTTCATTCAATTGCGTTTGAAAGGCATGCTATATTTAAACATCTACCGGATAGTCAGAATTTCAAAGGAGAAGAAATGGATGAATATGAAGAGGCTATAAAAATATTGAACAACAGGTTTAATGCTCCACCCAATTTAGTTGTATGTAGACATGAATTCTTCAAACGTGATCAAAGGGCCGGTGAAGATGTGGATAATTATATTTCTGCCCTCAGAACATTGGCTGCGGAGTGTCATTTTGGATCTTTGAACGATCAGCTGATTCAAGACCATTTCATATGTCAATGTGCAGACAGATCTATTAAGCAGAAGCTCTTGCCCTTAGACAATCCATCGTTGGTAGAGATTATCAAATTTGCAAAAAGCGTTGAGTCTTCTATCAAATTGACTAAGGAATTGGAGAAATCTATAGACAGTAAAGACAGTGTAGTCAGAACCAAGGAAGAAAAAGGGAAAACAGCCAAAGCATCTGTACAAAATATTACGCAGATCCAAATATACAATAAGTATACTAACCAAAGTAAATTTTTCAAGCAAAAGATTGTATGTTTAGTTGTGGTAATGCTTTGCATCAAAATGAGATTAAATCTTGTCTAGCCTTGGATGTTCGATGCAGGAGTTGTGGGACAATTGGTCATTTTGCCAAAGTGTGTCGATTTGGGAAACGTATGGGCAACAATGTCATGGCAGTTGTTGAAGAGAATTATAACACTGAAAGTTTATTGGATGAGATGAGAGATATGGTACTGGTGGTTAGTGATCACATGGTGAACAGTGGTGATCCCGAACAGGGCATTGGCCCTGATGTAGATGTACAAGTGGACAATGTAGGAGGCTGGACTGGCTTGTAGTGAGTACCAAGGGGTACTTGCACCTTGCACCAGGCCCAGTTATCCCTTATTAGTGTATAGGGTGTCTAGCAGCTTAGGCTGATAGATAATGGTAGCTTAGCAGAGCAGCTTAGGCTGAACTAGGAGACGTGTGAAGCTACTACAGTACCACTTAGTGTCATATGCACAATATCATAAGAAAACACAATACACAGTTATACTAAAAATAAAGGTACTTTATTTTTATGACAATATGCCAAAGTATCTTAGAGTGTACCCTCAGTGAGAGGATAGGAAATATACACAAGATATATATACACAATAGCAAAAATATGCAGTATAGTCTTAGAAAACAGTGCAAACAATGTATAGTTACAATAGGATGCAATGGGGAAACATAGGGATAGGGGCAACACAAACCATATACTCCAAAAGTGGAATGCGAACCACGAATGGACCCCAAACCTATGTGACCTTGTAGAGGGTCGCTGGGACTATTAGAAAATAGTGAGAGTTAGAAAAATAACCCTCCCCAAGACCCTGAAAAGTGAGTGCAAAGTGCACCAAAGTTCCCCTAAGGACAAAATAGTCGTGTTAGAGGAATAATGCAGGAAAGACACAAACCAGCAATGCAACAACTGTGGATTTCCAATCTAGGGTACCTGTGGAACAAGGGGACCAAGTCCAAAAGTCACAAGCAAGTCGGAGATGGGCAGATGCCCAGGAAATGCCAGCTGCGGGTGCAAAGAAGCTTCGACTGGACAGAAGAAGCTGAGGTTTCTGCAGGAACGAAAAGGGCTAGAGACTTCCCCTTTGGTGGACGGATCCCTCTCGCCTTGGAGAGTCGTGCAGAAGTGTTTTCCCGCCGGAAGGATGCCAACAAGCCTTGCTACACGCAAATCGTGCGTTTGGCGTTTTTGGACGCTGCTGGGGCCCAGGAGGGACCAGGAGGTCGCAAATTGGACCTGCAGAGAGAGGGAACGTAGAGCAAGACAAAGAGCCCTCACTGAAGCAGGTAGCACCCGGAGAAGTGCCAGAAACAGGCACTACGAGGATGCGTGAAACGGTGCTCGCCGAAGTTGCACAAAGGAGTCCCACGTCGCCGGAGACCAACTTAGAAAGTCGTGCAATGCAGGTTAGAGTGCCGTGGACCCAGGCTTGGCTGTGCACAAAGGATTTCCGCCGGAAGTGCACAGGGGCCGGAGTAGCTGCAAAGTCGCGGTTCCCAGCAATGCAGCCCAGCGAGGTGAGGCAAGGACTTACCTCCACCAAACTTGGGCTGAAGAGTCACTGGACTGTGGGGGTCACTTGGACAGAGTCGCTGGATTCGAGGGACCTCGCTCGTCGTGCTGAGAGGAGACCCAAGGGACCGGTGATGCAGCTTTTTGGTGCCTGCGGTTGCAGGGGGAAGATTCCGTCGACCCACGGGAGATTTCTTCGGAGCTTCTGGTGCAGAGAGGAGGCAGGCTACCCCCACAGCATGCACAAGCAGGAAAACAGTCGAGAAGGCGGCAGGATCAGCGTTACAGAGTTGCAGTAGTCGTCTTTGCTACTATGTTGCAGGTTTGCAGGCATCCAGCGCGGTCAGCGGTCGATTCCTTATCAGAAGGTGAAGAGAGAGATGCAGAGGAACTCGGCTGAGCTCATGCATTCGTTATCTAAAGTTTCCCCAGAGACAGAGACCCTAAATAGCCAGAAAAGAGGGTTTGGCTACCTAGGAGAGAGGAAAGGCTACTAACACCTGAAGGAGCCTATCAGCAGGAGTCTCTGACGTCACCTGGTGGCACTGGCCACTCAGAGCAGTCCAGTGTGCCAGCAGCACCTCTGTTTCCAAGATGGCAGAGGTCTGGAGCACACTGGAGGAGCTCTGGACACCTCCCAGGGGAGGTGCAGGTCAGGGGAGTGGTCACTCCCCTTTCCTTTGTCCAGTTTCGCGCCAGAGCAGGGACTAAGGGGTCCCTGAACCGGTGTAGACTGGCTTATGCAGAATTGGGCACATCTGTGCCCAACAAAGCATTTCCAGAGGCTGGGGGAGGCTACTCCTCCCCTGCCTTCACACCATTTTCCAAAGGGAGAGGGTGTCACACCCTCTCTCAGAGGAAGTTCTTTGTTCTGCCATCCTGGGCCAGGCCTGGCTGGACCCCAGGAGGGCAGCTGCCTGTCTGAGGGGTTGGCAGCAGCAGCAGCTGTAGTGAAACCCCAGGAAGGGCAGTCTGGCAGTACCAGGGTCTGTGCTACAGACCACTGGGATCATGGAATTGTACCAACAATGCCAGGATGGCATAGAGGGGGCAATTCCATGATCATAGACATGTTACATGGCCATATTCGGAGTTACCATGGTGAAGCTACATATAGGTAGTGACCTATATGTAGTGCACGCGTGTAATGGTGTCCCCGCACTCACAAAGTTCAGTGAATTGGCTCTGAACAATGTGGGGGCACCTTGGCTAGTGCCAGGGTGCCCTCACACTAAGTAACTTTGCACCTAACCTTTACCAGGTAAAGGTTAGACATATAGGTGACTTATAAGTTACTTAAGTGCAGTGTAAAATGGCTGTGAAATAACGTGGACGTTATTTCACTCAGGCTGCAGTGGCAGGCCTGTGTAAGAATTGTCCGAGCTCCCTATGGGTGGCAAAAGAAATGCTGCAGCCCATAGGGATCTCCTGGAACCCCAATACCCTGGGTACCTCAGTACCATATACTAGGGAATTATAAGGGTGTTCCAGTAAGCCAATGTAAATTGGTAAAATTGGTCACTAGCCTGTTAGTGACAATTTGAAAGTAATGAGAGAGCATAACCACTGAGGTTCTGGTTAGCAGAGCCTCAGTGAGACAGTTAGGCACCACACAGGGAACATATACATGCACACCTATGAGCACTGGGGCCCTGTGTGACAGGGTCCCAGTGACACATACATATAGGCCACAAACCTATGAGCACTGGGGTCCTGACCAGCAGGATCCCAGTGACACATAACAACCATACTGAAAACATAGTGTTTTCACTATGAGCACTGAGGCCTGGCTATCAGGATCCCAGTGAGACAGTGAAAACAGTGACAAACATCCTGACATACACTCACAAACAGGCCAAAAGTGGGGGTAACAAGGCTAGAAAGAGGCTACCTTCTCACAGACAACAAACAATTAAGTCTGTTAGTCAGCTCTGGTTCTAGGATCACTGTGATCACAAAAGGACTTTTCAGTCGGAACTGGGAATGGCGCACCCTTTTTCCTCTGGACAGAGCCCCTGTTTCTTATGAGGGGAGAAAGACTGAATTCCAGTCGTTTTTGGAGGAGATTATATAATTCAGGGGAAGAAGTATGTTTGGAAAAAATTATGTAGCAGTAAAGGGCTTAAACATTTTAGGGTGGTTTCATCTAGGCTTATTTGAAATGGTGTTACGACCAGCCACTAGTGATCAAGTATCTTTGGTCAGAGACACAGATGAAATGAAAAGTCTTTTAAACAAATTTCCTAACGTGTTTTCTGGTGAACTTGGGAACATTCAAGGTTTCAAACAAAATATCATGGTAAAAGAAAATGCTAGACCGGGTAAGCATAAGTTGAGAGGGGTTCTGTTCAGCATCAGAGATGATTTAGAGAAAGAGCTTGAAAATATAAAAAACAAAGGTACTATTGAAGCCATAGATTCTTCTTTATGGCTTTCTCCATTGGTGTGGTAAAGAAAATAAATGGTGAATTGAGGGTATGTGTCGATCTGAGGTCACTAAATAAAGAGGTTTGGGTATACTCACATCCCTTGCCAAAAATAACTGAAATGTTGTCCACTGTAAAAGATACAAACATTTTCAGTAAACTGGATTTAGCATAAGCATACCATCAAGTAGAGTTGACACAAGAATGTAGATACTTGACGGCATTTGTATCACCATCAGGAACATTCCAATTTTGCTGCATGCCATTTGGGCTTGCGTCTGCGGCAATATAGTACGATGTATATATAATCATAGTATCTTTATTGATAGGAAGGTAAAGTGTTCATAGTCATGGGTTATTAGTTATGAGTGGGTGGAATTTTGTTTTGGTGTTTTCATTTGGGTTGGTCACAGTTTTGTTTATTGTTTAGTTATCTTTAAAAAAAAAACTCAATGTAGTATCTTATTGTCATATTTAAAGTAGTGTTATTGTGGTTCTCTTAGAACAAACCACAGAGGGTGAGAAGGTTGGTTATGTACATTCATTTTGAAACATTTGGAAGGGGACCGTTAGCCTTGTTGCGAGAAAAGAAGTTGCAGCCCTCTGAGGTTATCATTGTATTTCTTCATGACTTAAATAAATCTTTGCATCTACGTATCATTCTGAGTGTTGTGATCACTACAACTATGCAGTAGATCTTGTAGCCGTGGTGGTCTATCTAACACAAGGATGCGATCGGAATGTTTAACCAGGATTTGGTTACAAAAAAGAAGTCCAGACTGCTGTGGAAGAGAAGATAATTAATTTCATGCGGTTGTTGGGCCAGCAAGTGAACATTCATTACTGTGCAGGGATGCATTTAGATGTCTGTCATTAGGACAAACACAGGACTTCCTAAATTGTACACTGGCTGAATTCAAGCACTCGTACTGTGGTGTTTATGGGAGTAGCTCTGAAAGAGAGAAGAGAGTAGCTGCTTTTAGGAGAAAGTAATGTGGATTTGAGACAGGGAAGGTCTGTCCACAAGAGGCAAAGTTCTGTGCACAGAGAAGCTTGACATTGGTATGCCACCAGTGTGCAGGAGGCAGGTGAAATTGCCCTGGTTTGTGTGAAATGTTTTTAAAGGAAGAAGTAGGCACTCTGCTGCAGAGCAGTACTTAATTTGTAAAAAAGTGCTGTTGCTCTTATCAGGTGCCTACTGCAACTTGCACCACCCATTGCCCCTGCCAGTGCTGCCAGTGACAGTACTAACAGAGGTACTGCCATCACACACCTACAAGTGTGACAATGCAGACTATTCCAGGCCCCCAAAGCTGTAAGAATGGCTTGGGCAGCAGGTATCAGTCATTTCAAATGCACAGTGAATTGATAAACCACTGTTGTTGTGCCAATCTCCATATCAGACAGCCAGCACCAGCATAAGGCAGACTGTTATAAGTTCCAGTGTTGAAAATTAAGTGCCAGTGCCGAGCACCGGAAACCACCGGCTCAAATTAAGTACTACTGCAAAGGCCCTCAGAAATATCTTCCATAGAGCAAGAAACCCCTTCTCTACTTCTGGATTCTGGTAAAATTAAATTGGGCTAAGCGCATTTAGAAAAACACAAGTTAAAAAACGATAACAAGCTAAAGTAAGAAAACACTGCTGTGTAGTTAAACAAAATAAGAAGTTAACACAGCGACTAGCATGTGAGCTGTTCATCCATAAATATGTGGCAAAATATAATATTTAAGAAATAGAAAACAGCTAAAGTGTAGTGAGATTATCACCCCCTAATCATTTAATTTGATTTGGGTATTTCTACTGCAATCAGTGTATTCAGAGTTGAGTGAATTGTCGCTTGGTGCCCTGAGATCCTCACTTATTGAAAGCAATTGTATTATTTCAGTGCTTTCCAAAATACATGGTGAGTTTTAGTTTTCCTGAGAGATTGCTGCCGAGATCGGTAGTCCATGCTTGCCTATTTATCTGCCAGGATGACTGAAAGGTAGCAGTTTGTGAAACAAAAGTGACAATCTAAACACAAATGCACCAGATACACTTTGGTGTACCCCTAATTCCTTGTTAGACAAAGACGTCTTTTGAGAACATGACTGATATGTCAGTGGTAACTAAGAGAATCTCCACTGAACTGAAAGTGACAGTGCTTGAAGTGAGTTGTTCAATGTACTTAAATAGTTGATTATTGACTATGTTTAGATAATAATAATTTATATTTTTGTTCGTTTTATTATTAGGCTAAAACTGTATCATGGTACACCTCGTGCTCTCCTGCATCCTGCCCTAAAAGACTCCATGGAATGTGAGTATTATAGAAAGGAACTTGTGTACATTAAAATGTGACTTTTAACTGCTGCTGACTGTAAACTTGATAGACTCAGATCATGGTGATTCCCACTGTTAGCATGAATTTCAGAATATACATTTTCAAGTGTCATAAAAATGCATTCGTGTTGTTTAAGATGAATTGCAGAATGGAAAATATGCAGCAAATAATCTGTTGCAGACGTAACTTTGAAGACAACCTAAACTAATGTACGTGCTTCTGGCTGATGGCATTTCGGTGGATTTTCCTTACAGCAGAGTCCTCACCTTAGTTTACTCCTCAGGTGCCTGACTGGAGCCAAAGATTTTTTCAAAGTGTGCTCAAGCTTTCTGCTAGAGGGCATTGTGATGCTCTGCGTTTATTCCACATAACCCCAGAAATGACAGAGTAGAGCTGTTTGTAAACGCCACCCCTGGACACTGACGTTAGTTCCTGAATCTGAACCTCTGCTCCCAAAGATGTCAAGTTTTCCAGTGACTTCCAAACTTTTTCAGTGTCTTTGGAAATAAGGTCCTCGCCAGAAACTACAGAATTCAATCTATGCCGCAATTGCAGGAATCAGTTGTTGGTGATGGATCTACATGATGTGCGCCTTTGGCATCAGGACTCAGGAATTAATTCTAAGTTGTGTGATAAGTGTGCTCTGATGCAGCCAAAGACGTTTTGAGACTTGAGCTATATGCCTCTGAGCTCAAGAAGAAGTTGAAGCCTTTATGAAGATCCTGCTCCAAGTCACCAGCCCTATTGCGGTCCTTGATCCACTTCTGTTACTGTTCCACTTTCTGTTCAAAATGTTTTCAGTCCAAGTCCAACTCCAAACACAAGCATAAAAAAGCTAAGCCGGACTCAACTCTATCCCTCCATTTAGACTCCAAGGACAAGGCGTGAGGGCATCAAGATTTAAGTCACACTCCGTTGAGGTCACCCGACACTAAGCCAGTTCCTCAGTTGGTCCCAATGATCCCCAGGTTTCCTGAGCCATCAACAACCCCTCAGCAGATTGAAGCCTTCAAAGAGGTTATGTTGCAAACATTCGGTGAGCTTCTGGCTCCCACTTGTACACCTTTGGGCCGCATGAAACTGCAAGGGCCTCCTGTGGGGTTACTTGTCGTGGGTCCCTCCCTGTCACTGCTGCTCCCTTGTGGGCCCTTCTGCTGTGCCCCCACAATCCAATGCAGACCTGGTCACCCGACACTGATGCCAGAGGGACCAGGCAATGATCCGGTACTGAAGCCCATGTTGGACCCTGAACTAACATTGTCCTGAGCTTGACGGATCTATCATATTACAGAAGCACAACTGGTTGTTTTACTGCCTGAATCTAATCCTGTGCCTCTGCTTTGTCACGGCTATTAGCAGAGGCTCCACTGTAATATTTGTTCTGCCTCTGATCCAATGCCAGAGCAGGGTGCACCCCAGGATGCTTATGATGATCATGCTGAGGGAGATGGCTTCCTCTCCCTTCATTACACAGATGACACCTTATACTGTGATCCACAGAATTTCAGCGGACTTGACACCTCTCCTGACACAGAGCTTGACTCATCAAATGGATCTCCAACGACGAGAGTGCATCATGTGCAGTGACTGTTTAGAAGGTAGAGAAAGCGCTAGAGTTGCAGTTCCCCTTTTTTGATGCCAAAAGTAAGTGCTTGGACAGAAATCGTGCAGCTGAGCCCAGCAACATCAGAGCTCTTACTTCCATTTAATGATAGCCTCATAGATACTCTGATCGCTACCTGGTCAAAACCATGTTCTTGTCAGCCTGTGAACAGACAGGTGGCCAGACCTCGTAGACTGGCACATAGCAACACAGATTTTCTCTGCAAACAGCTGATTCCAGATAACCTTATTGTGCAGTCCTTGACAAGAAAAGTAAATCTTAATTCATTTCCCACCACCCCTCTGGATAGAGAATCTAAAAGGACTGACACCCTTAATAAACATATGTGTTTTTACAGCCCTTTCAGAATTTCGGTCTGTCAGCACAGTTTGTCTGTTGTGCCAACATATCCATGCTCTTTAGGATATGGTCAGCGACATCTTGCCAGGAATCATGGGAGACCTTTGGGCCACATTGGCTTAGATGATACATGATGACCAAGACACAGCCATATATGTTATCCTTGCATGCTTGGATACCACGGTAAACCTTGGAAAGTCAGTTGATTCTAGTGTGGTTCTTCCTCGACTTGCCTGGATAAAGTGCACTGAGTAGTCAAGTGATGTACAGGATTCATGAAAGGATATGTCTTTTGATGGGTCCTGCCTCTTTAGTTTGAAGGCTGTTTCAGATTTGCAATGTTTTAAAGACACAGCACATTTCTTAGGACTGTTGGCTCCTTCCCCAAACAATTACAGCACTAGTTTCTGAAATTAAGGGTCTACTCGAGAGGGCCAGTGTAAGACAGACAGCCTTCCCGCCCAGCTGTGCAACAGACTGCCCAGTAGGTAGGCGAAGTGCAGGCCACTATTTGGCACCAGTTTTCCAGTTCCACCTTCAGTGCTAATGCGGCCAGCAAATCACTTTTACTTTGCCCGTAGCTGCACATTTCCACCCAGTAGGAGCCAGGATAAGGTGCTTCCTTCTGGGTTGGTGGTCCATTACATCTGACAGTTGGGTTTAGCAAATTGTTCATCAAGGTTCTGCCCTCCCCTTTCTTTTCTTCCCACTCAGTATCCCTCTCAATTTATAACAGTTGTTCCCCAAAGGTACCATAGAGAAGGTGGAGAAAAACAGGGCTTATAATTCAATCTTTTCTCTTCCTAAACAAGGATGGGGTTCTCAATCCTCCCTTGGACCTCCGTCCCCTCAAGGCCTTCCAATGGAAGAAGAGATTCAAAATGTTCATATTGGGCCAGATCCTATGTCCTCTTGGCCAAAGCACTGGATGATGTCCTTGAAATTGCAGGACCCCTGTCATACCCATCCTGCAGTCCCACACGTGCTACTTGTGTTTCAAGTTGGGCCAAGAGCATTTTCAGTTTGCCCAATCCCCTATAACCTCACCAGAGCCCCTTGGCTGTTCACAAAAGTGATGGCAGTGGTCATTGCCCATCTTCTAAAGTTGGGAGTTGTATTCCCTTTCCTCAATGACTGTTTGCTGAGGACTGGCTTGTTGCAGTCAGTCGTGGACCACTTTTGGACGATGGCAGACTTTTTGATATCACTGATTTTCATCATAAATGAGCCAAAGTCCCACTTGATTCCCTCTCATAGGATTACATTTATTGGGTCAGTCCTAGATATGTTGAAGTTATGGCTTTCCGTCTGCAGCATTGAGTCCAGGACATTCAGGCTATGATTCAAATGTTTTAGGCTCACTCCTAGATCCAGATGAAGATGGCTGCAAGACTTCATGTCTTCTTAGCCTTGTGGATCCTCTTTGGTAACCATGCTGTGTGGCACATGCAAACCTTACAGGGCAACTTGATCAGATCTCTGAGGTAGCAGCTCAATGTCTGCTGTGGTGGCTGACCAACCTCAGTTTGTCTTGTGACCAACCTTTATCCCTTCGCTACCCGTAGCTAACAGTCGTATGGACACATCACTGCTGGGGTGGGGGATCACCTGGGAGAGGTAGAGTTCAGAGGACTCTGTTCTTCAGTGGAAGATAGGCTCTACATCAGTCTTCTGGAGTTGAGAGCTATTTGTCGGGCTTTGAAGGTCTTCCTGCCATCCTTTATGGGGAGGCTAGTACAGGTTCTAACATCCAACACCACTTCATTGTGATACTGCAACAGTCAGTGAGGAGTGGGCTCTTGGGGCCAGATGTATCCAACATTTTTGCGATTGCAAACGGCCCAACGGCCCGTTTGCGATCGCAAAAATGCATTTTGTATGTAACAAGTCCAATTTGCGATTTGGTAACTTGTAACCGAATCGCATATTGGATTTGCGACTACATACCGATTTGGTATTAGGAAGGGGCGTGTCAAGGGCGTCCCATCCTAATACTGAATCGCAGAGGTATGTATGATTGTTTTGTGACTGTGAATGCGGTCCCAAAGCAATTGCAGTTACCACCAATTTCAAATTGGTGGTAACCCATTCGCAAAGAGGAAGGGATTCCCAAGGGACCCCTTCCCTTTTGTGAATGCATTGAAAACGATTTTTAAGAGCAGGCAGATGGACCATTGCCTATTCTTGAAAAATGAAAAGAAAACTTTTAATTTAAAATTTTTAAACGCATCCCATTTTCCTTTAAGGAAAACGGACTGCATTTAAAAAAAAAAAAAGATTGTTTTATTGAAAAGCATTCACAGACATGGTGGTCTGCTGAGACCCGCAGGCCACCATCCCTGTGATGATAGCCATTTGCAGTGGTGAGCAAATTGCGACTTACCTCATGAATATTAATGAGGTAGGTCCATTTGCGAGCCCTTGCGAATCGCAGTATGAAACTCCTGGAGTTTCATACATTTCAATAGCGATTACTTAATTGCTTTTCGCTAAAAATCGCAATTAGGTAATCGCTATTGTGAAGAATGATACATCTGGCCCTTGGTTCCTGTGCAAGGAGGCGGTGCGCCTCTGGAGGTGGCCGGAGTTCCAGGGCATCTTTCTAGTCACCAAGCACCCGGTAGTGGCCCTGAAAGCCAGAGTTGTTTAGTGCTTACATCCTGATGTATAGCAGAGCACCATGTCAACAATTTTAGCTATTGACATTTTCACAACAACACTCGTTAGGAGACACATTCTGGTTGGAATGGGGCAAAATACTACTGTTCGTCTTCCCACCACTTCCTCTGCTGTCCAGAATTCTGATACAGGTCAAGAATGACTAGACCCATATCATGCTAGTGGCTCTGGATTGGGGCAGTAAAGTATACTACCTGGAATACCTGAGCATGAGCATCTATCCTCCGATCATGCTGCCACATCGGGAGGACCTCCTGTCTAGCAGCAGAGCAAGGCACTTCACCTGAATCTATGCAGCTTACATCTCCATGTGTGGAGATTGAGCAGCATTAATTGGCTCCATTTGATTTACCAACTCAAGTGGTGAATGTCACTCTTGCCGCTAGGTGACATTTTACAAAATTAATTTATGCTGGGTACATGGTCAAATTTGTGACCTAGTGTGATGCCTAGAATGCAGACCTCACACAGGCAAAGCTGTTGAATGTCCATTTATTTGTTTTCTCTCCAGCCCAGCTGGGCCTTGCAGTGGGCACGGTAAAAGATTATTTGTCAGCCATTTCTGCCTTTCTAGGTTTGTCAGATCTTGTTCAGATCTCATGGTGTGATGAGATTTATTAAATGAATGATATGCTTTTACCTCCCACTTCGTTTGTTATGCCCCTGTGCAGCCTTAATTTAGTCCTGACATTCGTCCTGAGTATGCCCTTCAAGCTGATGTGTTGCTGCTCACTGCATCTCCTGACCTTGAAGCCTGTCTTCCTCATTGTGATTATGTCAGCTTGTTGCTTTAGTGAGCTTCAGTCACTATCAGTAAAACTGCCCTTCACCAACTTTTTCCTGGACAAACTGATGCTGAGGACTCAGGGCGGGCTTTAGCGCAGTGTGACCAGTGCAGCGTCACTGGGCGCTGTCCTGGAAGAGGGGCAATGCCCTCAGTGGGGGTGCTGTGTTGAGAAATAACTTATGATTTAAAAGCACCTGCTGCAGAGTTCCTTGTGCGTCTAGCTTTCATCAAGTAATAAAAATATCAAGATATCTCTTGTGATTAATGTTCTTGCTAGAGAGAGAGCGAGAGAGAGAGAGTGATCAGAGCTTTGCCTAGTGGCAATTTTGACTCGCCATAAAGTAGCTCAAGGGTTAATATGCCTGCTCCAAAGAACAGATCTGTATTTTATTTGGATAGCTGAGTGGATTAGTCAAACTAGCCTTTACCAGCGCTTTAAAACAAATGAATTGTATGTGAGAGAGGGACTGTGAAGGGATGAGGGACACTTTTGCCAGGTGGTAGTGAGAGAACCTGAGGAGGAGGTCATGGGGTTTGGGGGGCCGAAAAAGATTGGCGCACCAGGTGCCACTAGCGCTGAAGCCAGCCCTGTGAGGAATCACAAGCCATTGAAGGAAGATGTGACTCTCTTCCATGTTGGACAATCCATCACTGTACCAACAGTCTTTGCTTACCCTCACCCTTTGAAAGAAGAGGAGAGACATCTTTTGGATGCCAAAAAGGGCTTTAATCTTCTATATAGATCATACCAGGGATTATTGTGTTGATGAGCAACTTTTTGTGGGGATCTCTTGATCAAAGAAAGGAAATACTGTGCAGAGGAGGACATCATCGAGATGGATAGTCCTCTGCATTAACATCTGATACTCAGTGGCCAAGGAACAACCCTTGGAAGGTCTGAGAGCCCATCCAACCATCGCCAATGCTACTGCTATCACAGTGTTGGCGTGAGGGACGACTGTCCTTGGCATCTGCCAGGCTGCAACGTGAGCATTGGTGCACATGTTTACAAAGCACTGCTGCCTTGTCAGCCTGGAAGGACACTTTGCCCACTTGGTTCTGAAAGACTTTTTTTTTTGAGTCCGCTCCACAGACCTTTCATCCTATGGAGTTTCTGCTTTGGTATCTCTTCTATGATGAGGAATCTGCAGTTAAAAGTACCCATCAGAACAAGTTACTTACCTTTGGTGATGTTTGTTCTGATAGATACTCTTAACAGCATATTCCTCACTGCTCTCCCACTTCCCAGTTCTGTGGAGTGTTCTCTTTTTAATACTTAAAAGGGTCCTGAGTTAGTAGTCAGCCCACTATAGCAAAAAATTATTCATGTGCCCTGTTTGTGTGTGGAAAACGTAAACACAGGAAACCGACATCAGCACACAGGATTGGTGCTTATATATGACTCTCTTCGTCACTTCTGGGTCAGTATGGAACCAACGTGTGGCCGGACAACGCCAGCTTGGGGCGCGCAGACATATTGCTTTGAAAAAGCTCTGGAACCAGTCTGATGCCTGAGGAGTATTTTTAGGTGCTCAGTCTGCAATTAAGTAGGATATCCACAAGAAAGAGCACTACTGAAGACAAATAACTTGTTCAGAGACTGAATTAGAAACTTAAGTGGAATTCACTTCATCACAGGGTGTCCTTCCAGCTGCTAGGGTGCTGTTAAAGAGTTACCAGTTATCTCAGCAAACCTCCATTCCACCCACTTCTCTGCCACACCCCTCACTGAACAGCCTCTTCCTATGTGTCTCACTGCAGCACCTTTCCCTTTCTTATGTACTCTCCCTACGCAATATAATTTTAAACATCTCACTTTGTATTGCGTTCTGTGCTAAGTAGCTGGTCATACAGTGTTCTAATATGCAAGTGAATATTTTTGGCTGAGGCCTTTCTCTGCATGACTGTTTTTATATTAGAAATGTTTACGTCTACCTCTATGGAACGATGACAATGAAAAAACTAAAAACAAAACAAAAAAATGTTATGCCAACTTAACTTTTATGGCGTCCTATAGGTGTACTGCGCATGATAAACTGTTTAGCGGTTCTTTGACACCTCAGTAAAATTGAAGAAAGTCAGGCTTCTGCAAACCAATGTGCTATCCTTCTTTCAACCTCAGTATCTGGATACACACTAGCATAAAACAAACATTTCTGTATTCAAGTTATTTTGTTTACTGTTCTTGAAATGTAATCTTATGTCTCTTTCCTTGCAGTGAATAAATATATAACCCTGATTGAGAACTGTCAAATACAGTACAATTTAAGGGAACATCCACCACTGGAAGCTGTTATACACCTGTTCCCTGAGAATATGCTTTTTTCTGGGAGGGAGACTATACCTGGTGTAATAGCAGCAGAAGACGAAAGACGTAAGGGTTTTTCACTTTCCTCATGTGTTGTATATGTAATGTGAAAGAGATGCAGCTAATTGTATCTTTTTTTGTTTATAACTACTACTATCTTGTAATGAGCCCATATAATTGTTGCTTCTCTCGTAGGGGATTTCCATGTATAGTCATAAGCATTGAATAGTTCCGCGCGCCTGCGGGGACCCCGGAGCACTGATGTGAAGTATATTCTTAAGTGCAAACACCAGCCGCTTAAAGAAAAGGTCTGTCAAAAAACACTTAAGAATAACATTGTGCAGCCTATGTGAACAGCTACACAGGCCAAATTGTTGAAAAGAAAATCAATAGTAGTGTAAATTCATGTTCAAACACCTATTTATTCTAGAAATGTAATAACCAATACATTCTCATACTTTATTTACACCTCTGATGAGAATAAAACAATGCAGGGCAGTGTAGCCCATAGGCTGCCATTATACAGAATGTAAATAGAGCTGTGCCTTTAAGAAAAGCAAAGTCTTCCTGTTTCCCATCATGCACAGCAAAAGGCAGTTGCCTCAGTTCTTTTTTCCGGCTCCTGCTGACAGGACCCTGAAGCATTGAGCTCTACCTCACAAAAGCTTTTGTGACAGAAATTCATTGAAATATTTTCTGAATTTCATTTTCACTTGACGTTTTTACCTTTGAGTGATCATTTTCTGAGGTTTTTCTAGTTAGAAATGCCTTCACTTTTTGATAAATGTCCTTCTTGTGGAAGAAAGAAGGCTAAAACAGATCCACATAGGGTCTGTATAATTTGTCTTCCATCCAGCCACAAACCGGAGTCGTGTGACATCTGTAAAACCTTCTCTAGAAGAACCCTTTGTGACAGAGAGAAGATCCGACTCCAGGCGAAAGAGGACAGGAGAAAAAGTGGCCATTCCACTACAGAGCGAGGAGAAGGTCAGACTTCTACCAGGGCTCAACCTGTTTCCTCCATGACTCCTTCCAGACCTGCTGAAAAACGACATAGATCTCCGACGACGTCGAGAGCGTCGACGTCGAAGCAGGGAACGGCGCCAACATGTTCGCCGTCGAGAAGTGCTTCGCCGGCGAGAAAACGACATCGTTCGCCGTCGACAGCTATTTCGCCGTCGAGGCGGCGAAGACACCCGACGTCGAGAGGATCTGGGTCGCCGTCGACACGGCGAACACAGTCCACGCCAAGGAGATCCGAGTCGGGCTCGCCGTCGACACGGCGAGGGAGATCGCCGTCGAGAGAGAGTGTTCGCCGTCGGAGGCGTTCACCGTCACTGCACCGACGTCGAGGTTCGTCGTCGAGAGGTTCTCAACGGCGAGACGAGTCGACGTCTAGAGGCACTCGGCGTCACCGCAGTTCGACGTCGAGGAGTGCTTCGACGTCGAGAAGACCATCTAAGAGGCCTAGAAGGGTTTATACAACCTCAGAATCCTCGGCCTCGCTTATCCTACTTCCAGCATCACCACAGCTCTCACAAAGGCAGTCGCCTTTACCACAGACGCCGGTAACACCTACGGCTCCTCTTCTGGCGCCTCCTCCAGAACCTGTTCCGAGGACTCCAACGCGATCTGCAGGGCGTTCTGGTTATTCCTCGAGACGTACATCTACCTCAAGGCACCGTCGTCAATCACATCATGGACATTCTTCATCGTCCACACGAGACTACTCTCCAACCTTATCAGACTCACCATCCCCAAGAGTGTCTCCCATAGATGATGTCAACACATTTCAGGAGGTCTTAGTGAGAGGGGCAACCAAGCTGAATATCCCGCTAGCAGCTCCAGCCCAATCGACATCAGTAATCTTTGAGACCTTGCATCAAAGGACATCTTCACGACCTTTACTTCCACTGGTTCCGGGTCTTATTGAACCGGCAATGGACATTTTTCTCACGCCGGCTACAACAAAGTCTGCTCCTTCCAGACTCATTAAAAAGTACCGTCCACCAGAGCAAGATCCTCTATTCTTGAGGTCGGACCCAGTACCAGACTCGGTAGTTATAGTGGCAGCGAAGAAATCGCATTCGACGTCACCGTCTTCCTCTGCTCCCCCAGACAAAGAAAGCAGAAAGATCGATGCTGCAGGAAGAAAAGTATGCTCGACGGCATCTATCACCATGAAAGCAGCCAGTGCCACTGCTTTATTAGGGAGATATGATTGATCCCTCTGGGACTCTATACTACAGTTCTCAGAGCATCTCCCTAGGGACAAAAGGGAAGATTTCCTAGAGGTCGTGAGCGAGGGAGCAATGGTTTCTAACCAGATCATAAGTGCTGCGGCAGATGCTTCAACTCTATCCGCACATAACTATGCTCATGGTATAGCGCTCAGGAGACATGCATGGCTGCGGCTTACATCGCTTAAACCCGAAGCACAGCAGAGGATACAGAACCTGCCTTTCTCAGGCTCCACTTTATTCGGCTCTCATGCCGATGATGAGATGGCCAGAATGAAGTCGGAGCTGGATACCTTAAAAGCGGTAGGCATAGAGCGACCTAAAGAACAGCGAAAGGGATTCCGCCCATATCAAAGAAGACTGTTCACCCACAGGTATCAGGCTCCACATTGGTCGTCTTCACGCCCTCAGCAACAGCAGCAGCAGCAGCAGCAGCATCAGAGGGGCTTCTCCAGAAAGTCGACAAGGGGTCGTTCAACACCTCAGACCCAGACACCTCAACAAACTCCCACGTCTAGGCCCTGAATCTTTGCTTCCCCCTCCTCCGTTACCCACTCCGGTAGGGGGAAGAATCTCAAATCATCTAGACGAGTGGCTACGCATCACAACAGACGCCTGGGTACTGAATATTGTGAGACATGGTTACGCTCTCAGATTCACCAGTTCTCCACCATCTGTTCCACCCAAAACAGCCAACCACCATCTCGAAGCTCTGCAGTTAGAGGTCAATATCCTATTGCAAAAAAGAGCCATAGAACCCGTTCCCATCAGCCAACATGGGAAGGGGATTTATTCGAGATATTTCCTTGTACAGAAAAAAGACAAACAAGAGTTTCGTCCCATCTTAGATCTGAGGACAGCAAACAAATGGATTCGCAAAGAAAAATTCAGGATGTTAGCCTTACACCAAATTTACCCACATTTACGTCAGGGCGACTGGCTATGTGCGATAGATCTTTGCGACGCTTACTTCCATATCCCAGTAGCCAAGAAACATCGAAAATTCCTAAGGTTCACTGTCGGAAAACGCCATTACCAATTTGCAGTTCTACAGTTCGGCCTAAAATCAGCGCCAAGGACTTTTTCCAAATGCATGGCGGTAGTAGCCGCCCACTTGAGGAAACAGCGAATATTCGTCTATCCCTATCTAGACGATTGGCTCATAAAGGCCTCCAGCTATCTCGAGGCACAGCAGCATTTCGAATGGACTCTACAACTGCTACAAAAACTTGGTCTTCAAGTCAATCTTCTGAAATCAACAGCAACACCTGTTCAGAGGTTGCATTACTTAGGGGCCATTGTAGATACCAAGCTAGGAAAGGTGTTTCCTTCGGAGGAACGACGGTTATCGATTCTCCAAAAGTGCAAACAACTGCAGGAAAGACCTCAAGCCACTGCAAGAATAATAGCTTCTCTACTGGGCTCGATGGCGTCTTGTATCCATCTGGTTCCCAATGCTCGTCTCCATATGAGACCATTGCAGGAAAATCTAGAGGATCAGTGGTGTCAACTGAGGGACGATTGGGAGAACAAAGTCCTGCTGTCTCCTCACACCCTACAATCCCTCAAGTGGTGGTGTTTGCCCAGCAATCTCTTGGTGGGGATTCCGTTCCAACAACCACCTCCATCTCAAACCATCGTAACAGATGCGTCACTGCTCGGATGGGGGGCGCACATGGAACATCTTCGAGTCCAAGGCGAGTGGTCACAGAAAGAGAGTCTCTATCACATCAACCTGCTGGAACTTCGCGCAGTCCACCTTGCGCTCAAAGCCTTCCTTCCCTCTCTGAGAACGGAAACTCTCCTTCTTCAGACAGACAACGTGGCCACTATGTACTACGTGAACAAACAAGGAGGCACCAGGTCCAGAATTTTATCCAGAGAGGCCCAGACAATCTGGCATTGGCTTCTAGCCAGGAACCTGTCGCTAGTGGCAACTCACCTGCCCGGCATCCAGAATGTTCAAGCGGATGCCCTCAGTCGGGTAATAAGCGAGAACCACGAATGGGTACTACACGACGACGTCGTTCATTCCATTTTCGCACTCTGGGGTACCCCTTCTACAGACCTATTCGCAACCCCAGAAAACAAAAAATGCCAAAACTTCGCCTCCAGATATTACCATCCAGGGACACTGGGGAATGCCCTATGGATAAGCTGGTCAGGGGCATTTCTTTACGCCTTTCCACCGCTTCCCCTGATTCCGGCAGTTCTCCAGAAGCTGTCCAATGCTCAGACCAAAATGATCCTAATTGCTCCGGAGTGGCCGCGCCAGTGGTGGTTCCCAGACCTTCTTCACCGGTCACTCAAACCACACATCAGGCTACCATATCGCCCGGACCTTCTCACGAAGTTCAGAGGGCAGATATCTCATCCCAACCCCTCATCGTTGAGTTTGGCAGCATGGCTCCTGAGCTAGTGCAATATGGACATTTGAACTTACCTCAGGACTGTATGGAAATTCTGAGGGAAGCAAAACGCCCTTCCACACGATCAGCCTATGCAAGCAAGTGGAAGAGATTCTGCATTTGGTGTTTACACAACAACATTGACCCGGTTTCTTGTGGAGAACAATCTATCTTACCATACTTGTTAAGTTTGGCAAAATCGGGCTTACAACTGTCGTCAATAAAAGTTCACTTGGCGGCGATAACAGCATACAGAAAGAGTCCTTCACAAACTTCCTTTTTTCGGATTCCGATTATTAAGGATTTCCTAGAAGGTTTAAAAAAGGTTTTTCCTCCCATTAGAAAGCCTTCTCCTCCATGGGAACTGAACGTTGTCTTATCACGTCTGATGCTGCCGCCATTCGAGCCGATACACAAGGCATCGCTGCAGCATCTCACATGGAAAGCTGCTTTTCTGGTGGCAATCACTTCAGCGCGTAGGGTCAGCGAAATCCAGGCCCTTTGCGCTCAGGAACCCTACACGGTTTTTCATTCCGCAAAAGTGGTAATGAGAGCTCATCCAAAATTTCTACCTAAGGTAGTCTCCGACTTCCATGTGAACCAAACAATTTCATTACCGACTTTCTTTCAGAATCCAGCTACTCCTGCTGAGAGAACTCTGCACTCTCTGGATGTAAAGAGAGTATTGAAATTTTACTTGGACAGGACAAAAAGCTTACGAAAATCACAACAGCTTTTTATTAACTATGGCCCAATCAGAACAGGTTTGGGCACATCTAAACAATCTTTATCCAGGTGGATTGTTTCATGTATAATGTTATGTTATCAGTTAGCAAACAAATCCCTTGGTGGTAGACCAAAAGCCCACTCGACCAGAGGGAAAGCAGCTACTGTAGCCTTGATGAGAAATGTCCCTTTGGCAGAAATATGCAAGGCTGCCACTTGGAGGTCGGTCCATACCTTTACTAAGCATTACTGCCTTGATACAGACGCTAGGGCAGATGCTCAGGTTGGACAGGCTTTGCTCAAGAATTTGTTTGCATGATTCATGTTTTTCTCAGTATTCTTATATCGACTCCACCGCGGTTATGGGGATGGGCTTGCTACTCTATTCAATGCTTATGACTATACATGGAAATCCCCTACGAGAGAAGAAATGGTTTCTTACCTGTAACTCCAGTTCTCTCGTAGGGGTATTTCCATGATAGTCATAAGCAACCCTCCCTCCTCCCCGGTGGAGTTGACATAGAACATGAATATTATGGAGGTGGGTACTCCAACAAATGTTTTGTTTTTTCTTCATGTCAGGTAATAGCCTCCAAAAAAGAACTGAGGCAACTGCCTTTTGCTGTGCATGATGGGAAACAGGAAGACTTTGCTTTTCTTAAAGGCACAGCTCTATTTACATTCTGTATAATGGCAGCCTATGGGCTACACTGCCCTGCATTGTTTTATTCTCATCAGAGGTGTAAATAAAGTATGAGAATGTATTGGTTATTACATTTCTAGAATAAATAGGTGTTTGAACATGAATTTACACTACTATTGATTTTCTTTTCAACAATTTGGCCTGTGTAGCTGTTCACATAGGCTGCACAATGTTATTCTTAAGTGTTTTTTGACAGACCTTTTCTTTAAACGGCTGGTGTTTGCACTTAAGAATATACTTCACATCAGTGCTCCGGGGTCCCCGCAGGCGCGCGGAACTATTCAATGCTTATGACTATCATGGAAATACCCCTACGAGAGAACTGGAGTTACAGGTAAGAAACCATTTCTTCTGTAGGAGAGCCATTAAATGTTTGTTTTCTTTCTTTGTTCTACTTTATTGTAAGCCCAAGTATGCACTGTGATTTATTCTGTCTGGTGTGATTGAAAAGTTGGTGGGCGACTTTAAGATCTGTCACCGTTTTCTTATTAATAGAGATGTTAAAGTAGCATTCTTAGGGGTCCATGTGAGCCCAGTCCGTTTATACGTGCTTTTTGTCCTGGTCCAGTTGCTGGATAAAGTGGAAGCCTCCTTGAAAAATAAATCTTAATTCTGATTTAACCCATGTACCATGGACATAATCTTACTCCGATTAGATTGCAAGATCACCATGTGACTTTGCGTTATTTCACTAGTAACTTGCCCAATTTTTCAAGATTAGCTCACACCTGATATATTCCTGCCATAATTTGAAAACCTCACATTGCTGCTTCACGTTTATCTCATAAACGTTCTCCCGTTCTGCGACATATGATTTTTATTGATAGTAGTCATAGGCATTGGAATCATTTCCATGTTGCCGAACCCTAAAGTCTAAAATGCTGGTTAAGAATGTCTACAGTGAATGAAAAAGGAGGCCTGAAAGGACTAAACTTCCCTTCCTTTAAGAAGTGTAGAAGCTTCCAGCCCGAAGATGCAGTAGCCTCGCAGCATCTGTTCTTTTTCTGGATGGTGACAGAGGGACCTTTGAACACTCTGGGTAATGTTTTTGCCCTTTTTAGGTTTTGCATGCACAGCGTTTGCGCTGTGCTTGCAAAGTCTTACGTTACTAAAAACAAATCTTTAAAGGGACTTAAAACCTGCCCCTACTTTGCCCCCTTACTTACCTGAACTTCCAGCGTGTTTATTCTAACGTTGCTCCATCGCTTGAATTTACTTGCTGTTTATTCGCTCTTGTGTTCTACTTTCTGTTCTGCTTTTGCCATCGCTGGAGTGTGCTCGAAGTAACCCTTCCTTTTTTTGGTGATTGGTTACTTGTGTGTTTGTGCGCGAAAAGCTGAACTGAAAGCAAGTCAATTCATGTTGAAATGTGTATAAACATGTCTTCCATCTTGCAACGGAGTATCGAGTGCAGATGTAAAGCAAGCAGCGAGTGGGCTCATTATTTTGTGTTTTTCATTACTTAATAATTACATTATGAAAATTATTTGTGTGTTTGTTTCTTAAATTATCAGTGACTCATTTTTAAAGAAAAGTAATTTGTGTTGGGCGATGTTTTATTTCTAATTGTTATTCTCTCAGTGACTTATAAACTGGCAGTCACTAGTGCAGCTATCTTGCAGGCATTAGGGTCATGATTTGAATGTTGCAGCAGTTGCAGTGGTACCAGGGCCAAAAGTTGTCAGAAGTCCTCTAAACACCAGATATTGCTATATTTTACTACTAAACAGGAAGTCACACCTGCAGTTACCTTTCAGGCATTATAGGTCATGATTTGAATGGTGCAGCAGGTACAGTGGCACTGGGCCCACAGGGTATCAGAACCCCACTAAACACAGCTTATTGCTGAATTTTACTACTATACAGCGAGTCACAAGTTCAGTTATCTTGCAGGCTTTATGGTCATGATTTGAATGGTGCAGCAGATGCAGTGGCACTGGGGCCTAAAGTTGTCAGAGCTCCTTTACACACCAAATATTGCTATATTTTAATACTAAACATGCAGTCACAATTGTGGTTACCTTGCAGTTTACTATTCCATTTCTTCGACATGGGACCCCAACTCTCCCATCTTCACTTTAGAAGCCACAATATGCTAAGGGAGCCATTGAGGGTGTGCCATACTTGGAAATGGGCTGGGGTGTTACTTCTGCTAGTCCCTGGTGCTCTTTCAAGAAGGATGAAAGGCTAAGGATGATTTTTGGATTGCTACCTCATGAATGACTTCCTATGGAAGGGCGATTTCAAAATGTTCACTCTAGCCCAGGTTCTACCTGCCCTGAATCCAGGGAATTTGAGGATATCCTTGTATCTGCATGATAGAAATCTGGCTGAGAGGCTACTGTCAGTACAAGGTATCACTGAGCTTCTTAAAGGCACTGGATTTCTTTTTTTTTGTAAAACCTAATATTCCATATTAAGTTCACAAGTTAGACAGCTACACGTTACCATCATTATCTTAGATCTCTTAGAACAATGGAACTGGAATACTACTGCAAATCTACACTGTCCACATGTGAATTATTAGAATCGGGAAAAACATAAGCGCTTCTGAGCAGTAAGTACAACAAAGAATGGATGGTGTTGTAGAAATGTAATAGACAATGCATGGGTAGATTGTTTATCAAGTGAAAGAGGAGGCAACAGGCAAATGAAGGTCATGCAGGAAGCAGAAAAAAACCTAAGCTGTAGTTTTACAGCGAGGAAAAGAGGCAGGGACTATGGTGGGATCAAATTGAAGTTGTTTCATTGGGAAAGTATATCAGCTGCATACCCCGCACGCCTGGAGAATAAACAAGAAAGTAACAGAATGCACCGATCTGAAAAGAAAAAACATGTATAAACCCAAGATGGGTCACAGCATGGAATATCCAAGGACCACCGCTTCACATGGTTTATATTTCTTTAGACAAACTGACATGCCAGCTAATCATGACAAAGAAAATAGGATTACTATATCAATTTGTAGTATATTTAACACAATAATCTCAGTGAAACATTAATACCAATGTGCTACTCCAAACTAAATTGTAAGAAAGATTCACATCTGAGTAATGTGTTGGGATGATCCCAGTGTGCTCCCAAACACTGACGTTTAAACCTCCATTTGAAGCGGTTTGATAGCTCATTATTTCAGTTTCCAACTTATGCATTTTGATAAACTGATAAGTTCTAAATTTCAAGAAATGTAATTTGTCTTTTGTCTTGGACTGGCTTCTGGCAACCAATCCAAGTGCTGTTAATCAGGTACAAATCAATAAGGGCGCTCAGTGAGGAACAACACACACGTATCTGATGCAGTATGACTTTAATAAAACACTAGCACAAGCACATATGTTCAGAATCATAGTTAAACAGTAGACTAGTTGTATAAATAACACCAGTACAAATGTGTGTGTGTATATATATATATATATATATATATATATATATATATTGTCAATGATGAGTATACTTTAGCAGCATGGTTAGAGGTAGATGTAGTCTGGCAGTGAAATATGGCACAAAGCTAAATCTGTCATTTAGACTAACACAGGAAAATCCACCCTTTCACTGTAGATACTGAACCCAATAGTCAAATTCAGGTCTCAATGTTAGTAAAACACACGGTCTGGAATCAGTCGAAATGCAGTTAATCAGAGATGGAAAAATAAAATGGCTTAAATACTAACTCATCTGAACAGTTGCATAAATAACACTCGATTCAATAATGAATGCAGAACAGTGGCATGTATGTAGCGCAGTGCTAGCACAATAATAACAGCTGCTTGAAGGGTGACAGCAGTTCTGAAGGACTCCACCTGAGCTCTGAAACCTGTGCCTTTTTATACACTAAAAGCTGACTTATGCAATATTCTACAATATTCCACTCCCTTCTCTCAGGTTCTGGTGTTATTATCAGTGTTTACAACTGCATTCTTTCTAGTACTCACCAATTATGTTCACAAGTATTTTTGGTGTCAGCCAGCCTCAATGGTATGCGGCAAATAAGATAGCAATGTTCTAAGAAAGTTGAAAACAAGCGTCATACTCTTGGTGCAGCCCAGTACGCTAAGCAGACCATCTTGAACACCTGTGAAATATCAGTGCAGCTTGGTACGATAAACAGAATATTTTAACAAATGGTTACACCGGTGAGATGTCGAAAACACTATGGAATTAAGAAAACAAGCTTTGCAAGTTCAATACAGTGCACAGGTTTTCTGCATGCATTTCCATTCTTCAAGATTGCCTGAGCTAGTTCACCCTTTTGCATCACAATCTCTTCCGCAAACTGTTCTCTATGTACACTACAGCTTTATATGACCAGTCGTAGAGGGCAATACCACAGCATTATAAATTTCAGAGGATGGGTGGGTGCGTTGCAGCCTCCAATTTCGGAAATTTTATCTCCATACTTTAAAGAGGGCTATAGGCTTGATTAAGAATTGAGTGGTAATGGTTTCTCATCAGTTTTCTGGATGAAGTACAAGTTCAAAAGGGGAGTTAAGTGGTGGTACTTGACTCACTGTACCACCCATGGGGTGGAGGGAATTTCATGTAGGGCCCCTCCTCTGGATTTAACACAGTCATGTAAAACTTGGAGATGTTTGATTACCTCCCAAATCTAAATACTGCTGTTTTGCAGTAAGTGCCAAAATAAATGAAATGGCATCACTGTCCTTCTTAATGATGAGGTGAGATTTTTTTTTAAAGTGTGTACATTGTGCTTGACTTGAATCCGTGCTTACATGAAATAATTGTCTGTAGCAAACGTTTCTGGTAATGCCTAAAACTGCACATGTGATGCTCGTAATATTCTGCATGAAGAGAAACATACTCTGTTTAGGAAATCACCATGATTCACTTGGAGTATTGTAAATGATCCGGCATGCAACCTGCATAGTTTAAATAATGTTATTGGGTGCCAAGATTACAATTATTGTTCTTGAGGAGCCTGCGAACATGACTGGGAATTTGTGTGTGTGGCCAGAACTGTGAAACTTTTTCAAAGTATGGCAGTCAGCTCATTTTCGATTTCTTTGCAATGTGTGTTAGTGTTGCTCGAGTAACATCTTACCTTAAAAAAACAAGAAGCATTTGGCAAAACAGAATCGGTTAGTTTAATTAAACAATACAGATTAGAGATCAGTTACAGCACCCAGGTCTGAAGGCTATCTCTCATAGACAGTCGAAATGATCCATGCTTATACATCTCTCCGAGGGCAATAAACACATAAGCATTCTTCTGGGGAAATATGCAAACTATTGACAATGAGTCACAGATACAATTTCCAGATGAGGAATGTAGGTGGGCTCCGATCTGGTGTGGACATCATGTGGGCCAGCAAGTATGTGTCCAGATGTCCGGCCTGAGGGTGCGTGGTCACTGTATGTGCTGTGTCCTGATTGGCTGAGTGTGCGTATGTATGGCATCTGACTTTATGTTGTTTTAGGAATGCATGTGTCCCTCTGGCCATTTGTGCCTTATGGGGGCCAGTGTCCGGAGACCATTGTAGTGTGGCTGACTAGCCGTGTAATTTGTTCTGAGGTTATGTGTTTTGGCTGTCAGCTAAGTGTTACCCCTCCTGTGAACTGTCAGTCATTAACCTTCAGGCCTGAGCCGCAGAGCCTGTTTGACCATGTACCTATGTGCTGGGGTTGACGGAGAGTGTGTGACAGAGGAATCCTAGAGGAGTGATGTGACTTAGTTTGCATATGAAAATGTATTGTTCAGGGATAAAGGTGTTTTGTGGTTGTATGTATTGATTGATCCGATGTCAACAGCAATGTTAACATTGTAGAACGTACTGCGATATAATGCATACAGACATACTAGACATCTGGCGTCAATGACCAAACTCAGGATTCTAAAATATAGCACACTGTTAAATAAATTACTAGCAATTACACTATGTCATTATCTGTAATCTGATTTTTTAATGAAGTATAAATTACTATGTAGGTGACGCCTTACTGAAGCCCCGACTACAGAAGACAGTGACTTTGTACTTGGACCGTTTGTTCTTAAATCTATATCCGTCATTGGAGAAGTTTGAAGAAGAACTTTTGTTACTGCTGGACAGAGATCGTTTGCTGAAGGTACAACAAAAACTCAACTAAAGTGATGATCTTTTGACGATCAAGATTATATTCAATGAAAGGGGGGGATAAGCAGTGCTGCATATTTATTGTTGCAGCTCCCATAATAACACAGTGTTGCTTTTTTATGAACTATTTTATTTGAAATTTCAAATAAAAACACCACACATCCAATAATAGTACATTAATTTGGTGCCCTCAGGGCACTAATATTTGAACACAATTGAATCACCTAGAAGGGAATCTCCTTTTTGTAGAATAATCACAAAGTGTTTGTATGATTGGTGGAGTTGCACCTGCATTTGAATGAAAGATAGACCTGTCAGCCAGCTAATAAAGAAGAGATTGCAAAGCGAAAAGTTTGGGAGATGGTTTCCCTTTTAAATTTTCAGTCTGATGACAGTGTTCCACTGGCTAGAGATTTTCTCCAGCACAAATGTGAACCCTCTATAGAGCCCTTTCTGGGTGTGATTAGGCCTGCCTGTGCACCTTCACTGTTTTTACAATTCAGATATGGCACATTGCCTACAGCTCCTTTTTCTGCAGGTTGGATCTCTTGGATAGAGGGAGACAAAACGTGTAAACTCTGTCCTCTGGTTGATGAATTAGCAGAGCAGCTGCTTTTCTTTTGCCCTAGATGTACTGCTCCCAGACAAAAATGGATAGTGCCCCTTTGTAAAAACGTATCCATAACTCAGTGCGTGTCTGCCTATAGAATATGTAAGTGATCCCTCCCTGATGGAAGTGTTAGCAGTGTCCACATTTTTAACGAAGCTTACTATCAGACACAATTAACTTTTGGCATTAATCTGAAGCCGAGAGAAGTACTGTATTTTTTATTTTATTTTATCCAATGACCATATTGCACTATTCCTATGTGGAATATTGTTTTCCCTGTGTTAGGGATTTTAAATAAAGTCCATATCAATAATATTAGCTCAGGGATGTTTTTATTCTGATACCTTGTTGTAGTTTTGAAAAACTGTGTATTTTTATATATCAAATCTATAAGTTTTTTTCTTTTACTGTGTTTGATGATGCAATTATTTATTTAGATCAATCAATAAACTTAAGAGGATCACCAACTATGGAATGAGATGCAAGTTGCAATGTGTAATGGGGTATGAAAAATTCCATAATGCTCTCTGATTAGAAAGACTATTTGAAAGGGGAGATATAAACCTTGTCTTCATTTGGCTTCATTTATTTGAAGAAGATATTTTGAATTTGAAGACCAACCTTTCTTCCCCCCTAGTGCTAGGACGTGAAACCTCTGGCATTAAACAGCTCTGGTTACCTGCTTTTTAAAGAGAGCTCTGGTTACTTGCTTTGCACACTTATGCGCATCATATTACATGCAGGGGTGAGCCATGTCACTTCTGACACATACAGTTATAGAGGCAATTTTCTAGTCCTGATAGTAGGTGAGGAATAAGAGCTCATAAAATAGGAGTACCGAAGTCACCATAAAGATAACTTTATTAATTACAATCAGCCTGCAAATATACACTGTTTTTCTTAATAATTATTTTAGATGTCTCTCAGTTCTCCAAGAATTCTATGCAGTAGTGATTTTCTCTGCAATTCCTGCGAAGGGAAATTTTCATACAGTGTACTTGAGCAAACTCTTCCATTTCTGTCTCAGAATGAAAATGGAATGAAAACCTATATTAAGAGAACAGAACTGTGGAAAATGAATGTTTTCTCTTCAAAAGCCTTGTAGCGATCACTGTCAAACAGACCAAGTGCCACTTCATTGCCGCTGACGGTTAGAACAGATCTGCAGTTATCCTATGGACTGTTTTGTCAATACATTTTAAATTAGAATTGACTTGGTAGAGTGGATTCTGTACATTTAAATGAGTAACTTTAAGTGTAGTGTGAGTGCAGTCAGATAATAGCATGTCCTTCAGTTGTATGAGACGGTGACAATTTATGGTTTGGTTACCGGTCCAGTAACTAGCCATTATAGGTGGATTGTTCATCTTGCCTAGTCCCGTCTTTTCTCCTCTAGTGCAAGTAACTCGCGTCACTTATCCCATTAAAATACCATAAAGCTGTGTTATATTGGTTGGAACGTTCAATCACCTTATAGACAAATGAGCACTTAGCAGGAATTGTTGACACCGGTTGCACACAATTGTTGCTGTTTACTCGTCTATCACAGGCTGAATATAAAAAGGAATAACATTTTACAGTTGACGTTTGCAAAATCTGAATGAATACAATTACACGTTTATTGATCAGTAAAATAGAAATGGAAAACTGATACATTTACGTTTGGGAGGTGCGACCCTAGTCTTCTATTAAACATCAAAACGAATGTATGCTTTTTCAAAAATGCAATATGTCATTAAGTTGTACCTCACTTTCTTTGCGTATCGGTTGTATTATGCTTTTTATGGGATTTTTGTATTTATTCCAGTTAAATGTTTAATTTTATTTTGGCTTTTTGCTCCCTTCTGCAACCCTTCTTTGGATATAGCTTGCCTGTGTAGTTCTAATGACCAATTAGTAAGATTTTTTCAAACTGGGCATAGAGGGGACTTTGACACCATCTTGAGGACTTTTTTTTATCACCTAATGCTATTGGCTGCTTGGTGCATCATTCTATCTCCTATTGATGCATGCATTGCAGTGCTTGATGGACTATTTTACATATCACGGATGCATTGTGTACGGAAAGCAATCGTTTTTTGTGTGTTTTCACAGTAGCAGGCTTTTTAAATGCTTTAATCAGGACTCAAACCTCAAGCCATATTTACATCTATAGAACAGTCTGCCTTGTCCTCCCCAGAGATGGCCCGTATTCTCCACTGACAGTAGTCGGTGCAATATCTGATGAAAGAATAACGGGTCGTTGGGATTGAATAATGAGAGCTATAAAACAGTATTAGGATGAGACCAGCCGTTATTTTGATGTCATACCCGAACATATTAAAATCCTCAGGTGTTCATCTATCTAGTTGTTTTATTCATACTGTCCAGTTGAAAAAATTCATTTTACACAATGCAATGTCGCAAGCGCTTACTAAATCTCTCAGTATGATTAATGTTCGAGACATTGTGATTGTGATCTTTTCATTTAACAGACAGTAAGCTTGGTGTGTTCCTCACACCCACTCAATGCCATTTCAGGAGAAACAGATAAACATGGAAGCGACAGCAAATGGTTCAGTAGGTAAAGACAAAAACAGATGATTACAAAGATTTATTTATATATATATATATATATATATATATATATATATATATATATATATATATATTTATTTATATATATATATATATATATATATATAGCTAAGGCAGAGGCATGCAATTGAAGGATGGCGCCTTTGATAACATCATCAGTGTGGCTTCCCGCATGTAAAATGCCACCTACAGCTCTCGAGAGCAGACAAGTCGACAACAAGGAGTATAACCTATAAGTCCGTGACCAATGATTATACCCAGCACAAAGTTAAAGATGCAGAGGCTAAGCAGCACATAAACCACATCTTAAAGCCAGATGGTCTAGTGTTACTTATATCTAGGATGTGATTCCCAGAGAGAGGCGAATCAAATTATATTTGATTACTTATCCAGCATGGATTAGTCATGGTCATTGGGAGACTACGGCATACCAATTTTAATCTTTAGTAATGAGTAATTTCCTTCAAGAGAATAGTGCATGTTGAGCTTACTGAATATATGGAACGTTGACCTTTGCTAATTAATTGCAGACTAACACTGTAACACATTTTACTGTGAGGACCAATATCAGCTAATCAGTATTTACTGAGCCATCATTGGGTTTAACCACTAAAATATGTCTTTGTTGAAGTGCATCAGCACATACTTCTTTGAGAATTGGTATTTTTTAAATTTAAAATGTTGTATTAAATACTTTATTAAACATTTTAAGTAAGAGAATACCTAATTATGTTAATAGAAGTCGTACACAGTTCTGAGTCCTAAATTCCTGTTGCAAAAATTGTGATTTTATTTAGTATTTGGCTCCAGATAGAACACATAGGGCCAGATGTAGGAAAATCCGGCATTGCGACTCGCAAATTGTGAGTCGCAATGCTGGATGCAGGATGGTGTCCCTGACACCATCTGCGAGACGCAAGGGGGTCGCAAAGGCCCACCTCATTAATATTAATGAGGTGGATCGCAATTTGTGACCCCCTTGCGAGTCGCAGCACTCACAGGGATGGTGGCCTGCTGGAGACAGCAGACCTCCATGTCTGTGACTGCTTTTAAATAAAGCAGTTTTTTTTTTTGTAATGCAGCCTGTTTTCCTTAAAGGAAAACGAGATGCATTACAAACTAAAAAATGAAACGTTTTCGTTTCATTTGCCTGCTCTGAAAAAAAGTTTTCAAGGCCATTTCACAAAGAGGAAGGGGTCCCATGGGGACCTGATGTGAAGCAAGATAAGGAGTCCATGGCAAAGGTAGGTTAAAACAACGACTTTATTCCTTAATGCGACCTAGCGTCCAGCCACTCTGGAGAGGAAGAAATAACTGTCTTCTCCAGAATGTTTAGACGCCTGCGTTCTCAAGAACGCACTAAGAATGAACACATAACATATCCTCCTGTCTTCACAGTAAGTAACTGATAAAGAATGGTAAAGGAAAAAGAATACAATAAAGAAATCGTTTAGAACCAAAAATAGCTACAAAACATAGTCAAGTTGTTACTTCATAACATAGTCTTTAAGATAATTAGGACACTTATGAGCCCTCATCGGTTGTTTACGAATAGTTATCTCTGTTTGAGATTTTTCTCCCTCTTGAATTGCACTTGTGCTTTGTAACTCACATTCTCCAGCTTCTTTACCGGTACCATGACTCACACCAAAGGTAGATGCTCCAGAAACAACGTCCATTCTACTCCCATTCTCCAAGAAGAAGGAACTAGAGCATTCATCCTCCACCTGACTTGGGGCACACCCTCCACCTCTCTGATACAAAGTCACATTCCTCACATTCCACTTCTTCCCTCCTTCAGTCTCAACTTGAAACTTTCCCACCTTCTTCACACAAAAAGGGCCTCTGAATTTTGAAACACCCCCTTTACTCTACCTGACTTGACCTTGACCCAGTCTCCCACCTTCAATCCATGCTTGTGATGAGAGAACACAACCTTGTCACCATACAACGTCTTGCCCCCACCAGAAGCAACCCACTCCTGAAGCCAGGGGGATTTCAATTTCGACCCCATCGATCGCCCCCTCATAACTCGGAAAGGAGACTTTCCAGTCACACTGTGAATTGTGGAACGATAGGCTTGTACTACATCAACCATCATTTTTCGCACACAACAATGATTAGCCAGAGCTAGCTGTACCGGCCCCTTGATTAATCTTTTGATTCTTTCTACAATTCCATTACCCTGTGGGTAATACAGGGACGTCCTAGCGTGACGCACTCCACAATTCTTCAAAAACAAACACATCTCATTCAAAGTTAATTGAGTGCCATTGTCCGTAATAAGAACCAAGGGGATACCTTCTTCCATAAAAATATCCTCCCAAACTTTTATGGTTGTGGTCACATCACATACAAACCTAACCACCAACCATCTTGCGTGTACATCCACCACCACTAATGCGAAACGCATCTGAAATGGACCAATGAAATCTAAACAAATTGTGTGCCAGGGTTTCCCAGGATCTTCAATGTGTCCTTCCACCCTGCCCACTCCAACTTTCAATCTCTTCTCACTATCCTTGCACAGTCTACACTGTTCCACCCAACTCTTAACTTGACCATCTAAACCCTGCTTGTCATCCCTTGACCCAAGTGATCCTCATGGGATAAGGAAAATAGTTTAAACCTCAACCCAACTGGTGGAACAAAACATTCCCCCCACATCAATACACTGTCCCCACAACACGATAATTCATCCAACACATCCAGAAAAGGTCTAACTGACAACGGAAGAGCACTCTCTCTTCTAGCCCCTAAAGAGGCTAGTTTGAAAACACATCTAAGACAATCATCTGCTGCCACCTCATTCTTCCATTCCCCCAGCGTAAATGTACTTAAGCCCCACTCAACCACATCACAGATGGAAGCTACAGAAACATCCGTATCGCAAGACTGTACCGACTGAGAATCAACTTTCTCCCAGTCAAGGGACAATTTGGACAGGCAATCAGCCTGGATATTTTTCCAACCTTGAACATACTCAACACGGTACAAATACTCCTGCAACCTTGCAGAAAGTCTGGCCAACCTCGCTGACCCCTTCCCCGCACCACCGGGAGACAATATTCTTAATAACTGTTTGTGATCACTCGTCAAAGTGAACTCTAACCCCCACAAATACGTTCTGAAGTATTCTGTACCCCAGGCGGCTGCCAGGGCCTCCCGTTCAATAACAGAATAGTTCCGCTCCGTCTGTGTCAAAGTTCGAGATGCAAATGCGACTGTCTTCTCTTAACTCCCATGTATTTGTGATAATACTGCTCCTAAACCAGTACCACTGGCATCTACAGTCAAGATAGAGTGAAACCTAATGTCAAAAGCTGTTAAGATACCTGCTCCACAAATTTCATCTTTGATTCTGTCAAAGCAAATCATCTGCTCATCAGACCAACAAAACTTACTCCCATTCCTCAACAATTTTCTTAAATCCTCAGTCTTGCTTGCAAACTTATCCACAAACTTGGAGTAGTACTTCACAAGTCCTAAAAAGGACCTCAGTTGATCTTTGTCAGTTGGTGATGGTGCACCCTTCCCTTTTGCGAATGGGTTACTGTAGGAGGCTGGACTGGCTTGTAGTGAGTACCAAGGGGTACTTGCACCTTGCACCAGGCCCAGTTATCCCTTATTAGTGTATAGGGTGTCTAGCAGCTTAGGCTGATAGATAATGGTAGCTTAGCAGAGCAGCTTAGGCTGAACTAGGAGACGGGTGAAGCTACTACAGTACCACTTAGTGTCATATGCACAATATCATAAGAAAACACAATACACAGTTATACTAAAAATAAAGGTACTTTATTTTTATGACAATATGCCAAAGTATCTTAGAGTGTACCCTCAGTGAGAGGATAGGAAATATACACAAGATATATATACACAATAGCAAAAATATGCAGTATAGTCTTAGAAAACAGTGCAAACAATGTATAGTTACAATAGGATGCAATGGGGAAACATAGGGATAGGGGCAACACAAACCATATACTCCAAAAGTGGTATGCGAACCACGAATGGACCCCAAACCTATGTGACCTTGTAGAGGGTCGCTGGGACTATTAGAAAATAGTGAGAGTTAGAAAAATAACCCTCCCCAAGACCCTGAAAAGTGAGTGCAAAGTGCACTAAAGTTCCCCTAAGGACAAAAGAGTCGTGTTAGAGGAATAATGCAGGAAAGACACAAACCAGCAATGCAACAACTGTGGATTTCCAATCTAGGGTACCTGTGGAACAAGGGGACCAAGTCCAAAAGTCACAAGCAAGTCGGAGATGGGCAGATGCCCAGGAAATGCCAGCTGCGGGTGCAAAGAAGCTTCGACTGGACAGAAGAAGCTGAGGTTTCTGCAGGAACGAAAAGGGCTAGAGACTTCCCCTTTGGTGGACGGATCCCTCTCGCCTTGGAGAGTCGTGCAGAAGTGTTTTCCCGCCGGAAGGACGCCAACAAGCCTTGCTACACGCAAATCGTGCGTTTGGCGTTTTTGGATGCTGCTGGGGCCCAGGAGGGACCAGGAGGTCGCAAATTGGACCTGAAGAGAGAGGGGACGTCGAGCAAGACAAAGAGCCCTCACTGAAGCAGGTAGCACCTGGAGAAGTGCCAGAAACAGGCACTACGAGGATGCGTGAAACGGTGCTCGCCGAAGTTGCACAAAGGAGTCCCACGTCGCCGGAGACCAACTTAGAAAGTCGTGCAATGCAGGTTAGAGTGCCGTGGACCCAGGCTTGGCTGTGCACAAAGGATTTCCGCCGGAAGTGCACAGGGGCCGGAGTAGCTGCAAAGTCGCGGTTCCCAGCAATGCAGCCCAGCGAGGTGAGGCAAGGACTTACCTCCACCAAACTTGGGCTGAAGAGTCACTGGACTGTGGGGGTCACTTGGACAGCGTCGCTGGATTCGAGGGACCTCGCTCGTCGTGCTGAGAGGAGACCCAAGGGACCGGTAATGCAGCTTTTTGGTGCCTGCGGTTGCAGGGGGAAGATTCCGTCGACCCACGGGAGATTTCTTCGGAGCTTCTGGTGCAGAGAGGAGGCAGGCTACCCCCACAGCATGCACAAGCAGGAAAACAGTCGAGAAGGCGGCAGGATCAGCGTTACAGAGTTGCAGTAGTCGTCTTTGCTACTATGTTGCAGGTTTGCAGGCTTCCAGCGCGGTCAGCGGTCGTTTCCTTATCAGAAGGTGAAGAGAGAGATGCAGAGGAACTCGGCTGAGCTCATGCATTCGTTATCTAAAGTTTCCCCAAAGACAGAGACCCTAAATAGCCAGAAAAGAGGGTTTGGCTACCTAGGAGAGAGGATAGGCTAGCAACACCTGAAGGAGCCTATCACAAGGAGTCTCTGACGTCACCTGGTGGCACTGGCCACTCAGAGCAGTCCAGTGTGCCAGCAGCACCTCTGTTTCCAAGATGGCAGAGGTCTGGAGCACACTGGAGGAGCTCTGGACACCTCCCAGGGGAGGTGCAGGTCAGGGGAGTGGTCACTCCCCTTTCCTTTGTCCAGTTTCGCGCCAGAGCAGGGGCTAAGGGGTCCCTAAACCGGTGTAGACTGGCTTATGCAGAATTGGGCACATCTGTGCCCAACAAAGCATTTCCAGAGGCTGGGGGAGGCTACTCCTCCCCTGCCTTCACACCATTTTCCAAAGGGAGAGGGTGTCTCACCCTCTCTCAGAGGAAGTTCTTTGTTCTGCCATCCTGGGCCAGGCCTGGCTGGACCCCAGGAGGGCAGCTGCCTGTCTGAGGGGTTGGCAGCAGCAGCAGCAGCAGCTGCAGTGAAACCCCAGGAAGGGCAGTTTGGCAGTACCAGGGTCTGTGCTACAGACCACTGGGATCATGGAATTGTACCAACAATGCCAGGATGGCATAGAGGGGGCAATTCCATGATCATAGACATGTTACATGGCCATATTCGGAGTTACCATGGTGAAGCTACATATAGGTAGTGACCTATATGTAGTGCACGCGTGTAATGGTGTCCCCGCACTCACAAAGTTCAGTGAATTGGCTCTGAACAATGTGGGGGCACCTTGGCTAGTGCCAGGGTGCCCTCACACTAAGTAACTTTGCACCTAACCTTTACCAGGTAAAGGTTAGACATATAGGTGACTTATAAGTTACTTAAGTGCAGTGTAAAATGGCTGTGAAATAACGTGGACCTTATTTCACTCAGGCTGCAGTGGCAGGCCTGTGTAAGAATTGTCAGAGCTCCCTATGGGTGGCAAAAGAAATGCTGCAGCCCATAGGGATCTCCTGGAACCCCAATACCCTGGGTACCTCAGTACCATATACTAGGGAATTATAAGGGTGTTCCAGTAAGCCAATGTAAATTGGTAAAATTGGTCACTAGCCTGTTAGTGACAATTTGAAAGTAATGAGAGAGCATAACCACTGAGGTTCTGGTTAGCAGAGCCTCAGTGAGACAGTTAGGCACCACACAGGGAACATATACATGCACACCTATGAGCACTGGGGCCCTGTGTGACAGGGTCCCAGTGACACATACATATAGGCCACAAACCTATGAGCACTGGGGTCCTGACCAGCAGGATCCCAGTGACACATAACAAACATACGGAAAACATAGTGTTTTCACTATGAGCACTGAGGCCTGGCTATCAGGATCCCAGTGAGACAGTGAAAACAGTGACAAAACACCCTGACATACACTCACAAACAGGCCAAAAGTGGGGGTAACAAGGCTAGAAAGAGGCTACCTTCTCACAGTTACCACCAGTGTGACACTGGTGGTAACTACAATTGCTTTGCGACCGTGTTCGCGGTCACAAAGAAATCTTACATCGCGCTGCGACTCGCAAATAGGAAGGGGAACACCCCTTCCTATTTGCGACTCGCAGTCCCATTTTGCGAGTCGGTAACCAGGTTATCGACGTGCAAAATGGGAATGGGCATCGCAATGTGGGTTTTGCGCCTCGCAAACAGCGATTTACGCTGTTTGCGAGGCGTAAAAGCCTTGCTACATCTGGCCCATAGTGTTCAGAAATCACCATTAATAAATATCTAATTATGGGCACCATATATTGCACATAGTTATACCACTGAGTCGCTTCCATTCTGTTTGCTCTTTGTGTACACATGATCACTCTGAAATGATCTTCACAAAATAAGGCTCTGCTTTGAAGGCATTTTGGTTTTCTTCTGCTAAATTTAGAGAATCTACTGAGACTCTCATTGCAAGTAGCCCCATGGGGTAGATCTCTTCACAGTCACCTTCTGACTAGGTCAGTCTTTTCAGGGGATTATCTGGTCCAAAAATAGCTGACATGGTAATTCTGGATAATCCAGACACAAATCCCCCAAGCCTTCTGAAGTGCTGCAGGCAGTTTCAGCATTTACTGCCCATCCACCCTTCTCATGCACAATGATAAACAGCTAATTCTCTCCTGACTCTTCCCCCACCTACTCTGTCCTCTTCCTACCAGCCACACCATGCTCAAAACAGCCACCTTACACATTTACCAGTGGCACCATCTAGGTAGTAAATGAGTACAGCTTTGGGACTGTTATTCCCCACAGAGTGGGGAAAATCATGTGGAACGAAAAATGTCCTAACATTCCTAAAATAAACTTTCAATTCTATTAAGGATACAGAGGCAAGGATTATGTTGAACCTTCTATCCTTTATTTATCTCCATCACATTTCAACATGAATATAACAAAACTACCTTTCTCATCTAACCACAGGAAAGAAACTACACACGTTGAGCCGATCACAGTCTCTTTCATTATAACGAGCCACTCCTCCTAATTCCGACTCTTTTATTCCTGCGACATAGGCATTCTCTGTAAATTTCTTATTCTCCTTTAGTGATGTCGGTACCTGAAATACTAGACATGTACTGAGATTGGTATTCTAATGTACAGGAAAAAACAGGTAACAAACATGAAAGAGATCACAAAAGTCTCATTCCCTACATGATCATTCGAAAAGGCAAAAACCCAGGCATAGAAACAGCAACAAATTCACACCTCCATAACCAACAGAAAAAAACACTGTATAATTATACCTTACGATGAAACAAATTTATGAACTGCAAGAATTGTGATTTGAATATGGTTGTAGAAGGGTGGGTAGTGCCCGCAGAAACCATAGGTGGGAATACTCCTTGCCTCCGTGTCCTTATTAGAATTGAAACTCTCCTTTACGAATGCTAGGAAATTTTGCATTCTATGTCAGGACTGTAGACGAGCATTATGCTCGTTCAACTTTTTTGTACACACCAACAAACCCATCTCAATCATGCCGATTTATATCGTTTGGTGGCACATTCGGTCCATGCTGTTGCCAACATCCTTTCAGCCTCTCCTGAAAGTCCGGGACACTCCATCTTTCCTTGTAATCCCTCATGCTATGAGTGGTAGCCGGCCTTGTATGACTAACGAGTGAGGATTCCCTAGATATCTCGTAGAAGATCTGGAGCGTGGAGTAGATGGATTGGAAAATCCCAAGAAATTTCCAGAAGAACTGGAAATAAAAACTACTACTTCTAATAGATCGTGATGAAGACTACTCGTGCCTGTTGATGCCTCACCAGAGTTGACAATCCTCATCGCAAAGGTCTGGAAGGCTTACTCCCACTCCCCTGACCAATCCTGTAAGAAGGTATTGATCGGTGTCACCAGTATATCCGTCTACAAACTGAAAAAACGATCCATCTGGTGGTCAAGGTGTGATGTAAAAAGGTCCACCATGAACGGACCCCACAAATTGTTGATCTGTTGGAAGCCTTGCGGTTCCCCGCGGCCACAGCCTCATATCAGACCATTCTCTCAAGCACCTGTCTGCTACATCCTTGGAGACCCCTGGGAGGTGCTCCGTCATAATCATATGTTTGTTGGATAGGCAAAATGCCAGAACTCTTTGGCCAAGTACACCAGAAGATTTGATTGGGGACCTCCCACATGATTGATAAATCTGAGCTGCAATATATTGTCCATCTTTAGGAGGACATAGCAATTCACTCTTTCCTTGGTTCAGCATCAGACTGCAAATAATCCTGCCATTGATTCCAGGCAGTTGTTGTCCGAGATCAGCCTTTCCCAGTTGTGGAGGAAGAATGGTAACCAAACTCCTACATTTTGTCGGGAAGAAGGACAAACACTCACCTGACTGATTGCCATGAGACTGACCTTTGAAGGAGTCTCGACCGCCACCTCCTGGACTCTCCTGACTGGGAAGAATTCCCCCTGATGGAATGGTTCCTGAAGCTGCTTCTTGCGATAGCCTTGGCCTCTGTGGGGGTGGGGCTTAGGGTAGAATCGGCCTGTCAAGCGCCCCCTACCACAACCGCCCCCAATAAAAATTCAGGGTGGGAAGATTTTCTATACTGAGGCTTGGGTCTTGTCAAGGGAGGTGAATGTGGAAACAAATTTGCCTAACTCCTTTATAAATGGGTTGCAAACGGTCCCCCTTGGGCCACTGGTTCTGCTTCCTTGGGCGCTAGGTCTCCCAGTTTGGGATCAACCTTTATTAAGAGGAAACTTCACCTCTCTGTGGACAATTTGTAGTTTGCATACCTAAGAAAAAGTATGGCATGGTGTGCCCATCCAGAAAGAGACTACAGCGATACCAGGGTATCTGAGGCTTTTAGTTCCTCCGCCAGACATAGTTTAGTTAGAGGGCCTACTACATCCAGAGGTTTGTCCTGGCACGACCTCCAAGACCTATTGATACCATTTCATTGGTTGCAGATGTATTTGCCCAAGAAGAGCTGCCTTGTCTGCTAGGGAGGGATGCAGGCATTCAGCTCGCAAGTGAGCGTGCACCTCTTTCTCAAAGGGTTTTCAGATGCAATCTGCCACATACTTAGAAACTTTGGGGCAAAGAGCCCATTCTGCTCATCTGGTATGCATGAGATCATTCCAATCCAGCATGCCTGAAGAACCCTTAAGGTCATCATTTGAGGGGGTGGGTACAGATTTTGGGTATGGGCGTCGAATCCCCAGGGGAGTTGTTATCCTCCCTGCCTAGCAGGAAGGGGTAAAGGCACAAGCCCCAATAGTGCCCCTGGGTCCTCAGCACAGTCAGAAGGAGGCGGGCTGGAGAGAAACACCATTTTGAGGTGTTCAGACGCACTCCGTTCCATCCCTGAGTCAGACGTGGGCTTGGGAAAGCATTGGACAGCCTGAGTAGGGGCGCGTTTGTTGAGAAAACTGCCCAATGTATTGAGGCATCTACAGCCTCAAAAATCTCCTCATCTAGAGGTAAGATTGAGATGGGGTTTTCTGGGATCTATTTGTTGCCCCAGGACTCGGTGTCCCTGGCTGCTTTGCCTGCCATAGGAGCCCAAAGGAGGGGCCATCACCCCTGCCATCAGCCCCATGCTGCACCCTTAAAAGCTCTTAATACCTCCATGGCGTGGGTTTGCTTGAAGCTATTTGTTGCCACTGGACTCGGTGTTCCAGACTGCTTGGCCTGTCATAGGAGCCCAAAGGAGGGGTCATCACCACTGCGTTCCCACTCGTGGTGTGGGGTTGCTTGGAGCTATTTGTTGCCACAGGACTATTCCATTCTATTGTCCAATAGCTACCTGAAAATCTAGTTTCCCAGCGCCATCCAGAAAGTTGGGTGATTTGATTTGCAAACAAATTGACTCAGTGTCCCAGATTGTTTTGCCTACCAGAGGAGGGGCCATCACCGCTGCCTTCCTGCCTGCGCTGTATGCTTAAGAGCACCTACCATCTCCCATGGCGTAGATTTGCTGGGAGCTATTTGTTACCATGGGACTCGGGGTTCCAGACTGCTTTGAATGCCATAGGAGCCCAGAGGAGGGGCTGTCACAGCTGCCTTCCTACCTGCATGCTTAAAAGCACCTACCATCGCCTGTGGCATGTGTTTGCTGAGAGCTATAAGTTGCCATAGGACTCAGTGTTCCCAACTGCTTTGTCTTCCAAAGGAGCCCAGAAGAGGGGCCATCACTGCTGCCCTCCCGCTGGTGCTGTATGCTTAAAACCACCTACCACCTCCGATGGTGTAGGTTTTCTGTGAGCTATTTGTTGCCTGCCATTTGAGCCCAGAGGAGGGGCTGTCACCACTGCCTTCCCTCACGTGCGGCGCTTAGAAGCGCCTACCATCTCCCTGAACACAGGTTTGCTGGGAGCTATTTGTTGCCACTGGAGTCAGGGTCCCAGACTGCTTTGCCTGCCATAGGAGCCCATGGGAGGGGCCATCACTGCTGTCTTCCTGCCTGCGCCTTGTGCTTAAAAGCACCTACAATCTCCTGTGGCACAGTTGGGCTGGGCGCTATTTGTTGCAGCAGGACTAGGTGTCCAGACTGCTTTGCCTGCCATAGAAGTCTAGAAGAGGAGCTGTCACCCCTGCCTTCCTGCCCGTGCCGTACTTAAAAGCGGCTACCATCTCCCGAAGCGCAGGTTATCTGGAAGGTGTTTGTTGCCACCGGACTCGGTGTCCCCGAAGAACTTTCAGCGCTGTCTTCCCACCTGTGTGCTTAAAAGTGCCTACCTTCCCCTGCATTATGCGTGTGGGCAGGCCCGCCCTAAACCCCATCAGCACTAGGAAGAGGCAGGGCTACCCCCCCCCTGGTTTTACTTTTCTGTCTTGGAGGGCAAGCTTTGGTCTCTGGGCTCCCCAGTAAGCTTCAGACTGCTACAATTGAAGCCTTCTCCAGTTAACTATTACGTCTTGTATACTTCATAGACTTTCTGGTTGCCAAGATTAGGGCCAACTGCTCAGCGGGCCTATTAAACTAGTTGCTGTGAGTGTCCAATTTATTTGACAAACTGTCTCAGAGACTTAACTGATGGTCCTTTCCCATTTAGACTGTTGCTTTTGTTTCTGAGAGAGCTGTTGCAGCTATTTGCTGTCCTGACTGTCTTAGGGCCTTATTACAACTTTGGAGGACGGTGTTAATCCATCCCAAATGTGACGGATATACCACCTACCGTATTACGAGTTCCATAGGATATAATGGACTCGTAATACGGTAGGTGGTATATCCGTCACATTTGGGACGGATTAACACCGTCCTACAAAGTTGTAATAAGGCCCTCAATCTTTTAGGAGCATATTCTTCTATACTATATGATTGGCTGTTTGTGAATGTTAGTAAATGTTATTTTCTGTAGTATAGCTTGTAGCTGACCAGCTACTAGGGTAAATTTAGAACGCTACCCAGCGTGCAGCCCAATTCTGTCCAACTGTATCCTCAGTCTTTGGGCGAGGATAAAGATCATAGGGCTTCCTTTGACTGCACATGTAAAGCTGTATAATTGTTGCCCTCTAACCTAGTACTGGGGAGGTACACTGCCAAACAGTTATGCTAACCTTGGGCTGCCCTTGCGTGTTGATGCACAGTCCCTTGCTTTTAACTACTTTGTTAACTATTTGATTGGTTGTTATGTCATGAAGCATTAATGATATAGGTTACATTTTAGGGATTCTAGTTGGGCTTACAGCCAACACTCTTTTGATCCTAACTATAACCCTAACTGCAGTACTACCCAATGTGTTATGCAGCATAGGAAGAAACTGGGGGGAAAAGGAAAAGTCTAGAAAAGCTTTCAGGTGAACCTAATGATAAAAAACCTCACGCCCCCCTTCAAACATCTGCACCTTGCAAGCCATAGATAACCTTATGGAAGAAGTAAGTGTAGAATGTTCGTCCTAATGCCAAACTCTAAATCGCAAAACCTGCCTAACGTAGCCCCCTTATTTAATAAAAAGGGTACGTCAACTAAGCCCCTGAGTTCCAGAGATCCTAAAGTTGTACCCTCACAGACTCCCACTCCTGAGGGCACTCCAGAATTATCAAGTTTACTGTCTGACTGCCCTGTTTGTGAATTCCCCTTAAACTTACAAGAGTCTGCTCAAATCGATTTCTACTGCTGTCCACAACCGTGGAGTGCATTAGCAAGCCTTGGCAGAGGGCTGCTTCTCCAGTGCAGCCTGCGCTGACTGAGGTAGCCAAAGATCAAATAAATAAACTCTGGAGTATCATCTCTATCATGAGGGCTGCAATTACAACTTTAAGAGCAAAGGTCTGTGTACTATCAGAAGCCAGTTACACTGGGTGAACCAGGGAGGGTTGAGAAATTGGTAGTGGTACTTTTTTTAAAGGGAGTCATACTGTTCTGCGCCTCCAATTTGGCCCATAACATAGTTCCATCCTGAAAATAGAGGGATCCCCCTCCTAGTTTAGCATGCATCGCTAGGCTTCCGCATGGTTTCAGGGAGCTGAATCCCCATCTGTCTCAGCTGGCTCACCTAGTGTTTCCATCAGAGCTCTCAAGGTAACCTGCTAACCCCATTGTTGGTAATGGCCCCTTCTATTCTAGGTTGAGATCTACACATATCACTGCCCCCAAAGCTCCTACTACTAATTTTTGTAAACCCTCCACCAAAAAACAGCAGGAGAGAAACCTAGATTCTGACACTTCTTAGATCCATCTTCAAGACAGGAGTTCCTAAGCTCCAGTCACACCATAGAGAGAACAAGGCCTCCCTTATCAACAGATCTATCCATTGGATGAGGGATGTCCAAAGGTGCAACAGTGTAATTCACTTAGACATCCTTAGGGCCACTAGACTATCATCTGCAGCTGACAGTTGATTCTATCAAGTTAACACTTTCTCACCCATCCATAGTGAATTGGGTACTATTTTTAGAAGCCAGTACCCTTCCTCCAGTAAATTTCAATATTCAGTTAAAAACATATCTATAATTGCAGAAGAAGGCAGATGGCTCCAAAAAAGCTTTTTCCAACATCCTTCTAGGACTGTCTGGAGCCTAAAGGGAACCCTGTTTCAGATCACTTCCTAAGCCTTAGTACCAATCTGGAGATACAACTTCCCCAATATTTGAGTATTTCAGATAATTCACAAATACCTGGCTCCAGTCCCCCAAGTTAGCTAATGCCTCCTCCAGGCCCCAAACCTTATTCTGGGCTGGTCCCAGGTCCTGCAAATCTATATTGCTTCCTGCCTCCTTATGATGATCGGGAGGCTAAGCATCTATTTAGGAGTCCCCTGAAATTATCTCCAACCAAGGGCAACACCTTAACATTAACTACTTGGAATATTGCAGGCCTAAGGAGCAAATTAGTTCAGGTGGACTGGGGGATCTTTTTAGATAACAGTGATATTGTTATGCTCCAGGAAACGTGGGAACTGGAACCATCTTATAAGCAAGGTTATAAAACTCTCTATATTAGCTTGAAAGTCTCAGGCGGGAAGTGCTTCAGGACGATTTGCTCTATGGCTTAATATTACTCTTGGTTGCTCTGCTAAGCAACAAGCAGTTGATTCCGCTGATAGGTTGGAGATATCCCCCTGGCATGAGAAGACACTATTTCTATACTACATGTATAACAGAAGTACCTCAAAGAATCTAGAGTCTTCAACCATAAGTGTTACTAGAGATCACATTGAAGGGCTGGCCAAGGACGCAGCTATTATTGTTGGCAGTGATTTTAATATATCTTTTGAACCTTCGCCCCCTTCTGAAGTACATTGCAAGTGATCAAGACCAAATTTAGGGCTTTCCCCAACCCGCAGGCCACCTATACTGCCCTCTGCTATGGCAGTCTTACAATAAATAGACCTATGTTTCAGCTGCCATCTGAGAGCTGGTAATTGTTGTACTCAATCTGACTCGGTTAGACCCCCGACCTTCAAAAGAAATTCTTACCAGAGCTATATTGACTACATTGTTATGGATCTGTATTCTTGCTCTACCCTCTGATATCGAAATTATTCCTTGACACAAAAGTGATCATCTTCCCCTAATGCTCACCCTTTTGTGGTAACCTTGATCAGATAACTAAACCTTTGTATCAGGCCTGTGGTAGTTTATCTGACACCACTAATGGAAGATGGGCGACCATAGCCACAAACAAGGGTTCTCTTGCCCAGATATCTCTATATCTGGGTTCAATATTGTCTCTCTTTGCCTACCTTAGCACTTCCTCTCAGGCCATTATAGCCTCTCATGATAAGTGCTTTTTAGAGCTAGAACGTGCTTTTAGAGCTTTTAGAAATGAGTCCCTGACAAGATGTTATGCCTTACGGCTGTCTCAAACTGTTGTGGACTGAGGAATGTTTATTTTGCCTCTTTATCCACTCTAGGAAAGCAAAACAAGAAAGTTGGTTTATGTACCTGGCTATCTTTCTGACGAAAAACAGGACTGATGTGACCTGCAAGTCAACATAACAAGGGCTGGCATGTTTGCTGATGGCTCGAGACAAATCTATGGTGCACTTAAAGCACAGTTTCCGATGGATACAAACTACCTGTGGATTCCTCACCTTATGAATTCACCCTTGCGCCAGCATCTGATGGAAAATCTTCTTCCCAACTCTCCACGTCGATGAGGACGTCACAATTGCACGGCTCCATGTGACTCCGTCTGGCGTCACCATGCCAATAAGAGGTCCTCGCCTGCGTGCCGACGCCAGTTCCCTTTTTTCCGTGCCTTCGACGCTAAAGTTTTCTCCTAGCTCTCGCTTCTGTTGGAGGTTTCATCTTGTTGCTCTTTGTAGTTACAATGTCTCCCCTCATGACGATTGTCTTTGGTGCCTTAGCTCTGAACATGACGTTGAGGAGTGTGTGTCTTGCCTGAGCATGAATCAAAAGGCGTTGAAGGAAAGGGAGGCCAAACTCTTTTTGGCCAAGGCAAAGAAGGGTTATAGGAGCCATCGTAGATCCTCTTCCCATGCTTCTTCGAAGAAGCATAACAAACGGCGCCATCATGACTCTCAGCGCCATTTGGCTCGGAGCCGATCAAGATCGAGGTCTCCATCTCGTCGCCGCCGTGCGATGTGGGAAGTGAGTCCGACGGTGACTCCTCAACCCCAGAGTCCTGAGGCTTCTCCGGCGCCGTCCATCTTTGAGGTTGTGGCACCTCAGCACAGTCCTCGATTTTCACCTGCTGCTAAGGAGTCCGATGTTCAGCAAGCACATGTGCAACAGGGAGACCAGCGGTATCCTACCTTCCCGGCTCCGGGAGCGGATCCAGCAGCATTTTTGAATGCCATGTTCTCTATGTTTAATGCCATGGCCCCTGCTGGTGCACCGGCTCGTCCCACGGGTCCATTGACATTTTCATTGGGCTCCCCTGCTCCATACAAAGCGGCGCCATTTATGCCATTTTATCAGGCTCAGGGTACCGGACTGGCGCCAATGACATCACCTCGAGTGCCTGTGGATTCCATGACGTTACCTACTAGATCCATGGCGCCGATGGTGGAGCCACAAGCATCTTCGGCGCCATTAGGATCCGTGCCGGTGCCGGATCCGAGTGATGGATTCGAACAGAGTCAACCTTCCTCTCCTGTTCCACGTCAGGTGTTGAAGCCGGTGATTCGACTTCGGCAAATTCCATAACGACACAGAGGTTGGAGGCTCGATTGAGGTCACGCAGGAAGGCCTTGCATCTCATGGAGGAGGAAGAGTATCAAAGGCAGTTGTTGGAGGAAGGAGAGATTCTCGATCCTTTGGGAGAGTATCAGGGCCTGGAGTTGGCCAGTAGGCTGGATACTTTCCCGGAATGGGACTTGACTTCACTGGGGGAAATTCATGGAGGAGGCAGCTTCTTTTCACACAGTGTTTAGGAAGGCAGTGGACTTTTTAGAACTTCCATTGCCTGCTGCAGAAGTTAAGATGAACATTTTAACGGAGGTGCTGCATCCTTCTTAGGCTTCTGCAGACCCTTTTGCTTCCTTTCAACAAGGCTCTTACGGAGCCCATATTAGAACTTTGGAGGAATCCTGTATCGTCGCCTGCTGTGAATAGAGCTGTGGCAAGGAGATACAGAGTGGCGCCTGGTGATCCGGGGTTTTTAACACGACATCCTACACTGGGGAGTTTGGTGGTCCAGGCCTCTTGCTCTACATGGTCTGCTCCGGGTTCCTTCCCTGTGATTCTATCTGACAGGAAATCCAAGCGGATGGAGCAATCCGCAAAGAAGACTTTTTCGTCTTGCAGCATGGCTCTCAAGGCTGCAAAAGCTACCTGTGTGCTTGGTAGAACTGTCCATGCCCTCATGGATTCTGCGAAAGCCATGGTTCCTGACCTGCCGCAGGATGTCCAGAGACCATTTGGGGAACTCCTGTCTGATGCGCAGCCTGCCGCGAATCAAATAATTCAGTCTGGCCTGGACTTTATGGAATCGGTGGCCAGGGTGGTGGGTACATCTATTGCTACCAGGAGGCACGCTTGGTTGTGGACCTCTGGGTTTTCTTCAGATGTACAGACCACCTTGCTGGATTTGCCATTTGATGGGGAAAAACTGTTTGGAGATAAAGCGGACTCTGCCCTAGAGCGTTTTAAAGATAGTCGGGCCACGGCGAAGTCTTTAGAATTGCAAGCCTCCTCTGCTACCCCCTTTTAGGTCCTTTCGGAGGTTCAGGGGGTTTGGACGTGGGGCAGTTTATCGAGGGAGACCCCAGTCCTCGGTCCAGCAGCCTACCAGCCTCCCATATTGGTCCTTTAGAGGGCAGGGAGGGTTAGAACAAGAGGGGCCACCCAGCAGCACCCTACGTCATCCTCTTCCTCTGGAGGACAACAGCAAGGGAAGCAGCCCTAGTTTTCTCCCCTTTATCGATCATACTTCTCCTGTAGGGGGAAGATTGCGTCTTTTTCTCCAAGAGTGGGAGTTGGTTACATCGGACTCATGGGTTCTAAATATTGTGAGGAAAGGATATGCTCTCCCTTTTCAGGAGTTTCCTCCTCCCATCCCTCCCCGTCCATCGTTTTGTTCAGAAGGTCATCTCCTGTTGTTACAGCAGGAGATTCAGACCCTATTGTCAAAAGTTGTGGTGGAGTTGGTTCCAGAGCAGGAAAGGGGTCAGGGATGTTATTCAAGATACTTCCTGATCCCCAAGAAGGACAGTAGTTTGAGACCGATCCTAGACCTGAGGATTTTAAATTGGTTTCAGGAGAAATTCAAAATGCTGACTCTAGCGCAGGTACTTCTGGCATTGAACAAAGAGGATTGGATGGTGTCTGTCGACTTGCAGGATGCGTATTTTCATATCCCTATACTCAAGTCGCACAGGAAGTATCTCTGGTTTCTGGTGGGGGTTGCAACACTACCAGTTTGCGGTCCTACCGTTTGGTCTTACTTCAGCACCTCGAGCCTTCACAAAGGTGATGGCAGTGGTGGCAGCAAGTCTCAGAAGGGAAGGGATATTGGTATTCCCTTACCTGGACGATTGGTTGATCAAAGCTAAGTCTTCAGAGCTTGTGTTGCGTCACTTGCGGATGACAACTCAGTTGTTGTTCAGTCTGGGTTTTTCGATCAATTTACCCAAATCTCACCAGGAGCCCTCTCAACGCCTCCTGTTCATAGGGGCAGTACTGAACACAACATTGAATCGGGCCTATCCTCCGCCTCAGCGGATCCAGGATATTCAGGCTTTGATTCCAATGTTTCAAAGTGGAGCGGTTGTTCCAGTCCTCAAGGTCTTACACCTGCTCGGTCTGTTCGCTTCTTGCATTCTGTTGGTCAATTATGCACGTTGGCACATGAGGGCCCTCCAATGGTGCCTCCGCAGGCAGTGCTTTCAACACAAAGGGGATCTCGAGGAGTTGATCATGATCTCCAGAGACGCTGCAGCAGATTTACGATGGTGGGCTGTGAACGGCAACCTTTCGCAAGGAAGGCCGTTTTCACTGCCGCCGCCGCCGGTGGCCACGGTCATGACGGATGCTTCCACTCTAGGGTGGGGAGATCATCTGGGGGACCTGGAGATCAAGGGTCGTTGGTCTCCAGTAGAACAGACTTTTCATATCAATCTCTTGGAATTGCGGGCGCTACGTTTGGCTCTCAAGGCCTTCCTCCCGTCCCTTCACGGTCAGTCAGTTCAGGTCCTGACGAACAACACTACTGCAATGTGGTATATAAACAAGCATGGAGGAGTAGGGTCGTATCTTCTCTGCAGAGAAGCTCTGCGTCTTTGGTCCTGGCTTCAGGATCATCGGATTTTCTTGATAACAAATCATCTGGCCGGGGTGCTCAATGTGCGTGCAGATTCTATGTCGGCTCCTTTCGGACGATCACAAGTGGCGTCTCCATCCGGATCTGGTCCTGCACATCTTTTGGATGTGGGGTTCTCCGGTGATAGATCTGTTTGCCACTCGGGAGAACGCGCACTGCCCGTCATTCTGCAGCCTCCAGTATCCAGTGCAAGGAGCTTTGGGGGAAGCGTTTCAGATTTCTTCGTGCAACCAGTTACTTTATGCATTTCCCCCCATAACCTTGATTCCTCGGGTTCTGAGGAAAATTCGCTAAGATCGGGCTCAGGTTATTTTAATAGCCCCGGATTGGCCAAGAAGGGTGTGGTACACGGACCTTCTCCAACTCTCGCTGTCCCCTCCGCTCCGTCTCCCTCTCAGGGCAGACCTCCACTCTGTCGCAGGGGCTGGTTCTACACCCCCACCTCCAGAGCCTGCACCTTCATGCCTGGAGATTGAACGGGGCAACCTTAGTTCATTTTCTCTCCCGCCAGATGTAGTGGATGTTATTTTATCGGCCAGGCAACACTCCACCAAGACCATTTATGCCGGTAGGTGGGCAAAATTTGTGGCTTGGTGTGGAGAAAAGCAAATTGATCCTTTGAAGTCCCACCTTTCTGATATTTTATATTTTACTTTGGACTTAGCAAAGAAGGGGTGTGCAGTGGCTACGGTTAAAGGTTATGTAGCTGCTTTGTCAGCCTTTCTTTGCCTCCCGGATCAGCCTTCATTGTTTAAATCACCTATTGTGGTTAGGTTTCTTAAGGGTTTACTTAATAAGTTTCCTCCCACTCCTTTTCATGTGCCTCAGTGGGACCTAAATCTTGTTTTAATCTTTTTAATGGGGTCACCATTTGAGCCCATGCACTCTTGCTCATTAAGGTTTTTAGTGCTTAAGACGTTTTTTCTCGTGGCCATAACCTCGGCTAGGAGGGTTAGTGAGCTTCAAGCTCTTTCTGTTAGACCCCCTCTTTACCTTGTTTTTCCCAGATAAAGTGGTGTTGAAAACCAGGGTGGCTTTCCTGCCAAAAGTTGTCACTCCTTTCCATATAGGGCTGACTATTACCCTTCCATCTTTCTACCCTCCTCCTCACCCCTCGAAGGAGGAAGAAAAGCTTCACCGTTTGGAGCCTAAAAGGGCACTTAGTTTTTACATTGAAAGGACGAAGGACTTTCGCCTGGAAGATTAGCTATTCGTGGGGTACGTTGGACAGAGGAAGGGCAGAGCAGTCCATAAAAGAGCTATGTCCAGGTGGGTTATCCTTTGTATCAAGATCTGCTACTCGTTGGCGAAAAAGGATCCCCCTGAGGGTATCAGACCCACTCGACCAGGGCTAAGTCTGCTACATCGGCCCTGGTAAGAGGGGTTCCGGTGGTCGATATTTGCAAGGCAGCAACTTGGGCGTCCCTCCATACCTTCGCAAAGCATTACTGCTTGAACTCAGAGGGACGGCCATCTTGCACGATCTGTGTTGCAGGATTTCTTGGTGTAATCAGACAGGCACCCACCTCTGAGTGCCGTACTGCTTTGGGACTCTATTCATAAGGTGAGGAATCCACAGGTAGTTTGTATCCATCAGAAGAACAAGTTACTTACCTTCTGTAACCCTTTTTCTGGTGGATACAATAGCTACCTGTAGATTCCTCACTTTCAAGCTTCTTACCCACAGTCACAAAGCGCTCCACGACACCGGACCAGCCTACCTAAACAACAGACTCAACTTCTACACCCCCACCCGTCAGCTCCACTCCTCTAACCTCGCCGTCGTCCCCCGCATCCGAAGAAAGACCTCCGGCGGCAGATCCTTCTCATACCTCGCCGCCAAAACCTGGAACACCCTCCCCACCAACCTGCGACAGACCCAAGACCTACTCACCTTCAGAAGACTCCTCAAAACCTGGCTCTTCGACCAGTAACTCCAGATTATTGGCACGGTGACGTCAGACGGAGTCGCGTGGAGCCATGCAATTGTAACGTCCTCGTCGACGTGGAGAGCTGGGAAGAAGATTTTCCGTCGGATGCTGGCGCAAGGGTGAATTCATAAGGTGAGGAATCCACAGGAAGCTATTGTATCCACCAGAAAAAGCATTACCAAAGGTAAATAACTTGTTCTTCTAGTTCCCTCCTTAAAGTCATATGTACACCAGCTAAGCAGGCATCAACCAAGCACCTTTGCCTTGATATCTCAGCAAGAGTGGAGTCTTTAGTTGGACAAGCAGTGATGGTGAACCTTTTAGATAAAGGAAACCTCTTTCAAGCTGTCTACTTTGTTTTATGACGATTTCTACTGTAAAGCCTTAACTCAAGCATTCTGATGGATCTACCTGTGGTTTCCTCACCATTTGAATACCCCCAATGCACCAGCATTCAACAGAAATTGTTTCTCTCTAGCTCTCCATGTCGACAAGGACATCATGATGGAATGTCTCCGTATGCGACTCCATCTGATGTTATCTGTTGTCATCTCAGGGATAAGAAGTCCTTGTGCAGCATGCTGATGTCAGTTCCCTTTTTTCTGCGCCTTCGACATGTAATTGTTGTTTTCCAACCTCTCCGTGTGGTTACACTGTTTCGAGGGAATTTCATTGTCTGTGTTTTGTTGGGCAACAGTGTCTCCACCTAAGAAGTCAGGCTTCAAACCTTGTTGAGAATGTGGAGAGAACATGTCGGTAACGGACCCACACGACAATTGCCTTTGGTGCCTTAATTCGGGTCACGACATCCGGGGATGTTCCTTGTCTCAGTTATTTTTGGCAATGGCTAAAAAGGACAAGCAGGGCCATCATAGATCCCGGCCTTGATTGGAGTCGTTGTACCACCGTTCTTCGAAGTTGCACAAGAAGAGACAACGCCATAGTTCACGGCATGGTTCATCCTGGGAAGTCAGCCCTTGGGCTCTGTCTCCAGCTTTGAAGTACCAGCGCCGTTCGACTTGAGAAGTGAGCCCCACGATGTCTCCCCTACCGTTGAAGTCACCCAAGGTGTCACCGGTTCTGTCTTTGGTGGAGATCCAGGTTTCACCAGCGACTCCAGTTTTTCAGTTTCCTGTAATGCTACATGATCTGACTGAAGAGCACGCAGCAGGTCATGTTCAGCCTCCCAGCAGGAGCAGCAGTATCTGACCTTTCAAGCCCCAGCAACAGATCCTACCAATTGTTTTAATGCTATGTATGGCATTTTTAATAGAGCAATGACCACCTCGGGTGCACCTGCTGGCCCCAGGAGTCCATTGTCTTTTTCCCTGGGAGGTTTCCCGGCACCGTATAGGCAGCCTCCTTTCCTGCCTTTTATGCAGTGGCGGCTGGCAGCTTTAGGAGGGAGGGGGGTGGGCGGGGCACACACACACACACACACACACACACACTCATTCTTTCACACACAGACATGCACGCACGCACATCCATTAACAACACTTATACCATTCAAACATGCACGCACGCACCAAACATTCATTTTAAAACATCACACACACTCATTCTTTCACACATGCACGCTCGCACATCCATTAACAACATTCATACCATTCAAACATGCACGCACCCACCAAACATTCAATTTGAAACATCACACACATACACATGCACACACGCACACTTACCTTCGGCCTCCAGGTCCCAAGAGAGTTGGGACTGCTGCCTTCCCTCATTGGCTGACCTTAGGTCAGCCAATGAGGGAAGGCAGCAGTCCCAGCCTCGTCACAGAGTGGGATGGGGTTATTGAGACTGCTGACCCCACCCCACTCTGTGACGAAGTGTCACTGAGTGACACTCGCCTTGGGCACTTCAGGGCTTAAACTGAAGCGCCCAGGGAGAGTGTCAATTGGTGACGCTTTCCTTGTCACCCAGGGAAGGGCCTTGAGGCACCTTTGCTGGGCCGAGGAGGTCACGCCCACAGGAGCTGTGATCTCCTCAGCCCAGCAAAGTTCAGCTCAGGGAGCCAGGAGCCTGCGCAAATCGCGCATGTCTGCTCCTGGCTGCCTGACCTGAACATGAAGAGTGTCTGTCAGGCTGACCTTTGTTCAGCCTGACAGACACTCTTCATGGGGGCAAAAGGTGGGGGGCCGTGGCCCCTCCGCCCTAAAGGACAGGCCGCCACTGCTTTTATGCCTAGAGCTCCGTATCCCTGGCCTGTAATGGCACGAGGAAGACACAGTCACCACCTGATGATCATGATTCGTCGGTGCTGGTGGTGCCGATACCAACGTCAGAGACATCGCATCTGGAGTCGTCATTCTTCCCCTGGTCGGCAAGTGTTGGGGTCTAAGGTCCTGGCGCCGACACTGGCTTCTACATGGGCAGGACCAGTGCATTTAGAACGGACGATCAGCTGTTCAACGGATACATAGGCAAAATGAAGGACAATGCCATCCACAAATGAACATTGTCAAGGTGGGTCATCCTTTGCATCAAAATATGTTATGCTTTGGTAAAGAAAGAACCTTCTGAGGGTATAAGAGCTTATTTGACCATAGCGAAGTCTGCTACATCAGCTTTGGATAGAGGTGTACCAATTTGCAAAGCGGCGACCTGGGCTTCCCTCCACACTTTCGCAAAGCATTACGACTTAGATTCCAAAGTGAGGAGGGACGGCCATTTTGCCCGTTCAGTGCTACAGGGTTTCTTGGTATAAACAGACTGGTACCCACCTCGAGTGCGGGACAGCTTTGGCACTCTATTCAAAAGGTGAGAATCCACAGGTAGATGTATCCATCCAAAGAACAAGTTACTTACCTTCGGTAATGCTTTTTCTGCTGGATACAGTATCATCCTGTGGATTTCCTCACTGATCCTCCCACCTTCCTGTTGCCTGTCTGGATATACCGAGAAGGAAAGTGGTTGTATATTTTGTTTGTATTGAAACAGGTCAATATGGAATATATGTTTTTTATATAAGTGCATATAGATCTTTGAGTTGGTTATGCACATACTGTGCTTGCCATGTTCACTTTTTTGCCTCAAAGGCATGAAAAAAGTAAGTGAAACTGACATCAGCACACCAACAAGGACTTCTTATAGCTCCGATGACATCAGATGAAGTCGAGGGCAGAGCCGTTCCATTGTAACGTCCTGTTGACATGGAGAGCTAGAGAGAAAATAATTCTGTTGAATTTCTTGCGCATTGGGGGCATTCCAATGGTGAGGAATCCACAGGTAGATACTGTATCCACCATAAAAAGCATTACCGAAGGTAAGTAATGCTTCCTCACCAAGCACGCAGTAGAAGTCTGGGACCTCCTCCACTCAACAGTCCCGGACGTCGCCGACCTAGAGGAGGCATTGCCATAGTCTATGAGAACAACCTCCGCCTGACAACCACTAACCACCACCGAGTCGCATTCTCAGTCAACCCACAAGCACCTACATTTCCAGACCAACCAAAAACCTCCCTCCAGGGCACCCTCATCCATAGGCCGCCCGGACCCCGACCCCAGTTCTGTGAAGACATCACCGACCTTGTCGCCCCACAAGCTCTCACCTCCTCCGACTACATCCTAATTGGTGACCTCAACTTCCACTGTGTTACCCATGATGTTCCCAACATCACAACCTCCTGGACAACCTCAAAACTCTCTGCCTCAAACACCTCGTCAAAGTCCCCACCCACAGAGCTGGACACATTCTCGACCCCGTTTTCTCAGCAGGGGACAACATCACCATCTCTCACACCTCCGAACACCATTGGACCATCCACAAGTGGTCCGCTTTACCTTCACAAAGAACACTGCACACCACTACTTCCCCGTCTTCCCAGCAGGTGCTGGGGCAAAGTCACAGAAGCACAACTCACTAATGCTCTCAACCACTCCCTCCCACCAGATGCAGTGGACGCAAATAAAACCGCACGCAATCTACACCGCTGGCTGTCGAACTGTGTGGGAGAAAGTAGCCTCTTTCTAGCATGGTTAACCCAATTTTTGGCCTGTTTGTCAGTGTGTTTTAACTGTCTCACTGGGATCCTGCTAGCTAGCACTCCATTGCTCATAGTTTGTGGCCTACATGTCAGTATGTTTTACTATTTTGGCAGTATGCTTGACTGTGTCACTGTAGTCCTGCTAACCAGAACTCCAGTGCTTATGCTCTCTCTGATTGCACATTTGTACTTATATACTGGTAACCCAGTATTCCACTCCAAATTGGCATACTGGACCCCCCTTATAAATCCCTAGTATATGGTACCTAGGTACCCAGGTCATTTGGGTTCCAGGAGATCCTTATGGGCATTAGCATTGCTTTTGCACCTATAAGGAGCTCATACTATTTTCACTGCACTATGCCATTTATAAGTCAACTATATATCTAACCTTCAGACCCTGAAGGCTAGGTGCATAGTACCTGTGTGTGAGGGCACCCCTGCACTAGCAGAGGTGCCCCACATCCTTCAGGCCCATTTTCCTGGACTTTGTGAGTGTGGGGGCGCCATTATAAGTGTGCACTACATATCGGTCAAGACATATCAGTAGCTTCACAACAGTAACTCCGAATATGGCCATGTGAGGTGTCTAGGAACTAGAAATTGTACTCCCAATCTGATTCTGGTATTGGGGGGCCAATTCCATGGACCCCCAGTACTGCCAAACCAGTCTTCTGAGGGTTTCCACTGCAGCCCCAGCTGCTGCCACCTCACAGACAGACTTCTGCCCTCCTGGGGCTTGAGCAGCTCAATCCCAGGAAGGCAGAACAATGCATTTCCTTTTGGAGAGGGGCGTTACACCCTCTCCCTTTGGAAATAGGTGTTACAGGCATGGAAGGGGTTTCTCCAAGAGCCTCTGGAAGTGCTTTGAAGGGCACAGATTGTGCCCTCCTTGCATAATCCAATCTACACCAGTTCAAGGACCCCCAGTCCCTGCTCTGGCATGAATCTGGACAAAAGAAAGGGGAGTGACCACTCCCCTGTCCATCACCACCCCAGGGAAGGTGCCCAGAGCTCCTCCAGAGTGTCCCTGGGTTCTGCTGTCTTGTTTTTAGGAGGTCAGGGAACTCTGAGAGCATCTGAGTGGCCAGTGCCAGCAGGTGTCTTCAGAGACTCCTCCTTATAGGTCCATACCTGATTAGGTGCCCAATCCCCCTCTGAGGGCTATATAGGGTCTCTCTTGTGGGTGTTTCCTTGGATTCAGATTGCAAAACTCTAGCAGGGACCCTCTGCATCCTTTACTTCATCTTCTGCCGTCAGATCAACAGCAGAACTGCTCCAGGAACTCTACAACTGCAACAAAGTATCCAAGAAGGCTCCTGCCAGCAGCTGCAACAGTTTCCAGGTTGTGCACGCTCCGATGACTGACTGTCCTCATCCTGCAACAGAAGAACCAAAGGAATCTCCCATGGACTGACGGAGTCACTTCCCTGCTTCACCAGGCAAATCTCTGCAGCGACGACCGGTATTCTGGGTCCCCTCTCCTGATGACGAGCGTGGATCCTGGATTCCAGGTGGTGGACTAAAGTGACCCTGACTGTCCAGAGGTCCAGCTGTCCAAATTTGGTGAAGGTAAGAGCTTGCCTCCCTATGCCAGACAGTACCCCCGTGCACCGCATGTTTTGCCGCTCCTAGGGATTCTGTGCGCTTCTCCAAGAAATACTGTGTGCACTGCTTAGCCCAGAACCCCAGAACTCTATCCTGCGATGCTCAGCTCCGTGAGTTGTTCCCCGGCGGCGTGGGATCCCTTTGTGTATTGCTGTGACAACTGCCATTTGCAACCCCTTTGTCCCCATGCTGTGGGACTCCTGTGCGCGCTGCTAGGTCTTCTGAGGGCTCTCTGAGTTGCTGAGACCTCCCTCTGTCTCCCCCTCCTGGGTAGGGTCAACCTGATCCTTCCTGGGCCCGGGCAGCGCCATTTTTCATGAAACTGGAGTTTTGCGTTTACCATGGCTTGTTGGTGGAATCCAGCGACGCAAACCAGACTGCCTTCATCCGTCCGGCGTGGGACATCTTCTGCACTAACCAGGACTCCGCATCTATCTCCTTTGGTGCAATACTGACTTTGTCTTCTCACTGGTGGTTCTCCTTTTGCACCTTCATCTGGGTTAGCGGGGGCTCCTGTTCTCCCTGGACTCTTCAGTGCTTCTTGTACTTGGTCCCCTTCTTCCACAGGTCTTCAGGTCCAGGAATCCATTGTTGGTGTCTTGCAGTCTCTTCTGGTTCTTGCACTGTCTTCTACCACGGCTTCTAGTGTGTTTTAGGAAACTTGCTGTGTTTTACTCCTGCTTTCCTGGGCTCTGGGGTGGGGTATTATACTTGCCTTTGGTGTTTTCTTACACTCCCAGTGCCCCTCTACATACTACACTTGTCTAGGTGGGAAACCGACTTTCACATTCCACTATTTTAGTATATGGTTTGTGTTCCCCCTAGGCCCATTGCAACCTATTGTGATTTTCACTATTTGCACTATTTTCTGACTGGTTAATTACCTGATTTTGGTTACTAGTGTATATTTTGGGACTAATACTTACCTCCTAAGGGAGTATAGCCTCGAAGATATTTTTTGCCTTGTGTCACTAAAATAAAGTACCTTTATTTTTCGGTAACACTGAGTATTGTCTTTCTTGTGTGTTAGTACTGTGTGACTACAGAGGTGTTGCAAGAGCTTTGCATGTCTCCTAGTTCAGCCCTGGCTGCTCTGCCTATAGCTACCTCTAGACAGCCTGGCTTCTCGACACTGCCTACATTTCACTAATAAGGGATAACTGGACCTGGTATAAGGTGTAAGGGCCATAGGTACCCTGTTAGACTTTTCATCCTTGGCGTGGTCTCCTGTAATGTTTTGCCTCTGTTCCCCTGGTTGTTGATGTGTGCTGGACTCTGATTTTACTGTTTTTGTTACTCTAGACACTTTACCACTGCTAACCAGTGCTAAAGTGCAAGTGCTCCTTTACAAAATGTGTATGTAATTGGCTTATCCATGATTGGCATATTTGATTTGTCAGTAAGTCCCTAGTAGAGTGCACTAGAGGTGCCAGGGCCTGTAAATCAAAAGCTACTAGTGGGCGTGCAGCACTAGTTGTGCCACCCACATAAGTAGCTCTGTAGTCATGTCTCAGACCTGCCACTGCAGTGTGTGTGTGTGTGTGCAGTTTTAACTGTAAATTCGACTTTGCAAGTTTACTCACTTGCCAGGCCTAAACCTTCCCTTTTCTTACATGTCAGATACCCTTAAGGTAGGTCCTAGGTAGCCCTACGGGCAGGGTGCAGTGTATGGTTAAGACAGGACATATAGTAATGTGTTTTATATGTCCTGACATTGAAATATTGCTAAATCCGTTTTTCACTGTTGCAAGGCCCGTCCCTCTCATAGATTAACATGGGGGCTACCTTTAAATCTGATTAAAGTGTAGATTCCCTTTGGGAGCGGATGGACATGTGGACTTTGGGTCTCTGAGCTCACAATTTAAAAATACATCTTTTAGTAAAGCTGATTTTAAGATTGTGTGCTTGAAAATGCCACTTTTAGAAAGTGAGCATTTTCTTGCTTATACTATTTCTGTGACTCTGCCTGTTTGTGGATTCCCTGTCTGGGTCAGTTTGACAGTTGGGCTGGCTGCACCTCACACTAGACAGTGACACAAAGGGAGCTGGGGTGTATCCTGCGTATCTTAATGAGCCATCTGTGCTAGGAGGGAGGGGAGGAGTGGTCACTTACACCTGAAAGGGCTGTGTCTGTCCTCACACAATGCAGCCTCCAACCCCCTGTTGAGTGTCTGGGGCCTGGCCTGGGCAAGGCAGGATTTCACATTCAAAAGAGACTTTACTTTGAAGTAGGTCTACTTCAAAGGAGAAATTGGGTATAAGGGCACCCGAAACCACAGACTTTAGAAACACTTCTGGAAACCAAGAGGAACCTCTGCCTGGAGAAGAGCTGAAGAGCTGAGGAAGAAGAACTGGCCCTGCCTGTGACTGTGCTTTGTGGTGCTATTGTGCAGTTGCTGCTTCTGCCAGAGTAAGAGGGCAAAGACTGGACTTTGTGTGCCTTCCATCTTGAGAAGAACTCTCCAAGGGCTTGATTTAGACCTTGCCTCCTGTTGTTTGAAGTCTGAGGGACAGCAAAGACTTTTCTCTGCCAGCACCTGGAGTCTGTGGAGAGACTCCTACTCTGCCCTGTGGTGCCCATCCAGTTCCTGGGACACTGAAAGGAGAAGGCAGCAGCCTAAGAGGAGGAAATCCACGCACAGAGCGCCGTGAGGGGAAAAGATTGACGCAACTCCAATCTGTGGCTGAAGAAACGACGCACCGCCGGCTCCGTGACTGAAAATCGATGCTCATCGGAAATGCATCTGAAGAATCGACGCACAGAGCTGGAGAAACGACACGCAGCATCGCTGACGGATACTCGGAGATCGAAACCTGTGCTGCATGGTTTTTTAATCATCGTGGGGCTGCATTTCCGATACAGGTACCACTGGGCGTGTAAAAACAACGCAAGGCCTGCCCGAACATGAGTGCTGACCGGATTAACGCATCGCTCTCCTGTGGAGAGAAGGAATGACGCGTCCCGACGAAAAGAGAAACGACACAAGGTCCCGCTCGTGAGTGGAAGCGACGCATCGAAAGCTTTTCATGCTAACAGTGTTAGTGTGTGTTTGAAACTACTTAAAGACTTTAAATTTCATTGATAACTTGACTTGTGTATTGTGGATTTTTGTCGTTTTGGTCTTGTTTTGTTTAGATAAATATTTCCTATTTTTCTAAACCTGTGTTGCGTCATTTTGTAGTGTTTTCATTGAGTTACTGTGTGTGTTGGTACAAATACTTTACACCTAGCACTCTGAAGTTAAGCCTACTGCTCTGCCAAGCTATAATGGGGGTTAGCAGGGGTTAGCTGAGGGAGATTCTCTTTTACCCTGACTAGAGTGAGGGTCCTTGCTTGAACAGGGGGTAACCTGACCACATTTCTAACATACCCACTACAAACCAGGCCAGCCCCCTCCACTGCGCTGACAATGTAGCCCCCCCAAGGAAACAGCAGGAAATTGACAGAGAAAAACACCTAAATGGTTTATAGTAGACCTACAGGAATCCAAGCACTCCTGCAGACGACTGGAACGGAAATTGAGGATCAGCAAATCAACCAAAGACCGCACAGCCTACAAGAATTCAGTCACCACGCACCACCAGGACATCAAGGGAGCCAAAAAAGCTGCCTTTTAGGCACGCCTCAACACCAGCCCTCAGAGAGTTGTTCGCCACTGTCAAAGAGTTCACGAACCCTAGGACAGATACCTCATCCTTCCTTCATTCCCAAGACCTCTGCAACAATCTCGCCACCTTCTTTCACTGAAAAATCCAGGACATCTATGAAGGCTTCAGGAACCAAAACCTACCAGCATCGCTCACCGCCACAGACCTAGCACCTCACCAGATACTGCACTCCTGAACCCTCATCACCAAAGATGACACCCAAAGACTGATGAACTCCATCCATTCAGGGGCACCCTCTGATCAGTGCCCTCATCATATCTTCAACATGGTCAGCACCACCATAGCACCAGTTCTTTGCCGAACTATCAACCGATCCTTCGAGACCGCCATCTTCCCCTCAGACTGGAAGCATGCCAAAATTAACCCACTACTCAAGAAACCAACCGCCGACCCTAGGGAACTGAAGAACAACAGACCCATCTCTCTGCTCCTTTTCTCAGCCAAGGTAACGGAGAAGGCTGTCAACAAGCAACTAACCAAATTCCTCGAGACTCACTGTATCCTGGCTCCATCCCAATCCGGATTCAGAAACAACCACAGCACTGAAACCGAAATCTTAGCAACCACAGACGACATACTCATCATATTGCACCTTGGAGGCTTGGCCGCACTCATCTTCCTCTGCCTCTCGGCTGCATTTGACACCCTCTCACAGTCCTCCCTCTGCAACAGACGACCCAATGCCGGCACCCGAGATAGAGCACTGGATTGGATCAGGTCCTTCCTCATCGGAAGAACACAGAGTGTCAGACTACCACCATTCACGTCAGAACCCAAAGATACTCAGTCTGACGCTTTTCAACATCTACATGGCCTCGCTTGCCAAGATCATCAAACAACATGGGCTAAACATAGTCTCCTATGCGGACAACACCCAACTGATCCTCTTCCTGTCCAAGGACTCTGCAAAGGCCAAGGGAAATATCCACAAAGGGATGAGAGCAGTCGCCGCCTGGATGAAGGCCGCCTGCCTCAAACTCAACTCAGATAAGACAGAGATCCTTGTAATCAGCTCGCTCCACCCCTCCTGTCAGGAACGATTCCTGGTGGCCCACCTCTCTGGGAAATGCCCCCACGGTCCGCGCACGCCACCTGGGCGTTGTCTTGGACTCCACTCTATCCATGACCCGCCTAGTTAATGCTGTCTCTTTGTCATGCTTTCACACCCTCTGACTCCTGCGGAAGCTTTTCAAGTAGATTCCCTCCGACATGAAGAAGACAGTCACCCACGCACTTGTCACCAGCAGACTGGACGACGGCAACGCACTCTATACCGGCATCACCAAGAAACTTAAATCAAGACTACAAAGAGTCCAGAATGCAGCAGCCAGACTCATCCTGGACATCCCCTGACACAGCCGCATCTCCTCACACCTCAGAGACCTACACTGGCTCCCAGTCTACAAGCGCATCACATACAAACTCCTGATCCACACCTACAAGGCACTGCAGAACACAGAACCGGCATACCTCAACCACCGCCTCCCCTTTGTCGTACCCAACAGACGTCTCTGTTCCTCCCAGCTTGCCCTTGCAGCTGTCCCCAAGATCTGGAAATCACAGCAGGAGGAAGATCCTTCTCCTACCTGGCAGTCGGGACATGGAACACGCTACCTCTCAAGCTCAGGCAGACCGCATCACTGAAGCAGTTTAGGAAGGACCTCAATACCTGGCTCTTTGACTGAGCAGCATGCCCACAAACAGAGCCTTGAGACCCTATGGGTGATTTGCCGCCCTCTACAAATCGTTGATTGGTTGATTGGTTGATTGATTGCTTGATAGAATCTATGAAAAGCCCAATTCTGGAAAAGAAAAAGTTACCTACTATACTTTTTGAGTATTGGTACCTTTCATAGGTTCACAATCATCCCTCCCTCCTCCCCTATTCATGAGACTCATCCTAATTGTTATTTATGTCACAGTACTTTGCAACCTGAACCCTGGGATTCTCTGGTCTACCTCATCAATTGCTTTAACTTGAATCACATAATAAGATGGATAGACTACTTGTATACACAAAGCCGTGTTAACTGATTGTACATGAACCCTGCCTGGTAAATACTTCACTATCATTAGCATTGTTAGAAAATGATTGTTTGGTTGGCAGTCAGGTTACCCCCTGTCCAAGCAAGGACCCTCACTCTAGTCAGGGTAAAAGAGAATCACCCTCAGCTAACCCCTGCTTAACCCCTTGGTAGCTTGGCACGAGCAGTAGTTTTAACTTCAGAGTGCTAGGTGTAAAGTATTTGTACCAACACACACAGTAACTTAATGAAAACACTACAAAATGACACAGCACAGGTTTAGAAAGATAGAAGATATTTATCTAAACAAAACAAGACCAAAACGACAACAATCCACAATACGCAAGTCAAGTTATCAATTAAAAGGCAAAAAGAGTCTTCATGTAGTTTTAAACACACACTAACACTGTTAACGTGAAAATGTACCTTGGGTGCGTCAAAAATAACCCTGCACGAGCGAGTGTGTGTCAAAAAGGGCTTGTGATGCAGCGATTTTACTCACGTGCGAGAACTTGCATCGTTTCTCCTTTTGTCGGGTTGGGTGTGTCGTTTCTTCTCTCCGCAGGAGAGCGATGCGTCGATCCGGTCAGCACTCTCGGGTCCGGCCAGACTTTGTGCTGTTTTTACACGCCCAGTGGTACTTGCTTCGGAAATCCAGGCGCACGATCATCCGAAAACCACGCAGCGCGGGTTGCGATCTCCCAGCCTCCGTCAGTGATGCTGTGCGTCATTTCTCCAGCTCCGTGCGTCGATTCTTCGGTCGCATTGCAGGTGATAATCGATTTTCAGCTGCGACGCCGGCGGCGCGTCGATTTCCCAGCTGCAGATCGGAGGTGCTTCGATCTTTTCCCCGCATGGCATTGTGTGCATGGATTTCTTCCTCTTAGGCTGCCAGCTTCTCCTTTCAGGGTCCCAGGAACTGGCAGAGTAGGAGTCTCTCAAGAGACTCCAGGTGCTGGCAGAGAGAAGTCTTTGCTGTCCCTGAGACTTCAAACAGGAGGCAAGCTCTAAATCAAGCCCTTGGAGATCTTCACAAGATGGAAGGCACACAAAGTCCAGTCATTGCCCTCTTACTCTGGCAGAAGCAGCAACTGCAGGATAGCTCCACAAAGCACAGTCACGGGCAGGGCAGCTCTTCTTCCTCTGCTCTTCAGCTCTTCTCCAGGCAGAGGTTCCTCTTGGTTTCCAGAAGTGTTCTAAAGTCTGTGGTTTTGGGTGCCCTTCTTATACCCAATTTCTCCTTTGAAGTAGGCCTACATCAAAGTAAAGTTTCTCTTGAATGTGAAATCCTGCCTTGCCCAGGCCAGGCCCCAGACACTCACCAGGGGGTTGGAGACTGCATTGTGTGAGGACAGGCACAGCCCTTTCAGGTGTGAGTGATCACTCTTCCCCTCCCTCCTAGCACAGATGGCTCATCAGGATATGCCGGCTACACCCCAACTCCCTTTGTGTCACTGTCTAGTGTGAGGTGCAACCAGCCCAACTGTAAAACCGACCCAGACAGGGAATCCACAAATAGGCAGATCCACATAAATGGTATAAGCAAGAAAATGCTCACTTTCTAAAAGTGGCATTTTCAAGCGCACAATCTTAAAATCAACTTTACTAAAAGATGTATTTTTTAAATTGTGAGCTCTGAGGCCCCAAACTCCAGATATCCATCCGCTCCCAAAGGGAATCTACACTTTAATCAGATTTAAAGGTAGCCTATGAGAGGGACAGGCCGTGCAACAGTGAAAAACAAATTTAGCAATATTTCACTGTTATGACATATATAACACATTACTATATGTCCTACCTTAGCCATACACTGCACCCTGCCCTTGGGACTTCCTAGGGCCTACCTTAGGGGTGCCTTACATGTAAGAAAGGGGAGGGCTTAGTCCTGGCAAGTGGGTACACTTCCCAAGTCAAATTTACAGTTAAAGCTGCACACAGAGACACTGCAGTGGCAGGTCTGAGACATGATTACAGAGCTACTTGTGTGGGTGGCTCAACCAGTGCTGCAGGGCCACTAGTAGCATTTGATTTACAGGCCCTGGGCACCTCTAGTGCACTGTACTAGGGACTTACTAATAAATCAAATATGCCAATCATGGATAAGCCAATTACATACACATTTTGTAAAGGAGCACTTGCACTTTAGCACTGGTTAGCAGTGGTAAAGTGCCCAGAGTAACAAAAACAGCAAAATCAGAGTCCAGCACACATCAACAACCTGGGACACATAGGCATAAAGTTAAGGGAGACCACGCCAAGGATGGAAATCCTTACAAACTGCCTAACAAACATCTAGACTGATGACATGAAATAATTCAAGCGCATGCATCTATTTAAAATATCAATGTTAGTGAACTGTAGTTGCAGATAAGTACATTTTTCTTTCCTTTGGTCAAAGTGACCGAAAAAACGAGTGTAGTCACTTTAATGGGGAAAATGGTCAATACTGATATAATTTCCCAAAAGACTGACTTTTACGTCAGATGGTGTAAAGTAGTGATCAAAATAGAATAAATATATATGCACCTACAAAAATGAACCTGATTCTGCCATGACACTAAACATCTGTTTGTCATATGACAGTGAAATCTAGTATTGGAGGGTATTTTAATCTTCATAATGAAAAGATGTTAGTTTGCAAATCTTCAGTTTCATTTGTCTCACATAAATCTCATAGAGCTGTCATCAGCATCACACAAGTTAAGGATTCCTTTACTCTACCTCATCCAAATGCTCAGGATTATATGTTCAGTTCTTTTATGCACAATTCATTATCTCATTAGCTGCATATTTGAAAGTGACAGTGGACTAATTACACACACATAGTAAGTTGACGTTGCGCAGTGGTCTTAATACACCTCACTACATTTACTGGTAATTTAGTATGAGTTTGTTGAGGTACAGAGCTTTCATTAATCAAAAGAGAGTAGTTCCCAAGGTTTAGACAGAGAACACTTTCTTTATATGGAACACACTACAACACCACCGACACTCCAAATTTGCTCACCTCAAAGGTCTGTTATTCTAGCAGAGTTTTTAAGCATAGGATTAGCACAGTACAATACACACTGAGCTAGAAAGTGACAAAGCCTCTTGGCATTTTTACAACAAAGTTGTTAAGCATAGGATTAGCTAGTGTCATCCACGCTGAAAAATGACAAAATCTTTTTACCATTCAGGGCACAGTATTACAGCTTTGGATTTGTAAAATACTATTCAAACCAAGCTAAATATAAGCAACCTCTGACCCATGTTTCACTTTTATTAGATCTTTTCAAAGAGGTATAGCTTTGACCAAACACAAGGGAGTAACCAGTATAAGTCCTATTGATTCCAGTTTGCTGCGGAAAAACTCAGACTTTGAGCAACCTGAATCTCTGGCCCAGCAGCAGTGCACCTTCATTGGATTGGGCTGGCAGGTTAGTCACGGCCCTCTAGAGGTTTTTAGAGCCAAAATGTTTCTATGTCCCAGGTTTTAGGATTTGTTAAGAGGAGTACACTTTCACCACGACCAAGGGTCCAGGACATTGGGGACAGCACTTGGGGGTCAAGACTCCAGCAAAGGCCACCAAGTAGGAACTGGGCAGTTGAGCAGTGGCAGAAAAGGCCTCTTGTAGCTTGTTGTGTCCCTCTAACTTGAAGAAGAGGTCAGCAGTATGATCCTTGGAATCCACTTCTTTGCCCTGGGTGCAAGTGGGACAGCTGGTCCAGTCTTCAGGGCTCTTCTCAGGTCACAGACAGCAGGTCCAGTCCTCTTCAGTTCCTCCACAGATCCAGAAAGTGTTCTGAGAGGAGTACTGCACTTGCCACGTTTCAGCCTGGCACCAGCCTGTGGGTATGGGAAACCTCTGGCCAATCCCTTTCCTATGGGGTAAAAGTTCCCAGGGGTGACCGTATCCAATTTTGCAGCATCACCTTAGTGCTCTACTACAAACAATCCCACACTGCCCCTCTCAACCTGAACCCTAGAAAGCATAACCTTTCCACCTCTGTGCAGAGCCCCTGTACCCACCTTTGAGGGTGTGGTCAGGGAAATAGGCAACCACTCTTCTGTAGGCACTTAAAACTGTTTCTGGGGCAGCTTCTCACCCCCTGGAATGTGTGCCTGGCTTACTAGGAAGAAGGGGCAGGCTCAGGTGTTTTGCTTTATCTGTCTCTGGCAGGGTAAGCCTTTTTAAAGTTAATTAGGTTTATTGGGAAAGTTTATTATTCTGAAGTTTTTTTTGGAACTCCACTTGAAAGAACATGATTATTCTTTCAGCTCTCCAACTCATACCTAAGGCCTCATTTGCTGAGAGAACTGTGTCAGACCGAGTTGATTCCAGTGCTCTAAATGATTATTTTTTAAGAACTGTCTTTATTCATAGTTGATTTAGCTCAGGAAAGAAGCAGCAGATAGTCTATAGTACCGCTAAATACTATAACTTTAAAGTCCATCGTTATCGGAAAAATCAGAGGGCAGCATTGATGGTGTTTACAAAGCATGCACCCACCATACTGACAAACTGATTGATAAGGCAGTTATATAGGCCACACTTCATGTTTCCTGTAAGCATTATCCCCTTGAGGCACCTTAATTTAAAAATGCATGCTTTGTGCCTAAAGCTGGATATGGCATATGCTGTCTTCCCACAACCACATAACATGTATTGTATACGAATGCATGTACGTAGTGCAGTTGAAGAGGACTTACGGCAGGATGACAAAGCAATTAAACAATTATTTTATTGGCAGTTCCTAAACTCTTAAATTAATGCTCTCGTTCCTTGACTTGCTTTTCTGAGAGAATAGATTTGTTCTTCAGCCGAATCAGATTGAAAAAAACAGTTGATTACTGGACTGTGATGATTCGTGAAACACAGATAAAGGGGAGGGGTACATGTGACCCGGAAGCAGGGGCTTCATTCAGATAACATATCCTTCCGGTGACACTGGCAGTTATACAGTCAGTTGTGAAGAAGGTGAGCTTGGTGCAAGAGTGTCAGCGTCACCATGAACTGGAGTTTTCCTACATTGCACATATAAATGTGTTTCAGTAGCAGCCTGGCTTGTTGTGATTATGGTACACTAAATTAATTGCACAAGAGTATGTGGGAAAATATAATCATTGATGTTGCTTCTCTGTGTGAAAGAATTATGTAAGGGAAAAAAATGTTCTCTTGCAAATGATGATACAAGCATAGCCAATACTACATCTTAGGTTGTTTGCGGGTCATGGCTGGCTCAGTTTATGTTTGTACTACAACAAGGTGTCATCCTTGGCTGTAGTACTGTAACTTATAGGTAACCTGATATTGATGCGCAACGTTGATTTCTTTAACAAAATACAAACTAAAACCGGGCACCCTTTCCTTCTAGGATAACTACATGCTCCCTGATGGAGGTAAAGTCACAATTCAAGAACGGCGGCTGCACGTAGGAGTCCACAATGGTTGTTGTTTTGTCCAGAAGCCCCAGGTTGTCGTCGTCGTTCCTGAGTCGGAAGTGATTAGAGGTCGATCTGCAAGTTTTAACAAGAAACGTGGCTCTAACCCTAAATTAAGGTACGTCAGAAAAAAAGAAAAGCAATGTTTACTGCCATATTTTCCAATACCTCTGTATCCTATTATAATTCACACACATACATATCTTTTCTTTCAATGAATGGAAGCTTTGATAATAGCACAACAGTGAGCAGGGACGATGTTCACTGGAAAAAAACACATCCACAGGAATCATTCACGTTTTCTTGGGAAAGGTGTCAGTGTCTCTACACGAAGAAAGACTATTACTTAAGAGTAACTTGATCAACGGGGTAGCTTGCTATATTTTCTTTGAATTTATGTTGCTAATCTGCTACTGAAGGAATAACCGAAAGTGTTATCATACGTGTGCATTTCAATATCATTCAGTGTAAGACCCTTACACAAAATAAATATTTATCTTTATTTCGGTCTTTCATTAACTGTACCCTTATCTCTATATTACATTAAAAACAGAATTACTTTAAATAGGCATATAGGATTCTAACGTAGAGAATATTAGGAAGAAGTGGAAGAAGGATCTATACACACATTTAAATGTAGGTAGGTGGCTGTTGAGATAGTAAACCGATATCGAAAAGGGTTTGTAGGGAGTATTATGTTAATTAGTAAACATACCTATTCGGAAAGTGTGTATATATATATATATATATAATTTGTGTGTGTGTGTATATATATATATATATATATATATATATATATATATATATATATATATATCCCAAACACGAAAAGCCCAGGCACCAGTCCATGTTAAAATCCAAGCATTTAATAGCATTTCTGAGCAGCAAAACAAAAAATCCTGACGCGTTTCGGCAACAGCATGCCTTGTTCACAGGTAAGTAAGAGCAGGTGTGAGTGAGCCAGTGCTTTTTAAATACACAGTCATGTGACTTCAATAACCAAACTACAACTCCCATAATGCACAGTTCTATATAAATAACTTCCTGAACTGGAGCGCTTAATTTCCATATAGCTGCAATAGCGTCACAGGTACTCCAGTTCACCGTACAAATGTTCTTATGTGCATTAGGTATCCATTACTTGATAGTCCACTTGCTTTTACAGTTGCTGCCCAGCATGATAACAGCAATACAAGGAATACATGAAAAGTAGGAGGAGAGGCACACTGTCTCCCTCCTATCCCTTGCTCCCCTCCATCACAATATATTTCTCAGATAAATGCCTTGTTTGCATGAAGGTAAGTGGGTCGGGCCCCTTCCATAAAACTATCATTGTCACCTCCTGCTCCGTAAGGGGCACAGACCCTGCAGGGCGGCCTGGGTTACTGGGGCGAAGCATCCCACAGAAAATATCTCCCAAACACGAAAAGCCCAGGCACCAGTCCATGTTAAAATCCAAGCATTTAATAGCATTTCTGAGCAGCAAGACAAAAAATCCTGACGCATTTCGGCAACAGCATGCCTTGTTCACAGGTAAGTAAGAGCAGGTGTGAGTGAGCCAGTGGGATGCTTTGCCCCAGTAACCCAGGCCGCCCTGCAGGGTCTGTGGCCCCTTACGGAGCAGGAGGTGACATATATATATATATATATTCGTCAAATGGCACCAAAGTTATAGGCAAAACAACAAATGATATTCCTATGGAAATTAGGTCCTAACTATAACTGCTTATTGGCGACACCTCCAGTATATAATGTGTGTGTGTTTGTGTGTGTGTATCTATATAATTATATATATATAGATACACACACAAACACACACACATTATATACTGGAGGTGTCGCCAATAAGCAGTTATAGTTAGGACCTAATTTCCATAGGAATATCATTTGTTGTTTTGCCTATAACTTTGGTGCCATTTGACGAATTTTCAGAAATTTTTTCAAAAGTAGTGTCCTGGTCACTTCAGCTGCTGTCAAAAAAGTTCAGTGGGAACCGTCAAGCGGTGGCCAAGACAAAGGTGGGAGGGTCCCAAAATGTGTTTTTGTCATGCAATTTCTTATAGGGATTTTAGATACGACTACAGCCCAAAACTCTGAACAGAATTACAACAAAGTTGGCAGAAAGCTAGACCTTAGTCCAGAAAGATCCCTTTTGTAATTTGGTGAAAACCCTTTCAATGGCTTTTGGGTTATTAAAGAAAAAAGAAATATAGATATCTGGGGACGTGGATGTTCACAGATCTGACAGACCTCATGCTGAGATCTGATTTCCTGCCAGCACTTTAACCAGGAAGTGTTGGCAGCCATCTTGGGGCTCGGAATCAGTCTAGTCCCAAGAAAAAAGTAAAAACAAATAAGCAGAAGCGGTCAGGGTTTGAATACCCTGAGCCCCTAGGCATAGTGGTGGGGTTCCACAGGGACCCCACCAGGGCCCAAAAACATTTTCGTTTTAATTTCTTGCCGCTAATCCATGAAGGATCTGCAAATCTAAGCAACAATTTAAAAAAACACAAGTGCAGATACCCATGCTTTTTTTATAATTTGCCCCCCAGTTGAGCCTGGTTCCCGGGGTGGATTTATTATTATTATGGGGGAAAGGGGTGCTCGTTGCCCCCCTCCCGAGGCCAATTTCGATCCCGGGGACCATCATCCTCCTGGAGCCTGGCTAAATCTGTTAAGTGGGCTGGAGGCCATCACATGAAAGCAGTCAAGACACCTTCGGAAAATTGCAAAATATATTAGAAATGGCACAAGGTTTTTCCTCCCAACACGTTTCAGCCGTAGCCTTGATCAAGGTCTGTTATCTTGAACAGCCCAAAAATTGAGGGATGGCCTTTCCTGATTACTGCTGTACCTTAGCTGCGTTCTAACACTGAAAGCACAAAAAAAATCCCACAGGGAAAAAAACACCAATCAACTGACATACAACAAAGTCCAACTAAAAATTTGCAGACTGCAAACGCAAAGTTCCCTCCTGCAAAAAAAACAAAGAACACTCATACAATTACCACACCCAGTGTCGTATTACAAGGTGTGCCTGTCACTGTGTAATGTTAATGCAGACACAAATTTTCAGATGCGCCTATCACTGTGTATTTACTCTTTTTACTTTGATCTCTGTTCACCATTCAAATGGACACACTTCCAATGCAGCAAGATGTCTCAACCGTTTTACAACAGCTGAAATGAGCTTCTAATCTTTTCTTTTATGTATGAATTCTGTTTATAAAATTTCCAAGAAATCAGTTAAATACACAGCTGATCGCCTACAACCCAGGCGGCCGGCAGCAACGGAAAACCTATCAAAGTGGAGAGTAATCAAAGCTGTCCGCCTACAAACCTAGGGCCAGCAGCGTTGCTATGGGATAGTGTTCATTTATTGATTAACCAAATAAAAATGTCCCAGAACATGGGAAGAACAAACATTCCCCCACCCCTTCCTCCTAAGTGCATTGGTGTGCTAGGACATATGACCTACATGGTGGGTTAAGAGCCACGTGGGAGGGAGGGTGCTCATGTAGGAGGCAGAGGCAGGCGTGACGGTCATTAGTCGGAATTGTCAATGTAATCGTCAAGGCGCTGGGCAATTGCTGGTGACACGCACACCATGGCAAGTATGTGCTACAGTTTGTGTAACCAAGCGTTATATTGGGGGGATCTGTCAGTGCCCCAGAGGGAGACTAACACCTGGTGGACTGCTCCCAGGGCTAGGGCCATTAATGTGCCTTGACGGGGTCATAGGGGGAACGTCAGGGGGTTAGGTAGTCCTAGGATTATATATGCTGGGAATTGTGGTAAAGGCATTGTCGATGTCATCCAGCACCCGGGTCCAAAACTGGGAAAGCTTGGGACAGTGGCATATAGTAGGTGAAGAAAGGTACCGTGCCGTCGCAACCCCACCAGCACTCTTTGGAACGTTTGTGATTTCATGCACGAAGGTGGACCGGAGTTAAGTACCAATATGAGAATACTTTGTACGCTATCTCTATGCTGAAGGCAGTGTCGAGCTCTGTGAAAGATGTCTGATTATGTGTGCCAGACAGGGAACACCCAATCTTGGCCTCCCAGAGTCCCTGCTCAGGTGTACAGGGGAGGGTCTTTATCATCAGGAGGATGATGTATAGCTTAGAGATCAGGCATCTGTCCGACGTCTCCCGAATGAGCCATTTTTCAAAGGGTATCAGGGCCCTTTCGGTGTGGGGTCTAATAGTGGGGTGTAGCACCCAGTGATGAACATGCAGGTAATGGACCCTATCCGCTTTATCCAGCCCATAATCGGCCTTGAGTTGATCAGAGGGGATTATCTCCTGGGGGGTCACACAAGCAGTCAATGCGTTTGCAGCCACCGCCACGCCACTTCTGAAAGCGAGTAGCATCAAGTCCTGAAGCAAACTCTTGGTCCCAATATTGGTATCATTGAGGAGCGGAAGGTTGTTAGACCCGCCCTCACTGCCACCACCTCCCACACGCACAGGATAGGGTTAGTCACGGTGGAAATATAGAGTCCCCCAGGCCCTGTGCCGTTTAGAGAGCCATGGTTCCGTCCATATGTGGGAGCCCGCCACTGCTTGGTCCATAAAACACTAGTGCTTCTCTAAGGGGCCTACTCCATTCCACTAGGAATCGGAGTTGTAATGCGTGGCAGTATCGCAGGAGGGAGGGTAACGCAAGGCCCCCGTCATGCTTGGATTGGTATATAAGTTGTCTGTGGAAGAAGGTCGCTTAGGTAGGATATTATAATTAAGGGAGAATGTTTTAAAGAGTGAGCTGGCCAGTTAAATCCCTAGATATGGTATGTGTGATGGGGCCCAGTCAAACGGAAAGTGGGTCTCTATGGCTGCTTCTGTGGAGGTAGAGGCGGAGAGGTTTAAGAAAAGGGATTTTTGCATATTGGCTTTAAAGCCGGTATATTCGTCAAATGTTTGGAGTTCAGCCACTGAAGCTGGGAGGGGAGACAGTGGGTCAGAGAGAGCCAGGATCACATAGCCTGTATATAGGCTTATTAGATGGTCTTCAGCCCCGGATGGGATTGCCGTGATGGCAGGGTGTGCCTGGATGTGTTGGGCCAGTGGCTCCATATATAGGGCAAACAGGAGAGGGTATATGCGGTGGACTAAGATGGCGGTGAATATTTTTGCGTCCACGTTTAGGAGGGATATGGGCCTGTAGGACCATTAGAGCTTAGGGTCCTTGCCAGGCTTAGGGATGATGGAAATGGAGGCTTTGAGCATGGAGTCTATAAGGGTAGTTGATGTATGCATATGTCTTGTGCTCCACGGAGTAGTGTGTGTAGTCATTCGTTGTGGGATGAAGCGTGCGCCTGATGTCAGCGAGGCCGCAATCAAACGGCCAGCTTGAACCCTCTGCCGAAAGAGCCCCTATCTGCTCAAAGCGTTGAGCAGAGCGGTCAAGGACATTGTCCATCACCAGGTTAAGATTGCCGCCTATTAGAAGTGTGACATCAGGGGTCTGGAGGAGGGGAGCGATTGCATCTAGTAGAAAGGGTTCTTGTTGCTTGTTGGGGTTGTAAATACACACCAGTGTGAAGTGAAAAGACCCTAATCTAAGGCGATATGCTAGAAGCCGACCCTTTACCTCTATGACTTTAGAGACAAGTCGCCCCAGAATCGATAGGAAAATAGGATTGCCCCCCACCCTTTTCGAGGGGCTGGAGGACAATACCTGCTTAGGGAACCAGGAGGAACGCATAAACGGGGTGTCTTTGGTTAGAAGATGGGTTTCTTTGAGGAGGCATATATTGCTGCCTGTATGTTCTAGTAAGGATAAGACCACTCGTCTCTTTACAAGATTGTTAAGGCCTCTGACGTTGAGGATCACTATTTTAAGGGCCTTAGACATATCAAGGTACATGGAGGAGGTGCTTTATATCTTGGCCAGGAGTGGAGAGAGCAGTAGCTGCTAGCCCCACTTGGAGGACCCCCACCCACATAGCCCATGAAATAAAGATGTCCTTGTGTGTGGAGGAAACAAAACCTGCAAACAATGAAAACACAGAAAACCATCAGAGACATGATGAAGGAGTCCATCATCGATAGTAAACATGTAGTGTAGCCATGCTGGCTGAAGAAAGGTTGCATGACCACGGGATCTGTGGTCAGCAAGCATGTCCCTTACTTAGTGGTGGAGCCGTCCGTCCCCGCCTGCATAGTGCCCCCAGGGCCACATGAGTAGGAAGACAGGGTGGTTAGAGCGCCCCTGCTGTTAGCCCCCAGGCCACTCTGCTTCCACGGCCAAAGTCAGTGGGACTGACTGGCCTTCCTTGACCATAGTGAGGGAGTCTGACTTAGTTCTGGCAATGGCCCCTCCGGCCCTGCGCCATCTCAATGACTTGTGCTTCTTGTTGGCCTGGGAATCCTCTGGGCTGTCGGCTGCTGCAGTGCTGGGTATGCCCAGAAGGTTACAGGCTTCAGTGAGGTTTCGTAGTTGAAGGAGTTTGCCATTGCACCGGAAGATGACTTCGAGCAGATGACCCTATAAATAGGAGATTCCCGCCTTCCGGAGGTGGGTCGTGGCAGGGCAGAAGTACTGATGTTTTTGGAGAGTTATAGCTGCTAGATCTTGATATAACACAGAGGAGTGGCCCCTAAACTGGACTGGAGCGGGTGTGCCTCTCTGACATTGCGGAAGATGGCCTCTTTCATTTGGAAGTCGTGAACTCAGGTCAGAATATTGGCAGGAGGGGAATTGTCCAGGCTTGTGGGGCCCACCCAATTCACACAGTCCATCTGAATGTCCTTGTCCTCCGAGGTAGCCAGGATATGGCGAAACAAGGCTCCCACATATTCTTTGAGGTCCAAACCTTCAGCGCAGGACGGAACCCCTCTGATTCTTACGTTGTTCTGTCGTGAGCGGTTCTCCAAGTCCTAATTGTGGGTATGGAGTTCAATGTGCTGGTCCCGCAAACGGAGAATCTCCTGGTGCAGCCACTCCACCTCCTCCTCAAGTCCGGCTTTGCGGTCCTCCATGTTTGAAACGCTGTTACCAATTTCATCCCTATTCCGTTGCACCTCGCCCAGGTCCGCCAAGAGATCCCTCTTGACCGTCTGTATGTCGTCATGGAGTGAAGAAAAGAGCACCTCCATAAAGGGCCTGGTCACTGGTCCTTCTTAGGAGTTGTGGCCATCGAGGGCCCAGGCCTTCTGGGAGGGGGTTTACCAACCTCCAAGGGTCCCAGGCTTTGTTAGCATGTCTTTGAGTGAACGGTCCTTTGTGGACCTGGCGGAAGCCATGTTATGAAGCAGCAGGGAGTGATGCGTTTGTGCCGGTCCATGTCCGTCAAGTGCTGTGCGGCCAAAAGCTAGCAAGGCTTGCTGGTGCTCCAAGCCAAAGGGGGCGAAAGATGTGATGTCTTATGGCGCATGCTCCAGGCACCCAGTCCAGTGCTGTCAACAGGACCTGGTGGGAAGGAGTCATGCAGGGGCCCAGCAAACTTGTCTCCAAGTCTGTGCGAAGTTCTTAAGTCTGTCAGGGGGGCCAACCCCCCATGGAGGGGGGCAGGAAAAAGTGGGGGAAGATCCCCAGAATCCACAAAATTCTCCCCTCGCCAAAGTCCAGTGGTTGGTCCCCAAACATGTTGCGCGGGTTCTTCAAGGTCTGTAAGTAGGAGGGAGTGGTGCGTCAGGTGGTGGGCCTCAGGACCATACTCACATTATGCTGTGGCCCAGGAACACAGGACAGGGGAGCTCAGGGCAAATGTGCCACAGAGCGGGCCAAGATACAGCTCCAGCAGTCCGAAGCCCTAGTTGCATTCTTGACGCATAAAGAAGTGGCAGTCCAGTGCACGGGGATGCAGGTGTCCTCCTTGGCCCTCCCCATGTGTGTTAGAGGCAGCCATGCTGACCCCGCTCCCAGCAGCCACACGCTGACTCCGATGAGTGCCCACTCGCATGGGCCCAGAGCCACCCCTGGCAGGGTGGGTGGGGTGGTGGGTGGCGGAGCCAACCAGAGAGGCACCCTTGGAGTCCTTGTTCGTGAGGGGTCTCCCACTGAGTGGGGCGATGAACAGGAGGGGATCTGGGCCCGGGAGTCTAGCCCTCCTTTTGCACAGGTGCCAAACTGCGTGGGCTGCTCCAAAGCTCCAGGAAGCCGCCATGTTGGGCAGCAGCAGGGTACTAGAATAATTCATATCCCGGCACCCGAGGATCCGCAGCGTCGCAGCAGCTCGGTTAGTGCTGGGGACTGGGCCCAGACAGCAGGCCCCCCTCCTCGCCAGCGCCAGGCCACCTGCCCACCTCTCCACCTAAGGCAGCTGCACCCGCCATGTTAGACGGCGGCAGAGTCCAGAGTGGATCTAGTCGTGGCCCACCACGGGCCAGCCTCAGTCCTGCGGTCAGCACCAGCACAGTGGCCGCAGGCTCTGGAGTGTGCCGGGACACAGAGGCAATCTGGGATGTCCGGTCCCTAGGGTGCTTTTGCGTGCTTTAAAGATGGTGAGGACGGAACGGCCACGAAACACATCTTACCCACGTGCCATCTTGACCACACCTCCCTAATCTTTTCTTTTAAAGACGAACCACCTTGTTTCCACAACTTAATCTCCCTATAATGAGCCCTATCTTCCAAATTGGCTGAGATGAACACAGTGTCTTTTCTTCAGGAAATACCGCTAGTTTCCTTAGCATGATTATGTTGCAGTGAACTACGCAGCTTATTTTCTTCAGGAAATACTACTTGTTTCCTTAGCGCGGTGACGATGTGGTGAACTACACTGTTGATGGCAGTGCGCGCACAAGGACTAGAGCTCACTTCCTTTCCAGCTTGAATACCAGTATGCGGGACTGCACAGTGAACGTCACACGAGGAAGCACAATGGTGAATTACAAGCTGAAACAGCAGTGTAGGGCACTGTGAATGGTAGTGCAAGGGAGCACAATGGTAAATGAAGTTTCTTTCTTTCTTTATTCTTCCTTTATTTTTTGCACCATTTGGGCCCCGCAATTCGGTAAGAACACTTCCACCATGGGAAGAAATGTGGTTCCATCCACAGTGCGACCAGACTGACACCAGAACTCCCAGCCACCTCACCTCGAATTTGGTATGAAAGTTCTCCAACCAAATCTTTATTTTTCTCGTTGCCAATGTAACATAATCAAACTCTCCTGCAGTGAAAAAGCACCAACAGGTTAATGTTTCCAATGAATTTATTAAGTTAGGAGAAACAACCCACCACCCTCCATACTGCTTCTTCAGATCCTGTTTTTCAACAACACCATTCTATCAAAGTGCAGCTGTACCCAACATATTCTAAAGGCATCAATGCATTCTAGTTACAGCCTTAGTTACCACACAGGCATCTACCAGTCAGACAAACCTGAATGCCTTTTCCACCTGTTCCCCCGAAAGAGTCCAAATGAGTGAAGACCTTAGAGAAGAGGGTATTTTCTTTCACCATCTTGGCCTTCAGGTCCTTGAATGCCAGTCGGCAGCTGGGCCTCTGTTCCCTTGCTCTTTGGAAATCAGTGGCTCAAGTCCTCCCAGGTGTCTCAGAAAATCACTGACTTATCGTAACCTAAGGTATACAGGATGGTTAGAGTGTAGCCAAGTTAACAATTCATTGTGGCTTGGACACCACAAATTCGATTGGTAAAAGCGTCACCATTCCCTACCATGCCCGGCTGCGGTCATTGGTATTTTCAGGCAATGCCCAATCTTCCTCATGGACTCATCAGTTTGGGGACAAGGCAAATTCGACTCTGAAGCAGTTCAAAGATACTAGGGTACAGCACGCTCCCTGGGTTTATCTGCCCCACATCTCCAACTGCATCACCCATACCATTCCTTTCTGAGCTTTAGCAGAGGTACCCCACACTGACAGCGAATGCAGCCTCAGCAGGGTACCCAGTAGTTCGGCACTTGAGGCCAGGGCTCCCACTGAACCTGCTGACAGGGTTGATCATTCAGTCAGTCTACTGTTCCCTCCTGCAGCTTCACCTCCCAAACCCCATTGGCATGCTCTTGGTGGAGCAGAGCCACCTGGCTGGAGGCACGGTCCAACGATCCTTGCCGGGTTGGCAGACAATAAAATTGGACAGGTTGGTCCTTCAGATAATCAAATCAAATCAAATCATTAACATTTATAAAGCGCGCTACTCACCCGTGCGGGTCTCAAGGCGCTAGGGGGGAAAGGGGGGGTTATCGCTGCTCGAACAGCCAAGTCTTTAGGAGTCTCCGGAAAGCGGAGTGGTCCTGGGTGGTCCTGAGGCTGGTGGGGAGGGAGTTCCAGGTCTTGGCCGCCAGGAAGGAGAAAGATCTCCCACCCGCCGTGGAGCGGCGGGTGCGAGGGACGGCAGCAAGTGCGAGGCCAGCGGAGCGGAGGGGGCGGGTGGGGACGTAGAAGCTGAGGCGTCTGTTGAGGTATTCCGGTCCCTTGTTGTGGAGGGCTTTGTGTGCGTGGGTGAGAAGACGGAAGGTGATCCTTTTGCTGACTGGGAGCCAATGCAGGTGTCTCAGGTGTGCGGAGATGTGGCTGTTGCGGGGTACGTCGAGGATGAGGCGGGCCGAGGCGTTTTGGATGCGTTGCAGGCGGTTTTGGAGTTTGGCGGTGGTCCCGGCGTAGAGGGTGTTGCCGTAGTCCAGGCGACTCGTGACAAGGGCGTGGGTCACGGTTTTTCTGGTGTCGGTGGGGATCCAGCGGAAGATCTTGCGGAGCATGCGGAGAGTGAGGAAGCAGGCGGAGGACACGGCGTTGACTTGCTTGGTCATGGTGAGAAGAGGGTCCAAGATGAAGCCGAGGTTGCGGGCGTGGTCTGCGGGGGTCGGTGCGGTGCCGAGGGCCGTGGGCCACCAGGAGTCGTCCCAGGCGGACGGGGTGTTGCCGAGGATGAGGACTTCCGTTTTTTCAGAGTTCAGCTTTAGGCGGCTGAGCCTCATCCAATCTGCGACGTCCTTCATACCCTCTTGTAGGTTGGTCTTGGCGCTGGCGGGGTCCTTGGTGAGGGAGAGTACAAGTTGGGTGTCGTCGGCGTAGGAGGTGATGATGATGTCGTGCTTGCGTACGATGTCGGCGAGGGGGCTCATGTAGACATTGAAGAGTGTCGGGCTGAGCGATGAGCCTTGAGGTACGCCGCAGATGATCTTGGTGGGTTCTGAGCGAAACGGAGGGAGGTAAACTCTTTGGGAGCGGTTAGCGAGGAAGGAGGCGATCCAGTCCAGGGCCTGGCCTTGGATCCCGGTGGAGCGTAGGCGGGTGATTAGGGTGCGGTGACAGACGGTGTCAAAGGCAGCCGAGAGGTCGAGGAGAATGAGGGCGACTGTTTCACCGTTGTCCATCAGGGTTCTGATGTCGTCTGTGACTGAGATGAGGGCGGTTTCCGTGCTGTGGTTGGTTCGGAATCCGGTTTGTGAAGGGTCGAGCAGGTTGTTGCCTTCCAGGAAGGTGGTCAGCTGTTTGTTGACGGTCTTTTCTATTACCTTGGCTGGGAAAGGTAGAAGAGAGATGGGGCGGAAGTTTTTCAGGTCGCTTGGGTCAGCCGTAGGTTTCTTTAGTAGGGCGTTGACTTCAGAGTGCTTCCAGCATTCGGGGAAGGTAGCAGAAGAAAAAGAAGAGTTGATGACGGTCTGGAGGTGCGGGGCGATGATGTCGTCGGCTTTGTTAAAGATGAAGTGCGGGCAGGAGTCCGAAGGGGCGCCGGAGTGGATAGAGTTCATGATGGATTTGGTTTCTTCCGTGTTGATGTGGGTCCAGTTGTTGAGGGTGATGTCCGGGGAAGCGGGTTCAGTGGTGTATGGTTGGGTCTGGTGTCCGAAGCTGTCGTGGAGGTCGCTGATCTTGCGATGGAAGAAAGTGGCGAGGGATTCGCACAAATCCTGTGAGGGCGTGACGGCGTTGGCGCTGGCGCTGGGGTTGGAGAACTCTTTGACGATGCTGAAGAGTTCTCTGCTGTTGTGGCTGTTTTTGTCTAGTCTGTCGGTGAAAAAGTTCCTTTTGGCAGTGCGGATCAGGTGGTGGTGTTCGCGTGTAGCGTTCTTGAGGGCGGTCATGTTGTCAGCGGTGTGGTCCTTGCGCCAGGCCTTCTCAAGGGCACGACAAGTTTTCTTTGATTCTTTGAGGGTGTCAGAGAACCAGAGAGGTTTTTTGGTGTTGGTCTGTCGATGCGTGCGTTTGAGGGGAGCAAGGTTGTCAGCGCAGTTGGAGATCCAGTTTGTGAGGTTGAGAGCTGCGTCGTTGGGGTCGGTGGTGAGGGTGGGTTGGTTGGCGGCGAGAGCGGAGAAGAGTTGCTCTTCAGGGATCTTGTTCCACTGTCGATGAGGGATGGGTTGAGTGCGGAGGTGGGAGGTCTCGCGTCGGAATGTGAAGTGGACGCAGCTGTGGTCGGTCCAGTGTAGGGCAGAGGTGTGGCTGAAGAAGACGTGTTTGCTGGCGGAGAAGATAGGGTCGAGCGTGTGTCCGGCGATGTGGGTGGCGGTGTTCACCAGTTGTTTGAGGCCGAGGTTGGCGAGGTTGTCGAGCAGGGTGGTGGTGTTGGGGTCGTTGTTTTGTTCCAGATGGAAGTTGAGGTCGCCTAGGAGGATGTAGTCCGGTGAGGCGAGGGCGTGCGGGGAGATGAAGTCGGCGATGGCGTCGCTGAAAGAGGCGCGAGGTCCGGGAGGACGGTAGACGAGGGATCCTCTGAGGGTGGTCCTTGGGTCGGTGCGAATCTGAAAATGCAGGTGTTCAGCGGCGAGGGGGGGGGTCTTCGGTGGAGGTGGTGACGCTGATGGAGTCTTTGAAGATGATGGCGACACCTCCTCCTACTTGGTTGGTGCGGTCTTTTCTGGAGATCTTGTAGCCTTCGGGGATGGCGGGTAGCGATGTCTGGAGCAGAGGAGGCGTTCATCCATGTCTCCGTGATGAAGGCGACGTCCGGGGCTGTGGAGTCCAGGAGGTCCCAAAGTTCAACGGCGTGCTTGTGGACGGAACGAGCGTTGATCAGGATGCACTTGAGGTGGTTGATGGCGCGTGGGCTTGTGGTCGTGGTAGTTGCGTGGTGGAAGATGCGTTTGCAGGAGTTGCAGGCGAAGGGTCCATGGGTGCGTTTGGGGTGAGCTAGGAAGCAGGTTTTGGAGCGCCCTGGGTTGAGGGCGTGGAGGGTGGTGGGGTCGTAGCGGATCAGCGGGGCTTGGGGGAGCTGGGGACCAGGGGTCGTGGCGCTGGGCGCGGGCCAGGCGCGGACGGGCGCAGACGGGCTTGCCTCTGGCGCGCCTCCGGCGCGCCAGCGGCGTGCCCGCTGCGCAGTCGCGCAGCGGCCGCCATAAGAGGTAGGAGGGGGGGGGAGGGGTCAGCTGGGGGCGAATGGGAGCTGGGGGGCGGGGGCGTGCAGGAGGTCGCGGCGGGAAAGCGCGAGGGAGGGGGGGGGACAGGTAGAGTGAGAGGAGCTGGGGGAGGGGGTTTAGGGTGGAGGAGGGTGAGTGTTAGGAGGTTTGGAGATTAGGGAGAGAGATAGGAGTAGGGTTGTGAAGATAGGGGAGGGGGGGTTGTAGAGGTGGGTGAGGGAGAGAGGTAGAGTGAGAGGATAGGGAGATAGGTAGTAGAGGGGGTGGCGGGAGGGGGGGAGAGATAGAGAAATAGATAGAGAAAATAGATAGAGAAGTCGATAGATAGGGAAATAGATAGATAGACAGATAGACAGATAGGTAGGTAGGAGGAGGTGGAGAGTGGGGGAGTTAGATAGTGAGATAGGGAGCTAGAGAGATAGGAAGATAGGAGGAGTGAGGGAGGTAGATAGCGAACGGGTTAGCTAGGGGTGAGAGAGGGGGAGGCGAGTGAGGGAGGGGGATGAGGAAGGAGCAGGAGGGCAGGCTCGGGGGAAGAAGACGGAGGAGGTAGAAGAGCCGAAGACAGGAGAACAGAAGACAGGAGAACAGAAGACAGGAGAACAGAAGACAGGAGAACAGAAGACAGAAGAACAGAAGACAGAAGAACAGAAGACCGGAAGAGCAGATGACAGAAGAACAGAAGAACAGAAGAACAGAAGAACAGAAGAACAGAAGAACAGAAGAACAGAAGAACAGAAGACAGAAGCACAGAAGATCGGAAGAGCAGAAGAACAGAGAAGAACAGAGAAGAACACAGAAGAACACAGAAGAACCGAGAAGAAGAACATAGAAGCACCGAGAAGAACAGAGAAGAAGAACACAGAAGACCGGAAGAACACAGAAGAACAGAAGGGAAGAACAGAAGAACAGAAGAGAAGAACAGAAGAACACAGAAGAAGATTGCAGAGGGGGAGCGAGGAGGAAGAGACAGAGAGGAGGAAAAGAAGCAGGAGCAGGAGAGAAGGTGAGTGGCGCGGGCAGGGCGAGGGGCTGGGAGGAGGGGGGTACTTACAGTTAGGTGGGTCTCAGGAACACTGGAACTCGGGAACTTGGAGGAGCTGCAGCGGCAGGGGGAGCGACCTACCCTTGGGTCAAGGGTCGCTACCACTGTCGCGGAGCGGCCGCCATAAGAGGTAGGAGGGGGGTGGAGGGGTCAGCTGGGGGCGAATGGGAGCTGGGGGGCGGGGGCGTGCAGGAGGTCGCGGCGGGAAAGCGCGAGGGCGGGGGGGGGGGGACAGGTAGAGTGAGAGGAGCTGGGGGAGGGGGTTTAGGGTGGAGGGGGGTGAGTGTTAGGAGGTTTGGAGATTAGGGAGAGAGATAGGAGTAGGGTTGTGAAGATAGGGGAGGGGGGGTTGTAGAGGTGGGTGAGGGAGAGAGGTAGAGTGAGAGGATAGGGAGATAGGTAGTAGAGGGGGTGGCGGGAGGGGGGGGAGAGATAGAGAAATAGATAGAGAAAATAGATAGAGAAGTCGATAGATAGGGAAATAGATAGATAGACAGATAGGTAGGTAGGAGGAGGTGGAGAGTGGGGGAGTTAGATAGGGAGATAGGGAGCTAGAGAGATAGGAAGATAGGAGGAGTGAGGGAGGTAGATAGCGAACGGGTTAGCTAGGGGTGAGAGAGGGGGAGGCGAGTGAGGGAGGGGGATGAGGAAGGAGCAGGAGGGCAGGCTCGGGGGAAGAAGACGGAGGAGGTAGAAGAGCCGAAGACAGGAGAACAGAAGACAGAAGAACAGAAGACAGAAGAACAGAAGAACAGAAGAACAGAAGACCGGAAGAGCAGAAGACAGAAGAACAGAAGACAGAAGAACAGAAGACAGAAGCACAGAAGACCGGAAGAGCAGAAGAACAGAGAAGAACAGAGAAGAACACAGAAGAACACAGAAGAAGAACACAGAAGCACCGAGAAGAACAGAGAAGAAGAACACAGAAGACCGGAAGAACACAGAAGAACAGAAGGGAAGAACAGAAGAGAAGAACAGAAAAACACAGAAGAAGATTGCAGAGGGGGAGCGAGGAGGAAGAGACAGAGAGGAGGAAAAGAAGCAGGAGCAGGAGAGAAGGTGAGTGGCGCGGGGCAGGGCGAGGGGCTGGGAGGAGGGGGGTACTTACAGTTAGGTGGGTCTCAGGAACACAGGAACTCGGGAACTTGGAGGAGCTGCAGCGGCAGGGGGAGCGACCTACCCTTGGGTCAAGGGCACACCTCTCCCTTTGTTGCATCTCAGCCACACCTTCCACTGTCCACAGAATGACTGACGGAAATCTGTTTGCCCAGTTCATGGCAAGAAGTGCAAGCCCTTTTGGCCAAAAAAGCTAACGAGAGGGTGCCCGCACCAAAAGTAGGCTGTGGTTGTTATTCCCACTAAGTTTTTGATCCAAAGATGGATGGAGACCTTTGTCCTATATTAGACCTGTGCTGTCTCTGAAAGGAACAATTCAAGATGCTAACACTGGCCCAGGTCTTGCCTTCCCACGACCCTGGAGAACTGATAGTGGCCTTAGACCTGCGAACGCCTGCTTCCATATACCTTTTCTGCACAGCCATTGGGCCTACCTGCGGTTTGTGGAGTGACTGGAGCATTTTTAGTTCACTGTGCTCTCCTTTGGTCTCGCCAGTGCACCTTGGCTGTTCACTAAAGTGGATGGCAGTGGGTGCAGCACACCATCAGAGGTTGGGGGTCCCAGTCTACCCCTACATCAATGACTCACACTTGTAAACCACCTCCAGACTGCAACTACCCTTCTGTTATCCTTGGGGTTCACTATCAATGCGATTAAATCAAACCTAACTCCTTCTCAGACACTCCTCTTCATCGGAGCCATCCTGAACATGGTAAGGTTTCGTAACGTTCCCACGTAAAGGGGAGTTCAGGACATTCAGGCTATGGCCCAGATCTTTCAGCCTCTGTCCTCTATCTCATTGAGGTCGAATCAGAGGCTGTTGGGTCGGATGGCCTCCTGCATCCTGCTGGTCAAACATGCCAGGTGGCATATGTGGATCCTGCAGTCGGAACTGAAGTCTCAGTGATCCCACCATCAACTTTCTGCCTTTTTTATGGTTGCCTGGTCCAGCCCTCTTTGTTTCAATTACTGGTTGTGATGCATTTTTTTAAAGGTCTGCAAACACTTGATTCCTCCCTCTCCTATTCCCATACCACAGTGGCACCTGAACTTGGTCCTCACATATTTGAATATTTGATGTGTGCTTTCCTTGAACCCCTTCACAGCTGTCCTTTGCGCCTTCTCACGCTGAAGTCCATGTTCCCTATTGCCATCACCTAACTGTGGTTAGTGTGAAGAATTTAGGCCCTTTGTTAACCCCCCCATACACCACCTTCTTCACAGACATACTGGCTCTACAGGTTAAAGCATACTTCTTGATAAACGCAGTGATGCCGATCCACATCAGTCAAACGTTCCCCCTGCTGGCATTCTACGATCTACCTTACCTCTCTAAGGAGGAGGTAGTACTTCATTAATCAGAACATCAATCATACCTGAGACACCAGTGAACGATAAGCTCTTTGTGCAGTTTGCTGGAGTTGAAGTAAAAGCAAAGGCCGTGAAGAAAAAAACATCTCCTGCTGGATGGTGCTAGGCATCGAAATCTGCCACGCTTTCACCAAAAAGCAGCTTCCAGAATGACTGCCAGTTTATTCCACCAGGGTTAAGGCTGCTTCCACTGTATTGGCACATGGAGTTGCTGTCCTGAGTATTTGCCTGACAGCAACGTGGACGTCACGCCACACGTTCACAAAGCTCTGCTGCCTTGTCAGCCAGGTTCATTGAGAGGGGCATTTCATTTGCTCGGTCCTATATGATTGTTTGGTTTGAACCAATTCACTGACCTACCTCCTAATTGGTGCTGCTTTGGTGCTGATTCAAAAGGTGAGGAATTTGCAGTTAGCAGTCTCTGTCAGAATAAAAAGTTACGTGCCTTTGGTAATGCTGTTTTTGGTAGAGGTTCTGTCTAACCACAGATTCCTTACAAACACTCCTATCCTCCCCTTTCTATGAGTTGGGCTTTGTAGGAAGTTGGCTCTGTATCTACTATCTCAAAGTAAGAGATAGTGTGCACAGAGTCCAAGGGTTCCCCTTAGAGGTAAGATAGTGGAAAAATTAGATAATTCTAATGCTCTATTTTGTGGTAGTGTGGTCGAGCAGTAGGCCTATCAGAGGGTAGTGTTAAGCATTTGTTGTACACACACAGGCAATAAATGAGGAACACACACTCAAAGACTTACTCCAGGCCAATGGGTTTTTATATAGAAAAATATATTTTCTTAGTTTATTTTAAGAACCACAGGTTCAAGATTTGAAGTAAAGACATAAAATGCAAGGTACTCCACACAGGTAAGTTAGGAACTTTGAATTAAAGCAATATCATATAGAGTCTTTGTTAAAATGGCAATAAGCTATATTAAAAGTGGACACAGTGCAAAAATCTACAGTTCCTGGGGGAGGTAAGTATTGGTTAGATTGTGAGGTAAGTAAGACACTTACAAGTCTCAGTTCCTGGGCGTAGGCAGCCCACCGTTGGGGGTTCAAGGCAACCCCAAAGTTACCACACCAGCAGGTCTGGGCCGGTCAGGTGCAGAGGTCAAAGAGGTGCCCAAAACACATAGGCACCTATGGAGAACAGGGGTGCTCCGGTTCCAGTCTGCCAGCATGTAAGTACCTGCGTCCTCGGGGGCAGACCAGGGGGGTTTTGTAGAGCACGGGGGGGAACACAGGTAGGCACACAAAACACACCCTCAGCGGCACAGGGGCGGCTGGGTGCAGTGTGCAAAGCAGGCATCGGGTTTTAGATAGGAAACAATGGGGGGACCCGGGGGTCATTCTAGCGGTGCAGGCAGGCACATGGGGGGGCTTCTCGGGACAGCCACCACCTGGGCTAGGCAGAGGGTCGCCTGGGGGTCACTCCTGCACTGAGGTTCGGTTCCTTCAGGTCCTGGGGGCTGCGGGTGCAGTGCTTGGTCCAGGCGTTGGGTCCCTTGTTACAGGCAGTCGCGGTCAGGGGGGGGTCCAGGGGAGTCGTCTTGGGCTACTCACGGGGTCGCAGTCGCCGGGGAGTCCTCCCTGTGGTGTTGGTTCTCTGGATCTCGAGCCGGGGGCGTCTGGTGCAGAGTGAGAAGTCTCACGCTTCCGGTGGGAAGAGTGAGTTCTTTGAAAGTTGCTTCTTTGTTGCAAAGATGTAGCTGTTTTTGAGCAGAGCCGCTGCTCACAGAAGTTTCTTGGTCCTGGGGCTCAGGGCAGTCCTCTGAGGCTTCAGAGGTCGCTGGTCCCTGTTGGATGCATCGCTGGTTGCAGGTTTTCGACTCTGGAGACAGGCCGGTAGGGCTGGCGCCAAAGCAGTTGTCGTCTTCCTCCTTCTCTGCAGGCTTGTAGGTCAGCAGTCCTTCTTTGTAGTTCAGGATGCAGGAATCTGCTTTCCTGGGTTCTGGGGTGCCCCTAAATACTAAATTTAGGGGTGTGTTTAGGTCTGGGAGGGCAGCAGCCAATGGCTACTTTCCTGGAGGGTGGCTACACCCTCTTTGTGCCTCCTCCCTGAGGAGAGGGGAGCACATCCTAATCCTATTGGGGAAATCCTCCAAACTTAAGATGGAGGATTTCTTAAGGCATGGGTCACCTCAGCTCAGGACACCTTAGGGGCTGTCCTGGCTGGTGGGTGGTGACTCCTTGTTTTTCTCATTATCTCCTCCAGTCTTGCCGCCAAAATTGTGGGCTGTGGCCGGAGGGGCGGGCATCTCCACCAGCTGGGATGCCCTGGGGCACTGTAACAAAAGGGGTGAGCCAGGTGTTACAGTTCCTTCAAGGGGGGGGTAGGGTGAAAAGCACCTTAACCCAGTACAGGCTTTGTTCCTGGCCACAGAGTAACAAAGGCACTCTCTCCCCATGTGGCCAGCAACTCGTCTGGTTTTATGGCAGGCTGGCAGGAACTGGTCACCCTAACACTAGTAGTCGGGTTGGTATTCAGGGGGCATCTCTAAGATGCCCTCTGGGTGCATGTTACAATAAATTGCACACTGGCATCAGTGTGCATTTATTGTGCTGAGAAGTTTGATACCAAACTTCCCAGATTTCAGTGTAGCCATTATGGAACTGTAGAGATCCTGTTTGACAAACTCCCAGACCAAATACTCTTATGGCTACCCTGCACTTACAATGTCTAAGGTTTTGCTTAGACACTGTAGGGGCATAGTGCTCATGCACATATGGCCTCATCTGTGGTATAGTGCACCCTGCCTTAGGGCTGTAAGGCCTGCTAGAGGGGTGACTTACCTATGCCAAAGGCAGTGTCGACTTAGTCATTTTCTCCCCACCAGTGTACACAAGCTGTGAGGCAGTGTGTATGTGCTGAGTGAGGGGTCCCCAGGGTGGCATAAGACATGCTGCAGCCCTTAGAGACTTTCCCTGGCATCAGGGCCCTTGGTACCAGGGGTACCAGTTACAAGGGACTTATCTGAGTGCCAGGGCTGTGTCAATTGTGGAAGCAAAGGTAAAGTTTAGGGAAAGAACACTGGTGCTGGGGCCTGGTTAGCAGGGTTCCAGCACACTTTCAATCCAAACTGAGCATTAGCAAAGGCAAAAGGTTAGGGGGTAACCGTGCCAAGGAGGCATTTCCTTACCGGCTTTCAACATCAATAGACCCCACACCTATGAATCCACACACTGGTCAAAGCCAATTTGCTGTTGGGCTCTCCAGCTGGTGGTGCAGACAGTCTTGAAAGCAACTGATTTCGGCGATTCGGAGTGGCCCCTACATATGCTCTGCATACGATATCCAGAGCGTAATGGTTGCCATGCAGAGCCGCTCAGAGCCACCTAAATGTGCGCAGCGGTACAGCTCAAAAAAGTTTCCGAATCCAGTCTGACACCTGAGGAATACTAGTGGCTCTACCAGAAAGGGTGACACCAAGATATGCAGCTTGGTCTTCACCTGCATTTTCCTCTGAATCCATGAGTTGTTTTTCTCTCTAACCTCAAGCATCAACCGTGACATCAGTGTCATGCCACAAAACGCAAGCTTCTTGGGGCAGAGACACTCAACTTTGCTACTTTCTCCATCTGTGATAATAAGTACTTCAAAGTTGATCTTGACGTTGAACTGCTTTTACTGACCTTTGCAGTAGTGTGCCAGATTTCCCTTTTATTTCTTGTGTCTGCATCAGCAAAGTCAGTGCAAGGTGATGCCAGTAGGTGCCAACAGGAGAGTGAAGATGATCTTCTGTGATAATGTTCCAGTTAAACCAGTTGTGAATTATATATTTAAAGCCTTAAATATCACAACAGAAAATATAGTCAATTTGTTGTCCAAAAATGTTGAACTCAAAAATAATATGTGTTGACTTTATCGGTATTCTTTTTTCCCTCAACCATTCAAAACTGCTCAAACATACCATTTTAAATTTGGCAAATCGCTTTTTCCCCTTATTTTTCAAGGCAGGCTTATTTCTAGTGAACTAATGCATATAAAGTAGTGACCCAGCAAGGTAACCTTCATTTCAACTGCCTCACTCTCTCTTCTCACTTCTCCGTACCATGGTCTTGGTATTCACCTTTAGGCATATAGGCCCTCATTACAACCCTGGCGGTTGGCGGAGAAGCGGCGGTCTTAACGGCAACAGGCTGGCGGTAAAAATATTTGAATTATGACCATGGCGGTTACCGCCATGGTCATCCACCACTTCTCTGATCCGACCGCCAGGGCGGAGACGACCGCTGGGCTGGAGACCTGGGTCTCCAGCCCGGCGGTCGTCACAATACCGCCGGCGGTATCATGACCCGGCTGCCGCCATGGATTTCATGGGGTTAGGAACCGCCATGAAATCCATAGAGGTGAGCACTATCAGTGCCAGGGAATTCCTTCCCTGGCACTGATAGGGGTCTCCCCCACCCCCACCCGAGTCCTTCCCCTACACCCCCCACCACCCCTGCACCCCCAAAGGTGGCAGGACCCCCCTCCCCACCCCTACCACCAACATTACATTACACATTCACACCCGAAACGCACGCAGGCACCACCAACACACATACCCGCACACACACCAACATACAGGCCAACAGCCACACACACAGTCATACGCACACACCCACATTCAGACATACACGCACACATCCATACAGACATACATACAGACACGCACTCATTTCCAAACACACAACACCCCCGCATGTATACATGCACTCACACACCCCCTCTACATACACACAACACACAGCACCCCCCCACCCCCCTCCCCTAACGGACGATCAACTTACCTGGTCCGTTGATCCTCCGGGAGGGGACGGGATCCATGGGGGAAGCTCTGCCGCCAGCACCCCGTCAACAGAACACCGCCACGCTGAATCACAGAATGTGATTCGGTGGCCGGTGTTCTGTTGACGGGGCGGTGGAGGTGGAGCAATCTCCACTTCCCCGCCGACCGCCAGTATGGCTGCTGGCGGCTCTCCGTCTGGAAAAGGACAGAGGGCTGCCAGCGGTCATAATGCGCTGAGCGGAAAACTGCCTGCACTGGCGGTCTTCAGCACGGCGGTCCCTCGAGGTTGTAATGACCACCATAGTGCCAGATGTATCATTTTTAGAAATGGTGATTACCTAATTGTAATTCTCTGTTAATTGCAGATAGGTGCTGCTATTCCTAATGTATGAAATTCAGAGTTGTAGAGTGTAATTTAGCGTTTCCTAATGGGTCCCAAATCGACCTTCTTGCTAATATTAATGAAGTTGGTTGCAATTTGTGACCCATTAGGAAATGCAAAAATCACAGGAATGGTGGCCTGGTGAGGTCAGCAGACCACCATATCTGTGACTGCTTTTAAATAAAGCATTTTTTGTTAAATGCAGCCTGTTTCCCTTAAAGGAAAACAGGATGCGTTTAAAAATGAAAAGTTTTCTTTTAGTTTTTTAATAGTTTACAGTAGTCCGTGGGACCCCTACCTACCCTTAAAAAATATTTTCACGAACATTCCCTTAGGGATCCCTTCCCACTTGAAAATGGGTTACCACCTTCTTGAAGTAGATGGTAAAATGTGAATGTTTTCGATCACATAACATTCTTGCACACCAGTGGTATTCAGTATTAGGAAGGAAGGGCCTGAACACGCACCATCTTAATACCGAATTACTATGTATTTGCAATTCCAAATTGTGATTTAGTAAAATGCTACTGAATCACATTTTGGAATTCATACATACCAACGTGCATTTTACTGGCCGCAAATGGCCAGATTTGAAACCGGTAAAATGCATGATACATATTAGCCAAAGTCTTTCCTTTAATGTGTTGGTGGTTTACCATCCCTCTTTTGGCAGCACAGGAGACCCTTTCTTTAGGTCTAGTATTTGCCAAGAACTTTTGTTCTTAGAAATATTGTGTATATATAGTATACTTACTTATAGGAGCTTTCAACCGGACCTCTTCATCAATTGGTCTGTTATTGTGTAATTCACATTTTTCATCGCCCTACCTAAGCATACAGCATGGGGCGGTTGTTCAGCCCACTTCAGCCGCTGGCTAACTTCAGTGTGGGTGATAGCATTCTGATCGTGCACAATGGGCACTTCCCTTCAAAAAGTAGTACCTGAGAACACTGGTCCAGTGTGTGCTTTTTGATGAAAGAAAATTATTTAGTAAAAGCCACCACAAATCAAAACGAAACTATTGCTTTGTCAAAACCAAAAGGTTGACATCCAGTTTCAGACCTATTGGCTTTGTCCCTGTGGCTTTCATAGTCACGTCTAGCATTATTGTCTCGTACATGTCACAACGCTCTCCTCTTACCATGCTTGCCAAGAACAGAAATATGACTACCTTTGAACAAACAGTCGGTTTAGTTTACATTTGTCATTTGCAGTGGAGGGCGTTGCTCTTGTCTCAGTTTTTATACATTCCCTCTTATGAAGGCCTTTCAAATTTTGGATGCATGGCGTTCGGTAAAAGTCCTAATAAATATTATCCGTTTTTTAAGTACTATATTTTAAGTTTTCAGTATTTCCTGCTTTTCTTTTTTAGTCCGTTAATTTTTCGACAATTCTTGCAAAAGCCGTCCATGCGGACCAGATAAGTGTGTGTTTCTCCGTGGTGGTATCTCTGCAGCCAGGCAACCTGCAGGTGGCAGCAATCTGTTGGACAAGCAACAAACAGCCTGAGTGTTAATGGCGGCCACCTGGATTTGAGGACCTGAATCAGAGGATGGCTATTTCAAGCTGGGGCATTCACTCAGTCGAGATAACCCATTTTCCAATAAGGATTCCTAATCCAGATCGTGAACCCTTGGAACAAACTGCATTACAAAGAGCTGGTTGTGGTTAAGGGGAGATGTATGTGCTATTGTAGTGTTATACAATGAAATAGGTCGTTAGATATGCCTTCAGTACTTAATTAGTGCCGGTGATTGTAGGTAGAGGGATGTCCACCTCCAACCACCTCCATTTTTAAGGAGCATGACTTATTGTTCATTCAGTGAAAAATAGATATTAAGATAACCTATCTATTTCTGAAATGGGTGCAAAATATGAAACTTGGGGACTTTAGTTATTCGTACATTTGTGAATTTGTAGGAGCGTATGATTTAGAGGGTATTTCCCTTTCTTACACACTGGCTTACAGTTGGAAATAACTAATATCCTTCTATGCTTCCACATGTCTTCAGATAAAATGGTACCTCCCTTGTATGGCTAGGCCTAGTGCCTGTGTCAGGAAACGACCCGAACCGCAACGTGGATACATCACATTTTTTCCACTCAAAACTGACCCATTTTTTTGCAAAGAGGGTAGATGTGGATTTTGGGCCCTAGCTCAGTTGGCACCTAGGGAAACCTAGCAAACCTGTACATTTTTTTAAACTAGACACCTAGGGAATCCATGATGGGGTGACTTACGTGGCTCTCACCAGGTTGTTTCACCTAGAATCCCTTGCAAACCTTTATCATTGAGAAAACATTTTCTTCACATTTCTGTGAAGCAAAGTTCTGGAACCTGCATCGGGCCACAGACTTCCTTCTATTCAGCATTCCCCTAATTCTTCTGATAAAAACAGTACCTTACTTCTGTGGCAATGCTATTTGGTAGAAAAATTGTGGCTTCTGGCAGATTCCAGAAGTTTTCCTCACAGAAATGTTGGGAAATTTGTGTTTTTAGTTAACATTTGAGGTTTGCAGGTCATTGTGGGTAAGAAAAAAATGTGGGATGCATGCAAAGCACACCACCCCGAACTCCCCCAGATGTCTAGTTTTTAGAATGGTCTGGGTCTGTTAGGTTTTTCTAGGTGGCTGCCTATCCAATCCCAAAAAGTGCAGCCATTCACCATTCCAAATCGGGTGATACTGGGAGTTAGCCAAACATTCCTGGCCCATATCTAAAGTCAACACTCAAAATAATCAGTTGTCCTCTTGCTTGCCATTGGAATAGGATGTAGCAGAAAGACTGTTGAGGTTTTAGGGGTGAGGTTGGGGCCTGATGGGAAACCACCCCCATTATTTTATATTGCTGTCATACAGTGGACATTCTGTCCCCCTCATAGTCCAGAGGGCAGGGTGCAAGTACCTGTGTGTGAGGGCAACCCTGCACTAGCAGAGGTATCCCCACAAACTCCAGTTCCATTTTCCTGGACTTCGTGAGAACAGGGACCCCATTTTGTGCGTGTATGGGACATAGGTCACTATCTATGTCCCCCTACATAATGGTAACTCCGAACCTAGGCACGTTTGGTATCAAACATGTTGGAATCATACGCCAATAATGTTGCCAGCATTGGAAGTATGATTCCATGCACTCTGGGGGCTCCTTAGAGGACCCCCAGCATTGCTCCTACCAGCCTTCCGGGGGTTTCTGGCAGCCCCAGCTGCAGCCACCCCTCAGACAGGTTTCTGCCCTCCTTCTGCTTGAACAGCTCAAGCCCAGGAAGGCAGAACAAATCATTTCATTTGAGAGAGGGGTTAGCACCCTCTTCCTTTGGAAATAGGTGTTGCATGGCTTGGGAGGGATAGCCTCCCCAAGCCACTGGTATGCTTTAAAGGGCACATTTGATGCACTCCGTACATAAACCATTCTACACCGGTTCAGGGACCTCCAGTCCCTGCTCTGGCATGGAACTGGACAATGGAAAGGGTAGTGACCACTCCTCTGTCCATCACCACCCCAGGGGTGGTGGCCAGTGCTCCTCCAGAGGGTCCCTTGGTCTACCATCTTGAATCTAAAATTGGTTGGGACCTCTGGGAGCATTTGAGTGGCCAGGTCAGGCAGGTGACGTCAGAGCCCCCTCCTGATAAGTGGTCACCTGGCTAGGTGACCAATCCTCCTTTCAGGGCTATTTAGGGTATCCCTCTTGGGTGGATCCTCAGATTTGGCTTGCAAGATTTCAGCAGGACTCCTCTGCAACCTCTGCTTTGAATTCTAGCCTCTGGAACCACGACTGGATCCTCCAGGAACCGACAATATGCATCCTCAACAAAGACTCTGCTTGCAACATTGTTTCCACAGGTTCTTCTAGCTTCCTCAACATTTCCCTGGCTGGGCATCCTCTGAGGGCAGCAAGTCTTCAGTCTGCATGAGAAGGAGGAAGGAATCTCCCTTAGAGTAAAAGAGTCGCTCCCCTGCATCCATTGGCACCAACTGCAATGATGACTGGCTGTGTGGATCTCCTCTCATTCTGAGCTGCATGGATCCTGCATCACGGGTAGTAGTCCGGAGTAGTCCCCTTGATCATCTCTGCCAGCTGTCCAACTTCGGTGGAGGTATACCTTTGCCTTCCCACGCTGGACAGTACCCCAGTGCAACGCATCTTTTGCAGCTACCAAGGCTTGTTGGCATTTCCTCAAAGGGATCTTCAGGCTCCGTTTAGCCCCAGCACTCCTTCCTGCGACGCACAGTCCTCTGCGTGCTTCCCCTGCAGCATGGGGCCCTTCTCCAGTTGTGCTGCACGGGCTCCTTTGTGACTCCTCGTTCCACGCCCAGTGGGTCTCCTGTGAGGGCTACCTCTTCTTCTGTGGACGCTCTGCCTTACTGAGGGTCCTCCTAGGACTCCCTCTGTGGGTTGAGTCCTGCTGGTCCCTGGCAGCTCCACATTTGCTTCACCAAAACTTCTGCCTTTTCCAAGGCTTGTTGGTGGCCTTTCCCCGCCATTGACCTGCTGCAATCATCCATCCTGCTTGGGACATTGACTGTATCCTAAAGGAACTCTTCACCTGCACCAGGGCTGCATTCCTGACTGTCTTCGTCCTACCATCGACCAACTCCTGCAACCATAGTTGAGTGGGTAGTAGCTCCTTCTCATCTGGGACTCTTCTGTGACTTCTGGACTTGGTCTCCTTCTTCCAGAGGTCTTCCTCTTCAGGAATCCACCGCTGGTTTCTTGCAGTCTTGTCTGGGTGTTGCATTTTCTTCCTTTTGGGTGGTTTCGGGAAAATCCAGTAATTTACTAATTTCTTCCTGGTCGCTAGAGGGCACTGTGGTACTTACCTTTGTGGTTTCCTAGTACCCACAGCTCCCCTCCACACAGTCCACTTACCTAGTTGAGAGTCCTACCTTCGCATTCCATTTTTTTAGTATATGGTTTGGGCTCCCCCTAGGGACACTATTGTTTACTTGCATTTGCACAGTTTTCTATCACTTTTTATGTCTATTACTTATTACTAGTGTACATGTCTAGTGTGTTACTTACCTCCTATTAGAGGGTTGCCTCTCTAGTACTTTTTGGTAATTGTGTCACTAAAATAAAGTACCTTTATTTTTGTAACACTGAGTGTTTGCTTTCATGTGTGTAAGTAATGTGTGACTACGTGGTATTGCATGAGCGTTGCATGTCTCCTCGATAAGCCTTGGCTGCTCATCCACAGCTACCTCTAGAGAGCCTGGCTTCTAGACACTGCCTACGCTACACTAGTAGTGTATACCTGATATAAGGTGTATGCACCTCAGGTACCCACCACACATCAGGCCAGCTTCCTACTCCCCATCTGTCCCTAAGGAGGCAGAAAGACTGTTGCCCAATTTATATGGGGCGGGGAAATGGCCATGCCCAGTGTGGGTAGCCTTGACCCCTTTTTTTCAAAGGAAGAAAAAATCCTTGGCCTCCCCAGGGGCAGATCAGGTGTAATTACCCCATCTGCCCTGTAGGGGGCAGACAGACTGTGTACCCCCTTTATTTGGAGTGGGGCAAGGCCATGCCCTTGGTGGGAAGCCCCCACTGCTCTTTTTTTGTTGTTTTAAATTTCCCTGGCGTCTAGTGGGCTTTCTGTCCCACGGGGGTCAGATCAGGGATAAATACCCCTATCTACCTCTAAGGAAGGGGGAAGCAGAAGACTGTGTGCCCATTTATTTGGGGGTGAGCATGTCCATGCGGGGAAGTCCCCACTCTTTTGTTTTCTTTTATTTAAATAATTCCCTGGCATCTATTGAGCTGGGGTAATTACATCATCTATGACCCCCAGGGAGTTCGGAAACACTGTGTGCCCATGCATTTGGTGTGAGGGCATGACTATGCCTATTGTGGTCAGCCCCAACACCTCTTTTTTCACTTACAAAAAATCCCTGGCTCATAGTGGGCTTTGCCCCCCTCCCTCGAGGGGGCAGAAAGACTGAAAAAATATTATTTATGATGGGGGTACAAGCCCTTCCCTAAGAGGCTGCTCCCCCTCTGCCTGGTGTCTAGAGGATGAATCCCTGCTTTGGGATCATTCTCCTGTGGCGATCCCCAAGCTGGGATCCACTGGACAGAGGTTCCATTTGAAAGGGGGGATTTTCCCCTTTCCATTGATACCCCTCCCATAAGAATCAGTGCTTAGGGGGCAGAGATATCCCTCCAAGCACTGATTCATTGAAGGTAGAATGAGCAATTTGGGTAATTTTTACTTTCACTTTTGTATGTAGTGACATCAGCATGCTCTGCACTCATCATCAATCATCATCATCACGTGTGCATTTATGGTATAGATGAAAAGTTGAATTGGTCATTTTTCTAGCTGGAGTAGTACTAAAATTAATATCACAGATAAATATTTATATTAAATCAACCAAAGTATTTTTAAGCAAAAAATGTAGGTTGTGTAAGAATTTCTTAATATGTGTGAAACATTGGACTTTTTTCAATTTCAGTTCTTCACCACAAGCACTTGTAATGAGAAGTCGATTGCGTTTAACAGAAATGGTAAATCATCCATCATTTGCAGTAGTCTTCCAACTTGAATATGTCATTTCAGCTCCACGTGTACTTGATGGAAAGGTAAGGATATCCACTAACGCACTAGTACAATATCGTTTTTTGTACATAGCTATACTGAGATTTCTTTTTATATCTACATTTATATTGTGTATTTTGCATTACCTTATGGGTTTACTTTTTTAATGAAAAAATCAACAAAAATGGAGCAAATCAGATAAAGGGATTTGAATGTTAAAAGATAATATCACTGTGTGATCTAAATTGTGGAAAGAAAATCTGTGAAAATCTTTGGTAAGTACACTTGTTTGGCAGGGGCTAGTATGAATATACAGATACTATACATGTCGGGTCTCAAGTTGTGCAGAACTTTATGAAAGTTGATTCTATCCAGCCATTCGAACCAAGCGATTGGCAGTTCAAGCTGGATTGTTCCTGTTAAAGCAGGACAGTGATCGGTTTGCATATATCTGGGGTCTCTACAGTTTCATAGGGTGCAAACAGCAAATGAAATGTGCCACAAGCAGCCTCCAGTGGCTGTGATTAATTGTGGTGTGCTTTCCTTCCCTTTGTTGTTTGTTGCAAGAGACTGAAGGTTTGGGAGAATCCCTCTAAATAGGACAATCCTTTTCTGTCGGAGAAGGTTGCTACTTTCCCGAGTCGATTTGTCTGGGTATCCTCTGTCAGGGAATGTTGCAAAAATGAAACTCTTTACCTCACAAAGCAGAATTTTAACTCAAGTGTAAACTTTTTCCTTCAAATTGTGGAAACATTGTTGATGCCGTTTCCCAAGATGCTTTCTCTTCTGGTTTCTTCAGGATTGTTTCAGTGAAACCAGTCATTATCAGTATAGTACCAGTGGTCTCCACAAGCTAGACATCATGTCCACAATTTCCAGAGTACTACTCAAGTTAAGAGAGAGATCTAACAGCAGGCTGCAGTCTTCTTCAGTTGTGGTACCTGTCAACTCTAGGCTCTGGAAGTAAATTGTGCCTCCGATTTGAGGAATACAATTGCAGACAAGATTGATATTTCTGCAGGTCTGTTCAGGAAATTGACTTCCTTACTTCTGGAACAAGTCCTTTCTTACAGACTTTCAGGCAAAGGTTACCACAACTTCCTTGGTATTTCTTCCAGTAAGCAAAGAAAGGTAGCTTCATAGAAACAGAAAAAGAAATATTATTTTTGTCTCCTTTCCAGATAGAACTTCAGGCAAAGCTCCCGATTTAGATATTGGTAGAAGAGTTACTCAGTTACTACAGTGACGGATATCTCACCTGCCGAAATCTAAATCCTAATATATCCAATGGGATTTAGATTTTGGCGGACGGGATCTCCGTCACCATTGTGAAGGAGTTACCCTTCCGCCAATGTCTAAATCAGGCCCAAAGTGTATAGCACTGCAGTATTCAATTTTTTAATAATTTAATTTAAATTAATTTTCGCACTCTGGTGATTTAACTCTTTTTTTGTGCCTTCTAATTCTAGGCCCCTGCAAATGTCCTATCTAGAGCATCATACATGCAAATGATTCGATGGGCGGTTTGGAGTCCCTCTTTGCAGTCTGTCTCTACTGAAGTTACCTTGCCTCTACAAGGTGGAGCAACAAGTAATCCTGCCAATGTATTAGTATACAAAATACCTCCTTCGACCATGAGCTCCTCCGAGGTACAGTATTTTGAGGTCCTTGTGTACTGAAAGTGTATTTAAATATGGCATTAATATAACCACCTGTTGGAAAATGGGATATTGGTAAGGGCAGGTAAGTACCTACACTTAGCAATAGGCCACTAACCTCCACTTAGGTCCAGTTAGGTCTCAGTAAATTAAACCTAGCTCAACCCTTGGTAGCTTGGCAACGAGCAACAAGGCTTAACTTAGGAGACAAAGCGTAAAGCATTCAAATATCACAAAACAGTAATTAAATAAAACACAGGAAACAGTTTAAAAATCCACAATCAATTTATAAAAATAGATTATATTCTTATCTTTAAAATGACACCAAAACAAATAGAATTGGATAAGGGGAACCGGAGATATGAATTTTTAAAGAATTATTGCTTTCTAGCACACAGAAGCAACTAGCGCTCAAAGGGTTAATAAAAAAAAAAGTCACACTGGAAAGGAACAAAGTCCAGAGTTCAGGCCACCCACGAGGTAAAACTGTCATACTTACTTTCAGAAGAGTTTTATTCAGGAAAGTGGTCCACAGCACCAGCCAAGGGTTCAGAGGCTCTGGTGTGCCTCTTGGGGCCTGGGACTACACCTCCCACAATGCACCTTTTCAACTTATGGTGTTGCTCCAAACGTCTCCAAACGTCTGGATCTTCTTCCAGGGGTCCTTTTTATGTCCTTCAAGTGTCCACAACTTGATCCAAGGTTCCAGAAGCTCTGAGTTGCTCCTTGGGAGTTGGGACTACAATTCCCAGAATGCACCTGGTCAGAATCCTCAAATGGCCACTGGATGCTGGTCAGCTGGGCTCTGCTTGCAGGACTTGATGCAGGAGACTCTGGGCAGCTCGTTTGTACCTGTAGCAAACAGGGAGTCCCTTCTTGAAGCAGTAGAAGACAGGTAAAGCCCTTTTAGTGGTGAAGCCCAAGTGTGCAGCTGGTGCAGTCCTCCAGAGTGCAGTGTCCAGGTGCAGGTCAGGGGTCCAGCAGGGCAGTCCTTCTTCTCCTGTAGTTCTTCCTCATTGGAATCTGAAAGGGATCTGAGGTGTGGGTGCAGGTCTGCCAGTTTTATCCTTGCTCCTGGGTGAAAAACACGGGGGTCCTGGTTCTCCAATCAGGGGCAGGGTCCTTCCCCCTGTGATAACCACTTCCTGGGAAGTGTGGCAAAAATCAATCCCATGGAGCAACATTCCTCAAAAATCAATTATGGCTGTAAGTGATTTTTGGAGGTTACATCTGGCTGAGCCCACCCACTGGTGTGGCTAAAAATCCTAAACATGCTCCTCTCCTGCCCTCTCCTAATCTAATCAAGGGGCACCTAATTGTCTGGGTTTGCAGAATGTGAGGGTGTTGCTGGGTTGCTTCAAATGTCCTTCTCTGCCTTTGAAGACTGAGGGGAGAGTTCCTCCCCCAGGCACATCTCTTGGTGCTGAACCAGGCCACTTCACACCTCATCAAGGTAGCCTGGCCAGGCTGCCAGGGGCTGGCCAATCAGAGCACAGCAGCAAAAACACTGCAGGGCTGAAGTTGGCAACTTTTCAGGTAAAGTTTAAAACTCTTTACCTGAACAAGTTATATTAAATCCAACAACTGGAAATTGTGGGATTTATTATAACAATTAATTTGATACCAAACTTCTGGTATCTGTTACTTAAGGGAACTTTTAAAATTGAAATAAAGTCTCCCCATTCTAGCCTATGGAGGCCATTCACTACAATGAGGGAAAAACAAATGTGGCTGTTTTACCTCACCAGGGCTTATAAAACTATTTTTATAAGGTCCCTGCTTATAGTTACATGGCACCCAGCCCTAGGGGCACATAGGGCACACCTTAGGGGTGACTTATATGTAAAAATAAGGTAGTTTAAGACTCTGGAACTACTTTTAATTCCAAAGTCGAATTTGCATGTAACTTTAATTTAAGAGCAGCCAGCAAGACAGGCCTGCCTTTAAAATGACACTGGGCATCTCAGCAATGCACCTATGGTGGCACTACCTATGCTGGGGTCCCTAAACCTCCATGCCCTACCATATAGTAGGGACTTATAGGTAAGTTTATTTAGCCGATTATAATTAGCCTAATTTGCATACTGATTTTATACAGAGCACAGGCCCTGGGACTGGTTAGCAGTACCCAGGGCACCATCAGTGAGGAAAACACCAGCAAAAAATGGAAAATGGGGGCAAAAAGTTAGGGGGGCTCTGCAATCAGCCCTGTTCTCTCACACCACCTACCTCTGTCATTGTATCTAGTCATATGAAAACTAATCACGGGTTCATCAATGGAATATGGATTAACCAATGTGAAAATGCCTACTCCTACCTTTTTGTGTTGGGAGAAGCAAAGATTCACAAAAGTCTTCACATTAAATGAGTTGTGTATGTCTTCTCTGAGGAGTTAAATACATAAATTATTTAACTGGTCATAATTGCTTTTATATTTTAATACTCCATATTTTGAGTTACAGTTGGCATGATTGAGAATAGGGAGTACTTCACAGACTGTTTTCTGAGACATGCACTTAAATTTGTAAGATCTTTACCAGTTGCTTAGGTAATGGTATGCTGATGACTACTTTGATAATTGTAATATAATATAAAATGAGATAGTATAATAAAATGAAATAAATATTCTTCACAATTAGTAACTTTGTATTATGGCCCTAAAATGTCATTGAGATGGTCCTTTTGAAATAGTTAATCAAAAGACCAAAGTAAAGTTGTTTGTGAATGCTAACTTAACGCCCAATATACCAATTTTGGATGGTAATATTTTACATATTGTCTTCTTTATATCTTATTTATTTGGCATGAAAAATACTTTTTTCACATTAAAAATAACTAAGTTTAGTCTTATCGTATTCTTTCCAGTTATCTCCATTAAAAAGTGTAGAAAATGTGAACTTAAATTTGGTAGTAGGTGAAGCTTTAGTGCACATGTATATTGTGGTTTTAACACTTGACTAGTAAGCCTCCCCTTATCGTCGTAACTTTTTTACCCCAAAAGGTATTTAGGCCCGCTTCCTCATGTAAAACCCCTTAAATTTCGATGACAGTCACTTCAAATTTCAATCATTTGGAAGCTCTTTAGTAATATTTTGAGTGTAGACCTCTTTTGAGGGTACCACTAAGATCCCCCAATTACAATCCTTCTGATTTTTCTCTGAATATATATTGAAATCCCCCATTATCATTACAGTACAAAATCAGGCCTATTTTATCATACTTTCTTGCAGAGGTTGTGGATCGTGTGCTATGAGGCCATTATAGGAACCAACAGTGAGATTGTTATAAGCGTTCTTACTTCTGAAAGGCACCCGTCATGCATATCCTTTTTTTTCTTGGATGATCCTAAATCCACAGTTCTTCTTAGTTATTAAAGCTACACCCCGTACTGACGATGATGCCATGGATTGCCATACATCTTCAGTTCTCCAAAATTTAGATAATAAGCCTTGATCTTCCCAACACAAATGGGTCTCTTGCAGTAAAACAAAATCATCCCACAAATCACTATATAACTGCATGAAATTCCGACATGTCCTGGTACCATTTAAGCCATTCACATTAACAGAGAAAAAAGTTACGTAACTTAAAGTGCCCATATTATTCTTTCTCGCCATGTTCTTGCAAACATAATACAGTAGATACATTCATTTACCATGGGACCTCTTTATACTTCGATATTCTACCCTCCTGCTAGGGAAAGTACAAGAACCTGCGAAGATCCACAAATTTCCTACTTACCAGCCTTCACACACTTCTCCAAATAAAAACAGTACCCCACTTGTGTTGGTGAGGTTTTCGCACGCAACAGGAAAGGTCACAAAATTCAATAAAGAAACATCAAGCTTTTTTCTTTCAAATTTACTCATTATGGTATTTGGAGCAGGGCTTGGCTTGCACCCAGGGAAAACTACCAACTCCATAAATTACTGAAAACTAGGCACCCAGGGGAGTCCAATGACTTGCACATATCCCAATATGTTTTCTTAGCAAGAATGCTCTGCAATCGTTAAACTATGGCTAAAGTCATAGATTTTCCTTACATTTTGTACCTTAAGGATGTTCTACTTCCCACACACTCCTGGTTTCCTACCCCTCTGGGATGCCCACCCTCAAGGATAAGGTGGAGCATCTCCCCTCGAGATTGAGGTATGAGCTCTCATTCATTTGCAGGTAGCAAGTCTAGGGGTTTAACATTTGTAAGTTAAGAAAAACAATCAAAGTCATGCAAGATTGGATTATCTTTTGCTTACTCAACCTTGAAATGTAATACTGCTTCGCTAGTGCCTCAGTTTTTTTTGGAACTCACAATGATTCCAATAAAATTCTGCAAATCACCGAACTGGATTTGAAGATGTTTTCACTGCCCTTTTTCCTCTAAAATATAAGAAAACTCAAAGCAGATGTAAGAATAGAGAGGAGCTGTGTATGCAGTTCTAGTTAATGAGGTGAGGGATGACAGGTTTGCTCCCTTTCCTCGATGTTGTTTGCACTGTTTAAAGAACCCATTTCCTGTACCTTTGGTAAAAATAGGCGCATTAAGGAGAATACCAGTGTTGATTTAGCAGTAAGAATTTCACTGAGTGTGGATGATGTGGTTGTATTTCTGTATTCGGACTCCACAATATTCTCTGCTGTGTTTAGATTCATTGACAAACTCTCTGCTATCTAGGCATAAAATAAATAAAGTTAAAACTGAACTTATTATATTCATTTATGGTAAAACTCGCATGCAAAAATGCAATCCATGACTAAATGTAAACTTTTCTGGTACTTAAGGATAAAGGTGGCGAATAATGCAGCACATAATTACAAATTAAATTTTGAATCATTGCTGATCAGTATTAAGCAAGATCTTCAGTAGTGGGATCAGATATAGCTCTTGGTGGTAGACAGAATAAATCTAATAAAACTACTTAGTCTACTCTGTTGCTTATTTTTGCTTATTTAATTTTCAGTGTCCCCCTCCTGTTAGTGTGGAAGTTTTTTACTAAGCTACATGGTATGATGATCTCTTTTAATCTAGGTGCATAGGCAAATGCGAGTTGCTTCAAAAAAGGGAATCTGGGCATGACTTTTTGTTTTATTTTATGGCCCCCACCGCCATGATTATTTTAAAAATATTATACAGCATACATTTATCTCAAATAATTTTGTTAATGACATCTAAATATGGTAATGGTGCTTTGATGCAAAACGTGCAAATCCTATTTTTTTAAGAAAATCAGAACCAAACTTTATGACTGTGCAGTGTGGGGGAAAAAAATCTGGCAAATTGAAAAAGAGACGTTCTGTCTCACTGTGAGCGAACCCTTTGATTCAGAGGAGTTAGCTAAAACATCTAGGACCTCATTATGACATCGGTTGTATTTTCCAAATACCGCCGTGGTGACGGCCGCCAACATACCACTGCAGAGGCGAACATCCTCCTGCCAGATTGTGACACACAAAAATGACAGAAACCAGCCACAACCACAAATCCGCAGACCCAATGAACGTGAAAAATTGTCGTAACTAGCACCCATTCGCCAGCAAAACAACGCCCTCCAAATAATGACCCACGAATCACCACAGCGGACATTCAACAGCAGTAATCCATTGGCGGTGCACACCCAAAACCAAAACAAGCCAACATTGACCAGTCCAAAAAACCCACACCTGACACACATACACACACCCCACACACCCACCAACCGCACTATAAAACACATCACCAATAATCCTTTGCAAACATGAGAAGACCGCTACACCTAGCCAGGCCAATGCCAGAAATAACTGCACACACACACACACCACAACCACCCATGCATCTGTCATGCACTACACATCACACACCTCACCATATTGCTCAACACCCTCTGCACAACACACACACCACACAACACCCTGTCCCCATAAAGGCACCCCCGTTTCACTGATGAGGAGTTGTGGGTGATGGTGGAGGAAATAGTCAGGGTAGAGCCACAGCTGTTTGGAGCACAGGTACAGCAGATCTCCATTTCCAGGAAGATGGAGCTATGGCAGAGGATCGTGGACAGTGTGAACGGCATGGGACAATACCCATGCACAAGGGACGACATTCGGAAGAGGTGGAATGACCTATGGGGGAAGGTACATTCCATTGCAGCAAGGCACCAGCTCGCCATTAGGAGGACTGGCGATGGGCCCTCACCTCCTCCCTCACAGTTGACAGCATGGGAGGAGCAAGTCTTGGCAATACTGCATCCTGAGGGCCTCACTGTTGAGTCACCATTACCAACCTACCACAGCCCATACATGCATTCCATGTCATCCCTCAACTTGACTCCCATCACCCCGCTCTATCCCACACAGTGCACCACCCCAATTACCACACCTAAATGTCTACCCCTGCATGCCATACCCACTGCAAGCACATCCCTCCCAGCTCTGCATGCACACCCACCAGCAATGCATGGACAGCATGTAGAACTGCCAATCCCACAATCCATCACCATACACTACCAAAGGTGGGAGGACAACACCAGTATCATTGGGAAAGGTAGAAATGCAGAATATGTGACAGACAATTACCCTAACAAATCACTTACATCCCCACAGGTGCCCCAGCCAATATCAGCGGCAAGGAGGTGCCACGGCACCCCAGTCCCCTACCAGAAGATGCCTTCAGTGATGACTGCAACTCTGGAGGTCTTAATCTGGATGAACCCCCTGGCTATCTGGGACCACTGGTCAGTCAGCTACCATATCCCACAGCCAGTCCACCACAGGGCCCTCCCTCATACTCAAACACCACAGCAGCCATCCAACGCCCCCAAACCTCTGTCCTCAGGGCACATCTATCAGTAGTGTGCCCACCTGTACAGGGACCAGAGTTGACACCTCAGAGGGAAGACGATGAAGGTCCTGGTTTAAGTGAGAGTGGGCACACTATTCAGGGGACACAGGCACAGGGGGCCAGAGACAGTCGGAGGACAGCTGTGTGCCATGGGGATGCCAGTCCCAGGGAACCGATTGCCAGGATGCACTCACAAATGTCCTGGGAGCATATCAACAATGACAGGATGGATCAGGTGATCAACATTATGCAGGAGAACCAGTGGCTGCAGGGGGAACAGCACCAGGAGGTCACGCAACAATTGCAGGCCTTGGATACCACCATGGCCTCCATTGCAGTGGTGCTGAGTGAAATGGCGAATATCATGCGTGACGCAACACACCAGCTGGCCCCTTCCACTAGCCAGTGTACTGACCAGCAGTGTACTGCTGCAGCTAGTGGACAGGAGGCCCTGCCTGCCACAGGACTCACAGGCCACCAGCACCCCTCCCCCTGCAGAAGGTGAACCACCCCACAAACGTTCCCTGCAAACCAGACAGGCACCTGAGACAGTTGCCAAGACCAAGACCACTGCCAGGAAATGAGCCCCTCAAGTATGTCCCCCTTGTGTTCCCCTGATTCACCTTGCCCACTTTTGACTGCCATTGCTTCTCTTCCTATGGCACCATGGACACTGGCCCTGTGCTACAAACAGACTGGGCCACTACACTGGACTTTTCCCAACCATCACCCCACTCTATTGCACTCTCCATTGTATTTTTGTTATTCAAATAAACACCCTTGAACACATCTTGAGTAATAGTGCTTCATCAGAGAGAAATGTGAAATGTATTGAACAGCATTATCCTGTGCAAATGTCCTGTAATGTGTGCATCCACCCAACAAGTGTTCCTCAGCAGTCTGTAGTCATCACGTCAGTACACTTTTGTAACCACACCACCATCAGCAGTAAGGGAAGGCATAGGTGACAGTCAGTTGTGATGCAAAGGTAGTGACAGGCACTACACAACAGCCACACAGCACTTTACTAAAATGGAGACATGTATAGATCAACAGTCTTACCTGAGTGTCATTGGAAGGTCTGCTGAATGACATGTGTCCTGTTATCCACATCCTTCTCCTCTTTCTCCTCCTCACTGTCCTCGGTGTCCACTGCTGCCACATGTGCATTGGTACCCCCTTCTCCTGCAGATAGGGCACATGGCATATGAGGGCCAAATTGTGCAGCATGCAGAAGACCACCAAAATCTGGCAGACCTTCTCAGGGGAGTAGCATAGGGATCCACCTGTTAAATGGAGGCACCTGAACCTGGCTTTCAGGAGACTAAAAAAGTGTGTTCCACAATCCTCCTGGTACGCCTATGTGCATCATTGTACAGATTTACAGCCCCTGTCCTCGGATTCCTAACAGTGTTCCACAGCCAGGACAGGTTTGGGTAGCCCGAGTCACCTGGAAGAAGTGAGGGGCACACATTAGCCATGCACAATGGCATGGGGTATGACTACTGAAGACATACACTGACATACCCTGGGTGGGGACTCAAGCACACCTGTAAGCCACACTCTGTGCCTCTGTAGTTGTGCCATCACCTGTGGGATGCTGCTATTCCTCAAGACATAGGCATCATACACAGATCCAGGATACTTGGCAGTGACGTGGGAGATGTACTGGTCAGCAAGGCACACCACCTGGACATTAAGAGAGTGGAAACTCTTCCTATTTCTGTACATCTGCTCATTTGCCCTGGGAGAGACTAAGGCAATATGGGTTCCGTCAATGGCCCCAATCACATGTGGTATGTGTGCCATTGCGTAGAATCCAGCCTTCACAGTGGGCAACTCATCAACCTGGGGGAATGCGGTGTAGCTGCTCATGTGTCTGAGCAAGGCAGCCAAAACCCTTCCAAGCACAATTGAGCAAATTGGCTTTGACATTCCTGCAGCCAAGCCCAGAGTCACCTGGAAAGAACCAGTTGCCATGAAATGGAGCACTGACAGTACCTACACAAGAGGGGGGATTGCTGTTGTGCTACGGATAGCAGGTAGCAGATCAGGCTCCAGTTGTGCATACAGCTCTGTGATTGTGGCCCCGTCCAGACGATAGGTGAGTATGATGTGCCGGTCCTCTATTGTAGCAAAGTCCACAAGGGGTCTGTACACAGGTGCTTGCTTCCTCCTCCTATTCCTCTGCAGTGGTTGGTATCTAAGTGAGCCAAAAGTAAAATGGGTCTGACAACAGGACCTATGGACACACAACATCATAGTACACAGAGCATGTATGTATGTAGGACAATAGAATTGTCTAGGTGTGTACAGTCAACACCAATAATGCACATATAAATTCAAAACATGAGTACTAGCAATAGGAAATGGCAACCGCCTGTCCTGTATGCAGGGACTGTTGGAAGTGGCCTCACTCCGCCGGCGTTAGGCGTCATGGCGGAAGGCGGTCTGCACCACCGTTCTATTCCTCATTGGCTAACATGGGGGATCTACGGAGTACAGGAACCAATGATGATCAACGCCGGCGGTGACAGTGTTCACCACCGCAGACGTGACTGCCATTTTTTTTTACCACTTCACTTGATTCCTGACTTTCCACTCAACGACATCTCTACTCTGTGTGTTCTGCCATGACCTGTGTCGGGAACCTGCAATGGCCTATGCTACAGGAGGAAGAACCCCAGCCTTCACGTCGGAGAAGTTGGAGAAGCTTGTGGATGGGGTCCTACCCCTGTATGGGCAGTTGTATGGGCCTCAAGACCAACAGGTGAGTACATCATGGGTACGTTGCATGCAACACAGCTGCATGTAGATGTATGTGTGTGCTAGGAGTGTATAATGTGGGGGGTATAGCTGTAGGCAATGTGAATGCAGAGGTAGGGGTCATGTGTGTGCTTGATGAGGGGCAAATGCAGTTTGTAAGCCATTTGTGTGACATGCTAGATTGTATGGTTCATGGTGTCCTTCTGTCTGTGTTTCCTGTGCAGGTCAGCGCCCATCAGAAGAAATGGTTGTAGCGTGCCATCGCGAAGGATGTGCGGGCCCTGGGGAATCCATAGCTGGCGGAGCACCCACTGCAGGAAATGATGGCGGACCTGAGACACTGGGCCCCTAAGACCACGGATGCCCAGCTGGGGACGGCCTCCAAACGAGGGTGGGGTGCCCGTCAGAGCCTAACCCCCCTAATGGCCCGCATACTGGCAGGGGCCAATCCTGAGTTGGATGGGCGCTTGAGGGCAGCACAACAGCCACAAGGGGGTGAGTACAGACTGTGTGTGTATTTTGTATATGTTGCCTGCCATGGGGTTTGGATGCAAGGTTCTAGTCAGTGGATGCCCTAGTATGCCGGTTTAGCCATTCCTGCGTGGTCCTGCTTAGCTGTGTAGGGTGGTATGCATTCTTGGTATTGCTAGGTAGCTAGCATACCATGGCAGACAGGGCTTAATTGGTTCCAGTAGGTGTGCAGATGGTAGTGTTTGGGTTCCTTTCTGCTGTTGTACCTAGGCAATGGTTTGTCACTGTGGTCCATACTGCCCAATGTAAGTCCCAGGGAATGATTGTGATGTTTATGCCATCTGTGCTGTTGGTGCTGTGATTGACCTTGTGCTCCCTTTCTTTCTCCCCCTCCCTCTCTCCTTTTGTCGTCCTGTCAATGTGTGCATTAGCATCATCTGGCAAAGGAGCAGGGGCACTGTTGAGTGGGAGAGCTGCAGCCCACAGGACCCAGGAGGCAGAGTCTACCAACACCGAGGGGACCAGTGGGTTGGAGGGCGAGGGGAGCACCATGGGGGAGACTGGAACAACGACCAGAAACTTTCGATTCCTCCTCCAATGGAAGCTCCCTGATGGTGGCGAACCCCTCTGGGACCACCCCAACTACTTCATCTTCCGCCACCCCCGGACCAGCACTGCCCTCCCAGTAGCTTCCCACCCAGTTGCCCGTGCCCGCTCACTCAGGATGGTGGGTGTCTCCTTCGCCCCAGGCACCTCAGGCCCTGCCCCCATCAGCCCTGCTGCCCTCAGTGAGGAGGCTATTGAACTCCCGAGATCCATCTCTGTAGGGCAGTCAACCATAGTGAATGCCATCCAGGGGCTGGCATCCCAGATGCAGCAATGCAGTGCCTTCCTGGAGGGCATTCACAGTGGCTTGGCACTTGACAGAGATCATTTCAGGCTCTGGCCTTCTCTCTGACAGCAGACAGTGTCCCTGGTCCTTTCGTTCCCCCTTCCAACTACCTCTTCCCAGTCCCAGTCCCCTCTCCCCCACCCATCCTAAGCACACAGTCAGACGAGCATGCACCCAAAACAACAGACAGGACTCGCAAAGACATGCACTTGTACCACAGATCACACCACAAGCATACACACAGCCAGTACCCAGGTGCGCACACAACAACAGCCACTGCCTCCACTGTCTCCCCCTCCTCCTCCTCCCTCACAGTCACATCAGCACTCACACCTGCATTGCACTGCATCATCAGTCCCAGATCCTGCCACCAGTACAACCTTGCCCACAGTCACCACAACAGCAGACACGCAGACATGCACACCACATGCGCAGTCACCACCACCATCACCACCTCAAGCAGCACACCCACCTGACTTGCAGACACCATCACAAAATACATCCACACGTCCTGTTTGTCCTCTCCCACCCTGTCTGCCCCCTCCAAAGACACATAAACGCTCCCACTCAGACCCCCAACAGCCATCCACCTCCTCCTCCATTAACCATTCCTTCTACCTCCACTCCCATTCTTCCTCATACATCCCACCCCACTGGTCCTAAGAAGCTTTTCCTTTTCCGCCCTTGACCTCTTCCCTACCGCCCCATCCTGCCCGTAAGAGGAAAGTCCGCCCCCAGCCCAGTACCTCCAGCTCCTATTCAACTCCTGTTCCTCCCCCTAAGAGTTCCCTCGCCACAAGAGTGGCACTCCGGCACTCCATCCCAAGGCCAGTCCTCTACCCCCTACCCAGAAGGGCAAGGACCCGCCCCTTCCCAAGCCCAAGGACCCCCCCTCCCAAGAAACCCTCCGCCTTCCACTGCCCCAAGGTGCCTGCCTGCCAACTCCATGATGCCCCTGGCCAGTGGACTGCCTAGGCTGTCAGGAGTCAAGTGGGGCCTTGGACATTGCTCTGTGGCCATTAATAACTTTGGACTGGCCATTGGTCCTTTCTGAACATATATATATTTATATTCATCTCTTTTTACAATTGACAACAGGTATGTGTTCTGGCTTTCTTTGCTCCTGGGTTATGTTGCTGTTGATTTACTCTGCAGATTGTTCTGGGTGTGTTTTGTGGCTGTCTGTGTGTGTCACTCTCCCCTCCCTCCCTTGTGTGCTTGGCGGCTGTACTTATTGTCTTTGTCAGCATTGGTGCTTCTAGACGGCCATAGCATGGTACAGCATCGGGAAGACTTCCAGTTCGGGTTCCGTGGCGGCCACGGACTCCCCTGTGTCCCTGGAGGTGAGTGTCTCCTTTTATATGATGTGTTTCTGCCAGGCTTTTGTGGCGATGCTAACACCCCAGAAATCCCGGCGGTCTGTTAAGTCATAATATGGTGGGCAGATCCTTGTCTTCCGCCAGTCTGGAGGTGGCTACCGCCGGGGTCAGTGGCCGTACTGCACTGGCAGTTGGGGTGGTACATTGGCTGTCTATGGGAGGGATCACCGCCATGGTCATAATTTGGCGGTCATTACCACCAGCCTGTCGACGGTACTACCACCATCGCAGGTGTAGTGGTCATCTGACGGCCAATGTCTTAATGAGGCCCTTAATCTCTGTGTACTCTGGAGCGACCTCTGACCTGTTTTAGGTCTTGAGCTCGCCCCCCACGTCCGCAGCACCAACCTGCTGTCTCCTGCTTCTGACCCCCGCCCACGCTGCTGCTAGCGTGTTCGAGGCTTCACTTGCCCCGTGTGCCGTTTTTTCCGCCGTCCTGTAAGTGTTCCTCTATTTTCAGCGCCTTGCCTCTTGCGCTTCTGCCCCCGCCGTGCCCCTTCTGATTGTGCCACTTTTCGCCGCCCTTTAGTGCGTTTTACTATTTTCCAAGCGCCTCGCCTCCTGCGCTTCTGCCCCCGTTGTGCCCCTCTGATTGCTGTGTCCCCGATTGTATTCTGTGCCATTAGTGTATTTCTGTGACCATTTTCATATTGTGACTGTTTTTGAAAATTGTGCCCGACTTCTTTTTTGTGGCTTGTTTTGGTGTTTTCGCCCCTTGTGCGCTCCCCCTCGCTCTCCGCTCCCTGCCGCTGCCTCCCTGCGGCCCCGCCCCCCTCGCGCCCCCATTCGCCGCTCCCTCCCGCCTCCCAGCTGCTCCTCCCTCCCCCCTCCCTTCTTAATGGCTGGCGCTGCGCGTCGCGAGTGAGCGACCTCTGACCTGTTTTAGGTCTTGAGCTCGCCCCCCACGTCCGCAGCACCAACCTGCTGTCTCCTGCCTCTGACCCCCACCCACGCTGCTGCTAGCGTGTTCGAGGCTTCACTTGACCCGTGTGCTGTTTTTTCCGCCGTCCTGTAAGTGTTCCTCTATTTTCAGCGCCTTGCCTCTTGCGCTTCTGCCCCCGCCGTGCCCCTTCTGATTGTGCCACTTTTCGCCGCCCTTTAGTGCGTTTTGCTATTTTCCAAGCGCCTCGCCTCCTGCGCTTCTGCCCCCGTTGTGCCCCTCTGATTGCTGTGTCCCCGATTGTATTCTGTGCCATTAGTGTATTTCTGTGACCATTTTCATATTGTGACTGTTTTTGAAAATTGTGCCCGACTTCTTTTTTGTGCCTTGTTTTGGTGTTTTCGCCCCTTGTGCGCTCCCCCTCGCTCTCCGCTCCCTGCCGCTGCCTCCCTGCGGGCCCGTCCCCCTCGCGCCCCCATTCGCCGCTCCCTCCCGCCTCCCAGCTGCCCCTCCCTCCCCCTCCCTTCTTAATGGCTGGCGCTGCGCATCGCGAGTGAGCAACCTCTGACCTGTTTTAGGTCTTGAGCTCGCCCCCCACGTCCGCAGCACCAACCTGCTGTCTCCTGCCTCTGACCCCCGCCCACGCTGCTGCTAACGTGTTCGAGGCTTCACTTGACCCGTGTGCCGTTTTTTCCGCCGTCCTGTAAGTGTTCCTCTATTTTCAGCGCCTTGCCTCTTGCGCTTCTGCCCCCGCCGTGCCCCTTCTGATTGTGCTACTTTTCGCCGCCCTTTAGTGCGTTTTACTATTTTCCAAGCGCCTCGCCTCCTGCGCTTCTGCCCCCGTTGTGCCCCTCTGATTGCTGTGTCCCCGATTGTATTCTGTGCCATTAGTGTATTTCTGTGACCATTTTCATATTGTGACTGTTTTTGAAAATTGTGCCCGACTTCTTTTTTGTGGCTTGTTTTGGTGTTTTCGCCCCTTGTGCGCTCCCCCTCGCTCTCCGCTCCCTGCCGCTGCCTCCCTGCGGCCCCGCCCCCCTCGCGCCCCCATTCGCCGCTCCCTCCCGCCTCCCAGCTGCTCCTCCCTCCCCCCTCCCTTCTTAATGGCTGGCGCTGCGCGTCGCGAGTGAGCGACCTCTGACCTGTTTTAGGTCTTGAGCTCGCCCCCCACGTCCGCAGCACCAACCTGCTGTCTCCTGCCTCTGACCCCCACCCACGCTGCTGCTAGCGTGTTCGAGGCTTCACTTGACCAGTGTGCCGTTTTTTCCGCCGTCCTGTAAGTGTTCCTCTATTTTCAGCGCCTTGCCTCTTGCGCTTCTGCCCCCGCCGTGCCCCTTCTGATTGTGCCACTTTTCGCCGCCCTTTAGTGCGTTTTGCTATTTTCCAAGCGCCTCGCCTCCTGCGCTTCTGCCCCCGTTGTGCCCCTCTGATTGCTGTGTCCCCGATTGTATTCTGTGCCATTAGTGTATTTCTGTGACCATTTTCATATTGTGACTGTTTTTGAAAATTGTGCCCGACTTCTTTTTTGTGCCTTGTTTTGGTGTTTTCGCCCCTTGTGCGCTCCCCCTCGCTCTCCGCTCCCTGCCGCTGCCTCCCTGCGGGCCCGTCCCCCTTGCGCCCCCATTCGCCGCTCCCTCCCGCCTCCCAGCTGCCCCTCCCTCCCCCTCCCTTCTTAATGGCTGGCGCTGCGCATCGCGAGTGAGCAACCTCTGACCTGTTTTAGGTCTTGAGCTCGCCCCCCACGTCCGCAGCACCAACCTGCTGTCTCCTGCCTCTGACCCCCGCCCACGCTGCTGCTAGCGTGTTCGAGGCTTCACTTGACCCGTGTGCCGTTTTTTCCGCCGTCCTGTAAGTGTTCCTCTATTTTCAGCGCCTTGCCTCTTGCGCTTCTGCCCCCGCCGTGCCCCTTCTGATTGTGCCACTTTTCGCCGCCCTTTAGTGCGTTTTACTATTTTCCAAGCGCCTCGCCTCCTGCGCTTCTGCCCCCGTTGTGCCCCTCTGATTGCTGTGTCCCCGATTGTATTCTGTGCCATTAGTGTATTTCTGTGACCATTTTCATATTGTGACTGTTTTAGAAAATTGTGCCCGACTTCTTTTTTGTGCCTTGTTTTGGTGTTTTCGCCCCTTGTGCGCTCCCCCTCGCTCTCCGCTCCCTGCGGCTGCCTCCCTGCGGCCCCGCCCCCCTCGCGCCCCCATTCGCCGCTCCCTCCCACCTCCCCCCTCCCAGCTGCTCCTCCCTCCCCCCTCCCTTCTTAATGGCTGGCGCTGCGCGTCGCGAGTGAGCGACCTCTGACCTGTTTTAGGTCTTGTGCTCGCCCCCCACGTCCGCAGCACCAACCTGCTGTCTCCTGCCTCTGACCCCCGCCCACGCTGCTGCTAGCGTGTTCGAGGCTTCATTTGACCCGTGTGGCAATTTTTCGCCGTCCTGTAAGTGTTCCTCTATTTTCAGCGCCTTGCCTCTTGCGCTTCTGCCCCCGCCGTGCCCCTTCTGATTGTGCCACTTTTCGCCGCCCTTTAGTGCGTTTTACTATTTTCCAAGCGCCTCGCCTCCTGCGCTTCTGCCCCCGTTGTGACCCTCTGATTGCTGTGTCCCCGATTGTATTCTGTGCCATTAGTGTATTTCTGTGACCATTTTCATATTGTGACTGTTTTTGAAAATTGTGCCCGACTTCTTTTTTGTGCCTTGTTTTGGTGTTTTCGCCCCTTGTGCGCTCCCCCTCGCTCTCCGCTCCCTGCCGCTGCCTCCCTGCGGGCCCGTCCCCCTCGCGCCCCCATTAGCCGCTCCCTCCCGCCTCCCAGCTGCCCCTCCCTCCCCCTCCCTTCTTAATGGCTGGCGCTGCGCATCGCGAGTGAGCAACCTCTGACCTGTTTTAGGTCTTGAGCTCGCCCCCCACGTCCGCAGCACCAACCTGCTGTCTCCTGCCTCTGACCCCCGCCCACGCTGCTGCTAGCGTGTTCGAGGCTTCACTTGACCCGTGTGCCGTTTTTTCCGCCGTCCTGTAAGTGTTCCTCTATTTTCAGCGCCTTGCCTCTTGCGCTTCTGCCCCCGCCGTGCCCCTTCTGATTGTGCCACTTTTCGCCGCCCTTTAGTGCGTTTTACTATTTTCCAAGCGCCTCGCCTCCTGCGCTTCTGCCCCCGTTGTGCCCCTCTGATTGCTGTGTCCCCGATTGTATTCTGTGCCATTAGTGTATTTCTGTGACCATTTTCATATTGTGACTGTTTTTGAAAATTGTGCCCGACTTCTTTTTTGTGGCTTGTTTTGGTGTTTTCGCCCCTTGTGCGCTCCCCCTCGCTCTCCACTCCCTGCCGCTGCCTCCCTGCGGCCCCGCCCCCCTCGCGCCCCCATTCGCCGCTCCCTCCCGCCTCCCAGCTGCTCCTCCCTCCCCCCTCCCTTCTTAATGGCTGGCGCTGCGCGTCGCGAGTGAGCGACCTCTGACCTGTTTTAGGTCTTGAGCTCGCCCCCCACGTCCGCAGCACCAACCTGCTGTCTCCTGCCTCTGACCCCCACCCACGCTGCTGCTAGCGTGTTCGAGGCTTCACTTGACCCGTGTGCCGTTTTTTCCGCCGTCCTGTAAGTGTTCCTCTATTTTCAGCGCCTTGCCTCTTGCGCTTCTGCCCCCGCCGTGCCCCTTCTGATTGTGCCACTTTTCGCCGCCCTTTAGTGCGTTTTGCTATTTTCCAAGCGCCTCGCCTCCTGCGCTTCTGCCCCCGTTGTGCCCCTCTGATTGCTGTGTCCCCGATTGTATTCTGTGCCATTAGTGTATTTCTGTGACCATTTTCATATTGTGACTGTTTTTGAAAATTGTGCCCGACTTCTTTTTTGTGCCTTGTTTTGGTGTTTTCGCCCCTTGTGCGCTCCCCCTCGCTCTCCGCTCCCTGCCGCTGCCTCCCTGCGGGCCCGTCCCCCTTGCGCCCCCATTCGCCGCTCCCTCCCGCCTCCCAGCTGCCCCTCCCTCCCCCTCCCTTCTTAATGGCTGGCGCTGCGCATCGCGAGTGAGCAACCTCTGACCTGTTTTAGGTCTTGAGCTCGCCCCCCACGTCCGCAGCACCAACCTGCTGTCTCCTGCCTCTGACCCCCGCCCACGCTGCTGCTAGCGTGTTCGAGGCTTCACTTGACCCGTGTGCCGTTTTTTCCGCCGTCCTGTAAGTGTTCCTCTATTTTCAGCGCCTTGCCTCTTGCGCTTCTGCCCCCGCCGTGCCCCTTCTGATTGTGCCACTTTTCGCCGCCCTTTAGTGCGTTTTACTATTTTCCAAGCGCCTCGCCTCCTGCGCTTCTGCCCCCGTTGTGCCCCTCTGATTGCTGTGTCCCCGATTGTATTCTGTGCCATTAGTGTATTTCTGTGACCATTTTCATATTGTGACTGTTTTAGAAAATTGTGCCCGACTTCTTTTTTGTGCCTTGTTTTGGTGTTTTCGCCCCTTGTGCGCTCCCCCTCGCTCTCCGCTCCCTGCGGCTGCCTCCCTGCGGCCCCGCCCCCCTCGCGCCCCCATTCGCCGCTCCCTCCCACCTCCCCCCTCCCAGCTGCTCCTCCCTCCCCCCTCCCTTCTTAATGGCTGGCGCTGCGCGTCGCGAGTGAGCGACCTCTGACCTGTTTTAGGTCTTGTGCTCGCCCCCCACGTCCGCAGCACCAACCTGCTGTCTCCTGCCTCTGACCCCCGCCCACGCTGCTGCTAGCGTGTTCGAGGCTTCATTTGACCCGTGTGGCAATTTTTCGCCGTCCTGTAAGTGTTCCTCTATTTTCAGCGCCTTGCCTCTTGCGCTTCTGCCCCCGCCGTGCCCCTTCTGATTGTGCCACTTTTCGCCGCCCTTTAGTGCGTTTTACTATTTTCCAAGCGCCTCGCCTCCTGCGCTTCTGCCCCCGTTGTGACCCTCTGATTGCTGTGTCCCCGATTGTATTCTGTGCCATTAGTGTATTTCTGTGACCATTTTCATATTGTGACTGTTTTTGAAAATTGTGCCCGACTTCTTTTTTGTGCCTTGTTTTGGTGTTTTCGCCCCTTGTGCGCTCCCCCTCGCTCTCCGCTCCCTGCGGCTGCCTCCCTGCGGCCCCGCCCCCCTCGCGCCCCCATTCGCCGCTCCCTCCCACCTCCCGCCTCCCAGCTGCTCCTCCCTCCCCCCTCCCTTCTTAATGGCTGGCGCTGCGCGTCACGAGTGAGCGACCTCTGACCTGTTTTAGGTCTTGAGCTCGCCCCCTACGTCCGCAGCACCAACCTGCTGTCTCCTGCCTCTGACCCCCGCCCACGCTGCTGCTAGCGTGTTCGAGGCTTCACTTGACCCGTGTGCCGTTTTTTTCCGCCGTCCTGTAAGTGTTCCTCTATTTTCAGCGCCTTGCCTCTTGCGCTTCTGCCCCCGCCGTGCCCCTTCTGATTGTGCCACTTTTCGCCGCCCTTTAGTGCGTTTTACTATTTTCCAAGCGCCTCGCCTCCTGCGCTTCTGCCCCCGTTGTGCCCCTCTGATTGCTGTGTCCCCGATTGTATTCTGTGCCATTAGTGTATTTCTGTGACCATTTTCATATTGTGACTGTTTTTGAAAATTGTGCCCGACTTCTTTTTTGTGCCTTGTTTTGGTGTTTTCGCCCCTTGTGCGCTCCCCCTCGCTCTCCGCTCCCTGCCGCTGCCTCCCTGCGACCCCGCCCCCCTCGTGCCCCCATTCGCCGCTCCCTCCCGCCTCCCAGCTGCTCCTCCCTCCCCCCTCCCTTCTTAATGGCTGGCGCTGCACGTCCGCGAGGAGGCGTGCCAGAGGCAAGCCCGTCTGCGCCCGTCCGCGCCAGGACCGCGCCCAGAGCCACCCCCCCTGGTTGATTGTACAGAAGTATAGTATGGAGATGATCAAATCCCTAACACAGAGGGCGATCTATTATCATTTGCAGAGTTATATGAGAAATTCAAGTTAGAAAAGAGGACTGGGTCTTTCAAATGTCTACTTTCATGGGTTGTCATAATAGCATGAAAGGGCTAAGAACTACATTATTTGATACAGTCTTCCATCTCCCCCTTACAATGGGAAACAGCAGTGGATTTATCAAGAATTCATTTCTAACAGACTTACAAGCATTGAGAATATATGTACCACTTAGTCTGAAGATTTATAAACTATAGTCTCTTAAGATGAGAGGAGTGGAATGAAAAAAACGAAATGAAGATGTGCACCATTTTCCTGTGAGCACTAATCTTAGGAGAGTTCAATATGACTGTCTGTATCTAGTGTGTTATACCCCATTTAGAGTGAAGAAAAGGGCTGCAAATACTTTTGATATTTGGTGTAATCTATGCGTGCTTTTGGAAAGCTGTTTGCTGGGATTTCCAAGAAATGTATATATATATATATATATATATATATATATATATATATATATATTGGATATCAATCTTTCAAAATTAGAAGATATCATAGGTGAATCTTTGGCATTGAATCTTTAGGTGAACCTGTGGGGGAGTTAGTGGAAGGCTGGTCAGAATTTAATTGTGAAGAATCTAATTTTGTTAGGTCTTTAGTAGATATATTGCTAAGTGGAGTTGGACAAACAAGAGGTTTATGTGTTGGGATTGGTCTATAGGAAAGTAAAGTATTACGTAGAGTCTTTGGAGAACAGATTTAAACAGTGCAAAAATCAATAATATACTGGAGGGATGCAAAATGTTCACTGAAAAATTTAGTTTTGATGTTCCATTCAGTTTGTTTTCATGTTAAGTTTGGTATGTTGTGTGTTTTGCAATACCCATGTTATATATTTATACATTTATATTGTTGACGTTATTACCTTGAGAAACGTCAACAGTAAAACAATGGTATCCAGGCCAGTTGTGCATACGTTTTTCCCCACACTTTGCCTAGTCTAAAGAACCCAAGGTTTGTGAATTCTTGCGGAGCAAACTAAGAAAACAGCCAAAATGTAGGAAAAAATAAATAATATATATATGTATATATATATATATATATATATATATATTTTTGTTTTTTTAATGTTGTGTTTCTTTTTCCAAAGAATGGCATCAACAAAAGGTTTGCTGTGCTGAGATTGCCCTTTTCACAGTTTTTAGGACCAAGCAGAGTTGGAAAAAAAAAACATAATTTTACCACAGTATTTGCAACTTTCTAAGTTGTGCAATTTTCCGGTTTTTGTGATTTCAATCTATATGCAGTTTGAGGTGGAAAAAGTTGTGAAACTCAGGAGTGAAGCCGGAATGCTAAACATGAAAATTCTTAATTCAGAAAGTGGTATTTTATGTAGATTGTTCAAGGTGTTTTCAAAGAAAGTAAAAATTGAAATAAAAAAGACGTGAAAATAAGTAGAAAATCATAGAAATAGGCACAAATGTTATAATCTGTATATTTTTGCCCTGAATACCCATTTACAAAAGTGGTATACTGTTACATCTGTGAGACTCTTCTGGTCACAGAGATAAATATTATTTGTTGGTTGTCCAAAAACATGCAGTAGCCAGAGCCAGCAACTAAACAACAGCTTATTAAGGTTTATCTTTGTGTACCTGCCATGCATCAATTCATATGGTATAATCAAATGAATGAAAAATATGAATGAAACCTGTGCATTTTTCAAATGTGCCCAAGGTAATGAGGCCATTAATAGGGGTTATTGGTACAGGCTCTGAATTTAGGATTACCTATGAGAGAAAGTACAAGAACCTGCGAAGATCCACACAATTCTTACCACGAGCCTTCTCACGTGTATCCCAATAAAAACTTGATAGAGTTTGAATCCATCAAGTGAGTGAAAGAAGGCATACAGTACTTGGCATTTTGTTGCATAACCTCCCTGCTCCCTATCACCACTGAATATAAGAGAGACACCAAAAGAGCAATTGAGTTTACTCAAAAGTTCAAACATGGTGTGATACAGGCATATTCCAGGAGGGGGAGATGGAACTCAAATGGTAGATTTGAATTCAGGTCCTGAGAGAGGCTGGAAATCTCACCTGTGAGTGGATGAACAGAAAGAACTTGATCCCACTAATCTCCTTATTTCTCAGATCGACCTCAAAGAGGTTTGAATAAGAATGGAATAGGAGACATCCATGATGAGAAACCAAAAAACTGACAGAGTAGAAAATCAGTAGAGAAACCTATTTTCAAGCTTTCTCTTGCTTCTTAGAGAAAGTAGTTAGCTATACAGGATAGTCTGATTTTTGTTATTGCTGTGCACTTTCATGTTGTAAGAACAATATAACTAACTTAGAATGAAAATTGGAGGCAACAATTATAAAACTTTATTGGGTTTTCAATTTAGTCATCACATTCATTCTCAGCGGGACTTTGAATAAAGCAATCAAAAGCAGGTCGTGCATTACAATACAGGATAATCAATAGCATTTAAGTTTCAGTGCAAGGCAGGAGCCAGTTGTAGCCACAAGAGGTGGAGTTCACCATGTATTATACTCGATGATTGTGGACCCTGCTTATGCATATAACCATTCATTTGACGTACCCTATAATCCCATATAAGGACCCCCACCCACTTGTGGTGTGTGTCCCTGTCTAGTCTGTGGATAATCACCTACATATTGTTCTGTGTAAGAGGACTGTGGTATATCCCTCAACCATACTGTCTCCCAAGGAAAGCCCGTGGTCCCATAGTCTATCTGTGGGGGCTTCCAAATTGGAAACATGCTCAAATATCAAATGTATTAGGTTCCCTCAGGTGTCGGAGGCTCAGGGGGCTGTAATTGATCCACTAAAGTCTTCCAAGCCCTGGCTGTCTTCAGTGTCCTTTACTCCCTCCTGGCATCCCGGAGCCTTATCGTACCTTTGCAAGATGTCCATTTAATAAGTTCCTTCCGTCATGCTTCTATTCTTGGCCCTCAGGGGCTTTCCCAGTTTCTGCCCACTTCTCGTTTCACAAGGACAAACACTACGTCCAGGAATTTACCAGTGACTCTAGTTTTGGCCGTATGTGGAAACGTGTCTAGCAGACAAGAAATTAGGATGCAGGTAATCTCCCTTTCAGTTATCTTGGCCAACTTGCTAGTGATGGCTTTCCAAAAATCTGTCAGTTGGGGACAACCCGAGAATATATGAATAAACTTCACTCCCACCCCAGTACATTGTGGACATTTCGCGTCAGGGGTGGCAAAGTATCTATTGATTCTGCCGGGGTGAGGTATGCCCTTTGTAGGACATAAAAATGAATGAGCCTAAACTTGGCATTTCTGGCCGCCTTAGCCATATACTTCAGTATGTGTTCCCAGTTCCTATGGGAGGTCTGCACCGAAATCCTCCTCCCAATGGGCTTTCAATCTCAGCAAGGGCTGATCAATGTAATTCTTCAGTCTACGATTTAGGCAGGTCACCGCTTTTGAAGTTTCCTGAAGTGGTCACTACATACAGACAATTGGCTGATTGCGTTGGTTCTGCCAGGTCCTGTTTCCAATGCTTGAGGATGGCCATAGTGACTGTTGTATGAAGAAGAAAGTGCCCTTGAGGTATGCCCTACCATTGGCTAGAATCTTCAAAGGGGAGGAACTTCTCAGTTTCAAACACAGCGTCTGCCGTCATCGCCCCCGCCACTTCCCACTCCTCCAGTCAACACCAGTCCCCGCCATGTGTCACCTCATGAAGAAATCGCTGTGGCAGGTCCAGGAAGTTAGGGATGAGGCACCTGCCCCCTGCTGGCTCCTGATCCAGCAACGCTGTATAATCTGGGTTTCACAATTGTCAGCACCCTCATGGTGCGGAATCAGCAGTACCAGGTGCGCCAGCCGTTTAATATTCAGGCGTGAGGGGGACATCTCTCTACCTGCACTACCAGATAATAGGACTCAAAGTCCAGAACCACGAAGACTCCATCTATCGCGGCCCTCTGGAGGGTGGATAAAGTAACACTGCGGCAGCCCGCACCCCAGAGAAACCTAGTAAGTACTGAGTCTATGTCTCGAAAGTAAGCTTGGGTTATCCACACCATCAACGTTTCAAAGAAATATAGTAGGCAGTGGAAGGCAATCATCTTAAACATTACCACCCTTCCACCCATTAATAAGGGAAGCACCCACCAAAACTCAGTACTAGCCCTTAAAGCTCGAACAGCTTTACCCACATTTCCCTTCAGGAGGTCCTTTTTATTATGATAAATGTGGACCCCTAAGTAAGGTAAACAACGAGGTTCATAATGTAAAAGCTCCAATCCCTCCGGAGGAAGTCCAATGGGCCTCACGGGGAATACACATGATTTATTCCAATTAACTTGGAGGCCAGACAGGTTGCCAAAACGGTCCAGTAGGTCTGGGTTCCCCCCAGATCCAATCCTGCCCCTTGTAAGAAAAGCAAAATGGCATGCGCATACAGTGCTATATGATGCATCTGGTCACGCATTACCAAGCCTCAGTAGACTTCTCCAGTCCTGGTAATGCATGCTGGGGGCTCCATTGCCAGTACGAACAGCAGAGGCGATAGGAGGCATCCCTGACGGGTGCCCCTCTTAATTCTATAGCTGTCTGAAATCATATACCCTATTCGGACTCCGGCTGAGGGATCTGTATATAGTAACCTCATCAAGGAAATTAACCCCCATCCCATACTAAAGCGCTCCATCACCCTATAGAGTGAATACAATTCCAGGCTATCAAAGGCCTTCTCAATGTCGATGGCGAATATCATAGCATTGGTGGCTTCCAAGACTGCAAGAAGCTCACATATATTGTGAGCTGTGTTATGACGTGGGATAAAACCCACCTGATCGTGATGGATAAGGGTGGCCATATGAGGGAACAAGGGGAAGGCTAGAATTATACTCAAGATTTTATAATCAGTATTCATGATGGACAATGACCGATAGGCTCATTTGCTGGTGCCAGCTTGCCTGGCTTCAATAGGGGCACCAAGGGCTTCTCGGGTAGACTGCGGGAGCTGTCCAGTAGCTCGAGCCACCTTGTAGAGCTTTATTAATCTGGAGGCCAAGCTCTCACCATAGATGAAGTAAAATTCCGCTGGGAATCCATCCCCGTGGGTTGTTCTGGGCCAAGGAATTTAGTGCAGCTTGCACTTCTGGTACTGTAATATCTCTTCCCAGGTCTTCGGCCACCTCAGGCAAGACCTTAGGTAAAGCTAGAGGTGCCAGAAAGGTCTCTATCGCAGTGGGAGCTCCCCCCGTACTGCTGTATAACCTAATATAGTAGTCCCTGAACTCGCGATTAATATAATGTCCTCCTGTTGATACCCTGTATCCCCTGCCACAGCCTCTGTTTCCACAATCACTGATCCCCATTTAGCTGGGTTTGCCAGCCAAGCAAGAAGAGCCCTTGCCCGGTCACTCTCAGCATGGGCCTGCACGTGTACTCCCGATAATTGAAACAATGCAACCTCTTGGTGTGCTCAGCCACTCTCTCCTTAGCCTTCAGTTGCTTTGGCTGTACTTCAGGATGGCCAGGTCTCCATTGCTCACAGTCACACAGGGTTGCTTCTGCCTGGAGGATCTCCGTTACAAGAGTCCTCCGGAACCATACCGACCCCCCAATGCAGCGTACTCTAAGAACTGTTTTATATGACTCTCATTCCAATTGCAAAGTAGAGGCCGTCCCTCCATTGTCCTCAAAATAGCACATGATAACCAAACCTATAGCGTCGCAGTAGACCAGGTCGTCAAGCGCCTCAGGACACTGCATCCATGTTGGGATACTAGAGCACACTCTTCCTTCACTCCAGCCCCAGCAAAAGAAGGGTTTTGGTCTGATATAGTAGGGGAGAGGTACCCAGAGGAGATCACACATTCAGGTGTCCAACCTCAGGTGTAAGTCATGGAGGGAGGAGAAGAAGGAATAATCCTGATGCGGATGCTGGATGCGCCATGTATCCAGCAACTTCCATTCCGCCTGCCAACAAGCAAACGCAATGGCCACTCAGGTTACCGGTGAATCCCTCAAGGGAGAATGTGAGCAATCTAAAGTTACATCCGTTATACAATTTTAGTCAACCCACAGAATGACTGAACCCGTTAAGTGCAGAGCCAAGGTCCTGGATAGGTCCTCAAAGAAGGTTGCCTGCTCAGCATTGATTTCATAGATATTGCAAAAGACGACATCTCTACCATCCAGTCATCCAGACACCACCACATAGCGTCTCGCGGTCTACCATCTGGAACGTGCATTGGAGGAGATCTCTAGGTGGATTCAAATGAGCGTCCCCCTTGCATAGGCCGACTATGTGGTATAGTGAGCCTGGCCCGTCCACCTGCGCTGCCAGACTGCACCCTCTTTAAAAATAATGAGGGTTTACTGCAATAGTGCTAAGTGCACTCCCCTCCTATTCAAGCATAAAATACTTTTTGGCGCTTGTGCATTGTGTGCATCCCCCTCATTTTCCAATGTAAGATTTATTGTAGTGTTTTGTACTTCAAGTCAGATCTGTGTAATGGTCCACCAGACCCCTGGGGGTATTCAACATTTGGTCAGAAATTAATAGCCTCTCCCCAACAAACTGGGGACTACTTCACAGGACACACTCCAATCCCAAACATCCATTCAAACAGAAATAGAAACAGCATGTCCCAAACCCCCCCTCCCCAGAACGAATAGGGCAAAGCCCCCCATCCAAACTGGTGACCAGAAAAAAAACAACCAGCATTCGTAGGAGAGCCCATCGAAACACTCAATCAGGGAGGATTTGTGACCAATGAGTCGCCCCCACCTGGATCTCCCCCATCTGAGATCACAAGGAAAAACACATATTTCAACAATTACTGTACTGCATGCCCCCATTAACACAGAGGATCATTGCAGTGTTGCCCTCCCCAGGCCTAAATGAGCTGGTTATCCCCCCAAGGGAACCATTCCACCATTCACCAATGAAACAGCAGATTTGTACCATTGCATCAACACTGTCAAAACAGATTGTCTATGGTAAGTGGTGTTACTTCAGGAAGTCCTTCAGTGGAGATTTCAGTAGCTCTGTCACTATCACTACTTGAGGGCTCCAAGGCTCAGGATTCTTCCAATACTCCCGGTGAGGGGGACTCCAGCTCCTTGACACTCAAAGTCTCTAAATCTTCGATTGCTCGTTGTTGCTCCTGTTGAGCTTCTGCTTTGATCGGGGTCCCCACTTGTAGCTCTCTCCTGCACCATGCTCTCCTTCTTGGTCTCCGCACTTTCCATGGCTAGTGCCGGCTGGATCCTCCTTGCGGATTCGCCTCTTTCCAGCCCCACATCTCCTGGTGAGTATGAGGGAAAGGGACCCCTTCAGAGTGATTACCTATAGGCGGGTTGGAAACAGAATGCAATTATGGTCTCCTATCTGGCGCAGTTGGTGCTTAGCGTCAACAAATGTGGCTTGTTGCTTTTGGATTTCCTTCATGGAGTCTGGAAAGATCATAATTGTTTGGGGTGTCCATCCGAATGTCGTCTCTTTCCTGGCATGGGCAAGGATGTAATCCCGGTCTCTGTTGTGAAGAAGACACACAACTACAGGTCGCTGCGGTGCTCCTTGTGGAGGCGGACGGGTCGGGACTCTGTGCGCCCTTTCCAGGGCAAAGAAGGGAGATAGGCCCTTTGGGGGCCACCTTCTCCCACAGCCAGCACTCCAGCAACCTCAGGAGATCCTGCCCTTCAAAACATTTGGGTAGGCCAATAACCTGTATGTTGTTCCTCCTGGATCTGCTCTCGCTGTCTTCACCCCAAAGTTCTAGCATCTGGACTTTGGCCTCTGTTGGAAAATGGGTTATTGGTAAGGGCAGGTAGGTACCTACACTTAGCAATAGGCCACTAACGTCCACTAAGGTCCAGTTAGGTCTCAGTAAATTAACCCCAGCTCAACCCTTGGTAGCTTGGCAACGAGCGTCAAGGCTTAACTTAGGAGACAGAGGGGGTGATTCCAACCCCGGCGGTCCTTGACCGCCAGGGCCGGCGGGAGCACCGCCAACAGGCTGGCGGTGCTCCTAAGGGCATTCTGACCGCGGCGGTATGGCCGCGGTCAGAAACGGAAAACCGGCGGTGTCCCGCCGGTTTTCCGCTGCCCTGAGGAAGCCGTCATAGGGGATTCCGACCCTCTCACCGCCATCCTGTTCCTGGCGGTTTCGACCGCCAGGAACAGGATGGCTGTGAGGGGTGTCTTGGGGCCCCCGTAAGAGGGTCCCACTTTGAATTTCAGTGTCTGCTTAGCAGACACTGAAATTCGCGACGGGTGCTACTGCACCCGTCGCACACCTTCCACTCCGCCGGCTCCATTCGGAGCCGGCTTCCTCGTAGAAGGGTGTTTCCCACTGGGCTGGCGGGCGGCCTTTTGGCGGTCGCCCGCCAGCCCAGTGGGAAATCCAGAATGACCGCGGTACGGTCTTTTGACCGCGGTACGGTCTTCTGGCGGTTCCCGCTTGGCGGGCGGCTCCCGCCGCCCGCCAAGCTTGGAATGACCCCCAGAGTGTAAAGCATTCAAATATCACAAAACATTAATTAAATAAAACACAGGAAACAGTTTAAAAATCCAAAAACAATTTATAGAAATAGATTATATTTTTATTTTTAAAATGACACCAAAACGAATAAAATCGGATAAGGGGAACCGGAGATATGAATTTTTAAAGATTTTTTTTTTTTTTTTTTAGCGCCTAGAAACAAAAAGCGCCAATCGGGTCATCTGGTTGACCTCGACCGGGGCAAAGTCAAAGTTTCAGGCCGACCGCGATGGAGCCCTGCTCGGCTACAGGCTGCGGGAGGCCTTGGTTAAAAGTTTACCTTCACACTTAGTCTTTTTTTTGAAGATTTTCTTCAGCGGGACGAACCTGCCAGTCCAATCCGACCTCCTGGAGCCCTTCTCCGGATACGCGATGCTGGAATTCCTCAGTGGAGATTTTTACCTTCGGACTTAGTCGTTTTTTCGAGGTGAAAATCCTTCGACCGGGGTAAACCTGGATCTTGATCCGACGTCCATGGAGCCCTTCTCGGATACGATGGCTGGGAGGTCCCAGTCAACTTTTTACCTTCTGACTTAGTCTCTTTTTCGGAGATTTTCTTTACCGGGACGAACCAGCAAATCAGGCCGGGTCACGGTTGAGGCAAGCCAGCTACAGTTGCCGCGGCGGGTCGGTCCCTCTATGGAGCTTTTTTACAAAAGTTGTCCAAACTTCTCCAAACTTCTGGGGCTTCTCCCAGATGTCCTTTTAAGGTTCATTTGGGGTGCACAGCTCACCCCAAGTGTCCAGAAGTTCTGATATGGTCCTTGGGGGGTGCGGACTACAACTCCCAGAATGCACCTGGCGCAAACTCCTTTTTGGCCACTGGACAGTGGTCAGCTGGTTGCTTTCTTCAGGAATTGGTGCAGGGGACTCTGAATAGCAATTTTTCACCTGTAGCAAACAGGGAGTCCCTCCTTGAACCAGTTGAAGCCAGGCAAAGTCCTTCTTGTGGTGAAGCCCAAGTGTGCAGCTGGTGCAGTCCTTCTGAGTGCAGGTTCCAGGTGCAGGCCAGGGGTCCAGCAGGGCAGTCCTTCTTCTTCTGTTGTTCTTCCTTGTTGGATGTGGTAGGGAACTGAGGTGTCGGTGCAGGTCTGCCAGTTTTATCCTTGCTCCTGGGTGAAAAGCAGGGGGGTCCTGGTTCTCCAATCAGGTGCAGGGTCCTTCCCCCTGTGATGACCACTTCCTGGGAAGTGTGGCAAAAATCAATCCCAGGAGGCAACATTCTCTAAAAATCCATCATGGCTGAATCTGATTTTTGGAGGTTACATCTGGCTGAGCCCACCCACTGGTGTGGCTAAAAATCATAAACACACCCCTCTCCTGCCCTCTCCTAATCTAATCAAGGGGGCACCTAGTTGTCTGGGGTTGCAGGATGTGGGGGTGTTGCTGGTTGCTCCAAATGTCCTTCTCTGCCTTTGAAGACCAGTTTGGCAGCCCTCCCACTTCCTGCCTCACCATCTACTGAGGGGAGATTCCTTCCCACAGGCACATTCCTTTGTGTGAAGCCAGGCCACTTCACACCTCATCAAGGCAAGCTGGCCAGGCTGCTAAAGGCTGGCCAATCAGAGCACAGCAGCAAAAACAATGCAGGGCTGAAATTGGCAACTTTTCAGGTAAAGTTTAAAACTCTTTACCTGAACAAGTTATATTAAATCCCACAACTGGAAGTTGTGGGATTTATTACAACAATTAATTTGATACCAAACTCTTGGTATGCATAATTTAAGGAGACTTTAAAAATTAAAATAAAGTCTCCCCATTCTAGCCTATGAAGGCCATTTACTTCTATGAGGGAAAACTAATTTGGCTGTTTTTACCTCACCAGGGCTTATACAACTATTTTTATAAAGTCCCTGCTTATAGTTACATGGCACCCAGCCCTAGGGGCACATAGGGCACACCTTAGGGGTGACTTATATGTCAAAATAAGGTAGTTTAAGACTTTGGAACTACTTTTAATTCCAAAGTCGAATTTGCATATAACTTTCATTTAAAAGCAGCCAGCAAGGCAGGCCTGTCTTTAAAATGACACTGGGCACCTCAGCAGTGCACCTATGGGTGCACCACCTATGCTGTGGTCCCTAAACCTACATGCCCTACCATATACTAGGGACTTATAGGTAGGTTAACTTAGCAAATTATAATTAGCCTAATTTGCATATCCATTTTACACAGAGCACAGGCCCTGGGACTGGTTAGCAGTACCCAGGGCACCATCAGAGTCAGGAAAACACCAGCAAAAAGTGGAAAATGGGGGCAAAAAGTTAGGGGGCCTCTGCAATCAGCCCTGTTTTCTCACAGCTTCCATGAGGGTCTCTCCCACAGACTGGTGACATCTGGGTGAATTTCTGTTAAGGATCGTTTCGCCGTCATGACCCTTTCTGCTAAACACCTATGGTCATCCTTTTGGATACTAAGATGAGCCCCCAGCGTATCGCTCTTAGTCTCCTGGGCCTCCCTGGATGCCGTGATAGCCTGCAATATGTCCTGTTTCGAAGGGCCATTATGTGATTCAACATTCAGCGGTGAGGTCATTCCCGTTCAGACTTCCTGCTGACTCAGTGTAGGCGCTCCTCAGTCACACTTCCGAGAGACTTTGCCCATTGGGCCCACTTCACAGGTCCCCTCAGGATCAGCGCTGCTTTAGGGAGGGTCACCACCCGTCTTCCAGGACCTCAACCCCCAGCTCTGAACGCAGCGCAGTAGGGGTGTCTCAATGCTCATGAAAAGGACTCCCAGTAGAATACCTGGGAGCCCAAGCAAACCTCCAAGGTGTGTGGCGCAGATCCAGGTCTGTTCACTCAGGATTGTGGCCAGGCTGTGCAGTTGGCAGGGAGACAAGTCAGCCACAACCTCTCCAAAATTGTCCAAAAGGCAATGTGGCTCAACCAGCTCTCCTTGGATCCTCCCGTGTCTCGCTCCCCCTCGGGCCCCTAGGTAGGAGCCTGATGAACCATGCAGGGGTCCTCCTCTGGGTGGCCCTAAGAGGTACTAGTCTGCATGTGTGTTGGGGCTCCAACAGCCTGTGCCAGGGCCCTACCTGCGAGGGATGGGGGGCAGTTTCCAGACACAGAGGTCATCAATCCCCTAATCTATGAGATAGCAGGTACAATAATCGAAGCGGGGTATGGCAGTAGCAGCTTGCTTGGCAACAGGAGGTGTCTCTCGCCCCACGCCTGGATTGGGCAACAGATCAACTGGGAGAGGCAGGAGCAGCGCTGTGCAAGGGTCCTCCTCCGCTCACGGTAATGTTCAGTTGAGCAGTCAGTTAAGGGACCCCACCAGCGAGATTAGTTCCAGCTGTGTGCCAGTCTCAGGCATAAAGTCCCAGGTTCACAGGGGATGGCCTCATCCCCGCACTAGGTGCTCTCTTCTCAAAGTTCAGTAGGGCCCTGTAGCACCGCAGTGGAGGCACAACAATAGCCTCAAGGGCCTGCAGGTCCAAGGAGGGGAGTCCTCAGAGCACTACAGCAGAGCACACCTTACGATCATGCCACTCTCTTGGGGCTCACACTGCTGACCTTCAGGGGTCCTGTTGAGGATACAGTGCGGGAGATTAGGCAGCCGGGTAGCCCTGTTTGTGTCTTCCCCTGTTGCAAGCCTCCATTGCTCTGCCACCTCCAATGTTGCCCAGGTGCACTTGTAAGGTCCCATGAGCCTCCCTTGCTCAGGCGTCTTGGGGTAGCTCAGGGAATGCAGTCCACCAGGGCTCTGTGGCAGTGCTCCCCCAGCTGGTCACCAACAACTCTCTGCAGGCCTCTCTTCGCTGCTTCCCACAGGCCGCACCATCTTTCCCCTGTGGGGTTTCCTCCGCAGCCCAGCACCGGCCTCTTATTCAGCGTGCTGTAAGCCCGCTACCTGTACAGAGTCCGAACCTTCAATGGTTGTGCCGAATATGGCACAGTTAAACCCTTGCCCTCGTCCTAGAGAGCCTGCCGTCTGTGTAGGGCACCTCGTCTGACTGCCACTCATTAAATTGGAGGGAGCCAGCCTTCCTCAGTGCACAACTAGCATGCTCCACTCCATTGCGCTGCTGCCCGGGGTGGGAGAGTGTCAGGGCCGGTGAGTTGTCACGCTGCAATCTTGTGCTAGGCCTAGATGCCTGCCTGTTTGTGACTCCAGTAAGTTGTTGTTAGGGCCCCTGTGCATCACCGCCGCCTCCAGGGGTCCCGGGGGGTACAGGTGTATGGCCGGGGGCTATGTTTTGGGGGTGGATTACAATGTCTAGCCATGCCCCTCGTTGGAGGCAACAATTACACTATTCATGTAAATTTGGAGTTGTAATTCATGTTCCTTACCTTATTCTTATAAAGTGCCAGTTTATAAATCACTCCTGGGTGTGCTATATTAACCACCAAATATTTTATATACTATAAAATGTGATGTTCAATTTGTTTTTGCTGTGACCAGTGTTTATGCTAGGTGGAAGGATGGTTCTATTTCTGAAGGTATTGGGAATTCCAATTTGGTCATCTCCTGGCTAAATCATTTGAAAAATCAGTTGTTGACTTAACTGAGCCCAAGACCTGTTGAAAGAGAAGGGTCCACCAGAAGTCCATTTTGACAACAGATAATCATATTTGCACATTCTTCATCTCTTGAATCTTTTTTATGCACCAGACTGGAGGCTAAAAATGTAAACAGTTTTCTAGCACTGATAGGTGGTGCCTTGACTCTGACTTGTCTCCTGGCCCCCCGTGGACTTCCTGATTATATTGTCAAAGAGGCTTACAAGGTGCAACTCCTACTGCACTGATATCATTTCTTATTTTATAACACACGCTTTAATGCTAACCCAGAATTGCTCTTCTCTGAACATTTCCTTTCAAACGTTTTTAGCAGTGTGTTTTCCACAGGGATTTCTCCCATAAATATTTCAAGGTTAAAGCCATTTTAATGCTTCCACAATCAGTTGTCTTTCTTGAACCCACACAACAACTCCTTATGCTGCCTGGGATCTAAACAAGGCTCAAAGTTGTGCGTAAATAGTGACCCCAGGCATGCTAAGACTATCAAAGAGCAGGCTGCGAAGCTGTTCATCGTGCAGGCTTTTACCTAGGCTGTCATGGCCTTTGTCCACTCCTCCCAGCTCCTCCTAGTGCATCTACACACTTAAGACTCCATAGGCATTCTTGACAAGGCTTCGGCCGGTGTCTTGCTCCCTGACACCATCCGATCACCCGTCACTTCCTCTTGCTGTTCTTTAGGCACCGGCATCTTCCTCCATCAAACACCTTCCTGTACGACCTTCCACCATCTCCTACAGTTACTTCAGGTACCTTACAGTCCATTAAAGAGAGTGACAAATTTTCTGAAGGCAAAAGTCAACTTAATCAATTTCAGATGTAGGGCACAGCAGTTGTTGGAGGAGGAGTATCCTTAAAGACACGTGCCTCATAATGAGTATTAATTTAGGCTTAAGGCTAAACTTTTAGCTCTGATTCATGCCGCATTCATTAGCCAACATTGTTTAGCACAGTGATAAGGTCAGCAGACATGAAGGCAATATTCACTCCATATGGCCATGGATAGTGGTGACTATTTAGCCATGCAATATCCCAGTAGCTTGGATACTTCTGAAGTGGATCTGGAGTGTTCATCGAGCCTTTGCAAGCAGAAAGGTACCTCATTCATGGCTGTTCAGTTCAAGGCACTGATCTTTGAATTACTGGCAGGGAAGAAGAGAGCTCTCTCAAATGCTGAAAATGGCGTCCTCCATTGTGGAGCTATTGCTGCCCTTCAGTGAGGTGCTGATGGATCCAGTATTGATGACCTAGAGCAAACCCTGCTTCTGTACCTTTGGTTAACCGCCAGGTCGCCTGCCATCATCGTCTGGTTCCTTGGGACCTGAAGTTTTGGATGGCTCACCCCGCTCAGGAGTGTCAGGTTTTTTGGGCTCCATCTTCCTCAAAACAGAGCCCCAACCCTTTCCCCCTACTCCTACAAATAGTGAGTCGAAGAGGATACAGAGCAATGGGAAAGACAGCCTTCTCCTAGGGGAACCTTGGCCTTCATTCCACAAATGCAAATTTTCATCTGGCCCATTACTTTAATGTGCTGTGGGAAATGGCTCAGAGGGTCATTGTAGACGGGTGTCGTCCACCTCGTCTACTAATGATTTAGAATGGCGCCGATCGCGCACCTTCTCGGATCCCGTCCCGCGTTACCAAGGAGACACGTGGAGGCGGGATGTCTTCTCGGCCCCGGATTTCCGGGTTGCTGAGGGGAACGAAAGGACGATGGACTTCGCGCGGCCAGAGGAGGGAGCCGGAGGTGAACAGGACGGAGGAGGAACGCGTTGGGAGGAGAAGACCGTTTGGAGGAGAGACTGGGGACAGGCGGCCAGCCCGAGAGACGAGCCGGGAAAGAGCGACAGAGAGAGGACGAGTCCGTGGTGCTCCCCAGTTGTTTTGGTTCCAAAACCGGATGGCTCTGTCCGGTTTTGTATCGACTTCAGGAAACTTAATGAGATATCACTATTCGATACATATCCTATTCCCCGGGTGGATGAGGTCCTAGAAAAGATAGGGAATGCACGCTTTATGTCTACCATTGATCTAACGAAAGGATATTGGCAGATTCCCTTAGCCCCAAACGACAAAGAAAAGACGGCCTTTGCAACCCCTTCCGGTTTATACCATTTCACTGTTCTTCCCTTCGGACTTCACGGTGCACCCGCTACATTTCAACGCTTAATGGACCGCCTCTTACGACCTTTCCAAGCGTTCACAGCAGCATATCTCGACGACATTATCATTTTTAGTGCGACTTGGTCAGAACACTTACAACACCTAGAGAAAGTGTTTTCCACGCTGGAGAGGGCCGGTCTCACTGCTAATCCTAAAAAGCCAAATAGCCTATCTCGGGTATGTCATTGGTATGGGGGTCCTGCGTCCCCAGAAAGATAAGGTAGAGGCCATCAAACAGATACCTCTCCCCAGAACCAAGAAGGAACTCCGTTCTTTTCTAGGGTTGGTGGGATATTATCGTAGGTTCATCCCACAATATTCCACCATTACAGCCCCCCTCACCGACTTGTTAAAAAAGCAGTATCCCACCACCCTTCCTTCTTTTTCACCCTCTCAGCTTCAGGGGTTCCAAGTTCTCAAAGAGGCCCTCACGACCGAGCCAGTGTTACGGTGTCCCGATTTTTCTAGGCCTTTCCACCTCTTCACCGACGCTTCTAACGTTGGCCTTGGGGCGGTCCTAGCCCAACCTGACGACCTAGGACATGACCATCCTATTGTGTATATCAGTCGTAAGCTCCTGCCGAGGGAACTCCACTACCCTACTATCGAGAAGGAATGCCTTGCCATAAAATGGGCCATTGAATGTTTACAGTATTATCTCCTGGGTAGACCTTTTGTCCTCTTCACTGACCATGCTCCTTTGACCTGGTTAGCCACCCATAAGGACACTAATTCCAGGGTTTTACGCTGGTTTCTTGAGCTCCAGCCATTTACTTTTCAGGTCCGCCACATCCCTGGGTCCAGCCAATGCCCTGCTGATTTCCTCTCCCGCTGTCCGGATTCTACGGTCCTCTACCAGTCCCGTTCTTGGGATGGGGTGTGTAGACGGGTGTCGTCCACCTCGTCTACTAATGATTTAGAATGGCGCCGATCGCGCACCTTCTCGGATCCCGTCCCGCGTTACCAAGGAGACACGTGGAGGCGGGATGTCTTCTCGGCCCCGGATTTCCGGGTTGCTGAGGGGAACGAAAGGACGATGGACTTCGCGCGGCCAGAGGAGGGAGCCGGAGGTGAACAGGACGGAGGAGGAACGCGTTGGGAGGAGAAGACCGTTTGGAGGAGAGACTGGGGACAGGCGGCCAGCCCGAGAGACGAGCCGGGAAAGAGCGACAGAGAGAGGACGAGTCCCGCCACGACCCCGGAGGGTCGTGGCTCGACAAGACGCCACTGGACAAGGAGCCTGGGAGGCGTAGTCCGAAGATTATCACCACCTAAGGGAAAACAGAACATTAAGGATTAATAACCCCAGCAAGGTCTTCGCAGGAGCACCTCCAATAAAAAGGATACAAATAGAAGAGAACTGTATTACTACAATAGTTATTATCTCCACACTACAATAAATAAAATTGTTTATTTTTCCCATTTTTGGGACTTCCCTAAAGTACGAGTCCTCTGTACCGCCGAGCCTTCCACAGTCATTCCTAGCCTTCTTGACAATATTTATGAACATTTTGCAGAGTTTGTGCTTGATGGAAATAGATATTCTACTGTGGCATGAATACAGTGGATTCAGTGGTGCCATCCAAGGGCTCTTTGTAGTCATTTGATGTAGTGACTGAATGTGCACCATTGGCTTTTCAGGTGATGTCCAAGCCAACATTGTAGACGTGTCCTATGATGTAACTTGCCTTTTTGGCAAGAAGACAGACTTGTCATGGGCTAGCTTCAAACCAGTGCGTGCTATGGCTTGGTCCTTGAGATTGATGTTCCATGCCCGCCAGTTTCACCAACAGTGGTGTCAGCCCTTGCATTTTTTACAGCAGTCTAACAAGTTCTGTTGCTGCTGCAGGAGCTTAGTAGAACCAAAAAATGTTGTGGATGGCAGCAACAGTCCTCTTCCTCCTCGTCCATGACCCCTCCCACACATTTGAATGAATTATCCTTCGGCGATCAACTGAGACTTGTAGGAGCCAAGGAGTCTTTTCATTTACAATGCTGGTAGTCCATCACAGACTGTTGTGTCCTGTAGATGATCGTACCGGGTTATGCCCTTCCTTTCAGGACTTGCCTCCTCATTCACCTCAGATGACCATACTTGAAATCTACAGTTGGTTCTTGCTGTATTGAATGAAGGAGCAGTGTAATGGGTCCCAGAGAACGAGAATGCGAAATTCATCAGTAATGCTATTTTTGTTATTTTGTTTTTGTTCCCAAGAAAGATACTGGTCTCTGTCCCATTCTGGACCTTCAAATACTGAATGCCTTCTCCATAAGTTGAAGCTTGAGATGCATTCCCTGGTGCAGGTGCATCTGACCCTGGATATTGGGGACTGGATGGTGTATCTCGACTTGCAGGATGTGACTTTTCATTTAACAGTCCTGCAGTTGCACATGATGTACCTACTTTTTGTAGTAGGTGTAGGAGGCTGGCCTGGTTTGTAGTGGGTACCAAAGATACTTACTCCTTATGCCAGGTCCAGTTATCCCTTATTAGTGAAATGTAGTCATTGTGTAGAAGCCAGGCTGTCTAGAGGTAGCTGTAGGCGGAGCAGCCAAGGCTGAACTAGGAGACATGCAAAGCTCTTCCAATACCACTGTAGTCACACAGTACTTACACACCTGAAAAACAATACTCAGTGTTACAAAAATAAAGGTACTTTATTTTAGTCACACAATGCCATAAATACTTTGTAGGCTATACTCCCTTAGGAGGTAAGTAACTTACACAATATATACTTTAGTAACCAGAAACAGGTAAGTAAACAGTAGGAAAACAGTGCAAATAGTGAAAATCACACTAGGTTGCAATGGGCCTAAGGGGGACACAAACCAAATACTAAAATAGTGGAGTGCGAAAGTCGGTTTCCCACCTAGGCAAGTGTAGTGTGTAGAGGGTTGTCCTTCTCAAATAAAGGGAGGGAACGACTCCTCACTGTTAGGGAGGAGGACTCAGACAATAACAACATTTTGAAAAATGTACTCATTGATGGTTTTGGGCTCACCACAGAGCAATACAGAATCAAGTTCAGGGAAAGCAAGAAAGAATCTTCACAAGATTGGGTTGACTTTGTGGACTGCTCTGTCAAAGCTTTAGAAGGCTGGTTACATGGCAGAAATGTGTCTGATTACCAGGGTCTATTCATCTGATTTTGAGAGGGTAACCTGTTGTATACCACAATACTCAGTGTTACAAAAATAAAGGTACTTTATTTTAGTCACACAATCTCAAAAATACTTTGTGGGCTATACTCCCTTAGGAGGTAAGTCAATTACACAATATAAACACTAGTGTGTAGAGAGCCACTGGGAATGTGAGAAAACACCAAAGGTAAGTAAAATACCCCACCCCAAAGCCCAGGAAAGCAGGAGTAAAACACAGCAAGTTTCCTAAAACACACTAAAAGTCGTGATAGAAGATATTGCAAGAACCAGAAGAGACTGCAAGACACCAACGATAATTTCCTGGACCTGAAGACCTGTGGAAGAAGGGGAACAAATCCAAGAAGCACTGAAGAGTCCAGGGAGAACAGGAGCCCCTGCTAATCCGGATGAAGGTGCAAAAGAAGAACCACCGGTGAGAAGACAAAGTCAGTATTGCACCAAAGAAGACAGATGCGGGTTCCTGGTTGGTGCAGAAGATGTTCCACGCCGGATGGATGAATGCAGTCTGTTTTCTCCAACAAGACTTGGCACACGCCGGTTAGCGGAAAATGGCGCTGCCCGGGACAAGGAGGGACCTGGTGGCTTTTACAGAGACAGAGGGGGCTCTCAGCAACTCATAGAACCCTCAGAAGACCAGGCAGCGTGCACAGAAGTCCCACAGCACGGGTACAAAGGAGGTGCAAATGGAGGTCCACGCAGCACGACACAAAGGATTCCTACGCCGCCGGAGAACCATTCAGGAAGCTGTGCGTCGCAGGATGGAGTGCTCGGGACCTAAGCTGTGCTGTGCACGAAGAACTTCTTGGATGGTCGCACACAAGGCTTGGCAACAGCAAGTCATGTGGCTCACGGGGCACTGTTTTGCGTGGGGAGGCAGGCTCTTACCTCCACCAAAATTAGACAGCTGGATGTTGGGATTGCTGGAGTGACTTTAGTCCACCACCCTTGTCGCTGGATCAACGCCTGTCATATGGAGAGGACCCAAGCCACCGGTCATTGCTGCAGAGAGATGCCTGGTGAAGCAGGGAAGTGACTTCATCACTCCACAGGAGATTCCTTCGGTTCTTCTGGTGCAGGCTGAAGACAGGCAGTCCTCGGAGGATGCACGACCTGGAAACTGTTGCAGTTGCTGGTAGGAGCTGAAGATCCAATGTTGCAGAAGTCATCTCAGCTTCTTTGTTGCAGCTATGTAGAGTTCCTGGAACAGTCAGCAGTCGACCCCTCGGTAGAAGATGAAGTAAAGAATGCAGAGGATTCCTGCTGGACTCTTGCAATCCGAATCTGAAGAAACACCCAGAGGAGAAACCCTAAATAGCTCTGAGAGGGGGATTGGTCACCTAACCAGGTAAGCACCTATCAGGAGGGGTCCCTGATGTCACCTGCTGGCACTGGCCACTCAGGTGCTCCCAGAGTGCCCCACCAACTTGGAATCCAAGATGGCAAAACCCATGGACACTCTGGAGGAACTCTGGGCACCACCCATGGGATGGTGATTGACAGTGGAGTGGTCACTCCCCTTTCCTTTGTTCAGTTTTGCGCCAGAGCAGGGACTGGGGGTCCCTGAACCGGTGTAGACTGGATTATGCAAAGAGTGCACCATCTGTGCCCTTCATAGCATTTCCAGAGGCTCTGGGAGGATACCCTTCCCATGCATGTGATACCTATTTCCAAAGGGAGAGGGTATAACACCCTACATTGTTCTGCCTTCCTGGGATTGAGCTGCTCAACCCCCAGGAGGAGAGAAGCCTGTCTGTGAGGTGGCAGCAGCAGGGGCTGCAGTGAAAACCTTAGAAAGACTGGTATGGCAGGTGGAGCTCCCAGGGGGCTGGAATTGTAAAATCAATACTGGAATCAGTATTGGGGTACAATTCCCAGTTGGTAGACACCTTACATGGCCATATTCAGAGTTACCATTGTGAAGCTGTGCATAGGTATTGACCTATGTACAGTGCCCACTTAAAATGGCATCCCTGCACTCACAAAGTCCGGAAAAATGGGCCTGGAGGACGTGGGGGCACCTCTGCTAGTGCAGGGGAGCCCTCACACGCAGGTACTTTGCACCAAGCCTTCAGGTTCTGAAGGTTTGATATACAGGTGACTTATAAGTGACCTGGTACAGTGAAAATGACTGTTGAATACTGTGTGCACTATTTCACATATGCTGCAATGGCAGTCCTGAAGAATCCTTTTGATGGTTTCCTTATGGGTGGCAAAAGAAATGCTGCAGCCCATAAGGATCCCCTGGAACTGCAATGCTCTAGGTACCTAGATACCATATACTAGGGACTTATAATGAGGGGGGCAGTATGTCAATTTGGAGTGAAATACTGGGTTGCTAGTATGTAAGTACAAATTTGGAACCAGAGAGAGCATAAGCACTGGAGTTGTGGTTAGCAAGACTCCGGTGACACAGTTAAGCATAGTGACAAAAACAATGAAACAGACTGACGAGTAGGCCACAAACCTAGCTATCAGGATCCCAGTGACACAGTTAACACACTGACAAACAGCCCAAAAATGGGGGTACCCATGCTTGAAAGTGGCTACTTTCTCACAGTAGGCTTCAGCCACCGTCACTTATAGCTCTTCTGTTTGGGCTATCCCTCCAGCTCTTCACAAAGGTGAGTAGTTGTCGCATATGGTTTCAGATTGAGGATCTCTCTATTCCTGCACCTTGACAACTGGCTACAAAAGGAGAAATACCCACCTGCAGGCCCTGGCAAACATGACCAACAGCAACAGTGCCTAGGGTTTTCACTCAACCTTGAAAAATCGTACCGCCGGCCCTGTGACATCTCCTCTTTATTGGGGCACAGCTAGATACTGTCTCACTCAAGTCCTTCCTGCTTTTCTAGTGTGTTTGGGACATTGATAATCTGATCCTAATGTTTCAGAAGGGAGATCTTACTTCTAGCCCTGACAGCTTCTTGTTAGTGTCACATGCTAGATGGCACGTGTATAAAGTCCTGTGATGTCTCCATTTTCAGTGAACCTGCACTGAGAAGTTCTACCAGACAACATTTAAATTGTCCTGGAAGTGACTCAAGATCTGCAGTGATGGTAAATGACTAACCAGTTTTGGTGAGTGAAGCCCATGTGCCCTTCAACCGCACTGGCCAAAGATGTCACTAATATCATCTCCCTTGGGTGAGGTGGTCTTTTTGATGCTTTGGAGATCCAAGGCCAGGTCTCAGTGGACCTGGAGTAACACATCATTCTGCTTGAGGTTCTGGTGGTCCATGTGAGCATTATGGTGTTCCTGCCTTCCATCTGCAATCAGTCAGTTCAAGTCTTGACAGACCAAGAAAACACAATCATGATGTGGCATGCCAAAACACAATGTTGGGCGGGCTGATACCCCCTTGCCTGAAAATGCTGAGGATGTGGTCTTGAGCTCAGGCTCACAATGGATGGCTAGTCATAAGCCAACCGCTGGACTAATTTATTGTGTGGGCCGACTATCTCAGCATTGTTTTCACCCAAAGATTGTTCATTACATCTTAGTCCTTTGGGTCAATCCTCTGGTGGTCTGTTTGCTGCTCACAAGAACACACAGTATCTGCAGTTCAGTCCCCGGAAGTTCACATTGGTGTGAGACCTTGGATGCGGAATTTTCACTCGTAGCTCTGATTCCTCAGAATCTGAAGATGTGTCCAGATTGTGCACAGTTGATTTCAACAGATTTCTGACTGGCCACTGAGATTGTGGTAGTTTGATTCGTGTCACCCGTCCCTGTGCCCTCCTTTTCCTTTTCTGCTCAGTTTGGACATCCTCTGTGAATGAGAGGAGCAGAGTCTGAATTTGAACCACCAGAGCATCCACCTTCATGTCTCGAGATTGAGTGAAACAATCTGAGCTTGTTTGATTTTCTTTCACATATCTACCAAACTTGTTTATTCTGGATATTGGTTCCAGTATATTTCTTGGTGTGCTGACGAGAAGGTTGGCCCGATCAAGGTAATTACCTGATGAATTGCATTATGTGCTTCCCTTAGCTAATCAAGGCTTTGCTGTGAACACTCTTAATGGTACCAGTATATTTCTTGGTGTGCTGACGAGAAGGTTGGCCCGATCAAGGTAATTACCTGATGAATTGCATTATGTGCTTCCCTTAGCTAATCAAGGCTTTGCTGTGAACACTCTTAATGGTATCTGTTAGCCCGTTCATCTTTTCTTTGTTTCCTGGACCAGCCATTGCTATTCGGTTTACCAGTTTTATGCACTTTCTGATGGGGTTGACCAATTTGTTTCCCTGTTCACAATTTGTTATGCCTTAGTAGGACCTTAACCTGGTACTCATGGTCTTAATTGGTTCATTCTGTAAGTCTGTGCACGGTTGTTCTTTGAGTCTACTTACCCTGAAGACTATGTACTTGTTTGCCATTACTTCAGCTCAGAAAGCTAGCAAGTTGCAGGCTTTGCCTGCTCACTGTCTTTTTTACCACATTTTTACTGACAAAGTGGTCTTTCCAACTAAGGAGTATTAGTGTCCAAGGTAGTTACCCCATTTCACTTCAGCAAGTGCATTATTGTTCTGACCCTCTCCCCACCTCCTCATCCACCAATGAAGAAGCAAGACTGCCTGCCTGAATCCACTCAGGTCACTCAATTGATATGAAGCTTGAGTTCTGGACTGGTGATCATCAGGATCCAAAAAAGACCCATGCAGGATCCAAAAAAGTCAAGGCGTTTCAGAAGTGGACAATTTCCTGATGCATTGTGCTGTGCATCAAATTCGGGTGCACTTTTGCAAAGAAGGAGCCTCTGGACTGCATCAGTACCCATTCCTTCAGGCTGAAGGCATTGTCCTCTGGGCTTACCTCTCCTGGAAATCTGCAGGACTGCAACTTAGGCTTAAGCCCATATCTTAACTGCACCTTATTTCCTTGACCCTGTAGTTCTCATGGATTTCCATTTTGCCGGATCTGGGTTTCAGAACCACCTGGTTGGACCATCTCCTGTGACTGACAACTTAAGAGGTTATTCTGTGGTTTCAGTTCAAAAGGTGAGGTCCGCTCACCTGCCCTTAAAGGCCTAAGAAGCATTGCGTTTGATTTTTGGTGTTTAAGGATGTCATATTATACTATTGGTTGTGCTGTCAAATGGAGATCATACACTGTTGACCTTCTGTGTGTTGCTGAGTATTTTTTCATGGTATGCATATTCCATACTTTAATCACACTTTGCAACCACCCGATGGTAATGGAAACACTTTGTGGGGAATACGTCAATTGCACAGAAATCAGAAGGACTACCAGGAAGGGGTGTGAGACTAATGTGCTGACAAGGGAGCATAGTGTGCAGCCCACATCTTCACACATACACAATAACAATACTTCCAAATTTTTCACAAGGAGCTGCTTGTATGTCCTTGCAAATGCTGGGTTGGTGCCTTGTACAGTACTTTTGCACATGTCCACCAAATATATTAGACCCCCCAGCATTGTATCCCGTTCTAGAGAGTATATTGTAACAATGGAAGCAGTGTTCAAATATTTCCTCCAATATTGGAGCAGATTGATGATTTCACTCTCTGGTCTCCCATACTGGATCAAAATGACTCTGACATGTCTCTGCTCAAGTAATTCTGCCAGGTGTGCAGCCTTCAATGTCCATCTGTTCTGAATGCTTACTTGAGGTGCATGAGCATTTGTTGCATCCTTTAGCCATTGGGTCACAAGAAGTCAAGAGTCCATGGAAAGAGTGGAACGTCTGAGTCTGTAGCTACCATAGATCATACCTGGGCTTCCGGAATCTGTTTGACTCATTTGATCCAGGAAAGTGAAGAGGTTTCCCTCCTGGGTGTAGTAGGTTCGCATAGATTATGATGGTTAGCTTGTGGGAAGGAAAGTCAGCATAACCCTTGAATGTCCGAGGTGATGCAATCCCTGTAGAATCTCCTGGTCTGCTGTGCAGGGCTAAAGTTGAAAGGGACTGGGTGGTAACTGGGCCGCAAAAGGAATACGACTTAGTTCAGTCTGTCAGTCGGAGATTTATCCAAAAATGCATAAACGTTGTTTCTATTTTCCCAATTACTGCAACTAATATGAAGAGAAGACAAGCCAGAGGTACAAATACTAAGGCTAAAGTGCTAGCCATGAAACGTGCACTAGTGCAGTTTCAAGATGGCTTAGATGATGGGCTTTAAAAGAGCATCCCTGCTTCCGCAAGGACCACAAAAACTGTGCATACATGAGTTAAAAGTTACATTTTGACCTAAAACAATTATCAGTATTAATGCCAGGCCATAACTAATTATCAGAAGTACAGTTCTATAAAACTATCTTAAAGATTCATGATTTGTAATTTAAATACAGCAGAAGCTCGTGAATCCAATTTCACAAAATCAGTCCTATGCTAGTACTAAAGTGCCTTTCAGGGGTAGCTTGGTCCATAGGATTTGAGGGATAGTGCAGTGAGCTTCAGATTTTCCAACAATCACGCTGGCACATAATGTAAAAATACATTGTGCGAGAAGCAAGGGACATGAGAGGGGCTAAAGGGGCAGTGGAAAGGGAGACAAATGCGTATTGGCAGGTGTATTCTAAGTGAGAGAAAACCCAATATTTTGTAAAATAATCTTCATTTTTGAAGACTTTCAAAGCAGGAGGGGAAGAGAGTGGGTGTGCACTTTTGTCTGTGTTTATGTGAAAATTTGTGGTGAAATCCCACAGACACTTCACCATGTCCGACTGAAAGCAACTATACCCAAGTATTTTCCAGGAAATACATTTATTAGTGGGGTAAAACCCCATACACCCCCCTCCAAAGCTACGACGCTGGTGCTTTTAAGTTAAAGAGTATGTCAGTTGCTTCAGTTTCTCCCAGTTTTTGTGATCAGGTAGATGGAGGCAAGGCAAGAAGAAGAATACTGGGACTAAAGTGCTAAAGATGCAGGATACAATACAACAGTTTCAGAATGACTTAGATGGCAAACTTTATAAGGATAGTCCTGCTTCCAGAACCATAACATCTGTGCATGCTTGCATTAAGACGATTTAGCCTAAAAACATATGGTTTAATACAAAGAGATCTCTAGAATGCATAGAAAGAAATACATTCTATTGGATCAACACAACTTCTCCATCAAAGACTTGAAGCTTCAGTCGCAATCTTATGTAATCTAATTCTCCATCCCCAGAGGAGGAACATCGAGGGGGCAAATACAATGTACTCCTTTGTTTCACATCTGAGGAGTCTAAAGGCCTCCCAGTAGCGGGTTATGCCCATACAGTGGTGTAACAAAGCCCCCTGCAATTCCCTTGGTGTGGGGAAGGGGGGTCCCCAGAACAGCAGTTGGGCTTGAAAGCTTCTGTGTAAATCTGAAGGAGGGCCCCTCCATGTACTTTGCAGGGGGGCCTCCTCAAGTTTTTCTCCACCGCTGTGCCCATAAGTTTACAAATCGGTGCAATCCACCTTGTTTGAGGCAGAGCATACTTGGGCAGAAAAAAAGGAAGTGTTCTACCGACACTGAGGCCAAAGGGCAAAAAGGACAGTTGGTAGTTGGAATAAGAGTCTTATTCCATTTAACTGTAAATTCCTCAGAGGTTGACTGCCAATTCAAAATGTAGCGTACATGCTTTTGGCTTGCCAAGACCTAATCCTTTCCAAGAACGGCTCATAGGGGGGGAATATATTTAAGTTGCATAACGTTTTCAGAGATACTTCCCCCTTTTTGATCGTTCCACATTCTAAACAATGTGAAATTCCTAAAGACCTCCTATAGCTTGATAGCTGCGTCTTTGCTCATTCCTATTGGGGAATACCACACTGCCTCCATCTTTGTGGCTTTGCATAAGTACTTAATCTTTTTAATCTAATGAATTTGTGCATTTTTGTCTGGGATGATTAATTCCGCTAGATCATCTCAATAAACAACCAGTTCCGGTGTAGTCCAAAAGGGCCACAGAGTCTACCTTATCTATCGCTAGATCGATGCGTAAGGGTGTAATAGGAGTGCTTGTGGTCAAGCAAAGCATTGACCTAATGAATTTATTTTCAGCTATTACTAAAGGAGTCAAATCGGCACAACCCCTGATCTCTGCTCCGTAGGCAGCCCCTCAACAGCAGCGGCCCTGTAGACTTTGAGAGCTGGGGAGACCGCTCCAATGAATGCGGCTTTATGTTTTCTTCCCATTGCAGCTGCCCTTTGATGTAGAATGGCTCTGCTTTTTCCTATCTGAGGGGCCCTGGATAAATTATCAGCCAGTCTGATGCCCAAGTAGTCAGAATTTTTCACTTGTTTCAAGGGCGCACCTTGCACCACCATCCTACTGCTAAAAGAACAGTGGGGATTAAGTGCCATATATATTGGGACTTTGTAGAATTTATCCCAAGCCCCTAGACATACAAAAGGAAGAAAAATGACTCAATAAAGATTAAAAACCCACAAGAGTTATAGAGAGGAGCCTGCTGTCTGCCAACTTGATTACTGGAATACTTATGTCCGGCGATTTTGGTGCATCATGTATGCAGTCGCCCAGCCATTCCACCACACTGATAACATATAGACTAAACAGCGTGGGGGCAGGCTCACATCCTTGTCTTACATCCCGGTTGATTTGTATCCTGGGCGTAAGATCACCCTCCATATTCTGTCTGTCCTGAGGCAAAGGTCTCTGAATGCAGTACCCTCAGGATTCTTAAGAGATCACCAGGGATACCATAATCCTCCAGGACTTTCAATGGGCGATCCCTGGGGACCAGGTCAAAAGCTGAGTGCACATGCATGAAGGCCACATATAAGTGGTCCCGCATCAAGACAATGTATTTCCAGCACATCGTCTTGAAGTGCAACACCTGTTCCACAGTGCTAACCTTGCTCCTAAATCCTGCTTGGTGATCTGATAGAATGTTATAATTGGTTACCCACTGGAGAAGTCTGGGCATACCTATCTACAAAGAATCTTCTGGTTACTGCCGATCAGGGGCTGAGTAGTTATTGTTGATTGTCTACTGAACTACCTCACCAAATTGAAGTCCAAATAAATTTTGCCTAAGTAATTAGAGTTTCAGAAGCATATCTCTGTTCTCTGATCTCCCAAAGTATTACTCAGTGATAGACACTGCAGGGGCAGAAGTGGTAGCAGTGGCTATTAATGTCTCAGGATCCACGTTTATTATAAACCAACAGAGAGTAGTTATTCAGTATGTCTGTCAGGGTTGGACAATATCTGTCATCTTACACACAAAGAGGGCCTGATAGTCTTTCTTTAGAAAATAAACTGTATAGGCTTAGTTTTGGTATGCAAGTTTAAAGAAGAAAAAGTATAGACCTACAGACTTGACCCTTGTGTCTATCAGATCATCGCAGAGGCATCTTGAGAGGCCAATTTGGTGCCACCTCCTAGTCTAGAGAGAAGCAGGTCAATTTGAAGGGCTGGGAAAACTGAACTGCAAATTCCTGGAAGGGGTACAGCCAAATCCAAAACCCATGAACTGACACGCACATCCCAGATCCTTTCAAACTTCTAGCATGAGATCTCTGATATCATAGTGGATCATCAGTCCAGTAGTTGATAGATTCTTGTAAAACCTACACATGCCAGGTCTGGGATCGACTTCAGAAGTTGTCGATGGGGCGGGAGCAGTGAAGAACCTTAAATTCTACTGCTTTTAGGTCACAACCTCATCCATGATCTTCCTTAAGATATATGTAATCTTTTAGATCACTTCTCACATTACAGCGAGGTTCCCCTTAGTGGCACTCGGTATAATATAGGCTAGTCTGACTGAGGTGTATGAAACCATGTCAGAGAGTCCCAGGACAGAAGGGTGTACCTGGCCCAAAATGTAACAACTGTTTTTGTGCAATTATGTCCTAGGGCTCCTGTTCTGTGGGCCCCCAATTGGAAACAAGCTACCTCCTTGTAGCCCTTGGCTCCCAGGGTAGCGAGGCAGAGCAGTCTAAGGAATAATCAGCAGAGATGTTGTGGGCTAGAGACTCAGATTTCAAGCAACACAACTAACACTTATTAAATTGCAATCCTGCAGTGTTTTTTTTAAAGGAGAAGTTCTTTATGACGCACGAATCTAACACTGCACACAGTTTTGAAAGTATTTATTGAATGAGAAGTGAAAATACCTATGGTTGTACCCTATAAAGGACTTCACAGCTGCAGAGGGTACACACTAAAAAAAGACTATACAGGTCAAGTATCTGCTTAACTGCATCCTGAACCACTTAAGCTGGAGGCACCTGTAACGCTCCGCACACCAACAAGTGCTAACCACTAAAAGCACAATACCTCCTATGTACATAAACCAGCATGAGGAGAGAAATAATAAAACAGACCTACTGGGTTTGTAATAATAAGCCCTTTAACCTTAAATGCATTTCAACATTAAACCATTTCAAGAGGTATTAAAATATGCACTGTTAGTAAAGTTGAAAATATGCCTTTAAATTAAGCATTGAAGTGTTGAATATTTCAGTTAGAGCCTTTTTCCTGAATTTAACCAGGTTGCCAAGCAACCGCTGGACCTACCATCAAAGTTCCTTGCACACCAAAGCCTCTCATCGGGAGTCCCATTTCTAGGACTGGTCATAAAATGTAAATATCTTCCTCAGTTCACCCTTTCTTTGACCTGGGAGACTTAGGACAAGTAAATAACTGTGATGTGGGGGCTCCTTGAGGCTGCCTCACACTCTTCTGGCAGCCTCCAAAATTCAAAGGAACTCTCCTGATGGTGCCACTGACTTTGAGTACCACTATTACAAATATGCACATTTCTCTTGCATTTCCTAGGGCTTCTAAGGTGCTTCACGAGGCCTGCTGCACTCCCACTGATGTGGCTGTGAGCCATGCTCCTTTCTCTTTGTCGTTCTTTTTTTTTATGGCACATATTTATTTTTTTGTATTTGGTGATGCATGCCCTTGCCTCTCCTGGAGCATCCACGTGCTTGCTCCATTGACTGCACTAGATCCCGATAAGCTGCATGGTCCTCCCCACTGCTCAACACACCAGCACACTGTTCTTCGGGCTGGAGGGAGAGCTGGCAACTTTCTCCAATATTTCATCCAGCTTCCTTCTGCAGCCACTCTATTCTGCAGACCACAGGAGCCTGGAGAGAGGAGTGATGTGCCTTCTTGCCATGTGCATGGGGAAACGCTCTGTAGAGACAAGGACGTGTGGGTCAGTACTTGCTCTGCTGCTCAGCAATCCCACAGGGCACTGAATATGTCAGGAATTTCGTCAGTTTGGCTGTCCCAATGATGCACTGGGCAAACCTCACACATATGAGGGCGATACATGCATTTTTATTTGGCCTTGTTTACCCAAAGCAACTGGGCTGTTCCAGCAATTTGCTCCTGATGGGGGGGTCCTGCAAACAGGAGAGTTGGGTTCAGGCTTTCTGGCTTCTAGATTTGAAGTAGTTTTCCTGATTGAGCTTTCATTTTAATTCAACTTGCTCTTCCTCCTCGTAAGAGCCCATGGACCTGCTGTCCTGCTCCTTCAGTTTTTGGTAGGCTAGGGTTTCCCAACAGCAGGGACCCGTGGACTTTACACAGGCTGCACCACTTGCCTCCACTCCCAGGTCCCACAGTATCCAGACTACTTGCAAGGCACCTGTCTTTCAGGAGTGTAGGATATCCCTTCCTTGGGCAGCACCAGCCAACACTGTCCTATAGAATTCTATGGCAACTCTCCTCTTCCACAGTTCCCAGAAATACCACCCTCTACTGACACCCAGCAGAGACAGTCCTGTGCCCCTAGCATGGAGACAAAGAGGCCCAGAAAGTACAAGTCCAGAGTGTCATTTTACTTCGGCAGGAGTTTTATCAAAATTGTGGGTCCTTACTTTCTCTTCTGCAACTCTTCTGTCAGTGATTCTCTCTTGCGCAGAGGCTTAACAGTAAAGGTGAAGAGTTCTCTAGAAACTTTGCATTTCTGCACAATCCATAGCTGCCACATCTCCCCTGCATCGCTGGCAGATACCTTCTGGGAGCAGCTACAGCCTGGTTTTCCCTCTGCATGGCTTCCAGGGTCTTCCCCAAGAAGGTGAAATCAAATAGGTGTGTGCAGAAGCTATCTTTCTGACTTTACTCCCTTTACTCCCTTTCTAATTGACACTGCAAAGCTGGTTCTTTCCCTTCAAGACTTCCAAGGCTGCTGTTGGTGTGCCAGATGTCTCCCTGCTCTCCTTTATCCCTGGGAGAAGGGCATGCCCAGGCTTGTCAGTGAGCCGTCATTCAATTACGCTACGCAGATTTCTCCCCTACCCTGTTTCTCAGCTTGGAGAAGGCTAATTTTATGAAGAGGCTGTTAGACCTGCCAACCTTGGCATGGTTTCCTCTTTATTTTTGCCTCTGCCTCCTGTATTTCTGAATGTGTGATGCATTTAGTTTTTGCTGGTTTTGTTCCTCTGGGCACTGTACCACTGCTGATCAGTGCTAAAGTGCAAGTGTTCCCTTTGTAAATTGTGATTATGATTGGTTATCCATGATTGGCATATTTGATTTACTAGCAAGTCTCTAGTATAGTGCACTGTGTGTGCCCAGTGCCAGTAAATCAAATGCTACTGCAGCACTGATTGTGTCACCCACATGAGCAGCTCTGTCAACATGTCTCAGACCAACCATTGCTGAGTCTGTATGCATAGTTTTAAACTGCCATGTCAACATGGCAAGTACACCCATTTTCCAGGCCCAAACCTTCCCTTAGTACACTCTAAAGCACACCTAAGGTAGGCCCAAGGTAGCCCGTGAACAGGGTGCAGTGTATTTAAAAGGTAGGACATGTACTGGTGTGTTGTACCATGTACTGGTGTGTCTAGTACATGTCCTGATAGTGATATACTGCTAAATTCGTTTTTCACAATTGCAAGGCCTATCTAACCCATAGGTTAACATGGGGATTGCTTTGAAGTAGCCCTAAGTTTAATTTTCCATTGGGAGCAGATAGAGATTGGAGTTTGGGGTCTCTGAACTCACAATTTAAAAATACGTCTTTTAGTGAGGTTGGTTTTTAAACTGAGTGTTTGAAAATGCCACTTTTAGAAAGTGGGTATTTTCTCGCTTAACCAGACTGTGCGTCTACCTGGCTGTGGAATACACGTCTGCGTCAAGATAACAATTGGACTGGTTATGAATTCACTCTAGACAGTCACACAAAGGCAGCGGAGGTGTGTCCTGCATAGCTTGATGGGTCTTCCTGGGCTAGAGTGGTAGGAAGAGCTGACATTTGCACCTGAATAGAGCTGTGCCTGTTCTTACACAACACAGTCTTCAAACCCCTAGAGTGTGTCTGAGGTGAGGGCAGGAAAGGCAGAGCTGTGTGCACTACAAAGACTTTCTTTGAAGTTTGCCTACTTGAAAGGCAGAAATGAGTATAAATATTGGACCCCAAACCCCAGAATTTTAGAACACTTCCAGATCAAGGGGAGACTCTGCCCAGAAGAACGACTGAAGAGCTTTGAGGAGGAGTACTGCCCATTTCTGTGCGTTCTTTGCTGGGTTGGCCTGCAGTTGCTGCTTCTGCTTTGGAGAAGAGAAAGATTGGACTTTGCTGTGTGTCCTGCTTGTGAAGTTTCTCCAAGGGCTTGGGCTGAGCTTGCCTCCTGTTAAGAAGACTCAGGTACATCAAAGACTTTGCCTGCAAGTCCCTGGGTTCTCTTGCTGAGGACCCTGACTTGCAAAGAGGTGCCCACTCCAGTTCCTCGGCCCTTGGGAGTGAAGTCTGGCCTAAAAACAACAAGAACCAGGCAGACCGATTTCAGACGACTCCAGAACCAGCGCCGCTGTCCGACTCCGTGCCGCTGCCTGCACCCGAAACTGTTGTCTCCGCTGAAGTGTGGCTACCGTCACCACAGGCTTGACGCCCCTGCAGCGCCTCTGAAGTCCTGCAACATCATGGGTCGCGAGTGCCGTGTTACTGAGGTCTGTGACACCCGACTCCGCTGCGACGCCTGTGGCCCCGTGGTGTGACCGCAGCACTGCAAGGATGCCTCATTACGTCTTGACCCGCTGGACTCAGTGACCCCGCCGGACTGTAAGGAACCGACACCTCACCACTGACGTCGCTTCACCTCAGCTGCCACCATTAGGAACCAATGCCTCTCTTCCCCTGCATAGGAGTAATGAACTGAAGCCTCACCTCCTGCATAGCAGTACGGAACCGATGCAGCACCAACTCTAGCGACACTTCACCTCCCCGACTCTGTGCCACATCTTTGACTCTGCCTCATTTTTAAGTTACTGTACCAGGAGTCCTTGCAATTCTGTGACTGGCGCCGCACTCCCTTGCGAGTTGCTTTGGACTGTTGGGAACGAATCCGTCACAATGCTGTGATAGTACCAGTTGGACTTATTGTGTTTCTAAGTGCTTTTATTGGGATTTAATCTTATAAAATTCATATCTTTCCCTGTGTATGTTGGATTTTTGTTGTTTTGGTCTCGTTTTACTTAGATAAAGATTGGCTATTTTTCTAAACTGGTGTTGTGTCCATTTGTATGTTCTCACTGTGTTATTGTGTGTGGGTGCAAATCCTTAATACATTACCCCTGAGATAAGCCTGGCTGCTCGTGCCAAGCTACCAATGGGGTGAGCAGGGGTTATCTTAGGAGTGTGAATCCCTTACCCTAGCTAGAGTGAGGGTCCCAACGTGGACATGGTGCAAGCTGACTACCAGCTAGAGACCACTTTTCTAACAGAGGCTTATTATTAAAACGTGACTTTGATCTTCATCTTGCCCAGCAGAGTAATTTGGTCCAGCAGGTTGGGTTAAAATGTAAATATCATTAAGGGCTGACAGAGGGAAACATTGTAAAGTCCATAACATGCGAATGAGAACAAACATGACAAAATGAATCTTTTATGTGCGCTCAGGGCCTTTTTAAACTTTGGGAAAGCTATTTTGAACATCTCCTTATGTTGAGCAAGTCCGAAATTAATGTTTGATGCATGTTTCACCTAAAGTGTGAATACAGCAAAATGCCAAAGACGTGTAGTAAAGCATTCTAGACTCACACTGTAGTTGAATAGAGGAGGAGATTTGTCTTTTTTGGATGCCCAATTGAATTATAAGGCCTTCACAGCCCTTAATTTATTGAAGTCTCATCTGCCAAAGGCTACATATATGCAGATACCAGACTGATTTCTCGCTCAGCACACATATATGTACACATGTGCCTATTTGTAACCAGCCCAGGGCCCCTTACCCCTACTGTGCTGCACCAGGCCTTAAATTAAAAGACGGGCACTGGTGGTTCTCTCCCAGTACCAGTTTACCAGAAGCTTACAATGGGTAAGATTTGTTTGTGAGATTCTTGCAAAGCAGGGATCCAAAACCCATGCGGTCCAAAATCTGAAAAGCCAGAGGAGATTGAATAGGTCAGAACCCAGTTCCTCACTGTAGGATTCTCAATTCAGCAATGGTCGAACACCCTGGGTATGATTCACTAAATCTTCAGCTATAGCTGCTAATGGACTAAGTGGAGATCAGGTGGATCTGTGGAGGGTATACAATGATTGTGGTGTTCTCAGCAAGATCAGGATAAGGGATAACTGGATCAGAGCTATAGCCTGGACCAGATCAGAGACACGAGGCAGACTTATAGAACCTCCAGCAGGGCCTGTGTGTAACTGTGAAGTGATTTAATTGTTTGCCAGAGGAGAAAGATGCTGTATTTTAGGTTTATGCTGTCTGCCATCCATGGTCACTGAGTGTCATTGTGAAGTTGCCAGGTAGACTTTTTTTATCCAAATCAAAATCAGCATACCTATACCAAGGATTAAAGGAAATACACCAGCCTTACTTCATATATACTCCAGATGTGCACAGAAATGTCCTCATTTCTGGAGTAGGGAGGAGCACTTTTTAGTCCACAGCTCCTACATCTGATTTCATTGTCTGGCAAAAAATCAGGCAGATTTTTAAGGGGGTGTTACTGTGGCTTTCCTCTTGTGGTCATAACTCAGCACACTCCGATGGAGGCTATGAATCAAGATTCGCTGGGTGACTCTCTGCACACCTCCAACTCACACTAACTTGACCTCTGTGATTATGTATGTAAAACACAGCGGGGCACTTATGACCAAACAAAAATGCACAAGGATTAATGACTAAAATGTACCCTAACTGCCTGCAGCGTCAGTGCGATTGGTCTGTCTTGTAGGCAGACAGGAAGCACTGAAGAATATCAGAAGGGTGAGGGCAATCCTCATAGATAAAGAGCTTTGACGAGGAGGAGAGACGAATTGGTAATCATTTTTACCCTTCTTCTGCAAGCAGGCACTGTGCGCTAGAGTAAAGACGCATTTAAAAGATGGTGGATAAAGTAGACTAGAGGGGAAAGAGATGTGAACCACAATACTGTGTAATTTGCAAAGTGGAGAGGTGTCAGGCTTTCATCTTTCTGAATGACATGAAATGAGGACCATTTGTTCGCCATTCATCCTTCTTAAGATGACTGTTGAACTATCACCATTGCATTTTTCTAAGTGAGATTAAACGTCTAGTGATTTTCAGCGTTTCATTCTTCTGGAGATAAAACGAGAACCTACTGTCAAATTTTCGATTTCCTGAGTGAAATAACTAGATGGACGGTTTTCAGCATTTGGAGCTTCTGGGGAGGAAAAAAATAAAGATGAATTTGTAAGGCTTTCTTCCTTCTGAATAACATGAAATTATGACCAAGTCCCCTCACATTTACTTTCCTGGAGGTCAAAGGATAGCCGATTGGAGCCTTTACTTATTATGGAAATAAAATGAGATAAAAAGTACAGGTAAGAGAATTTAGATAAAATATAACTTTGCTGTCCCCAACTGCCACCTGCCACAGTCTGGTGTCATTTTCTCCCCATATGTTTTTATTGTTTTTCTGCATAAACAAAACCAAAAATGGCATACATGATATAGACACATAACGTACATTTAATCTCGAGTAAAAGTCAGCAAAGAAACAATTTGTAGCTTTGGAGTAAACATATAAATAGAACAATCATAAACTGCACTCTTGTGATATCTTACACTTTTAATTATCTAACACTTTTATCGTGACCTACTGCTTTGTGGCAAGTCCTCACTGCCAATATTTTCTTTGAGAGAATGTTGGATTGATTTGCCACGTGTACTGCTGGACTTACTATCATAGTGTAAGTCACTACAAAAGTGTAAGTTACTACAAAAATGCAGTTTGTGACTGCAGAAACGTAGTAAACATACCTCAAAGTGTAAACTTACTCAAATGTGCAAATTTACTTAAAATGTGTATGTTACTTTTGTGAATCAGGCCCTAAAATCCAGTATTCTGCGTTGGCAGATATTTAAAGTGGTAGATGGAATTTAGTACAGATAAAACCTGCTAGTTCATAATCCAGAATTCTGCTTTTATAGGTAAGTGTGTGTAATGATATTTGTGTTTTGACCACTGACTCCCTACGTTGCACTTAGCTTTCATTGGCCACCGTCACATTAGTCACCACCAACTACAGACTCCATTTTGCATTCAGCTTAGCCTTACCTTCACCACCACGTTAAAGGTGCAAGTATTTTTTCGTGCACAACATGTTATGCAACATGTTTTCTCGTTCATGTTTTTATTCTGTATGTCTGCGTGTTCTTTCTCATCAAGGGCTAAGACATAACATGGAGGAGTCAGTCAGCAAGATAAGGATGTACCAGGATGATGTTTATGGTACGGCAGGGAACGGTTTAGTTTTGGGAGGGACACCTTGGGAACCTGCCAGTTCCAACGTGTCCCTTTCGAAGCTGACCTGAAGTAGCTCTGAATAACAGGGAGCAAGGGGGGACTTTCTAGAAACCTCCTTTCTGGCTTGCATAAGGTATATAAGAGACCCAGGATTGACGGTGGGGAGATTCAGAGACTTCAGTCAGGATTGAGACGTCAAATGCCTGACATCCCATGAGGGTAGATCTCTCGTTCTCTTCCACAACCGATCTTGGAGTCTACGGCTTGAAGCTACTGAGAGAAAGATGAAGAAGCAACTGTGCCCCATGGTGATGATTTTTTACTAATTATAGCTTTGCATTTTGTATGAATATATATAGATAGATAGATAGATAGATAGATAGATAGATAGATAGGTAGGTAGGTATCTTTGCATGCATATATTTGCTGTTTATAGATTGAAGATTCTTTGTACATGTTTTTATCTTATTGTTGTGCACATTTTAAACGTGCACTTTCGGTTGTACTGACCTTCCTTTACGAGCCTTGCAGAGTGATTTAATAAATGTCTTCTTTAGACTAAGGTACATTTCAGAGATTCTTTTCATTGTGTGTGTATTTTAGCTAGGTCAGCAGTAAAGCGAAACAGTTTGGGAAAGGTATTTATCCTTTGGGAAACCTTGGGAAAGTTCACAAACATGATGTTTTTTGTCTTTTTTGGCTGTTCGTAGGCAATTTCCATAACAATTTCTACTTTACAAACATGCATATGAAAAGCTTGAGTAAGTGTGTTTCCAAGGTGGTAAGGGTAGGGGCAAATCCTCAGATTTCATGTGGATGCATTCAGTGTGGTGGCTGGTGAAGTCTAAAAGTGGTAGGGCGTTACAGTTAGTGCACTGAGCAAGCATGACTGTCTTTTAGAGAGTTCAGAAGGGAACAGAGGTTTTACAGCAAGTGGGACTGTAATTTTATCTCTTGAGATGTACAACATTAGAACAAATGTCATTACCATGCATACTTTTACCTCGTGTCCATTACCATGCAATGACTTTACCAAGCATATGCATTTAGATTGAAATAGTAGGTATATATCAGGTAAGTGGGACAAATTATTTATATATATAAATATCACTCAAATACCCTTATTCATTACTAGTCCATTATATTTCTTAGAGTATATCAACTTTTATTATGTAATGTTCGTTCCTTCATTGTAAGTCTTTCAGTATGGTTCCAATTGTAACTTATCAGCATTCAAAACAAGCCTTTCAGCATCCAAGCCAAGCCAACACATGTTTTGTCAGGACAATCTCCCAAAAGAGTTCATCAGGGCTGTTTTTAATCAATTCGATGATTTCATATATTCTGACCATTTTTCTTATTCTTCATGTATTGGGTGCCACGGTTGCCATGTAATTAATGTATACCATCTAGATGAGCGTACTTGCATCGGAGGACAGAGGTGTGGACTGGATACCACCCAAATACCCTTACTCACCCCTAAACCCTAAAAACACCCTTATGACCCAAATACACTTACCCAGCCTAAACCCTAAAAATACCCTTACCACCCAAATACCCTTTAACACCCTAAACCCTAAAAAGTCCTTACCACAAAAATACCCTTTCCCACCCAAAACCCTAAAAAAACCTTAGCACCCAATACCCTTACACACCCCAACGCCCTTACCCTAAATTAACCTAACACACATTTCTCTGTATGTGTTTGTGTGTATATGTATGTATGTATATATATGTATATATATATATATATATATATCCTGAAAAAACGAAGTTTAAAGTAAGCCTATAGATAGGTGAACTAAATAAACAAAGTAAGGAACCAGTTATAGCGAGCAGTGCTAAATACGACTTGTCGCCCCCAGACACTTTTGATGACCTTCTCCACAGAACTTTTTGGTTCTGCAGAAAAAGTTTCCAACAGGAGAATGATTCTGCGTAGTAGATACTAACTTTTGTAAGCAGCTTTGAGCTATTACAAAGAATCGTGTCACCATGATAATTTATACATACATAGAAGAGTGTGTGCACCAGGTACCAACCTGGGTACGCATGCTTGTTTTGCTTCAGAAGAAGGGCTATCTGTAAAGTTTTCTCCACAGTATGAAGGGTGCAGGTAGTGTGATCTTTTATCACCTTCAGATCTTGGTTATGGTTAGCAAATTGTGTCTTTTTTTTAAACTGTTGTATAGAATGTACCCTGTTCTCAGTAGGTTATTTTGAATACTCGGTGTATTTCTCATGAGAGTTTTACTGTTTGCAAATAGTGATGTACAGAATGAACTCTCTCCATTAAGTAAACACGGTTTACAGTACTCCGTTCTCCACTGACTTCATTTCTTAATGTAGGTTTGGTGTGTGTCAGGGGTTTGAGACAAATAAAGCTGTCCGTAGTAGGACATTTGTTTTGGAATTGGCATTCACTATTTTGGCTTTCTCTGAACAGTTGTACACAGATTGAACATCATACTCAATGAGAGTTTCCCCATATATCTGCGGTTGGTTGTGAGCTAAGTTACGAGTAAAGCCACAGCAATTTATACAGAAATATGTGCAAAAACGAAGCTTGGATGATGTCATCGGTGATCTCATCAATGATATCATTTGAGATGCATCAAGTAATGTAATAAATGATGTCATAGAACATGTAATGAGTGATGTCATATGTGAGGTCAGAAGCCGTGCATGGCGGGAGCGCAATTTATAGTTAGTGCTGCTAACTATACCAGGTGAACTTCTGTTTTTTTGTTTTTTTATCTGAAAATGTTAATGTTGACACTGACAAATTCACCTAACCATAACTTTACTTTAACCTTTTGTTTTTCCTGTAAATTTGTACTTTTTTTTTTAAACAGATTCTTTTATCACACCTAACTATAACGTTACTTTAACCTTTGTTTTTTTCGGTGTATTTCTAGGGTGTTTTTACCTTAAAATAATAAATACCACACATAAATGTGGCCAGGCCTGCAGCCAACACCTTCCCATACAACCAACCCCACGCTGCAAACAGCCTTTGGCTAAGTGCAGATGGGGGTTGGCCGTAGGGCCTGGTCCAGGGGATCCCATCCCCATGGATTTTTTTTTGTAATTAGAGGGGAGGGGTACTGTGCAGTCCCCCCTCCCTGAGCCATTATCAGCCCTGGGACCCCTATCCCTCGGAGCCACTTATTTAAATAATAATGGGGAGGAGGGCCCTGTGCCATAGCCATAGCAACCCCATCCCCATGGGACACTCTTTTATCCCCATCCCCAGGGGCCCAGTGTGCACGTTAGAGAGAGGGAGCCCCTCGGCCCCCCTCCCTGGGCCTATTTTGGCCCCGAGGACACCATCCATGGGCTCCGCTGTGCTTGTTTGGGGAGCAGGGCATGGGGCCCATCTCCCTAGGCTGATTTTAGACCTGGGGACCCTAACCCTGTGCCCCAGTGACCCCATTTCCCAGGGCCCATACAAAAGGACCATGGGGGAGCCCCAGGTCCCCGCTTCCCCAGCCTGCTACCCACATCCATCAGGAGCCGGCATTGATCCTGCCCCCAGGAAGCAGCTAATAATGCTCTCCGATTGAGCAGTATTTAGATCTGTTTCCCAACCCGAATCAATGAGGGCAGATAAACAGATCTAAAGTTCGCTCCCAGTGGGCCGGAGCATTTTTGAAGCTCCAGCCAGCTGGGAGCAGACTTGATGTTTGCTCCGACTTGGCAGGAAGTTTGAAAATGCTCCCACCAGTCGAGAGCAAACACAGGTTTTCCTTCTGCACTGTTGCGGGTAAGGAAACCGCTGTATCCTGGAAGTGGGCACCCCGGGACATAGCTACTGAGCCATCCCCAAGGGTGAGCTCCCCGTGGCCATTAATGGCTCAGGTGGGCGGCCACACGGACCCCTCCGTTAAAGTAATCGACCCCAATGGGGGGTGCGCTCCCCAAGGCTTTTTCATGATCGGGGAGGGCACCTCACAGCCCCCCACCCCCATATTAAGAATTAATTCTGGCTTTGGGCTCTGTGGGGACTCTTGAGGCTCGGGGGGTCACATGCCCCCCTCCCCATAAATAATAAGACTGACCCTGCAAATGGGCCTCCTGTTGCCTTTAATGTCTTGGTGGGCGGGGGTGGGTTTCAAGGAAGAATTACCTGGGGCAATAGGTAATTCTGGGTCCGATTTCCCTGGTAATTCCTCCTTTTAGGCAAGACTTCCACCCTGGGTCGAAGATTAGAGATCAGTGGTGTTTCTCGAGATCTCGTAAATCCGAATGTGGCTAGTTAATGCTTTTACCAGCTACATTGCCTTTCTGTGGTCACTAGTAATGAAGGCCTAGTTGTTCTAATCAACCGTGCCTAGTTGTTCTAATCAACCGTGCCCAGTTTTATATACTAGACCTGTCACTAGAGTTCCATTAATTTGTAAGATTACATAATATTGCCAAGTAAGTGAGATTAACGATAGGGAAATGACAAGAAGATAATTTGCTCAGGAGCATAATGCGTGTCACGGAAGCACAAGGAAGTTCAGACAGTTGAATTCACAGTGCATGATATAGGAAAATGGCCCTTCTATTTTCATTTGGCAACTTGTTTGTAGTATTGCTCCTGTGACTGGTCTACATTCACTAAACTTTTGAGCAATATAGATGCGGCAACTCACTGAACACTAGCCATATTTTAAATCCATAATTCCGACTCTTGATCTTGAACCACAGAGCTCCTTACAATCTAGTCCATGGTCAGGGATTGCCTAGGGGTTTGCTGGCTCACTTGTAAAATATAAATATTGTCTGTTGTATATAAGTAATTTCTTTCTGTTTAGTGTTACTTTGGTGTGTCTGCTGTGTGTTTTGTGGGCTATGTATATTTATGTGTGTATATCTATTGTTTATACTGTACGACAAGTGACAGGGAGCGACTACATTTTTGGCAATTTGTAACACTGTTTCCGTCGCTGCCGGTATGGACTGTATAGGCTTTCTCTGATCGATGGTTAGACCACAGAATAATGGATACAAACGTCGTCCAGTTTCGGTCAGGTGTTGAAGGTGTCAATCGCCGTACACACTAGCTAGGGACACAGAGGGTATATTAGTGGATATTGCATAAAACAGTTTGAAAACGTTATCTTCATATTTTTTCAATTGCATTGGGACTAAGAGTCACACTTTTTTGCTGGATTCAGTTGTCGAGCTGCGTTTCTAAATTACATTGATGTGTAAGCATAGGTTCACGCTACTGAAATGTATGAAAAGTTAGCCATTCACAACACTCTTGGTCTAAACGGCCAGGGATGGATCAATTACTTTCACAGATGCTTGTGTCGACGCTGTCATCGACTGAACTTATGTTTAAACTAAGCCCAGTTCAATCACACATGTGTGCACTTAATACTTGCGGCTGATCTCCCGAGTCTTGACTGAGCTTGTGGGAGCAGTGGATGAAACGCATGCCCAGTCAGGACATGGGAGTGATGAAGCAGCACACTCATTAAGTACAGCACTGGAATCCGCACAGTACCATCAGTACTCATGCTGGTTCGGGCCAACGCTAGGCATGGGCAGTGTGGGCAGCTGCCTAGGTCCCTGCACCTGCTCACAAACATGGGGCCTCGCACCACTGTGCTATCTTTCCAAAGACTTCAGTGTTATGAGGCTCATGGGACAGACGAGGCAGCCTGAGCATGGCAGCAATGGTTCAACCTGTGAGGCCCAAGGGAGGGGACTCCCTCCTCTGGGGCACGCTGCGGAAGTACTTTGAAACCCCCGCCAGGGTCATATACTGGGTTGGGCTGCTGGCTGGTAGTATAGTTCTTTAAATGTCTTTCACTCGCACCCCTAAATACGTTTTCAGCTGAATAAATGCAGATTTTTGGGTCAGACTCCCCTGCTTGTCCCTTGCTATGATCCTAATTGCTGTATCTGAATGAAAACAGCGATTAGACAGGTACTTACAGTGCTGTTAGGTGTGAATTGCACCTATCTGTGCATGAATAAAAAGCAGGGTATCCTGCAGGGCTCACGAAAGGTAGAAGAGCAGATCATTACCTTTTCAGGTGAATGTAAAAGGAGGTAACACAAATGGTAAATGAGAAGAGGAATGAGAACTGATTGGTGAGAAGACAGTAGTGGGGAGAGAGAGAGACATTATCAGCAAGAACTAGTAAGTGGCTGAAGAAAAGGGCGGCAGGAGAGGTGGATCTAACAGACAAAAGCGTTGAGGGAATGGAAGAGGCCGAGAGAGGGGGCAGTAGTTTAGCAAGGATTCCATGGGCCAAGGAGCCAGTAGGGGTGGAAAATACAGCAATTATCATGGTTCAATGTGCCCCCAGGGCAGGTGTAAAGGGCAGTACTGCACCGTGCTCTTTCAAGGACGCAGTTTTAGAGATGCTAAAACTTAACGGGAACAACTACATTTAAAGGCCCTCAGTGTGTGAATAAAACTCTGCTGAGGCATATCCTTAAAATGTGTCTTTGGTATTTATTTCATTAAGCCTGATTCACAGTGCACACATTATCAGATTAGCTGATCGAGATGATGATAAAGTTCGTAAAGTAGGAGACCCGACAACACAGTACTGCATGCTCCAAACACTATAGCTTTACCACATATTATACTTTTGCTAAAACATAATGCGATTGAGCACTGTTGAAACCCCTAACCGCCAAGGGAATCTTCAATCCATTTTTTTTTGTTTTTTTTTCCCCACACCCACTTACTAAAAGCTTTTAGATTCTTTAAAAGTGCCCAATCTTTGTACCAAGTGGGAGCAGGCAAATAAGGTAGAAAATGGGCTGCCAAAGAGCACATAGAGTGGACAAATGGGAAGGCTGAGATTACAAACCATGTCTCCTTGACCCAATTTGGGTGGCAGGGGCTCTGATGACAAGGCCAAGAGATTACCCTTTTTAATAAAAATGTTTTGGACCTGTCTACATTGATGATCCAGTCTTTATTTCTAGCATATTTAGGTAAAATGTTAAAGCCGGGTTTATATGTGAAGTTTTCTAGTTCCATGGCCAAAATGTACCACTTGGCCACACTAAGTAATGGTGTTTGCCAACTCTAGTGAATTGCCCATCTTGCTAGGGTCCTGTCATTGTGTTTCATTTTTTTTTTTTTACAGCAGTCACTACTTGTATTGGGCCGGTTTTAAGCTCTTTGAATATTTTTATGTAATGGAAAAAAGGCAAAAGTATATTGTGAGACCTTTACTTTAAGTCTTCAGCAGTAGGTTGTTAATAGGAAGTATCCGTGGTGGATACTATTGTTTACAATTGCTGTTTCAGAATTTAAGATTATATTATTTAATTTGGATGAGTTCACCCTTTTAGAAACTTTTCTCCAAACAGGGCAAAGGCGAGCATTCAAGACTTACTCCAAGAGGTGGTGAAGGCATTGGACTTCAAATACAGTATGCCCCACCTTATTCATACCCCATCAGCAGCTTATTCTGATAATTTCTTTTTAAATGATCAGATTTAGAGAAGGTGGTTATGGAATGAAACACCACAAATTGTGCTCTATGAATAATGATCCCCCGATCCCCAGCGAACATCTTACAACATGTATGTGTGAGTAAAGTGTCCTGTGAAGTGATAAGGAAAATAAGCCACCCTTCAACACTTAAAAGCTGTGAGTGAAAGGGGCCAGACACGGATAGGCAAGGAGCTGGAAATTCCAAAGTTGTCTATTGGGCCTATGGCTGGGGCAAGCTGGTGGGACAATTATCCTTTTATCCAAAAAAACAGTGCATTGAACTGGGAGGAGGTGCAATTTGGTTATTTCATCTTATGCTAAATATGAGTCAAGTGGCTTCATTCTGGACCCTTTTCATTTTGGCAAGCAGTTTCTCTATTTAAAACTGTAAATCTCTGGCATTTCAGTAGCTTTATTTTGCACTATGCTTGATTTGCTCTCCTTATAGGTGTGCACTGCACAGAGTCTACTGTAATAAGCCCCCCTTTTTTTGTTTAGCTTTGGGTATATTTTTTCACTGGCATCACATTGTTGTACCTTTTTAGCCATCTCTTCTTTATATCCAAGTTGGTTCATCTCTTTGCATCTATTAACAAGCATTTGTAATGCAATGGGTCTCACGTTTACTCGAGTTAAAGCTATTAGCGTTGTAAACCCCTAACAGGACTTTTCTTGCCACATAAACTGAAAAGTAAAACAGTTTAACGTAAGCGAGCCAGCGGCCACAATGAGCAAAAAGCAAACACACAAAAGGAAACAGAAGTCCGCTTGCAGTGAAACATATTGGCAAAAGTGCAATTATCCATGTAACCGGGTTGATGTCATGCAAAGCGCTTGACTTCTGCTCAGCGAGATTGCGCTGCCTACAAAATGAAGAGGAAAAATAGTGCAGAAACCATATGGAAAACATGGTGCCTCGTATGTTTTTCAGTAGTTGTCCTGTGCGCTCAAGGCGGGCTAAACACTGGAAGAGTCATGATGTACGCATGCCTTCTACTAATGAAATCAAGCTAATTTTAAAAGGCAAGCTGACGAACCAGCCAAACAGATGGGATTGACATGGGTGTGGTTAAAATCCCACAGAGAGATTACACCAGGGACAGAGCGCTTTGCGCTCAACCTTAAAAATGGCGTTTGGGAGTAATTGCTGTGCTTAGGGGCTTCAAGTTGTAGCAATGGTCTAGCATTTGGCGCTTCTACCTGCATAGAAGCACCTGTATAGGACATCCGTGCCTTCTCCTATCTATTGTGATCTGTGCTTAGTGTTCTTTGCTGCAGCACTTGCAGTTCACTCACCTGATACAGGATATATCCCTTTGCAGTGATCCCCATGCCTGCTGAAAACTAAATGTCTTATCTTTAGGTCTCACTGGCATAAAGGGAGGCTTCAGAAGTCACTTGCAGACCTCCTGCATAGCTCTGGTCAATCTGTCTTGGTACTTTAGACATGCACTAACCTGGAAACAATTAGTGAACATCACCATGATTATAGTAGCTTTTAAGACACAGGCCTAGCGTTTCCACTCAGTTTGATTAATGTAATGTATGTCCACCGAGTAGAGCTTTAAAAATATATGAACATATTTTGTATGGATTACTAATGATATGCTTAGCCATTTTGCTGGTTGTCGCACTAGGTGATTAATTTCTTGCAAAGTTGCTTGAATTATGTCACTTCCTGTGACGTTACAGCTAATGGAAATTATAGGAGCCTCGCCGTTCCTATTCTGCCCGGGGCCCCACAAATCCTAGTCTCGTTGCTGGTAGAATGCACAGTTTCAAAAGCTTATCTTCTTGCCTGCATCCTTTACCCCATCCTTTCTCAAATCGTCACAGGGTAACGTGGCGGTCGGTGGGGCTCACTGACTCCTCCCTGTGACAAACTGTAAAATGGTTGGGTGGTGTGATTGATGTAAAGTACCACGTACTGCTGGGCTCTGGCTTCATGCGACCAGAGTTAAGTCTACCTTCACATCATGAGGGGGCGAACTTAACCCTAGAGGCTATGGTTTTACTGGGCTGATGTCCTCGTAGGCCTCGGGGCTGGGAGAGCATCAGCCCGAAAAACATTATTTGCAGTTAGCCTGAGATTGAGTGTTGTGTCTGTGCAGGTACATTAGCACATTTCAGAGTCCCTGAAAAGGAGTGTGCGCAATTGAGGGATGAATGCAACTCTCAGGCAGTGTGTCTTTGTATGTCTGTGCGTCGTTTTTTAAGGTGCAAGAAACTCTAAAGAAACATATTTGGAACGTGGTGGGGGGAACAAAGGGGGTCAGAGCCCTGATGCTCTATTTGGAGAGTCGCCACTGGATGCAGAGAAAATAAGTTTCATACAGTCAAACATATTGTTGTGAAGAAAAAAAGTTTTCTGTAAAATTCACAAATCTGCAGCTTTTTCTCACATGGATTTTCCATCTTTTAGACAGTCATCAAGTATAAGGGCAGAGGAAAAGTATGCATTAATACCTGATTTGACCGTGTATCCATGTGTTTCCATGTAGGCCCTTTATGATCCTGACAGCATTCAGAAATATGGACCACTGGTAATTGAATGTCTGTAATTTACTGGTTTCCAACTTTCTTCAAAGTTTGTGAATTTCCCTCATAGAATGTATAAAATAGATCACGGCAGCCCAAAACACATGACACCCAGCACTCTAAGTGCACCTGAATGAGTAATTTCACATTTCTTTGTACCACAACTTTGAATGGCATCTCATGGGGTCTCTTTAAAACCTTCCGTCTGAGCTGATTGCCTCCAAGCAGTGACCCACGGAGGCAGTCTGTGCTTATAAAGCAATAATCCATTCTTTCCCATTGCTAGCAAAAAGAGCTTTGTGATAGCTCCTTTCGTCAAGTGTTAAGCTTTTAAAAAGAAAAAAAAGAATTACACCGGAGGATGCAGTAGAGAAAAGTCTTCACGAATGAATCTGTTACAACATGCAAATTGTTACCATTGTTAGACTCATTGCACGATCCTTTTTAGTCTTTCAAAGACTACCACTACATGAAGCTTTCGTTTTGAATTTAATAACTTCTCATTTTCTGAGGCTTTAAAAAAAAGATGATCTCATCAAATAGAAGAACAGGCCAGGTCAAATCATTCATAATCAAGCTCCTGAGTTCATCAAGTCTAAATGATTTGTTCGCCTGCCCTGGCTTCCGAGAACCATTGACCGAGTAATCTGCCATTTTGCACCTGTCATTATATCCAGTAAAGGGCAGACGCATTAAAAAATAATCAAAATTATTTTGATTTGCAGTGAACTGTGCGCTTAGTTGAATAACACAACACAGAATCCGGGAAGTGAAATAAAATTTGCCCTCTGTCAACAAAAAGCGTTTCCGAACTCATGGTTATTAACATTCATGGGACGTCTGTTTTGCGTTTTCTGTTACATCAGGAAAAAAAATGATTTGTGATGCCAAATAGTGCAGTGTTAATGTATATTTCCTGTACAGTGTACATTTGTGTATTCAAACAAGAACATATTGTAAGTCATGATGAACTACACAGCCACTCCAACCACCAGTGCATTAATCATGACCACACCCATGATGTCACGTATGGACTGACTTATTATGATAGCATCGAAAACATCAACAGTCCTTGTATTACACATCACCATGGGAGGACTGGGCTCAGAGCATGGTTCAAGGCCAGGCTGTATGCATAGCAGTGCTTCATTTGAAAATAAAAACATACCGGTTCCCAGAGCCCTACTCTTAAACACGCAGCTGCTGCAATTAAATGTGTGAGCAGATACTGAGGCCATTTCGGGCCTCTTTAATCCATTTACAGCCACTCCCTGCCCCTTCCGATCACTCCTGCAGCTTTCTGCTTTCTCCCTTTGTGGCGCCTTTTCGTTTTTCTCTTCCTCCGTCTTTCCCATGTGTGTCTTTTGCTTGCAGTAAATGCTTGAGGCAGAAAACGAAGTGCCTGCCGGTGACTATCAGCGAAACCACTAGCTAAAATTAAGCACTGATGCAGAGCAGACACTGGCCGGAAGAACTGGACGAAAGGCATACACAAAGGCCTCCGTTTGCACCCAGTAGTGGGCTGTAGCGTCCTTGGTGTATGGGATGGGTATTGTAGAACGGAGGGCAAGGAGAGGTTAAGTGTCTTTCCTTGCCGACAGCGGGTGTCGTGGAGGAATTATGTCTATTGTGTGACCCAAGATCACGCCCTGTGCTTTGATTACATACCTCAAAATATAGCTGCAGTTTCTTTTCTACACGTTATGGTCACGAGCACTTCATTGAGGGTAGTTGTGGTGGCACTGTTAAGAATAACTGGCCGTTTTACATGTTTTTCATGTTTTAAATCCTACCCCAAAAGTACACTCAGGTGATTGACAGTTAAATTAATACTGCTGAGACGTTACTGAGCGTGGTATCTAACCAACATATTCTTTTTTTCAGAGATTTTGGGTCCATAAAGATATGTAAATGTAATACATATTTATTCTAGCGAGGGATGCAGGAACTGAAAAGCTAAAATAGGCACGTTTATACACGTGAAATCAGGCACATATCGCCCTAAAATGTCTCAGTTTAAATAAAATGTGTTATTGACGTCGTTTCGACCCATTTTAAATAAACACTTCTCCATAGATTACATTGATGCTTTCAATTCTCCAAAACTGTGCAACACATTACAGCAATTTTGTTCTACCTATTGAACTTCTTTGCATTGAAGCATTCTACACATATGTTGCCATTTGGTGCGGAAATTTTAGCAGCAAAACGCTTTATATACCCCTCACAATTTGCCCATAGTTTGTGCTTGGTTAGAGTACTCAAAGTTGTTTTCAAAATTATGCATTTAAATATGACTCATAATGTGTTCCGAAGTTGAAACAAACCACCATTCTGAAGATATTCAGGCTTACAGCTGATGGCAGGTCCTGCCGTCTCTGGGCTGCGTGCCACTCCTTGGTGTCAGATTGTGATGGGATGAAAGAAGCACGCTGGCATAGCACATTCGCCATTTTACCCTGCAGGTCAGGCCCCCACTCTGATGGGTTGATTATAATTTGTATTGTTAAGTGCTCAGTTTCATTTTGGTCCCAGATTCATAGACTAAATAAATTATAAACAAATAAGTACTGGTAGGTACCTAACTCTTCTTAGCTGCAACCAATACCATCAACAAGTCGTTGAAATGATGATTACCGCCTTTAAACTATTGCTAATTCCCTTCTGAATTTCGACGTTTTGAGGAATTTCCCAGTATTGGTTACTAGGACGGTTTTACGTGACTGGGACAATTTATAATGTGACATGGTCTACCTTTAAATCGCATACATTTAACAATGGCTACACCACATGGCTTGTGCTCATGGTGACCTCACAGTTGGGTTTGGGTACTACATTGCCAATATCACTGTAGCCACAGAACACTAGGCATGTAATCTGAGTTTACTGATTAAATGTATTCCGATTTCTAAAATAGAATATAATTAATTACCTAAGCTAGTCACAGAAAAGAAAGAAGCCTAAACAAAATAAAGGTAGCAAATAAGCCCTTCGGTAGCTATTAAAACATGTTTTCTCAGTATTCAGAAACCCATATTTTTACTGGTATATGTTTGGAAGTGCTTTTTGACAAAATGTTCAATGGGCCATGCTACACTCTGTGAGGTTTCTTGTAGAACTTTGATCACATAAAAGCCACCAATTTATTACACAGCTTTTCATTTTTTTGCAATTCCAGGTGAAGCAGGTTGAGTCTGGCAGCGTCCATTTCAGTTTCTCTGTTCGATCAGAGGGCAACCTCGGAACTTCAGCAGATTCAATGGAAAGTCTAAACGAGGAAGTCCAGAAGGCAAAGAAAACTCAAAAAGTATCTTATGGTAATTTCATTTCATTCCACTTCCAGTCTTTTTGTGAACTCATGCTAGTGATACATTTAAGTTCTAGAGAGCACCTGATAATGTCATGGGGCAGCACACTGCGCCGGTCACAATTCTTTACACGGTACATGTGTCCAGTGAGAGCATGTATGAAGGAGGCCCTTGTGACTACCACCCTTGACTCACAAGTAGACTTGCGCAAACTCCCTTTGTCAGACACTTCTTACTCAACATGACAACACTGTGCCTGTGCCCCAGAACCTGTACAATAAAGGGCTTCCGTTCTACCTCAGGCACTTACTGGTATCCAGGAGGGGAGCAGAACTCAACAGTTTCAGGCAAAGAAAAGTGAGCTTGGGACTGAAACTGGGAAAATATGACAGACAAAATGGGCTTCTGGGGGTATCATCAGGATTCACCAGGTATGGGGGAGGGATCAAGAACACTTGTTGTGTTACTCTGTTTCTCCTACACAGATGTATAGGCACGTGTTAATAGTGCACTCTTTTACCCGTTCTCCCGTTGATCCTGCCGAATGATGTTTATTGTTGACGATTGGACATTAACATTAGGAACCATAAAATGGAGACCTCTGAACACGTTTGTAGTAGAAAGAATGATTGTAAACAAATAACAGGCTTCTACATAATATATACTGGTCCCTGGCTCCCTTTCTCCCTTCTCCTGTAATTTAGAGAATTTTCCTCTTAAGTGTACTTCTGATAATTTTCGAAGTTGACTATGGCCCTCTTCTATTTTGTGTTCCATTTCATCCCCATCTACTAAACCAGAGCCTTTCTTCCAAAGTGAGTTATGTTTAATTTATTAAAAGCGCTTCCATTCAATATTATAGAGATGTATCGAAAAACAGAGCCAGCACATGTAGTTTGAGGAAAACCCTCTTTCTCAAAACCTTTTAAGGCGTTAAGTATGAATCCTTCGCTGGGTTTAGGATATACTTGCAATTTCTTTTTCAATTTGTTTGTCCCAAACACGATATCGACGACCATTTTTATTATGCTATCTGTTTCCAATTTAAAATTCAGTAATTGGTCCAGTAATGGTATCAGCAACCTGACCATAATACGGCATGACCCCGTGATTAGCTGTTTAAATTGGAAACAGGTAACAATAGGAAAACGGTTGTCTATATTGTGTTTGGCACAACCAAATCATAAAAGAAATTGCAGGCATACCCTCCAGTCGGAGATGAATATGTAATAAACTCCTCAAAAGCCTCGAGAAAGAGTCTTTTTATTGAAGCACGTGTTGGTTGTGGTTGTCAGATGAAATTTTGAATAAAGGAACAAAACATATGGATTACTGTCTTTCTATAATCAAGCATTAAAATCAACACACAATTGTATATATCAAACGAGAACTCCTTTTTAAGATATAATTAATATTCTGATGGACCTCCCATTGAGTGAATATCATTACTAACAAACCAGTGGGGACTGGTATTGGAGGGTCAGGGGCTGGAATATATATCCCATGTACCCCAATTTTTGTCATGACATCGACATAGCTCTTTTATACAATCATTTGTGATAGAGGTGATCTTCCTCTATCTTACAGTATTTCCACCTTTGAGAGTAATGATCACAAACCTCATTCTAAGGGTAGGAGGTGTGTAACTAATGACTGTTGTAGTGAAAGTGTGGTTTTCTGCCATCACCACTCTAACTTGTCATAATCCTGCTTCATATCTAAAGCATATAACAGCCATGCCTACAGTGTTATGGGGAATGTTCTAGCAGTCATCAGGCCATCAAGAATAGGGGCACATAACTGTGATTTGAATTAGAATATTCCAAGATATTTTGTGGTGTGATTAGTTACATTAACTAGTTATCAAACATGCCTGGCTGTTAACCAGATTCCTCCTCCAGTGGTTCTTCATGCCTGGCCATGTGGCAGTGTTCCCAATAGTCCCTGTGAGGTACACAGCGTGTATTGCTAGCACACAAGGTGCACACTTTGCCGCTGAGCCGCATTTGTTTACATCCCCTCCTAAGTTTATTTCTTACATCCCCTGCAGCGATTCAAAATTAGTTTTGGATTTGCCTGTATTAGTAGCTGCAAGAATTTACGTTGTTAGTACGCTGTACACGAGCAGTTCCCCACCCTATCCTGACATCTCAGGGCCCACCACTAACCCATCCCATAAATCTAGGGAGTACTCCCACCCTCTCTCAGATCTCTTCAGGGTCAGTCACTATACCTTCTGTCTCTGGAATCATCCCCTCACAGGGCCATCCACCACTATGGGCCATCCTTGGACAGCTCCACCTCCCCACCAGACAACCTCTGGGGACTGTAAGAACCACAAATGTCTTGCACCCCACTCCCAAGCCCCCTGTGTTAACATTACTCTGGACCACCCCATCCTTTTGGTAGGAACCCCTATGGTGTCACTACTTCTGGGTACCCTCCTGCCAGGTTTCTGACCTGTGCCAATGGTGGGAAAAACTCTATAACCTCTGCTTCACACATGGCAAGAGCAAGAATTTCCTAGAGGCCCTCAAAATCCTTCTACAAGGCAAGGAGTAAGGCCCATCCCTTCATCCAGATCTATGATGCGGGTACCTGTTGCAGTCCCTAAACCTTAGAGAAGAAATCTCCTCATACAGGCCTAGTGTGTAGTGCTGGGGTTCAAAGGACACTCTGCCCTGGAACACTCTAATAGGAACACTGTGAAAGCCCACTCCTTCATCACATCATTTCAAAACGTAAACATGTCATAATAACCTTAATACATCATCCAAACATCTATGTTTTCACATGACATATATGTGCACTGGGGCTTTCCCTTCCCACATCTCAAGCTCACATAACTAACCTCTCAAACCCTCCCAGCATTAATGCACAGGTAATGTGTGGAAACTGAGCTTATCAGATGTTTTCAATGCTACCAGGACTGGACACTGTGGATCCTACTTCTGCCACCAATGTAAGACATTGAGTTATTAGTTTTGGAGTAAGTGGGGCCTGCTCAAGTAATGGACATACAATTTTCCCTTACTGGGAACCAAGCACACCATTGTAGCACTTCACTCTCTCAGGGTAGCAGAGCAGTCCAAGGCCTTTTTAGGGGAAGTGATGCGTGCTAGTAATCATCATTTGCTGCTATGCAATATTAACACTTAATATTTGTCCAGTCAGTACCTTTTCTTTAGAAAAGGAAAGGGACATTTATTGCACACACTACTACATACGTGTTGTAGCCCCAGCTTCTCTGAGCCCTAAACAAACCAGTGAGTGAGAGCAAAGGAAAGTGATAAGAACGCAGACATTGTGCTGTGTAGTTTGAAACTTTAAAACTGCTTTTTTTTCCTCTGCCCATGACTATTAAAAGGTATCTCTTGGTTTTTGTGCGATTAGTACTTTTAAACACTTCTCACTGGTGGTTGCACCTGAGCTCTTACTGGCTCCTAAGACTACGGTTTATATTGGAACTAGGGCTTAGGGTTTGAGTTCTGACTGGCAGATAGGGCTATGGTTCTGATTGGTTCGCAGTGCTAGGGTTTCTATTGAACTTAGGGCTTAGAGTTTGTGATCTGATTGGCTGGCAGGGATAGAATCTGATTGGTTCCTAGGGCTAGGGTTTCTATAGCACTTATGGCTTAGGTTTTGGGTTCTGATTGATTGTTAGGGCTAGGGCTGTGATTGGTTGGTAGGGCAGGTCTCCAATTGGTCCTAGGGTTTAGGGCTAGGTCCTGATTGGTTAGGGTTCCCATTGGCCAAACGTCACATGACCTAAGGCTGTTTAACTCTAGGGCTTAGGATGCTTCAGCCAGGACCTCCAAACTAAGGTAGGTCATAGAGGATAAGGGCAGTTGCCTCTATATGCCTTTCTGGGTGGTCCTAGGGGCAGAAATGCTGCCCTGTTTGCCATTTTTGCAATTTTTACCATTTATCAGCCACCACTTTAACATCTTCAAACCTAAGAGCTCACTCTCAGCAAACACACACCACTCATTTATTACAAACAAACCCTATCCACATTTCACTAGCTCAGCAAGCACTACAAAATCCCACAAACTACTCCTATACACCCTTCTAGTCAGACTGCCACACAATGGCACCTTCACTTTGACACAAAACACCACTCTGTTTTATACCATTATCAAATCCACACATCAACAACACAGCACAACCCCCCCACATTATACATAACCTTAATCCATTCAAACACATGTTCCTAACAGATCCCTTTCCATCACCACTAAAGCTATACTCAACCCTCCCCATGTCATCCACCAACAACACCATCCTCCCCTTTTTACCAAAAATACACAACCAAACAATCCTTACACTCCACTCCACCACACATATTACATTTTCCACTCATCAAATGTAGAACAAACACTCATAACTCTTGTCCGTCCCCACTCACACACCGCATACACTCTCCTCCAATGCCCATTTCCTCCCCTTTGCCATTCTACTTCCACTTAACAACAGTACTTTACATCCAAATCCTTCACAGAAATCCACTACATCAATATCTCATCTCACTACTCCACACCACACACCAGCACATCAAAATCTCACATTCACACAATTTCATACTACTTTCCGTCACAAAATAGAAACAAACATCCACTCCCTCCCTAATGACTCCACAAATAATACAGATCCCAAACCCCTCTTCAGTCCCAAATGTTCTATATTCACCAACACCAACAACAAATCCCCAGAAAAACAACTCACATTCACCTGTCTCTCATCCTTTGCACAATTTAGAGCCTTAAAACATGACGCACATGCTCCACCACCAGATGCAAACAAAATAAACAGCATGCCACTCTTCAGAGCTCTGCATCTCTTTGTCTATTACACAAGACTACTCTACCAAAACAACACAGCTCACCAACTTACTCTCAACAACTATTTCTGCCACCCACACACGCAGACCCAACAAAATGCCTACTAAGCCTACTGGACGAGGATTATGATATAGACAACACTATTGCTATCCTTATATAGTTAATACCATCACTAATGACACACCTGAGACAAGCTCAAAGAATGCTTCTCTTTTCATCTAGAAAACAAACACAGCATCACCAAAACACAGTCTCTTGACTGCCTACTTATAAAGGCCTGATCACACTGTAAAAACAAGCACTACATCTAAGACCTACTCACTGACACACAGCCTGACCTACTATTCATAACTGAATCACGATTGTGAGGTGACATGGCTCCAGTGCTGCATGAAGCTGTTCCTCCAGGCTATCAAACTGTCACACAAAATCGCATAGGCAAAACAGTAGATGGACTAGCTGTTATATTCAAGGAAACAATAAAGCCCTCATCACCAAATCCTGTAACTACCCTTTCTTTACAGACCACCACTTAACAATGCAGCATTCCCAGATATGCTTATAGACACAGATTCAAACCTTATAACACTAAAGCCCAACCTATACATTCTTGATGACCTAAACATATGGTTTGACAAACCAAATATGCCCCATCCCCTGGCCTAGATACACTGAGCTTACATCAGATCATCCACAAATGCACCCACACCACTGGACACATTCTAGATGTGGTTTTTGCAAATCCAAAACTAGTTAACTTTCTAAGGATTGCTCCAGTCACGTGGTCAGACCAACATTTGGTAGCTTCTCAACATCAAGAACTACGCTTAAACACACCTAATGCTACCTTCCTGCATCCACCCAACAACCGTGGAACAAACTCAGTTTTGAATACTTAGAAAGTAAATTCCCTTCAAAATCTTTGAGGGGCTCCATGAAGCTCTTGCCATCATAATATCACTAAGAACAACAAAACCGGAGAAAAGTAAACATACAGCTTTGAGGAATGTGGAACTAAAAAAAGATAAAACAAGAAATTGCAAAGCTGCAACACACCAGGCTCAAAACAAATAGCAATCAAGACAAATTTCACCTACTCCAACTTAGCAGAATATACAAGTCAGCATTCAAAAAAGCTAAAAAGATACTATTCAGAAAGCATTCAAAATGTTTAATATGCAAATAAAAACTAAATATACATAAGGAACTCATCCCGTTACTCAATCATTTACTGACAAACTGGAAAATAAATACCCAACCAAAGCAGTCATGTTGGACTTTCTAATTCAGTAATAACTATTATGGTATAAGTCACAGCACCACAAGTCGCTCCACCACTCAGGTGCCCCACTTCCTGGGTTAACCGTTACAAAGAAACTCAACTGTCACAAGAACATTCTAAAATATGGGAGAGGCTCTCTGCAGATAGCAACTCAACCCACAAATTGTTCAAGAAAAATTTAAATCCATAGTTCAAGACAGTTAGTCAATACTCCAAATACTCACGCGTAGTCAGAGGATATTCTTTATTCCCGTCCTGATATATAAACGTGAAAGGCAAACACAGCCAACGCGTTTTGTCCCAAAGATAGTGGGACTTTGTCAGGTTTGATGAAAGACACATGAGAAAAATGCACAAAGATTAAAATTGCATATATTCTTTTCATATAGAAAAACACATCACAAAAAGATTATTAAAAAATAGATTGCTAAAAGCATGGTACCTAAACAGTATACTAATTCTTAGTACATAAATAATCAATCTATTTAGGAGCACATAGCCACAAATGGACAAAGGCCTAATTGGAGATAAGGCATACAACATATGTACATATGTAATAACATAATCACCCATATACACAATATAGAATTAATTTACATGGGCACCTTTTACTGTAACATCAACTCAATGTACAAAATTGAACTACATGCGTTGTCTAATTCATCCATCTACAAGATTAACATATATAAGTGTGATAATCGTTCCTTACAATTAACAAGGTGTAGTACATAAGACAGTTAACCCATCAATTTTGGACAATTTCTTAAGAAGACATATATACAGAACATTTTTATATAGTAGGATGGACATCATTGAACTTTTACAATTCATAAACTTTATTTACTACAATTCACAAACTATATTTAGTTTAACAATAACTCATCATGGGATCTATAGTCCTTATCAATGTTTGCACAACAGGTATATTTACCCTGACTAATTTAACCAAGAATAATCAGTTAAAATAGAAATTAACCTTATTGGACTCATATATTTTTTTTTAAAAGCAAACCACCAGCACAAACTCATTTTTAACAATCCCCTCCAAGAATAGGCTAGCCCAGCCTCTGCTTTCCTTCAAACTACTATCACAAAGTGAATTAATAGATCTTTTCAAAGCAAGCAGGCCAGCCAGCTTCCATTCTGACCTTGTCCACCAGAAATCTTCAAGAGCATTCTTTTAACTACCTCTGCTGCCACACCAGCAAGAAGAATCATAAATAATTCTTTAACTACAGTAATCTTTCCAGAAGTCTTAAGAAAGGCATACATACACCCATTATTAAAGAAAACAAATCTGGAACCCACATGACCTAAACAACTACAAACCAATTACAAATGGACCTTCCCTGGTCAAACTGATAGAAAGTGCAGCATCCACCCAGATGCCACAATTTCAAATTTCCAAAGAAGATTCTGTTCGAAAAGAGGCACAGAATCTGCCCTCATCCCTACCTGGGATGATTTTAAAAACACAGTAGACTGGAACAGGATTGCTGCAGTACTTCTCTTGGACCGCTCAGCTGCCTTCGACAAAGTTGACCTTGACACTCAAATCCAAGACTCTACGAACCCAGCTTTGAGGGGTCTGCTCTCAACCGCATCACATCCTACCTTCAAAATTGAACACGTTTCATATATACTCCCCCTTTCTCATCCAAACCGTAATTCACAAAAGCAGGGTTCCCTCAAGGCTCTTTCAGCTCACCCATGTTTTTCAACATCTACACAAAGTCATTACTGGCAATGATGAATGTATTTCAGCTCACATGCTATAACTATGCAGATAACACACAAAAATTACTCTTAAACTGAAAAGCCCCAAAGACATAGGAAACTCAGACATCTTCAGTTGCCTCAAAGCTATTGACCACTGGATGACATGAAGCCATTTCAAATCGAGTGCTTCCAAAACTGAAATACTCACATGTGGCGATTAGAAAAATTATGACCCACTCTGCTCCTGGCTGGGCGATCTAGGACCATTTCCTAAAGTATCTAAGAAAGTAAGAAACATTGGAATTACCACGGACTCTAGGTTATTGATGAATACCCAAGTTAGCAAATTAGTAAGATCAAGCTTCATTACTATGAAAACTTTGTGACTCATCTTCCCCCACCTCGGATGTCCACATAAGGTCCAGGCTACTATCATTCTTGTACTGTCTAAACTTGATTACGCCAGTGGCCTCTACCACGGATCGGATCATCTTCATCAATTATGGAAAGACTACAATGAATTTAGAACCCTTCTGTCAGACTGCTCCTACCTGGAAACCCACAAGCCTGAATCTCCTCTACCTTGAGGGCCCTCCACCGTTTACTGGTTTGCAGAGGGTCCACCTTCCAGCTGCTTTCTATTTTCCACAAAGCAATACATGGAAAGGGACCACTTTTCATCAGGAATAAATTGACCAAATACATACAACAAAGGAACCTCTGCTGCGGATTGGAACCTATCCTCAAAACCAATAGCACACAAGAAAAAGAAACATGGGTGGCACATCTTTCCCTGTTCAAGCAGTCAAACTATGGAATTCATTACCTCCACACATAAGATCCATGGTTAACTATCTTATCTTCAAAAGACTACTCAAGAGTTGGCTCTTTCCCACATAACCACCATACTCAAACACAAGTACACAGCAAATGCCTGTGTATGCAACCATTTATAATTTGATTGTATGTATGTATGTATGTATTTAGATATGTGCATTTCCTTGTACTCATATATATATATATATATATATATATATATATATATATATATATATATACATATATATAATATACTGCCTGTGGTTTAAAAATATATAGATTTTCTTTAGATCTGCCTAATAAATGTATATATTACTTATGGTTAATGCACACACACACATATAATATTATGCTATAATGTAGGTTACTGCATAGTTTTCATATATGTTATTTGATTAGATGCCTATGGGTCTCTTTTATTTTATCTCTCACAATATGTAAATCTGATCATAAACATGATCATAACAATTTTATCTGTAAGTGCTTTACTATCGAAATACTGAGGAAAATATAAAAATAAAATAAAGACAACAAAAAATGATAAAAATACATAAATAAATGAGCTTCACATACAGCAACACTTGAAAGTATGGATTTCTAACTATCTCTCTACACATGCACCTATGGGACTTTATATCTCAATATATTATCTTTGTTAGACATGTGTCGCCTTTCTGTGTAGTTATGCAAGCATGACATCATCATCACCTCCTACGCCGACGACACCCAACTTATACTCTCCCTCACCAAGGACCCCGCCAGCGCCAAGACCAACCTACAAGAGGGTATGAAGGACGTCGCAGATTGGATGAGGCTCAGCCGCCTAAAGCTGAACTCTGAAAAAACGGAAGTCCTCATCCTCGGCAACACCCCGTCCGCCTGGGACGACTCCTGGTGGCCCACGGCCCTCGGCACCGCACCGACCCCCGCAGACCACGCCCGCAACCTCGGCTTCATCTTGGACCCTCTTCTCACCATGACCAAGCAAGTCAACGCCGTGTCCTCCGCCTGCTTCCTCACCCTCCGCATGCTCCGCAAGATCTTCTGCTGGATCCCTGTCGACACTAGAAAAACCGTGACCCACGCCCTCGTCACGAGCCGCCAGGACTACGGCAACACCCTCTACGCCGGGACCACAGCCAAACTCCAAAATCGCCTACAACGCATTCAAAACGCCTCGGCCCGCCTCATCCTCGACGTACCCCGCAGCAGCCACATCTCCGCACACCTGAGACACCTGCATTGGCTCCCAGTCAGCAAAAGGATCACCTTCCGACTTCTCACCCACGCACACAAAGCCCTCCACGACAAGGGACCGGAATACCTCAACAGACGCCTCAACTTCTACGTCCCCACCTGCCCCCTCCGCTCCTCTGGCCTCGCACTCGCCGCCGTCCCTCGCATCCGACGCTCCACGGCGGGTGGGAGATCTTTCTCCTTCCTGGCGGCCAAGACCTGGAACTCCCTCCCCACCAGCCTCAGGACCACCCAGGACCACTCCGCTTTCCGGAGACTCCTAAAGACCTGGCTGTTCGAGCAGCAATAACCACCCCCTTTGTCCCTAGCGCCTTGAGACCCGCACGGGTGAGTAGCGCGCTTTATAAATGCTAATGATTTGATTTGATTTGTATCTATATATTTATTACTTTATTCCTACTATAGAAACAAAATAAACCTTCCACTTTCTCCAACGCACTACTGTGTTTTATCCTATACCTCTCTCAATATGTCTTCTCCCTTCACTCTCTGACTCATCCCAAACCTCATTCCACTACTATGATTTCCCAAATAACCCTTTCTAATCCTTCCCTCCTCTATCCCTCCTTGGCTCACCCCAAACCTCATTTCATGATATTAATATGATCTCCTAAATAACCTTTCTAGATTCTTCCCTCATGTATATCTCCTTTGACCCATCCTAAACTTCATTTTACTACTTTGATCTCCCTGATCCCTTTCTAATCTGTTCCCTCCTCTATTCATCCTTTGACTCATCGCAAACCTCACTTAACTACTTTGATTTCTCAAATAACAGTTTATAGACTCTTCCCTACTCTATCCCTCGATTATCCTGTTCAATCAAATTAACAGTCTCACATGTCCACTGCTCAAAATAACAACTTATATTTACCTACACTAACTCCCCACTAATACTTCATGGGTTCCAGAGTAGCGTGCTACTCACCAAAAAGTGATTCAGCACCTCCTCAGGAGTAGTAAGCACTGTCTAAATACAATTACAATTTCAATACTATGCATTAATTTACAAATATAAACATCAAGCAGATAGAAATACCTTAGGTGAAATTCTGAAAACACATTTGACCCCTAATGGGTCATGACACTCAAATTCATGCTCCCCTGGTCCCACCTGTAGCATATAGAGCATCACAAAATAAATGGAGGTATTACTTTAAATAAAGTAGGACCCTTGATTTTGCCAATTGATCACCACAACAATATGTAAAGCAGCAAGGCACCCCCTAGGAAGATTTCTGGTTTCAGTGGCTCCCTGCACTAGAATTCTCCTGTGCTATGTCCTCCAAAGACCCCATGGACCTCCTAGGTATCTTGCAGGACATCTGGTTGGCAAATGGAGTCCACGTCTTCTCCTAACTCATCCTCAGGAGGACTAAGGACAAGCAGCAATGACCCTTGGAGAGATTCACTAGTCCTTGGGTCAGCTGTAGACAGAGTCCTCAGTCCATTAGGGCATCATGGGGCTTGTCCTTCCAGCTTTCCATGTTGTGCCACTGTCGCAACCCAGGCCCGAAATCCAACTTTCCTTCTATCTTTTGTGCAAGAGTTTTTAAATTAGGGTGGAACATTCAAGAAGCTAGGCACCTCTAGCCAATCCTTGGGTGCCACATCACCCCTCCACCTCTGTCCCAACCCTACTGCACAGCATGCAAGGACAATGCAAGATGGCCTTGTACAGTGGTTTCTGTTCACATCCCCTCTGCGGCATCAGTTCCGCAGTTAGCTGACATCTCTGCCCGGGACTTTCCCACCAAAAATGTAAAGAGGAGCACCCTCCTGTGTTCGATCCAGAGGTCCTCTTTTGTCTAATAGGCCAAGCTGTCCCCACCCTGGTAAAGTGTGACATGTAATAAACATAACAGATGCAGATTTTCTTCTACACCCTTTGCTTCACAGATGCTGAGTGAAGCACTGTTAATTGCTGGGGAGCATAGTGATTAACTTGGCCCAGCATGGTGACAAAAGGCTTGGAATCTGATCCTGAGATGAGACAGAGAAATATGACAATTCTGAAACTGCCATTTGAGGCAGATTTCTGCCTTGTGTACAGTACAGTGACATTGCAGATAAACCAGTAAACCCTACTGATCGTCCCCTTGAGTGCCCACTAATATTATCTAACCTTGCAGAGTCCCCTCTGCGCAAGGCTACCTCAGCACAGTTTTAGGGTTGCCCAGTACGGTTGTATCCCATCTGCAAACCACATACATGTTCATGAGTAATCAGTCTAGTGCCCCTTAGACTAGCTGCGTTCCACTGTCCTTATCTTAAAAGGCAGACACTAGCGGCAAACATGCACAGTCCATTTACCATGTGATTACCATGGGTGAAACAGAAGTACTGAGACCCACCCACTGTAAAAAGTCCATACCCGAGTGATCAAGAAGCAAAAAATCTGGGCGTATTAAATGGGCAAAGCGCATTTGCAGCAATAGTGTATAGTCATTTCTTTGATTTTTATAAGTTTTAGGGTGTTCATAAACTTACAAGGAAATCAACCGTCTTCTGCCTTCTCCCCGTCACTTTTGTGTGATTTTCTATTGTACATTCCAAACACTCCTGCAAAGAATTCTTTATTAGTAAAACCATTCACACTTCTCAGGCACCCATCTGTGAAAATGTGACAGATGGGTGCCTGAGAAGTGTGAATGGTTTTACTAATGAAGAATTCTCTGCAGGAGTGTTCGGAATGTACAATATAAATGTGAAAATGTTACAGGTGTAAACAAGGGAGTTGTCAGAAAATTAAAATAGCCCCCTCTTGAACCATACCACTAATCATACAGAGGACGCGAAGTAAACAAATCAGAAAAGTTGGCTTCTCTCTTTAATTCTCCTTCCATTCTTCTAGACATTCTTTTCCCCTTTTATATATTAATAGATGTGTCCATAACCTTTCCATTGACCCATCCTTGTACCCTTCCATGTATACATCCTTCCTTTTATGCAGTTACCAATCAATACCTCCATGTATTCATCTATCCGCCCATTCAGCCACCCATCCTTTCATTCTTCCCTAGGTGTCTAGTCTTCATCCTTTGATGCATTCACTGTTTCACCTAAGTATCCTTTTACTATTCCATCTATTCTTTCAGCCCTCCATCCTTTCTCACACTTCCTTTCTCTCTTCTATGGAACCCTTCTATAGGACCTTTCACCTTTTCTTTCTTATTCCAATCATATTTCCTTCATTTCTCCATCCATTCTTTCCACCCAGCTTTTGTCTTTCACCTTCTTTTGCTTTGCTTTCTCTCCTATGCTCTTTTACATGTGTCCCTTTTCTGTAGTTTCCCCTATTATCACCACCTGATAGTTTCTCGTTTTGTTTTGTTTACTGTGCATGTACGCCTACCTCCCATGCCCCTCTGGTCATTGTACTGTATTGCAATATTGCTTATGGACACTTTGTCTGCAGGCTTGCAAACAGAAAATGCCCATTAACATCTAATTAACGCTTACTAGGGCCCAGTTCACTAGCCTATGGGGCCCAGTGGCAGCAACCGCTTAAACTGCTTAAGTGGGGGCTTCACTACGGCCCCATTTTCAGCTATTAAGTAAATTAATGGCCAAAAATGACGTGGCTAGGATCCAGTGCGTCATACGAGCCTTGTTGACTGAATGTATGCACAATAACAGGCGGTACCTGTAAAACGTTGCCTTTGCTGTAGCAGTGATAATGTCATATTGTTCTTGAATCTCAAAGATGCCAACTTCATACCTTGTCAGATCAGTTGAAACTGCTTAAGAGTCGTAAGTATGCTCGTCAATCAAGGGAAGACATTTACTGAGTTTTCTCATTGCATTTTAATGGGCAGGAGCTCAATTCCGCATTAATCCTCTTCGTCAAAATTCATACAGTGATACAGTGACTCTTCTGAGACAGAAAGGCAACAAGAATACTTGTTTTGCCGGGTTTAATTTTTAATAATGTGCTACCGAAAAGGGCTTACTTGGCCTGTTTAGTGTTTGCTAAAGCCAGTGCTTAGTTTGAGCCGGTGGTTTCCAGTGTGGGTCACCTGTACTTATTTTTGAGGGCCGGCACTTATTCTTCTGCCTCAGGCATTTTATGTGAGGAAAAGACACATGTGGGCAAGACGGAGGAAGAGAAAAACGAAAAAGCGCCACAAAGGGAGAAAACAGAAAGCTGCAAGAGTGAGCTGAAGGGGCAGGTAGCGGCTGTAAATGAATTAAAGAGATCCGACATAGCTTCAGGATTACGCTTCAGTATCTGCTCGCACATTTAATTGAAGCATCCGCGTGCTTCAGAGGATGTCTTTGGGCACTGGCACGTTTTTATTTACAAATTGAGCACTGGTTAAACATTATCGCTGTAGATTCTGGGTATGGAAGAGCTCATACCCCGTAACTTTTAACCCCAGACCGCAATAATTCTGATGTTGGGTGGCAAGATTGATTGTTCTCTGCCCAAATACAGTCACAGCTCACGACAACCAGAAGGGGTTGGGGGGGAGGGGGATAAATAACAAATGAAAAAAAACACTTACCTCCTCCACCGTGCACAGCTCCGCTGCTCTGTCTCCTCGCTGCAGGCACAGGCTCCAAGCCTGCCCTGCGACCAATCCTGATGCTGCTCAAAGCAGCGTCAGGATTGGCTGAGAGCACCCAGCCAGGGTGCTCCCAGGCAGACTTGGAGCCTGTGCAGGCTCTCTCCAGCCTGGCAACTGTGTTGCTGGGCTGGAGAGAGCCTACTGCGCATTTGTGTTTGGCCGGCCCGAGACGAGTGATCTGTGCACTTCCCTCAAGTGCTGATCACCCCGAATGCCCTGCCCCTTTTCAAGAAAACGATAATAAACACAGCTAATTATCATTTTCTTAAAAAAGTTTTGCAGCTGCCGCTCTGGCGGGGCGACGCTCATCCGTCCTCATGGAGGAGCCGCCCCTGCCCAAATTAAACTTTTGTTGAACCACATCGCTTTGAAAAGGGGTACAGGACCTGTGCCCAGTCCTCTCTTTGCCAAAAAAACAGTCCTCTCTGTTCCAAAGAGATTTGGCAGGTGTTTTGTCCGGTCCCTCTTTTTTTTTGCCTTAGTGCACCATCATAGTGAAGCTTAAACTGCCATCTGCTGTGACATTTTGGCTATCTTTACATAGTTGCCAGGTGTTCCTATGTCACATTTGCCAGCCCCATCCCTCTAGCCAAAAGCACTTGACGTACTGGGATTTTTGAGCCAGTACTTTAGTTGATAAAAGCTTAACTACAAATCCCAGAATGTAACCTGAATTCTGAATATTCATAAATGATAGCACCATAAACTGCATTATCTAGTTAAAGTCACTTTAAATAGTATAGATTGAAATGATTTTCAGTGATTCTCAGGTGATATTTTTAACAACAGTATTCTTATAATATAATTTGTGCATTTGATGTGTGCAGTTTACATACTTCTTACAGTCCTTAAATTGAACTTGCCTATTTTAGAGACTAAGCAGGATCTGAGTAACGAGTTTTGTTTTAACTTTGCGTTAGAGGAACAGATAGGCTTGTACAAACACTACAGACAGGCACACGTTGACTGAAAACGGAGAAATTGTCCTTGAATTTTGCAGTTTAGAATACCGCATAATTAGGGATACATTTAAAGATATCTGCAAGACTCAGATTAAAGAATTGGCAGGCTAACATATTGCACTGTAATATTTGAAAACTTTGTATTCCAACATATACATTTTAATACACCATTTGAACCTATTCATCACTTCATACATACGCTTTTACATGTTAAATTAAAACAAATAATCCATGTTACAGGATTAGCGTTCGTAGAATAGTTTTTAGGTTAGCTTCCTGTTGTATATTTTCATTCCACTGATTGCTTTTGAATAGGTCTTTTAAATCATTGCAATATTTATTTTCACGTGCTGGGTTCCAGTGTTATCATTTAATCAATGTTAATAGCACACTCTCCACTTGATGATTTAATTTACAGTATTTAATGTGTTCTCAATTGACTTGGGGTTTTAAATTTTAACTAGTTTTGCCTATGCGTACAGAACATCTGTCAGGTTCTATGTAATACATCCATAGAACACCAGGGGGCAATATAAGAATGTGTTAAGTACTTACACTTTTAAAATGAAAACGTTAAATGCCGTACAACGAGGTGTGTTTTTTTTTAAATTGTGACCGGGTTGACTGAAAACAGTTCAGCAATGTTTCTTCAAAAGTATTTGCTGGTTTATGATATAACGATGATAGGTCTTGTTTTCGTGTTTACTTGCAGATGGTTTTCATTAGCAAATGTAAAACACCCCTTATCTGTGAAAAAGTGTTGCGTGGGTCTATAATTTAAAGGTAAAAAGCTGGCATCGTTAAGGGAGTATATAATGTGCATGCACACACACTGAAAACACTGGCAAAACTGCAAAATTATAATTGAAAGGTGTAAAAAAAATAGTTGCAGTAAATTTAGCTTGAATAAGAAGGGTACGATGGAAGATGGCGGATGAAGCTTAGCACGAGGGTTGGCTGGTCGATCTTGGATCACTGCTTCCTTGGTGCAAAGCTCTTGACAACGGCATCTTTACAACCTACCCATTTATGAGGACGTGCCAGGCAGGTTCGCCCCGGAACCACTAGTCGCATAATCGTTGGGTCACTTACATGAGTCCACCTGTCATTGTGCGGTGGGTTATCAAACCTACTTAACAGTAATGGTATAATAGAATGTTAGTCTGTGCTAGAGGCAAACTTATGTCAAGTTTTGTTTCCGAAAAGCTTGACATAACTGCATAAGAGCATCAAAAAAGAAAAACACCAACAGTGAAATATATCGAGCTATCTATCTGAAACAAGCATTGGCATAGCCAGTAGGTTTCGCCTTTGGGTCCCTATAAATATTTAGTGTGCAGCCCATTAAACCTTTATCAGAAATGAACTGTGTTTGTGCATTCCTTCATACACTTGGCATTAGACTGTAATGGTCGGAACATCCCTTAGAGGGCACCACAATAAAAACAGCATTTGTAAGAAACATGGTAATGCAACCATAAAGTAAGCCATGAGAGAACTTGAAAATACTTTGAATGGTGGGAAAGGTTATGAGTTTTGGAGATCCCCTTAACCTAGTATGGGTACCCGGAAGATGAGCTGGACAGAAAGAACATGTTGTGCTGAACGTTTTGATGGTGGTCCCATAGTCCTAGGACAACCTGTGCTCATGTAAAGCGCTCTCCAATCTTCAGGTCGAGTTTGCGCTATACAAATAAATAAAAAAGGTGCCAGAGGAAGAAACAGCATACCGCCACTAGTGTGAAGCAGAGAGGCGAAAGAATCTAGAGGGCATCACAATAAAATAGCATTTGGAAAAAGCAGGGTCATGTATCCATATAGTCAGCTCCTAGGAGGGCATAGCCACTTGAAAAGAAAAGAACAGGGAGCATTGCAGTGTAACCATATATTCAGTCCCTAGGGGGCATAGTGCATTACACATTTTGAGACCTAGCATGCCTGCTAGAATATTATTACAAACAAGCCCCTTAGAACACAAACTACCCCGAGCTGTAAAGCCAAAGCTTCAGCCATGACAGAGCTTGAAAAAGACATTGAACGGTGGGGAAAGATTATGATTTTGGGGTCCCCCCAACTTAGTGTGGGTACTCAGAAAGTGCCCTCGATAAATAAATAAAAAAGAATCCCCTCCAGCTTGCATCCTTTGTTGGGTGCAGGCGCGCAACGAAACGGTGAGATGCCAGAGGAAGAAAGAATATATCGCCACAAGCGTGAAGCGGAGAGGAAAAAGAAAAAAGCAGTGCTCCGACACTAAGTTATATGGCTGATCATGCAATAATCCATATAACACGGTCAGTCTCCAAGGCGGTAACAAAACAGCCTTAAGGCGGGACAAACCGAAAGCAAACTAAAGGAATTTTGAAAGGCAGGCCAAGAAACAAATGAAAGTGGGCATGTGATGGCCGTGATGAAAGCCCACAAGATAGATTACAGTACGTGGAGAGACATCGCCTGTGCATTGCCTAGGCTTGACCCCAAAAGGGGTCACTTATTGGTTTTGTTAAAAAAACAAAACAAAAAAAAACAAGGCCCCTCAACCCCACCCCGACCCCTTTCCTAGCGTGAATCCTAAATGAAGATCAAGGTGCCAATGATAATAGGTGCCAATGATTGCCCTCACTTACACCACAATCGACCACTTATCTCTCTCTGACTGAAAATTCACATTAACAATAAAAGAGAGAGAGGGAGAAGGGAAACTATTTTATTTCATACTCATCCTCGAATACTTAGATAAGGCTCCCAGATGCCATAGTGAATCCAGAGTTTTGTTTTGCAGCAGGGTCGAGTCACCACACTGTGAATGTCACCTACCTTCCAGACCCCAGATTCTCGGGAATCTATTAGAAGTGATGCTAAATCTTATCTACATCTATCTATCTATCTATCTATCTATCTATCTATCTATCTATCTATCTATCTATCTATCTATCTATCTATCTATCTATCTTGCCTAGTTTCCATAGGAAAAGCATTGTTTGTTGTGTCAATAACTTTGGCGCCGTTTGACGATTCTTCACAACATTTTCAAAACCAGTATGACAGTCAGTTCTGCTGCTCTGTTGGAATTTTGGGGCGTTTTGTCAAGTGGGGGCTGAGAAAAAGGGGAGGTCCCAAAACGCTTTTTCCCATTCAGTTTCCCGTAGGGATTTTGAACATGAGTACAGTCTGAAACGCTGGACGGAATTGCATCAAATTTGGCAGAAAGGTAGTTCTTGCTCCAGAAAGAGTTATTTTTGTTATTTGCGGTAAATCCATTCAGAAGTTTTAGGGTAATAAAATAAAAAACTAAATTGTATATCTAGGGACTCAGCGCCAATGCAGATTGCAGAGATCTCAGCTGAGTCCCAAAAAAAGTGAGGCCTGAAGCTGGGGGTAGTAGGCTCAGTAGCCGCGGATGCCGCTGCAGGGGCAGAAGTGTCCGGCAGTAGGTTGGTGTGACTTGCTTCTGTAGTTGGTCCACCTCCACCCATCCCCCCCTCTAAAATTTGCCAGCACTTTGGTTCCAGCATTCTGCACCCATGCCACCCACCCATGCCATCCTCCCCAAGGAATAAAGGAAATAATTTGAATAAAGGACAGGCTGGACTCTCAGGTCAAGTGTGCATGTGCCCCCCTAGGAAGGTGCAAGTTGAGAGGCGGTGCTATAGGGATGGGTGCCTTTTAAGCTCACTACATTCTGTGGCAATAAAAGCTGTAAGCGCGGAGTACCCCATTGCCCAGCTGTAGGAGGCTGGCTTGGTTTGTAGTGGGCACCTATGGTACTTACACCTTATACCCGGTCCAGTTATCTCTTATTTGTGAAATGTAGGCAATGTCTAGAAGCCAGACACTATAGAGGTAGCTGTGGATGAGCAGCCAAGGCTTATCTAGGATACATGCAAAACTCATGCAATACCACAGTAGTCATACAGTACTCACACACATTAAAGAAAATACTCAGTATTACAAAAATGAAGGTACTTTATTTTGGTGATACAAATATCAAAATCACCGTAGAAACTATACTCCCTTAGGAGGTAAGTAATACACAAATTATATACACTAGTATGCAGAAACAGGTGTAAAAACAGTTAGACAACAGTGTAATTAGTGAAAATCACAATAGTTAGAAATGGGCCTGGGGGAACACAAACCATATACTAAGAAAGTGGAATGCAAAAGTCAGTCTCCCATCTAGGCAAGTGTAGTGTGTAGAGGGGGGCTGGGAGTACTAGAAAACACCAAAGGTAAGTACTAGTACCCCCATGACCAGGAAAGCAGGAATAAACCACAGCAACTTTCCCAGAACACACACAGAAACAAGAAGAATTATGCAAGAACCAGAAGAGACTGCAAGACACCAACAGTGGATTCCTGGACCTGAGGACCTGTGGAAGAAGGGGACCAAGTCAAGCACAGAAGAGTCCAGGGATAACAGGAGCACCCCAGATGAAGGTGCTAAAGAAGAACCACCGGTGAAGAAGAACAGTCAGTACTGCACCCAAGAAGATGGAGTCGGGTTCCTGGAGAATGCAAGTGATATCCCACACCGGATGGAGGATTGTAGTCATGTTTGTGTCATTGGAGTCCGCCAACAAGCCTCAGCACACGTAAAGCTTGTGGTTAGCGGGAAATGGCGCTGCCTGGGACCATGAAGGACCAGGTGGACTCTACCCAGGAGGGGGAGTCAGAGAGGGCTCTCAGCAACTGAGAGAGCCCACAGAAGACCAGGCAGCGGCACAGGAGTCCCACAGCACGGTGACAAAGAAGTTGAGGAAGAGGCCAACACAGCACTATGACAAAGGCTCCCACATCGCCGGAGAACCACTCAGGAATCTGTGCGCCACAGGATAGGGTGCTGGGGGCAGGAGCTACAAAATGCACAAAGGACTTGGAAGAGGGATGCCAACAAGCCTTGGCAGCTGCAAAACACACGGTGCACAGGGGTACTGTCTTGCATGGGGAGGCAGTCTCTTACCTCCGCCAAAGTTGGACAGTGGACCGTGAGGACCGTCGGGACCACTTTAGTCCACCGCCCATTTTACAGGATCCATGCTGCTCTTTAGGATTGGGGATCCACGCTGCCGGTCCTCGTTGCAGTTGGTGCTTGCTGAAGCAGGGTAATGATTCCTTCACTGCAAGGGAGATTCTGTTGCTCTTCTGGTGCAGGCTGAAGATGGGCTGTCCAGAGGTGATGCACTACCGGGAAACAGTTGCAGTTGCTGGCAGGAGCCGGAGATACAACGTTGCACAAGGCATCTTGCTTTGTTGCAGCTTGTAGAGTTCCTGGAGGGTCCAGATGCAGTTTCTTCAGTGGAGGATGCAGAGGATTCCTGCTGAAGTCTTGCAATCTGAATCTGAAGACCACCTAAAGTAGAAACCCTAAATATCCCTGAAAGGGGGATTGGTCACCTATCCAGGTAAGCACCTATCAGTGGAGGGCTTTGAAATCTCATGCTGGCACTGACCACTTAGATGATCCCAGAGTTCCCTGCCAACTTGGAATCCACAATGGCAAAACCCAGGGACCTTCTGGAGGAGCTCTGAGCACCACCCCTGGTGTGGTGATGGACAGGGGAGTAGTTGTCACTCCCCTTTCCTTTGTCCAGTTTCGAGCCTGAGCAGGGACTGGGGGTCCTTGAACCGGTGTAGACTGGTTTATACAACGAGGGCACCAAATGTACCCTTCAAAGCATTTCCACTGGCTTGGGGAGGCTACTTCTCCCAAGCTTGTAACATCTATTTTCAAAGGGAAAGGGTGTAACACCGCCTCTCCCAAAGGAAATCCTTTATTCTGCCTTCCTGGGTTCAAGCTTTTCAAGCAACAGGAGGGCAGAAACCTGCCTGTGAGGTGGCAGCAGCCTCCCCCGGGGTAGGCCCTAGGTAGCCCCATGGGCAGGGTGCAGTGTATGATTAAGGTAGGACATATACTAATGTGTTTTATATGTCCTGACAGTGAAATACTGCCAATTTCGGTTTTCACTGTGCAAGGCCTATCTCTCTCATATGTTAACATGGGGGCTGCCTTTAAATATTATTAAAGTGCAGATTCCCGTTGGGGGCAGATAGAAATATGGAGTTTGGGATCTCTAAATTCACAATTTAAAAATATATCTTTTAGGAAAGTTAGTTTTTAGATTGTGTGTTTGAAATGCCACTTTTAGAAAGTGGGCATTTTCTTGCGTAAACCATTCTGTGACTCTGCCTGTTTGTGGATTCCCTGTCTGGGCCAGTTGGCCTGTTTGCACCCCTCCTCTAGACAGTGACACAAAGGGAGCTGAGGTGTAGCCTGCATATCCTGATGAGCCATCTATGCTGGGGGTAGGGGGAAGTGGTCACTTACACCTGAAAGAGCTGTGCCTGCCCTCACGAATGCAGTCTCCAACCCCCTGCTGTTTGTCTAGGGCCTGGCCTGGACAAGGTAGGATCTTGAAAACAACAGAGACCTCTCTTTGAAGTAGGCCTACTTCAGAGGCAGAAAGGGGTATAAGAAGAAGAAGACCCAAAACCCCTAGAAATCAGATCACTTCTGGAATCAAGAGGGACCTCTGTCAAGGAGAATAGCTGAGGAGAAGTGATGCCCCCACCTGTAACTGTGCTTTGTTGGGCTGTCCTGATTTTGTTGCTTCTGCCTGTGAAAGGGGACAAGGACTGGACTTTGTTGTGCATGCTTGCTTGAGAGGAATCTCCAAGGGCTTGAACTGAGCTTGCCTCCTGTTGTTGAAGTCTTAGGACCATCAAAGACTTCCCCTGCCAGCACCTGGACTCTCTTCTGAGACTCCCGCCCTGCCAAGTGGTGCCCTGTCCAGTCACTGGGCCCTTGAAAGGTGAAGCTGGAAGGCAAGGACTGAAAATCCACACACAGAACACTGTTTGGGCCGTTACGACGCACCTTCAGCAACGCGGCTGATAAATGACACGCCGCTGGCTTCGCGGCTGAAATCGACGCTCCACCTGCATTGTGGCTGGGAGATCGACGCAACACGGCTGGAGAAACAACATACAATACCTTCTTACGGAGGCTGATAACAATGCATCCCCTACGCAGCTCAGTTTTCTACACCGTGCAACTGGATTTTCCATGCATCGTCCCTGGGCGTCTAAGTCAACCCGACTCTGATTGGATCTAAGGTCCCCCATCTGGAAATTGGGGCATCGCTCTCTTGCGAGGGAGAAAAATGACGCATCGCCGACTCTACCGGAGAAGGAAACGATGTACTGCCTCACTTATGAGTAAGGAATAGATGCATCGCTGACTTTTCCGACGCACGCTCGCCTGTGCAGCTTTATGTTTGACACTAAACTGGTACTTTGTGTAACAACTGCATTCTCACTGTTTTCTAAGGATTAAGACTCTTATTCTTTTGAAAATTCATATCTTGACTTGTGTATGTTGGATTTTTGTTGTTTTGGTCTTGTTTTGTTTAGATAAATATTACCTATGTTTCTAAACCTGTGTTGTGTCATTTTGCAGTGGTTCACTGTATTACTGTGTGTGTTGGTACAAATACTTTACACATTGCTTCTGAAGTTAAGACTGCCTGCTCGTGCCAAGCTACTAAGGGGGTGAGCGGGGGTTAACTGAGTGTGATTCTCCTTTACCCTGACTAGAGTGAGGGTCCTTGCTTGGACAGGAGGCAACCTGACTACCAACCAAAGACCCCATTTCTAACATACGCGTTAGAATAAAATCTCCATGTATTAGAGGCTACCAAGGACCTGTGGCATCTGTAGGACTAATAATGAACAAGGCCCTGCGAGAGATAGGCACACTTTCTCTACATCAGTCCACAGCAGGGATCATCACAGAAACACCAACTACACAGTGAATGATGCAATACTCCCAGAGATGACGGGGGTTGTAGGGCCCGCTTGAACCGTCCATCATCATTTTACCAGACTTAAATATTATTGGGCAACAACTACAGAATCCCTGTGTGCCTTCAATAACACTAATGGAAACAGAGAGACCTACACATAGTTCCTTTGACAAAGACTCTCCCTCAAAGAGGCACGAGAGGACTGATCTTGAGACTGCAACTGGTGATGCATCAAACAAATCATATTTGACAACGCAAATGGGGGAAGAACTAGTAGCTTCATATACACCGGAGCTATCTCAGAGGAAGAACAGTAAACCGCTGGAAATTATGAATACTATTAGAAACAGGAAGGGACAGACAGTAAATGGTCTTCCCTGTTAAACACTATGCAACTGTCAATCAGTGCAATGCAATATCAATCTGACAAAATGGACATGCAACTATCACTTCTTCATTCCATGGCTATACTTGTATCAAACATCGACACTGAGTTGTCTGACATGAATAATCTGGTCAGAAAGGCCCGGGCTGACACACAGCTAACTGAATCAGCTACAACTGAATCACAATAGTTGGCAAACTAGCAACACTACCTGCTGTAATGGGCGATCTCCTGTCTGACATAAGAGGTTACCATCACCAAAGGTGTCATATATCAGAAAACCCTTATGTAGAGTAACGGAGCATCTGACTAAATAGGTTAAGAAGGAAGGAATTAGTAAGGAAAATGTCAAAAAACAGAACAAGATCTTACAGAAGCATGCAGATACGGAAGACCAATAGATTGATGGGCTTCTGTCTAAGGCTGTGGACGAATCAGCAGTTAGAAAGGATCCCTGTCAGCTAGAACAGTCATTGAAGGATGGAGCAGGACCAAAAGCTGCAAGCTCCTCAAAGCCACGCCGGAAACAGAAGAGGAAGGGTAGGAAAATGGTGACTGATATAGCGGTGTTCTTTCATTCTGGCTCTATGATACCAGAGACAAGATGTCAAGTATAGGGGGGAACCAGCAAAAGGACAACAGCTTGCGTGCGTAACACCCTTAGTCAGTTTGGAACAAACTCCGAAATAGTAGAGGAGGCCCAAGGAAACAGGGGTGGCAACAGCCAGGAGGACAGAACATCGGATACAACAGAGGAGGGGATAGCAGCCGCACAGGGAACCCTCATCGAAAATTTCAACCACTGTGAGTACCTTGGAATCTGCTAAGACATGGGCACTAAGTCCACTGGAAGCAGCAGTATAGGTATGTCAAGCTCACTGCTTTAATGACTCACAGATATAGTCAGAAACTAGAATCACCCTGTTAATCCCAGAGTACAAGTCCAGAGGCCGAGGGGGGTGGGTGGTGACAGGGATGTGACATCCTCAACAGAAGGAATATTGTGCGATTACTAACATCAATTAGCAGACTCACAGATTTAAAATCCTGCGATTTGGAAGCAATTGAATTTAAACAGTAGAAACACCTCTCAGAAAACGAGGTAATAACGGCAACCTAGGCATCGTCTGGAACAGCTAAGAATATGATGGATGAGCAAGCACAATTAAATGCCTGGGGGATTAAAGTGAAGCCCTTCCAAAATAACAGGTTACCCATAACCCCTGCTTCCACAATGCAGAGAGCAGTTACACTACGATGAGGACACAGTCTGCACTCGGAGGGGCTCGCAGTACATCTCCAGCATCTAAGGAGATACTTAATGGTTGGAGGACGAGTGAAACCAGGAATGGCACATCAACATCTGAAGATTGAAGTTGGCTAGCCAGAGTGTTAAGTACCCAGAGCAATAATGCTTGAAAAACGTCACCAGCAAATAAGAACATTTTACATTTATGCTCCTGGAACATTAACAGCTTTGGAAGCAAAACAAGGGATTTTCAGTTACTCCAATACTTCCAAATTTGTGATCATATATTTCTACAAGAGGCCTGGTTAGAACAGATGTCTCATCTACAAGGTTTCAAAACCCACCATCTTCCAGCCACAAAAAGGGCTAAATTCAGACATCTAAAGGGTGGCCTTGCAATATATACTTCAGTAAAGAGCATTTATGCAGCCAAGGTACTGGATGCAAAGGCATGCCAATACTATTGCTCATAGTGGACATAAGAAGTGATAAAAATTATTTACAGCTATTGCTCACATATGTATACCTCCACCCATGTGATAAGATCAATGGTGTAAAACTGCTGGGGGAGGAATTAAGAAGGCTGCTGCTAATGGAGGAGCCTTGCCAAATTACATATTAAAGGGCGATTTTAACATGCACTTATTGGCCCATTGGAAGATGACTACTTCTTGGAAGAACAGTTTTCTTCATGGAACATGCCATAGCAGAAAAGTAGGAAGTAGGGAAAGCAAACTAAATTAGCCAAAAATCTATGGAAAGACCTGGAACATCTAGGTCTATGCTCTAAACGGGAACTTCCCGGGAGATCGCCCTCCTGGAGCTTCTTTTCACTGCACGTTATTTAGCACTACAACAGACTATTACCTTTTGTAACTCTTCTTTTGATTTGTAAAGTTATAGATTTTAAATTAGGGGGGCAAGATTACAGCGACAATCTTCCACAAGAAGTTACAATAAGTGGGCAAGGTGTTATTTTAAATTGTTCAACGGAGGATCCTAGCTCCATGTATACAGTGAACAACAAAAGGATTAAATGTGAAACCTATCATCCAGATCGACTGCTGGCTGCTGCGAAGAATCTTTGGTGAAAAAAGAGCTGCCTTAAAAGTAAAAACTATCTGGGAAAACTTCACCAAATCAACCCCCCATTTCACAAAACAGGCAAATCCAAAGTCTCAAGAAAGCAATAAATAGATCACTGCAGAGACTTCCCCTATGTGGCCGGGATACCACCACCCTAAAGTAGTTGAGGCAATTAAAAGCAACAAAGAAAAAGGTCACGTGGCAAGCGAAAAGGGAAACAGAAGAGATGCTCTGGGTTAAGCTACTCATTGACATAAAAAGAAACAACAGTACAAGATTCTGGCGAACTGTAAACAGATTACTGAACATTACTGGCATCTGGCAGGACATTGGTACCAACAGTTAATGAATATAAATACTTGGGGGTTATAATAGACAGTGAAGGTTCGATCACTGCCCATAAAGAGGCATCAGAAAGAAGAGGAATTACTTTGGCACTAGCACTGAAAAATCTCAAGAATAATAAAGAACAAAAGTCTTACCCCGCTAATTCAGGTGATGCAGACAAAGCTCATTCCCACTATCACCTACCGGAGTAAATGAATGAGGGATAGGGACGCCAGCACGCTGAATGGTACAGTAACAAAAGCACTCTGAATGATCTTCAACTTACCAAATTGTATTTCACCAGCACAAATAAGACTGGAATTTGTCATGCAGTCACAACAACTTGCATGTAGAGGCGCTTACGTCAAAATCTAGTATAAGATCAAGAGAGCTGAGCCAGGTTCTATAAGTGCACACTTATGGAACAAATTATTGGCCAATACCAGAAGGGCAGCAAATGGTTACTTAAAAGAGCCAATAGTGCAACTGCTCCTTTAGGATCTCTGGGAGGCCTCTGGGAAATATAACAATTTTAAACAGCTCGTTAATAAAGCCGTCAAAAGGGTCTCTTTAGAAGAATACAAAGCAGTGTTGTCAGGAAGGGTGCATGGATGGTTCACTCTGCACAGCTACCCTTATGCAGCTCCACAATCATATGTAGGTGTAGGATTCAGTAAAAAAACTTAAGGACAAATATCTCTGGTACTGGCTCAGCATGCTCCCTACGCGATTTCACCTACCTCCATGGTAACTCCCCCAGACAATTACTAGTTGCGAACTGTGTGGGGCAGCAAAAGAGGATGTGCTGCATCTGCAGTATATATGTGGAGAACTTAAACACAAACACAGGTTACTGCTAAGGCCCCTCTTTAATGCTAAGGGAGTAAGAACATGCAGGCAGGCAGTGAAAGCATGCTTTGCAGGAGGTGATGTTCAGCTGGCCTGCCAACTTGTACGATTCTTAAGTATTGCTGAACAGAAATTAAACAATGTAGTAATCATTTGGTAATTTGCACAGGTCTCCTGAACTTAAAAATGGGCTTGGACTTACACAACAGGCCCTTTTTTTCTGCAAGAAATGTTCACAAGCAATGATAACTTTGCAGGTCAGTCCCTACTGCGCAAACACCATTATAAAGCTCAACGGTCATTTAAGTCTAACAAACCTTTGGCTTCTAAAAGCTGGCTTGGCTTGTGCTAAACCATCCTAGAATGCCCTCACTTGCTGGCTCTACAATGCGTTCATATGCTGCTGACTTGCCTCATTGGCCTGTGCCCCACATTGAATTTTTGGGTCTTAGGGCACTTTAACTTTAGTAACGTTAACTGCTAAAAGTAGAATTTACCCTTCTATTTTTTTTACTGTTTTATTGGTATGAATTTTATACTGTCATGATTGACTTTTGATATAACTTTGAACTGCAAAATGGATTTTAATCATGATTGACTAATTTGAGTAAATTAATTTTCCTTTTTGCTTTTTTTAAAATTATTGCAATGGTTTTCATTAATCATGCAAATAAAGATTTATTTACTTGCTTACAGCCCGAACTACTAAACAGAATTACGCCAGATTTGGCAGGAAGCTAGAGCTTGGTACTCAGACGGTGCTTTTTGTGATTTGGTGTAAATCCAAAAGTAGATTCTGAGTTATTTAATGTTAAAAATATATCTGTAACTGCTGAAATTCTATGGTTTTGTGCACGTAAATTCAGAACCCAACTATAATATATATATATATATATATATATATATATATATATATATTTATATATATATATATATATATATATATATATATTAATATATATATATATATATATATATTAATATATATACAGGGAGTGCAGAATTATTAGGCAAATGAGTATTTTGACCACATCATCCTCTTTATGCATGTTGTCTTACTCCAAGCTGTATAGGCTCGAAAGCCTACTACCAATTAAGCATATTAGGTGATGTGCATCTCTGTAATGAGAAGGGGTGTGGTCTAATGACATCAACACCCTATATCAGGTGTGCATAATTATTAGGCAACTTCCTTTCCTTTGGCAAAATGGGTCAAAAGAAGGACTTGACAGGCTCAGAAAAGTCAAAAATAGTGAGATATCTTGCAGAGGGATGCAGCACTCTTAAAATTGCAAAGCTTCTGAAGCGTGATCATCGAACAATCAAGCGTTTCATTCAAAATAGTCAGCAGGGTCGCAAGAAGCGTGTGGAAAAACCAAGGCGCAAAATAACTGCCCATGAACTGAGAAAAGTCAAGCGTGCAGCTGCCACGATGCCACTTGCCACCAGTTTGGCCATATTTCAGAGCTTCAACATCACTGGAGTGCCCAAAAGCACAAGGTGTGCAATACTCAGAGACATGGCCAAGGTAAGAAAGGCTGAAAGACGACCACCACTGAACAAGACACACAAGCTGAAACGTCAAGACTGGGCCAAGAAATATCTCAAGACTGATTTTCTAAGGTTTTATGGACTGATGAAATGAGAGTGAGTCTTGATGGGCCAGATGGATGGGCCCGCGGCTGGATTGGTAAAGGGCAGAGAGCTCCAGTCCGACTCAGACGCCAGCAAGGTGGAGGTGGAGTACTGGTTTGGGCTGGTATCATCAAAGATGAGCTTGTGGGGCCTTTTCGGGTTGAGGATGGAGTCAAGCTCAACTCCCAGTCCTACTGCCAGTTCCTGGTAGACACCTTCTTCAAGCAGTGGTACAGGAAGAAGTCTGCATCCTTCAAGAAAAACATGATTTTCATGCAGGACAATGCTCCATCACACGCGTCCAAGTACTCCACAGCGTGGCTGGCAAGAAAGGGTATAAAAGAAGGAAATCTAATGACATGGCCTCCTTGTTCACCTGATCTGAACCCCATTGAGAACCTGTGGTCCATCATCAAATGTGAGATTTACAAGGAGGGAAAACAGTACACCTCTCTGAACAGTGTCTGGGGGGTTGTGGTTGCTGCTGCACGCAATGTTGATGGTGAACAGATCAAAACACTGACAGAATCCATGGATGGCAGGCTTTTGAGTGTCCTTGCAAAGAAAGGTGGCTATATTGGTCACTGATTTGTTTTTGTTTTGTTTTTGAATGTCAGAAATGTATATTTGTGAATGTTGAGATGTTATATTGGTTTCACTGGTAATAATAAATAATTGAAATGGGTATATATTTGTTTTTTGTTAAGTTGCCTAATAATTATGCACAGTAATAGTCACCTGCACACACAGATATCCCCCTAACATAGCTAAAACTAAAAACAAACTAAAAACTACTTCCAAAATATTCAGCTTTGATATTAATGAGTTTTTTGGGTTCATTGAGAACATGGTTGTTGTTCAATAATAAAATTAATCCTCAAAAATACAACTTGCCTAATAATTCTGCACTCCCTGTATACACACACACAATATGTCCTGATACCGCTCAGTCCAAGCAATGGTGGCCTGTGTACAGGTCAGGCTCCCGCAGTTATACATATCTATAAGGATTCTTCCCACTTGTGTGAAGAATGCACACAAACTCAGCAGTGTATTGCATAAAGTAGTTTAATTAACCGTTTGTGTGCCCAGGACAAGGTGATCTCGTCCAAGGCGCTGGTTCCCCTGTGCCTTGGACGAGATCACCTCGTCCTGCTATGGCCCCCGGGGGGAGCGCTAGCGCTTCCCCGATGGCCAGGCACACCCCTCCCCTAGGCAGGGATGGAAGGGGAATCGCTTCCCCTTCCACCCCCGCCCCCCCATGACCCCCCCGTGGCGTCTGATGACATCAGCGCGCGACCTCATCAAAGGCCTTCCCTCCGGCGCTGGAAGCTCAGCTTCCAGCGCCCGATTGGAGGAGAAATGCAAAGCATTTCTGATGGATACAACTACCTGTGGATTCCTCACCTAATGAATACTCCCATGGCGCCAGCATTAGACGGAAATCTTCTTACTAGTCTCTGCACGTCGACGAGGACGTCACTCTAGCCCACGCGACGCCGTCTGACGTCATACAGGCAATAAGAAGTCCTCGACGACGTGCCGACGTCAGTTCCCTTTTTTCCGTGCATTCAAAACGGTTATCTTCGAGGGAGCAACTGTTACTTTTGTGGTTACAGTGTATTTTTGCTGCGTAGTCTTTCGCTGTGGTAATAATGTCGCAGAGAAAGTCTGGATTCAAGCCTTGTCGTGAGTGTGGAGGCAAGATGTCAGTGACGGATCCTCATTCCGACTGCCTTTGGTGTTTGAGCTCCGACCACGACGTCTCGACTTGTGATTCATGCCAGCACATGAATCCAAAGGCCCTCAAGGAACGTGAGGCGAAGCTGTTTATGGCGAAATCGAAGGAGAAGCATCACAAGAAGTCTTCTTCGCCAAGACATCGGCGTCATCGAGTCTCCCGGCGCCGTAGAGAATCTCGGCGTCATTCAAAGGAGACTCGTTCCAGGTCTTCTGATCGGCGCCGAAGGACATGGGAGATCAGTCCCACGGTTACGCCGCATCCTTTGACGCCGTTGCCCTCTCCGGCGTCTCCGACTTCACCTGGACAGGCGTCGGTGATTGAGGTATTGGAGCCTCAGGTGTTATCTCCGGCGTCGCAGACGTCGAGGCCGGCGTCGGGGTCGCCTCCGAGACAGGCACCCCAGTATCCGGCTTTTCCCACCCCTGGAGCCGATAGTTCCGCATTCTTGAATGCGATGTATGCCATCTTCCAGCAGATGGCTCCAGGGGGTGCTCCGGCTGGGCCTTTGGCCTTTTCATTGGGTGATCCTGCGCCTCTTCGGCCGGCACCCTTTATGCCCTTTCTCCCTTTTGGGAACGTGGGCTCGGCGCCGGTGTCGGCGCCGGTGGCCGCTCCGGTGGCTTCAGAGGGATTGGCCCCGGGGATTTCCATTCCGTCGACGTCGGGATTTCGGCCTGTGACTCCGGTGGGTCCATCTGCTTCGACTGCTCTTTCGTCGGCGCCGAAGTTACCTGTGGCACCGGACGCGGCGTCGGTGGCTTCGGAAGATCGGCTTCGACTTCGGCGGAGGCATTGTCGACTCCGCGTATTGAACAACGGCTTCATTCGAGGAGACGTGCTCTCTGTGTATTAGAGGAGCAGGAGTACCAACGACTGGAGGAAGGAGAGCTAGAGGACTCGGGTGATGGGCTGCGTGGTCTGGAGTCGGCCAGTGGGCTGGACACTTCCCCTGAGTGGGACCTTTCGTCCCCGGGAGAATATACTGAGGAGGCTGCTTCCTTTCACGCAGTGGTACGGAAGGCAGCTAGTTTTTTGGACCTGCCTTTGCCGGTGGTGGAGGCTAAACAAAACCTTCTAACAGAGGTGCTACATCCGGCCTCAGCTGCGGCGGAGCCTCTTTTGCCATTTAATGACACTCTGCTGGATCCGGTGTTAGAGGTGTGGAAGAGGCCGGCATCTTCCCCAGCAGTTCACAGAGCCGTGGCCAGGAGGTATCGGGCGGCTCCAACTGACCCTGGTTTTCTGTCTAGGCACCCTACGCCGGAGAGCTTGGTGGTGCAGGCCTCCTGTTCATCCAAGTCAGCGCCTGGTTCTTTCCCGACGGTGCCTGGGGACAGAGATTCAAAGAAACTGGAGGCGCAGTCCAAGAAGATTTTTTCGTCCTGCAGTCTGGCGTTGAAGGCCACCAACGCAACCTGTATCCTGGGGAGGTATATTCATGCTCTGATGGATGACATTTCCTCATCGTTTACAGAGCTTCCCCAGGGTCTTTTGGATGTTGTTTCAAATGCCCAGGCTGCTGCGACCCAGATTATCCAGACTGGACTGGATACGACCGACTCGGTAGCCAGAGCAATGGGCACAACTGTGGTGGCAAGGAGGCAGGCCTGGCTCCGTAACTCGGGCTTTTCTGCGGATGTACAGTCCACATTGTTGGATCTCCCGTTTGATGGGGACAAACTGTTTGGAGCCAAGGCTGATTCGGCCTTGGAACGTTTTAAGGAGAGCAGGGCCACGGCTAAGTCGTTAGGGCTCCAAGCTCCTTCTTCCACGGCCTCTTCCAGATTTTTCAGGAGGTTTCGTGGATTTGGGCGTGGCTCTTCCTCCTCTTCCTTTCGGGGAAGATATCAGCAACCTGCCTCTTCCCATCCCTATAGATCTTTTAGAGGGAGAGGTAGGGTCCGCACCAGAGGAGCCTCTCAGCAGCACTCTGCCTCTTCCTCATCCTCTGGCGGGGTGCAGCAGGGGAAGCAGCCTTAGGCTTCCACCATTTCCCACTCACTCCTCTCCTGTAGGGGGAAGATTACAGCATTTTCTCACCAAATGGAAGACTGTTACAACGGACACTTGGGTTCTCAGTATTGTGGGAAAAGGCTACACCCTTCCCTTTTGGGAGTTCCCGCCCCTCATCCCACCCCGCCCTTCTTATTATTCAGAAGAACACCTCCTGTTGCTAGAACAGGAGGTACAAGCCCTCCTTTCAAAGGGCGCGGTGGAGTTGGTCCCAGAGCAGGAAAGGGGTCGAGGATGTTATTCAAGGTATTTCCTGATTCCCAAGAAGGATGGTCGTTTGAGACCAATCCTGGACCTGAGGATCTTGAATTGGTTCCTCAAGCAGGAAAAGTTCAAGATGCTGACCCTAGCACAGGTGCTTTTGGCGTTGAACAAGGAAGACTGGATGGTGTCTGTCGACTTGCAGGATGCTTACTTTCATATCCCGATACTCAAGTCACACAGGAAGTATCTCCGGTTTGTGGTGGGATCGCAGCACTATCAGTTTGCGGTCCTTCCGTTTGGTCTTACTTCAGCACCTCGAGTCTTCACGAAGGTGATGTCGGTGGTTGCGGCAGAGCTCAGAAGGAAGGGGATAGCAGTATTCCCTTACTTGGACGACTGGTTGATCAAAGCCAAGTCCCCGGAGCTTGTGTCGCATCATCTGCAGTCAACAACCCAGTTGTTGTTCGACCTGGGTTTTTCGGTGAACGAGCCCAAATCTCACCTAGAGCCCTCTCAGCGCCTCCTGTTCATAGGGGCAGTACTGGATACAACATTGGGTCGGGCCTTTCCTCCGCCTCAGCGGATTCAAGATATTCAGGATTTGGTTCCAATGTTTCGAAATGGAGCGGTAGTTCCAGTCCTCAAGGTCCTTCGTCTGCTCGGTCTGTTTGCCTCCTGCATTCTGTTGGTCACGCATGCTCGCTGGCACATGAGGGCTCTTCAGTGGTGCCTCCGAAGGCAGTGGTCTCAACACAAAGGGGATCTAGAGAGTACTGTCAAGATCTCCAGAGATGCTGCTGTGGATTTGAAGTGGTGGATTGCAAGCAACAATCTTTCACAAGGAAAGCCGTTCCAGCAGTCGCCACCAGTGGCCACAGTCATAACGGATGCTTCCACTCTAGGGTGGGGAGCTCATCTGGGGGATCTGGAGATCAAAGGCCTTTGGTCTCCAGAGGAACAGATGTTTCACATCAATCTGTTAGAGTTACGGGCTGTACGTCTCGCTCTCAAGGCCTTCCTCCCTTCCCTTCGTGGTCAGTCGGTACAGGTTCTAACGGACAATACTACCACGATGTGGTACATAAACAAGCAGGGAGGAGTGGGGTCGTACCTTCTCTGCAGAGAAGCTCTTCGACTATGGTCCTGGGCAAAGGACCATCAGATTTGCTTGATAGCAAACCATCTGGCCGGAGTCTTGAACGTGCGTGCGGACAGTCTCAGTCGCCAATTCTCGGCAGACCACGAGTGGCGTCTCCATCCAGATCAAGTCCGTTTAATCTTCCAGAGGTGGGGGTTTCCTCGGGTAGATCTGTTTGCCACTCGAGAGAACGCGCATTGTCCGTTATTCTGCAGCCTCCAGTATCCGAGGCAGGGAGCGTTGGGGGACGCGTTTCAAATAACCTGGTGCGGCCAGTTGCTTTACGCGTTTCCTCCCATACCCTTGATTCCTCGAGTATTGAGGAAGATTCGCCAGGACCGGGCTCTAGTCATCCTAATAGCTCCGGATTGGCCAAGGAGGGTATGGTACTCCGACCTTCTCCAACTCTCAATGTGCCCTCCGCTCCGTCTCCCTTTCAGGGCAGACCTCCTCTCGCAGTCGCAGGGGCAGGTTTTACACCCCAACCTCCAGAGTCTGCACCTACATGCCTGGAGATTGAACGGGGCAACCTGAGTTCCTTCTCTCTCCCGCCTGAGGTAGTGGATGTTATATTAGCGGCCAGGCGACACTCCACTAAATCTATCCATGCTAATAGATGGTCTAAATTTGTTGCGTGGTGTGGAGAGAGGCAGATTGATCCTTTGCATGCTCATCTATCGGACGTTTTGTCTTTTGCTCTGTCTCTAGCGCAGAAAGGTTGTGCAGTGGCTACCATTAAGGGTTATTTATCGGCCTTGTCAGCCTTCATATGTCTTCCAGACCAACCATCTTTATTTAAATCCCCTATTGTTATCAGATTCTTGAAAGGTCTTCTAAATAAATATCATCCAAAGCCATTCGTTATCCCGCAATGGGATTTGTCCTTGGTCCTGACTTTCCTTATGGGGTCCCCTTTTGAACCTATGCATTCTTGCCCCTTAAGGTATTTGGTTTTAAAAACAGTCTTCCTGATAGCTATAACATCAGCAAGGAGAGTGAGTGAGTTGCAGGCCTTATCAGTAAAGCCCCCTTATACAACTTTTTATGGGGATAAGGTGGTGTTGAGGACCAAGGCTGCTTTCCTCCCGCAGGTTGTTTCACCTTTCCATTTGGCTCAGGCAATTACTTTGTCCACGTTCTATCCTCCGCCTCATCCTTCCAAAGAGGAAGAAAGACTGCACCGTCTGGACCCAAAGAGGGCGTTGAGCTTTTTTATTGATAGAACAAAGGATTTCAGGCTGGAGGATCAGCTGTTTATTGGATACGTGGGCAAGAGGAGAGGAAAGGCAGTCCACAAGAGAACACTATCCAGGTGGGTTGTTCTTTGCATTAAAATCTGTTACTCTTTGGCAAAGAAGGATCCTCCTGAGGGCATTAGAGCTCATTCCACCAGAGCTAAGTCGGCCACTTCGGCCTTGGCCAGAGGTGTTCCTGTGGTCGACATCTGCAAGGCCGCAACTTGGTCGTCCCTTCACACTTTTGCAAAACATTACTGTTTGGATTCTGAGGTTAGAAGGGACGGCCATTTTGCACGGTCAGTGCTGCAGGATTTCTTGGTTTGACCATTTAGGCACCCACCGCCGGGCGTGGTACTGCTTTGGGACTCTATTCATTAGGTGAGGAATCCACAGGTAGTTGTATCCATCAGAAGAACGAGTTACTTACCTTCGGTAACGACTTTTCTGGTGGATACATTAGCTACCTGTGGATTCCTCACGGTCCCACCCGCCTCCCCGTTGCCTTTCTGGTCTTACCAAGTAATCCTTGAGTACGCTCCTCTTGGTCTTCGAGGGTGCAATAGATGTTGTATATAATATATTTATATATGTATATATCTTTGTGTATATACTTGATGTGTATATATATTTTAAAGAGAGAGAGTTATATATATATAAAAGATTTACAGTTATTCATGCAATGTTGTGTATTTTTACAATGTTATGGGATGTTGCCTTGCTCTTTCATTGCATTGCCTGGTTGTTCTCATGCACGTAAAAAATTATTGGTACTAACGTCGGCACGGACTTCTTATTGCCTGTATGACGTCAGACGGCGTCGCGTGGGCTAGAGTGACGTCCTCGTCGACGTGCAGAGACTAGTAAGAAGATTTCCGTCGAATGCTGGCGCCATGGGAGTATTCATTAGGTGAGGAATCCACAGGTAGCTAATGTATCCACCAGAAAAGTCGTTACCGAAGGTAAGTAACTCGTTCTTCTCCTCCGATCACGTGGAGGGGGCAGAGAAGCCTGAAAGAAGAGGAAAGGCCTTTTCCTCTCCTTTCAGGCTTCTCTGAGCATTTCTGCTGCCCGATCACAATGCGATCGGGCAGCAGAAATGCCACTAGACCCCAGGGAAATTTTAATTTTTTTATTTACATGATAAGGAGAGCGGACCCTTGGGCAAGGGCCGCTCTCCAGGGGGGCAATTTGTTTTTTGGCTGTTTCTGCCCCCCCACTAGACACCAGGGAAAATATTATTATTATTATTATTTTTTATGTTTGGGGCCTTGCGATCTAACCACTAGACACCAGGGAATATATTTTTTGTGGGCTATTTGTAGTAAGGGGAGCAGCCCCTTGGGCAAGGGCTGCTCCTGGGGAGGCAACTTATTTCTAGGCCATTTCTGCCCGGGGTGGGGGGGGGCAGAAATCCACTAGACACCAGGGATTTTTATTTTTTATTTTTTTATGTTTGGTCGCTCGAGGGGGGGGGGGGGGGGCAAATCATTATTAGGCCATTTCTGCACCCCCTGGGGGCAGAAACCACTAGACACCAGGGAATATTTTTATGTGGGAGCTATTTCAAGTAAGGGGAGCGGCCCCTTGGGCAAGGGCCACTCCTTGGGGGCAAATTATTCCTATGCCATTTCTGCCCACCCCCCCACGGGTTCAGATTGGCCTAATATTATTAGGCTGATCTGCCCTCGGGGGGGGGGGGGAGAAAACCACTAGACACCAGGGAGAATTTTCTTTTTGTTTACTTTGATTTTTTTTATGTTTGGGGAGCGACCACTTAGGCAAGGGTCGCTCCGGGGGGGGCAAATTATTATTAGGCCATTTCTGCAATCCCCCCCCCCCACAAGACACCAGGGATTTTTTTTTTATACTAACGCATAAGGGGAGCAGCCCCTTTGGCAAGGGCCACTCCCGGGGGAGGGAGGGGTGCAAAATATTTTTTGGCCTTTTCTGCCCACCCTGGAGGCAGATTGGCCTAATATAATTAGGCGAATCTGCCCCCGGGGCGGCAGAAACCTCTAGACACCAGGGATATTTATATTTTTTCATTTACTTTATGTTTTTATGTATGGGGAGCGACCCCTTAGACAAGGGTTGCTCCCCTGGGGGGCAAATTGTATTTAGGCCATTTCTGCCCCCCCCCCCCCCCCCCCCCCCCCTTGGGAGCAGATCAGCCTATTTTTGTTTTGGGGGCAGAAACCTCTAGACACCATGGATTGGTGTGAGTGTATGTGTGTGTTTTGTTTGGAGGGGGCAGCCCCTTGGGCAAGGGTCTTTCCCCATGGGGGCACATTACTGTTGGCCATAACTGCCCCCCATGGGGGCAGATTGGCCTATTTTGAAGGCCCGTCTTCTCCCAAGAGGGGCAGAAAGCCCACCAGAGACCAGGGAAGATTTTTTTTCAAAATAAGAGGTTGGGGGTATGGCCGTACCCCCACCCAAAATAAATGGGGCCAAAGTTGTTCTGCCCACCAGTGGGCATATTGGGCAGTTACCCCCGAACCACACTCCCGGGGGGACAGAAAGTCTACTAGATGCCAGGGAATAAAAAAAATAAAAGAAAATAGTGGGGTGGTGGCTACCAACCAGTATGGGCCTGGTTATGCCCCCACCCGAACTGAAGGGGCTAACAATCTTTCAGCTCTCCCCCGCACACTAAAACATCTTACCCCATGGCAAGCAAGAGGACATTTGATTATTTTTGGGTTTTATTTTACATTTGGGCCATGAGAGCTTGGTAACTCTCAAAATCGTCTCACTTGGAATGGTGAGGGCTGCACTTTTTTTTAACTTTGGGACGCTGCCATGTAGAAAAATCCACAAGACCTAGACACATCTGAAAACTAAACATCTAGTTGATTCCAGGGTGGTGTGCTTCACATGCACCCAGCATCATTTCCTTACCCACAATGCCCTGCAAACCTGCAACTTTGCTGGAAAGCACACATTTTTCCCACATTTTTGTGATGGAACCTTCCGGAATCTGCAGTAATCCACAAAATTCCTACCACCCAGCATTGTCTCATCTATACCGATAACATTTCTGCTGCACTTGTCAGCCTAAAAATGTATTTTTTCAAACTGCCCTTTTGGACCCACTTTGGTTCCCCCCCAATTTGGACGTGTTTTTGGCTCTTCCCTGTCACAAACACTTGGCCCATCTACACAAGTGAGGTATCATTTTTACCGGGAGACTGAGGGGAACGTTGGGTGGTAGGAAATGTGTCCCGGTGCAGTGATCCCACACAGAAAAGTAGAAAAAATGAGATTTTTTTTTAGGTAAATTTGTGGTTTGCTGAGGATTCTGGGTAAGAAAATATTGGGGGATCCACGCAAGTCACACCTCCCTTGACTCCCTCGGGTGTCTAGTTTTCAGTAATGTCTGGGTTTGGTAGGTTTCCCTAGATGGCTGCTGAACCCAGGACCAAAAACGCAGGTGCCCCCACCCCCCGCAAAAACAGGTAGTTTTCTATTTGATAATTTTGATGTGTCCACGTTGTGTTTTGGGGCATTTCCTGTCGCGGGCACTAGGCCTACCCACACAAGTGAGGTATCATTTTTATCAGGAGACTTGGGGGAACTCTGGGTGGAAGGAAATTTGTGGCTCCTCTAAGATTCCAGAACTTTCTGTCACCGAAATGTGAGGAAAAAGTATTTCTTTAGCCACATTTTGAGGTTTGCAAAGGATTCTGGGTAACAGAACCTGGTGAGAGCCCCACAAGTCACCCCGTCCTGGATTCCCCAAGGTCTCTAGTTTTAAAAAATGCACAGGTTTGGTAGGTTTCCCTAGGTGCTGGCTGAGCTAGAAGCCAAAATCCACAGGTGGGCACTTTGCAAAAAACACCTCTGTTTTCTGTGGAAAAATGTGATGCATCCACGTTGTGTTTTGGGGCATTTCCTGTTGCGGGCACTAGGCCTACCCACACAAGTGAGGTACCATTTTTATCGGGAGACTTGGGGGAACATAGAATAGCAAAACAAGTGTTATTGCCACTTGTCTTTCTCTACATTTTTCCTTACAAATATAAGAGAGTGTGTTAAAAAGACATCTATTTGAGAAATGCACTGTAATTCACATGCTAGTATGGGCACCCCAGAATTCAGAGATGTGCAAATAACCACTGCTCCTCAACACCTTATCTTGTGCCCATTTTGGAAATACAAAGGTTTTCTTGATACCTATTTTTGACACTTTATATTTCAGCAAATTAATTGCTGTATACCCGGTATAGAATGAAAACCCACTGCAACACTGCAAGGTGCAGCTCATTTATTGGCTCTGGGTGCCTAGGGTTCTTGATGAACCTACAAGCCCTATATAACATCTGACATTGCAGGAAAAAGTTACAGAGTAAAACGTAGAGAAAATGGCTGTTTTTGTTCACCTCAATTTCAATTTTTTTATTTTTATTTCAGTTGTTATTTTCTGCAGGAAACCCTTGTAGGATCTATACAAATTACCCATTGTTGAATTCTGAATTTTGTCTACTTTTCAGAAATGTTTAGGTTTCTGGGATCCAGCATTGGTTTCACACCCATTTCTGTCACTGACTGGAAGGAGGCTGAAAGCACAAAAAATCGTAAAAATGGGGTATGTCCCAGTAAAATGCCAAAATTGTGTTGCAAAATTGGGTTTTCTGATTCAAGTCTGACTGTTCCTGAAAGCTGGGAAGCTGGTGATTTTAGCACTGCAAACCCTTTGTTGGTGCCGTTTTCAGGGAAAAAAACACAAGCCTTCTTCTGCATCCCTTGTTTCCCATTGTTTTTAACAAAACGAAATTTTCACTGTATTTTTGGCTAATTTCTTGGCCTCCTTCAGGGGAACCCACAAAGTCTGGGTACCTCTAGAATCCCTAGGATGTTGGAAAAAAAAGGATGCAAAATTTGGCATGGGTAGCTTATGTGGACCAAAAATTATGAGGGCCTAAGCGAGAACTATTCCAAATAGGCAAAAAAAGGCCTGGCACAGGAGGGGGAAAAGGCCTGGCAGCGAAGGGGTTAATTAAACTACTTTGTGCAATACGCTGCTGAGTTCATGTGCATTTTTAACACAAGTGGGAAAAATTATTTTATATATAATCAAATAAGTTTTATTTGATTATTTACACAGTCATAAAATCAGCGTAGACATTCAGTACATCATGAAAACAACACCCCCTGACAAAAATGAAAAACAGACCGCATTGAAGCCAGCTCTAACTGCAGTAAGGAGCTCTTCGCCATCTTGAAGGGAGTTCTCCAATCCTGCAGCCACGGGGAACTACATAACCCCATCCCAGGAACTGTGTGACACCCTGCCAAACTTCTTCCATGACAAGATCTCAGTCATCTACAAAAGCTCTGACCCCCAACCCTCCGCCGTTGACAGCCTCAACTTGCTAACACCCACAAAGCCTAAATACCAGCTCACACATTGAGACCCTCTCATGACTCAAGCCACTATCTCCATCAAGAACTCCATGGACTCGGGGGCACCCACGGACCCCTAAGCCACCATGTCTTCAACCTTGGTAGAAGGACTATTGGCAAAAAGCTCAAAAAGTCTTAAACACTTCCATCATCTTGACCACCTTCCCTGAGTTACTGGCAACTATCTGCTGACCCAGCAGAACCAAATACCTACTGGCCCATTTCACTACTCCCATTTCCAACTGAGGGTCTCAAGAAGACAATCAACCAAACACCTGCCACAACAACCTCCTTGACCCCTCTTAATCCAGATTCCGAGCCATTCACCACACTGAGACAGCTTTGATCCCCACCACCAACAACATCAGAGCCCTCCTGGACTTCAGTTTAACAGCAGCCCTCATCTGCTTTCACCATTGTCTCCCACCACATCCTGATCAACAGACTCCATCATATTGGAATCCAGGGAAACGTCCTCAAATAGATCGCCTCATTCCTTACCGGAAGAACCCAAAGTGTCCTCCTGCCACCATTCACCTCAGAACCCCCAAAAAATAATCTGTGACATCCTTCAAGGATTGTCCCTCAGCCCCAACCTCTTCAGCACGAACATGACTTCCCTGACCACACTATCAGATTGCACTGAATGAACATCATCTCTTATGCTGACGACACCCATCTCATCCTTGCATTGTCAGAAATCCCCTCCACCACCAGAGCCACTTCCACAGATGTATGATGAACGTTGTTGACTAGATAAAGGACAACTCCCTCAAGCTCAACATGGACAAAACAGAAGTCCTCATCTTTGGTAAAAGCACCTCATCGTGGAACGAAACATGGTGGCCCACTAAACTCGTCCCCTCTCCCACCCGGCCTGCCCAAGCCTGAAACCTCAACATCATCCTGGAAACAAGCTATCCATGAAGAAACAGGTAAAGCGTTGTGTCATTCGCCTGCTTCCACACCCTGCTCATGCTCCACAAGATCTTCAAATGGCTCTCAGTCAACAACAGAAAGACTGTCACACAAGCAATGATCACCAGCACTTTTTGACTACGGGAACACACTCTACGCAGCAATCACTGCACACCTTCTGAAAAGACCACAGACAATACAAAACTCAGCAGCCAGACTCGTGCTTGACCTCCATAAATGAACCCACTTTGCACCCCACCTCAACAAACTAGCTGGCCCACGATCCAGAAGAGATGCCAGGTCAAGATGCAGACCCACAGATACAAACCCCTGCACAACAAAGGACCAGCATACAACAGTAAATGCATGACCTCCCACCATCCAACCAGGCTTCTTCGATGTGCCTCCCTTTTCCTCGCCATCACCCCCCGGATACGCAGAATCAACAGCGGAGGATGCTCCTTTATACACCTGGCAGCCAAAGCATGGAATGACCTTCCCCTGTACGTTGGGTCCGCACCATCACTCCAGCAATTCAGGAAAGATCTCAAGATGTGGATGTTCGCATGAGCAGTCCACCATGAGGCAGCAGCAGCCCCAGTGCCTTGAAACCGCCATAGGTGATTTGCCGCACTTTATTAATCTCTGGTTGATTGATAGAGTAGCCAAGATAAGCAATACAAAAAACCGTTACACATACAAAGAGAAAGACTCCATAAAATAAAACAGACCTTCCTTAGAGATTGCAGATTTTAAAAACCTATCAACATTGAAACAGCCCTGAATATTAAGCAACGTTCTAAAAAAAGAGAGTGTGGCCTGCCGTTACCAAAAACCATACAAGTTAAGAACTGGTTTAAAACATTTTCGAGAAAAATTGGCATATTATTCACAAAAGAGAATAAAGTGCTCAAGTGATTGCACAGCAGTCTTGTCATATGGTCAAACAGGTACAGTACCGTAAGTAAATTGACCCAGGGGAAAACAAAGTAGTGATCTAATAGATCCTTGAGTCAAATGTGTGCGTTCCCAGGGATTTACAACCAAGCTCAAATATTGCTGCAAGTTGAGTGAGGTCTATATAATAGCATAGTCCTGAATAAAAGATTTGCACATTTGCTCCGTTCCTGGTTGTTGCAAAATGAGAAACCAAAAAGGTGTTTAACCTTTAGCACATTGGCCTTAGTGAGCGAGGCTGGGAATAAAAACATATCCTACCACCCAATTACTTTAGCCAATGGCCTCACATAAATCAGCAACGGAATGGTTGGTCCCTTCTCAAAGCTCAGACAGTCCATAATAATTTCCCTATTAAGAGAGGAGGCCTCATTAACCCATAAAGAAACCCAAACAACAAGAGGGCTGCCTTAATCTGGTCAGTTACGTATGAGATGCCCAGCTTTTCGCATAGAAAGAAATGAGGGGTCGAAGGAGGTAAACCCAAAAGGCGATGGCAAAAATGGTTCTCTTCAACCTGCATCGATGCAACATGCAAGTAGCCCCAAACCCCTGCCCCATATGTTAAACCTGGTAAGCTCTTTCTCAGAAAGACCTCCAGAAGGGCCTTTACTGCCTTACTGGCCACTCTCTTAGAGAAATCAAAGAGTGCGCCCACAGAATGACCAAAGTTTTAGCGCTGATTAGCTAGACAGTGCAACCATGTAGATTTCTTGTTAAACACTACCCCTAGAAATGTTGTAACCCTTTCAATACACTTTCCCTAAATAGAGATTGTACCCACCTTCCTGCATTCCATGTACTTAGTTTTAGCTATATTGGTGTCCAAGTCCAATTCATCCATAAAAGTAACAAAGCTACTCATCAAGGTCCTCAGGCCCTTGGGGGTACAAGATATTAACACAGCATCATCTACATAAAGCAGGGCTGGAACAGGTACTGACTTTATCATTGGCATATTTCCCTGATCCTATTAAGGAAGCGTTTAGCCTGTTAATATATAATGAAAAACAAAATGAGGGCCAAGATTCAGCCTTCGTGGATGCCACGGTGTTATTCAAAGGCATCAGTGCATTCACCACCTGGGCCATATCTGACAGAGGCAGTAACACCACCATGTAACACCCAAAGAAAATTAATAAAGGCCTCATCCAACCCTAGGGTGAAAAGGATATCCCGAAGCTTGCTGCTGTTGACCATATTACACGCACTAGACAAGCTCATAAAGGAAAGAAATAGCGGACTCCCTTTTGCAACTGTATATTTACTAACAACTAGATGAAATTAAGGCATTGTTCAATAGTATTGAATCCTTCCCAGAATCCATATTGTACTCGGGAGATAATCTTATTTGTACTAGACCAGTCCTCAGTCCTTCTAAGGGGTATGCGTCCAACAACCTTAACCATTGAGTCCAGTAGGGAAATCGGCCTATTGCATTTCTGCACCATTTTTCATACAACAGAACAAATACAGCAGTATGCCATGTTTTGGTGAAAGCCACATAAGGATGTATTATTAATTACATTTGTGATCATTAGGGCCCTGAATTCCGTACACTGGGACCCCATCCAGCCGGATGATTTCTTAGAAGGGCTGTCCATAATCACCTTCCAAACCTCCTCTAACTCAGACTGTAATGAATGGAAAGTGGAAAAAAAGAGAATCGAATGGCAGGCTCTCTATCACTAGTTCACTCATAGGAATATATGTTCATAAAGTGGACTATCCATTCGTCAGCACTAATAGTGGTCCCCAACCTAGCCAGCATGGTTTGTGTAATCTGTAGTCTATTTATTGATAATTTTCCAAAACCTCCGGAAGTCTTTGAGCTGAACGGATTCCACCAGGCCATTCCGCATCTCCTGCTTAATGGCGCACTTTCTATTTTTAATAGGTGTTCTATTCGTGGCTCGACACAGTCCTACCTTCATTTTATCCCTGGGGACTGCTGACAGTGCTTCGCACACGTGCTTATTTGCACACCTACACTTTTTACCAAACCAACCTGGTTCAATAACATTAGGAGACTTCACCTGACTCAGAGGTTATCCTTGATTCTAGTGCGCAGAGAAACAAAGACCTCAATAATAACAGCACTGGGTTGCGGTAATACCAGCATATAATTCTTTTGTAAAGAAAAGTTGGTGTTTATTGGCCGGATAAGGAATTTAGGAAAGTCAACACCCTTCCACCTAATCTGCTGGCTTTGTTCATGTAAACATACCCCCAGAAGGCTTGCCTTTTCAGGGTGGTGAAATAGTCTATGAAAAGTCAAGGATACCTTGATAGGGTTATAGTCATTGGCGACTTTTTACTACCACGTCAATGGATTCAATATGTGTGCCCATGGTAGGTGAAACTAGAACTTAATAAATGACAGAACCTTGACTGCACCCATTGAAAGTAGAAATGTCGGATTCGGGATTACCCCGAGTTTATTTCCATCAACCAAATCAAACTCTAATAGGAACTTTAACAACTTTCTGCCCCTATGGTCTTCATTCTCAGTGAAGCTTGTATTCCTCACAACATAAAAGGGTTGGATGACGGTGGTGGTGGACCCCAGTTTAGCATTATAACCACTCCCAGTTAGAATATTACAATTCAGTGTTTACAAGAGGAATCGGTAAGTGCCACTGAGTTATACAAATTAATTAAACAAAAGTTAAATAAAGGTAGGACCGCTCAAAGGATCTGCATTCCTGGATGGACGAAAGGAATAGGATATATCTCAAAATTGCTAGTGGTAAGGCTCCCTCTGTTACTTCCTCTAAGGGACCTCTGGGCAGGAACACTACAGCCTTGAAAACCATCCCAATTTGGGTGATCCAGGCACCACGTTTCCTGGAGCAAACGAGATCAAACTCAGCTATATAGCCAAGTCAATCCTCATCTGACAGTTTAGAAGTAAAACCAGCCACATTCCAACAGTTTAATTTAGGCCTAAATACGAAACAATCTCCAACAATAGATTTGGGGGGAATTGCACCAGGGCACATAATTCCTACCTCAGCACACCCCTTAGCAGGGAACTCTGGGTAGTTCCCAAGTTTTGGTGTAGCACAGCACCTGTATAGAGCACCCTACAACACCACCAACTGCCTGAAAATGTGCACTTCAAATGTCTGTTTTTATAGCAAACCCTTTAGGTATAGGATTAGGGCAGTGCCATCCACATTGAGCTAGAAAGTGACAATACCTTTTGCCATTTTTACAGCAAAGATTTTAAACATAGGATTAGCTAGTGCCAGCCATGCCAAACTGAAAAATGACAAAGGCCTTCTACTACTCCAGGCATAGTGTTACAGCTTTGGATTGGTAAAATACCACCCAAGTCAGCCTGGAAGGAAACCAATCCCTGACATGTTTCACTCTTATTATAAACTCTTCAAAGAGTTACAGCTTTGTCAAGACAAAAGGGGGCGCCCAGTATAAGTCAAAATAATAACTCTTTCAAGCTTTAAAGTCTGCATAAATTATGTAAAAAATGAAGCAGGGAACCTTGGGTAGTTCCTATCTATTGGTGAAGAGCAGTTCCTAGATAGAGCACCTAGAACACCATAGGCACTCTGAATTCATTCACCTCAACTCTCAGTTTTTCTAGCAAAGTTTTTAAGCATAGGATTAGCGCAGCCCTAAGGTAACTATAACTCACGCCCTTGCCATGCACAAGTTTCTTATCAATAATGCTATTGCAAAAAGTTGCAGCGATATCAAAGATGTTGTACAAGATCTCACCAATGACATAATATGTTGAGTAAGTAGCTGTGCATGGTGAAGGCAAGAGCTATAGTTAACTTAGGGCGCAAGTTATAATTACTTGAAAGGACTCTAACTAGAACTGCTGAATTTCTATGGTTTTAGTAAATTCAGAACCTAACTATAATGTTCTTGTAACTTTTGTTTTTTTTCAGTGAATTTTTTGTGTTTTTTTTTCTTTTTTATGTAAAGTCATTTTAATTACTATACGTTATTTCAACCCCTGCAGCGCACGGCCTTTGCCCGTGCACAGTGGGGGTTGGTGGCAAGGCCCGGCCTTGCAGCCAAGCCCTTATAACCACCCAACCCCATGCCATGCATGGCCTTTGCCGACGCGCAGCACAGTTGGCCACAGGGCCTGTCTCTGTCAGTTGATGTGCGAATAGGTGCGTGAGTGTCTGAGTGGGTCTGAAAGTGGGTGTGTGAGTCTGTGAGTGGGCGCATAAGTCTTTGAGTGCATGTAGGAGTGAATGAATTAGTGTATGAATGAGTCCGTGGTATTTCTTTCAAATTTTTCCATAATGGTGAATATTTTGCAAATAATTTACAGAAATTTGTGAAAATTTGTGCATTTTTTAGAATAATGTGGCCCGTGACCCAACATTCTATTAAACCTATAATTTGCCCCTAAAACACACCTATATCACACACCTAAGATCAGGGTACCTTCACCCTGACCCCTATTGCCACTTTCAATTTCAATCTTCACCCCAGGGACTGTGTCTCGTGAAATAAAATGGAATTCGCAACTTTCTATTCAGGTTGCAGTCACCCATTTGCAATGCTTCTTTTCGCACATGTATTCACAAAGTTCGTGATTATTCGCAGCCAGAGATAAACACATATATTTACCCTTAAATATCTCCTAAACTACTGAACAGATTAACACCCAATAACAAAAAGCACAGTCTGCATACCAACAGCTGGTTTACTGCCAAATTAGGTATAATTTTGTTCAGTGGTTCGGGCTGTAGACGTGTTGACAGGTCCTATGAGAATTAACATGGGAAACTCAATGTGTTTTTAGCCCCCTTTTTCTTGTCCCCACTTGGTGGATCACCCCAAAAACTTCCATGCGGAACAAGAATCACTGGTTCACTTTTTTGGGGTAAATTTTGTGAAGATTCGTCAAACAATGCCAAAGACTGCCAGCAGGTAATATATTAATATATATCACCTACTAGCTGTCACCAGTAGGTAGTTATAGGTAGGACCATGTTTCCATAGAAAAAGCTTTCTTTGACTTCCCTATATCTTTGGCACCGTTTGACAAATCTTCACCAGAGTTTCAAAGAAAAAGTGTGCTGGCGATTCTTGTTGCGCATGGGAAGTTTTGGGGTGATCCTTAAATTGACGGCAGAGAAAAAGGGGGAGGGGCGAAAAATTTGCATTTCCAATGTTAATTCCCATATGAGTTTTGAACACGACTAGAGCCTGAATCATTGGACTGAATTACACCAAATTTGGCAGCAAGGTAGCTTTCAGTCCACATATTATGCTCAGGGATGTGGAATCCCTATCGCCCGACGCCCGGGACATCTTGTTTGGGGTCAAGGGCAACAAGTTTTTATGTTTACTTTGTCCTTGGGACAAGTAGGCCCAACCCTCTGCAGCACAAACCCTTTGGCTGCCAGTTTACAGAGAGTGGAATTCTCTGCAGTTGAGGTAATGTGTTTCCAAAAGATAATGCTGTTCGAACTTGTATGTATGGTTCATTATTTGAAAGCCTTCATTATTAGGGTGAGTGCTGTAAATAAATGTATTAAGGTCACACTTCATTACTGACGTTGGTTCCAGTACAAAAAAAACAAATGTGTATACACATGTTTGAAAAGTTTAGGCTATGAGGTTAAGTATAATGCTCCCAGAATGCTCTCTGATTAGATGCAAATGAAGTGTCATTTAGTAAAATGTGTTGATGCATGCTAGTATTTCCCAAAAATATTTCTAATGGAAAATCATTGTAAACATTTTCAACACGATTATGGGAAGCATGAAAATAAACAAACACTGACAAAGCCAACTGATCTGACATATTTTTATAAGTCTTTTAGTTTCATCAATGTGTGTCTTGTTTTGACATGGCTTTTGTAACAATTTATTGTTGTGGAACCTACCAGGCCCTCAACATTGTAACAAACACTGGCAAAACCCCCCCAAAACGTTTTTGAACTCTAAAAGCACACGTTGCCACCAGTGGCATAACAAAGGCCCCGCAGCCGCCCTCCAGGGGGCCCCTTCAGCACAGCACCTGCCCCGAGTGAGTCTGGAGAGGGGGCTCCTCCATGTTCTTTGCAAAGGGGCACCCTCCAGTTTCGTTACGTCACTGATTGCCACTGTAGTTCCTGACACTGAACAAAACTACTTTGTGTGCCAATATGCTCCTTGTGGAAGAGCAGAATGCGATCACTCACAGTAAAGCCAGCCGAAAGAGAGCGGAATAGAAGTTTAATAAAAACAAAATGTCTTTGTTAACACCAGACCTAATTAGGGACCAAGACCCACATGTAGGTAGCTTTTTAACCTGGTTACCGAATCGCAAAACGGGTTTGCGACTTGCAATTAGGAAGGGGTGTCCCCTTCCTAATTGCGACTCCCAGTGCAATGTAGGATTGTTTTGTGACCGCGAACGCGGGCGCAAACCAATCGCAGTTTGCACCCATTTCAAATGGGTGCTAACACTTTCACAAAAGTGAATGTCACTGTAAACATGTCCTTTGGACCACTGCCTGCTCTGAAAAAATGAAACGAAAACGTTTCATTTTTCGTTTTTGTAATGCATCTCGTTTTCCATTAGGGAAAACGGGCTGCAATACAAAAAAAAAAAAAAAAATGCTTTATTGAAAAGCAGTCACAGACATGGTGGTCTGCTGTCTCCAGCAGGCCACCATCCCTGTGAGGGCCGCCATTCGCAAGGGGGTCGCAAATTGGGACCCACCTCATGATTATTCATGAGGTGGGCATTTGCGAAGCCCTTGCGAATCACAGATAGTGTCAGGAACACCATCCTACATTCGGATTTGCGACTCGCAAATCTGAACCTACCTACATGTGGCCCCAAATTCTTAAAGAAAGTCACAAAAGTGCACCCATGGTATATGTCGTACCCCTATAAAATATTTGTGAACTGTATTTTAGCATGGGTAAATACGATGTGTAGATTTGCTCATGTGAAAATGTATTGAGCATTTGCAAGTTAATTTTCCCTCCAGCCACTTTCTTTCCAACCCTGGAAGAAGTTCTAATTCTGCCATTGTCAGGAGTAAATGTCCAACCTTTCTTATTGTGGGAAAATATTAGAGAGAAGCTGGTGAAAATCTTTAAAACATGCATGTTAGTAGGTTCGCAGACTCAAAGGCATTCCAGCCCTGGAACTATTGCTTACTGCTTCCTCCAGCCCCAGTATGCAGATCTGCAGAAAGGTGGCAAAATAAGGAAATTGCTACAGTGGGGATTGAAACTGCAAGTATTCAAGCCCTACTATGGTAGTAGCCCTGGCATAATCAGAGAGGCTATTATCAGAGCACTTACATAATGAGATTGCTGCCATAATTTGTCGCCACACTACATGGCACCAAAGGGACAAGTAGATCTTTTTACAGGACAAGTAGATTTGAGAAGCAACCTGTCCCCTGGACAAGTAGATATTTTAATAAATTCCGCACCCCTGTATGCTTTATGGAATGTGATGTAAATCCTTTCAGATGTTTGTTGAAAAATTAAAGGAAATCCAAATTTGTATATCTATGGCTGTGACGACTTCGTGAATAATAACAAACTCGTGCAGAGATCTGCAAGCTCTGATTGGCTGCCAACACTTCAACCAGGAAGTGTTGTGCCATGTTGGGACTCAAAAAAAAGTAAAAAAATATGACAAGGGGCAGGGGTAGAATCACCCTGACCCCTTAACTCTGGTTCTGGGGTCCCAGAGGGACACCACCAGGGCTAAGAAACACTTTAAAAAAATGTTGCAGCGATTTCGCAACGATGTGGCCGCACTTGACTTTAAGAAGCCCCCAGGTGGGCCAAGTCCCGGGGGCATTGATATTTTGAATGCGGTGGACCCACCCCTCCGCCCAACAGCCTCAGGGACCGCCACCTCATGTGGGCAAAGATAGCATTAAATGCAGGGCCGCTCTGTACCGTTCCCCCCCCCCCCCCCTCAGCTCCCTTGGCTGCCCTGGGGACCACCTCCCCAGGGCGATACTTGTTTGAGGGGGGATGCGTGCCCCCCCTCATGGCACCATAGATGGCCCTGGGGACCACTACGCCCCATGGCCAGCTTCTGCTATGTCCTGGGGTGCCCACCTCCGGGACACAGCTGTTTGGTCTGACTTGGTGGGAGCTTTGGCAGCTCTCACAAAGTCAGAGCAAACACTTCACTTTCTGCAAGTGAGAGCTGTCAAACAGATCTCACTTGCAGAAAGTGAAGTTTTCATCTATTTGAAACAGATGAAAACATTACTCCCGCAAGCAGGACTGCAACTTACTTGAAGAATAAGTGTCCAAAAAATGGGCACAATGAAGTGTGAGTTATCTGCAGCTGGCTGCCATAACCTTCTTGTTGGAAATGGGGTCTTTGGTTTGCAGTCAGGTTACCCCCTGCCCAAGCAAGGATGCTCACTCTAGTCAGGGTAAGTGTGACGGGCTGGAACCTGTTCGCCCGCACTCGGACTTCGCTTGTGCTGACGCTGCCACTGGTGGGCCCAGGCCACCCAGTTTACCTTCCCGTGATTGGCTGGACGCTTTGGAGTGGCGGGATGTCAGGAAGTCAAAATCGCCGCTACCCGAGCGTACGATGTTTGTGAGGAAGGAGTTGGAGGCGATAGAGGAGCCGTGAACCATTACCCAAAGGAGGAGTCGGGAGGAAATAGGACGGACGCCGAAAGCAGAGGACGGAGCCAAAGTAACAACCAGAGGAAGTTGAAGCATTCGTATCCTGGAGGAGACGGCTGGAGACGAGCATCGGATGCCCCGAAACCCAGCAACCGGGAGGACGAGCTGCTGCATCCCGCCACGCTTCCGGAGAAGCGTGGCAGTACAGATGTGTGGGACCTTGACCCTGAATCCGAGTGAAAGAGGGGAGAGAGAGATAGATAAACAAGGGCACAAGTACAACACAAACGAGGGGAAGGGGAGGGAAAGGAGCGGAATCGAAGGGGAGGGGGAGGGTCAGAAAACTTACCACTGAACACTGTAGAACACAATAATAGTATAGGTCACCGAAGATACCGCGCACAGGATAACGAGCACTGTAGAAGGAATAAAAACACAGAAAGCAGATATGTTAACCATAAGAATCACTAGGAGAACTAGTACCTTGAAAAGAATAGTGAGATAAGACAGAAACAAAAGAAAGACTTACAGTAAGAACAAATAGACAGAAGTGCCTAGTCCACTTACCGCTACTGTTCTCTTCTTTCCGCATGTGCCTCCCGGGGAACCCCTACGGAAAAGAGGAGAGTGAAGACCAGACCACGGAAAACACCCTACCACCCTATACCCAGCAGTTAAAGACAATGAATACGTACCTGCACTTGTTCAACTCTATTATTCAAAATAAAACTTCTTTGTTGTCACACCTGGAACTCTGTCGGAGTGTTTCATCCCCTACCATCCGGTCACAAGTGGTGTCAGAAGTGGGATTTGAAGGAAACCGCCACCATGGAAGAGAAGGTGACAATGGCCGATGTTATTGCCCAGCTGGCTGAGGGGCAACGGCACCTCCAATTGATATGGGAGCAACAAATGAAAGAAGCCAAAGAAGAAAGAGAGGCGTTGCAGACTGCACTCAAAAGCCAGGCAACAATCATGGCTAATAATCAGCTGGTACATGAAACAGCATTAGGCAAGCTCACTGATACCATTGCCCATACCAAAGTACATCCTACGGTACCAAGTAGTGTGTTACAAAAGTATCAGGAGCAGGAAGATCCGGACTCTTTTTTTCACAAACTTTGAAAGAGTGGCCAGCACCGCTAACTGGCCTGAGGACAAATGGGGTCAGTATATCGCCCCCCTGCTCACTGGACACTTACAAACCACATACCAAGCCACCAATCCAAGTGGTACCTTGCCGTACAAGGACATTAAAAAGTCTTTTCTAGAATGAGTGGGCTTAGATACTGAAAGTTATCGCACCCGGTTCAGACAGACGAAATGGCAGCATCAGGAGAACCCCGCACCTTATATTACAGAGTCCAACATGCTGCCGGGAGGTGGTTACAACCCACAGAAAACACAAGAGAGGACATGTTTAATGTCATAGTATTAGAACAGTATTTGGATGCTTTACCACCCACCATCCGGAAATGGGTAAGACAACATCCCGGGCTCACTAACGACACTGCTGTAGATCTTGCCTGTGCCTATCATAGAGGTTCGGACTTCCCTGCTACCACTAGTCGGGCTCCTCCCCCTCCTATCAGACCGGCCATATCGAGAAATAATCTCCAGCGACCAGTATTAAATCACGGTACAGACAGATCACAAGCAGCAGGCCCAGGGCCATCCGGATATGCGGGCCCTGGTCCCCAGTGCTACAATTGTTCAGAGTAGGGTCATATTGCCCGATATTGTCCGCATAAGAAAGAGACAGAGGATCCCATGGAGATAGGGCTGACCAAGGGAAGGGTGTTCTGGTCTGGAGGAGAAAAACCCAAATATATCCTTCCCATTGTCGTCAATAAAGTGGCAAGAACAGCACACATTGATTCCGGTTGTAGTCAGAGCGTGATTAGGGGAAATTTGGTATTGCCAGGACAAATTGATAAAGGTCAACAAGTCTTAATCACATGTGTACATGGCGATCAGAGGTACTATCCCATAGCTAATATACGGTTGCAGTGGAGAGACAGGACTGAGGGCCTCCGGGTCGGGGTACTCTCCAACCTTGATGAGGACATAATCCTTGGTACAGATTATGAGGATTTTCCCTCATTATTGGAGCGAGCAGGGCAAGAACACATTCTGAGGACTTGGTGGACGGAAGCACCCAAAGGAGTAATTACGGAGGAACCAGGGAGGGTACGAGTTACCCTCAGTAAAAAACAAAAAAGAGAGCAAAGACGCTCGTATTCGCAACACTTCCCATCCAGCGAGGGTTCTACTCTATCTGGGCAGATTTGCACAATTACTGGAGATTTCCGGCGGAATCAGAATGAGGATCCCTCCTTAAAACACGCATGGCAGTAGGTGCAGACTGGGGCAATACAAGGGGTAGGTCCCAGGTTCCTAATTCGTAACCATCGACTGTATCGTAATCCCACACCCACCCGGGGAAATGACCTTCAGTTAGTGGTACCCAGAAGTCATCGTCAACAAGTGTTACAACTAGCACATGGGGATAACGGGGAAGGACACTTGGGAAGGGAGAAAACTGAGGAGGCAGTACTTAGACGGTTTTATTGGCCGGGGGTTTATGGTGAAATACGTAGACATTGTGCTGAATGTCCCAAATGCCAATTGTATTATCCTTCCTCACAAAGCCCTGTTCCACTTCAACCCCTTCCAATTATTGATATCCCCTTTACCCGGGTTGGGATGGATCTCATTGGTCCCCTCACACCTTCCACTCGGAGTAGGCAATATGTCCTTTTGTTGGTGGACTATGCTACACGGTATCCGGAAGCCATAGCTCTTCCCAGTATACACACTAAAGCTATTTCCCAGGCAATGATCGAGTTTTTTTCAAACGTGGGATTCCCGAAAGAAATATTGACTGACCAAGGGACCCCGTTTATGTCCTGATTGATGGCTGAAGTATGCCGCTTACTAGGGGTCAAACAAATTCGTACCTCAGTATACCATCTACAAACAGATGGGCTGGTGGAAAGATATAATAAAACTATTGAATCCCTCCTAAGAAAAAGCATATCAGACGCAGGCAAGGATTGGGAGAAGAAGTTACCGTTAGTTTTATATGCCATCCTTACACATGTACAGGCGTCCTTAGGTCACAGCCCATTCGAGTTGCTGTTCGGCCGACAACCTCGTACATTGTTTGATATGTTAGCAGAACAGTGGGAGGATACGGAGAAAGAAGTAAAAGATCTGTTAACCTATATCCGAGAGTTAAGAGAGAATTTACATACAGTATGGGAAGAAGCCCATACTGCTTTACGTGAGGCCCAGAATAAACAGAAGCGGCTATATGATACCCGAAGCACAGTGCGGACCTTGACAGTAGGAGATAAAGCATAGGTGTTACTCCCTAGTACAGATAATGAGTTGTTGGCCCGATGGCAAGGGCCATATGAAGTGACAGCTCAGATTAACCCCACCACTTATAGGTTGGCCATACCCCACGGAAGTGGCAGGGAACAGATTTATCACATCAACCTGCTTAAAAAATGGTTAGATCCTACAGAGGACCATATTATTCGGTATATCAATACTGATGTTACTGAAGACATCCCATATCCCATGCTATCGAACCCTGAACTGCCTAACCAGTCATTACCATGGATCAATCCCGAACTTACTGGATCCTATCACAACCAACTAACTTATCTAGTACATCACAATCACGATGTCTTCTCAAAATATCCAGGGAGAACCCCCCTAGTCCAACATCACATTTGCCTTAAGACAAATACTGTTCACCGCCAGAGACCATACCGCATCCCAGAAGCCAAACAGAAGATTATTGAAGAAGAAGTCTAAGCCATGTTAACAGCAGGGATTATAAAACCTTTAGCCAGTCCTTGGTGCTCGCCCGTCGTATTGGTACCAAAGCCAGACAGCAGTACCAGGTTTTGCGTAGACTATAGGGGGGTCAGTAATTTAACCTACTTTGATGCCTATCCTATGCCGAGAATTGATGAGCTCATTGAGAGATTGGGTCAGGCCAAATACTTATCCACCCTAGATCTCACGAAGGGTTATTGGCAGATATCCTTAAGAAAAGAAGATAAATTAAAAAACGCGTTTGCTACCCCTCCGGTGTTGTATCACTTTTCTGTCCTTCCTTTTGGGCTCCACGGGGCTCCCGCCACCTTCCAAAGACTCATGGACGAAATCTTACGACCCTTTAGGCAGTATGCCGCTGCCTATCTGGATGACATTGTTATCTATAGCAATACCTGGGAGGAACACATGACCCATCTAAATACCATATTACAAGCTTTACGAAACGCCCAGTTAACTGCCAATCCTGAGAAATGTCGACTAGGACAATCTAGTATCAGATACCTGGGTTACGTTGTAGGGGGTGGTAAGATTTATCCCCAAGTCGAAAAGGTAGAAGCTATCTCCAACATGACGTTCCCTAAAAGGAAGAAAGACGTTAGGGCTTTTCTGGGATTAGTGGGTTATTATAGACACTTCATTCCCCATTTCTCCACAGTGGCAGAACCCCTTACTGAATTGCTAAAAAAATCCTATCCCAACACCCTTGGTTCCCCTTCAGTGACTGCGCTACGAAGCTTTAACTGTCTCAAAACCGCTCTCATTTCTGAACCTGTGTTATGTTGTCCAGATTTCAAAAAGCTCTTTGTGTTACTAACTGATGCCTCTGACGTGGGTCTTGGGGCTGTGTTATCCCAACCACAGGATGATGGGACACTCCATCCCATCTTATACATCAGCAGGAAATTACTGTCACGTGAATCACATTATCCTATTATTGAGAAAGAGTGCCTGGCGATTAAGTGGGCTATTGAATCTCTCCTATACTATCTATCTGGCAGGACCTTTACCCTCATCACTGATCACGCTCCTCTTACCTGGCTCACCCATAATAAGGACACTAACTCCTGAGTTCTCCGGTGGTTTCTTTCCCTACAGCCCTTCTCTTTTTGGGTTCAACATCTTCCCGGAAAACAAATGGTGACTGCTGATTTTCTTTCCCGCTATCCGGCCTCTGAGCGTCTCGACAGGCCGCTCTCTAGGGGGAGTGTATGTGATGGGCTGGAACCTGTTCGCCCGCACTCGGACTTCGCTTGTGCTGACGCTGCCACTGGTGGGACAAGGCCACCCAGTTTACCTTCCCATGATTGGCTGGACACTTTGGAGTGGCGGGATGTCAGGAAGTCAAAATCGCCGCTACCCGAGCGTACGGCGTTCGGTGTTTGTGAGGAAGGAGTTGGAGGCGATAGAGGAATCGTGAACCATTACCCAAAGGAGGAGTCGGGAGGAAATAGGACGGACGCCGAAAGCAGAGGACGGAGCCAAAGTAACAACCGGAGGCAGTTGAAGCATTCGTATCCTGGAGGAGACGGCTGGAGACGAGCATCGGATGCCCCGAAACCCAGCAATCGGGAGGACGAGCTGCTGCATCCCGCCACACTTCCGGAGAAGCGTGTCAGTACAGGTGTGTGGGACCACGACCCTGAATCCGAGTGAAAGAGGGGAGAGAGAGAGACAAACAAGGGCACAAAACAAACGAGGGGAAGGGGAGGGAAAGGAGCAGAATCGAAGGGGAGGGGGAGGGTCAGAAAACTTACCACTGAACACTGTAGAACACAATAATAGTATAGGTCACCGAAGATACCGCGCACAGGATAACGAGCACTGTAGAAGGAATAAAAACACAGAAAGCAGATATGTTAACCATAAGAATCACTAGGAGAACTAGTACCTTGAAAAGAATAGTGGGATAAGACAGAAACAAAAGAAAGACTTACAGTAAGAGCAAATAGACAGAAGTGCCTAGTCCACTTACCGCTACTGTTCTCTTCTTTCCGCATGTGCGTCCCGGGGAACCCCTACGGAAAAGGAACAGAAAAGAGGAGAGTGAAGACCAGACCACGGAAAACACCCTACCACCCTATACTCAGCAGTTAAAGACAATAAATACGTACCTGCACTTGTTCACCTCTGTTATTCAAAATAAAACTTCTTTGTTGTCACACCTGGAACTCCGTCGGAGTGTTTCATCCTCTACCATCCGGTCACAGTAAGTCACACACAATCCAAATGATCCTGTGCCCACCCTCTGGTAGCTTGGCACTGAGCAGTCAGGCTTAGCTTAGAAGGCAATGTGTAAAGTATTTGTGCAATAAATCATACAATAACACAATATAGCATCACAAAAATACACCACACAGTGTTTAAAAAAATATATAATATTTATCTGGATATTTGCAGGTCAAAACGATCAAAGAGGCAATAAGTAAATGTTGAGATATCACTGAAAAGTGATATAAAGGGCCTGATTCTAACTTTGGAGGACGGTGTTAAACCGTCCCAAAAGTGGCGGATATACCACCTACCGTATTACGAGTCCATTATATCCTATTGAACTCGTAATACGGTAGGTGGTATATCCGCCACTTTTGGGACGGTTTAACACCGTCCTCCAAAGTTAGAATCAGGCCCAAAGTGTCTTAAGTCTTTTAAGAGCAAACAAAGTCTCTTTTTAGCACAAAGTAACTGGTTTGCGTGAAAAATCTCCGTAGTGGGCCTCAGAGGAGGAGAAGCGTGGAAACAAAAGGGGTGTGCCTCGATTTCTCGGGCCGCACACGGTGATGCATCGTTTAGTTTCCACGCAGGGACAGCTGTGCATCGATTTCCAGCGCTCGGTTGTGAATCCTCTTCGGGGTTTTCAGACGCCCCGGGGTCTGTCCGTGGAATCCTGGGCTTGTGGAGCAGAGTCACAAGTGCTGCGTCGGTCCGGTGGGCGTTGCGTAGAAATTTCTTCCGCACGGCAAGCGCTGTGTCGATTTCCCCTCTGGAAGTCGTGCCGCGTCATCCGAGGTCGGCTGTGCGTCGATCCGGTGGGCCGTGCGTCGAAGTTCCGGTCACAATGCAGGCGCCGCGTTGATCTTCTCCATGCGAAGTCGGGCTGCGTTGTTCCGGTTCGGCATGCAGTGAATTTTTCATCGCGGGGCAGGCTGTGCGGCGGTTTTAGGATGCTGTGCGTCTAATTTTAGCCGCACAAGGAGTCAAGTTGCAAGAGAGAAGTCTTTTTGGTCCTGAGACTTCAGAGAACAGGGGGCAAACTCTATCCAAGCCCTTGGAGAGCACTTCTTCACCACAGCCAGGGAGCAGCAAGGCAGCAGGGCAACAGCAAGGCAGCAGTCCTTCACAGAAAGCAGTCAGGTGAGTCCTTTGGGTAGCCAGGCAGTTCTTCTTGGCAGGATGCAGGTTCTGGTTACAAGTTTCTTCTCCAGGAAGTGTCTGAGTTGGAAGGGGCAGAGGCCCTGTTTATATACCCAAATGTGCCTTTGAAGTGGGGGAGACTTCAAAGAGTGGCTTAGAAGTGCACCAGGTCCCCTTTCAGTTCAATCCTGTCTGCCAGGGTCCCAGTAGGGGGTGTGGCAGCCCTTTGTGTGAGAGCAGGCCCTCCACCCTCCCAGCCCAGGAAGACCCATTCAAAATGCAGATGTATGCAAGTGATGCTGAGTATCCTTTGTTTGGGTTGTGTCTGAGTGAATGCACAAGGAGCTGTCAACTAAACCCAGCCAGATGTGGATTGTAAGGCACAGAAAGATTAAAGTGCAGAGAAATGCTCACTTTCTAAAAGTGATATTTCTAAAATATTAATATTAAATCCAACTTCACCAGTCAGCAGGATTTTATATCACCATTCTGGCCATACTAAATATGACCTTCCTACTCCTTTCAGATCAGCAGCTACCACTCAAACAATATATGAGGACAGCCCCAATGTTAGCCTATAACGGGAGCAGGCCTTGCAGCAGTGTAAAAACGAATTTGGGTGTTTTACACTACCAGGACATGTAAACTACATAGGTACATGTCCTGCCTTTTGCCTACACAGCACCCTGCCCTATGAGGTACCTAGGGCATACCTTAGGGGTGTCTTATATGTAGAAAAAGGGGAGGTTTTAGGCTTGGCAAGTACCTTTAAATGCCAAGTCGAATTGGCAGTGAAACTGCACACACAGGCCTTGCAATGGCAGGCCTGAGACAAGATTAAGGGGCTACTTAAGTGGGTGGCACAACCAGTGCTGCAGGCCCACTAGTAGCATTTAATCTACAGGCCCTGAGCACATATAGTGCACAGTACTAGGGACTTATAAGTAAATTAAATAGTCCAACTGGGTATGATCCAAGGTTACCATGTTTGAAGGGAGAGAGCATATGCACTTTAGCACTGGTTAGCAGTGGTAAAGTGCGCAGAGTCTAAAAACCAGTAAAAACAGTGTCCAAAAAGTTGAGGGAGGCAGGCGAAAAGTTAGGAGTGACCACCCTAAGGGTGTCAGGTCTAACACTTCTTTAAGCAGTAATCATAGGCAGACAAAAGGGCAAGCCCTACCTATAAAATCCTTGTCCTGGAACAACAGAAAGCAAATTCTTATCCCTCACACCTACCATCTAGCAGTGGCAGCTTTTAGGAATAATTAATCAGGATCTTTTTGCTAACAAGGCTGCCCTGACATTTTCAAAGATGGCTGTTTCTCTACCTTCTACCCACAAGAATGTAGGCAATGCACTTCCGCTGCCTGGAAAGACCATCCTCACCCTCCATCTTGTGCCATGCTAAACCAAGAACGTCCAAAATGCTTCATTCTGGCCCCATTCGTCATATAACACTGGGGGCCTGATTCACAATGCTACTTACGTGTAATAAAGTTACGAGTGTGTAATCTCTTAAGTGCGCATGGCAGAGCGTGCACAGTGCGGAAATTCTGAGTGCAGAGTTTCCACACACATAACTTTACTACACGTATGTAGCTTTGTGAATCAGGCCCTCAAAGTCCTACTACCAAACATGTTTCCAGTCATGCATCACACATAAACCCACCCTTGGCATACCCATGGAATGTCAGCACAGATTCTGGGTTCCACATAACAGCTGATAATTACACCAGAGAGGTTAGTAGACCACACTCTCAATGACACAGAGAAAAAGGTCTGGTACACTATAAATTCACAAAACACGGTATGCTCTCTCTACTGTTGTTCATGATATACCAAGGACCATAGTCCATTCCCTAAGATCAAAGCATTCTTGGCGCTTCCTTTCAGGTCACAAGACTGGTCCTGGGGCTGACAGTGTCAGGGTCAAGCCTAGATCTCCATGCACACTATAGGCTAGTGTGATGCCAGGGCCAAAAAAAAAAGTCAGGATACCAGTTTAACATGCAGTCTGGTACTCAGGGCCCAGGTGCATGCCGTTTACCATGCAGGTAATGTTCCTGTCCCAACAATAAGGCTCTCATATATTGTATGGTTCAGACTTGGGATTAGCTGTAGTCCAACCTAGTTGTTGCACGTGCCATGTCAAGGTAGCATAGACCATCCCTGTGTACCTCCTAGAACCTGACAAGGTAAGAACAAAGCCTGTATCATACAAAATGTGACTTGTGAGATTCAGTCAGATATGTACAGGTAATACTTTGCTATCTTGTTAGATTACCCACATGGAAAATAAAATATTCCTGCAATCTGTTTGCCCTGTAAGATGTAGGGCGTTATATAAAAAAAGAGAAGCAAGTGGTCACCATACACCATATATAATGGTTCTTCACACGAGGTTCAAGCAATGATTAATCAAAACAAAATAGTTCCAGTAGGAGTGTGTTTGCTTCTACTTCAGACTGAGAGGAAACACAAATAAAAGGAATTCCAACAATGCAGAGCTTTCAGTCTGAGCAATAATTTTATTAAAGCACTTTTTAAGGTTTGAATAGGGGAAGCATGCAGGTCAAATGCAGCAACACAAATACACTTCCAAAATAATTACAGCAGTTGAATAATAATGATCATAGAAACAAACAGTGAAAATATACTGTGTGAATCATGGATTATATATCTGCATATACAATGAATATATATTAATTCACAACACAAAGCTAAAAATAAGAATTAAAAGTGCATGGGGCAAGGTAGGGACATCATCTGTTTGCGAACTTCAAGCCGAGTACCTAGACGACTGCAGAAAGAGAGAAAAACGACCCTCAAAGGGAAGCAGGCAAAGGCGTCCCTCCCCAGGCATGAGTTCCGTCTCTAATCCCAGTTTTCAGATTCCCCTCTTAAATACCTTAAACAAGCTAGAGAGGAGAATTCCAGAAACTCCCCCCTCTCATATTGTGAGTTGTTGTTCAAACGCTGGCTGAACCAGTCGGTGTTGAAAGAGCACATTAGATATTTGGCCACATCCCAAGGCGCGCTCCCAAAACCAAGCTGTTCCCTACCATACCATAATTCTGGTACATCCTTATCTTACCCTCACTTCGCCAAGTTATGTCCCTGCCTTGGTGAGAAAGAGCACAAAGAGTGAAAACATGAGCGAAAAACATGTTACGTAAGTTGTGTGTGAAAAAATATCTGCACCGCCAATGTGACGGTATTTAAAGCTAAGTTAAACACAAAATGGAGTCAGTGGTTAAGATGGAGCGTTGATCAACTACAGATATCATTACAAAGTGACATACACAAAGTGCAGGAATCATTCTCTACTTCTTTCCTTTAAATGTTCTGCTGCATGTTATAACCTTACCCTAAAATAACCAAATCGGTCCGCATGAGTTATGTTTTCGATTATGTAGTCTCTCAGGAGGAGCGAGTAGTGATTCTTCCTTTAACTCCTCTTCACAATTTAAATACATTCCAAACTTGACAGGCATATCAAAACAATATCATCTTCAGGTAGCCTAACTCTTAGAGGAGAAACGCCTCTGGTCTCAATATTCACACGCACAATGGAAGATGTTGCTGTCACCGTCCAATGCCTTCCCTAACATAAAAGGAAATCTTTCTCAAGTCTATGCAGAGATTTTGCAAAACAGTTATTGCAACAGGGTCTGGTCATTATATGGATTCTACATTGCTTTTGAGATTGCTTTTGAGATTCCTGTCATAGATGGGAGCAAAACCCCTTTCATGGGATGTCCAGATGCAATTTATGGCATGCCCTTCACCAAACTACACATCTTTGGAGATGAGGTTGATTGCGTCTTTAGTTGAGTAGAGCAGTGCAAATTAACTCACTTCTCTTCAAAGTACTGCAAGGTCTTGGGCCAAACGTACCAATTTAGGAGGCAGCATAAGTTGCAAGAGCAGTAGCAACCCACCTATTCTTTCTGAAGAAGAGGTTCAGGAAGCCAACCAACCAGAATCCCCCTTGTTGGCCTCATTTACACCAATGATGAAGCCTCATTTATTTCCCAATCCTGCGCAAACAGGAGACGCATGGTGACTTTGTTTCATGCTCAGTGCTAAAGGATAACCTCAGACCACTGGGTCCTGCAGTTGATATGTTCATGTTAATCTGATAGAGACTTCCTGCCACAGAGTCTTCATCTTAGAATAGTCATCAGATCTCAGACTGGATCCGGAAAACCTTTAACAGCATCCCTGCATGCTGGTAGGTGGTGTTGAATGGCTCGGTGTCAGCATTGCACACATTATATGCACCCAATCTTACATGTGTGGGTCTTTATAAGCACTATCTAAGCGTACTGGAATGCAATGCTTTCTTTCCTTGACTTTTTTCAATCATTTTTGCTCCCAGTTTGCTAGGGATGCCTTTGACAAATATCTGTGATGAACCCCCATCCGGTTTGTTTGTTTGTAGTTTTTGGAGCCGGACCATGACTCCAAGGTCTGTCCCGAATGCTGCACCATGAATCCGAAAGTGATTCTGGAGCGAGTGTTGAAGCTCTTGGCGACTCAATATCAGGTGATTCTGTACCGCTTCATATCCTGGCCATGTGGAGGGTCCCATGAGTCGTTTCTGTTGATCATTGTCGCAGTTGAAGTCGGGTGTGTCTGTGGTCTGGCCACTTCACCAGACAATAGTACTGGTCTGTCCTCCTAGTGTGGCTCCAGAAGCAAGGTCCTCTTTTGCAATGGTGGTGAGGAGGGCAGCTGAAGTCCTCAGCCTCTTGCTGCTCTCATTGGAAGTCAAGACCAGCGTCTTGACAAAGGTGCTTTAACTGGGGGTGTCCCAAACAGAACCCCTCTTGCCCTTCAGCAAAGCCCTCTCTGATGTCCTGCTTGGGGCCAGGGCCAAGCCCTGCACGGACACTACTGTCTGCAGGATGACTGCCCGTTGCCACCGATCTGCTCTGGAAAACCCAGCTTTTCTCACCCAGCAACCCAGCCCTGAGAGCCTGGTGGTGCAGGCCATAACCTCCAAAGTGAAATGTGGCGTGTTGCCATCCACTCCACTGGGTAGGAAACCCAGGAGGCTGGATACCTTTGGGGGAAATGTTTTTTTCTTCTGCCAGCTTTGCACTGCAGTTGGTGAACACCACATGCCTCTTGGGTCGATATAGCCACACCGTATTAGACTCAGTCGCACAAGTGTGGCCCAAGGCCTTAGAGGAGCCCCGAGCCATCCCGACCCAGGCGGTTGTAGATGGCAGGGATGCACAAAAGCACAAAATGCTGAAAACTGGACACAACAGACTCGCTGGGCAGAGCCATTCCTTCATCTGTGACCCTTCATCCTCATGCCTGGCTATAATCAACTGGCTTCTCAGGAAATGTCCAGGCATCCTCCCTTATGGACATGCCCTTCAATGGCACTCACCTATTCAGCGGCAAGGCAGATTCGGTGCTTGAGCGCTCTAAGGAGAGTAGGGCCACCGTCCGGTTGCTGGGACTCACCGTGGCTCCATGCGAGCCATACTCTTCCTTTCGCTCCTTCTTTGATTATTGTAGGGGCTACCAACTGCGTCCTTTTCGACCTAGCCGCCACAGCCAGCAAACTTCCAAGTCCTTTTGTGGCTGCAGACATGGCTCCTACAAACCTCGTGGGATCCAAGGCCAGAGATCTGCCCAGTCTGCCACTTCTCCCGCAGCCTCTAAACCTCTTTATATGAGAAGCTGCCGACATCAGAAGTATGTCGCCATTTAAATTACTTCTATTTCCTACTGCCAAAGAAGGACGTAATTCTCTATCCTATTCTAGATCAACGTCCCCTCAACTACGTTCTGAAAAAGTAGAAATTCAAAATGTTCACCTTAGGTCAGGTCCTGTTTGGCCTGGATCCTGAAGAATGGATGGTACCATTGGACTTGCAGGATGCATATTTCCACATCCTGGCCTGCAAGCCCATAGACTTTACCTGTGATTCACAGTGGGCTACAAGCATTTTCAGTTTGATCTGCTCCCCTTTGGCCTTACTGGCACCCTTCTGGTGTTCACGGAAGTGATGTCGGTGGTTGAAATCCATCTGTGGACGTCAAGGGCTCCAGTTTTCCCCTACCGTGATGGCAGGCTGTTGAAGGTGAGCTCACTCCAGCCAGTTGTCACCCATCTCCAGATTAAGGCGAACTTCCTGCATTTATTTGTGTTTACTATAAACATGCCAAAGTCACACCTGACTCCTTCTCAAATGCTTCCTTTCATTCGATCCATTCTGGACACACGCCTATCCCACAAACGGGCGAGTCTGGGATATTCAAGGTATGATTCTGATGTTTCAGCCTATCCTGGATTTTGGTGAGGCTGATTCTGAGGCTGCTGGGCCTCTTGATTCCTGCGGTAAAGCATGCCGAACTGCATATGTGACAAAGACCAGATGATGAATGGAATGCTTGAATTAATCGTAGACACTGGCAGTCGCTTGGGCTGCATCCCCATCCATCGTTTGAGGTGGCATTATGTGCCGAACAGTGATAGATTGGGCTGTAGCCCAAGTGATTACCATTTGCTGAGATTAGTTCAAGCTTTCCATCCATCACTGTTTTGCATACTAAGCGTGTCACACCAAGTGAGACAAGTATGCCCAGACGTGGGTCCCTGCACACTGTGTCACTGGAACCAAGCTGTACCTGGCTGATTAGCCTATTACTAGAGCGATATTGGTCCTGGGTTGCTTGTGTTCCGGTTCATGGAGGACCCGTTGTGGCAGCTTGGGCTGGACTATCCTGAATGGAGCAGCGTCAAGAATAATTTGCATATAGCTGGGTTCAAACTGAGGTGGCAGGGTATGCAGAATAATGATGGATTGGGATGCATCCCTAGTGATTACCAGTGGCTCAGATTGATTCAAACATTCCATTCATCACTGTTTTGCATACTGACAATGGCATATGCAGGCTCTGCAGTGGTGCATGAAGTCCCTGTGAGTGCAGCGGGAATCTCTCAGACTTGGTCCAGATATTGGAGGGCACTGCCAAAGATCTGCAGTGGTGGCTGAGGAACCGTGATTTGGTCAGCAGCAGACCGGGCAGGGTCCTTCACCCAAACCTGCACATGTTGTGCCTTCAAGCATGACGATTGAGTGGCAGCAGTTGAGAGTCTTCAATCTCCCTCACAACATGTGTGAGATCGTCTTGGGATCCAGGCATGCCTCAGCAAGAACTGTATGTGCCTGCCGTTGGGACAAGCTTGTGGCTTTGTGCGCTGAAGAACATATTGACATTCTTTCCACACTCTTGTCTGAAATGTTGCTGTTTGTTTTGTCGTTAGCCCAGCAAAGACTTGCTCTGGGCACATTTGGGAGGGTATTGTCCGGGCATTTTGTCTTTCTTCCTGTTTCTGGATCAAGCCCGTCCTGTTATTTCTTTCTTTTTAAACATTTTTTTATTGGGTATATACTTGTCATCAAAAAGCATTACACTTACCAACACCTTTATCAAGGTATTAAGCAGGTACACTGGTCCATCCAATGAGCACCGGCCCCATACAGGTATAGTTCTAACATATCCGTACTGCATTTTCTGGTGTCAGTGTATATAAGTACATTATGTATGCGGGTTCGGGACCAGTGTCAGAGGAAAAGCACAGGGAATGCCTCAATAGAGAATCCACTGGTCCCAGATATTACTCCATTTGCCAAGACAGCCCCTACCCTCATACACTACTTTCTCCGCCACCCTACACCAGTCAATGTCACGCTTCCAGTCAGTGAGTGTCAGGGCCAACTGCGTGCTATGTTTCATTTTGCAATAATGAGCTCCAAGGTACCCCAAATGTGCTCCATGCGGTCCAAGTCTGTGGCCTCCTACACATTCAGAATACACAATTTCAGAGAAGAAATCATGTCTCCACCACAGACACTGTTAATGCATGCCACTACTGCCCTCCACAAGGGCTGGATCATAGGACAGTTCCACAGGATGTGGAAGAAGGACCCTTCATTCCCACACTGCTGATTGCAAGTTGAGTCTGATCTCTTGCCCATTTTGACTAGAGTATTACAGGAAAGGTACGCTTGGTGCAGAATTTTGACTTGTACCAATCTAAATCTCGCTTGGAATGCTACCTTTTTTAGGAAAGCCAGCGCTTCTGAACAGTCCTAATCTGTCAAGTCTTGCAGGTCAGTCTCCCACCGACGGTGTAAAGGAAGCAGAACATCTGAGGTGTTGTTAATTAACTTCTTATATGTTAGGGAGATCACCTTCCAGCTCATGTGATCATCTTAGAGTCTATCCTTCAGTGGTGAGGTTTGTGGAAGTCCCCCACCCTCCTTTAGGTATCGGCACTTGGAGGGCATGCTGTCTGAGAGTGGTGTAGCTGGGTGAGCCTGTCTCCCCATCCCAATGATTTCAGTGCAGTGTGCCACTTTTGCACTGTGAGAGCTGTTGGTCCTGTGAGGGTTAAATGTTTCAGAGGAGTGTAGAGTGCTCACCGATAGCCATCCATTCCCAGGGTATAGTGGTCCATGTGGCATGCCGGTTCATGCACAGGTTGATGAACCTATTGAATAATAACCCGCTAGTTGCTCTGCCCAATAATACTGTTAGATATCTCTCCATTGTACCAGTCTTGTGTCAATTTATTGTAGGCTATACACAGGGCACCTCGCTCCCACATTAGGGCTCTAACTTCACCCTCAATGGTCTCAAAGTAGGCTACGGGGACTGGGTATGGTGTGTTTTGCAACACGTAATCATTTTAAACGAAGCTGCCTGAGCAGAGAGTGGGTGTGCTCTCCAGTGCTGTATGTCTTCCTTGTGGCAGTGTAAAGGGTCCTGTAGATTAGCTGCATAGGATAAATTGGGATTAGTGGTAACATATATCCTAAAGATAGCGGAACCTGTTAAAAACTACCTGCGCCTCAGAATTTGATGGCAGGTTTGGCACTTGCCAATGATGGACGTACACTATGGTTTTGGACCAATTGATTGTATACCCTGAGTGTTTATAAAAACTATTGAGGGTATCCAGCAGCCTATATATAGAGGGGCGTGGCGACGACATGTACAAAACAATGCCTTCGGCATATAAATATAGTTTGTCTTCCCACTCTTCTGTCCACCTCAGATCAGGGCATCCCCTCGGACCCAGGCCGCTAGTGGTTCCAGTATTAGGGCAAATTTTAGTGGTGATATTGGGCAACGTTGTCTGGACCCTCACCTGGGGGGAATACATGAGAGGTTCTGGTGTTTACAACCACCTGTCCCAAGGGTTCCGTGTACAGCAGCTGCACCCAAGCAAGAAATTTGGGGCCAAAGTCTATGCGTTCTAATACTGCAAATAAGTATGGCCGTTCAATGGTGTCAAAGGCCATGCGGGCGTCCAGTGACAAGATTACTGCATCCTCACAGGTTCTTCCCACTCGTCCCAATATTCTGTGGAACCCTTCCTGTTCAGGTCACCCTTTGATGCTTTCTGTAAGGTCTTAGGCACATGTTTTCTCCCAAACCTTTCGATATGCCCCATTGGGACCTTACTTTGGTTTTTACCATACTTGAATTGTCCCACTTTGAACCCATGCATATCGGCCGTCTAAGACATCTGACGATGAAGACAGGCTTCTTGGTGATCATCACTGCCGCCAGGAGGTACAGCGAGCTACTGGCTGTTTCTGATCACCCCTGTACACCAGTTTATTTACAGACAAACTGGTTCTCTGAATCGGTGCCTCTTTTCTGCTAAAGGTGGTGACACCTTTTCCTGTTGGCTAAAACATCACGCTTCCGACCTTCTTTGCTCCGTCCCACCCCTCCAAGGAGGAGGAAAGGCTCCACCACTTGGACACTAAAAGAGACTTGTATTTCTATGTTAATTACACCAAAGTACTTTGGGTTGAGGTTCAGCTCTTTGTTGAGTTCACTTGAGCTAAGAAGGGAAAAACAGTGCATAACCAGGCCATCTCCAGATGGATTGTACTCTGCATGAAGATCTGTTACACATTAGCCAAAAAACAACTCCCTGAGGGGTCATAGGCTAATTTCAGCTGAGCCAAAGCTGTGCTGACTGCGTTAGCCCATATAGTTCCTGTCCTGGACATCTGTCAGGTTGCTATTTTGGCGTTCTTGCACACGTTTACAAAGCACTGCTGCCTTGAAAGCCAGGACCATTGTGATGGGCAATTTGCCCTTTATATCCTGCAATATTTTTTGGTTGGAGCCAATTTGCAGACCTGCCTCTGGGGAGGTATTCCTTTGGCATCTATTCCATGGTAAGATATCTTGTGCCTAGAAGGCTGTGTTAGATGAACAAGTTAATTACCTTTGGTAATGTCTTATCTGGTGGAGACTCTAGCTACAGATTCCTTACTGACCCCCCATCCTCTCAGTTCTGCAATCTGGTTTCTCTACCTAAAAAGGTTGGGGACTGATAAAATATCCAAAATGTACCAAAACGTTTGTTTGGCTTCGCAAGAAAGTGCATGTTTTTTTGTAAAATTGGCATCAGCAAAATGTTTGCTGTCCTAGATTCACCTCTTCCCTGCTTTCAGGAACAATGAGAGCTGTAAAACATAATTTTTACGAGCAATACTTCTCAATTTTGCAGTTTATACCAACTTGCAGGTTGTGGTGGGGAGGCACGCACACATGAGTTAACATAAAAAGCTCTACATTTCTCAAAAGTAGATACAGTTCTGCAATGAGTCACTTGTGTAGATCGCTCATGGTTTTCCTAAATCTTTAACCAATCAAGGTAAGTATGAAAAATAACCGCAGATGAAAACATTTTAATCTGTAATTTTTTGCACCAAAGTCTGATTTACAAAAATAACATAAGTCTTCAGGTTGTACGGATATATAGGCCCTCATTATGAACACGGCGGTGTTAACCGCAGTGTTCATGCTGGCGGTCATTTAACTGACCGCCAGCCCTCCTGGGACCCCGCCGGCTGCATAAAGAACATTCTGCTGGGCCAGGACATTGCCCGTCAATGCCTCTGTACGGCAGGTGCAGCTGCGCCCGTCGCGCAGATCACTGGCCATAAATCGGGCAGTGACCTGCGCGATGGGGTACTGCAGAGGGGCCCCTGCACTGCCCATGCTAAGTGCAGGGGCCCCGGAGCACCTCTTCCGCCAGCCTTTCCCTGGCAGGGGAACCCACCAGGGAAAGGCTACCCTGTCGGATAATGATTCCCTGCACCATCAGGCTGCCTGTCGGAGGCAGCCTGGCGGTGGATCGGCCCTCCCTGTGTTCTTTATATGGCGGTTCAGAACGCCATGCTGGTGGTGGTCTTTTCACCGGCCGCTGGCATGGCGGTCTAAACTGCCTGGGATAATAATGACCCCCATAGTGTTTGTTGCTTGTTTAAAAAGCACAGCATTCCTAGAACCATCAACCGAGCTGCATCTTATAATTACTTTTCGTTCTGTTCCTGTCATCATCAATTTTTAAGGAAAAATCGAATGAATGAAAAACGTGTATGAATAAAAGTTAGGTATTTTTTTTAAATGTGCCCAGTAATCTCAGCTTAGGAACAGTGGTTATTTGTATGACTCTGAGTTTGAGGTTCCATTTTACAGCATATGATTCAGACAGCAGTTTGCAAAAGGTGCTTTTTATGAAGGAATCTTCAAATAGCAGAATCCTCACCTTTAGAATACTTCCCAGGCGTTTGACTTGATCCAGATGTTTTTACAGCAGTGCTCCGGTGTGCCTGTAGGTGGCCTTCTGTGGCTCTGTGTCAGCCTCATTCTGCCCTGGAATTAATGAGCAGAGCCTCATATAGTCATCTCCTCCACATGCTGATGTCAGTTCCTTTTTTTCCACGCCTTTAAACACAGATTGAAAGCTCTGCCCCATTTTCAGTGGCTGGCAATTTATTTCAAAAATCTTTTCCATTGCACATGAGAAAGATGTCCCAGACAAAGACTATATGGTTGATGCCGCGCCTTGACTGCCAAAAACAGATGTTGGTGTCAGACCCGAAGAAGGTATATTGCTGGTGTTTGGTCTTGGGGCACGATTCCTAGTTGTACAAAGAGTGTTTATGCATTCAAAGGAGTTTGGGGACTGTGAAACAAAGCTGTATGTCATCAGACACCAAAAGAAGTCATGGTTGTTGCAAAAGTCCCATGCCTGCTCCAAGTCCAGGTTGCAGACTTGTTCCTGCTCTCACAGCCACTTTTGAGACAAGTCCTCTTTGTGATTATCCGGTAAGGCCAAATCTAAATCCAAGAAGAACCATATGAAGTCAAAGCAGTGATCGATTCTATCATGCCACTCTGTGCAAACAGTAGTTGTGAGTGCATCAAGGTGCCAATCGGTTGCGCTTCTAGGCCCCGATTGTTGATCCGATTCCTCCTCCCCATTGCATCCCACATTTTCCAGGCCATCCGTGACCCCATATCAGGTTGAGGCCTTTATTAAGGTCAGGCTGCATAATTTTGTCACGCTTATTGGCTCCCTCAGGTGCTCCTTTGGGCCCCAAGGATCCACAAGGTCCTGCCGTTGGGTTACTGTTGGTGGATCTGTCCTTTACACCATCGAGCATTGATGCCTCTCAAACCTGCCCCAGGTTTCATTCATTCATTAGCTTTATTTCGGTAAATATAAATACCATAAAAGCACATCACATAAAAAAGGAACGGCAAGCTACATGATAAACAATTTAAGTCATAAAAGATTAAAAAGGAGAGAAAAAAGAAGAGAGAAATATTTACACATAAACAGTTCCCTACTGGAAAATCGCACCTTATAGTTATACGTAAAAACACATTGTGGGTAAAATAATAAAATACAAGCCTGGCAAACCATATCAGATAAAAAGGATGTTTCTATTTAAAAAGTATCTAAGAACAAAACGAGATAAAAACAACAGGTAGGGAATACGTCTGAACCAATAAAAGTAATATGTGCATACAATGATAAGTCCATCAATTGTTGCTTGCCACATTCATTGTTAAATTTCCCTCTGCTTTTTTAAGCATGTTCAGTCTGATACGCCAGATTGAATCTAAATATTTTGACAAACAACAAACCACTAAAACCGATAAATCAGATTTAAAAATTCTCAAAGCTAGCGAGCAGTTTTTAAAACCCTTACTTCTGCACAGAGGAATAATCCAACGGGCTCTTTGTTTGGAGTATGCGGGGCATTGGAAGAGAATATGAGTTACTGATTCTTCTCTGGCACAGCCCATCGGACACATCTTAGAAGAACAACTAAAATTAGACCATTTATATGTGAGGGAACGCAAAGGAAGGGAGCCCACCCTGAATCTGATGTATAATGAACGAGCAAACGGAGAAGATACTATATCCATATATTGGGCAAATTCATAATGGCATTTAAAATATAGAAAGTTTCCCGTCATGGATGATGGCGAGACAGCGGACAATTGGGAAAGTTGAGCGTGGAGCCAGAAAGCATCCTTTAGTGTCTGGGTTGCGTTCTTAGGGATAGATAATGGTTCCTTCCAATAGGACCCCAAACCAAGAAGCGAGAGGGTCCTTTCTACATATGCACACCACTTGATTTTGGAGCTAGTGTTGTTGGCCATCAAGTTAACTAGCGCACATCTATAATGGACGAGAGAATCTGTTGACCATAAGCGAATCCAGTACAACAGGGGCTTGAGTGCAACAATCTGGCTGATAGAAGGGAGATTTAGGTCCATGCGTATTGGGAGCAGTGGGGTACTGGAAGGAACTCTTAGCAATGACCTTAAAAAAGAGTTCTCCACTTTTATCAAATCATCTAGGCAACAGTGGCCCCACAGTTCAGCTCCATAAATTGCTCCCCCTCTTGCTTGTAGTTTATAAATTTCTACTGCGGGCGTCATGGCAAAGCTAGGAGATCTAGCTGCAAATCTTGCAATGCCACTCGCTCGCTGTTGCAATCGTAAAGTTGCCTTCTGGATGTGGCGCTGCCACTTGTGCGAGTCTTCTAATTTCAGGCCTAAATAATCAAAGTCGCTGACTCTTTCCAGCGCGGCACCCTCTAAATAAATAGGTCGTCTCATTCTGCCTTTCCTATCGCCAAACACCATGCACTTGGTTTTTAATCGGTTAATTTCAAGCCCATAATCATTGCAATAGTCAATGAATCTTGAAAGCAGGGTTGAAAGGCCTGTGGCTGTTTGAGATACCAGCAGGGTGTCATCGGCAAAAAGAAGGCAGGGGATCTTCTGCCCTCCTATTTTAGGCGAGTCGTTAGAGCACTCCATAAGATAAGGGATGCATGCGTTTATGAAGAGAAGGAATAAGGTAGGGGCAAGAACGCAACCTTGTCTTACACCTCGGGCAGTGCCCCAGGTTTCACACTGACTCTGAAGCCAACTTTTGTCCATTTTGGCACCAAGATCTGCTCCAGTTCCTTCTCCACCAATGACGATTCTGATATCACCAGAGGTCGACCCATTGGCCCCCCAACAGAGAAGAGTGAATCATTACTTACATTAATAATAAGACGTGCCACTAAGGTCCTGGAGCTACAAATGCCTTCACTTGATGTCAAGACTAATGTCATCACTGGTGTTTTGCATCCTAGGCCAGCCTCATCTGAGCCCTTGCTTCTATTTAAGAAGCCATGACTGACACCCTTATGAGTACCTGGGTGAAACTTTGCTTTTGACTACTGGTGAACTGGCAGGTGGCAAGGTGCCACAGAATGGCACTGGGCAATCCAGACTTTTTTACACATCACCAACTCCTGAGAGTTTGGGAATTTTTGGAATGGGCGTTTGGGAAACAGATGTTCTCTTCCATGGGCTTGGCGTTAAGATCAGTCAATACAGTCTTCTACTTCTTAGGCCGTTCAAACTGTTTGGGACATGCTCAGCAAAATCTTGCCAGTGGTCAAAGAGGAGTTTCAGGTCAGCTCAAAACATTCCAGATTGGCAGGAGGCAACTAAATACGTTGGCCTGACTGCTTGGGTTGTGCAGTGGGGACTAGTATGGTACTCCTCCTCCTCACATGGATGCAATCCATTGTCTTTTCTGGGGACATTTCTGAGTTCCTAATAGATATGTTTTCGATAGGTGCTGCCTCTTTGGTGAAAAGGCTGATTCTACCCTTGAATGCTTTAAAGAAAGCAGAGCCATAGTCTATTTCTTGGACCTTTCAACCTCTGCCTGACAGTTTTCTTAGTAGCCGACCCTTCCAAAGTTCTCTAGGCAGTTGGCATATAGGCATCGCCAGGTGTCAACACCACCACTCCAGTCATTTCTTAGCCAGGGACAGGTACTAAGCAGATGCCATGCAGGTCACCAGAGCACCTGTTCCATCTATCTTGCCACTCCAAGCTGCTTTAGTTTGCCCTTAGCAGCGCACAGCCAACTGTCGGAGGCAGGATCAGACATTTTCCTTGAGAGTGGCAGACCATTTCATCTGAAAGATGGGTCCTCCAGATTGTCTAGCTATGGTATGCCCTTTCATTCATTTTCGATCTCAACTTCCTGCGACATCAGAGCAGCTTTCTGAGGTGCACACATCTATCTTGCTGCATTGGTACAAGCTGTTCTAACCAAAGGAGCCTTGGGGAGGGTACCGATGTTCGAAGTGGGGATAGGAGCCTATTACAGATCTTCACCCTCTGATTGTGTTCTTACAGAAGCACAAATTCAAAATGCTCACTCTAGCCAAAGTTCTGGCTGCCTTCGATCTGGGTGACTATATTTTTCTTGGACCTGAAGGTTGCTTACTTTTATGTACCCGGCCTCCAGTCGCACAGACGTTACTTGCGGTTCAAGTTTGGCTGGAAGTGTTTTCAGTTTGCTGTGATGCCCTTTGGCCTTACTAGCGCCCTTGGGTGGTCGTCACCCCATCTTCGAAATTCAGGGATAGCAGTCTTCTGCTATCTCACCTACGGGCTCTTGAAGCTGGGCTTTCTCCAAGTAGGCATCAGTCACTTCTAAGATGACTACAAACACAATTTTGGAGTTCTCAGTGAGTGAGCCTAGCCACACCTGACAACTTCAGAGGCTTCCCATTATTGAAGCATTTCTGGACATTGTGCGGATCAGGCTATGATTCCAATGTTTCAGTCTTGGTCCTGGGTCTTGGTGAGAGTAGCACTAAGGCTTCTTGGACAGTAGGCCTCGTCCAGTTTGCTTGTCCACATTGCCTGGTGACTTTTCTTTCAAACTTTATTTTCATTTTACATAACAACCAGTCAGTATAAAATTACTTCAATTATTGGCAAGATAGATAAGACATAATCGTAGATATGCAGTCTTTCAGTGGGTGCGGCAATGTGTAAGGAAAATGAGACAGAACAATGTAAGTCAACAACACAGGCATTTCCCATTACTGGTATGCAATCTTCCACAATAACCAACTCCAGGTTCTTGATGTACAGTTCCCTTACTAGTAACAATACGCAGGAGCCTTCACCCCATCTCTCAACAGCGCCACACGTCACACCAGGCACCCCAATGCTCACCCCAACAAAACATGATATAACCTTCATGATGCCTCTATGACTCAGCTCAGCTCGCTGCCGCATTCCCAATGTTGTCACTCAGTGTGTGCCCTGATATGCCTGGTAAGGGCCCCAAATACCCCTTGAATGGTTGGAAATAGGCAAGATAGGTATTGATTATTACAGTGCGACATGTCAGTATGCCATTCTTGCAATGTTCGGAGAGGGCCCTTCATCCAGCACATTGCTATTCTATGCCACACAAGTAGTAGCCCTAAAGCGACTAACTGCCTGCCAACCTTCGGGTCATCTGTGTCATAGCCCAGTTGTGCTAACAGAGAAGTATGCGCTAAATCTTCGCCTGTGATCTCTCACAGCTCCCAGAATACCGCAAGTCAGTAGAATGCCTGGGCAATACCATGGAAGTTGCAAATCCAGCATAATCCCTGCCACACCATGGACAACAGGAATCATCACGCAGGCCATAGCGGAATAGCCAAGCCAGAGTGTAGTACACCTGATTGCGATACCTGAAATGTAGTAGTCAGTGATGGCCATTCAAAGAGATTGTGCGGAGTGCTTAGCAGCAGTAGTCCCACTGTTTATCACTGATGACCATATCTAATTCCTCTTGCCAATCCAAGTGGACCTCAGGGACAATGGGCCATCAGGCTTTTTGTACAAATGCATATAATTTGGCGATTACTTGCTGCAGTGTTGCTGTCTGCAGCAAATGAGTTAACGGAGGTAATTCCATGAGTTCCGCTAGCAACTCACTCAGCAAGGCCCGCATCACCTGGCGCACACGGTAAAAATGAAACTGTGCTAGTGTGGTTGATGTTTCATTCTGTGCGCTCACTTGGGCCCAATCGTGTAATACTCCTTCTTCAAAGAAGTCACCCATGTGACGTATGCCAAGCCCAAGAAAGCCACTCACCATAGCCTTCTCCTGCCTCAGTGGAAACCACATACACCACTCAATCGGCAGTTGAGGGGAATAGAGCAGGGACCCGGCTTGTTATGGACCTTCACCGTGTGTGCCTATGGTGTATAGAGCGCAACCACGACTCAAAGTTGTGCTCGGACCGCTGGGCCATGGTGCCGAAAGCTTTGAGGGAGCGGACCCTAAAGCTGCTTGCGGCCTGGCAGTCAACGCCATCCAGCACAACTCCTAGGCAGTCATAGTCCCGGTTGAGTCCCAGTTGAGGTGAAGATCGCGGGACCGCTCCAGGAGCCCCAAGTCCACTTCTTCCCACTCATGGCCCTCAGGGCACTCAGGAAAGAGGAAGAAGTCTAAGCGGACTTCGGCTTCACCTCGTCCCTTGGCTAGCGTAAAGAGTTTAGAACATCGGCATCTCAGGCACGGTTCAGCAGAATCGATGCCAGGTCCGATTCCGTGCCTCTCTATTTCCGGGAGCTGGAGCGACCACCACTCAAGTAAAAGAGTTCTACGAGGCCATGCACCACGTATTCAACTGGGCTGCCCCCGCCCCCGCCCCCCCCCCTCACCCCTGCCAGAGCGCCTTCCAGACCCGCGGGGTTTGAGGAGGCCTCATTGGCTGAACTAGGAGACTTGCAAAGCTCCTACTACACCACTAGTATCATATAGTACTATATCATAAGAATCACAATACTCAGTGTTACTAAAAATAAAGGTACTTTATTTTAGTTACAATGTGCCAAAAATATCTCAGAGGATGTACTCCCTTAGGAGGTAAGTAAAATACCCAAAATATACACACAAACCAAAATCAGGTAAGTAAACAGTTAGAAAAGTAGTGCAAACACTGTAGGATACAATAGGATGCAAGAGGCCTAGGGGCAACACAAACCATATACTAAGAAAGTGGAATGCGAACCACTTAGGGACCCCTGGCCTAGTGTAGTGAGGGTCGCTGGGAGTGTAAGAAAACACTAAGGGTGTCCAAGATACCCCACCCCAAGACCCTGAAAAGTAGGAGTAAAGTGCCCCTACTTCCCCAGAAACACACTAAAGTCGTGATACGAGACTCTGCAAAGACCACAACTGACTGCAAAGCACTGAAGACGGATTCCTAGACCTGAGGACCTGTAAAGGAAGGGGACCAAGTCCAAGAGTCACAAAAGTGTCCGGGGGGCAGGAGCCCACTAAACCCCGGATGAAGGTGCAAAATGGCTGCCTCCGGGTGGAAGAAGCTGAAGATTCTGCAACAACGGAAGATGCCAGGAACTTCTCCTTTGCACAGAAGATGTCCCACGGAATGCTGGAGGATGCAGAGTTGTTTCCTTGCAGAAAGACCATAAACAAGTCTTGCTAGCTGCATAGGTCACGGTTGAAGAAAATGGGTGCTGCCTGGGCCCAGGAAGGACCAGGAGGTCACCCCTTGGAAGAGGAGACAGAGGGGGCGCTCAGCAACACAGAGAGCCCCCGCAGAAGAAGGCAGCATCCGCAGAAGTACTTGAACCCGGGTTCAAGAAAACTGAGCACGGCAGTCGTCTCAACACTACAAAAGAGGGTCCCACGAAGCCGATAGTCAACTGAGCGAGTTGAGCAATGCAGGACGGAGTGCTGGGGACCTGGGCTGTGCTGTGCATGAAGGATTCCTTGCAAAAGTGCACAGACGCCCTAGCAGCTGCAGTTCATGCAGTACACAGGATTGCTGTCTGGCGAGGGGAGGCAAGGCAAGGACTTACCTCCGCCAAATTTGGACAGATGGCCCACTGGACTGTCGGGGTCACTTGGATCCAGCTCCTGTGTTCCAGGGACCACGCTCGTCACAATGAGAGGGGACCCAGAGGACCGGTGAAGCAGAAGTTTGGTGCCTGCATTAGCAGGGAGAAGATTACGTCGTCCCACTGGAGATTTCTTCTTGGCTTCCAGTGCAGGGTGAAGGCAGACAGCCCTCAGAGCATGCACCACTAGGAAACAGTCGAGAAAGCTGGCAGGATTAGGCGCTACAATGTCACTGGTAGTCTTCTTGCTACTTTGTTGCAGTTTTGCAGGCGTCCTCGAGCAGTCAGCGGTCGATCCTTGGCAGAAGTCAAAGAGGGAGATGCAGAGGAACTCTGGGGAGCTATTGCATTACTTATCTGAAGAGAAGCCCACAGGAGAGACCCTAAATAGCCCTCAGAGGAGGATTGGCCACCTAGTCAGGTAAACACCTATCAGGAGGTGTCTCTGACGTCACCTGCTGGTGCCCTCACACCTCTGGTTCCAAGATGGCAGAGGTCTGGGACACACTGGAGGAGCTCTGGGCACCACCCCTTGGGTGGTGATGGACGGGGAGTGGTCACTCCACTTTCCTTTGTCCAGTTTCACGCCAGAGCAGCGCTGGGGGTTCCCTGAACCGGTGTAGACTGGTTTATGCAAGGAGGGTACCATCTGTGCCCTTCAAAGCATTTCCAGAGGACAAGAGAGGCTACTCCTCTCAGGCCCTTAACACCTGTTTCCAAAGGGAGAGGGTGTAACACCCTCTCTCAGAGGAAATTCTTTGTTCTGTCTTCTTGGGACTGGGCTGCCCAGACCCCAGGAGGGCAGAAGCCTGTCTGTGGGTTGGCAGCAGCGGTAGCTGCAGTGAAAATCCCAACGGGCTGGTTTGGCAGTACCTGGGGTCCATAGGATTGGCACCCCAATACCAGGTTTGGCATGGGGGGACAATTCCATGATCTTAGACATGTTACATGGCCATATTCAGAGTTACTATTGTGAAGCTACATATAGGTATTGACCTATATGTAGTGCACGCATGTAATGGTGTCCCCGCACTCACAAAGTCTGGGGAAATTGCCCTGAACTATGTGGGGGCACCTTGGCTAGTGCCAGGGTGCCCTCACACTTAGTAACTTTGCACCTAACCTTCACCAAGTGAGGGTTATACATATAGGTGACTTATAAGTTACTTAAGTGCAGTGTAAAATGGCTGTGAAATAACGTGGACATTATTTCACTCAGGTTGCAGTGGCAGTCCTGTGTAAGAATAGTCTGAGCTCCCTATGGATGGCAAAAGAAATGCTGCAGCCCATAGGGATCTCCTGGAACCCCAATACCCTGGGTACCTAGGTACCATATACTAGGGAATTATAAGGGTGCTCCAGTGTGCCAATTAAAATTGGTAAAAATGGTCACTAGCCTGCAGTGACAATTTTAAAGGCAAAGAGAGCATAAGCACTAACGTTCTGGTTAGCAGAGCCTCAGTGACACAGTTAGGCACTACACAGGGAACACACATTCAGGCCACAAACTATGAACACTGGGGTCCTGGCTAGCAGGATCCCAGTGAGACAGGCAAAATAAACTGATACACAAGTAAAAATGGGGGTAACATGCCAGGCAAGATGGTACTTTCCTACATTTCCTCCCCCAGTATCGCCAACATTCAAATGGCTGGCGAAGGATCATTTGTCTCCGCTCCAAGAGGAAGTTACAGTTCTCTTGGCCAAAGGAACCATAGAAAGTGTCATGATATCAGAAGTAGACAGTGGTTGTTATTCCCACTGCTTCCTAATACTCAAAAAGAACAAGGGTTTTCCCCCTGTTCTATACCTACAGACTGAAAAGGAGAAGTTCAAGATTCTCACGTTGGATCAGGTCTTATCTGCCCTAGATCTGGAAGACTGGTTGGTAGCGCTGGACTTACAGGATGCATATTTTTACATTCCCTTCAAGCCGGGCCACAGGTGTTATCTGTGGTTCAAGATAGGCTACAAGCACTTTCAGTTCACCCTGCTCCCATTCGGACTTACCAGAGTCCCTCGGTTGTTCACCAAGGTGATGGTGGTGATCTCAGTTCAACTGTGCAGGTTGAGGGTTTTAGTCTTCCCCTACCTCAACGACTGGCTGTTGAAGGCTGACTCGTCCTATACTGTCATCTCCCATCTCCAGACTATGGCTAACCTTCTGCCTTCGCTAGCATTCACTATAAACGAGCCAGAGTCACACCTGACTCTCTCTCTCTCAAATGGTGTCTTTCACATGAGTAGTTCTGAACACAGTGCAATTTCAGGCTTAACCTCCCGAGCAGCGAGTCCAGGATAGTCAGGTTATGATACCGATGTTTCATCTCTGTCCTGGGATTTGGTGAGACTGATTCTGAGGCTTGTAGAACTCATGACCTACTGAATACTGCTGGTATACCATGCTAGATGGCATACGCGGGCTCTGCATTGGGACCTGAAGTTCCAGTGGGCTCAGTATCAGGGAAATCTCTCAGACATGGTCCAAAATGCAGAGGGCAAAAGGCCTGCAGTGGTGGATTACAAACTGCGATTAGGTCAAAGACATACTCCACTCCCTTCTTCAACCAGCCCTTACAGTAGTGACAGATGCATCACTTCTGGGATGTGGTGGCCATCTGGGAGAGGTGGAGATCAGAGGACTTTCGTCCCGGTGGAATCCGGACCCCAGAATCAATCTGCTGGAGCTCCGGGCGATCTGATAACATCGAAAGCATTTCTTCCCTCTGTCAAGGGGAAGTTAGTGCAGGTGTTCCCGGACAACACCATCGCCATGTGGCACTGCAACAAGCAAGGTGGGGTGGGGTGGTGGACCCTTTGTCAAGAACACCTATGTCTCTGAATATGTCTGGAACAGCAGGGCATAACACTGGTGGTTCAACACCTGGCAGGTTCTCTGAACACCAGGGCAGACGAAGTCCGCTGCCGATGTCTAGCGGATCACGAGTCATGTCTCCACCCATAGGTGGTCCAATGACTCTTTCAGCAGTGGGGAGAGCCTTGGTTAGATCTGTTCGCCTCTGAAGAAAATTCGCAATGTCAGCAGTACTGTGCGTTGGAGTTTCGAAGGTAGCAATCACTTGGCAATGCTTTTTGTTGCAAGTGGAGCACAGGCCTGCTGTACGCCTTTCTGCCCATACCACTCCTGCCCAGCGTTCTCAAGAACATCAAGAATGACCCAGCCCAAGTAATCCTTGTGAATCTGGATTTGGCACAGAGAGTCTGGTATCCCAAGTGTCTGAAAATGAGCATTGATCTTTCGATCAGACTGCCCCTTCAGGAGGATCTTCTGTTGCAGCAGCAGGGGAGGGTTCTCCACCCGATCCTGTCATCTCTGCGCCTTCATGCGTGGAGATTGAGTGGCAACAGTTGACAGCCTTCGACCTTTCTCCCAAAATCTGTAATGTTATTTTAGCAGCCAGGTGTTCCTCCACATAACTGCTATACGCCTGGCGTTGGCAAAGATTTGTAAAATGTTGTACAGAGAAGTCTTTAGATCCACTTTCTGCTTCTCTCTCTTTTGCTCTTCTTTTCATTCTGTCCCTTGCCCTTCAGGGCTCTACACTGGGCAGTCTTAAGGGCTGTCTATCTGCTTTATCTGTTTTCTGCAGCTTCCTGACCAACCCTCTTTGTTTAAGTCCCCTATTGTAAATAGGTTTCTAAAAGGGCTTGTACATATGTTTTGCCCTTCATTATACCTAAGTGGCATCTTAACCTGGTTCTCACGTACCTCATGTGTGCTCCATTTGAACCACTTCACAACTGTCCTCCCAGGCTGCTCACCATCAAAACATCCTTTCTCGTGGCCATAACATTTGCCCTGTGGTGACCCCCATTTCATCTGGGACAGGCTGTCACTCTGCCCACCTTTGCTTCCCCGCAACCCTCTAAGGAAGAGGAAGAACTCCACCGACTGGTTCCAAAAAGAGCATTGCCGTTCTACCTTGACCAGACAAAAGAGTTTCAGGTGGACGACAAACGCTTTGTGAGATGTGAGAGCAAAGAAAGGTCAGGCAGCACGGAAACTAACCATTTCGCGCTGGGTCGTTCTCTGTATAAAGATCTGCTATGCCCTGGCTAAAAAAGCAGACTCCTGAGGCTTTACGAGCTCCTTCCTCCAGAGAAAAAGCAACACATCGTAAGCTTGTGGAGTCCCAGTCGTGGACGTCTGCCAGACAGCAACAAGGGCGTCCCTGCACACGTTTGCCAAACACTACTGCCTGGACAGTCAGGTCCCCAGAGACAGGCATTTCGCCCGTTTGGTCCTCCAGGACTTTCTATTTTAGAAAATGTGTCCGCAGTCCAATGCCAGGAGTACATGACTTGGGTATCGATTCAGAGGTAAGAATTCCACAGCTAGAAGTCTCTTTCAAATGAAAAAAGTTACTTACCTTTGGTAATGCATTACCTGGTAGAGACTATGGGCCTTGTTACAACCTTGACTGAGGGGTTTCCTCTATCACAAATGTGGCGAATATCCCATCCATCGTATTATGATCCCATTATATTCAATGGAGATTGTAATACGGCGGATGGGATATTCGTCACATGTGTGATGGAGGAAATCCCTCTGTCAAGGTTGTAATAAGGCCCTATATATAGCTGCAGATTCCTTACACCCACCCATGCATCCCTGCTCTGCGCACTCATTTGCTGGGGTCAGGGAGATCCCTTTCAGGGCCCTAGATTGGACACACATTTGTCAGTTTGATTCATGGCTCTGCGCTCCTGGCGTGGAAAGTCATGAAGAAAGTAACTGATGTCTGCGCGCCTGGGTGGCTCCTATATAGGTGACCTCGCTGTCACATCTGGAGTCGACAACGTCATGCGGAACTGAACAGTCACCTGGCTCCGTGCACAGGTCTATTGCTCAAACAAAAGTTTTTGGATCCACCCTGATGCCTGGGAACTTCAAAGGTAGAAAATCTGCAGCTAGATATAGGCCCTCATTTGGACCTTGGCGGTAAAAACCGCCTACCTCTGCGACAATGGCCGCCAAAGGACCCTCTCCGTGGCTACCAGCCATCCGCTGTATTATTACCACATCCAGATTTCCGCCAGAAGGATGGCGGAAATCCGGCTGTGGCCATGCCCGCAGATGGCGGTAAGGTGGCGCTGCTGCCGCCCTCAGCACCACGCAAGTAGACCACCGCCAGCCGTAATCTGAAAAATAATATTGCCTGTCGGTGTTCTGCTGGTGGACGCTGCTGCTGGCAGCAGCGCCTGTGCCGTCTCCTGCCGGAGGACCCCCTGTACACTGGTAAGTGGGTGCTTCGACAGGGGAGGGGAATGGGGGGTGTTGTGTGGGGGGGGAGTGTATGTCTGTGCGTGCGTGTATGCGGGTGTGTGTTGAGTGTTGTATGTGTGTACATGTCTGGAGGTGTGAGTGCATGTATGTTGAGTTGTGTGAATGCCTGTCTGCATGTATGGATGTAAGTGTGTGCAGATGTGTGTGTGAATGGATGTATGCATGCATGGATGAATGTGGGAATGGGTGTGTGTATGCGTGTGTGAAGGGAGGGGCGTGAATGAAGGAGGGAGTCTGGAGAGGAAGGGGGTGGGGTGAATCTGTGGAGGGGGAGGGGGTGGCGAAGACCTCTATCAGTGACAGGAAAGGTATTCCCTGTCACTGATAGTGCCTACTGCCATGGTTTTCGTGGCAGTAAGGAAGCCACGAAAACCATGGCGGTAGGTGGGGTCATGACCCCACAGGCGGTACAGTGACGGCCGCCGAGCTGGAGATTGATATCTCCAGCCCGGCGGCCATTACCGCCGTGGCGGTCTGTATGGTACAATGGAGGTTTGGCTATAGCCAAAAATGTCATATGGTGGAAAGTACCGCCAGCCTATTGGCAGTACTTTCCACCATATTACTGCTGACCGCGGGGTCATAATGACCCCCATAGTCTCTGCCAGATAATCCGTTACTGAAGGTAAGTAACTTGTTCAGTAGCGGCAGAACCCATCCGCCACCTGAGAAGCAACATGGAGAGGCATACCCTGCTCATCAGTAATGGCAAGCACTGCACTATCTTCAAGACTAGGTCAAACAAGGGCAGCCAGCATGACACCTGGCTGTTCATCCTCTCCGTATACCCATGCCGTTGCATACCTGCCCAGATTCGTGACTCTATTCTGAACCAGGTCATTTTTTCCTTTAGTTTGGCCCTTATGTCCCCCAATAGTTCACTATTTCTGTTTCCCGCTATGTCAGGTGGCGTTGTGTAGCAGGCGGTATGTTTTGAGATTGTGACTCGACGTATGTAGACTTTGAAGGACTCCCAGACAATTTCTCAACTGACCCCAGATTAGTACAGAAGCATTCATCAATAGCTTGAGCAAGTTCTTTGCGGAATGCAGCATCCAGTAGAGGGTACTGCAGAAATTACCAAGAGTATGCTGGAGGGTGCAGACCAGCCAGCTCTGGACCACCAACACTCCAGAGTGATCAGAATAAGTTTGCGATAAGTGTTTGCAGCGTCGGACCCGGGATGCCAGGCTGCGTGACACTAGCCAATAATCAATGTGAGTGTGTATGTCGTGGACGATAGAATAAGACGTATATCCTCTGCCTTTAGGGGAGTGATAGTGCCACACATAAAGTGATCAACAGTGTTCAGCTATGGCGGCCATAGCGTGAAACAAAGCTGAGGGCTGCCTAGGTGGGCCACTGGAGCGATCTAGATCCGAAGACAGGGCGAATTTGAAGTCACCGCCTCATGTATAGGGTAGTTCACTGCATTGTGCATGTCTGGTACGCAGTACGTAATAGAACCGTAACAGAACTTAATACTCCGTCAAATTATACTTTTAATAACCTGCAAATACTTAGTGTCCCCCACTAGCTTCCTGTATCTTGACACCGGAGCCATGCCAGACCCAAGTTAGAATGCTGCGCTCATGAGCTTTAAAGACTGCGCATATCAAACGCCCTTCATGCGTCTCTGGGTAAGCAGCCCACTACCCGGGCCAAGTGCATTTCCTGCAGAATAGCAACATCAATATTATAGTGCTGTAAATACAATACCACTTTATGGATCTTTCTGCCGTCATTCAGTCCTCTAATGTTACATGTAAGGAAATTTAGTAGTAATGAGCGCCCAATGGCATCTTCAGCAGCCACCCCTCTGTCAGTCATATCTGTGCTGCGTTATGGTATGAAGGCAATCCCAGTGCAAACCACATATATTGTGTTCAACCCTCGCCAATGCAATGGTAACAGTTGTGCATGTCCCAATCCACCCCCACCCACGCTGTGCTTCCAAAAAATGGCACAGCAGTAAAGGACCCTCCCTAGTCCCACCCTCAACCGCAAACATGAAACCCCAAGACAAACATTGTGGTACACACATGGGGTGCCTCCTGCACCGGTGGCATAAAGTCTGGAAATAAGGACATTTCAGCTCCCTCATATCGAAAGATCTGCAATTTCTGGGATCGACAAAGCAAGGCATCCCGGCCAAAGTAGTTGAGCAGTGTGGCAATAAAGTGGCAGGGCCGAGCCCTGGTCACCGGTCGCAATGCAAGTAAACAGTGGGCTCACTCTACCACAAAAATCTCGCCCCAGCATCTCAAAGAGCAGTCGCTCGACAATGTCTTACTCTTCGCAACTTTGGTTGATAACGCCAGACCTACAATGCGTAGATTGTTTTACCAGGAGCGAGCTTCCAAGTCCTCATCCTTGACCTTTAGTGCTAAAAGTGTCTTCTCCAGCTGTTTCTGAGTCCCCGAAGCAGAGACCTGCTTGTCCTCAACCTCCAACACTAGCCGCTTCACATGATCCAGACTCTCCTCATGTTTGTCAGTGTGCTCTAACATCATGTCAATCCGGTGGAGAGGAAGTCTATCTTCCCAACAGTCTTGGTGAGTGTAGGAAGCTGGCATGGTGTGTGGTGAGCACCTATGGTGTTATCACCTTATACCAGGTCGAGTTATCCCCTATTAGTGAGGTGTAGGCAGTGTCTAGGAAGCCAGGGCTCTCTAGAGGTAGCTGTGGATGAGCAGCCAAGACTTATCTAGGAGACATGCAAAGCTTATGCAATGCCACTATAGTCACACATTACTTACATACATGAAAGAACCACACAGTGTTAGAAAAGAACAAGTTACTTACCTCTGTTTACACCTTTTCTGGTGGATACACTAGTTACCTGTGGATTCCTCACCTAATGAATTCTCCCAATGCGCCAGCATTCAACTGAAATTTTATTCCCAGCTCTGCACGTCGATGACTCCCACGCAACTCGGTGCTGACGTCAGCATTCACCATATTCTACGTGCCTTTGAGGCGAACAAGTGATCCCTGACATCACATACTTGACATGACTACATCAATCAAAAATAATGCGCAATATTTAATCAAATAAAAACAGCAAAAATATACAAATATAAATATCATATATATATCCAATGAAATATAAATACACAACCTTATATACATACACCCTATGAAATCTTGGTATGACCAACCAGGCAGGAATCCACAGGTAGCTAGTGTATCCACCAGAAAAGGTTTTACCGAAGGTAAGTAACTTGTTCTTCTGATGGATACAACTACCTGTGGATTCCTCACCTAATGAATAGACTCTCAAAGCAGTACCGCACTCGGTGGCGGGTGCCTGAATGGTCACACCAAGAAATCCTTCAGCACGGACCGTGCAAAATGGCCATCCCTCCTAACCTCCGAGTCCAAGCAATAATGCTTTGCAAAAGTGTAGAGGAAACCCCAAGTTGCGGCCTTACAAATTTCATCCACAGGAACACCTCTAGCCAAGGCCGAAGAGGCCGACTTAGCCCTAGTGGAATGGGCTCTAATTCCAACAGGAGGAACCTTCTTTGCTAAGGAATAACATACTTTTATGCAAAAAAATTAGCCACCTGGACAGTGTTCTTTTGTGGACAGCCTTGCCTTTCCTCTTCCCCACGTAGCTAATGAAGAGCTGATCGTCCACCTGGAACTCTCTTGTTCTCTCGATGTAGAAACTTAAAGCTCTCCTCGGGTCAAGCAGATGCAGTCTCTCCTCCTCTTTTGATGGATGGGGAGGAGGGTAGAAAGACAAGAGCGTTATAGATTGTCCCAAATGGAAGGGTGTAACAACCTTTGGTAGGAAAGCCGCCCTGGTCCTCAGCACCACCTTGTCCGCATGAAAAGAAGTAAAAGGGGGTTTAACGCTAAGCGCTTGAAGTTCACTCACTCTCCTAGCCGACGTGATGGCTATGAGAAAAACAGTCTTTAATACCAAAAACCTTAATGGACATGAATGTAAAGGTTCAAACGACAAACCCATCAGTGAATGTAAGAACTAAATTCCAATCCCACTGAGGCATAATAAACGGAGTGGGAGGAAACCTATTGGTCAGACCCTTTAAGAACCCTATAACTATGGGGGACTTAAAGAGGGTTGATCAGGAAGGCACAGAAAGGCCGACAGAGAGCCCTTAACCATCGCAACTGCACAACCTCGCTGCGCCAAGGACAACGCAAACAATAAAATGTCCGATAAATGGGCCCGTAAAGGGATCAATTTGCTTCTCCCCACACCAAACAACAAATTTTGCCCATCTGCCAGCATAGATAGATTTGGTGGAGTGTCGCCTGGCCAATAAATAACGTCCACCACTTCTGGCGGGAGAGAAAAGGAACTCAGATTGCCCCATTCAATCTCCAGGCATGAAGTGCAGGCTCTGGAGGTGGGGGTGTGGAACCTGCCCCTGCGACTGTGAGAGGAGGTCTGCCCTGTGAGGGAGACAGAGCGGAGGGCACAGTGAGAGTTGGAGGAGGTCTATGTACCACACCCTTCTTGGCCGATCCAGAGCTATTAAGATGACTTGGGCCCGGTCTTGGCGAATCTTCCTCAGAACCCGAGGAATCAATGGTATGGGGGGGAACGCGTAAAGCAACTTGCTGTACCAGGACATCTAAACGCTCCTTGCACCACATACTGTAGGCTGCAGAACAACGGACAGCGCGCGTTCTCCCGAGTGGCAAAGAGGTCTACCTGAGTGAATCCCTACATCCGGAAGATGTGAAGGACCAGGTCTGGATGGAGACGCCACTCGTGATCGACCGAAAAGTGCTGACTGCGACTGTCCGCACGTATGTTCAGAACTCTGGCCAGATGGTTTGCTACTATGCAAATCTGGACCAGAGCCGCAGAGCCTCTCTGCAAAGAAGGTACGACCCTACTCCTCCCTGCTTGTTGATGTACCGCATCGCAGTAGTGTTGTCTGTCAGGACCTGAACCGACTGACCGCAAAGGAAAGGGAGGAAAGCCTTGAGAGCCAAACGTCTTGCCCGCAATTCTAACATATTGATATGAAACATCTGTTCCACTGGAGACCAATGACCTTTGACCTCCAGGTCCCCCAGATCAGCTCCCCAACCTAGAGTGGAGGCATCCGTTATAACCGTGGCCACTGGTGGTGGTAGCGAAAACTGCCTTTCTTGGGAAAGGTTGCCGTCCACCGCCCACCACCGTGGATCCGCTGCAGTGTCTCTGAAGATCTTTATCAAGACTCCTCGAGATCCCCTCTGTGCTGAAACCACTGCCTGTGGAGGCACCACTGAAGAGCCCTCATGTGCCAGCATGCATGAATGACCAGAATAATGCATGAATTGAACAAACCGAGCAGACGAAGGTCCTTGAGGACTGGAACAACCGCTCCACTTTGAAACATTGGAATCAACGCCTGAATGTCCTGAATCCGCTGAGGCGGAGGATAGGCCCGATTCAATGTTGTGTCCAGAACTGCCCCTATGAACCGAAGGCATTGAGAGGGCTCCAGGTGAGATTTGGGCATGTTTACCGAAAACCCCAGATGGAACAACAACTAGGTTGTCATCTGCAAGTGATGCAGCACAAGCCCCCGAGACTTGGCTTTGATCAACCAATCGTCCAGGTAAAAGAATACCGATATTCCCTTCCTCCTGAGATTTGCTGCAACCACCACCATCACCTTCGTTGAAGACTTGAGGTGCTGAAGTAAGACCAAAAGGAAGGACCGCAAACTGGTAGTGTTTCAACCCTACCACAAACCGGAGATACTTCCTGTGCAACTTCAGAATAGGGATATGAAAGTAAGCATCATGTAAGTCGACAGACACCATCCGATCTTCTTTGTTCAACGCCAGAAGCACCTGCGCCAGGGTTAGCATTTGGAATTTCTCCTGTTTGAGGAACCAATTCAAAACCCTCAGGTCCAGGACCGGCCTCAAACGACCATCCTTCTTGGGGATCAGGAAATATCTTGAATAACAAACCCTGACCCCTTTCCTGCTCTGGAACCAACTCCACTGCACCTTTCGATAAAAGGACTAGAAGTTTCTGCTGCAACAACAGGAGATGGTCTTCTGTGCAACGGATGGACGGGGAGGGATTGGAGGAGGAAACTCCCAAAAATGAAGGGCATAACCTTTCCCCAAAGTATTGAGGACCAAGGAGTCCGATGTGATCAACTCCCACATGCGGAGAAAATGAAACAACCTTCCCCCTACAGGAGAAGCATGGGATGCAATGGATGGAGGACTAAGGCTGCTTTCCCTGTTGCCCCCCCCCCCCCCCCCCCCCCCGGAGGATGAGGAAGAGGCAGGGTGCTGCTGGGTGGCCCCTCTCGCTCTAACCCTAATCCACCCTCTATAGGACCTATAGGGAAGGCTAGATGGTTGTTGGCCTGCCGGTATGGATCTCCCCCGAAAGGAAGTTCCTCGTCCAAATCCCCTGAATCTTCTAAAAGACCTGAACGGGGTGGTTGTAGAAGCCTGCTGGCCTAGGGACTTGGCAGTAGCCCTGCTCTCCTTAATGCGCTCTAAAGCAGAGTCAGCTTTGGAACCAAACAACTTGTCCCCATCAATTGGCAAGTCCAACAGGGTCGTCTGTACATCTGTCGAAAATCCAGAAGACTTCAACCATGCATGTCTCCTGGTGACAATGGATGTGCCCATTGCCCTGGCCACTGAGTCTGACGTATCCAGCCCGACTGAATAACCTGAGTCGCTGCCGATTGAGCATCAGACAGGAGACCCCACATACCCTGAGGCAAATCAGGTAGCACAGCCTTGGCCGCATCCATCAGGGCATGAATATACCTGCCCAAAACACAAGTGGCATTTGCAGACTTTAGGGTCATACTGCACGACGAAAAAATCTTCTTGGAAGACTGCTCCATCCTTTTCTACTCCTTGTCTGATGGAGCCCCAGGGAAGGAACCAGGAGACGAACGCGAGGAGCACGTTGCCTGAACCACCAAACTCTCCGGAGTCGGATGCCGAGATAGGAATACAGGGCTTTTAGGAGCCACTCTATATCTTCTCGCCACCGATCTGCTTACATCAGTCAAAGATACAGGTTTCCTCCAGACTTCCAGGATTGATTCTGTAAGAGCCTCTTTGAACGGAAGGAGTGGTTCCACAGCAGCCAAAGGCAGATGCAAGACTCCCGTCAGAATGTTCATCTTTATCTCAGCTGCCGGTAGCGGAAGGTCCAGAAAGTCCGCCGCCTTCCTTATCACCATATGGAACAAGGCAGCCTCCTCAGTAAATTCCCTAGGAGAGGCTAAATCCTACTCAGGGAAAGTATAGAGACCACTCACAGAGTCCAAACCCTGGAAGCCCCCCAGGGGCTCAGCGATATCTCCTTCCTCCAGGAGCTGCCTTCTATACTCTTGCTCCTCCAAAAGCCTCAGAGTCCTTCTTCTTGAGCGCAGCCTGGCCTCTATCCTCGGCGTCGACATAGAATTGGCCACCGTCGTCGACCTCGGCTGACGTGGCTCAGGAGACACACCCCGGTCTCCAGATTCGTCCGACGGCAGATCCATCGGCGCCATGGATAAACGGGATCTCTTTCCCAGCGTTTTTTGACATGAACCACACTCCTCCACATCATGCTCTGAACTCAAACACCACAGGCAGTCATTATGCGGGTCCGTCACCGACATACGACCACTGCACTCTCTCAAAAGGCTTGAATCCTGATTTATGAGGTGGAGACATTTTAACAAAGTAACACCTTCGAGAAACAGTAGCTCCCCAAGAGCCAGGAGAAAAACTGTTATGCTTCGAAATCACGGAAAAAAGATAAACTGACGTCAGCTCGCCGACGAGGTCCTCTTATTGCCACAATGACATCAGACGGAGTCGGGCAATAGTGACGTCCTCATCGAAGTGCAGAGCTGGGAAGAAAATTTCCGTTGAATGCTGGCGCATTGGGATAATTCACTAAGTGAGGAATCCACAGGTAGTTGTATCCATCAGATATAAAAGTACTTTATTGTAGTAACACAAATACTACAATACTGAAGAGACAATCCCTCAACTAGAGGTAAGTAAACACACTATTATATAATCATTAGCAATCAGTAAATTGCATAGAAAGCAATAAGCATTGCTAAAAAAATAACAAATAGTGAGGGCCCTAAGGGAGGCCCAAACCATAGACAGAAAAACTGGAGTGTGAAAGGCAGTCCCCCACCCATTCAAGTGGAATCTGTAGAAGGGAGCTGAAGGAACTAGGAACCCCAAGAGGTGAGTACCAGAGTGACTCCCCCAGTGACGAGGAGAGCAGAGATAAGTACGTACTTGGTTTTCCCCAAAACCCACCAAGAGGCCTTGGAAAAGGATTATGAAAGACCCAACCAAGACTGGAAGAACCAAAAGGTAGATCCTGACAGAAGAGGACCTGCAAAGGAAGGGGACCAAGTCCAGTTCACATTGGAGTGTCTAATGGTGGCAGGAGCCACTACCCACCCTTCTGTGGATGCAGAACCAGGACGACGGTGCACGGAGATGAGAAGTGCCAGAAGTGATGCAAGTGATGGCCCATATCAGCAGCAGAAATGCAGTCGGTTAGTGGTGCTGGAAAATCACCAACAGGCCTTGGCAAATGCAAGAGACAGAGAAGAAGGTTTGCAAGGCTGATGAGGACCATCAAGATCCATGGGACTCGACCCAAGGAGGGGAGTCCTAGGTGACCCTCAGCATCTGGGGGAGTAACAAGGAGAGGAGGCAGCCCCTACAGGCAACCCACTGGCAGCAGGTACAGGAGTCGCAGTGAGGCCCACTCAGCACACCTGGAGGAGTGTCTCATGTCTCTGAAGCAGCAGGCAGGGGACTGTGCGTTACAGGAAGAAGTGCTGGAGGCCGGGGCTACACGGAGCCTGAAAATTCCTTGAAGGAGGGACAAACAAGCCTTGGTGTAGCTGCAAGAGTTGCAGTGTACAGGGATACTTTCCTGCAAGGAGAGGCAAGGGCTTACCGTCTCCCAAGTTAGACAGCTGGTAGAGAGGACCAAAGGAACCACTCCAGCCCACCACCTGTGATGCAGGATCCACGCAGCTCCGGAGGAGAGAAGATCCATGCAGCTGGTCATTGTTGCAGTTGGTGTCTGTGGATGCAGGGGAGTGACTCCTTCACTCGAAGGGAGATTCCTTCTTAGTTCTTGTGCAGGCTGAAGACTCGCCACCCTCAGAGGATGCACAGCCAGGAAAATGTTGAAGTTGTTGGAATGAGCCAGAGAAACAATGTTGCAGAGCGGAGTAGTCACTGAAGTTGCAGATTGTCGATTCCTGGAGGGTCAGTTGCAATCCCAGAAGTCAGAAGATGAAGTAAATGATGCAGAGGAGCCCTGCTGGAATCTTGCACGTCAAATCTGAGGACCTACCCAAGTGGGAGTACCCAAATAGCCCAGAAGGGGGGATTGGTCACCTAGCAGGGTGGCACAATACATGCTGCAGCCCATGGGGAACCCCTGGTGCCCCAATGCGTATCTATATACTGGGGACTTATGAGGGCACCAGTATACCGTTGTGGGGTGTGCAAAGTCCTAAGCAGCCAAATTTAGAGTAAGAGAGCACAATCACTGGAGTCCTGCTTAGCAGGATACCAGTGACAAAATTCAAAACAAACTGAGAGCCATCAAAAAGTGGGGGTAACCATGCCAAAAAGGGGGTACTTTCCTACAATGAGGCTAAGCTGCAGGACCATCAAGATTTGGCATAGTTCTCCATCCATCTCCGGTGCTGAGACATCAGGGCCTACCTCAGGCACAGATGTATCTTTGTTGCATGGCCAGGAAGTTTTACACGACTCAAACTGCACCTTTGGCTGTGAGTTTGTCTGCTTTGCCCATTGCACACAATAATGGGGAGTCCGCAGCTGAGGTCAGAAGCAGTGGCTGTAGGTTTATTTACACAGTTCAGTTCAGCCATTGAAATACCCCTCTTCAGAAAAAGACGTGGCACAAATGCCACATACCCTGCCAGACGGAGACATGGGCATTAGTGCGCATGTTCTCAAAGGTTCTACTGCCTTGACAGCCAGGTCTGATGGGAAGAACATGTCACCCATTCAGTGCTGCAGGACTTTTTGGTCTGATATTGCTCCACAGATCCTCCACCTTGGGAAGATACTGATTTGGTATCTATTCTAAAGATAAGTAATCTGCTCTTCCTGGTGGATACTGTGTCACACTGCAGATTTCTCTTTGCCCTCCCTGATCTCTGTAATGTGAAGAGGTCTGTTTTTACCATCTAAGAGGGTTTGAAATAAGAGATTTGGAAGCCAAAAATTAATTTAAATTCAATAGGTATAAATTAATCTATTATTCTCAACGATCACAGTTCTGATTAAAATGGAACTAGTCAAAATGTGGAACATGTGAAATCAGTGTGGTGTCAATGAGATCTTTATATAGTGACAGTTTTGGTCCGTTCCCATGACATACATTTGGTCCACCCACAACACAGGGAGAACAGCATTTCAAATGTGGGAAAGCAGTATGGTAAGACTTTGTTTATTGGCTGGAAGTGCTAGAATTTGCAGTTCTTCTCTTTGGACTAACTTTTCAAATATTTACAAAACTGATGGGGGTGGTAGTAGCCAGATCATTAATTTCTACCCATACCTAAGTAACTGGTACCTGAAGGCTAACTTGTCTAAAGATGGATAATCAGGATAATCTGTCTTTTACATGTCTCCCTTTTGTTCAGTGTTGGGTTTTTCACAAATCATAAAAAATCCTGCTTAATATGTGAAAAACACATTAGTCCTTGTTCACAAATATTTGACTGGCAGTAGGTGTGGCTTGCTCTTGAATTCTAAAACTAAGAAGGGAATCCTCCAGTCTATATATTGAGTTCCTGGAGTAGTGCCCACACCAATGCAACAAACCTTTAGGAATCCGACAGATCCAATTAAAAAGGGTGTCCTGGATCCTTGCCAGATGCAGTGGTTCCCAACCCAGGAAAGGTTATTTAGTACATACGACATCAAAGAGAAATTCTGTATAGAAACTTTTCAGCTGGCTGGGTCCGTTTTTGGACTGTTCAGCTTAATAACGGCATGCATCTATCTAGCTGTCCAGCTTGTTCGAATAGGCTTTACACTGACAGTGGAACCAATTTTATGACTTTCATTTTAAAGCCTTGCTACTTAGGTCTCATGCATGAGGGACTGTTACATTCAATCTGTTCAAAGGAGAACCATTCCCACTTCCTTGGCCAAATGTAATAGTAATAATGGTTGCATCCCTGCAGGACTGCTCATCCGGGGTATTTGATCTTCATTGCTCAGTTGGCCAGTGAGGACTGTATGTTTCACATTAACCTCCTAGAGCTTTGAGGGGTGAAAATGGTCTGGGATGTCTATCTTTCTCAGCTATAAGGGAAAGAGAATTGTGTATTGATATGTTGCATGACCAAAACACATTCTTAGAAAACAAGGAGGAGTAGATTATCGCCCTCTTTCTCAAGAAGCTATGGAGCACCATCATGGGCCGTAGAAAGAGAAATTAAGTTTGTCAGCCTGTCATCTGCTTGGAAAGGAGAATTTTATAGCAGATTATCTCAGCAGGATGAACCCTCTCTGCCTCTTCCATGCAATCCCCTCTTCTGCCTTCCCAACAGCCCCACTACATTAGCCAGTACTTCACAAGTCTGCAGTGATATTGATAGCACTCTGCTGAGCCAGAGATCTGTGTTAGCTTGTTCTGCAGTCCCTGTCACCTTCTTCTTTGGAAACACTCCCTCTCACAGGGCCAGGGTCAGGTTCTTCATCGCAGCCTGGCAGATCGCAGTTTGTGTGCATAGACATAAGTGGTTAGCTGTTGTGTCTTGTGACCTCTCAGAGGTGGTCCTTGATGTTCTGCTGTCAGGTAGGTTGCCCGCTATGAAAGGGTTATATTCCATCAGATGAGCTGGTGTTGGTTTCTGGTGTTGCCATAAACTACTGAACCAACTACATGTGAGCCCGTCACTCATTTTGCAGTTTGCTGTACCCCTAGTGTGGAATGGTCTGTGCATTTATACAGTAATGAGTTATATTGTCAATATCTTATTTTTGCCCTTACACACCCGAGGATTATTCCCTTTTCTTGGTGCCTCTCATTCATCAATTTTTTAGGGAGTCTGTAAAATAAATTTACACTGGCACCTTTTCAGTTAACTTGTTGCTGACACTTGGGTCAGCCAGTCATTCATTTGCTTTAATGTGACATGAAGTGGAAACCTCCTTCCTCTTCACTGTTACATCTGCTAGATGGGTAAGTGAGCTTCAGGACCCTTGGTCTTGTCCTTCCTTCTTTGTGTTTTACAAGGACAAAGTCATTCTTAGAGTCACTCTTTCTTTCTTTCAAAGATTGCTGAAGCTTGCTCATTTGTAGTGTAGGATAGTACCATCTTTCTTGGCATGTTACTGCCAATTTCTGCCTGTTTGTCAGTATGTTTTGCCTGTCTCACTGGAATCCTGCTAGCTAGGACCCCAGTGCTCATAGTTTGTGGCCTATGTGTGTGTTGTCAATAGGGTTAACTGTGTCACTGAAGTTCTGCTAACCAGAACTTCAGTGCTTATGCTCTCTCTACTTAGCAAATTTGTCACTATAGTTTAGTGACCCCATATTCCAATTCTAATTGGCACATTGGACCCCCCCTTATAAGTCCCTAGTATATGGCACCTAGGTACCCAGGGCATTGGGGTTCCAGGAGATCCTTATGGGCTGCAGCATTTCTTTTGTCACCCATAAGGAGCTCAGACAAACCTTTCTTCGGGACTGCCACTGCAGCCTGAGTGAAATACTACACACACTATTTCACAGCCGTTTTCACTGCACTTAAGTAACTTATAAGTCACCTATATGTCTAACCTTCATTTACTGAAGGCTAGGTGCAAAGTTACTATGTGTGAGGGTACCCTTGCACTAGCAAATGTGCCCCCACGTTATCCAGGGCCAATTCATGAGTACAGGGATACCATTACACCCGTGCACTACATATATGTCAATACATATATGTAGCGCCACAATGGTAACTCTGAATATAGCCATGTGAGGTATCTAAGATCATGGAATTGCCCCCATTCCAAATCTGGTATTGGGAGGCCAATCCCATGCATCCTGGAAGCCCCACCATGGACCCCCAGTACTGCCATAGCAGCGCTCTGAGGTTTCTAATGCAGCCCCAGCTGCTGCCACGTCAGAGACTGGTTTCTGCCCTCCTGGGGACTGAGCAGCTCAATCCTAGGAAGGCAGAACAATGCATTTCCTTTGGGAGGAGGGTGTTACACCCTCTCCCTTTGGAAATAGGTGTTACAGGCGGCTTGGGAGGGGTAGCCTCTCGGAGCCTCTGGAAATGCTTTGAAGGGCACAGCTGGTGCCCACCTTGCATAAGCCAGTTTACACCGGTTCAGGGACCCCCAGTCCCTGCTCTGGCGCGGAACTGGACAAAGGAAAGGGGAGTGACCTCTCCCCTGTCCATCACCACCCCAGGGGTGGTGCCCAGAGCTCCTCCAGTGTGTCCCTGGCGTTAGCCAGTTTTGGATTCCAAGGTGTGGGGACACTCCGGAGGCCTCTGAGTGGCCAGTGCCAGCAGTTGACTTCAGAGACTCCTCCTGATAGGTGCAGTATGTAGCCAATCCACCTCTCAGGGCTATTTAGGGTCTCTCCTCTAGGTGTTCCTCAGATTCAGCTTGTACGACTCCTCGGGGAATCCTCTGCATCATCTGCTACAGCTTCTGACCATCGGATCAACCACAGACTGCTCCAGGAACCGCTGTAACTGCAACAAAGTATCCAGGACGACTCCTGTGACCTGCAACTTCAGCTCCAGCCAGCATTTGCAATAGTTTCTAAGGTGTGCATGCTCTCAGGACTGCCTGTCTTCATCTTGCACCAGAAAAATTGGAGGAATCTCTCATTGAGTGACGGAGTCACTTCCCTGCATCTGCAGGCACCCTTCTGTGACGACGACGGGTACTCTGGGACTCCTCTCCTGACGACGAGCATGCTCCCTGGAACACAGGTGGTGGACAGATGTGACCCAGACTGTCCTAAGGTCCAGCTGTCCAAATTTGGTGGCGGGAAGAGTTTGCCTCCCCATGCTGCAACAGTACCCCTGTGCACCGCATCTTCTCCAGCTCCTTGGGCTTCTGTGCACTTCTTCCAAGAATCCTCCATGCACTGAGAGTTCAGGTCCCCAGCACTCCATCCTGTGACGCACAACTCGCTAAGTTGTTCTACGGTGGCGTGGGACCTTCCTTTGTAGTGCTGCGATGACCGCACTTTACATCTTTGTCTCTGTGTTCTGGGACTCCCGTGGGTGCTGCCAAGACTTCTTTGTGCTCTCTGAAGTGCTGAGAGCCCACTCTGCCTCCTCAGTCTGAGTTGAGACCGCCAGGTCCCTACTGGGTACAGGCAGCTCCATCCTGACGCTGACCGCATACTTGCGTGAACCAAGGGGTGTTGGGCAGAATCCAGCGACGCAAACAGCCTGCATCCAACAACTCGACGTGGGACATCACCTGCACCAAGCAGGAACCCGCAGCCATCTTCTTCGGTGCTCTTCTGTACCCTTCTTCTAGCCAGAGAATCCACTTTTGCTCCATCTTCTAGGTTGGCAGGGGCTCCTGTCCTTCCTGGACTCTTCTTCGACTTCTGGACCTGGTCTCCTCTCTCCACAGGTCTTCAGGTCCAGTAATCCATTGTTTGTTGATTGCAGTCTTGCTTAGTTCTTGAAAAATCTCTTATCACGACTTGTAGTGTGTCATGAGAAAACTTGCTGTACTTCACTCCTATTTTCCTGGGCTCTGGGGTGGGGTACTTTACTTACCTTTGGTGTGTTCCTACACTCCCAGCACCCCTCTACACACTACACTTGCCTAGGGGAGAATTCATGATTTGCATTCCACTATTTTAGTATATGGTTTGTGTTGCCCCAAGGTCCATTGCAATCTATTGCATTTTCTACTGGTTGAACTATTCTCTGACTGTTTACTTACCTGATTTTGGTTACTAGTGTATATATTGTTGTAAGGAAATGCCTCCGTGGCATGGTTACCCCCTAACGTTTTGCCTTTGCTGATGCTAAGTTTTGATTGAAAGTGTGCTGGGACCCTGCTAACCAGGCCCCAGCACCAGTGTTTTTTCCCTAAACTGTACCTTTGTCTCCACAACTGGCACAACCCTGGCACCCAGGTAAGTCCCTTGTAACTGGTACCCCTGGTACCATGGCCCTGATGCCAGGGAAGGTCTCTAAGGGCTGCAGCATGTCTTACGCCACCCTGGGGACCCTTCACTCAGCACATGCACACTGCCTCACAGCTTGTGTGTGCTTGTGGGGAGAAAAAGACTAAGTCGACATGGCACTCCCCTCAGAGTGCCAGGCCAACCTCTCACTGCCGTGGCATAGGTAAGTCACCCTCTAGAAGGCCTCACAGCCCTAAGGCAGGGTGCACTATACCACAGGTGAAGGCATATGTGCATGAGCACTATGCCCCTACAGTGTCTAAGTAAAACTTCAGACATTGTAAGTGCAGGGTAGCCATAAGAGTATATGGTCTGGGAGTTTGTAAACCACAAACTCCACAGTTCCATAATGGCTACACTGAAAACTGGGAAGTTTGGTATCAAACTTCTCAGCACAATAAATGCACACTGATGCCAGTGTGCAATTTATTTTAACACACACCCAGAGGGCATCTTAGTGATGTCCCCTGAATACCAATCCGACTTCTAGTGTAGGCTGACCAGTTCCTGCCAGCCTGCCACACACCAGACATGTTGCTGGCCACATGGGGAGAGTGCCTTTGTCACTCTGTGGCTAGGACCAAGCCTGTGCTGGGTGGAGGTGCTTCTCACCTCCCCCTGCAGGAACTGTAACACCCGGTGGTGAGCCTCACCCCTTTTGTTACAGCGCCCCAGGGCATCCCAGCTAGTGGAGATGCCCGACCCTCCGGCCACTGCCCCCACTTTTGGCGGCAAGGCTGGAGGAGATAATGAGAAAAACAAGGAGGAGTCACACACCAGTCAGGACAACCCCTAAGGTGTCCTGAGCTGAGGTGACCCCTGCCTTTAGAAATCCTCCATCTTAAGTTTGGAGGATTCCCCCAAAAGGATTAGGGATGTGCCCCCCCCTCCCATACAGAGGAGGCATAAAGAGGGTGTAGCCACCCTTAGGGACAGTAGCCACCCTCAAGGACAGTAGCCATTGGCAACTGCCCTCCCAGACCTAAACACCCCCCTAAATTCAGCACCCCAGAACCTAGGAAACTAGATTCCTGCAACCTGAAGAAACAAGAAGGATTGCTGACCTACAAGCCTGCAGAGAAGGAGGAAGACGACAACTGCTTTGGCCCCAACCCTACCGGCCTGTCTCCAACTTCGAAAACCTGCAACCAGCGACGCATCCGACAGGGACCAGCGACCTCTGAAGCCTCAGAGGACTGCCCTGGACTAAAGGACCAAGAAACTCCAGTGAGCAGCGGCCCTGCTCAAAACCAGCTACTTCTTTGCAACAAAGAAGCAACTTCCAAAGACTGCATGTTTCCCGCTGGAAGCGTGAGACTTCTCACTCTGCACCCAACGCCCCCGGCTCGAGAGTCAGAGAACCAACACCCCAGGGAGGACACCCCGGAGGCTGCGAGCCCGTAAGTAACCAGAGACGACCCCCCTGAACCCCCACAGTGATGCCTGCAGAGAGAATCCAGAGGGTCCCCCTGACCGCGACTGCCTGTAACAAGGGACCCGACGCCTGGAACCAACACTGCACCCGCAGTCCCCAGGACTTGAAGGAACTGAACCTCAGCGCAGGAGTGACACCCAGGCGACCCTCTGCCTAGCCCAGGTGGTGGCTGTGCCGAGAAGCTCCCCGTGTGCCTGCCTGCACCGCTAGAGTGATCCCCGTGTCCCTCCATTGTTTTCTACCTGAAACCTGACGCCTGCTTTGCACACTGCACCCGGCCACCCCTGTGCCGCTGAGGGTGTGTTTTGTGCGCCCACTTGTGTGTCTCCCTCCCCCCCCCCAGTGCTCTACAAACCCCCCCTGGTATGCCCCCGAGGACACAGGTACTTACCTGCTGGCAGACTGGAACCGGAGCACCTCTGTTCTCCATAGGCACCTATTTGTTTTGGACACCTCTTTGACCTCTGCACCTGACTGGCCCTGAGCTGCTGGTGTGGTAACTTTGGGGTTGCCTTGAACCCCGAACAGTGTGTGTCCTATGCTCCTGAACTGACACTTGTAAGTATTTTACTTACCTCCTAATCTAACCTTTACTTACCTCCCCCAGGAACTGTTGATTTTTGCACTGTGTCCACGTTGAAAATAGCTTATTGCCATTTTTACAAAGATTGTATATGATATTGCTTTTATTCAAAGTTCCTAAAGTATCTAAGTGAAGTACCTTGCATTTAAAGTGTTTACTGCAAATCTTGAACCTGTGGTTCTTAAAATAAATTAAGAAAATCTATTTTTTCAATATAAAAACCTATTGGCCTGGATTAAGTCTTTGAGTGTGTGTTCCTCATTTATTGCCTGTGTGTGTACAACAAATGCTTAACACTACCCTCTGATAAGCCTACTGCTCGACCACACTACCACAAAATAGAGCATTAGAATTGCCACTATCTTACCTCTAAGGGGAACTCTTGGACTCTGAGCACACTATTTCTTACTTTGAAATAGCATACACAGAGCCAACTTCCTACAATTGTGTATAATACTTACCTCCAGAAGCAGTATTGCCTCTAAGATATGTTTGGCTTTGTGTCACAAAAATAAAGTGCCTTTATTTTTGTTAACACTGAATATTGTCTTTTATTGTGTATAAGTACTGTGTAACTATAGTGGTATTGCAGGAGCTCTGCATGTCTCCTAGTTCAGCCTAAGCTGCTCTGCTACAGCTACCTCTAGACAGCCTAAGTTGCTAGTATACTGCCTACATTTCACTAATAAGGGAAAACTGGACCTGATATAAGCTGTAAGTACCTTAGGTACCCACTACAATCCAGGCCAGCCTCCTACATTTAGTATCCTCACTTTCTGTACCTCTTGGACTTTGCGGTTCACCTGCCAGGGGCTCCGGTTTATGGAGTTTCGTTGTGTCAGTACTGAAACCAAGTTACTCCTATGGTCCTCATCCTCTTCTTTGCCTCGGTGGTTGTAATGGAGCAACGTATTCTATGCAAACCTGTGGCAGTCGGCCAGGGATTTCCTCTGGATCTTCTGCTGGTTATACCTAATGGATAAGAATGGTCTGCTATTGGCATGCACGCTAGCTGCTGTGCAAGAAGAGGGTGGCTGATAAATTACCCAGAAGAATGACTTCAGTGCTCTTGGCAGTTTATATTCTATTGGTTGCTGAATGCTAATGTTAGAAATTGGACCAAGCAAGACCCACAATCCTAGTCAGGGTAAATCAGCAATACACTCTAAATAACCTGTGCTTACCCTTTGGTAGCTTGACACAGAGCAGTCAGGTTAAACTGACGAGGCAATGTGTAAAGTATTTGTGCATCACTTCAAAACACTAACACAGTTAAAACTCCACACCTGGTTAGAAAAAAATGGATCTTAATTTAATGAACAAAACAAAACAAAAACAACAAAAATCCAATGAGGCGAAGTTGAGATATTAGTTTTTAAAGATTAAAATACAATATAGTACTTAAAAGCCCAACTGGGGCTATCCGGTTCCTCTAGACTGGGTTAAATCCAAAACCTCGGGCCGACCGCAATGGATCACATGTTGTATACAGTTCCAAATAACTCCAGCTGAAGTTTTACCTTCTGAAGAATTGAGCCAAGAGTCCCGTTCATGGGGAAGAAGTTTGTGTGGAGCAAGAAGAACGTTGCTTGTCCGTGGGTACAAGGAGTCAGCTGGGTGTTGCAGACCGGCAGACTGGAGCCTCATGGTCATGAAAGCTGATGCTTGCTGTGCGAAGAGACAAATTTGCGACGGCTCACGGTGATTCTTTAAAGGAGTGGCACAGTTCTGGTGTAAGCTGGCCCATTTGCAAAAGGCCCAAAAGCTTGATTTCTGGAGCCAAAAAACCCTTTCAAGAGCCCAGGACTAGAGTCATCTCTTCGGTCTCAGGAGCTGGTTGGAAACAGGTCCAGAAGCCTTAACAGGTGAGGAACAAAGGGCTAAGAGTAGGAAAATGCAAACTTTCTATAAGTGTCATTTTCAAAATTGTAACAAAAAATCCAGCTTTATAATTAAAGGGGATTTCCTATTACCGTTCCATAGGTACTAAACATGACATAGCTACTTCTTCTCATTTAAAAATTACAGCTTATTAAATGTAATAAGGAATCTCCAGTGTTAACCTATGAGAGAAGTAAGCCTCAAAGTAGTGAAAAATTAATTTTGGAATTTGTGATTAGCAAGCATGTAAAACTTAAAAGTACATGTCCTACCTTTTAGCTTTTAGTTACATAACACCCTGCCCTATGGGCTACCTAGGGCCTAGCGTAGGAATGACTTGTATGTAATAAAAGGGGAGCTTAAGGCTAGACAAGAGGTTTTAAATGCCAAGTTGACATGGCAGTGTGTAAGGAAATGCCTCCTTGGCATGGTTACCCCCTGACATTTTGCCTTTGCTGATGCCAAGTTATGATTTGAAAGTGTGCTGAGGCCTGCTAACCAGGCCCCAACACCAGTGTTCTTTCCACTGTTCTTAACCTGTACCTTTGTTTCCACAATTGGCACACCCTGGCATTCAGGTAAGTCCCTTGTAACTGGTACCCCTGGTACCAAGGGCCCTGATGCCAGGGAAGGTCTTTAAGGGCTGCAGCATGTCATGCCACCCTGGAGACCCCTCACTCAGCACAGACACACTGCTTGCCAGCTTGTGTGTGCTGGTGGGGATAAAATGACTAAGTCGACATGGCACTCCCCTCAGGGTGCCATGCCAACCTCACACTGCCTATAGGTATAGATAAGTCACCCCACTAGCAGGCCTTACAGCCCTAAGGCAGGGTGCACTATACCATAGGTGAGGGCATAAGTGCATGAGCACTATGCCCCTACCTTAGACATTGTAAGTGCAGGGTAGCCATAAGAGTATATGGTCTGGGAGTCTGTCATGCACGAACTCCACAGCACCATAATGGCTACACTGAAAACTGTGAAGTTTGGTATCTCAGCACAATAAATGCACACTGATGCCAGTGTACATTTTATTGTAAAATACACCTCAGGGGGCATCTTAGTGATGCCCCCTGAAACCATACCGACCACCAGTGTGGGCTGACTAGTTTTAGCAGCCTGCCACACACCAGACATGTTGCTGGCCACATGGGGAGAGTGCCTTTGTCACTCTGTGGCTAGTAACAAAGCCTGTACTGGGTGGAGGTGCTTCTCACCTCCCCCTGCAGGAACTGTAACACCTGGCGGTTAGCCTCAAAGGCTCACCCCCTTTGTTACAGCACCCCAGGGCACTCCAGCTAGTGGAGTTGCCCGACCCCTCCGGCCACGGCCCCACTTTTGGGGGCAAGGCCGGAGGAGATAATGAGAAAAACAAGGAGGAGTCACTAGCCAGTCAGGACAGCCCCTAAGGTGTCCTGAGCTGAGGTGACTCTGACTTTTAGAAATCCTCCACCTTGCAGAAGGAGGATTCCCCCAATAGGATTAGGGATGTGCCCCCCTCCCCGCAGGGAGGAGGCACAAAGAGGGTGTAGCCACCCTCAGGGCTAGTAGCCATTGGCTACTAACCCCCCAGACCTAAACACACCCCTAAATCGAGTATTTAGGGGCTCCCAGAACACAGCAAGATAGATTCCTGCAACCTAAGACAAATAAGGACTGCTGACCTGAAAGCCCTGCAGAGAAGACGGAGACACCAACTGCTTTGGCCCCAGCTCTACCGGCCTGTCTCCCCACTTCAAGAAAAACTGCAACAGCGATGCGTTCCACAGGGTCCAGCGACCCCTGAAGCCTCAGAGGACTACCCTGCATCTAAAAGGACCAAGAACTCCTGTGGACAGCGGCTCTGCTCCACGGAAAAAGCATCTTTGCAACAAAGAAGCAACTTTGAAAGAACACAGGTTTCCTGCCGGAAGCGTGAGACTTTGCACTCTGCACCCAACGCCCCCGGCTCGACTTGTGGAGAACCAACACTACAGGAAGGACTCCCCGGCGACTGTGAGCCCGTGAGTAGCCAGAGTTGACCCCCCTGAGCCCCCACAGGGACACCTGCAGAGGGAATCCAGAGGCTCCCCCTGACTGTGACTGCCTGCTTCAAAGAACCCGACGCCTGGTAAGGACACTGCACCCGAAGCCCCCAGGACCTGAAGGATCCGACCTCCAGTGCAGGAGCGACCCCCAGGTGGCCCTCTCCCTTGCCCAGGTGGTGGCTACCCCGAGGAGCCCCCCCTTGCCTGCCTGCATCGCTGAAGAGACCCCTAGGTCTCCCATTGGACTACATTGCAAACCCGACGCCTGTTTGCACACTGCACCCGGCCGCCCCCGTGCCGCTGAGGGTGTACTTTTTGTGCTGACTTGTGTCCCCCCCGGTGCCCTACAAAACCCCCCTGGTCTGCCCTCCGAAGATGCGGGTACTTACCTGCTGGCAGATTGGAACCGGGGCACCCCTTCTCCATTGAAGCCTATGCGTTTTGGGCACCACTTTGACCTCTGCACCTGAGCGGCCCTGAGCTGCTGGTGTGGTAACTTTGGGGTTGCTCTGAACCCCCAACGGTGGGCTACCTTGGACCCAACTTTGAAACCTGTAGGTGGTTTACTTACCTGCAAAACTAACAAACACTTAACTCCCCCAGGAACTGTCGTCCAGTTTTAAAATAGCTTATTGCCATTTGAGTGAAAACTGTATATGCTATTTTGCTAATTCAAAGTTCCTAAAGTTCCTAAGTGAAATACCTTTCATTCAAAGTATTGTTTGTAAATCTTGAACCTGTGGTTCTTAAAATAAACTAAGAAAATATATTTTTCTATATACAAACCTATTGGCCTGGAATTGTCTTTGAGTGTGTGTTCCTCATTTATTGCCTGTGTGTGTACAACAAATGCTTAACACTACCCTCTGATAAGCCTACTGCTCGACCACACTACCACAAAATAGAGCATTAGAATTATCTCTTTTTGCCACTATCTTACCTCTAGGGGGAACCCTTGGACTCTGTGCATGCTATTTCTTACTTTGAAATAGTACATACAGAGCCAACGTCCTACACAGTGTAACTGCACATATAGGCCATGCAGTAGCAGGCCTGTTACATGTTTAAGGGCTAGTTTAGTGGGAGACAAAGGGGCAAAACGTTTGGAGGATGACCACCTTAAATCTGAAGGGTCTTAAAGCTATATACTGTCAGGAATATGATTGAGTATGGAAGTATAGTTTCTCTGAGCACTTGAGGACATACATCTTTCTTGGACATATTTTTCTCCTGACGTAATTTATTTTTCCAAGATATAACCTTACAATCATTACAACAATGCTGATGTGTCATTTTTTAATACTCTTAGTTGTTTACATTCTGAATCATTGTGGTAAGTGAGCACAATGAGATTTTGGCCCCAATGTGACCAAATGGAAAGTAGTGGAGCTATGCCTCCGTGGGTGACTTTTACTTGCTTATACCCTAAAGTATTTTTCTATCGATTAAAGGCAATTTTAGCGCTTGTTCAGATTAAATTCATATTGCATTCATATAACACTCACACAATCTTTCATCAGTTTCCTGGCTTTAGAGGAAGAGCTGCTGTTAACTCCAGTATTTAGAATAAGAATAACTGTATTTTCTTTGCTGTTCTTTTGAATGCATTACCATGTTTGGTAAGAACAATAGCTTATCTTACTATATATTTGAATAGTTAAAAGACAAGGTCACCAAGTCAATTTGTCCAGCAGTTGAACACTTTACGATATAAATACATTGAAACAGGCAGGTTACGTCGCAAACTAGGGCTTCTACTCCAAAGGAAAACTTAAAGTGTAAAGGTTTAGTCCAGTTGCCAGCACATGAGCAGGAACCGTGTGTTGATATTTAGAATGGAACAGTGTTTGATATAAGATACGCCTTTACTCTGCAGCCATGCCGTGCCTTTTATCAGACCAGTCTTTACAATTCCTCCCCCAAACCAGTTCAGATGCAGCTTGAGAGTTGACGAAGATCTTACCTTCATACCTCAAGCCAAAACAGTGACTGAGTTGCACGGCATCATCTACAACAACATCATGGATTCCTTTCATTACCACTTGTGAGAAAGCCTCCAAAGAGTCATTTTCTGTATGTTTTGCCATGACTATATTTGCCATTCCCTAAAGTCTTATATCGGATCTCTATGGAGAAAATATCTGTCTCTGAGCCTCATTCACAAACCTCTGTATAGAAGCCCTCTGTTGTACCTCACTAAGGGGGTCATTCTGACCCTGGCGGCCACCGACCACGGGAGCACCGCCAACAGGCTGGCGGTGCTCCCACGAGCATTCTGACCGCGGCGGTTCAGCCGCGGTCAGAAGCGGAAAGTCGGCGGTCTCCCGCCGACTTCCCGCTGCTCGGGGGAATCCGCCGCCATGGGGATTCTGACACCCCTTACCGCCATCCTGTTCCTGGCGGGTCTCCCGCCAGGAACAGGATGGCGGTAGGGGGTCCCGCGTGCCCATGCCAATGGCATGGGCACTGCAGGTGCCCCCATAAGAGGGCCCCACTGTGTATTTCAGTGTCTGCAATGCAGACACTGAAATACGCGACGGGTGCAAACTGCACCCGTCGCACCCCTGCAACTACGCCGGCTCAATTCTGAGCCGGCGTCCTCGTTGCAGGGGCATTTCCTCTGGCCCGGCGGGCGCTCTTTTGGAGAGCGCCCGCCGGCCCAGAGGAAATGTCTGAATGGCCGGTGCGGTCATTTGGCGGCGGTACCTTGGCGGACGGCCTCCGCCGTCCGCCAAGGTCATAATCACCCCCTAAGACATTCCATCCTTACAAAGTATCCAGAAGCCTAAGGTGTGATTCGCTGAACTGTCTCATTACCTCATCTCTTGGAACAGTACAGGAGCAGATCTGTTGATCTTCCTACAAAGTAGTAATTGTAATTGTATTTATATAGCGCTCAATACCCCTGACGAGGTATCGAATCACTTTTTGGCGAGTAGCACGCTACTCTGGAACCCAAGAGGAATTAGTGGTGGATTAGTATAGGAAAATATGAGTACAATATAAGTATTATTATGAGCTCATTTGAGCAGAGGACATGTGAGTTTGTTAGTTGGACTGACTAGAGTAATGTAGGGATAGAGGAGGGAAGAATCCAGAAGTGTTAATTGGGAGTTTATAGTAATAGGATGAGGATTGGGATGAGTAAAGGAGAGCTGGAGAAGGGAAGAGCCTGTGGAAAGTGTTATGGAGATCATAGTAGCATGAGGGGTTTTGGATGAGTCAAAGGTGAGATAAATGAGGGAGAATTTAGTAGGGTTGTTTGGGAGATCATGGTAGTAAACAGGTTTAGGGTGAGCTAGATGCAGTAGAGGAGGGAAGAGCTTAGGCAGGGGTATTTTGGAGACAAAAGTAGTAAAATGGGTTTGGGATGAGTAGACTGGGGATGGAGGATACATTGATAGAGACATAGGGGGTGGGGAGACAGAGTAAAGCCTACAAAAGAGTACATTTATAATATTTTTATTTGTTTATTATTTTATGTATATATATATATTTAATTTATTTAATTATTTCTTTTATTTATTTTTTATTTATAATTATTAGTATTATTTTTTATTTAATTATTTATAATTTGAATTGTATTTATAGATTTTAATTTATTTGTATTTAATTGTTCTGTAGTACAGTATGAGTAGAGTAATAAATAGATATGTAAATACATAGTAAGGGAATATATGTGCAAGGAATATAATAATGGGTATAATGTTATGAGAAGAAAATTAGTATTGTATAAACACAGACTTTCCGGATTTTAATGTTTGAAGCTAATGAATAAGTTTACTTTTCTAACATTCATTCATCCTTATTCAATTTTTGAATAGCGAAATGCTTATGATAATAAAACATCATCATGTATCAAATATAACAACTTATCCAGGAGCTATGCAATGACCTATGAACATGTTAAGTATAGACTAATAATATACACATATATAGGTATATACACACACATATATACACCCGCACATGCACACACACGCACATACACATATATATATATTTAACCATGGGTAAATATACATTCGTTAAACCAGCTTAAAGAGTATGTGTATAATTTATTGTGATGAAAGAGTAACAATACATATTTCTTAAAGTACTATACATATCTAGAATATACATATAATCAGATTATAAATATTTATCAATACAGGCATACATAGTCCATTGCTGTTTGAATATGGTGGTTATGAAGGAAAGAGCCAACTCTTGAGTAGTCTTCTGAAGGCAAGATAGTTATCTGTGGATCTTATATTTGGGGTAATGAATTCCATAGCTTGTCTGCTTGAACGGAGAAGGATGTACCACCTAATGTATTTTTCTTCTATGGTGGTGCTCTGAGGTGGGTGCCAATCTTGGGCGTAGATTTCTTTGTTGAATCTATTTGGTTATGTTGTTTCTTATGAAAAGTGGTCCTGTTCCATGTATAACTTTGTGGGTGATACAATGCAGCTTGAAGGTGGATCTTCTGACAACAGGTAACCAGTGTAGTGCTCTCAAGGCAGGGGAGGGAGATGTGGGCTAGTGGCTTTACATGTAATAGTATCCTGCCAGCTGAGTTCTGAATACATTGTAGTTTTTTCATAATAGATAGAGATGACCCATGGTAGAGGCCATTGGCATAATCCAGTTTGGATAGTTCAAGAGAGATAGTAGCCTGCACCTTGTGTGGAAATCCAAGGTGGGGGAAGATGCGTCGCAGAGTCTTCAAGGTGGTGAAGCTTGATTGTGCTAATTTGTCCACTCTGGCATTTATTGTTAACTTGGAGTCCATGGTAATTCCAAGGTTTTTAACTTCCTTGAATACTTGAGGAGGTGGTCCGAGATCGTCATGTCAGGCTCACAGGAGGTCATAATTTTTCCATTCGCCACATGTGAGTATTTCTGTTTTGGAAGCATTTTTGTTTGCAATGGCTCCAAGTCATCCACTGATCAAGTGCTCTGAGACAACAGAATATTTGTGAGTTTTCAATGTCTTTGGGGCATTCCAATTTAAGTAGTATTTGTGTGTCATTTGCATAGTTGAAGCATGTGAGTTGAAAATCATTGATCAGTTCTGGTAGTGACATAATGTAGATGTTGAAAAGCATAGGTGAGATGATTGATCCTTGGGGGACCTCTGCTTTTGTGAGGTAGGTTTTGGTTGAGAAGGGGGTAGAATAGATAATATTAGTTCTGTTTTGAAGGTAGAATGTAATCCAGTTGACAGCAGTCCCTTCTATGCCGGCTTCGTGAAGTTTTTGAATTAGGGTGTCATGGTCAACAGTATCAAAGGCAGCTGAAAGGTCCATGAGAAGTAGTGCAGCAACTCCATTGTGGTCGACTGTGTTTTTAAGATCATCCAAGATTGTTATGAGTGCCGATTCAGTGCCTCTTCCTGGGTGGAATCCAGTTCGGTTGACTGAAAGCATAGAATTGTCTTCAATGAATTGTGGCATCTGGACGAATGCTGCTCTTTCTATAAGTTTGCTCAGGAAAGGTCCATTTATGATTGGTCTGTAGTTGTTGGGGTCCTGAGGGTCTAGGTTTGTTTTCTTTAATAACGGACGTATGTATGCATTTTTCCGGTCAAGTTCCTGTAGTTAAAGAGTTATCGATGTATGTCTGTTATGACACATTCTTCATTCCTCAGTTAAGACTGTAGAAAGACTTATCCCAAGTTCTGGCATGGTCTTCAAACTCCACTCTTCTAATCCACTTATGCCTTATAAACACAGCAGCTCCTGAATCTCAAACATTCCCACTACATCCAACATACTTTAAGCCAGTGAGATGCTTAAGACCGCCACAATTGATGCATGACTACGTCTGCTGGTGGCCAAGGTCTTTTTTTCAGTGTCACTCAATATTTAATTGTAGTCCTTTCTACTCCTGAGTACTCTTAAAAACACCTTCCATTTCAAGAGCTACTGCTGCACAGCTCTTCAGACCGATCATGATTGCTATGAGATAGCCCAGCTTCATAGCATTCTGTAAACAAATAAAAAATAAATTACTACATTAATTACTGTGCGTACTAGATGTTAAAGTGAGAACATTTCTTTTTCAGCCTTTCTTGCAATGTTTAGAATTTCGAAGTTGTGCGTTTTAGTTGAATCATTGATGTTTAACATTTAGTAGTTTTGTGTTTTAGTCACTTCATTGATATTTAGCCTTCAGTCCTTTTGTGTTTTAGATGAATCACTGATGTCTGTTTATGGAGTTCAAAGTGATCTTAGCATAGAGCAAATATTCTTAATAATCAAATAGCCTCCATAACCTTGTTGACCAATACGTCCTTATTGTATTTCTGTGTTTTGGGCCCTCATTCTGAGCTGGGAGGCCTTCCCAATTTGCATGGTAATGGAAGTGACCAGCCGAATCATTAACATGAGTTACTGGCCATATTGGAAATAATAAATAACCTGGTAAAACCGAACATCCAATATCCCACAGCACATACATCTCACCAGCAAAAGCTGTGAATTGTGTTGGTTGATTGCCGTGGGAATTTGATACTGATATACAGATTCCTACTGTAATTCACAATTTCCCAAGTGACATTACTTAATAAATAGTGAGACAATATTCATGCGCTCCAGACTGGTAATCCCCAGTATCATTAATTGGTGTGTGCAGGAGTATCATATCAGAGATCATATGAGAAACCTACTGCGGTAAATTGATATTTATGTTGGCTGTTATATCTGGGCATCCTTCGACAGGACTTTCACACTGGTTTATCAGTACAAGACAGAAGCATGTCATGTGTTTGCACAGTGTGCCTTTTTTACGCTAGTAATATTTAAAGGCCATTTGGATATTTAAATTAAAATCATTGTAGAATGTTTGCACTTACAATATTTTTTAACATGCATGCATTTTTTGCTTTGGTACAATGAATCCCTTTTGACTTTTTCCTTTTAGCCAAGCCTCCTTCCCATTTACCAAAAACCCCTCAAGACACAGAGAAAGGACCAGTGGTGAGTTCATCTGAATATGTGTTGTCATTGTCATCTTTACAGCAAAAATGAATCAATAAAATTGACTATCAACTATGATAAACATCAACTTAGTGATGCATTTTAAGTGAGTTAGATGATGTTACTATTGTCGAATTGTAACTCTCCTTGAAGACCCTGATTTGGATAATCACCTAAAGCAAGGTCAGTGAATTTGCTGTTGATAATAGAAAATAAAGATTTCATATATGGCTCTGAGGAGAGTACACTCCTGCCCTGAGTTCATGATAGAGAGTTTCTGTTTAATTTTGACTGTGGGACTGAAAGCACATGGCAAGCATACTCATACGGGGATGGCCTACTGTGAAACGGAAGAAGACTCTGGTGGATGTTGAATGCACAATTTTTGTTTTATAGACTGTTTTTCTGATGGATACTTATTCCTGCAGATTCCTCACCTTTGAATATCCCATGCACAAAACTGGATTTTTGAAACTTCTAAAATAGGTCTCAGGTACCAGCAGGTGGCGTTGAATCTGTCTTCACATCAGACAGTCAGTTATAATGACTTTACCGGAGTCCTATAGCACCAGGACTGGCCCCTGTCAGTTCTTTTTTTTCTGCGCCGCCTGACCCGTCCAGAGCTTCGCTGTGTCAGATTATCTCTCTCACAATTTGTTTTTGGGGGGCAGTGGGGAATGTCACCACAAAATGCTCTGCTTTATGCCTTTTCAAAGATGTAATGAATATATGTTCATCATGGACCTGCACGATGACTGTCTGTGGTGCGTTGGCTTGTCGTCAGGCAACCTCTACTGAAGATGCACCCTCAGTGTCCATCAAGAATCGTTGAGCCAAACCTTTCTTTTGGCGCTTCAGAGAATCTGTGCCGGCGGTAGCTCCGGAGAAACATTGCCAGGTGGCCATCTTGTCAAGCCCCTCCCTCCAATGCTCTTACTTGTGTTCTCATCAGGTGTTGAGGTCTCACTTTCCGATGTCTGTGACATTGGTCTGTTCTGTCTTCTCCTTGCATATATCGTGGCCCAATTATATACTTCTCCCAATTTGTAGTCCATGGTGTCTCTTTTGAATTGTTTGATCTTTCTGTTGTCGATTTCTGCTGTATACGTTTCCAATTGTATGTCTATGTTCTTCATATTTTTTCCCCAGTTGTCAGATCCTGTTTGCTTCCTGTTTTATTTGTGCAATCTCATTAGATAATTCCTTCAGTATTTTTGATAAGTCCTCAATGATAAGTAGAATTAAGTCCAGTGAGCATTTATTTAAGATGGCGTATCATCTTCCGGTGAATCTTTGATTGCTGTTGCATAACGTTGGTTTTAATGAAATTCTTAAACCCATAGATATCCTTTGTACGTTATGATATTTATTCAGTGTTGTGGCATGTAATTGTTGGTTTAATACTTTTTTAGTTTAGTTACCGTCTTTGGTTTTATAGAACAAATTTGCAAAGCATTTCAATAAAATAGATGTGAAAACTCAAAATACTATTTGGTCAGAGAATTTATTTTCAAAAGTTTGCTTGGAGATTTGGAACCCACAAGGGACCACAAGGAATGGGGGTCGGAAACACTATACCAGAGGGGATATTGTGCAGAGGCATGTATTTTGACAGCACCCATGGTCAATGGATGGTATTCCACCAGCACACCAAAAAGGATAAAGATTTATTACACACAAAAGCAGGGACTGCTCCGATTTTTCAAAGTGGATATTTATTAACCTCTGGCAGGATGACCATCTGGGTTGTGCACAGAAACTTGATTAGCTTAAAAGAAACCTACCCTGTCACAGGCAAAGTTAGTTGACACCTGGATAGGGTCCTTCTTTGTTCCCCCAGTCAGACAGGCACCAATGCCAGTGGGAGAGGAACTGTCCCCAGAACTGGTTTAGAGGGCCACAGAGGAGGAGATGCACATTTACCAGGCCATACCTCTTGGGTGAGGACAGGCGCTCTGCACAGGGCAAGTGAGTTTCTTCCATCTTGACTTTAGGTAGTGCATTGTAGGGCACACAGGAAATTCTTCATAGTTGGGTGGGATCACCACTGGGAATTTTAACCCCCTTGGTTAAAGAGTGGTTACATGTTTCCCTAGACCACAAGCAGGGACATAAGCATCAAAAAGCCTTTTCTGCAGGTCCCAGGCTGGTCGGTTCCAGCTGGACCTGCCCTTGAACATGTTACAGGCCTCTGTTGGAACGAGTCTTGACCACCAAGTACTATCTCCAATGTCCTAGACACTTGGCTAGTTTCTAAGTTCCTAACATATCCTGAAACCTGGTACTCAAAAACGTTTTGGCTCCAAATACCTCTGCAGGACAAAGACTGTGAAAAATTGTGTTACCGGTTCGTGGGCAGAAACCCTTACTGAAGCAGCAATCACAGTCCTTGTCAGTGTGAGGCACAAGCAGACCCCAGATTAACCTGTGCTCAGCCCTCTAATAGCTTGGCACAGGACTGTCAGGCTTAATTTATGGGCAATGTGTAAAGTATTAATGCATACTTCAAACAGCAATGAAGTTAAAACACAACATAAGGAAACCCCTCACCAATTTAGACACAAGGTTATATTTTAATAAATAAAACCAGACCAAACTGATAGAATTCAATCAGTAGAACTACCCTATGCAATGTAAAAGGTTTCAGAGAAAATAGCGCCAAAAAGCACTAAGCACCAATTGTATATATCTGATTACACCAGACCAGGACACAGTCAAGGCACGATAGTGCCAACTTTATAAAAGTGGCATTTTCAAAAGTGTAATTTTAAGCATGACTTCATTATGAAAGAGAACTTTTCATTTCAATTCGAAATACATCAAGAATGAACTGGTTACCTGCTCCCATTTGGAAATTATCATTTATTAGATATAATAAGGTAACTCTGATGTTAGCCAATGTGAGCGGTAACCTTGCAAACGTGAAAAAGGAATGTAAGAATATTTCACTACCAGAGTATGTAAAATTAAAAAGTACATGTCCGTCTTTTTGAATACACTGCAGCCTGCCCTCTGGGCTGTGCAGGGCCTACCCTATGGATGACTTTTAAGTGTATTAAAAAGGAAGATTTGGGACCTGGAGCCTTATTTTGCCAAATCAAAATAGCAGTTTAAAACTGCACACAGAGGCTGCAATGGCACACCTGAAACTTGTTGAAAGGGCTACTAAAGTGGGTGGCACAGTAGTAGCATTCAATTTACAAGCCCAGGGCACAGGTTGTGCCACTGTACTAAGACTTACAAGTAAATTCATTCCATGGAATTCTGTGGAATTACATTAAAATTACGCGAAGGGACAGAATGGATACCGCAATGTGCAGTGCATACTCCTCGGTGCCCTTACATAAGTATGTAAGGGTACTGAGGGGTATCCAGTCCAGTACATACCCCACAATGCCACTGAATACTTAAGTAAGGTCAAGAAGGGGTATGCACTGCACTGTACTGCAGTATATGCTCCTCACTGCCCTTACATAACTATGTAAGGGCTCCGAGGGGTATCCATTCCAGTGCATACCCCTTGGTGACTTGAGGGGTATGCACTGTACTACAGTGGTTTTAAACAGGGCCGGAAGAGGGAGCAATCCCTCTGTATTTAAATCACTGCAGGTTAAAGGTTAATCTGCAGTGGTTTTTAAACATAGAGGGACTGCTCCCTCTTCCAGCCCTGTTTAAAAAACCGTTTCAGTGCTGATTTAATTCTACCTGCGGACCAGCAGAATTAATTAGTAATTACATGAGTAATGCGGAATTCCTAAATTACACCAGTTTCACCGGCAGGATTAAAAGTTCCAACCACCCTTAGTTTTAGGGAGGGAGCATAAGCACCTTAGCACTGGTTACCAAGGTTAAAGAGTGCAGAGTCCTAAAGCCAGCAATAACAAAGTCAAATAAACAGGAGGAGGAAAGAGAAAAAGTTAGGGGGAAAACCATGCCAAGGATGCCAGGTTTAACAGAGACCAACCTACCAAGCTGACCCAACAAAAGTGCATTGCCACTGACCCAAAGATCCAGGTTGATCACGCTCTTAGCATTTCCGCAGCAGCAAATCCAATTCAGTGAGACTTTGCAGAGAAGGTGTGGAGCCGTCTTTGGCTATAGGCTGCAGCCTTGCCCCGCTGGAAAAATCTGAGCTCCAAAAAAATGACGTGATCTAAAGGTAGAACTATTCACCAGGCAGAGGTGCCAAAAGTAACTGTCTGGTGAGGAACCTTCTCTGGGTGCAAATTTCAAATTTCTCCTGCTCAGCATTTTCCCGTCAGAAGTCAATGGCTTGATCGAGATCTCATGCAACAGTTGTCTGACGAAGTGGAGCCTGCTGCCTTTCCGCCCTAGGGATTTTTGACTTCTATTTCAGATACTAAGGGCCTCATTTTGATCTTGGCGGACAGGGTTACTCTGTCGCAAATGTAATGAGTATCTCATCCTTTGTGTTACGATTCCATTATACCCCACGGAGATTGTAATGCAGCAGATAGAATAACCATCACGTTTGTGACAGAGTAACCTGTTTGCCAACATCGACATTAGGCCCTAAGTCTGAAGGTAAAGCTACTCGCTGATTTGAGTCTGGTTTCTGTATCCAACCTGCCCTCCATCGTGGTCCCTTTGACTTGAGTCGAGGTACTGGTTATGCGCAACAAGATCCCCATGTGTTGGCGCTTAAAGTCTTTGGGGCTATTTTGCACCCTAAAATTAAAAAATGTATAACACCTTTTTCCCTTATTGTATTTTTGTCATGTTTGTGTCATTTTATTTATTAAAATGTACCCAATTTTTCTATATTGGTTTGCAATTTTTCTTATGATGTATTCTGGCTTTATTCCTTTTTTTGGTATTGTAGGATTTGAACTCAAGTTTATTTAGTCACTATGGTGGTTCAGGCTGATGGGTCTGATTATTAGTTGTGGTTGGTACTCACCGCCCCTCAACTCATGTTCTTGCCATGCACAGTGTTGTTATCAATTCAATGATTTCAGATGTAATTAGAGATGTTATCAATGCAATCATCAAACATATCATGAGTGTTGTAATATGTGCGGGTACAAGCAGTGTATGGCCAGAGCATGAAGTAGTTACTTCAGGGCATTAGTTCTAGTTACTTGAAATAATTATAACTAGTGAATTTCAGTGGATTTGTTAACCTAAAATGCCATGTTTTAACCTAATTAAAACGGCCCTTTAACCTTTGTTTTTATCAGTGAATTTTTATGGATTTGTTTAAGGTAAGGTATGATGTTAATATCATACCCAACCATTGTTTTTTTTCAGTGAATTTCTGAGGTTTTTTTTTAACGTAAAGTAGCAATATAAAGGCTGTCATTTTAAGTAAGGCAGGCCTACTGGCTTCGCCAAAGGGTCAGAAGTTCAAAATAAAAAACGCCGGCCTCTTTTCTTTATCATGGGGTCAACAAGTAAAGCAGACCAATTTGTTTTGTATATAAATTATCACAATAATGTATCAATCAGTATAATCCAGTGTATGCCCATTTAGATGGCTACAAATAATAAGTCACTGAAGTATCTTAAATAAAGCATTTTAATCCAAACAACCATAAATATGTGTGTAGGAAAGTACCATCTTGCCTGGCATGTTACCCCCATATTTCACTGTATATATGTTGTTTTAGTTGTATGTGTCACTGGGACCCTGCCAGTCAGGGCCCCAGTGCTCATAAGTGTGCCCTGTATGTGTTACCTGTGTTATGACTAACTGTCTCACTGAGGCTCTGCTAACCAGAACCTCAGTGGTTATGCTCTCCCATTTCTTTCCAAATTGTCACTAACAGGCTAGAGATCAATTTCACCAATTTACATTGGCATACTGGAACACCCTTATAATTCCCTAGTATATGGTACTGAGGTACCCAGGGTATTGGGGTTCCAGGAGATCCCTATGGGCTGCAGCATTTCTTGTGCCACCCATAGGGAGATCTGACAATTCTTACACAGGCCTGCCAGTGCAGCCTGAGTGAAATAACATCCACGTTATTTCACAGCCATTTACCACTGCACTTAAGTAACTTATAAGTCACCTATATGTCTAACCTTTACCTGGCAAAGGTTGGGTGCTAAGTTACTTAGTGTGTGGGCACCCTGGCACTAGCCAAGGTGCTCCCACATTGTTCAGGGCAAATTCCCCGGACTTTGTGAGTGCGGGGACACCATTATACGCGTGCACTATACATATGTCACGACATATGTATAGCGTCACAATGGTAACTCCGAACTTCGCCATGTAACATGTCTAGGATCATGGAATTGTCACCCCAATGCCATTCTGGCATTGGTGAGACAATTCCATGATCTCCTGAGTCTCTAGCTCAGACCTGGGTACTGCCAAACTGCCTTTCCCGGGGTTTCACTGCAGCTGCTGCTGCTGCCAACCCCTCAGACAGGTGTCTGCCCTCCTGGGGTCCAGCCAGGCTTGGCCCAGGAAGGCAGAACCTAAGACTTCCTCAGAGAGAGGGTGTTACACCCTCTCCCTTCGGAAAAAGGTGTCAGGGCTGGGGAGGAGTAGCCTCCCCCAGCCTCTGGAAATGCTTTGATGGGCACAGATGGTGCCCATCTCTGCATAAGCCAGTCTGCACCGGTTCAGGGATCCCTCAGCCCTGCTCTGGCGCGAAACTGGACAAAGGAAAGGGGAGTGACCACTCCCCTGACCTGCACCTCCCCTGGGAGGTGCCCAGAGCTCCTCCAGTGTGCTCCAGACCTCTGCCATCTTGGAAACAGTGGTGCTGCTGCCACACTGGACTGCTCTGAGTGGCCAGTGCCAGCAGGTGACGTCAGAGACTCCTTCTGATAGGCTCCTTCAGGTGTTGCTAGCCTATCCTCTCTCCTAAGTAGCCAAACCTCCTTTTCTGGCTATTTAGGGTCTCTGCTTTGGGGAATTCCTTAGATAACGAATGCAAGAGCTCATCAGAGTTCCTCTGCATCTCTCTCTTCACCTTCTGCCAAGGAATCGACTGCTGACCGCGCTGGAAGCCTGCAAAACTGCAACAAAGTAGCAAAGACGACTACTGCGACCTTGTAACGCTGATCCTGCCGTCTTCTCGACTGTTTTCCTGGTGGAGCATGCTGTGGGGGTAGTCTGCCTCCTCTCTGCACTAGAAGCTCCGAAGAAATCTCCCGTGGGTCGACGGAATCTTCCCCCTGCAACCGCAGGCACCAAAGAACTGCATCACCGGTCCTCTGGGTCTCCTCTCAGCACGACGAGCGAGGTCCCTTGAACTCAGCAACTCTGTCCAAGTGACTGCCACAGTCCAGTGACTCTTCAGTCCAAGTTTGGTGGAGGTAAGTCCTTGCCTCCCCACGCTAGACTGCATTGCTGGGAACTGCGTGTTTTGCAGCTACTCCGGCTCCTGTGCGCTCTTCCATGATTTCCTTTGTGCACAGCCAAGCCTGGGTCCCCGGCACTCTAACCTGCAGTGCACGACCTCCTGAGTTGTCCTCCGGCATCGTGGGACCCTCTTTTGTGACTTCGGGTGAGCTCTGGTTCACTCCACTTCGTAGTGCCTGTTCCGGCACTTCTGCGGGTGCTGCTTGCTTCTGAGTGGGCTCCTTGTCTTGCTGGACGCCCCCTCCGTCTCCTCACGCAATTGGCGACATCGTGGTCCCTCCTGGGCCACAGCAGCATCCAAAAACCCTAACCGCGACCCTTGCATCTAGCAAGGCTTGTTTGCGGTCTTTCTGCACGGAAACACCTCTGCACGTCTCTTCACGACGTGGGACATCCATCCTCCAAAGGGGAAGTTTCTAGCCCTTGTCATTCTTGCAGAATCCACAGCTTCTACCATCCGGTGGCAGCTTCTTTGCACCCACAGCTGGCATTTCCTGGGCATCTGCCCACTCCCGACTTGATCGTGACTTTTGGACTTGGTCCCCTTGTTCCACAGGTACTCTCGTCAGGAAATCCATCGTTGTTGCATTGCTGGTGTTGGTCTTCCTTGCAGAATTCCCCTTATCACGACTTCGGTGCTCTTTGTGGAACTTAGGTGCACTTTGCACCCACTTTTCAGGGTCTTGGGGTGGGCTATTTTTCTAACCCTCACTGTTTCCTTACAGTCCCAGCGACCCTCTACAAGGTCACATAGGTTTGGGGTCCATTCGTGGTTCGCATTCCACTTCTAGAGTATATGGTTTGTGTTGCCCCTATCCCTATATGCCCCCATTGCATTCTATTATGACTATACATGGTTTGCACTGTTTTCTATTGCTATTACTGCATATTTTGGTATTGTGTACATATATCTTGTGTATATTTGCTATCCTCATACTGAGGGTACTCACTGAGATACTTTTGGCATATTGTCATAAAAATAAAGTACCTTTATTTTTAGTATATCCCTGTATTGTGTTTTCTTATGATATTGTGCATATGACACTAGTGGTACTGTAGGAGCTTCACTCGTCTCCTAGTTCAGCCTAAGCTGCTCTGCTAAGCTACCTTTTCTATCAGCCTAAGCTGCTAGACACCCCTCCACACTAATAAGGGATACCTGGGCCTGGTGCAAGGTGTAAGTACCCCTTGGTACCCACTACAAGCCAGTCCAGCCTCCTACAATGTGTTGAGTCTTTGTGAGTCTTTTTTAACATTCATCAGGCTGCAAACTTCAGCCATAGAACCAACCACAATGTTGCTTTAAAAATATGGTAGGCTCTTCTGGTGTCATGTATTTAATGACTATGGAAACTGCTGCACTGCCTGCAGCCCATCCACATCATTTAAAGTAAAATGTTTGGAGATGCCCCTACCCCTTCTAAGGGCACCTCCGTGATGTACAAATAAATAGAAAAAGCCTATATAGGGCATTAAAGGGCACTCCCCAGTGAGAGCAGTGATTATCAAATGAGAGGCTACTCCGCTCTTTTCATATTCACCTTTGTTTTTTTTTTTTTATTTGCTTTTTGGTTGTCTGTCACGGTTCCCCCTGTGGCACCCAACAACTCTAGGCAAAGTTTTGGACCTCACTGGAGGACCCATGGTCCTGCGACCCCGCTGGCTCCCATGTCAGTACCCATCCAGGGTGCAGCAGGAGCCGGCAATTTTTTATGTTTTTTAAAGTGGGTGCCCCAGTCTTATCTGGGGCACCCACAACTTTTATGGCCCTTCGGGCTGTGATTGGAGACTTGTGGCCCATCAGTCTTGCTGACTTCCTATCCAACATCCACCTAGGGTACCAGAGGAAAACAACATAACTACTTTTCTCCTTCCTGGCTGGAAGCAGCTTTTCTTTTGCTTCTGCTGGACAAGACAGACAACCTCCTATTTTGCTCCCACCCGGCTGGGAGCAACTTTTCTTTCTGCTCCTCCCCGGTGGTAGCAAACTACAGTGTTTGGTAGTATGGAGTCCCCGGCAAACTGATCCGTATTGGGCACCCAAGACCCTCTAATGTCTCGATGGTGGTGAGGGTGTGCGTGCCCTAAAGCCACCCTCCCATAATAATGGTATTGACCTCAGGATGGGGTTCTCAGCTCTTCAAACAACTGCTAGAATTCTGCATGGCCCCGTCCTCATAAAAATTGCAATGTGCTGACCCACAGGGCCCTTGCCCACCCCAGAGGCTTCTATTTGGACAGGGTGGAAGCCTGCATTTGTGTGTGCGTGTGTGTTTTTAATGTACATCATTTCTGCAAGAAAAATTAATTTTTACCCCCACAGAGTGGCCCTCTAGGACTGCACCACACCAGCCCCTATAGAATATTTTTAAATTCTTTTTTCAGGACAAGGGACTGAGTCCAGAGTCCTAAGATGACTGTCCGGCATTATCTTGTTGATGTTGTGGCACCCAATCAGATTTTATCTTTTGGCGGTTTGGGTCCCTGGATCTTCTGCAGCATAAATATTTTCAATCTTAGTTCTTTAAAAACTACTGAACAGATTTACAATAAATCATAAAAAGCATGCTTTCTGGATTAAGACTAAGCTCTAGCTTTTTGCAAATGTGGTTTGATTCTGTTCAGCTGTTTTTTTGTTGTATCACGTTAAATGTTCCTACTGATATTTGCTTGGGTAAACGTGTTTTGCAACCTCCCCTTTGTCTTGGTCTCTGCTTGAAGACTCACCCCGAAACTTTCCCAGAATAATCTGAGGTGGATGAGGCTTTTCTTTGGAATGTTTTGTGAGGATTCGTCAAGCAGCACCAAAGATATTAGCTAACAAAAAATCAATTTCTTATAGTCCTTTTCTATAACTACACAGTGGCCACTGCTCTATATATGACTCCAATGATGTTGCACTTCCAGCTGGAGGAGGTAGTGTTTGAATGATCTTTGAAAACGTTTGGTGAGATGTCAAAGTTTTGGTTGCTGGAGCGCATGTACAGCAGTCTGTTTCCAAACGTTGAGATGGAGGGCATTCCACTGCCATGCGTCCAAACTTGGTCAATTGGTTATGGCATTCCTGAATTACAGTTTTGACAGCAAAATGTTGTGAATCTTGAGCAATGAAGCTGCTCTGTGATGCTTTATTTGTGTCTGAATGTGCTGGTCTGAGTGAGGCACTGTACTCTGTGACCTGCTGTATAGCTTATTTCTAACTACAGGTTCATCACATTTAGAATTTCCCGGAGCACCATTTTCGATTTGGAGAATTCTTCCAGCAGTGCTCCAGCTTGCCAATATACAGTGCCATATATCTCCACAGTGACTCCATACAACTGTGAAAGTGACGCAGTGGAGCCTGGAGCCACATATAAGTGCTACTCATGCACTGTGACGTCAGCTGGTTTCTCTCTGTGCTCCACAAAGCAGATCTGAAGCTCTGAGCTCGACTTCTCGGCTTCCTAGCAACTCCAGAAACCTTTTCACAGTTTGCCACCATAATCAGCAGTATTAAGGCTGTGCCAATGTCAGTTATACACCTGCACAAAATATGCCTTTAGTGTTTGGACTCAGTAGCATAACCAGTGTACCTTCTGCAAACTAATCTGATTCGGAACTAGGGGGCTATTCTCGACATTGCTGAACATAAGAACAGCTCATGTTTTGAAAAATAGGTCCCACTCCTATTCCAGGACCCAAGCCCAGTTGGGACACTGGAGCAGCTGTTGCAAAGGCCAGATTTCAGCAGCTGGATCCTTCCTTGTTTCCATCTGCTTTCCTGGGAGCTGTTACTGGGACCACACCAACTCCATACTGACTCAAATTCTGGTGCTAAGGTATGCGCCAATGTCTGCCCTATTGACACCAAGATCTCTGCCACAATCTGACCTGACACCAGTTTCTGACTCCAAACCATCACTGGCCATCTCCAGCACTATGTCATTCTATGAAATCAGGAAAATGCAGCCAGTGGTTACATATCCCTTTTCCAACCCCTGCTTCGACGTCTGTGTCAAGAGAGGATTCATACTTTGTTTGGCTATGGTTCTGGCCCTGTGCAGGAAGTCAATGTCCCTCATGACAGAAAGTGTACAAATTTCTGCCTCCGAATTTATATTGATGATTCCTTATATATACATGTACAAAATGCTAGTGGGCTAGATATCTCCTGAAACGGAGCTTGACAATCCATTTGGCAATCAACCAAGGAAAGTACTTCATTTGCAGTGAAGGTTTGGGGGCAGCTGAAACACTCGATTTGCAGTTGCCAGCTTTTGAGCTTAAGACAAATGAGTTCACTGAGATTCTTAAAACATGGGCAGCTTCATCTGAGACATTATTGTCATTTAATGAAGACCTTGCTGATGCATTTCTGGCTACATTGTCTAATCCATACCAGTTTCTGCCAGTCAGTTGACCTTTGGTTAGGTGACAATGATTGAGTCCCGGTGACCCGGGCTTCCTGACCAAGCACCCTACACTGGGGAGCCTGTTAGTTCAAGCCAGTGGCATAGCGTGGGTTGTCAGCACCCGGGGCAAGGCAAGTAATTTGCGCCCCCTAACCCGGGGCAAGGCAAGTAATTTGCGCCCCCTAACCCGTGGATTTAGTCTCTTCCAAGATGTTGCGCCCGGTGCGGCCGGCCCCCCCTGCACCCCCAACGCTACGCCACTGGTTCAAGCTTCAACAAGTAAGGTCAATCCAAGTATCTTCCCGACCTATCCTCCTCTGGATAAAGATTCAAAACTATCATATACTTTTGAAAAGAGAATAGCTTCTGCAGCTTGTCCAGCCCTTAGTTTTGTCACTGCAGTTTGTCTCTTGAGTAGATACACCCATGTGTTATCGGATAGGACCAGGGGCTTTTTGTTGCCGGTAGACACCATTCAAACAAGCAGGGGCAGCAGTCCTTAAATGATTCCTCCCCGGCTGAAGTGGCTGCCAAACTACTTTGGTTTGCCCTCCCAGGTTTACGCCCAACCTGTTGGAGGCAGAATACAACATTGGAGATCCACCACATCGATCAGGTGGTCCTACAAATTGTTGAAGAGGGGAGTGCTGTGCGCTTTCTTTCCTCCCCACCCACATTCCTCAAGCACCAGAGTGCCTCTTCGAAGAACATTCTGCAAGTCTGATGCAAGAAGTCAACCTTCTGACAACAATGCCTTTGACAGGATACTGGACTCTGAGAAGGTGGTAGAATGATTACTTACTTCCTTGTTTCTAGGAAGGCCAGAGGCTTCAGGTTTATTTTGTGCCTCTCCCTCTAAATACCTTTCTCCGAAAGGACAGATTTAAAATGTGCACTGTGGCTTTAGGTTTAGCAGGCTGGTTGGCATCATTAGACTTGCAGCACTCATACTTCCATATACCATTCTTGCAGTCCCATAGTCATTATATGTTGCACCAGGTAGGCGAGGAACACATTTAATTTAATGTGCTCCCCTTCAAGTTTTATTTGGCTGTTTGGGTATTCTTGTGCTGATGATAACTGTCTATCTTCGGAGGCCGAAAATACATTCACGCTGGTACCTGGATGTCTGATTAATGAAGGCAGGTCCACTGCAGTCAGTCATAGACCACCTTCAGACAATGGCCGAACTCTTGACATTGTTGGGGGTTCCCATCAAAAAGCTGAAGTCCCACCTGAGTCCCACAGGAGGATTCCAGCTGCTTTCAAAGCCTTTCCTCCACTGCAGAGAGTCTGGTATATTTTTAGGATATGGTCCCAACGTTTTCAGGATCTGTCTTGGGATTCGGTGAGGACGACTCTTAGGTTTTTTAACCTTTTGTATTTTCCTTTTCCCAAAGGCCAGGTGGCACATGTAGGACCAGCATGAGACCATCCGATCTCAGGTTGCTCAGCATGAGGGGTGCTCTCCATTCTGATTCTGAATGAGATGGCAGAGCATCTACAGTGGAGGCTGATAGACAAGCTGACCTGCAGCATGCTCCTCTATCCCAGGCATAATGTGCAGTGGTGACAGACACATCAGTGATGGGTTTGTGGTGCCTCTGGGAGAAGTGGAGATCAGGACCCTCTGGTGGAGAGCCAGCTGTATGTCATTCTATAACTGTTTTGGGCAATCCATCTTGCTCTAAAACCCTTCCTGCCACCCATCAAAGGGAGGCTGGTGCAGGACCTCACAGGCAAAACACTGTCAAGTAGTACTGCAACAAGTAGGGCAGGGTGTGGTCCTGGAACCTGTGGCAGGAGTTGCTACATCTCTGGAGATGGCTGGACCAGCACAATATCTTCCCTATCGCAAACCACCTTGTGAGTACCCTGAATGCCAGAGGTGATGAACTAAACCAGCACATCACGAGTGACTCAGGAAGTCTTCGATCAATGGAGCACATCCTGGCTAGATCTGTTTGCTACTGTGGAGCATACTCATGGTCAACAATTCCGCCTGCTGGAGTTTTCTCCAGGGCACTTGTTAGGAGATGCATTCTAGCTACGCCTCCATGCACTGGAATTGTGTGGCAGCATTCTCATGTGTTTGACTTGCCGAGGTTGGTTGATGTCATCCCTCTAGCCAGACATCCATCCATGAAGTCGATCTACGCTGGGGAGATTTTTGTCACTTGATGTGTGGCTCAACATATCAACCGGCCAAACTTGCAGTTGGCACAGTGAAAGGTTAATTATCAGCCCTTTCAGCCTTTTGTGTGTTTACCTGACCAACCGTATTTGTTTAAGTTTCCTTTTATGATAGGTTACATAAAAAAGTTTGATGCACACGCTTTCTTCAAAACCATTTATGGCTTAATGCGAACTGAACAAGTTTGTGACATTTCTTATGTACACACCTTTTGAACCAATGCACAGCTGTTCTTTGACTCTTAACACCAAAGACCATCTACCTCATTGCGATTACCTCTGCGTGTCGAACTGAGTGGACAACTACGCTGCCCGTGCAACATGGGTTGCGCATCAGAGTTTAATAAAAACGTACATGGCATAATGAGGCAAAATACAGCCAAGCACTTACATTTTCATTTTTTGCAGTTCTGGTAAATTTGAATGTGATAATATTAACAGGTAATATGAGAACGTGTGGCAGACCAATTAATGTCTGTATTTGCTATCACCTAACTTCCGAGTCTGGTTTCTGCGAAAAGAAAAAAAATACCTTTCACACTCCTGTATTAGAATTTGAGCAGCACATCTGTCCTGTTGTCTGCGTGATAGCGCTAGCAATTAGCCCGATCGTACCGTATGCATACCTGTTATAATTTGCATTCATGGTTCTCTTATAATTAGCTCACATCGCTCACTATATTTGTTGTGCTAGGTATCACGAACAACAGTTATTATTCCTTTGAAACCAGCTTATAAAAATCATCTGCGATTCTGCAAGCGCTGTACTTACCGCAGTGTACTAATTGTTGCTATTTTTTCAGTTGTCTAGATCTCAGTTATCTTCAACGTCCCGCTACCCAACTATTAGCCACTCCACCACAACTCCGTTACAGCAGCAGCTACCTAGTCAACTTTTGCCTTCACCCATGGCTTATCAGCTTTCACATGCAGTAAGTATTTTCACATCGGTGTTGAATTTATAGTGGTAAGTGATCTCTCACTTGTGGAGAAAAATGGCAACTCTGAATGTTAGAAAAACTAGCGGTGGTATCAGTAGTTCTAAAGGTTTTGACAGTATCTGCTTAGTCTGTGAGGTAATTTCTTCAATGGGATTCATGCATAGTCGTTTGAGCCTTTGACAGAAATGCAAACATTTTTCAGTTTTTACTTTGGATCGCTCCCAGCCATCAAGGACAATGAAAAAGAAAGGATCTTACTGATAAATGTAAGGACTCGATATTCCCCTTCTAAACGCAGCAACGTTTGTATACCTACTTCTGACCCAACATGTTGCTTCTTGGTGATGAAAAGAAATACAACATTAATTGCTGTTTTGCCATATGTACTTTTGGTGTAGTTGCAATAACAATTAGCACAACTTATGTCTGGCGTGGGTTATAGTTACCTTAGGGCACAAGTTATAGTTACTTGAAATAACTTTAACAGCTGAATTTCTATCTTTTTATGCGTGTAAATTCAGAACCTGACTATAACGTCCCTGTAACCTTTGTTTTTTCCGTGACCTTCTAAGGTTTTTATAAATGCTAATTCCTAACTATAACTTCCCTTTGTTTTTTCAGTGAATTTCTAGTTTAAAAAAAAAACTTAAAGTAAGAGGCCCATTGTAATGCGCAGTGCTTGGACACAGGGCCTGGCCTGGCATTGTACTGCTCCCACCCAGGCTGGCTGCTCCTGCCCCGTCCTCCCTGCCATCCATTCTTCAAGTCCAAGCCCCTGCTTCCTCATCCCCTGTGTGGTTGTTGTTCTGCCACTGCCATTCCTGCCTGCCTTGAACAGTTAGCTTGCTGCCCCATCCACCTCCTTCCTACCCTCTGCTGTCAGAGTCCTTGCACCAGCCCCCACTCTCCTGTCCTGCATGATCTGATGTGCTGTCCCTCCTGTCTGTCTGGTATGGTCAGCTTGCTGCCCTTGTTTCTTTCCCCTGTACTCTCTTTTGTCCATGTGCATGGCCCTGTCCCCTCCCTATTGCTTTCAATGGTCCAATGGGCTGCACTGCCATCTCGCTTTCCCTGTGTGGTGTATTGTGATGATGCAATCCCTGATGCCTGCCCTTTAAGGTCAGTTTGGTACCCCTGCCCATCTCTCTGCTGTCCTCTTTTATCTGAGTCTTTTAGAAAGTGGATTATTGGTAAGGGCCGGTAAGTACCTACACTTAGCAGTAGGCCACTGACCTCCACTTAGATCCAGTTAGGTCTCAATAAATTAAACCTAGCTCAGCCCTTGGTAGCTTGACAACAAGCAACAAGGCTTAACTTAGGAGACAAGTGTGTAAAGCATTTAAAAATTCACAAAACAGTAAATAAGTAAAACACAAAACACAATAAAAATCCAACACCAATTTATAAAAAATAGATAATATTTTTATCTTTAAAATGACACTAAAACTAATATAATCGAAAAAGGGGAACCAGAGATATGCATTTTTAAAGTATTAGTGTTTTTAAGTGCCTAGAAACAAAAAGCGTCAGTCTGGTCATCTGGTCGCACCTCGGCTAGGGCAAAGTCAAAGTTTAAGGCCGACCGCGATGGAGCCCACCTCAGCTACAGCAAGTGGAAGGTCTCGGTCAAAAGTTTACCTTTGGACTTAGTCGTTTTCTTGAAGATTTTTTTCAGCGGGACAATGTCACCAGTCCGATCCAACCTCCCTGGAGCCTTTCACTGGATAAGCATCGCGGGAGCCCTCGGTAAAGATTTCTACGTTCAGATGATTTTTCGAGAGGAAAATCCTTCGACCGGGCCAAACCTGAATCTTTACCGACGTCCCTGGAGCCCACTTCGGATACACTGCTTGGGAGGTCCTGGTCAACTTTCTACATTCAGATGTAGTCACTTTTTTTTAGATTTTCTTCAGTGAGACGAACCTGGAAGTCAGGCCGGTGGCGGTTGAGGCAAGCCGGCTAGAGTTGCCGCAGCGGGTCAGTTCCTTTTTGGAGCTTTTTTCAAAAAGTTTACCAAACTTCTCTAAACTTCCGGATCTTCTTCCAGAAGGTCTTTTAAGGTCTCTTAGGAGTCCACAGCTCACCCCAAGGTTCCAGAGGCTCTTGAGTTGCTCCTTGAGGGTGCAGACTACAACTCCCAGAACGCATCTGCCTCAAACTCCAATTTGGCCACTAGACGTGGTCAGCTGGTCAGTTTCTTCAGGATTTGATGCAGGGGACTCTGGGTAGCAAGTTTTCACCTGTAGCAAACAGGGAGTCCCTCCTTGAACCAGTTGAAGCCAGGCAAAGTCCTTCTTGTGGTGAAGCCCAAGTGTGCAGCTGGTGCAGTCAATCAGAGTGCAGTGTCCAGGTGCAGGTCAGGGGTCCAGCAGGGCAGTCCATCTTCTGATGTTCTTCCTTGTAGGGATCTGGTAAGGATATGAGGTGTGGGTACAATTCTCCCATATGTATCCTTGCTCCTGGGTGAAAAACAGGGGAGTCCTGGTTCTCCAATCAGATACAGGGTCCTTCCCACTGTGATGACCACTTCCTGGGAAGTGTGGCAAAAATCAATCCCAGGGAGCAACATTCTTCAAAAATCCATCATGGCTGAAACCGATTTTTGGTGGTTACATCTGGCTGAGCCCACCCACTGGTGTGGCTAAAATATCCTAAACATACCCCTCTCCTGCCCTCTCCTAATCTAATCAAGAGGGCACCTAATTGTCTGAGGTGACAGGATGTGAGGCAGGTGCTAGGTTGCTCCAACTGTCCCTTTCTGCCTTTGAAGACAGGTTTAGCAGCACCCCCTTTCATGCTTCCCCATCTGCTGAGGTAGTTCTCCCCCGGGCACATCCTTTGTGTTCAGCCCAGGCCACTTCACACCTCATCAAGACAGCCTGACCAGGCTGCCAGAGGCTGGCCAATCAGAGAACGGCACTGCAGAGCTGAAGTTGACAACTTTTCAGGTAGAGTTTAAAACTCTTTACCTGAACTAGTTATATTAAATCCAACAATTGTAAGTTGTGAGATTTATTATAACAATTAATTTGATACCAAGCTCGAGTCATCTGACACTTAAGGGGACTTTGTTAATTAAAATAAAGTCTTCCCATTTTAGCTTATAGAGGCTATTCACTACAGTGAGGGAAAAACAAATTTGGCTATTATGCCTCACTAGGGCTTATAAAACTATTTGTATATGGTCCCTGCTTATAGTTACTTGGCACCCGACCCTAGGGGCACATAGGGCACACCTTTGGGGTGACTTATATGCAAAAATAAGGTAGTTTAAGACTTTGGAAGTGCTTTTAATTCCAAAGTCGAATTTGCACATAACTTTAATTTAAAAGCAGCCAGCAAGGCAGGCCTACATTTAAAATGACACTGGGTACCTCAGCAGTGCACCACCTATGCTGGGTCCCTAAACCTACATGCCCTACCATATACAAGGGACTTCTAGGAAGGTTGACATAGCCAATTATAATTAGCCCTATTTGCATATTCATTCTACACAGTACACAGGCCCTGGGACTGGTTAGCAGTATCCAGGGCACCATCAGAGTCAGGAACACACCACCAAAAAGTGAAAGATGGGGACAAAAAGTTAAGGGGCCTCTGCAATCAGCCCTGTTTTCTCACAGAGTCCATGTCCCTACCCCATTCCTCCTGCCCTCCGTGGTCCAAAGTCCCATACTGGCCAACATTTCGAACTTGGTAAGAGAGCGATTTTGAAAAGAAAACCTGGGGAATTAATTTTCCACATGGCTTACATTGAAAAAGAGGAAATTTTAGCTAGGAAACTGATAAAATAGAGCCCTTTTGGGATTAAAAACATTGCAAGTCTCCTACCTGAAATGGATCTTTTGGCCTGTATGGTGTACTGCCACGCCTCTTCCTTCTGCCCTCAATAGTCTGTTATATTGCCACAGCCTCTCCAGCAAGTCCTGCATGGTTGGTTTGTTGCCCATGCGCCCCTTCCGGTGCCCTACATGGTCTGTTGTGTTGCCACTTCCCCTCCCTCCTGCCCAGCATGCTCAACTTGTCATTTCTGCACCCTTCTCCCTGCCCTCAATTATTTGAGTCTGTGCCCCTGACCACTGCCTCCCCACAGTTTTCTAATGCACAACTAGATTGCTAACATTGTATATTTATTACAAAAGTGTGGCATGCCTCACATCGTTTTGACGTATTCAAAACTGTAATACCTAAAGCATTTCCTTTAGAAATTATAAAAATGATAGTTTTTATTACCATAGACACTATGGTTAGTTCTGTAAAAAACACTAAAATGAAGACTTATTTTCTGAGTTCTGAAATAGTGACAAAGCACTTTTAAATTATTTGCTATTTTTATGTTTTTTTTTTATCCAGTTGATCACTTGATTATTTGTTACATTTAAGGAAGAGGATATGGTGTAATCGGCAGAGCTGCAGACTTTGCAACTTAGGACCAGGTTCAAGTTTTGGCATCAGCACATCTTGTGATTCTGGGCAAATCACTTAGGGGGTCATTACAACCCTGGCGGTCTTTGACTGCAGCGCTGTTTTGTCAGAAGCACCGCTAACAGGCTGGCGATGCTTCCTTGAGAATTACGACTGCAGCGCTCGCACCACTGCCCAGGGGATTACGAGTCCCCCTCCCGCCAGCCTTTTCATGGCGGTAAGGGGAGTCTGGGGGCCCCATGTAGCATTTCACTGTCTTCATAGCAGACAGTGAAAAGCGCGACGGGTGCAACTGCACCTGTCGCACAGCTGCAACACCACTGGCTCCATTTGGAGCCGGCTCCTGTGTTGCGGCCGAGATCCCCGCTGTGCCGGCGGGCGGAAACCAGGTTTCCGACCACCGACCCAGCGGGGATCTCCAAATAGGCCCAGCGGGAGTGCGGCTGCATTGGCGGCCGCCCGGCGGTTTCAACTTGAAGCCAAGGTTGAAATGAGGGCCATAATCTCCCCAGGCCTAAAACCAAAATTAATGTGTCCCTGTGTAATGTAACTGATGCTTATGTTAAGCACTCTAGCACCCCAGTACCCTCTGGTCAAGTTTGCACTATTTAAAACTAAAAAAAAACTAAAAAAGTGTTTTGCACACTTCTATCATTGGGCTATACTTGGGCTACATTTGGGTGATATTTGTGGTACATTGGGCTTTTTTCTCTGGTGGCCATCTTGGGAGACCTATTTGTTTTGAAACTCCCTCATTTCCTAATGTACTGCAGTATTCTCATTAGAAAATGCTTTCAGTTTTTCTTTTCAATTCCATCAAGATGGCGTTCAGATGTGCCACACTTCTGGCATAAAATCAGTTAGCATTCTAGTTACTCATTAGAACACTTTAATGAAGCAGCTGATCACCAGGGAGTTAACTGCAGTCTGCTGCTGGTGTTGAAAACACATGTTTCAGTCTACATGTCAGAATGTTGTCTTGAAATAGAAGAGGAAGATATTTGAGAACTCACTTAAAATGTGTCCCAATTTTTCTTTCTATAGCATAAACTATGACAAAATGCCACCATCATTGTGTTCATTTCTAAATTTAAATGTTTTAAGCTTCACCAGTTTGATTCAATTAAGATGGCTTCAGGCGTGCCACACTTTTGTCGTATGTGAGACTGTTAGCACTCTAGTTGTGCTTTAGAACACTCTAAAAGGCTGAAGTAGAAGAACACAAGGGATTCAACAGACAGAATGTTCCTCTTGGAAGTATATGTTTTAATGAGAATGTCAGACTTCCTTCTCATATGGTTGAAAAAGATAGTGTGAATTTACAGAAAATATGCTCTCATTTTAGCTTCTTGATGACCTTCCATAACCCCAATGGGAAAATCATGAGAAACAGTTTTCTTTCAAACATGATTCATGGAATCCCAGCAGAAAGCTCTTTCACGAAGTAAAATCACCTTAGAACACACCACAACACCTAAAATTAGTAGGGTGCCTCCAACAAATGATTTATATTGTTACTAACATCTGTTAACACCTTTAAACAATCTCCTTTTTGTGACCCTCAAAACCTGCCATTCACCACAATGCATTTCAGTGAGCTCCAAGTCCCAGAGTCTTGTAACAGCAAACGGCTGCCCCAGCATATATATATATATATATATATATATATATATATATATATATATATATATATATTTAGATTCAGAGTTATTGAAGGTTAAATAATATAGATATATAGGGACACGTCATATATGGAGGGGGGATCAAGGCTCTGATTGGCTGGCTCCACATCGGCTGGGGGTTGGGGGAGGCGAGGAGAAGAGTGCAACAACACACTAGGAGTCAGGATACAGGTATCCTTACCCAATAGGACACATAGAGGGGTCCCTTAAGGACCCCTCATGGGTACAAAATTGCCCTTTTTATTTTTAGTGTCATCCGCGGATCCATGGATCTAGAGAAAAAATGAAAAAATAAAATCACCCACGGTATCCAACCTCATGCCTTTGACCATGCTCGGCTTGGGTTTGGGTGCATGCAGGAGGGTTGAGTGTTGCCCTTTGGTCGTGGGTACTGCTGGTTATAATCTGATAGAGACATCAAGCCGCAGATTCCTTAACTTAGAATCTTCCCCAGGCGCCAGCACAGATCTGGAAACTTTTACCTATAGTGTGTCTTCAGTACAGGGAGTCGCATAACTCCGTAATGAGGTAATCTGTTGGATGTGATGTCAATAGAGTCCATATAACTCCCAGCCGACTCGCTAACATCAGTTTCTTCTTTTCTGCGCTTGAAACGCGGATCCAGAGACGGTTGTTATGGCTGTTTTTTAGTCTTCTACAACATTTTCATAATCTTGGAGCAGTGTGCTTCCTATATCTCCGGGGATTAAACCCTCTGGTCCAGTGGACAGCAGATGTCGGCTACGGACCTCCATTCAGTGTGCATGTGGTGCCTGGGTGCGCACCATGATGCCGAGGACTGCGGCTCCTCTCAGCGACTTAGCATGAAGGCTGTCTGTGAGTGTCGGATGAAGTTTGTTGCAACGCAGATGTCGCAATCTCGGTCTTCCCATCACATGATGTCGCCTTCTCCGTCTGACGTCCGTTCATGGGGCCATTCGAGGTGTCAGTCTCATGGACGCTATTCTCCGTCAACGTCCAAAGGTAAGTCTCACAAGCGGTCAAGGCCTCAGCAGTTACCAAACTCACCGCTTTTGACCTCCCGTCATTCCAAGGCTGAGTAGACAGGGTCCGGGTCTGCTCCGCATCTTCTCCCTTTCCAGCAGTTTGGATGACTCTAGACCAGATGCGTGCATCTTATTCTTCCCTTCACGCAATCTTTGGTCAGTCACCCCCCCTCTGGAGCGCCTGTTGCTCCCAAGGATGTGCAAAGCGCTTTAACTGTGTCCGCACAGGTGGGTTCGTCCTCTGCTTCGGTTCGTCCTTCAGAGTCAGTTGAAGCAACTGTTATGGCACCGGTGCACAGCTCTTCAGGGTTCCGACCTTTGGCACTGGTGTCCAATCAACCGACTCCTTCTCTGCGTTGTATGTCAATGCCGGACAACGTTGGGAATGGCACCGGTCATACCTTTACAAGACTTCACTCCTGTTGTTTCCTGTTGCAGATGATGGTGAAGAGGCCTCATGCCTATTTTCCTCTCGGGTCTTGCTACGAAAGCAAGTTTCTCTTTTGCGGACATGCTAAAGAGTGTTGCAGAGGTGTTAGGTCTAACCCTTCTCTTAATGGAGTTGACCTCAGATCCCTTAATTGATATACTCCATCAAAGCCAGACGGGTGTTGAACCAGTGCTTCGTGATAGTGAGGCACTACAAGATGTCTTGTTGGGTGCTAGATCTAAGCCTGCTACGGGGCCCCCTGTTGACCGGGATATATCCCACAGGCATGGCCCTGTCCCTGGTGATACACCTTGTTTGATAAGACATCCTACTCCTCTCAGTTTAGTGGCACAGGCCGCTTTAACTTTCCCTGATATAGAGTCCCTCCCCCATACTTCTCCTGCTGGAGAGTCCAGGAGTCTTGATGTCTGTGGCAGGCTTATGAGGCTTATTTTTTGCTCCACACGTTCTGCTCTATGTTCTGTAAACACGTCTTGTATTCTTGGACGTTTCTCTCATTCATAATGGGACTCTTTAGCGAACAGTTTACCCTCAGTTCCAGATAATGTCAGGACCACTCTTACTCCTATAATTCAGGACAGGCGGAATGCGGGTAAATTAATAATTTGCTGTGGCATGGATTGCACTGACTCAGTGGGTCGAGCTGTAGCTTCCTCAGTTGCGCTATGTCACAGTGCCAAGTTACTTACCTCAGGGTTCTCGAAGCCAATCCAATTTACATTACTGGACATGCCATTTAATGGCGCCCATTTGTTTGGTGCAAAGGCTGACTTGGCTTTGAGGTGTTTTCGAGACAGTAGGAGTGGAGCAACAAGTTAACTTTGTTTCTCTATCCTTTGGCTTGTTCATCACTAGTGTGCTGTTACTTGTTCTTCAGTGTTCCACATGTCAGTCTTGCTTCTGCAGGGCTGTGAGCCTTTCAGTTATCCCATTATGGAGCAGCTGAGTTTCCCTGGCCTTTCATTGCAATAATGTGGTCCTCTGAAACCCAATGGAGGTTTTCATGTCTGATGTTTAAGGCTTCTTTCTTTATCATCATTACTTGATATAAAATAATGATTTATGCTTCAAATTAGAAGATGTTACTAACTCTTTGGGTGTTGTATAACGCTAAGTGTTGTTCTCTACTTCTCCTTGTACTGTCAAATAGGTTAACTGTTGTCTTAACTTTTTAGTGGGTACATTTATTTTTCCTGTAATATGACTATCTTCTTCAGGACTTTCAGACCTTCCTTGTTGTGGTCTTATAAGGTTTATTTTACGTATACCTTGAAGTCTACATATATTTGTCACTTTGGTGTTTGCTTAGTCTGTTATGTAGACTTCTAGTCGTATGACCTATTTGGGAGTTGTTTTACATTTTTTGTAGGACTTCCTTCCTTTAGAAGGATTTACGTCTTCTGTATGAGGGTATTTTATCTTTCATATTTGAGAAGATTAAGTCTTGATACCTCTGATAGGTACACTTGCTTTCATTTACATGACTATTGTAGTTGAATTCACACTTTGAGGTGTGTTGTTATTGGAAGTATTCGTCAAACGTGGACAGATTCTTTTCTTAGAATCTGGTCAATTTTGTAGTTTTCATCATTGAGGGACTATCTGATAGAGACTTCTAGCTGCAGCTTCCTTACCTTAGAATTCCCTGGCGTCAGCTTCGAATCCGGAGTTTTTTGTGAGCAGTACCCTGCGTGCGCGCCGTCAGACGGCGTCGTTCGGATCCGCGTGCGTCGACCAGCTCCGCGTGCGTCGTCAGCGTCGTTGTAGTCGTCTATGACGTCACAGTTGTCTATATAGACGCCGTCTCGGCGCGCGTACGTCAGTTCTTTTCCTTCCGCGCCGGTTAAGCGCAGTTTTGGAAAGAGCTACCCTGCTTCGACGGTTTCTCGAAGTTTTTTTAACTGTTTGGAGTCATGTCTTCGAGAAAGACAGGATTCAAGCCATGTGGTGCGTGTCATCCCACCATGTCGGTGACGGATCCGCACCGAGTTTGTCTTTGGTGCTTGGACAAGGACCATGATTCCACCTCGTGCTCCGATTGTCGGGCCATGGCGCCGAAGGCCTTGAGGGAGAGATCCCTTAAGCTTCTTGCGGCCCGACATTCGTCTTCGGTCGGCGCGACTCCGCGGAGGTCATGGTCTCGCAGTAGGAGGAGGTCGCGGCACCGCTCCCGGAGCCCCAAGTCCTCTTCCTTGCACTCGAGGTCATCGTAAAGTAAGAGGCACAAGAAGAAGAAGCTACCCCTCATTGATGTCACCTTAGGCTGTCGACCGATGAGGCGTCTAGGGAACGTCGTCGTTCCGAGCGCAGTTCTGCGGAGCCATCGCCAGGGTCGACTCCGCATCTTCCCCCCTTTCTGGGGACCGGATCGACCCCCGCTCAAATTAAAGAATTTTACGAGGCCATGTGTCTCGTCTACGAGCGGGCTGTACCCTCGGGTGGGTCAGCAGGGGCCCCTTCGGATTCGACGCCGGCGGCTTCGGCCTCAGCGCCGTTGGGGACCTCAGGATCCGATAACGGATCTGGACCGGCGCCGGTTTCTCACAGTCAACCTCCTTCGGTGCCGGGTCCGACGTCGACGATTCCGCCACCGGCACCCACCGGTGGCAGCCCCATCCTTATTCCGGATGATCCGGAGCGACGTCGTACGACGTCGACTCCGACTTCGATGGAGCCGATTCGGCCCAGATCATTGTCTGAGCATTATTTGGAACAGCCAGAAGCAGGAGAGGAATGGGAGGGGTCTGAGGACCCTTTAGAATCAGGATTGCAACAGGACTGGTATGTGGATCTAGGGGAGGCCAGTGGACTGGACACATCTCCAGATACTGGTATGCTCACTCCTCCTAATGTGGCTACGGAGGAGGGGGCTTCTTTCGCTATGGTGGTGCATAGGGCAGCTGAGGTCTTGGACCTAGATTTGCCTACGGTGCCAGTCAGGACAAATATCCTAACAGAAGTGCTTCTGCCGGGGGTGTCAACATCGGAACCGTTGTTGCCCTTCAATGAGGCTCTTACAGACGTCCTTCTGGGTACGTGGTCCAAACCCAGCACAGGGGCTCCTGTGAATAGGACGGTCGGCCGCCGCCATAGACCCGCTCCCAGCGACCCTAGTTTCCTGACACAATACCCCACTCCTGAGAGCTTGGTTGTCCAAGCCTCTACTTCACGTGGTGCCTTCCCTTCCGCTCCCCCGGATAGGGAATCCAAGAGGCTGGATCAGCTTGGGAAGAAGATGTTTTCTTCCTCCAGCCTGCAATTGAGGTCTGTAAACACCTCTTGCCTATTGGGCCGTTATTCCCATACTTTATGGGATACGGTGGTGCAAGTGCTGCCCCAGGTCCCGTAGGGCGTACGGGACACTCTCACCCAGGCTGTAAAGGATGGGAGAGATGCAGCCAAGTTTACAATCCGGTGTGGCTTGGATACGACCGACTCGCTGGGCAGAGCGATTTCATCGTCAGTGGCCCTTCGTCGCCACGCCTGGCTACGTTCTACTGTTTTTTTCAGGGGATGTCCAGTCCAGCTTGATGGACATGCCCTTTGATGGCTCTCGCCTTTTTGGTGAAAAGGCAGACTCTGCGCTTGAGAGGTTCAAGGATTCTCGAGCCACGCCAGATCCTTGGGCCTTTCAACGCCGGCACGACAGCGGTCTGTTTTTCACCCCTTCCGAGGCAGCCACAATTTAGCCACCGTCCTCAGGCTTCACAGCATCCCGGAAGAGTATGTGGTCGTGGTACCATCAGACCCAGAGTGTCTGGCCAGAGGTCGACCGCCACACAGCCCCCCTCCACTGCGCCCAAGCCCTCCTAGTGTGGTTCTGCGGGATCACGTCCGTCCAGTGGGAGGGAGGATTCGTTTTCATCTCCCTCACTGGCTTTCCATCACCACGGACAAGTGGGTCCTGCAGATCATACGGAAGGGCTACTCCCTTCCCTTCCAGTCTTTCCCTCCTTCTATCCCTCCGACAAAGGAATGGCTGATGGAGGACCATTTAGCTTTGCTCCGCGAGGAAGTTTCGGCTCTTTTGGCCAAGGGAGCCATAGAAAGAGTCCCGATATCAGAAGTAGACAGTGGTTGTTATTCCTGCTACTTTCTGATTCCCAAAAAGAAAAAAGGCCTTCGCCCTATTTTGGATTTAAGGGACGTCAATCTCTTCCTCAAGAAGGAGAAATTCAAGATGCTCACTCTTGCTCAGGTTTTGCCTGCCCTAGACCAAGGAGACTGGATGGTAGCGTTGGATTTGCAGGATGCGTATTTCCATATTCCTATCCTGCCAAGCCACAGGCGTTACCTGCGGTTCAAGGTGGGCCACGAACACTTTCAGTTTACTGTGCTTCCTTTCGGTCTCACCAGTGCCCCTCGGGTGTTCACAAAGGTGATGGCGGTGGTGGCAGCTCATTTGCGCAGGTCAGGGATTTCAGTCTTCCCCTACCTGGACGATTGGCTGTTGAAGGCTCCTACGCCCCAGGCTCTCGTCACCCACCTCCAGACGACGGCGGACCTCCTGCATTCTCTGGGGTTCACTATAAATGTGCCGAAGTCACACCTGACTCCCTCTCAGAAGCTCTCTTTCATCGGAGCTGTTCTGGACACAGTGCAGTATCGGGCTTATCCTCCCGATCAGCGGGTTCAGGATATTCAGGTTATGATTCCGATGTTTCGGCCTCTATCCTGGATCTCAGTGAGACAGACTCTGAGGCTGCTGGGACTCATGGCTTCCTGCATCCTGTTGGTCAAGCATGCCACATGGCGCATGAGGGCTCTGCAGTGGGACCTGAAGTTCCAATGGGCACAGCATCAGGGAAATCTTACCGACGTAGTTCAGATCTCGGAGAGGACTGCGGAAGATCTGCAGTGGTGGCTAGTGAACTGCGAGTGGGTCAAGGGCAGACCCCTCTCCCTTCCCCAACCAGATCTAACGGTAGTGACAGATGCGTCACTTCTGGGATGGGGCGGCCATCTAGGGGAGGTGGAGATCAGAGGTCACTGGTCTCCGGTGGAATCCGGGCTCCACATCAACTTGTTGGAGCTTCCGGCGATCCGGCTAGCATTAAAAGCATTTCTTCCTGTTGTGAAAGTGAAGGTGGTGCAGGTGTTCACGGACAACACTACTGCAATGTGGTACTGCAACAAGCAGGGCGGTGTGGGGTCGTGGACCCTTTGTCAAGAGGCTTTACGCCTCTGGACATGGCTGGAACAGCAGGGCATGACCCTGGTGGTTCAACACCTGGCAGGTTCTCTGAACGCCAGAGCAGGCAAACTCAGCCGAAAATGCTTAGAGGATCACGAATGGTGTCTCCATCCGGAGGTGGCGCAAGGACTCTTTCAGCAGTGGGGAGAGTCTTGGTTAGATCTGTTCGCCTTCGCAGAGAACACGCAATTTCATCAGTTTTGCGCGTTGGAGTTTCCAAGGGGGCTATCGCTAGGCGGCGCTTTTCGTCGCGAGTGGAGTTCAGGCCTCCTGTACGCCTTTCCGCCTATACCACTTCTGCCCAGAGTTCTCAAGAAAATCAAGAACGACCGGGCACAAGTAATCCTTGTGACTCCGCATTCGGCAGGGAGAGTTTGGTATCCAGAGCTTCTCAAAATGAGCATCGGTCATCCAATCAGGCTGCCTCTTCGGGAGGATCTTCTGTCGCAGCAGCAGGGGAAGGTTCTCCACCCGAACCTGTCAACTCTTCGCCTTCATGCGTGGAGATTGAGCTGCGACAGTTGATGGTTTATGACCTCCCTCACGAGGTCTGTAATGTCATTCTGGCAGCCAGGCGTCCCTCTACTGAGTCGATCTACACCTGCCGTTGGAAACATTTTGTTTCTTATTGTTCAGAGAGGTCTATTGATCCTCTTTCTTCTTCTCTGTCTAACATCCTTTTGTTTATTTTGTCTCTCGCCCAGCAGGGTTCCTCCTTGGGGACTCTCAAGGGCTATCTTGCAGCCTTATCGGCTTTTCTTCAGTTGCCTGATCAACCATCTCTGTTTAAATCACCTATAGTACAGAGATTTTTGAAAGGGCTTGTACATCTGTTCCCGCCTGTGCCTTTCGTTATGCCCCAGTGGGATCTTAATCTGGATCTTACCTTCCTTATGTGTGCTCCTTTCGAGCCCTTGCATAACTGTCCTCTTCGGCTGCTCACTATTAAGACAGCCTTTTTGGTGGCAATTACATCTGCCAGGAGAGTGAATGAGCTGCAGGCTTTATCTTCTAAATCCCCTTATCTAATGATATATCCTGACAAGGTGGTGTTAAGAACTCGTGCCTCTTTTCTCTCCAAGGTGGTGACCCCTTTCCATCTGGGTCAAAGTATCACCCTGCCCACCTTCTTTGCTCCACCGCATCCCTCTAAGAAAGAGCAGCGTCTCCATCGACTGGACCCAAAAAGATCGTTATCATTCTACCTTGACCGCACTAAAGAGTTCCGGGTGGATGACCAACTCTTTGTGGGGTATGTTGGTGCAAAGAAGGGTCGGGCAGTACAGAAACGATCCATTTCGCGCTGGGTCGTTCTCTGTATAAAAATATGCTACGCTTTGGCGAAGAAGCAGCCTCCTGAGGGCTTGAGAGCTCATTCCACTAGGGGGAAAGCTGCTACCACTGCATTAGCACGTGGCGTACCGGTGGTGGACATATGTCAGGCCGCAACGTGGGCTTCTTTACACGCGTTTGCGAAGCACTACTGCCTGGATAGCCAGGTGAGGAGGGAGGGGCATTTTGCCTGTTCTGTCTTGCAGGACTTCCTTATATAAAAAAATAAAAAAAAATCTCCTTCAGACCCACCACCATGGGTTATAGCTTAGGTATCTATTCTAAGGTAAGGAAGCTGCAGCTAGAAGTCTCTATCAGATGAACAAGTTACTTACCTTCGGTAACAAAGTATCTGGTAGAGACTCTATCTAGCTGCAGATTTCTTACACCCGCCCAAGCCTCCCCGCTCTGGGGAAATTTTTTCTCATGTGCATATGTGTATATATATATATATATATATATATGTTTCATTTTGGCAACTTTTGCCTTTCTTACAGGCATGATAGTGTTTTTCTCCAAACAGTCAAAGAGGTTAAAAGTGTATTGGTTGGTTCTTCCATGACTCTGTGCTTCTGGCGCGGGAAGTTGTGGAAAAGAACTGACGTACGCGCGCGGAGACGGTGTCTATATAGACAACCGTGACGTCATAGACGACTCCAGCGACGCACGCGGAGCTGGTCAACACACACGGATCCGAACGACGCCGTCCGACGACGCGCGCGCAGGGTACTGCTCACATAAAACTCCAGATTCGAAGCTGATGCCAGGAAATTCCGGATTCAAAGCTGACACCAGGGAATTCTAAGGTAAGGAATCTGCAGCTAGATAGAGTCTCTACCAGATACTTATATGCCAAATGACTTGTATTATTCTCTTCATTGGGGACAACAGTATGTTTTCTCTGCATGGGACATTGGGATATACCTTTACATAGCAGGAGGTTCTCCTCCATGGCAGGTTATGCTACTCTGTGTTCCAACAGCGTAGAGCATGCAAATTTGGTTTACATTTAGGAACAGATAGATGTATATCCACTAGCTCAGTGGGCGCTAATATCATGTTAGTCTTTGTTATCCATGTTTTTCTTTCTCTTTATGATATCAATGCTGTGGTAATCCGCAGTCTTGCTGAAATGTTCGTACATGGGTTTTCATTCCATTAAAGGAGCAAGTAGTTTAACCTTCGCCTTTAACACTGTTCGCTCATGTTTTCATGGCTTTTCTTAATTCCATGTTTTTTATTGTTACTGACTCCTAATCAGTGCTTTCTCTGAGAAATCTTTGGTAGTGCAATATGTTAAGGCTTACATACATTCTTGTGGATGCCGGTCTCTTACATTTCTCTAGACCGCTTGTGTTCTCAGAACATAGCCGCTCATACTGCATGGTGCGATATGGGTGGTTATAAGGGGTTGGGTGCAATCCTGGCTGTAGGCCAGGCCTTGCGACCAAACTCCACTTCACACAGCCAAAAGCAGTGCACTGCGGGGGTTGGAATAATGTATAGTAATTAAAATTGCTTTCTGTTAAAAAAAACATAGAAATTCACTGCTAAACCAAAGATTACAGAGACGTTATAGTTAGGCTCTGAATTTACTCGTACAAAACCATAGAGTTCTTTTAACCAACTATAACTCACGCCCTAAGGTAACTATAACTCACACCTTCACTATGCACAGCAAATTACTCCACATATTATATCACTGATGAGATATTGTATGGCATCTTTGATATTATCACTGCAACATTTGCAATAAAAGTATTGATAAGAAAACTATGCATTGCAAGTGTGCGATTTATAGTTACCTTAGGGAGCAAGTTATAGTGACTTAAAAGAACTCTAACTTTAATTGCTGATTTTCTATGGTAAATATGTGTACACACACACACATATACACACATACACACGCACACACACGCACACACACAGTCCTTAAAGTGCATGTTTTCTCTACATTTAAGCTTTAGTTCTCATGTTCAGCTCTGTAGATAGAAGGTTTGGGATTTTTAAGATGTTATCATATATGTTGGTCCCGAGATGACTGCCAGCACTTCCTGGTTGAAGTGCTGGTAGTCAATCAGATCTCACCATGAGATGAGTCTCTGCCATGATATACACATTTATTTTTCCTTTAATAACTCCAAAACTACTAAACGGATTTACACAAATCACAAAATGGGCGCTTTCTGACCCAAAAGCTACCTTTCTGCTAAATTTGATGCAATTCTGCATAGCAGTTTGGGCTGTAATCATGTCTAAACATTCCTATGGAATATGCATGGAGAAATAGCATTTTGGGGCCCCCCTTTTTTCTCGGCCCCTGCTTGACAAATCACCCCAAAACTTTCAAGACAGCAGCTGAAGTGAAGGGCAAACTAGTTTTGAAAATTTTGTGAAGATTTGTTAAGCGGTGATAAAGTACCCTTGATGGAGAGTGAACTTTTTGTAGTCTTGTTGTCTTCTTCACAGAAGTCAACAAGATGTTATCAGCATGAAGACACTCGAGGAACAATCATATTGCCAAAATTACAGCCATAAAAGATCACTGGAGACATTACCTTGGAGTCCTTGATGCAGCTGTAGTGTAGAATATGCACTCTACGTTTTACTCAACGATACAGCACTTAATAATTAACCAGAAGAAAATACTCCGTTTAGGTAGCCGTTTTGTTCTAAGCAGGTCATGATCCATTCTAGCAGTAACACTAATTTCACAGAAACTAAAACTCAATGGGAAGCACATACAAATATAAACAAAGCAGATGCCCCGGTTGAAGCTCTGCTTCTGTAAAATTCAGTCATCCTAACTTCTTGCTCTTAGTCTTGGCCAAGGCAATGCAAATGTGTTTTGTCTGCAGTTCCACCTTGAAAAATTATCAGAGATCTTTGATAGAGGTGAATGCTTCATTGCTCTTTTGGAGCACAATATTTTCTGTAGTAACTGCGACGAGTGTGATTTTTCTTGTCATCTCCTGTTGAGAACAGAGCACGTCAGTCTCCCTTTTAGCTACTATGCGTAATCAAATGCACAAACTGACCTAGTAGTCCCATCCATTTGGCTGAAGGCCCTGCGTGGCTTGGGGTTGGACGCCTATGGGGGTGTTTGAGGCAGGGCCTGGCTGCAGGCCAGGACCTGCGGCCAAACCCTACCATGAACAGTGTGGGACTGGGTGTATGCGGGCAGTTGGAGGCATTGCCTGGCCCCCGGCCAGGTCCTGTGGCCTACCCCCGCTCTGCACAGCCAAAGGCTGTGTGCAGTGTGGGATTTGCAGCATGCAGGGATTTGCGTGCCCCCTTCGGACATGCGTGGATTGGGGCTGGATGCATGCGGGTAACTGGCTGCAGGGCCTGCAGCCAGGTCCTGAAGCCAACCCCCGGTGTGTTAAAAAAAATAAATTTGAAACTCGCAGAAAAAAAAAAAGTTTATAGGGACATTATAGTTAGGAATTATGATTTAAAAAACCTTAGAAATTCACTGAAAAAAGGGATGTTATAGTTAGGTTCTAAACATACGCACACAACACCATAGAAATTAAGCTGTTATAGTTAGAGTTATTTCAAGTTACTATAACTTGTGCCCTAAGGTAACTATAACTCACACCCTTGCCATGCACAGCTAAATACACCACATATTTCATCATTGACGACATCTTCTATTGAATCATTGGTATTATCACTACAATATTTGCAAAAAATTATTGATAAGAGAAAACTGTGCATGGCGGGATGCGAGTTCTAGCTACCTTAGGGCACGAGTTATTGTCAGTGAATAAATACCGTTGGAGATCCAAAGCGACATGTAGAACCAGATCCACATATGGAGATTCCATGGTTCTAGGTCTGGTTATAGGAGAACAGCTCTATCCTGGTGTATGACTTCTTGCTCTTTGATCATGGAATATTCTCCTACTTTGCCAGACACACCTCCTGCTAGAGTGTTTCCAGTGGATGTTCCCCTGACGTTTAATAACGTTTTGATAATGGGCGCCAGACACACCTCCTGCTAGAGTGTTTCCAGTGGATGTTTCCCTGATGTTTAATAACGTTTTGATAATGGGTGCAACCAAACTAAATGTAGACATCCCTATGACAATGACCACACTGTCTGCTAACTTTGAGACCCCGCGTTGCAGGGCAGTATAACAAGCATTACTTCCTCTTGTTCCGAATCTTCTGGAGCCTGCTATACATTTTCTGCCTACAGCATCCCTAAAGTCTGTTCCATCTCAGCCACATAAAAAATACAAACCTCCTGACCAGCACCACTTATTTCTCAAAGCTCATCCTCCCTCTGACTCAGTAAAGTGGCGGCGGCAAGAAAATACCACACTGTGGCTTCAACCTCTTCTGCCCCACCAGATTGCGCGAACAAGCAAATAGACACCATTGTCAAGAATATGTGTGGAACATGTGCATCATTCATGAAAGTAGGAAGTGCTTCTGCCTTGCTTGCAAGATATGACAGGTCCCTATGGGATTCAGTCAGCAGATTACTGAGAAACTACCTCAGAAGGCCAGGCATGTTTTTCAGGAAATCTTGAATGAAGGCAGCCTGGTCTCTAAGCTGATTATAAGTGCAGCATTGGATGCATCAGACCTAGCTGCGAATGGTTATTCTCATGGCATTTGTGCACAGAGGTCATCTTGGCTACAACTCACTTACCTTAAACCAGAGGTTCATCATAGGCTCATGAACTTTCCTTTTCGCAGATAATACACTTTTTGACAATCATGCTGACGAGGAGATGTCCAGAATAAAGACAGAAATTGACACACTCAAGGCTGTTGGTCTGGAATAGAGAAATGAATATCTTAGGAGTTGCAGACCTTACTATAGATGATTGTTTTCCTCAGACGGTCCAAGCCCTTCACTCATCTCAACAACAGCACCATTAGTAGTCAAGGCAACACTTTCATTTTCATAAACCAGAGAGGAAGAGGATCACAGCGACAGGATGCATCCACAGAAAAGCCTCCTACTAAGCAATGAGTCGTCACTTTCCCCATCTCTGTTCCTTGCTCCGGTGGGAGGGAATTATATCCAGGCATCTAGAAGAGTGGCACTTAATAACTTGTGTCTGATGATAAAATGCTCTTTATCAGTCAATCATCCAGGTAAGGATAAACAAAAATCTTTTGTTTCCTTAAGTAAGTTGTGACTACGGCCACACATTTGGAGAACGTTCTTGGAACTGACGTGAGGCAGAAAGGTAGAGCTTTGTATTGATAGTGTTGCGATCCTACTTTGAAGCAGAGAAAAATTTGATGCTTTATGGAAATGGGTTTGTGAAAGTAAGCATCTTGAAGATCTATCAAACACATCCAGTCTTCTTAATGCAGCTGTGGATAGATCTGCTGTAAGGCTAACATCCTGAACTTTTCTTTTCATATGCATTTGATCCGATCTAAAATGGGGTTGAACTCTTCCTTCGGTCCTTTCTTTCTCACCAGGGAAAAATTTGCCAGTTCCTTTTGGTGACATGGAACCTTACCTACAGCCTATTTTTGTAAAAGAATGTTGACTTCTTTCTGTAATAATTCTTTTTGATGTAATGATGCTTCTGCCCGTGGAACAGCAGAAGGAGGGAACTTGAACCGAAAAGAATATTCATTCTGAACAATACTCAAGACTCATTTGTTATTAATGAGACCCAGAACCCAGAAATGCCCTTGCCATCTAAATAACCGGACCCATCCTAAAAATACCCCTACCACGCCAATACCCATACCTACCCTAAAAACACCCTTGCCACCCAAATACCCTTACCCACCCTAAACCCTAAAAACACCCTTACCACCCAAGTACCCTTACCCACCCTAAACCCTAAAAACACCCTTACCATCCAAATACCCTTACCCACCCTAAACCCTAAAACACCCTTACCACCCAAACCGCTCAAAATAATCGTACCTCCAAATACCCTTACCTGCTCTAAACCCTAAAAATACCCCTACCACCCTGATACTCATCCACTCTAAACCCTAAAACTACCCTTACCACCCAAATGCCTTACCCACCCTAAACGCATTTTTTTTTCTTGCCATCCACATACATAAATACCCTTACCCATCCTACCCCCTAAAAAAAACCTTATCACCCAGTACTCTTACCCACTTCTAAACCGTAAAAATACCCTTACAACCCAATACCCTTACCATCCACTAAACCCTAAAAATACCCTTAGCCCCGAGTACCCATACCCACCATAAACCCTAGAAAAACCTTACCACCCATAAACCCTAACCAAGCCTAAATCCTAAAAAACCCTTAGAAGCCAATACCCTTACCCACCCCAAACCCTACAAATGCCCTTATATATAGATGTTTTCACTAAAAAACTAAAGTTAGAGGGACGTTATAGTTATGTTCAGATTTTACACGCACAAAACCATGGACATTCAACAGTTATAGTTACACTTATCTCAAGACACTATAACTCGTACTCTGATGTAACTGTAACTCGCGTCCCTGTCATGCGCAGATTTCTCATTAATAATTGTATTGCAAATGTTCGAGTTATATTATAAATGATATAATCGAAGATGCCATTAATGATGTAATATGTGGGATAAGTAGCAGTGTGTGGTAAAGACATAATGGTAAAGGTTGTTGGGCCGTGAGTTGGATGTAGCTTGGTTCCACTGGCACAGTGAGCACAGGACCCATGTCGGGGCATTGGTATATATGTTCAGCCTTTCATGTTAATTACTCCACCCATGTGAAAGGAATGTGTGTTTAAACATGAGGTATTGAAGTACCTTTGGCTGAGGGACCTCATGTATAGCTATAACCACAAACTGTCTTGCTATTTATACAGCTGTCTCTGCGGTAGCTCTTGACTCATTACCTCTTGCATGTCCCTGTACAGCTCCTTCATTTACTCCCTCCCAGTCTGTGCCTTTGTAGCCAGATCAGTGTGTCTCATGTTTGAATAAATAAGTGAGTGGGGTGGGGATGCATTTTTGTGTACCCCCTGTTGGTTGGAGTTAATTTGAGCAGAACTGCATGTGGCCTGCTGGTTGTAAAATCTACACCGAGCAAAAGGCCAATGGCACAGCCACTGTTGCCACATGGAACAAGATGTTGGTCTGTGTGCCCATCCCCTATGCGCTCAAATCAGCTCAGAAAGATGAGCCACATCCACTACAAGGGTCTCTTGAGTGGCTGAAACTTATTTGGACTAAATATACTTCATGGACAGGTACTACCTAAACCTTATCATAACAGTACATTCTGGCATGGCAATCTCTTTGATATCCACGAACAGTAGAATATCTCCTGATGTGTCTGATTCCCAGAGCACATTTTACAATATATTTTGTGTGAAAAATGTATTAAATAAAATTAAATATACTTGCCATAGACGTACAACCACTGAAGTACAAACACAAGAACATTCCCTTTGTAACCTGACTCTCTAATCAAGAGAGATGAGGTCTGTCTCAACTCTTTAGGCTATGGGCAACCCAGTTAAAATCGGGTACGTATTGGCAAGCATGTCAACCATACCATCTTACAGATCAATTATTTTTCTAAACCTATGCATCATGAAACAAAATACTACTTGTGTACATTGAGAAAAATAAGTAGGCTGAAATGCTTACAGATGAACGTCCGTGAACGCAGCTTACAACATAAACAACACAAGGACAAATATTTATATTTCCTTTTCATTCCATTTTTATATAACTTTTAATAGGAAGTCCCTTTTGGCAGCAGCATAGCACACCTGGAGGCTGACTTTAGCCAAACTAATTTGGTCTCCGAGCCCTTCCAACCTGAACATCTACGGGAGCTGGCATTTACTCCGGTGCATGCCCCAATAGTCGCCATGGGAACACAGACAGGAAGGTAAGCATGACGTTTTGAACACAATGTATTACAAAGTGATATTACATGCAGAATTCTTATGTGGCATGCAGTGTTTCATTGCAATTAGTATTGTTTTGAGTCTTGCTGGATAAATATACTTTTAGAGCTACTCAAAATAGCTCATTGCAGGATTGAACTGTCTGGGCAATGAGCATTTGTCCAGGCTCACAATTAATAAAGAACATATTATAATCAGCTTAGTGCCCTTTTTTTCATTTTATAAATATATAAAACACATTTTCACTAACCATGGATTCGATATGTGGTGCCATTCTTTCTGGTGGATGCTTTAACTGAAAAGTCTTGACCTAGTGAATATCCCGAGGCCCTGACCGGATCCAGAAGATTTTAACAGCAGAACTCCCACACACAGGTATCAGGCGTTGTGCAGCTCTGTGTCACCCTTGTTCTGCCCTGGAAGTGATTGTCAGAGCCGCACAAATGCACCACCTTTGCGTGCTGATGTCAATTAATTTCTTTCTGTACGTTCATACGTGGAACTGGAGCTAGTTCCCAACTTTTTTAGTCATTTGATGAGCTCTTTTTCCTCAAAAGTCTCTTTTTGCAGTGTCTCCTGCTAAAACTACTGGGTTCAAACTTTGTAGGGACTGTCACATACAGATGTCTAGAACAGATCCGCATGAGGTGAGTCTCAGGTGTCTGGGGTTGGACCTGGAACGTCTCCTCCTAAAACTACTGGGTTCAAACTTTGTAGGGACTGTCACAAACAGATGTCTAGAACATATCCCCATGAGGTGAGTCTCAGGTGTTTGGGGCTGGGCGATGACTGACGAATCCCAAAGCTTTCTGGGAACACAAAACCATGCTGTACTTTGCCGATGCCAAAGGAATTGGTGTAAGTTTGATTCCCACTCAAAATTGAGACTTCATACCCATTCCAGATATCCAGCTATGTGGGCCATTTCCACAACAGGTGTTCATCATGGTCCAAGTCTTCAGGTACTTCGAATAGGAAGTGCAAGAAGGCGAAGCAGGACATGTCCCATTCTCATCACTTTCTCCATGATAAGTCTTGAGGATGTCAGGGTATCTGAGTCTCATAACTGGTCTGTCATCTAGGAACCGATTCTACAACTGATCCCGCTGCACCCCGAATTTTCGGGGCTGTGGGTGACTTTGCAATAGATTGAGGCTTTTAGAGAAAGCTATTTTGTGAACTTATGATGCCCTTCTTGCGTTTTCTGGCACACCTTTAGACTTCACAGATCCACAGAAGCCTCCAATCAGATAACTGATGGCAGATCTGCCCATGGCACTACCTGTGCATCCTGAACTAATTTTGAGTTCAGCTCTGATATCGTAGCCAACTTGAAATCTGGCTCGAAGATTCATGCTGGTTCCACCTGAATTGACGAGGGCCCGATGCTAGAGGAGAATGCCATTCCTATTGTTGTTTCGACTCCGGAGTAATCCTTCTCAATCTCAGTCAAGGTTGTGTCCTGAAACAGTTCCAGACAATCAGTCCCAGTTCATTATGACTCTGTCAAAAATATTGTCTCACTCCAGCACTCAAACATTTTGGATTAGATTTTGAGCAAAGTCAACCAGCTTTGGGTGGTGATGGGGATGATGTGGATGAAATCCCCACACAATATGATGGCAGTTTCTATGTGGACCTTCAGAAGGCCAGTGGGTTGGACACTTCTTTCGAACTTGGGTTGTTCCCCGCCCCCGCCCCTTCCCCCCACTGACTCGGGAACCCCCAGCCCCTCATCTTCATCTTGGTGGTCATGCAGCTGAATTCCTTCACTTACAGTTACATGCTATTGAAGCAAACACCAGTATGCTCACAGAAGTTTTGCAACATCGTCAGGCTTTGCCTGAGTTCTTGTTCCCATTCAGTGATGGAGGAGCTCCAATGGCTTCTCTGGTGGTGTTCAAGTATCGTTCATGGATGCACCTTTTGATGGCTCACACTTATTTGGCAAGAATACCAACTCCATTTTGGAGTGCTTCACAGAAAGCAGTCACAGTGTGCTCCTTGGCCCTCCCTACACCTGCAGGCCAGTATCCCTAGCAGTTTTATCTCTTTCATAGCCTTTCCAGGTGTTTGGCTGATAGGCAACGCCAGGGCCAGTCACCCGACCAGCAGGTACCCAGGCCTTTCGCGGTTGGAGTACGGGATCCAGTGAACTATGTTCAGACCATTAGGGTCAGTGAACCTCCCTGACCTCTGCCCCTGTCTCATCTGATTCAGTAGTCCCTTAGCGGCACACAGCAGCCCTGTAGAATCACTCATCAGTCAGCAGGATCAGTCATTACTGTAGGGGTAGCAGAACATAACATCTGACAGATAACTCATACAGATGGTTAAATGGGCTACATCCTGCCTTTCTTTGTAGACCCGCCTCACCTTCTATCTACATCAGAGTGGCTTTTGGCTGAGCATTTTACTACAGGATGTACAGGCTCTTTGGCTAAAGGAGACATAGAGAGAGGCCTGGCCATGAAAATAGTGATTGGTTGTTACTCTGAATTTTTCCTAGTGCTGAAAAAGGATGAAACCAGTTGTCCTGTTTTAGATGTTTACCCTCAAATTTTTCCCATGTAAGGACAAATTCAAGAAGATTATGCTAGCTCAGGTTCTGTCTGTCCTGAATCCTGGAGACAGGATGGTAGTGTTGAACCTGCAGAATGCCTATTACCATGTTCCCGTCCGGCTGGCCCACAGACATTACTTACATTTAAGGTGAGTTATGTATTTTCAATTTGTTGTGCTCCTCTTCGTCCACAACTGTGCCCCTCGGGTGTCAACGAAAGTTATTGTGGTAGTTGCAGCATATCTTGAGAGGTCGGGCATACCAGTCTTATCCTACCTCAAAAACTGGCTGTTGAAGACTGGCTAGTTGTGGACCACCTTTAGACAGTGGCAAACTTTGTAACTGGGATTCAGTATCAATGTGCCAAAATCACACCTGACATCTTCACAGATGCTCCCATTCACAAGAGCCATCCTGGATATGATAATTTTTTAACCTTCCCTCCACACCAATGAGTCTTAAACAGTGGTTCCCAACCTGTGGTCCAGGGAACCCTGGTGGTCGGCGAAGCCTCCTCAGGTGGGCTGTGAATACTTAGATAATTAAATCACATTAACAGATTAGGTCCCCAGCTTTCAGTAATGACTCAATGGGGGGGGGGGTCCCTAGATTCCAATAAGGATTCAGTGGGGGTCCCCAGGGTCCAGTAATGATCAAGTGGGGGTTAATAGTGGGAACCACTGGTCTAGAATATTTGGGCTATGATTCCAGTGTTTCCGCCTTGTTCGTGTGTCTCAGTGAAAGTGACACCATTGCTTCTTGGCTTGTTGACTTCTTGCATCTTGCTTGTGACCATGCCAGGTGACATATGCGGGCTCTGCAGTTGGATCTGAAGTTTCAGTGGGCCTTGCACGAAGGGAACCTGCCAGATTCCATGTAGGTGTCTGAGGAGACCTCAAAAGATCGGCAGTGGTGGCAGCTTGACCACAAATGGACAAGCAGCAGAACCCTCTCCTTATACCACCCAGAGCTGATGGTGGTGACAGATGCATCATTGCTAGTTTGAAAGGTCATCTGGGAGAGGTGATGATCACAAGACTGGTCGAAAGCCGACTCCACATCAACCTGTTGGATTTGCTGGCCATTGGAAGCCTTCCTACTGTCTGTCAAAGGAAAGCTGGTTGAGGTACTCAAATTCTCAAAGACAGCATCACCACCATTTGGAGCTGCAACAAACAGGGCAGGGTAGGGTCTTGGGCCGGGTGCCAGGAGGCTCTTCGCCTATGGAACTGGCTGAAAAATCAAGGCATTTCGCTTGTCACACACCACTTGGCAAGATAGTTAAACGACAGGGCAGACAAACTCAGTCTGTGACACATAGGGGATTATGAATGGCATTTTACTCTGAAGTGACAGAGGGAGTCTTCCAGCAATGGGGGAGAACCCTGAAATGTTCTCTTCACAACCACTGAGATTGTACATTATCAGCTCTTTTGCAGCTGGCATTCCCAAGAAGACTATCTCATGGAGACTCGTTCAGCCTAGAGTTGAGTACAGGATTCCAGCATGCCTTCATGTCTCCTCCTCTCACTTTCTTTAGTTTCGAAGAAGATGAGGAACAGCCAGGCTCAACTCATCTTAGCAGCTCTGGGTTGTCCAGGAGAGTGTTGTTCCCAGAAACTCTGGTCATTAACATCGGTCATCCGTTCAGAGGATCATTTTGGGAGGATCTTCTGTCACTGTAGCAGGACAGGTTGTGCACCCAGATTTTGCCCTGATGTGTCACTCATAATACAGACACAGTGCAGGCCTAACTATCGAATAAATTGCAGATTTTTTGGATTTGCTCCAACAAGGGCTCATTGTGGGCCCAATTGAAGGGTATATGTCCGGTCTTTCTGCTTTTTTTTTTTTTTTTTGCAATTTCAGGACCTACCATCCTTCTTTAAATAACCTGTTGTGATGAGATTTCTTAAAGGATTAACTCCTATATTTTCCCCGCAACCTTTTGTGATAGCAGCGTGGGATCCTAATTTGGTCTCCACTTTTTTCATGTGCACCTCCGTTGAGCCTATGCACAGCTGCCCATTGACTCTTTCATTGCAAAAAGTTCTGCTTTTTGAGTGAGTGAACTTCACGCTATTTCAGTTCAGCCGCTCCACACGCCCCTTTTTACCTGTCAAAGTTGTGCTGAAAACTACAGCAGCCTTTTTGTCAAAGGTCGTGACCCCTTTTCGTGTTGGACAGACTTTCACTCTTCCAACGTTCTGTGCTCCACCTCATCCCTTGAGGAGGAGACTCTTCATTGATTAGACCCCAAATATTTACATTTACAATATTGCATATTTACATTGATCACTCCAAATGTAATTAGGTAGCTAGTCAGCAGTTTGTGTGGTTCTCTGGGACAAGACAGTGGAAAAGCAACTTGTCTAGCTAAATAGCCTTCTGTATTTGGGTCTGAGACATTGGCTAAGAAGGAGCCTCTAGAAAGCTTGAGGTCTCATTCCACTAGGGCAAAGGCAGCTACCACTGCTTTGCCTGTTCTGGATACCTGTCAGGCTGCAAAGTGGGCGTCTCTACATACATTTAAGAAGGACTACCATTTTTGACAGTCAGGTTTGACAGCAAGGGGATTCTGCCTGTTCAATCAGGCAGGAATTTTTGATCTGAAGCATTCCACAGGCCCAGCGGTTTAGGAGGTACTGCTTTTATATCTGCTCACAAGTAGAGGAATCTACAGTTTGAATTCTCCATCAGAAAAACAAGTACTAACTCTTTTGCTGATGTGTACTCTATCCATTTGCAGACTTCTCACTGACCTTCTGCACCAGCCGGTCTGTGATTTATTGATTTTACTGCATCTAGAAATGTCCCACATTAGGGATCTGCACACTGGCACACCTGATTGATTGTTGGGCTCTGTGTCCGACCATGCAGACAGTTTCAAGAACAAACTGATGTCAGTGCACAGGTTTTGTACTTATATTTGGCTCAGACCATCACTTTTGGGGAAGGATTTGGATGACATGGAGCCATAAGAAGCCACCTGTCGGCGTGCAGGTTCTATGCTGTAAAAATCTTCCAGATCAAGGCTGACGCCTGAGGATTTTCACAAGGTGAAGAATCTACAGTTTGATAGACTATTCACCAGATAGAATGTTACAAAAGGTAGGGATCTTCTTCAGGTGTCTTACTAAAATCCCAAATACTTGAAATAGTTTTGTTTGATTTACAAATAGGATGCAAGTGTGATGACAAGAAATATGGATGATACCATGTATGAAGGCATCGCTTATTTGTTTTTCTTACTTTATGCTCCAATTCTTATGCTTTCACTGTAGTTCAAAGGCAGTTCCCCACTCATGTACCACTGGAAAAATAAAGGTGTGATCTTGGAACTCTAACACTTTCCTATTGTTTGCTCAGATTTGCAGAGGTGTACTGAAAAAGCTTATAATTCCATGTTTTAGTGTCTATGAATGACTTTTTATTCTTCTTTCTGGGCCATGCACAAACATTGTTGTACGTAAACAAAGGCTTATTGCTTTAAATGTTGACACGTTAACAAGGGAAGTTCATTTCGCTACTCAGTTTCATTTCTTTTAAGACAATCACGTTTTCATTACTTGCACATCGTGGACTACCGGAAGCCTAAAAGAGTGTGCATTTTGGAAAATTATATTTTGAAAGCACCATTTTAACATTAAAAAATCAATTTTCTTTCTCAGCTCTGCTTCCATCCTGTCCCGAGCTTCTCTAGCCCGTCTTCACACAGCAGGGTTTCCAGATATTTTGGACTGCAACAATGAGGTTGCAGAAGTGGTAGATCCCGCTGATCCTGTAAAATTTAGCCCTCAAAGGGAAGAAGCGGATCATCTGCAGTGCAATGAAATTATTTTGCAGTTCCTTGCTTACATCAGGTAAGAAAGGGAATGCGTTGTTGTTGAGCTTGCATATTATCTCTATAAAAAGAATTTGTGGCTAAGGCAAGAGTGGTAATACGTGCTTGTTCAAAATTTTGCATGACTTCTGATTTTTTTTCTCAAATAATAGATTTAAATGCCTCAGATATAGAGCGCATGTCGCTCATTTTAAGGGTCCGAGGTTTTAGTGGAAGGGGGAATGGAAGGAGAAATTGCGCAGAATGGCTGTCCTACACATTTTTCGTAGAGTTGTAACTTTATTGTTTTGCTAAATTTGAGCCATAACCGGGTTGGTGATGTCAACCATATTTGTGCTGATGGAAGAAATCTATGCATTGAATCAACAGATCAAGAAGTGGTGATCATACCATCTTTGCCAATAGCGAATGACTCCCAAGTCCTGGATTTAACCGTAAGAGTTCCATGATGCAATAAACGAGTGCTGAAATAAAAATGAAAAACAAACAATATAAAGCGCAGCAAGAGCTGAATTAGATCAGGATACATTGATGCAAGCACTTTCAAAGAGGAACACAGAATATGCTAATTGGCAGACTGACCTCAGATTGGGAAATGACTGTTAGTAGCCTGCAGACTCAGTGCTCTATGATGTGATCTTCTCCAATTTGCCTCTGTCCACATGTACTGCCTCAAACATTCTGCCAGTGCCTGACATTGTTTCACAGAACTTCACACTTTCCTGTTGCACTTTGTTAGAAGTTAGATTTCTGGTTGGCAAAGGTATGCACCCTGTCCAAACATGAACCACAATCCTAGTCAGGGTAAGTCATCAACACAACCAAAATTAACCTGTGATCACCCCCTGGTAGCTTGGCATAGAGCATGCATGCAGGTGTAATGTAGGAGGAAATGTTTTAAGTATTTGTGCAAAACGTCAAACAGTAAAACAGTGGAAACACCACACAAAAAGAAACCACACCTGGTTAAAAACAATATATTGAACAAAATAAGACTAGAACGACAACAATTCAATACATGGAAGTTGTGATATGAAGTTTTAAAGAATAAACTTAGTTATAGTGCTTAAAAGCATTAAGCGCCAACTGTGGCTATCTGGTTGCACTAGGCTGGGTCACATTTGAAATGTTGGGCACCGCGGGATGCAGCGCAGGTCAGATACAGGGGCTATCCTTGGCCTGCAGAAGCAGTGCCTGGGTTTCGAGATGCATCGACATCGAGATCAAGATGGGAGGAGCAAAGGAGGCCATGCTCTGGCGTCGATCCCGAAGATGTAAGCAATGTGTCGGCTCCAAGCCATGCAAAGTCAGAGGTGCGTCAGGAATGGAGGCGATGTGTCATGCAGCTGGCAATGCGGTGGTTCAGGTCCTTGCTGCAGCAGCGATGCTCCTGTGCCCACGGGGATGCAGTGACTGCGATCGTCTCAGCAGCTGCATTGGCATCAATGGAGTTGTGCTGGTTCTGAAGAAAGCTGCAATTTATACCCACTTCCAAGGGCCCAGGACTGGATTAGGACTACTTAGCAGGGCAAGACCTGAAGCAAGCAAAGTCTGGAAGCTAGAGGTGATGAGTTGGAACTCTTTTGTGTCTCTGAGACCTCAGAGGAACAAGAGGCAAGCCCTTGGAGTCACTCTAGTTCTAGGTTCACATGTTGTGGGTGCAGTCCTTCTCAACCATGCAAAGAAGGCAGAAGGTCAGCACAGAAAGAAAGCAGTTCTTCCAGAGCAGCATTCCAGCAGTATGACAGTCTTTCTTCCTAGCAGAGTATCTGCATGTCCAGGAGTGTACTGAGTTGATAGGGTCAGAAGTCTAGGTCTTATACCCAGTTGTCCCTTTGCACTGGGCGGAACCTGAAAGAAGGGCTTTGAAGTGTACAGAGGTCCATCTTTGTTGCGCTGGCTCCAGACTCACTACAGGGGGGGTATCCAAATCTTTGTGAGGGGACAAGAGACTGCCTATTCAGGTGTCTCAGCCCCTCCTTCCCATCCTGCCCAGGATGGCCCATCAAGATGTTGATGGTCCATCAGTCACACCTAAGCTCCCTCTGTGTGTGGCTGTTTAAAGGGAATGCACAACTTCAGCTGCTATCCCACCACAAATGTATATTGGAGACAGGCTGTAGGCACAGACAGCTAAGAGCAGGAAAATGCCAACTTCCTAAAATTGTAATAATAAATCTGACTTTACCATCAAAGAGGATTTGTCATTACAATTCCATAGGTACTTAACATAACAGGTCTACTCCTTCTCAATCAGGAATTTCAACTTATTTAATGTAATAAGAAATCCTCAATGTTAACCTTTGAAAGGGGTAGGCCTTACAGTAATGAAAAACGAATTTGAAATGGGCAAATGTAGTGTATTTGAATAGGCACTTATGAATAAATTAAATATGCCAATTAGGTATATACCAATCAAAACATGTTTTAGGGAGAAACCAAATACACTTTAGCACTGGTCGGCAGTGTAGAGTACTCAGAGTCCTAAGACCACCAAAAAGGAATCAGCCAAAATGTGAGGCAAGCGAGAAGGCAAATGTTTGGGCAAAGACCCCACCGTAAGGCTGTCAGATCTAACACATTTGCATTATTTGTTCTGTGAGCACATGCAGCCACTTCTTCCTAAGACTCCCTGGTATGCATTTCCAAGGATTGCTTTGAGTCATTCAAGATGTCCGCTGCAACCTTTTCTCTGCTATCGCTTGATTGTTACATTACTAAAATGGCAAATTTGTTACAGGGCTCCCTATCCTGCCAATAATAGTTATCAGATTTAAACTTTGCTTAGCCCCTCACTATCCTTCTACAAGGTCCGCTATTGCCATTGTTGGGACCTCATTCTAACTGTGTCTGTGTCCTTATCCACGTCTTCTCCTCCCTGCACATAGGTAACTGAAGCCTAGGAACTCCGTCTCCTATGAAAATGTTGGTGGTTTCTGCATGATCCCATGCTATACCATGGTCTTCCCTTGGGAAAAATTCACTGCACTCTTGGGGTACCGTATCATCCACGAGGTTTAACAGATAAACCTCCGAACTCAAGAAGCTTTTGCTTGGCCCAGCGGCACTGCAGACTCACCAGGCAGCTCTCCCACAAGTGGAGAGAAAAAAAACAGTTTTCTCAGGCGTGGTGGGCCAAATTTGATAGAATTTCTTGCTTTTCCATCCTGGCGGTAGGCATCGGCACCAAGAGTGTTTTCAGGGCATCAACTTCTACAATCTTAGACATTTTCATACTTACTCACACAACCTTCCTTGCGTAAACTCGGCAAAGAATCTAACCATCTCCATGGGCCAACACACAATCAATCAATCAAAAATTTATAAAGCGCGCTATGTACCCGTTAGGGTTTCGAGGCGCGGGGGGGGGTGCTGCTATCGTTCGAAGAGCCATGTCTTGAGGAGTCTCCTGAAGGTGAGGAGTCTCCTGAAGGTGAGGAGGTCCTGGGTCTGGCGTAGTGAGGTCGGAGTGCGTTCCAGGTCTTGGCGGCGAGGTAGGAGAAGGATCTGCCGCCAGAGGTCTTGCGCTGGATTCGGGGGACGATGGCGAGGGCAAGGTTGGCAGAGCGTAGTTGACGTGAGGGAACGTAGAAGTTGAGTCTGGTGTTCAGGTAGGTGGGTCCGGTGTTGTGTAGAGCCTTGTGTGCGTGGGTGAGGAGTTTAAAGGTGATCCTCTTGTCCACGGGGAGCCAGTGGAGGTCCCTCAGGTGAGGGGAGATGTGACATCGGCGGGGTATGTCGAGGATCAGGCGGGCGGATGCGTTCTGGATGCGTTGGAGTCGTTTGATGTCTTTTGTTGGGATGCCTGTGTAGAGTGCGTTGCCGTAGTCGAGTCTGCTACTGACGAGGGCTTGGGTTACCGTCTTTCTGGTTCCTGTTGGAATCCACTTGAAGATCCTGCGGAGCATACGGAGGGTGTTAAAACAGGAGGATGAGACTGCTTTGACCTGTTTGGACATGGTGAGGGCGGAGTCGAGGATGAAGCCGAGATTTTGTGCGTGGTTGGCTGGGGTGGGTGGGTGGGCCACCACGAGTCGTTCCAGGCCGATGGGGTGCGCCCGAGGATGAGGACTTCCGTCTTGTCGGAGTTAAGTTTTAGGCGGCTGTTGCTCATCCATTCGGCGATGGATTTCAGTCCTCTCGTGAAGGTTGCCTTTGGAGGTGAGAGGATCTTTGGTAAGGTAGAGGACGAGCTGGGTGTCGTCGGCGTAGGAGATGATGCTGAGGTTGTGCTGGCGGGCCAGTTGTGCGAGGGGGGCCACAGACTTTTTAGTTTTCAAATCAAACTCCCAAAGTGGGGGTTGTTTTTGAAATACAAAGAATTAATGCGTACCACACCCAGGGAGTTTATTTTCCATGGGTGTCAGAGTCATCATGTTAATATTTCTGTATGGCACCACCAGATTTTCTCTGCCAGTGGCAGACATTAAACAAGTATTTGCAAAGCAATAGGTCTAACATTTGCTTGAGTTAGATCTATTGGCGTTGTAAATGCATAACTAGACTTTTGTTGCAACATTTGTTGCCACATAATTTGGTCCTTTCTGCCACATAATTCTAGTGGTGCTGCATGTAACTGAGGCACTTCCATTTACCTTCTCACCTATCTGTAGGAAAAAATGAAAATATTGTCATTATTTATTACATTTTTTAATATTATTATTTGGGGGTCCCCCCAACCTAGTGTGGGGACTCAGAGAAGACCTAGACAGAAAGAGAAGGTTGTGCGGTGAGTTATGGGCAAAAATGTTTTGAAAAAGAAATGACCTCCAAAGCATTATGGGGTGAGTTTCCTGAGTGCAGTGAATATTGTAGTATCGGCTCTCCTGCTGTGCTGGGAGAGCCACTTTGAGGATATCTGTGGTTATTTCTGTCTTAAATGCTCCAGTTTGTATATTTTTCAACTGCTAAACTTGTAAAGTGGTCCTCATGTGAAGCTCTCCTCTGATTGAGGTCACGCTATGAAACTTCAAGTAGTCATGTAAAACGCTCCTCCAGTCGACTTCACACTATATGAAACTTCAGCTCTCCTCCGATCGAGTTTGTGCTTAATGAACCTTTAAAAAAAAATGTATTAAATAGATTAAAAATAACCCCCCTCCATCTTGCAGTACACGCACACTACAAAGAAACCGCAGCATGCCCAAAACAAGAAAGAGGAATTAGCAACATACAGCCTTGCATCGCGAAGCAGCAAGGCAAAAGACAACAATAGTGCGCTGATTGTGCGATAATCCATGTAACAGGCTCGATGTTTGTTTTTCATGGATGATGCTGTAAAAAAGAAGACATTTCTAATAAATCTCTGGATTAGAATGGACTGTGAAATGACTTATGTGAAACTCTTTTGACTGCATTCCTTTGAATTTAACTCACTTGAATTTGACCTACTTGTGTCATAACATCATTCACTTGATTTTTGAATTTCTTGAAGAAAAGTTGTTGATTTATTATACTGACAGGGGGCCTCACATTGTGTTAAATTGAATCTTCTGTCGCAGCAGCATGGGAAGGTTCTCCACCCGAACCTTTCAACTCTGCGCCTTCATGTGTGGAGATTGAGCGGCGACAGTTGATGGTTTATGACCTCCCTCCTGAGGTCTGTGATGTCATTCTGGCAGCCAGACGTCCCTCTACTAGGTCGATCTACGCCTGCCGTTGGAAACGTTTTGTTTCTTATTGTTCAGAGAGGTCTATGGATCCTCTTTCTTCTTCCCTGTCTAACATCCTTTTGTTTATTTTGTCTCTCGCCCAGCAGGGTTTCTCCTTGGGGACTCTCAAGGGCTATCTTGCAGCCTTATCAGCTTTTCTTCAGTTGCCTGATCAACCATCTCTGTTTAAATCACCTATAGTACAGAGATTTTTTAAAGGGCTTGTACCTCTGTTCCCGCCTGTGCCTTTCGTTATGCCCTAGTGGGATCTTAATCTGGTTCTTACCTTCCTTATGTGTGCTCCTTTCGAGCCCTTGCATAACTGTCCTCTCCGGCTGCTCACTATTAAGACAGCCTTTTTGGTGGCAATTACATCTGCCAGGAGAGTGAGTGAGGAGCAGGCTTTATCTTCAAAACCCCCTTATCTAATGATATATCCTGACAAGGTGGTGTTAAGAACTCGTGCCTCTTTTCTCCCCAAGGTGGTGACCCCTTTCCATCTGGGTCAAAGTATCACCCTGCCCACCTTCTTTGCACCACTGCATCCCTCTAAGGAAAAGTAGCGTCTCCATCGACTGGACCCAAAAAGTGCGTTATCGTTCTACCTTGACCGCACTGAAGAGTTCCGGGTGGAACTCTTTGTGGGGTATGTTGGTGCAAAGAAGGGTCGGGCAGTACAGAAACGATCCATTTCGCGCTGGGTCGTTCTCTGTATAAAAATATGCTACGCTTTGGCGAAGAAGCAGCCTCCTGAGGGCTTGTGAGCTCATTCCACTAGGGAAGCTGCTACCACTGCATTAGCACGTGGCGTACCGGTGGTGGACATATGTCAGGCCGCAACGTGGGCTTCTTTACACATGTTTGCGAAGCACTACTGCCTGGATAGCCAGGTGAGGAGGGAGGGGCATTTTGCCCGTTCTGTCTTGCAGGACTTCCTTATATAAAAAAATTAAAAAAAATCTCCTTCAGACCCACCACCATGGGTTATAGCTTGGGTATCTATTCTAAGGTAAGGAAGCTGCAGCTAGAAGTCTCTATCAGATGAACAAGTTACTTACCTTCGGTAACAAAGTATCTGGTAGAGACTCTATCTAGCTGCAGATTTCTTACACCCGCCCAAGCCTCCCCGCTCTGGGGAAATTTGTTCTCATGTGCATATGTGTATATATATGTATATATATATATATATATGTTTCATTTTGGCAACTTTTGCCTTTCTTACAGGCATGATAGTGTTTTTCTCCAAACAGTCAAAGAGGTTAAAAGTGTATTGGTTGGTTCTTCCATGACTCTGTGCTTCTGGCGCGGGAAGTTGTGGAAAAGAACTGACGTACGCGCGCGGAGACGGTGTCTATATAGACAACCGTGACGTCATAGACGACTCCAGCGACGCACGCGGAGCTGGTCAACACACACGGATCCGGACGACGCGTGCGCAGGGTACTGCTCACATAAAACTCCAGATTCGAAGCTGATGCCAGGAAATTCCGGATTCAAAGCTGACACCAGGGAATTCTAAGGTAAGGAATCTGCAGCTAGATAGAGTCTCTACCAGATACTTCATTACCAAAGGTAAGTAACTTGTTCTACTATTCTAGAAAGGCCACTTTTAGAAAGTGGGCATTACTCTGCACTTATGGCCATTCTGTGCAATACAGCTTGTCTCCAACCACGTATGGTCTCTGCTGGTTGACAGCTCCCCTTGTGCATTTCACCCAGACAGCCATAACCACAGGGCACTCAGTCACATCTGCTTTCATCTGCGTACTGAATGGGTGTAGGAGGCTGGACTGGCTTGTAGTGGGTACCAAGGGGTACTTACACCTTGCACCAGGCCCAGGTATCCCTTATTAGTGTAGAGGGGTGTCTAGCAGCTTAGGCTGATAGAAAAGGTAGCTTAGCAGAGCAGCTTAGACTGAACTAGGAGACGAGTGAAGCTCCTACAGTACCACTAGTGTCATATGCACAATATCATAAGAAAACACAATACACAGATATACTAAAAATAAAGGTACTTTATTTTTATGACAATATGCCAAACGTATCTCAGTGAGTACCCTCAGTATGAGGATAGCAAATATACACAAGATATATGTACACAATACCAAAATATGCAGTAATAGCAATAGAAAACAGTGCAAACAATGTATAGTCACAATTGAATGCAATGGGGGCACATAGGGATAGGGGCAACACAAACCATATACTCTAGAATTGGAATGCGAACCACAAATGGACCCCAAACCTATGTGACCTTGTAGAGGGTCAATGGAACTGTAAGAAAACAGTGAGGGTTAGAAAAGTAGCCCATCCCAAGACCCTGAAAAGTGGGTGCAAAGTGCACCTAAGTTCCCCAAAGAGCACAGAAGTCGTGATAGGGGAATTCTGCAAGGAAGACCAACACCAGCAATGCAACAATGATGGATTTCCTGATGAGAGTACCTGTGGAACAAGGGGACCAAGTCCAAGAGTCATGATCAAGTCTGGAGTGGGCAGATGCCCAGGAAATGCCAGCTGTGGGTGCAAAGAAGCTGCCACTGGATGGTAGAAGCTGTGGATTCTGCAAGAACGACAAGGGCTAGAAACTTCCCCTTTGGAGGATGGATGTCCCACGTCGTGAAGAGTCGTGCAGAGGTGTTTCCGTGCAGAAAGACCACATACAAGCCTTGCTAGCTGCAAGGGTCGCGGTTAGGGTTTTTGGGTGCTGCTGTGGCCAAGGAGGGACCAGGATGTCGCCAATTGCGTGAGGGGACAGAGGGGGCGCCCAGCAAGACAAGGAGCCCTCTCAGAAGCAAACAGCACCCCCAGAAGTGCCGGAACAGGCACTACGAAGTGGAGTGAACCGGAGCTCACCCGAAGTCACAAAGGAAGGTCCCACGACGCCGGAGGACAACTCAGGAGGTCGTGCACTGCTGGTTAGAGTGCCGGGGACCCAGGCTTGGCTGTGCACAAAGGAAATCCTGGAAGAGTGCACAGGAGCCGGAGTAGCTGCAAAACACGCGGTTCCCAGCAATGCATTCTAGCGTGGGGAGGCAAGGACTTACCTCCACCAAACTTGGACCGAAGAGTCACTGGACTGTGGGAGTCACTTGGACAGAGTTGCTGAATTCAAGGGACCTCGCTCGTCGTGCTGAGAGGAGACCCAGAGGACCGGTGATGCAGTTCTTTGGTGCCTGCGGTTGCAGGGGGAAGATTCCGTCGACCCACTGGAGATTTCTTCGGAGCTTCTAGTGCAGAGAGGAGGCAGACTACCCCCACAGCATGCACCATCAGGAAAACAGTCGAGAAGGCGGCAGGATCAGCGTTACAAGGTCGCAGTAGTCGTCTTTGCTACTTTGTTGCAGTTTTGCAGGTTTCCAGCGCGGTCAGCAGTCGATTCCTTGGCAGAAGGTGAAGAGAGAGATGCAGAGGAACTCTGATGAGCTCTTGCATTCGTTATCTAAATTCCCCAAAGCAGAGACCCTAAATAGCCAGAAAAGGAGGTTTGGCTACCTAGGAGAGAGGATAGGCTAGCAACACCTGAAAGAGCCTATCAGAAGGAGTCTCTGACGTCACCTGCTGGCACTGGCCACTCAGAGCAGTCCAGTGTGCCAGCAGCACCTCTGTTTCCTAGATGGCAGAGGTCTGGAGCACACAGGAGGAGCTCTGGGCACCTCCCAGGGGAGGTGCAGGTCAGGGGGGTGGTCACTCCCCTTTCCTTTGTCCAGTTTCGCGCCAGAGCAGGGCTGGGGGATCCCTGAACCGGTGTAGACTGGCTTATGCAGAGATGGGCACATCTGTGCCCATCAAAGCATTTCCAGAGGCTGGGGGAGGCTACTCCTCCCCAGCCCTGACACCTTTTTCCAAAGGGAGAGGGTGTAACACCCTCTCTCTGAGGAAGTCCTTTGTTCTGCCTTCCTGGGCCAACCCCAGGAGGGCAGAAACCTGTCTGAGGGGTTGGCAGCAGCAGCAGCTGCAGTGAAACCCCGGGAAAGGTAGTTTGGCAGTACCCGGGTCTGTGCTAGAGACCCGTGGGATCATGGGATTGTCTCACCAATGCCAGTATGGCATTTGGGGGGAAATTCCATGATCTTAGGCATGTTACATGGCCATATTCGGAGTTACCATTGTGAAGCTATACATAGGTAGTGACCTATGTATAGTGCACGCGTGTAATGGTGTCCCCGCACTCACTAAGTCCGGGGAATTTGCCCTGAACAATGTGGGGGCACCTTGGCTAGTGCCAGGGTGCCCACACACTAAGTAACTTAGCACCCAACCTTTACCAGGTAAAGGTTAGACATATAGGTGACTTATAAGTTACTTAAGTGCAGTGGTAAATGGCTGTGAAATAACGTGGATGTTATTTAACTCAGGCTGCAGTGACAGGCCTGTGTAAGAATTGTCAGAGCTCCCTATGGGTGGCACAATAAATGCTGCAGCCCATAGGTATCTCCTGGAACCCCAATACCCTCACTCAGTACCATATACGAGGGAATTATAAGGGTGTTCCAGTATGCCAATATGAATTGGTGAATTTGGTCACTAGCCTGTTAGTGACAATTTGTACAGAGAGAGCATAACCACTGAGGTTCTGGTTAGCAGAGCCTCAGTGAGACAGTTAGGCATCACACAGGGAACACATACATATAGGTCACAAACTTATGAGCACTGGGGTCCTGACTAGCAGGGTCCCAGTGACACATAACAACCATACTGAAAACATAGGGTCTTCACTATGAGCACTGGGCCCTGGCTGGCAGGATCCCAGTGAGACAGTGAAAACACCCTGACATACACTCACAAACAGGCCAAAAGTGGGGGTAACAAGGCTAGAAAGAGGCTACTTTCTCACAATGGGTCTCCCTGGTCAGGAAGGATGGAGGGGTCTCTCTTTTACACTTCAAAGGCCAGCGGCCTGCCATAACACAAAGGACTGATAAACCTCCACCCCCACCGACTCACCAGGGATCCTGCCAGACAGGGCAGGGTTTAAAAGGGAATTTGTGTACTTCAAAACCACTCTTTGAAGTTTCCTCCGCTTCAGAGGCATTTTTGGGTATCTATACTGGGTCTGTGACCCTCGACAAAATTAGACACTTCTGGATCTACAAGTGGACTCTGTCAGGGGGACCACTTGGCTTCCCAGAAGACTCATTTGGACTGGCTTGGATTGAGCTTGCCTCCTGTTCTGAAGTCTTGGGCCACAAGGATTTCACCAAAGAGATGAAAATCCCTGTGTGTTGGAAAATTGACGCAACACCTGCAGAAAATGATGCAGAGCCTACCTCGTGGCTGAGAAATCATTGCCTCGCCTACCAGATCGACATAGCACCAGCTTGTCAAGGATTTTCAACGCATCGACCCTGGGCACCAAAATATCCCCGCATCGCAGGGAGAAACTAAGTCTGCACTCCTGGAAATATACACATCACCTTGCAGCGTGGAAAGGAATGACGCATCGTCTGTGCCATGCGGGAATATCCGATGCAGTGCCTTATTTTTCAACTCATCTCTTCCTCTGCGGCCCCTGTGCATCATTACTTTTGCCGCATCCCAGGTACTGTGTATTACAAGAATACACCCACTCACTCTTAAGGATTAAGACTCATTTTAACCATTAAAAAGTGATAGCTTGACACGTGCATATTGGATTTTCGTAGTTTTGTTTATTATCTATTTTCCTAAACTGGTATGGAGTACTTTTTGTGGTGTTTTCACTATGTTACTCTGAGTTATTGCACAAATACTTAACACATTGCCTTCTCAGTTAAGCCCGCCTGCTCTGTGCCATGCTACCAAAGGGTGAGCACAGGATAATTTAGGTTGTGTTGTGACTTGCCCTAAGTAAGATTGTGGTACCTACTTGGTCAGGGGGCATACCTCTGCCAACTAGAGACCTATTTTCTAACAGGCCCTATGTTGCCATCATTGCCTCAACAGCTCTATGCACATCCTTGCCAATGGTACATAGCTAAGCGCTGATGATGGCTCTTTCTGGCAATAGTTTAGTGCCTCAGCACAGATGCTGTCAACACTGACAAGAGTGTAACCTGTTACAAGGGTCACTGCATGTTCTCCCTCTGGAAAAGGCAATGCAGCAGTCACTGATACTGCTATGGATTCATGTGGGAATGACTCTCACTGGCACTCACAGCACTCAGGTGAGAGAGACAAGCCACTCTCCATCTCACTTTCTAGGTCACTGCATCTTAGATATCTTGTTGCAAGCCCTCTCAGGACCTCACACCCTCACACTCAGCACACAGGTTGGGGTCAATAGCTGCAACAAGCCTTGCAAGGTGACAGGACTTTCCTGTTGGAAGAACAGTCCATTCATAAATCAAGGTAGCCTCCTAACAGGACGACCCTGCTCTACCACTGACCTGTTTTTTCTTTGGCTCATTGGAGTCCAGCACCCCTGCCTCAGCCATAAAGCTAAGGTCAACCACCACCAAACCTGGCTGTGCTCAAATAGCTGATGTCTCCCCTATGGAGATCATACAGCACACTGTCCCCACCCACTGGTACAGAATTCCCTTCGCCTACCCAGGTACTCTAAATCCCCATTGTTCTGCAAGAAGTGCCTCTGCACTGGGGAGTCCTCACCAGCACAAGCTGGATTTCCTTCTGGACTACTGGTGGGGGCTGATAACAGATCACCCCACCAGCGGTGGCCAGTGTGGTGACAGATGACTCCTTCCTAGATTGAGCTGGTCTTCTCGATGTTATAGATCAGTAGCTCTTAACGTGGATCACACCGAACCGGTCATCTTTCCGCCTTCTTGCGTGGAGATTAAGCGGTGGTAATTGACAGATTTTGACCTTCCTCCCGAAGTCTCATTGTTATTCTGGCAGCCAGGCGTCCCTCCATCTAATCGGTATACACCTGCCGGTGCAAGTGTTCTCTGTCATATTGTATAGCAAAGTCCATTAATCCTCTTTCTGCTTCTCTTTCTGATATTTTGAGTTTTATCCTTACCCTTGCCCAGCAGGGCTCTGCTTTGGGCACTCTGAAGGGTTATCTTTCTGCTCTGCCTTCTTGCAGCTGCCTGACCAACCCTCTTTAAGTCTCCTAGTGTAAACAGATTTCTGAAGGGCCTTGTACATATGCTTCCCCCTTAATTTTGTCCTCACATTATTGATGTGTTCTCCTTTCGAGCCTCTCCACAATTGTCCACTCTGGCTTCTCACGATTAAAACAGCTTTCCTCGTGGTCATTACATCTGCCCATAAGGTGAGCGAGCTGCAGGCTTTATCTTCCAAACCTCCATTTTTCTCAGTTTATCAGGACAAAATAGTGTTTCACAATGAGCCCCTTTCATGCCGAAAGTGGTAACACCATTTCATGTGGGCCAATCTTTCACCTTGCCCACTTTTTATGCTCTTCCACTGTCAAACCCAAAAGAGCATTATCGTCTATCTTGATCGAACCAGAGTTCCAGGTGGATGACCAACTGTTAGTGGGATATGTTGGGGCGAAGAAAGGACAGGTGTGCAGAAATGGACCATCTCTTCATGGGTCATTCTCTGCATCAAGATCTGCTAAGCACTGGTGAAAAATCAGTGCCCTGAAGGTTTACAGGCACATTCCACCAGAGCTAAAGCTGTGACCACTGCGTTAGCATGTGGAGTCCAGTCCTGGACATCTGTCTGGCAGCAATGCAGGCTTCCCTGAACACGATTACCAAGCATTACTGCTTGGACAGTCAGGTCTGTAGGGAAGGGCATCTCGCCTGTTCAGTCTTGCAGGACTTCTTAGTTTAAATTTGTCTGCAACCCCATCACTGGATCTGGTATTGCTTGGATATCTATTCAAAGATAAGGAATCTGCTGCTAGAAGACTTTATCAGATTACCTACCTTTTGTAATGCCTTATATATATTAGAGACACTAGATAGCCACAGATTCCTTACCAACCTACTCATCCTTTCTGCTCTGCGGACAGATATCTGATAGAGACTTCTAGCTGCAGCTTCCTTACCTTAGAATTCCCTGGCGTCAGCTTTGAATCTGGAGTTTTTTCTGAGCAGTACCCTGCGCGCGTGCCGTTGGGCGTCGTCATTCGGATCCGCGTGCGTCATCAGAGTCGTTGGAGCCGTCTATGACGTCACGGTTGTCTCTATAGACGCCGTCTCGGTGCGCGTACGTCAGTTCTTTCCCTTCTGCGCCAGTTAGGCACAGTTTTGGAAAGAGCTACCCTGCTTCGACGGTTTGTCAACACTTTTTTGACTGTTTGGAGTCATGTCTTCGAGAAAGACAGGATTCAAGCCGTGTGGTGTGTGTCATTGCACCATGTCGGTGACGGATCCGCACCGAGTTTGTCTTTGCTGCCTAGAGAAGGACCACGATTCCACCTCGTGCTCCGACATGGCGCCGAAGGCCTTGAGGGAGAGATCCCTTAAGCTTCTTGCGGCCCGACATTCGTCTTCGGTCGGCGCGACTCCGCGGAGGTCACGGTCCTGCAGTAGGAGGAGGTTGCGACACCGCTCCCGGAGCCCCAAGTCCTCTTCCTCACATTCGAGGTCTTCCAAAGGTAAGAGGCACAAGAAGAAGAAGAAGTCCAAGCGGATTTCGTCTTCGCCACGCCTGTCGGCCGACGAGGCATCTAGGGAACGTCGACGTTCCGAGCGCGGTTCTGCGGAGCCGTCGTCAGGGTCGAATCTGCGTCTTCCCCCCTTTCCGGGGACCGGATCGACCCCGCTCATAAAAGAATTCTACGAGGCCATGCATCTCGTTTTTGAGAGGGCTGCACCCTCGGGTGGGTCTTCGGGCCCTGCGGGGTCAGCAGGGGCCCCTTTGGATTCGACGCCAGCAGCTTCGGCCTCAGCGCCGTTGGAGACCCCAGGATCCGATACCGGATCCGGACCGGCGCCGGTCTCTCACAGTTGGCCTCCTTCGGCGCCGGGTCCGACGTCGACGATTCCGCTGCCGGCGCCCACCGGTGGCAGCCCCATCCTTATTCCGGATGATCTGGAGTCGGAGCGACGTCGTATGACGTCGACTCCGACTTCGACTGAGCCAATTCGGCCCAGATCATTGTCTGAGCATTATTTGGAACAGCCAGATGCAGGAGAGGAATGGGAGGGGTCTGAGGACCCTTTAGAATCTGGATTGCAACAGGACTGGTATGAGGATCTAGGGGAGGCCAGTGGACTGGACACGTCTCCAGATACTGGTATGCTCTCTCCTCCTAATGTGGCTACGGAGGAGGGTGCTTCTTTCGCTATGGTGGTGCTTAGGGCAGCTGGGGTCTTGGACCTAGATTTGCCTACGGTGCCAGTCAGGACAAATATCCTGACAGAAGTGCTTCAGCCGGGGGTGTCAACATCGGAGCCGTTGCTGCCATTCAATGAGGCTCTTACAGACGTCATTCTGGGTACGTGGTCAAACCCAGCACAGGGGCTCCTGTGAATAGGACGGTGGGCCGCCGCCATAGACCCGCTCCCAGCGACCCTAGTTTCCTGACTCAACACCCCACTCCTGAGAGCTTGGTTGTCCAAGCCTCTACTTCCCGTGGTGCCTTCCCTTCCGCTCCCCCGGATAGGGAATCCAAGAGGCTGGATCAGCTTGGGAAGATGTTTTCTTCCACCAGCCTGGCATTGAGGTCCGTAAACACCTCTTGCCTATTGGGCCGTTATTCCCATACTTTATGGGATACGGTGGCGCAAGTGCTGCCCCAGGTCCCGGAGGGCATATGGGACACTCTCACCCAGGCTGTCAAGGAGAGATGCAGCCAAGTTTACGATCCGGTGTGGCTTGGACACGACCGACTCGCTGGGCAGAGCGATTTCATCGTCAGTGGCCCTACGTCGCCACGCCTGGCTACGTTCTACTGGTTTTTCAGGGGATGTCCAGTCTAGCTTGATGGACATGCCCTTTGATGGCTCTCGCCTTTTTGGCGAAAAAGCAGACTCCGCGATTGAGAGGTTCAAGGATTCTCGAGCCACGGCCAGATCCTTGGGCCTTTCAGCGCCTGCATGACAGCAGTCTGTCTTTCGCCCCTTTCGAGGCTTCGGAAGGGATGTGGTACCACACCAGCCACAGTTTAGCCACCGTCCTCCGGCTTCACAGCATCCCGGAAGAGGACGTGGTCGTGGTAACATCAGACCCAGAGGGTCTGGCCAGAGGTCGGCCGCCACACAGCCCCCCTCCACTGCGCCCAAGCCCTCCTAGTGTGGTTCTGCGGGATCATGTCCGTCCAGTTGGAGGGAGGATTCGTCTTCATCTCCCTCACTGGCTTTCCATCACCACGGACAAGTGGATCCTGCAGATCATACTGAAGGGCTACTCCCTTCCCTTCCAGTCTTTCCCTCCTTCTATCCCTCCTACAAAGGAATGGCTGATGGAGGACCATCTGGCTTTGCTCTGCGAGGAAGTTATAGCTCTCTTGGCCAAGGGAGCCATAGAAAGAGTCCCGAGATCAGAAGTAGACAGTGGTTGTTATTCCCGCTACTTTCTGATTCCCAAAAAGAACAAAGACCTTCGCCCTATCTTGGTTTTAAGGGACGTCAATCTCTTCCTCAAGAAGGAGAAATTCACGATGCTCACTCTTGCTCAGGTTTTGTCTGCCCTAGACCAAGGAGACTGGATGGTAGCGTTGGATTTGCAGGATGCATATTTCCATATTCCTATCCTGTCAGCCCACAGGCGTTAACTGCTGTTCAAGGTGGGCCACGAGCACTTTCAGTTTACTGTGCTTCCTTTCGGTCTCACCAGTGCCCCTCGGGTGTTCACAAAGGTGATGGCCATGGCGGCAGCTCATTTGCGCAGGTCAGGGATCTCAGTCTTCCCCTACCTACGCCCCAGGCTCTCGTCACCCACCTCCAGACGACGGCGGACCTCTTGCATTCGCTGGGGTTCACTATACATGTGCTGAAGTCACACCTGAATCCCTCTCAGAAGCTCACTTTCATCGGAGCTGTTCTGGACACAGTGCAGTATCGGGCTTATCCTCCCGATCAGCGGGTTCAGGATATTCAGGTTATGATTCCGATGTTTCGGCCTCTATCCTGGATCTCGGTGAGACAGACTCTGAGGCTGCTGGGACTCATGGCTTCCTGCATCCTGTTGGTCAAGCATGCCAGATGGTGCATGAGGGCTCTGCAGTGGGACCTGAAGTTCCAATGGGCACAGCATCAGGGAAATCTTACCGATGTGGTTCAGATCTCGGAGGGGACTGCAAAAGATCTGCAGTGGTGGTTAGTGAACTGCGAGTGGGTCAAGGTCAGACCCCTCTCCCTTCCTCAACCAGATCTAACGGTAGTGACAGATGCGTCACTTCTGGGATGGGCCGGCCATCTGGGGGAGGTGGAGATCAGAGGTCACTGGTCTCCGGCGGAATCTGGGCTCCACATCAACTTGTTGGAGCTTCGGGCAATCCGGCTAGCATTAAAAGCATTTCTTCCTGTTGTGAAAGGGAAGGTGGTGCAGGTGTTCACAGACAACACTACCGCAATGTGGTACTGCAACAAGCAGGGCGGAGTGGGGTCGTGGACCCTTTGTCAAGAGGCTTTAAGTCTCTGGACATGGCTGGAACAGCAGGGCATGAACCTGGTGGTTCAACTCCTGGCAGGTTCTCTGAACGCCAGAGCAGACAAACTCAGCCGAAAATGCTTAGAGGATCACGAATGGTGTCTCCATCCGGAGGTGGCGCAAGGACTCTTTCAGCGGTGGGGAGAGCCTTGGATAGATCTGTTTTCCTCCGTAGAGAACGCACAATGTCAGCAGTTTTGTGCGTTGGAGTTTCCAGGGGAGCTATCGCTAGGCGACGCTTGTCGTCGCGACTGGAGTTCAGGCCTCCTGTACGCCTTTCCGCCTATACCACTTCTGCTCAGAGTTATCAAGAACAACCGGGCCCAAATAATCCTAGTGGCTCCGGATTGGGCACGGAGAGTTTGATATCCAGAGCTTCTCAAAATGAGCATCGGTCCTCCAATTAGGCTGCCTCTTCGGGAGGATCTCCTGTCGCAGCAGCAGGGGAAGGTTCTCCACCCGAACCTGTCAACTCTGCGCCTTCATGCGTGGATATTGAGCGGCAACAGTTGATGGTTTATGACCTCCCTCCCGAGGTCTGTGATGTCATTCTGGCAGCCAGGCGTCCCTCTACTAAGTCGATCTACGCCTGCCGTTGGAAACGTTTTGTTTCGTATTGTTCAGAGAGGTCTATTGATCATCTTTCTTCTTCTCTGTCTAACATCCTTTTGTTTATTTTGTCTCTCGCCCAGCAGGGTTCCTCCTTGGGGACTCTCAAGGGCTATCTTGCAGCCTTATCGGCTTTTCTTCAGTTGCCCCATCAACCATCTCTGTGTAAATCACCTATAGCTACAGAGGTTTTTTGAAAGGGCTTGTACATCTATTCCCGTCTGTGCCTTTCGTTATGCCCCAGTGGGATCTTAATTTGGTTCTTACCTTCCTTATGTGTGCTCCCTTCGAGCCCTTGCATAACTGTCCTCTTCGGCTGCTTACTATTAAGACAGCTTTTTTGGTGGCAATTACATCTGCCAGAAGATTTAGTGAGCTACAGGCTTTGTCATCAAAACCACCGTATCTCACAATATATCCTGAAAAAGTGGTTCTCAGAACTCGTGCCTCTTTCCTTCCCAAGGTGGTGACCCCTTTCCATCTGGGTCAGAGTATCACCCTATCCACCTTCTTTGCACCACCGCATCCCTCTAAGGAAGAGGAGCGTCTCCATCGGCTGGACCCAAAAAGAGCGTTATCGTTCTACCTTGACCGCACTAAAGAATTCCGGGTGGAAGACCAACTCTTTGTGGGGTATGTTGGTGCAAAGAAGGGTCGGGCAGTGCAGAAACAATCCATTTCGCGCTGGGTCGATCTCTGTATAAAAATATGCTACGCTTTGGCGAAGAAGCAGCCTCCGGAGGGCTTGAGAGCTCATTCCACTAGGGGAAAAGCTGCTACCACTGCGTTAGCACGTGCCGTACCGGTGGTGGACATTTGTCAGGCTGCAACGTGGGCTTCTTTGCACACGTTCGCAAAACACTACTGCCTGGATAGCCGGTGAGGAGAGAGGGGCATTTTGCCCGGTCTGTTTTGCAAGACTTTCTTGTGTAAAAATCTCCTGCAGACCCACCGCAATGGGTTATAGCTTGGGTATCTATTCTAAGGTAAGGAAGCTGCAGCTAGAAGCTTCTGTCAGATGAACAAGTTACTTCCGTTCGGTAAACAAGGTATCTGGCAGAGACTCTATCTAGCTGCAGATTCCTTACACCCACCCAAGCCTCCCCGCTCTGGGGACATTTTTCTCATGTAGATATGTATATATTTGTATATATGTATTTATGTGTACATATGTATATTTTTGATCTTGGCATCTTTTTGCGTTTCTTAAAGGCATGAAATAATGTTTTACTCCAAACAGTTAAAGAGGTAAATACATGATAGTTGTTTCATCCATGACTCTGCGCTTCTGGCGTGGAAAGTTGTGGAAAAGAACTGACGTACGCGTGCCGAGATGGCATCTATATAGACAACCGTGACGTCATAGACGACTCCAACGACGTTGATGACGCACGCGGAGCTGGTCGACGCCCGCGGATCCGAACGACGCCGCGCTCGCAGGGTACTGCTCGGAAAAAACTCCAGATTCGAAGCTGACGCCAGGGAATTCTAAGGTAAGGAATCTGCAGCTAGATAGATTCTCTACCAGATACCTCGTTACCGAAGGTAAGTAACTTGTTCTTCTAGGGTCAGGGATGATTTCTTTCAGGGCCCTAGTTTGGGCACACCAGTGTCAGTACTGACATTGGTGTGTCAAGGTGGTGCCTATATAGGTGAAGAGGACATCACTTCTGGTGCAGACGAGGCCGACCAACACCACCTGCCATTATGCAGGGGTACTCACAAAAAATCCTCCGGTCCAGTTTGATGCCTTGAGAGAATTAAAATGCAAGGAATCTACAGCTAGATATAGTCTCGACAGATAAAGCGTTACCAAAAGTAACTAACTTGTTCTGTGATATCTTCTGATTGGTTCATGGCAGCAGTACAAGTGTATCAAACATAATCTAGAATGGAAGATGGGTGGCCCTAGTTGAATTTGGAAAAGCTCCAATTTCCCCTTTCAAATTAATATCTTGATTTTTCGATATATTTGTTTGTGAAATAATAAAAATGTTTCTTCATCTGTGTATTTTTTGGTGAAGGCTTGTTTCATTGTGTATTGTTTTGTGGTTCGTATCATCAAAAATATATGGGCCAGAGCCCCTGGCTTCCAGTGTTGTCACAATTTGGGTCCCAGATTCTAATCATTTTTCAGTGGGCGTCTCAAAATCCCTCTAATGAATAAATAGACATCCACAGAAGTCAAAGGCTAATAACCTCTGCTGTAGAGGTCAGAGGCCTTGGATCTCCCTTGGAGCCAAAGTCTCAATGTTCGTGGGATCTGCCTGGCCCTCGAGGCTCTTCTGCCATCCACCCAGGGTCGGTATGGGCCATAACCCAAAACGCAACTGCGATGTAGTGCACCAACAAGCAGGGTGGGGTGAGCCTGTGTCCCCATGCCCAGAGCACTGAAGCTGTGGTCTTCGACTAAGGCTCATAATAGCTGCTTATGAACCATCGTTCAGGCTACCTATATGTGTGGGCTGGCAATGTCCGTTGGCACCATGTTGCAGACCAGATGTGACGTATTTTCCTTGAGGTGGTGCAGTCCACCTTTGCACTCAGAGACACCTCTCTGCTCCAACTTTTAGGCACTCACAAAAACTGCAAGGAGTGGTGGGAGCCACTTTCTGTCTGAGGCGGGGCTTTAGGGTCTGCTACACAATTCCGTCCATCCCTCTGAATCCTCAGTTTCTGAAATGGACTCCACCCATTAAATCTCCCTGGATTTTTATTTTTTTCTTAGACTACCTCATTGATGGACTTCTGTCTTGAGTGAGGCTCACAACCTGCAACCCACTCACTTTAAGCTCTGTCATAAAGAATTGAGAGAGCTACCTGTCAGTGTCCACCCTTTAGGTTAAGGTCTGAGGAGCCAGGGTAGGAGGCTCTGGGCTGTTTGCACTTGGGCAGGTACACATACTTGTTTACACACAGTTATGGTCTAAGTGTGTGAGAGTGATGTCTAACTCAGCCCTGTACCTGACAGATAGCCTGTTGCAGAAGGGACCCTTCTTAGATTGGTGAATACCTACGCAGAACATATATTATAAGTTGGCACTAATGGTATGCATATGTTTATCTATCTGTAGTAGTGAAAAGCCTATATACTTTACTATATTAAATACTGTAGGTGAAATCTACAAAAAAACTACAGTTTCGCCAGTTAGTACTAGAGACTCAGTTGCTGCACCAGTATTTGTGGTAAAATATGGTCCCAAATGCAGATATGACATTAAAGTTCCGCAAACCTTGTGGCACATCTATATGTCTGATATTTCTCTTACTTAGCTCTTAATGAGATTTGGATATTTGAATCACCATGCTGGGCCAAGTTAATAATTCTCTCGGCCAGCTAGGGGGTCAAAGGCATCACCACACAACAGGGTTATTAGCCAGTAATTAGGCCTGTTTGTAAAGGATGATAGGGTGAGGGTGGGATCTATATGTACTCATTACGCTTCATACTGCCCCTAGCATAGGAAGGCTACTCTTTGAAAATGTTTGGGGGAAGGGACCATGCAGCTGCAAAGGTTAGGTGCAGGACTCAGACTCTCTGAGAAGGTCTTTCAAAAGAGCACTTGATGAAATCTCAAAATGCTGTGCAAGAGGTTTAGGGAAGGGCTGGGTAATGTGTCAACCTCGGATTGCGCAGAGATACCTAGCTTCTGGAAGTTTCTACCCCCTCTTAAAAACCTCTGCCAAAGGGAGAGACATTTGAGAACAGTCTTGACCTCGGGGAAGCAATGGCAAGGGATGCTCAGTGTGAAGAGAGAAAATCCCAAACCACTGAATGGATTCAAGGGCCTGTGACTTCAGTTGGCTCCCAGGAACGAAGATTTGTTTATGTGTGTTGATCAATAGTAAGAGCACACATGGTGACTTTGGTGATGGCATGTTCCTTGCATTAGACAGTAATTTGTATGAGTTCTGTATTCATGATATTTGTAGCCCTGATGAAGTCTGCTAATCACTACATTTTTGCGGACGAAACATGTGTTTGCTATTTTTGCTGAATATTGAAACTCTGGTGATGAAACCAAGATAATGAATAACAATACTTCTTGATGAATAAATAAACTCTATTGAAGAGTACATGTAACAACATCTCTTGTGATATATTGGTAGAGTGTTTGGAACCTTGTGTTGCTTATGTGGGTGGACTTACCGACAATTGGAGAAGTGGTGGCTTTCCTACGTTCTGAGCACCAGGATGGACTTTAAACTCTCTAATTTGATGAACAATAAGGACATTACTTTGGAAGCATGTGCACCATGTGCCCAGCCACCTACCTCTGTTTTTGTTCTATGAAAAACAAAGACCTGGTCCCAGAGACATGTGAGTGTATATATAAAAAAAAGGAGGGGGGCGCATGGGGCCCCTCTCCTGAGGCTGTTATGAGCTCTGAGGACAACCACCTACCTTGAGCTTGATTCTAATTAAGGAGAGGGCCCTTGTGGACCCCCCTCCTGTGGCTCATTTGGCCCAGGGGACCACCGCTTCCCCAGGACTTTTAATAATAAAATGAGACCACGCAGACCCCTCTAATGGGGCTTAAAAATGCCCCAGGAACTATCACCTCCCAAGGCTATTAAACATTGATGCGGGTGCTGTGCAGTTTCCCTCGGCACCCCCACCTCCCAGAGGGCCAGCCTGGGTATGAGAAAGGAGGGGGCTGTGTGGCCTACCTCCTGGATTATTTAATGGCCCTGGGGACTGCCCACACCCCGGGGCCGCCACCTGCAATCCCCCGAGGGGCCCACCCTCGGGAGGTAACTGTTTGCTTTCTCTTGGCAACACACTAACTCTGCTTCTTGCAAGTGGGTTCTGTCAAACTTCTCCCGCTTGCTGGAAGCAGAGATTTCATTTGTTCCTCTCCCCTCTGCCATGTGGGTAGGAAACAGATGAAACAATTGCTCCCACATGCAGGGAGCTGCATTTCTAGCAGCCTCTCTGCATGTGGAAGCAATGCCAGCTCCTGCAGGAGGCGGGGGCTGGCTGGGATCGCAAGGGCCTTCAGGTACCCGTCCCCCGCTGTCTCCATCAAAACCAGGGCCATGTCACCCAGAGACTAGAGGCCAGGCCCAGGTAGATGGGATCTCAGGGGCCCAATCGCCCTCCCCCTTTTAATTATGTATTTGGATCAGGGAGGTGGTGGTCCCTGGGGCATATTAAAGCCCCAGGCGGCGGGGTCCATGCACCCCCCCCTCCTTTTTTCAATTAAAGCCCCTGGAAGGTGGGAGTCCCCTTGACTCAAAGAGCCTAATGGAGGGGAATTCATGCGGCCCCCCCATCATTAATATGAATAAAGCCTTGGGAGGTGGTGGTCACTGGGGCTCACAAGAGTCCCGGGGGGCCCCGTGTGCCCCCCTCCATTTTTTAAAATGTTTTTAATATGCACACAAGCCCACAGGAATTGGCCCATCGGGGGGGCTTTGTTGAAAACTAGTGCATGAGACCAAGCTTGTTTTCGTTTAAAAAAAAATTCCCACAGATTTGCAAATATGCTGCAAATTTCCCCAAATTTGTTTTTTAATGCTTTTTTGCCCTGGTGGGTATCCAGGGGGACCCCAACACTAAGGCTGGGTGTTTAGGGTATTCCTACCGTGATCCTTTTTCTTTTCTTTACCAAAGCTATGCATGGAACGGGGTAGACTGCTTAATGGGGTTTTGGCTGTAGGGCCTGGCCGCAGGCCATGCATGGTGCGGAGTTTGGTGCTTATAGGCGGTTGGCTGGAGGGCCATTTGCGCACAGCCTGAGACTCTGAAGCGGTGGTTGGGTTAAAGTAATGTAATTATAATTACTTGACATTAAACAAAACATAGAAATTCACTGAAAAAAACATAGGTTACAGGGACGTTATAGGAAGGAAATATATATTTTTTTAAAACAGAGAAATTAACTTAAAAAAAACAAAGGTTACGAGGGTGTTATAGTTAGGTTTACATTTTACGTGCACAAAACCATACAACTTCACCCGTTAAAGTTATGGTTATCTCAGGTAACTGTAACTTGTGCCCTAAGGTAACTATAACTTGTACTTTCGCCATGTACTTCTAATTACCCACATATTACTTCACTAATGACATCTTTGATAACATAATTGATAATATCAATGTAACATTTGCAGCAAAGTAATGCAGGAGAAAACTGCCCACAACCCACACATTGGGCGTCACTTGGGGTCCCCCAAGGGCCTCGCAGTCCCAGCCAGTTCTCCCTGCATGGTGTGGGAGTTGCCATTGCTCCTGCCCGAGGGAGCAGCTATTTATGCTTTCTTCCTCCAAGCATGTGTCAATGTGTGTTCTGTTTTCACTGGAGTGCAGGCAGGAAATCAGAGCAGAAGTCTGCTTCCAGCCGGCGGGAAAATGTTTAAATCTCATGCCGGGTAGAAGCAGACTTGCATATTTGCTGCCACCATCTGGTAATTGAGCCAAACCAGGGAATGGGATCCCCTTGTCTACAGCGGCTCGGGAGGGGGACTTCTCTGGCCCCTTTACCTTTGTGTCAAATTCAGCCTTGGTGGATGGACTCCCCGGGGCTTATAGTGGCTTGGGGTGGGGGCTGCATAACCCCTTCCCCTTAATTAAAGAATGCTACCCAGGTGGATGGGCTCAAGGAGGTGAGCTGTGTGTCTCCCTCCTCTTTTTTGCACATTTTGGCCCTGGGGGATGGGGTGCCTAGGGCCTGTAAAGACCTGGGGGTGCGGGGGGGTCGCTGGCCCCCTGCCCTATTTTTACACATTTTGGCCCTGGGGGATGGGGTCCCCAGGTCCACCATCAGCCCACAGAAGGGGGGGACTTGCATGATAGCTTGAGTATGAAACTCTTTTGAGTTTCATTAGCAATTTGAGGTGGGTCACAAATAGACCTCACTCATGAATATTAATGAGGTAGGTCGCAATTTGTGACCCACTATGATTCGCTGCATCACAGTGCTGCTGAGGTCAGCAGATCACCATGTCTGTGATTGCTTTTAAATAAGGCAATATTATTTTAAACACAGCCAGTTTTCCTCAAAGGAAAATGGGATGCGTCTACAAAAAAAATAATGACATTTTGAAGTTTCATTTTTTAAGAGTAGGTGGTGGTTCCTTGGACTGCCTGCTCCTAGAAAATATTTTTTTAGCCATTATCAAACGGGAAAGGATCCCTTGGGGACTCCTTCCCATTTGTAAATGGGTTACCACCAACTTTCAATTGGCTGTGAATTGCAAATGTTTTGCAACCGCATTTCGGCTACAAAATATTGATATATACCCATGTGAATCGGTATTTGGATGTGCCGCCCCAAACACACCCCTTCCAAATACCCATTCGCATGCCCAAATTACAATTCGGCAACAGGTTACCAAATCGCAATTTGGGCATTGTACAGCAGAAAAGGCATTTGAATCAGGCCATTTGCTAACACAAAAATGCTTCTTCATACATCTAGTCCTAAGTCCCTGAGTCCTGTAATGACTGTCAGCAACGTTTTTCTCATGTTACTGGCAGCCGATCAGAGTGCTTGTCCCCACAGGAGTCGTAATCTGGGGTCCCCATACTAGTGTGTGAATTACAGGGCATTTTTCAAATAGATGTATTTTTTACACACTGTCTTTGGAAGAAATTGTTTTTTTTACAGAAAGAGAAGGGGCAATAACACTTGATCTTCTATTCTGTGTTCCCCCAAGTCTCCTGATAAAAATGGTACCACACTTGCGTGGGGAGGCCTGATGCCCGCGACAGGAAACGCAACATGGACACATCACATTTTTACATTGAAATCTGATGTGTTTTTTGGAAAGTGCCTAGCTGTAGATTTTAGCCTCTAGCTCAGCCGGCACCAAAGAGAAACCTACCAAACCTGTGCATTTTTTAAAACAAGACACCCTTGGGGAATCCAGGATGGCATGTAGGGCTCTCACCAGGTTCTGTTACCCAGAATCTTTGGAAACCTCAAAATTTTGCAGAAAAAAACACTTTTTCCTCATATTTCGGTGATAGAAAGTTCTGGAATCTGAGAGGAGCCACAAATTTTCTTCCACCCAGCATTCCTCCAAGTCTCCCGATAAAAATGGTACCTCATTTGTGTGAGTAGGCCTAGTGCCTGCAACAGGAAATGCCCCAAAATAGAACATGGACACATCACATTTTCCCAAAGAAAACTTAACTGTTTTTTGCAAAGTGCCTACCTGTGGAATTTGGGCTCTAGCTCAGCCGCCACCTAGGGAAACCTAGCAAACCTATACATTTTTAAAAACTAGACACCTACGGGAATTTAGAATGGGGCGACTTGTGGGGCTCTCACCAGGTTCTGTTCCTCCGAATCCTTTGCAAACCTCAAAATTTGGCAAACAAAAACACTTTTTCCTCACATTTCGGTGATAGAAAGTTCAGGAATATGAGAGAGCCACAAATTTCCTTCCACCCATCATTTCCCCAAGTCTCCCGATAAAAACACTACCTCACTTGTGTTGGTAGGCCTAGTGCCCGCAGCAGGAAACGCCCCAAAAGCAACATGGACACATCAAATTTTTACATTGACAACTGACGTGTTTTTTGGGAAAGTGCCTAGCTGTCGATTTTGGTCTCTAGCTCAGCCAGCACCTAGGAAAACCTACCAACCCTGTGCATTTTTTTAAATTAGAAACTTAGGGGAACTCAGGATGGGGTAACTTGTGGCACTCTCACCAGGTTCTGTTACCCAGAGTCCTTTGCAAACCTCAAAATTTGGCAAAAAAACACCTTTTTCTCACATTTCGGTGCTGCAAAGTTCTGGAATCTGAGGGTAGCCACAGACTTCCTTCTACCCAGTATTCCCCCACATCTCCCGATAAAAATGGTGCCTCACTTGTGTGGGTAGGCCTAGAGACTGTGACAGGAAATGCCCCAAAACACTGTAGACACATCCAAATGATCAAATACAAAAACAGTTTTTGCCGGTGGAAAGGGGGCACCTGCATTTTTGGTCCCAGGCTCAGCAGCCATCTAGGGAAATCTCCCAAACCCAGACATTTCTGAAAACTAGACACCCGAGGGAGTCCTGGGAGGTGTGACTTGTGTGGATCCCCCAGTGTTTTCTTACCCAGAATCCTCAGCAAACCTCAAATTTAACTAAAAAAAACACACTGTCCCCACGTTTCTGTGTGGTATCACCGCGCCCACACAAATTTCCTACTACCCAACGTTCCCCCTCAGTCTCCTGATAAAAATTATACCTCACTTGTGTAGGTGGGCCAAGTGTCTGTGACAGGAAAGAGCCAAAAACAGGTTGAAAATGAGGGGGAACCAAAGCGGGTCCAAAAGGGCAGTTTGGAAAAAAAACTTTTTTAGGCTGACAAGTGGGGCCGAATTTTTATCGGTATACATGCGACAATTTTGGGTGGTAGGGATTTTGTGGATTCCTGCAGATTCCGGAAGGTTACATCACAAAAATGTGGGAAAAATGTGTGATTTCAAGCAAGAATGGATGTTTGCAGGGCATTGTGGGTAAGAAAATGGTGCTGGGTGCATGTGAAGCACACCACCCTGGACTCACCCATGTCTTTAGTTTTCAGATGTGTCTAGGTCTTGTTGATTTTTCTACATCGCAGCATCCAAAAGTCCAAAAAGTGCAGCCCTCAGGATTCCAAGTGGGATGATTTTGAGAGGCAGACAAGCTCTAATGGCCCAACTGTAAAACGAAAACCCCAAATAATCAAATGCCCTCTTGCAGGTTGGGATAAGATATTTTATTGTGCGGGGAGAGCTGAAAGACTGCTACCCCTTCAGTTGGGGTGGGGGCATAACCATGCCCATCCTGGATAGTAGCCACTACTCCAGTATTTATTCTTTTTTTTTAATTCCGTGGCATGTAGTAGGCTTTCTGGCCCTCCCCCGTGGAGTGGATCGGGGTAATTGCCCCATTTGCCCACCGGTGGGCAGAACAACTTTGTCCCCATTTATTTAACAAAACACACATGCACACCAATCCCTGGTGCCTAAGTGGTGTCAGCCCCTCCGGGGGCAGATAGGCCTAATAGAAATAGGCCGATCTGCCCCCAAAAGGGTCAGAAATGGCCAACAGTAATGTGCCCCCATGGGGAGTGACCCTTGCCCAAGGGGCTGCCCCTCCCAAACAAAACACACATGCCAACAGTCCCTGGTGCCTAAGTGGTTTCTGCCTCCCCCGGGGGCACATCGGCCTAATATAAATAGGTTGATCTGTACCCAAGGTGGGCAGAAATGGCCTAAAATAAATTTGCTCCTCCCAGGGGAGCGACCCTTGCCGATGGGGTCACTCCCCATCTGTAAAAAAAAATAAAAAAATTTAAAAAATCCCTGGTCCTTAGTGGTTTCTGCCCCCCCAGGGGGGGCAGAAATGACCTAAAATAAATTTGCCCCCCAGAGGAGCAACCCTTGCCTAAGGGGTCAATCACCCTGCGTGAAATTGGCTAAAAAACAATCCCTGGTGTCTAGTGGTTTCTGCCCGCCTAATAAAAATAGGCCGATCTGCCCCTGAGGGGGGCAGATATGTCCTAAAAACAATTTGCCCCCCAGGGGAGCGGCCCTTGCCTTAGGGGTCGCACCCCATATGTAAAAAAGTAAAAAAATAAAAAGTGATCCCTGGTGCCTAGTGGCTTCTGCCTCCCACCGGGGGCAGACAAGGCGTAATAAAAAAATGCCCCCCAGGGGAGCGATCCTTGCCCAAAATGTAGCTCCCCTTCATTGTTTACTTTTTAAAACAACAAACTCCCTGGTGTCTAGTGGGCATTTCTGCAGCTTAATCACTTTACAATCGTGCTGCAGAAATGCTCAGAAAGACATTAAAGGAAAAGTATTTTCTTTCCTTTCATGTCTCTTTCCCCACCCCCGATCGGAAGAGAAATGTGATTGCTTCCAGTGCGATGGGGGAGATCTCTGATGAGGTCAGCAACGTCATCAGACATCACTTTGGGGGTGGATGCCGGGGGTGGAAGGGAAAGCAATTCCCCTTCCTCCCCTGCCCAGGGGACGGGCAGAGGAAGGCCCACGGGTGGAGCGTTAGCGCCCCCCCTGTGGCCGGGTGCAGGACATAACGGTTACGTCGACGGCACCCAAGGGGTTAAATATGTTGATGTGGAGCACAGGAACACCTGTCATTGTTTTGTAGACGAAACAGAATCTTGATAGCTGCATTGTGGATGCAATAGTCTAGACAGTAATTTCACGGAGACAAACATCTAGTTAATACTGTAGCCAAGAGAGGGCACAAACCTGCTCCAGTAGCTTCCTTTGCTCTAGTTACATCGGGTGCAGATCTAGGAACCAGCGAGCTAGTTATACTGGAAATTTGGAGTTTTTACTAATATATTAACTGTTACTTGGTAACATGATAGATATTTGGGTAAACAACAGAAGAGCTGGCAAGGTCACTGTAAGTATTCTTGCATGGGCTTTTCAAGAGAACTGTATTTTTTAATAAAATATGTTCACCCCAGATTCCTGTTTTTAACATTAATACAATGACATTCCAGTCACTTACAAAGGAGTAAGGAATTATGGAAATGCAACACATGGCTTAAAGGAGATTTGCTTGTAATTAAGTGTGAAGTTAAGCAACACCACTTTCCATGTAGTATTCACTTCCATTATGACTTCCAATATGAGCAATCCAATTGCATTTAATTTCATGAAATTCCTAACCTGACAAAAGTACTTGTTTTTTGTTTTATTTTCTTTAGGATTCCACAAGAAGATATTCCTGCTCAGTGGCCTAGATCTATCTATTTCACCTTTCAGTTTTATCGTTTTCCACCTGTAACAAGTCCACGATTACAACTAATGAAACTGGATCAGTCAGATTTGTCATCTCACATCCTACTGCAGATTAACAAAGATGGCTCAGTTAATACTGGTAAGAACATTATACATATTTTACAAGTGTTTATTGATCTGTGGAAACCTATTTGAGAACATTAGTAATTTAATTTCTGCAAAATGAAAGCCTTAGGGGGAAACTTTTATGCAGAGCCATCCTAAGCTGAAAACTGTGGATTTTATCTGAGAAGACCTGCCATACATAGAAGCAGTGTCAAATGCTCTCTCCACTGGAGGAATTCAGACAGCAGTAGTGTATCCAAAAAGACAATGCTTTCTTAGGACCCTGCATGGTCTTTTGAGACCCTCAATCAAATCACAATGCTACCTCAGCCCTTGTGTAATTTTGGAAGGCATAGCATTTGACTGCCATAACATAACAAAACCTATTCCAGAGGAATGAAGCACCCAGTTTACGCCAAACTCTGAACTAGCTAAATTGCAAAGTGCACTCTTTTGTGTAAACAGAGACCAAAGCGGCATATCAGGACTCAGGTATATACTTTAATTTTAAATAATGATGCCCAGAAGAGCTCTTACGAATGCAAGACCAGACCAAGGCACACTTTTCGGAATTCATCACCTTCTTCAATTGCTAACTTGTTTTCTCTTGTTAGGCTGCTTTCTTCAACCTCAGTGAGAGCGCCTTGAACACACACCACACATGAGAAAATGGCAGACTGTCTAAATGTTGATTTAATGGTATTTGCTTTAGACTTCTGTGATGAGCTAAAGTGGGGAAACTATTAAGCGTACTTTGATTTTTCTATGTGGAAAATGTAGGGGTGGCATAATTATGGATTAGTGATATAGGGATGGAACGCTGACCATTTCCCCTTTTCGCTGAGTAGCCAATGCCTCTCTTTCCTAATTTCATTTGATCAGGATCACTTAACCTGCAACCATCGTAGAAAAAAGGTGTCCTGGATCAGTGATCATGTTGGAATCTCTATTCGGAGGGAAAAACATCAGCATCCTATTTTGGGATGTAGTTATTAGGAAATCTCCCCCTTCGCCTGTGGTGTATTCGACACGGTCTCCCACAGCACTCTACGCACCAGACTCCACGACATTGGAATTCGTGGAAAAGCCGCCCTGGAATTGATCCACTCCTTCCCCTCCGGGAGGATTCAGAGGGTAAGACTCCTGCCCTACACATCCAGATCCACATGAGTCAACTGCGGAGTCCCCCAAGGATCCTCTCTAAGTCCAACTCTGATCAACGTATACACTTGCAGCCATCGTCAGAAGCCACAGAATGAACATTGTTTCGTATGCCTATGACACACAACTCATCATCTCCTTTCTGATGACCTGGACACAGCTAAAAGGAACTTCCACTCAGGAATGGAAGTCGTCGCCACTTGGAAGAGAGAAAGCTGCCTCAAGCTCAACTCTGCCAAGACTGAGCTGATCATCTTCGGAAACGCCACCTCAGCATGGAACGACTCCTGGTGGCCCACATCTCCTAGCACCCCCCCTGCACCAACTGAGCAATCTAGGCTTTATCCTTGATTCCTCCCTATCCACGACCCGTCAGGTAAACTCAGTAACCTCCCCCTGCTGGCACATACTCCGCAAATTTTGGAAAATCTTCACATGGATCCCAGCAGACTGCCGCCGGATAGTCACCCATGCCTTGGTCACAAGCAAGCTCAACTACGGCAACGCTCTCTACGCTGGCACCTCGACGACAAAACATAAAAAAACTACAACTCATCCAGAACGCCTCGGCTAGACTCATCCTGAACCTCTCACGGCAAGAACATATCTCTAAACATCTGAGGACCCTCCATTGGTTCCCGGTCGAGAAACAAATCACCTTCAAGCTACTCACCCACACCTACAAGGCCATACACAACTTCAGCCCAGCCCACCTGAATCTCCGTGTCTCCTTCCAAATCCCCTCCCAGCCCCCCCCCCCCAGATATCTTCACTCTGCCCAGCTGGCCCTGGCCACCATTCCTCGCATTCATAAAAACTACTGCCGGAGGACGATCCTTCACCTACATTGCAGAAAAGAGCTGGAACAACCTCCCCCTGCACCTCAGACAAAGCCCATCGCTCACCATCTTCAGGAAGAACCTCCCTCCCCGGCACCTTGAGACCCCCAAGGGTGAGTTGCCACACTTTATGAAAACTGATTGATTGATTGATTGGTTTTTATGTCACAGTTTTGGCACCGTCATATTTGGGACAGCTCTTCAGGACTCAATTCTTTATATTATTTTAACTGGTTGGCTTTTACTTCTACTGAAATAATATCAAGTGCCAACAGTGTGGTTGATTGTGTAACATTCAAAATGTTGAAATGTCCAAAATGACAGGCAGATATTTTTTTATCTGATTATGTTTTTTCCATCAAAATTCTGGGCTTCAGTATATTTCACGTGTGAAAATGTATGACCTATGGAGCAAGTAAAATCCTTAATTAATTATCAATATAGTTATTCTTGTTTATTAAGTGATATTTTAAACTTAAATTGCCCAGTAAATACCTCACTATTCACCATTTTAGTGTAGGGTTCTGCTCACTGTACCCTTAACAACTAATAGAAACTTCTTCCAATGTCAATATCTTGATGGAGGTGCTTCAGCTCGGAATTGCCCCCACTGAACCATTACTCTCATTCAATGAAGCCCTTATTGACGTCCGCTCTGAGGCATGGTCCAAGGCATGCATAAGGTCTCCTTTGCATAAGACAATTGTCTGCAGCCATCACTCGCCCCTGGGGAGCCCAGTTTCCTCACCCAGCACCCCACCCCGGAGAGCTTGGTCGTCCAAGCCTTCACCTCCAGAGCCATCCTTGGTGCATTCCCTCCCACTCCACCGGACAGGAAATCCAAAAGGCTGGATAACGTCAGGAGGATGTTCTCTTCTGCTGACCTGGCACTGTGGCCAGTGAACTCAGTGTGCTTTTTGGGCTGATACTCCCATACCATCTGAGACTCAGTTGCACAAGTGTGGCCCCTGGCCTCAGAGGAGGCCCAAGCCATATTCTGTCTAGTAATTGTTGATGGAAAGGATATAGCCAAGTTCACCATCAGATGTTGGCTGGACACAAAAGACTTGCTGGGATAGCAATTTCATTATTGGTGGCTTTTCAGGGAATTTCCATGCCTCACTCATGGACTTGCCTTTTGATGGCGCCAGTATGTTTAGAGAGAAGATGCACTCAGCGCTGGAGTGCTTTAAGGACAGCTGGACTTTGGCCAGGTTCTTGAGCCTTTCATGGCCACACGCCAACCCCAGCCTGCCTTGCACCCCTTCAAGACCACGAAAGGGGAGTTCAAGTATGTCTTTACACGCCCAGCCCCCACAGCCAACAAAGTTCACAATCCTTTTGTGGCCAAGAATGCGGTTCCCACAGACCCAGTGGTACAGGTTGCCAAAAGACAAAACCAGTCCATCATCCTCTGGCAGCCGTAGCTTTCAAACCCTGTTAGCTTGATCTCTTCCTTCATGGGCATCCAGTGTGAGGCAGGATACACCATCACCTGCACAACTGGAGGTCAATAACATCCGACTGTTGGGTTTTGCAGCTCATCCAAAAGTGCTACTCCCTCCCCGTTGTGACAGCCCACCACACATGACACCTACTTATGACAGACTGGCAAATAACTTTTTCTACCACCATCTATAGGGAAGGTGCGGGCATCAGAAGTAGAGTATATACCACAAAGATTACCCAGTCCGCCCACTGGACAGGGATAACCATCAATACTAGTACAACACAATTGTCACGTAGGACTGATTTAAGTCAAGCTGTGTGCCTCCCAAGTTCTCAAAGCTCAATGCTTAGTTTAACATCACTGCCAAAATGCAAATTAATTGTCAGCAGTCCCAACCTGCTTAATGGATACTTAGAAAAAGAATAATGCTGGTTTCAAAAATCCACTGTTATGAATATATTCTTCACAACTTTCAACATTTGTCAAAGTACAATATATTGAGCTGTGAATCAAAAAAGTGCAGGCGATGCAGTGCGCACATGTAAATAGACATATATAGTCCACATTAGACATTTCTATAATACACTGTACATATCCTAATGGTGTTGTCAAAATAGGGACTGGATGGGGTAGTCCTTGAGTCAGGGCTCAACCCTTTTTTCAGAATCATATATTAGACCATATGGGAAAATAAATCGATGTTTCGACTTCAAAGTTATGTCAGGGTGCCTGTTTAAGCTCCACCCTGACCTGCTGACAACAGTTCTTTTCTTTCTGTACCAACAGTGTTGATTGGATGTTATCTTGTCCACTTTTAAGCCAGCTTTTTTCCACTTTGTGTCGAAATTTTATTTTTGAGCTTGCTCCAAGTGTGCTAGGGACATGTCTCCTGCGACACCCTCTGCTGCCTCTGAGGCTGCTGGTCATCATGGCCTCCTGTACCGCTGGTAAAACATGCTGGCTGGCAATTCAGGCTTTGCAGTGGTCCTGAAGTCCCAGTGGTGCGCAGCATCAGGAGAATTTCTTTGACCTGGTCCACATAATGGAGGGCACTGCAAAATACCTGCTATGGAGGCTAATGAACTCACAGTGGTGACAGTTATGACACTTCTGTGTTGGGGCGACTATCTTGGGGAGGAGATCAGAGGACGCTGGTCTCTTGCGTAGTCCCAGCTCCACATCAGTGTGTTGTAACTGAAGGTGATCCATCTGGCACTGAAGCCTTCCTATCATTCATGAAGGGACCACCACTGCCATGCGCTATTGCAAAAAGCAGGGTGGGGTGAGGTCGTGGACCCTGTACCAAGAGTGTCTGCACCTCAGGAACTTGCTGAAGTGCCTGGGTGTTTCCCTAGTTGTTAAGCACCTGGAGGGCTCTTCGAATACCAGAGCCGATGAACTTAGCAAGAGATGCCTGGTGGACCACAAATGGCATCTTCATCCTGAGAAGGCACGCACTCTTTTTCCGTAGTGAGGCAAGGCTTGGCTTGATCTGTTCGGCACTGCCGAAAATGTACAATGCAGGGATGTGGAATTCCTGTAGCCCAACGCCCAGGACATATTGTTTGGGGTCAAGAGAAACAGGTTTTCATGTTTATTTTGTCCTTGGGACAAGTAGGCCCAATCCCCTACAGCACAAACCATTTGGCAGCCAATTTACTGAGAAGGGAACTGTCTGCAGTTGAGGTAATATTTGTGTTCATATGGTAATGTTGTTCGAACTTGCATTTATGGTTCATTAATGAAAAGCCTTTATAATTATGGTGAGTGCAATAAATCAATTTTTAAGGTCACACTACACTTTTGACAGTAGTTCCAGTAAAAAAAAAAAGCGTCACATTTTAAAAAAAAGTTTAACAATGAGACTAATTATAAAGCTCACAGAAGGCTCTCTGATTAAACACATGTTTGCAGAAGCTTGTAAGCAAGAGTGATGATTATTTGCTTTCAAAATAAAATGTTCGGAAAAAAATGCAAGTAGTAAAATAAACATTTCGCTACTATGAAATTTTAGGTACTATTTCTTGGAAGCGTCATTTAGTAAACTGTGTTGATGCACGCTAGTATTTCCAAAAAATATTCGTAATGGAAAATCCGTGTAACCATTTTCAACAAGAGTACGGAAAGCATGAAAATAAGTAAACACTGGCAAAGCCAACCGATCTGACATTTGTTGTGATGCTTTGGATTTCGTCAATGCGTGTCTTTGTTTTGACATGGCTTTTGTAACATTTTATGTTGCCATTGGCAAAAAGCAAAAAAACGTTTTTGGTCTTAAAATGCACACATTGCCGTCAGTGGCTTAACAATGGCCCCAGAGCCCCTGCAGTGTGGGGGACCCCTCCAGGGAGCCCCCGCAGCACAGCACCGGCCCTGAGTGACTCTGAAGGGGGCTCCCCTCCATGTTCTTTGCTGGGAGGCCCCCTCCAGTTTCATTACACCACTGATTGCCACAGTAGCTTCTGGCACTGAGCAAAACTACTTTGTGTGTCACTATGCTCCTTGTGGAAGAGCAGAATGTGTTCACGCACAGTAAAAGCCAACCCATAGATAGATAGAGAGAGAAAAAGAACTTCAATAAAAACAAAATGTCTTGGTTAACCCCAGACCTAATTAGGGGCTCAATTCTAAAAAAAAAAAAATTGCACCCAAGGTATATGTCTTTGAATTAGTGGCTTTTATGAATTTACAAGAACTTACACAAGTAGACCAGGAAATCGTACTCCTAGAAGATATTTGTGAACTGTATTTTAGTACACGCAAATATGCATGTGTAGATTTGCTCATGTGAAAATCTATTGAGCTTTACAAGTTCACTTTCCCTCCACCCACTTTTTCCCAACCCTGGAAGAACTTCTACTTTTGTCATTGTCAGGAGTAAATTTCCAACCTTTTTTAATATGGGGAAAGATTAGAGAAGAGCTGATGAAGATCCTTAAACATCAAACATCCAAGTTAATACGTTTGCAGACTCAAAGGCATTCCAGCCCTGGAACTATTGCTTACTGCTCCTCCACCCCAGTATGTAGATCTGCGAGAAGGTGGCAAAATAATGAAATTGCTATAGTAGGGATTGTAATTGCAAGTATTCAAGCCCAACTATAGTAGTAGTACTGGCATAATCAGAGAGGCTAATATCAGAGATCCTACATAATGGGATTGCTGCCATAATTTGTTGCTGAACTACATGGCACCAAAGGGACAAGCAGATTTTTTTACTGGACAGGTAGATTTAAGAAGCAACCTGTCCCATGGACAAGTAGATATTTTATTAAATTCCACACCCCTGTAATGTCATCTCTTCTGCACGTTGGAGTTTCCAAGGCAGCACTGGCTCTGAGAAGAGTCTTGTTTTGATGGGAGTTCTGAACTCCTGTACGCCTGTGTGCCGATGCCAGTGTCACCCCGGTTAGCAAGAAGATTTGGACAGACGAGGCACAGTTCATCCTAGTGGCTCCAGATTGGGCTCAGAGGCAATGGTTCCCCGATCTCCAGAGCTTGAGCATAGCTCACACGGCAGAGTGCTGCTCCCGAACCTGGGTAGTCTTTAACTTCTTGCGTGGAGATTGAGCTGCAACAGTTGAGAGCTTGTGGTCTTTCTATGGAAATTGGTGATGTTATTTTAGCAACCACACATCCATCTACGAAATCCATCTACACCTGCCATTAGGGGAAGTTTGTGATGCCTACATGGCAGGCAGATCTCCTTTCTGGTTCTCTGTCCGAGGTTTTTATTATTTGTCACTGATTGTGACTTATTTCCTAAAAGGTTTGGAGCATCTTTTTTCTCTTGCCCTTTTTCATGCCCCAATGGGACCTGAACCTTGTTTTAGCATTTCAAATGTGTAAACCTTAAAGCTGCTACATACTTGTCCTTTACAGCTCCTTACCAGCAAGACTGCTTTTCTATTGGCCATTACCTCACCCAGGATGGTCAGCAAGCTTGAACCTTTGTCCGTGAACCCTCCATACACCAAATTCTTTCTGGCCAAGCTGGTTGCCAGAACACATGCCTCTTTTATCCCGAAAGTGGTGACCCCCTCCCATGTTGGCCAAGGTATCACTCTGCTAGCTTTCGATGCCCTGCCTCATCCTTCCAAGGAAGAGGAGATACTCCATTGCCTGGACCTTAAACAGACTCACTCCTTTTAGATTGGTCACACAGGTTCCTACCGGGTGGACAATCAGCTCGTTATTGGGGGTGAAGAAGGACAAGGTTTTCAAAAGGGCACCATCTCCAGATGCACTGTGCTGTATATCAAAATCTGCTAGGTAGTTGCAAAAAACTTCGACCTGAAGGGCTGCATGCCTATTTCACCAGGGCAAGGAACACCACTACTGAGTTATGATGCGGGGTTCCTGCCCTGGACTTCTGTCAGGCAGCCATGTGGGCGTCACTGCACATAACCTAACACTACTTTCTTGATAGTCATGAATGGTGTGATGGGTATTTTGCCTGTTCGGTCCTCCAGGACTTTTTGCTCTAGCCAGTTCACAGTCCCAGATCCGGGAAGGTATTGCTAGGGTATCTAGTCTAAGGTTGATGAATCTGCAGTCAAAATTCTCTTTCAGATGAACAAGCTACGTACCTTTGGTAATGCCTTATCTGGTAGAAACTGTATCTAACTGCAGATTCCTCACTGGCCCTCCCATCCTCCCTGCTCTGTGAACTGAGGTATCACCCAAAAGATCCCACTAGATTCTGCACACTGGGCACCACTGGTACACTGGCTTTATGTGACTTCATGTCTTTTGTGCAGAAACAGTTACAAAAGAAACTAATGTCAGCGTGCCAGGGTGGTACTGCAACATCATTTTTAACATGGATTCCTTCAACACAGAGCAGATCGACTGTACCTACAGAGGTACTGCTCAGGGTTTTTCAGATCCAGACTGATGCCTGGGAAATATTCCAAGCTGAGGAATCTACAGTTAGATAGAGTTTCTACCAGATAAGGCATTTTAGAAGTTAACTAACGTTTTCTTCTGTGGGAGGCATTGTTGCCCTAGGAAATTGTTCAGAAGTGTCTTATACATGTTTATCCACCTGGAAATAGTAAACCTTGACAGTCATCACAGGATAGACAAATGTAAGTGCTCAAACATAAGTAGACACTTTTGAAAGCAATGACTATTTTGATTCAGGGTCATGTTAATTTTGACACAACTGAACCTTCAGATGGTTTAAGTCTAATAAGCATTTAAACCATCCATCACATTCTTGACTCCCATACTCAAAACTGATGCCTGTGGCTAATCTGTGATATGCAAGCATAGTTTTTGGAAGCTGTATAGACACCTTTTGTCCAAATCAAGATGGCACTGTGGGGAAGTTTATAAAAAGGAGAGGAATTTGCCTGTAGAAATAATCATGGACAAACATCATGATACCAGTGTGTTGTTTTTTAACACTGCCTTGCCCTGCAACCTGTTTATATTTATCCAGCTAAGCCCCCACCCCACCAAAAAAAAACATAATCACTTTTTCCTAATTCATTTAGCATGGTTCCTAGGGATTGGTGAGTTTTGAGAAACTACATTTTATGTTGTACTTTCAAGATATCCCAAATGATACTTACAGTATTCCTAGCACACTGTTCCACCTTTATGAACTTCTGCAGCTCCTGACCCATGATCTATATTTATGCTATAGTGGGCGTTAAAAGGATATTGCAAGTCACCAAGACTTTGCATTACCATGTAAAGGCAGTAGATCTGGAGACCGAGCACTTCAATAGGATCAGCTAACTCATAATATTTGGAAACGTGTGCTTCGGAAATGGTCCATTTGTGATTCATTGACCAAAACTCCTTAATTATGTATTTCTAATAAATATGCACTCCTGCAGCTTTCTTAATTTATTCCTTTGCATGATCCAGAGTGGAACTGCTAAAACTTTCCATAGCATAACATGTCATAAACATTAGATTACACTCAACAGCATCACAGACAGAGCAACTTCACTCCATGTGAAATGACTTAAGACTTTAACTGCACTCTCATTTTCATAGGATCTAAAGCTATCGGGGTTTGTTTGTTTCCTTTTTGATTTCTTCGTTTTCTAATTCAGCACCTGTCTTGAAGTCCCTGACTTAGCTACCATTTTCAAATGCTAGGTCTACTGCTGAATAGTTTTTGGTGTTTAAACAGGCTTTGTTGGAGATTTTTTGTAAAGACCCCTCATATGCAAAAAATGCATGAAGGTTCCCTGTCTGATTCCAAACAATTCATATTCACTAGTCTGGTTGGGAAAGGCAGGATTATGCTGGCAGTGATGGTAATAGAATACCTTCTCATCTCCTGTTGATTCAAACTCGGCTTTGCATGCAGATCTAAAAAAAAATGGGAGTAGCAGCACCAGAAGTAGGTCCTGTTTCCAAAGGTCTTGATTCTGCTGAACAGGGGTGGCTTGCTGCTGTGATAAATAAGGTAGCTGAATGCCACTGTATTGAAATGTTCAAGATGGATCCAAAATCAGAGAGGACAGTCCTGTCCTTTAAAGGTATTTCAGAATTAATGAGGCCTTGCGCGATCTAGTCTTGCAGATGTGGTACATGCTGCAATTGAACCCAACAGTTTTAAAAATGGTTGCTCATTAATATGGGCCTTTTCTATCTGACCCTCCATTGCATCAACCAATGGAATTCTGGTGGTACAGGGTTGTGATTTTTAAGTTAATGTCTGGACTGATTGATACGGTTCTGCCAGATAGTGATCCCAAGGGGCTGGATTATTTTTGGTGCTAAATGTTAGCATCTGGCAGTGCTGCCTTAAAATGTTCTGATATTGGCGATTTGCTATTTGGATACAACCATGCTGACGGGATTGTGGCCGCTCTTGCAGTGTGTAAATGTCTAGTGTAAATCAGGTAGAATTCCCAGTACCTCCGCAAGGATGTTATAGATGAATTTAAGCATTTAATACAAACTGGACATGACACTGTGGTGCATTGCTTGGGTCCTGCATTAGCTTTGTTCCAGCATTGATGGATGTGCATCACAATGTCTTCAAGAAATGTTTAATATCAGTTACTTGATATGTCAGAGTGAGAAAGCTGATGCTTCTAGGCCTGTTATAGCCTTAAAGAAATTCCACTTGTGCTACTGGAAGTTCCGGAGTTATGGACATCTATGTGGCCAAAGTCAGTTACAACATAAACTTCAGCAGCAACAGTCTGCTGGTTCTTCCGTGATAGGAGTTTAGGGGATAGTTGTCAGCAGTCTGCTACATCGTTTTGGACCCCTTCTCTAATGAGGCATTCACTTGGGTGTTCAGCATCATCCCTAGACTTCAGTTGTAATTTGACTGGCCGATTTTCTGAGTCATTGTAGTAGATGACTTCAGACTGTTGGGTCCTACAGATTATTGCCAGAGGCTATTCTTTGCCATCCAAGTAGAAACTCCCTTATATTTTTCCTCACCTCTCCTCTTTTCCCCCACTCAAACATCTTGGTGAAGGAGGGGAGGCAGAGATTTGTGAAAGATACCATAGAGATTGCCCCTTATTCTCAGAGAGAGCAGGTTTGCGATTTGTATTTCCTGTTATCCTATTTCCCAACAAAATTGTCAGAAAGGAGACATTAACATGGTTAGACTCCTGCACATCCTGCTGTCCCTTCAAAGTTAGGATTGATCAGCCTCATTAGAAATGCAGTATGCTTTACTTTCAAATTCCCTTTGCTAAATGCCACAGAAAATTCCCACAAATCACAGCATTTAATCAGAATATCTAATTCACTGCTCTCCTACTTGGGTTGGGTTCTGCACCTCAGGTGTTTACAAACATGATGGTTGCCGGAGGGGGACTATTGTCATGGTGATTGATTTACTTTTATCTGTATTTGGATTTCTGGTTACTGAAAGTGAATTTGACGCATCTCTTGTTACATAACCTCTTAAATACAATCACTCTTTTGCAATAGTTGCAGTTCTCTGGGAATTCCTAGTCAGCATGCTCTATTTACAGGCTATGTAACCAGTCACAAGTGTGATGAGATATATCCCCTGCAGCACAGTCTTATCAATATTGTGGCAGCAGTGTAGGGGGTTCAAGAAGGTGAAGTCTCAGCCGGAGAGGGCTTTGAGTCTTTTAGTCCTGATGACTTCTTTCACCTTTTTGCTTCCCAAGGCTCGTCTGCAGATGGGTTGGTGTATTGGTGCCCCTGCATGCAGTAGAATGTGTTCTGTGGCTGGTTGTGTATTTTTGTAGACAAGGAATTTGTGCAAAAGTGAATTATTAGCTGGGGTGAATGGTAGTGCCCCACAAGTAATAAATTCATGAACCTTTTAGGTCCAGGCAAATGTTTCAGAAAGTTTCACTAATTTCAATTTGAGCTTAACCCCTAGTAGCTATGGCACAGAGCTGACAGGTGTAAATTAGAGAAACTGTGTAAAGCATTTGGAAGTACCAAAACACTTAACATGTCTGAAACACAATACAAATCCTGCCCCAATTAAGAAAAATAGAGTAACAGTTGTTAAACAAAATGACAGCAAAAATGACAAAAATCCAATAAGGGGAACTGACTATATGAATTTTAAAGATTTAAGTAAAAAGCATCTTGAAAAATTATAGCGCCATTCAGTGGTGGAGCGGATCGCATATGCCATGCAAGTTTGTCCCAGTCATAGATTTGATGTTAGGATTTAGGGGGTCATTATGAGTTTGGCGCTCTCAGGACTGCCATATTAGAGGTGGGGGTCGTACTGCAGAGGGTCCGACGGTGAGACCGCCAAATTATGACCAAGGTGGTGTTCCCAACATAACGCAGTCAAACTACTGCCAGTACCGCAGCGCGGTCAGGCCTCCGCGGACGGCGGTAGGCACCTTCAGACCAGCGAGGACCATGTTTCTGCCAGACACATTATGAGGCTGCACACCACCAAACATTCCGGCGCAGTTGCACCAGCACCAAAACCCTGGTGTAAACCAACTCTATAAAAGGACATACTCTCCTTACGGAACACATACCTGCCCGCAGCCTCCATGGGACCTGAACTGGAAGTCCTCCCACTGCTCCTGCTCGCACAATGACTCCGGAACCAGTGACGGCGACAACAACCGTAAGTACACTCACTTACCGGACACTGGAGGGAAAGGCATCAGTACCCATGCACACTCAGCATACACAGCCGGGACTACTTGCGACGACCACACACACACAGACACACACGTAACCACACCCATACGAACAACCACCTACATACACACACACACATAGTACACACGCACACACCCATACTACACACACCATGGCCAACACACACGTGCCATACACACCCCAACCTGCACACATACAGCACTGTATAACAGTCTCGCAGAACACCACTGAGTCACACAACGAGATCACAACCACACCTAAACAAACGCTAGGCCTAACTATCGCACTGCACACCAACACATGACAACACTTAGCAACACCACACAACCAATCCACATAATCACACTGCCATACAATGGAGCATATGTCACACTACACCCACACCACACTAAACGTATTTGACATAGCCACCACCACACACACAGACGCACACACAACAACTACACACAGGCACCCAACACCACCATTACACATGGCAACACAAACAATACACAATTCTTATACATACATACATACACAAACATATCCTACACACAGTACACAACAATGACAGCAGGACAAATGGCAGAGCCACACACACACCATGCAGGAAGGCTCAACGGCTAGCACAACCCTCACAAACATGTCACACACATACAAACCAAAGCCCACAATCATCAAAGAGTCATGTAGAAAGAAAGGCAGGACAAGTATGTTACTATCGAATCTAACACCATGTTGCCCAGATGTATTAATAAGGAGAAATGGCAAAATGAAAATAACTATGTACAATCTTAAGGCCTTTGGCCAGTCCAAAGTGCCAAAGGCAAAAATGGCACTTCACTGTGCCCCTACTTGACTCCTGACTGCAAAATGACCTCCACAGGGTAGGGGCATCAAAGAAGCAGGCAGGCACCTCAGAGATGAAGGAGGGGTTTGGCCTTGGGCGGAGGGGGCTTGCGTTTAAGTTTGGGAAGGGGGATCCTCAGGCTTAGGCTTGCGAGAGGGGTCCTTGGACCTGGGCTTGGAAGGGGTAGACTTCTTGGCAGGGGGAGGGGCATGGGCACTACGAGGGGGTGCAGGGGAGGCCTTGGAGGTGGAAGTGCTGGACATGGGGTATCACGGGGCGGAAGAGAAGTAGGGAACAGGGAAAACTCTGAGAAAATGCTTCTTAGACACACAGGACAGTTATGGCAAAAGGGTTTGGGAGTGGAGGGAGAGGTTGTGAGATGTGACTTGGTGAATGTCTTGGATTCAAGTGGGTGCTTGGAATGCTTGTGGGTGCTGAGTTCTGTTGGGTGGGTGAGTGCAGGTGTTTAGGTATCTTGAGAGGAGTGGGGGAGGAGGTGCTGAGAGATGCCGTGGTGGATGTGTGACTGTCTTTTGGGGTGGTATCTGAAGGTATGGTACATGTGCTTCATGTGGGGGTGTTGTGGTTATGGTGGCTGCAGAAGTGGCGATTGTTGTGGATGTCTGTGGGTCTGCTATTGTGCTGACTGTGGGTCAGATAGGACTGGTGGCTGGATCCGTGAATGATAGTGTGGTAGCTGAAGGTGTGTCTAGTGTAGTGTCTGAGAAGGAGAGGGGGCGGGGGAGTCAGTGCAGGGAGTGGATGTTGCTGTGTCTGCAGGTGGATGTTGCTTGTGTGCATGCCAGTGGTGGGTCTTGTGGTGCTTGTGTTTTTCTCAGCTACCCTTGTCTGTTGAGGTGGATGCATGCCTGTGTGTACCTGTGCTTTGGATGGGTATGGGGAGAGGGGTTGAGGACCCACATTTTCAGCAGTTCCTGTTTGCCCTATTGCAGACAATCCCACAGCTCCCCTCATCTCCTAAAATCCAAGATGATGAAACCCTTTATCCCTTGTGCAGAGCCTTTGTGCCTGCCCAGAAGTACCACTGGCAGAATATTGGAAACAGAAATATCCTGTGGACAGAACATTCTGTCAAAAAAATTGATGACCAAAATATAGAAAGAGTAATTGCAAATAGGTCAGTATAGATTTACTTTTCTTAACACCACATCTACGTACCTTGGCAATGTATGTATCATCAAGCTACATATATATGGAGTTTTATATAGTAAAACTTTGCTAACCTATCAGCATTTACCTTCACAGGAGTTTTGTCCTCAATTTTCTTGACAAGATATTTTTGTTTTGATATTCGGTGTAAGTACCACCCAGAGGTGAGCCCAGGAAAATTAGTAGCTACCGCCTTTAAGTTTACTAAAAATTGGTACTGGGGGACTTTCCCTCCCACTAGGTTTGGAGTCTGGGCAGAAAAAAGTAGGTTTGCCTTCTCCAGGTCCCACCTAACTTATACCTGTGAAAGGGCAGGCTCTTTACAAGTTATTGAAGTTCCTGGGCCCACCCTAACTGGTCTTCCTTCAAAGGGAAGAAAACACCAGCCCACACTCATGCCATTATTTCTGCTTTGGAAACAGTGATCACAGCTCATTAAGGTCAAGCTCTAAGAGAGCAGCTGCTCCCAGGCTAATGTCAATAAGCCTCCAGGAGCTCCAGTCACAGAAAAGCAAATTTTTTATAAAAAGTACTTTTTCTAAATGTTTATTTAAAATCCATCTTCAACATTGAATTGGATTCTTTATAAATATAAAAAATGGCGGTTGGACTGTTTTTCTAGTTTGCACCAAACCCCAGCTAGCAAGCATAATTAATATATTAATCTGTACTAAAGTTTTCGTCATAGAAGAGCCATATCCTTCTACACTGCAAATAGTGTTTGTGGCCTTGCCACTGTAAGACAAGGTAACACAAATTTCTAGATGTCCCACTTTTAAACCTCATGTACCTATCCTATGTGCTACATGGCCTATATAGGAGTGACTTATTAGAATTTAAGAGGACGTTTTTTCATTGTGAAAAGGGTGATTCTTATAGGCTGGACTCCAGGTTTAAACTGCAGCAGTCTGGTTCTGTTTGTCCTGAAGCCATGTTTTCCTTGTTTCACCAGTGGATGTCTCAATAAGTGCTCAATATGTGGTGCAGGGACATTTAACTTTTAAGCCATGGGTGTTGTTGCTACACTATGGCCCTCATTACGACCCTGGCAGTGTGGCGGTCTCACTGCCGCGGGACATACGGTGAAGACAGCCATATTACGACTGCAGCAGTTTGGCCACTGCCAAACCGCCGCTACCCCACCTGTCCTGCCACTTTATCGCAGCCAAACAGGCTGGAGGTTTCTACCTCCAGCCCTACAGGAGTTGAATAACCGCTGAGGTTATTTCAATTCTGGTCACCTCCAGTATTTTCCTGGCATTCTCACTGCCATGAAAATTCTGGCAGAAAGGTATCCCAACATCAGGAATAAGCATTCCTGTCACTGGGATGCCTCCCAAACACCTCCGCACACATGCACGCATGCAACCACACACACACAATCATACACAGACACACCCTCACTCACACACACAGTCACAACATTCACCCCCATAGACACGCATACATACCCGTACACATCACACACGCATACACTCTCCATCCCCCACCCCCTCCCTTCAACTACATACATATATACACAACCCCCACCCCCTCACTCATAGTCACACAGCCTCACCCCCTCCCTCCAAAAGTACCTCACCGCACACACACACACCATATACACATACACGCACATGCACTCACTCACACACACCCTCCCCTTGTGGATAACACTTATCTCATCCAACTAGGTGCTCCACCATGAGGGGACAGGACCCGGCACTCCTAACGCCAGCATCGCTCCACCACCAGAAGACCTCCACACAGAATTACGGGTCATAATTCTGTAGGTGGTCTTTTTCTAGTGCGGCGGTGCTGGCTGTGGAACCCCCTAAGCGCTGCCAACCGCCATCACGAATGCCGCCGGATATCCGGCCGCCAGCGACGCGAATATCAGGCAGCAGTCGTAATACAGTGGCGGTCTTCCAGCGGCCTCAGTCGTAATGAGGGCCTATATACTGTGGCATCTCAAAAGAGTTAAATATGGCAATTGGATTATTCAGTCTTTACATTTTTATGGATCAGGTCAGATACAGTGGGCACTGGACAGCAGTGCCCCACTGTGCAGGTTTTAAAAAATAACAAATAAAATCTACAAGAAACGGAGGTGAACAAGCCTAAGGGCCAGTTTATCCCAGAGTTGATGAAGGATCTTCAGTGAGGGATCCGCTCATAGAATTTATTTAGATGGAATCCTTTTTCAGAGGTCGTGGTCCTCGGTCATATAGTGCTCTGTGGATTCTTCAGGACAGGAGTTTATACATCAGTCTTCCTGAGTTGAAGGTGGGGATGGTTGAGCTTTGGGCCTTTTTTCCTCCTATGGCAGGAAAGAATATTCAAGAATGATGGCCAACACTTTTGTAATACCTTGAACAAGAAGAGAGAAGTTGGGTCTCAACACATGTTGTGAGATGATGGACTGCTGGCTGTTGTTCACAGGCAGAGATATGACTCTTTTGACAGTTCATCTAGTGGGAAAGGATAATGTGACAGCAGCATATTGTCAGTTGACAACAAATGGCAAATTCATTGGGATGCATTGTTTTCAGTATTTCATAGGTTTGGCTTTTGCGTAGCATACATATTTGAGATCTCGTCCAGCAGAAGGCGTGTTCTGTAGTGTTTCAGGCAGTTTATCTAACAAGAGTTTTGTGAGAGACATTGATGATAGATTGGGAGTTTCTTCTGAAGTATTGTTTCACTTTATTGCTCTTCTACAGAGAGTAAACCAGGAAATTGAGTTTAATCCGTTATTTGTTATTTGGCTTCAATCCTAATGAGCCAGAAGTCTCTTGGTTCTGGTTCTCCTTCATCTCAGTCTTTATCTTCCAGTACGATTCTCTCTTATGGAGAACCTTTTATTTATTTTTTAGAAGGAGGGATGAGATTAACCACTGAGGCTCAGGAAATTAAGTCTTGAATGGAACTTGAGTTGTGATATTTAAGTTCATATGATATCTCCAGTGTTGTTTTGATGTCTTGTTGTCTGCTATGCATCCTTCAACTGGGTAGTATGTTGGAGACTGTTGGTGCCGCATCGTACAGTAATAAGCCCAGCGTTTGCTCCTTCAGTACCAAAGGCTCTTTCATTGTAGCACCGCAGTAGGTAAAGGTTACATATCCAAAGCAGGTCTGACAACAGGGCAACATTTAGGGAGTGTGTTCATGATATATCCCCCATTCTTATATGAGATGGCCCAGGCTCAGCACTCAGCAAAGTGATCAAAGTAGTATGAATTCTAGATGACATCTGACTAAAACTTAAAGATTCTATATTGGTGTTCTGTTTATGCGACGTCAAGAATACTTGTTTTCGCTGTGCAGCATTAGCAGAGCTATGGATGTACATCTAAACCCAATGGCTCCATTAAAGGTTCCACGTTATGTATTATGATTTACCCCTAAATTGAAACTCTTCATCAAACAAAAACAGATTCTAATATCCAAGCCCAGAATTCGATGATAGGACTGTGCATAGCATGTGATCTAGAGCAGTACAGTCTGCAGAGCTACTTGCATGCACAATTGAAAATGTGCTGTGGCAAGTAATACAAAACTCTGATCCATTGCATAATTGTATAGCTTTATGTTTTCTTAAGTAAATTATTCATCTAATGGATACCCACTCCCACAGCTTCCTTGATTGAACCAGTCCCACAGCAACAACACAGGAAGAGGAATGAGAAACAACCCATGCTATCAATACAAATGGAAAGTCTAGCACCAACTGACTAAATTGAAACTGCTCTGTCTACTCAAAGAATGTAAAGAAATAGTGGAAGTATCAAATTTGTACCCTACCACTAGTCTGAATGGCAGAAGTAGCCACCCTACCTGTAAAGAATGCTTAAGAAAACAGTCTGATATTGCTTCCCACACAGACTTAGCAGTGGTGAACTGTCAATGACAGATGACAATCATCTTGAAACTATCTTCACAGATTTTCCAAAATGATGACCTTGAAAATGAACTAACACATTGTCATGAACAATACAAATATTGTCGTTTGAATTTAATGGCTTAAAGCTCTTCTAGGGGCCAACCCACGTGACATTTCCTCCTTGTCAGAGGAGGTGGCTAAAAAGAAGGCAAATAAATAATCTTTGAGACATACAATTCCGTATCCGGATCAGGGATTTTATTCTAAGAAGCGTCATATCCCAACAAAAGTTAGAAAATGGGGGAGAGGCCAGTAAAGCCTGCAACTCGCTACATCTTCTTGCATAAGTAATATCTTGTCACTTGCTCTGACAGTGAGAGTGGTGATGAAACCGTTAGGAATCATGGCATCATCTCTTGCCCTACTACTGGTTACAGATGCATACTCTTCAGGAGCAGTCACAGGTAACTAGGAAGTGGGAAGATTTAGTATTGGAGCCTAGTGTTCAACACAAACTTAAATGGTAGAACCAAAGGACTTGGCAGGTCATTCATTGACCCACAGCTGCATGTGAATTGGTACAGGTGTCTCCTGAATGGGTTATGGAACCCACAGAATGGACCTGAATATCCAAGGCCAATAGTCACCACAAGTGTGTCCTCTGTACATCAGTGAATGTCAGGCCATATAGCCAGTCATGCCTTTCAAAAGCAAACTTGCAACAATGTAGTAATCATTTGCACTGACAACATGACAACTTTGTATTGCATTCAGAAGTGGGAGGGCACACACTAACTACAGTTGTTTAATCTTGCACCAACAGTTTGGTATTGTGCTGTTTGTTATCCATTTTACTTGTTGGCTGAGCCCCTCCCAGGGGTGGACAACGACTTTGCAGATCTCAGCAGGACTCATTAGGAAATAAACAATTGGGAGATCAACACTCAGGTGCTCAATCATTACTTCCAATGTTTGGAAGCACACTATACATCAACGAGGACGAGAAATGAGGCAAATCATAAAAATCTCCAAGTTGCTCGTCACTCCCATTCAAGGTCCCGGTCCAGTTCCAAGCTTGCGCCCTCAGGTAATTCAGAGGCAAACTTCAGTCCGAAGTATCTATTCTCTTACTCTCTTTCCAGGGAGAAGATGTGCAGTGGGCACTAAAAGGGTCCAACTAGTCCCTCCCCTTCCGAATCGGAGCATATGCCTAGGCTGGTGTGCCACGAGTTTTCTAAGGCTTAATTGGCTGCACAGCAAGTAAAAGCCTTAAGGGAGACCATGCTGTTAATTTTCTCGATGTCATTGATTCCCTCAAGAGTGTCTTTGGGTTCTATCGAACCGCATTGAGCTCCAGTCAGGTTTCAGCAGACTGACTCATCTAGTTGATCATCTGCTGATCTTGATGTCTCCAGTGCCCCCTAGGCTCTAGTGCCACTGGCTCTGGTGCCAGCCTGGCACGTTGGACTCCGAGCCTAAAGGCTCAGTTTGAATCGGATGTGGACAGAGGACCTCCAAACCATTCCACATAAGAATAATGATATTCCCCACCCACATTACACTGTTTTACTGAATGCCAGTGACGTGGATATTTCCCATGAAGTGTTTTGTTTGCATTGATAGTCCTCAGAGCCACAGAAGTGTTGGAACTCCAGCAACCCTTAGTAGAGGACAAGACAAACCTATTGACAGAGATCTTGCCATCTGGGCCTGCCACTTGAACCTTGCTGGCTGTCAACAAGACTGACTCATGGTTGTGAGCCTTGGTCCAAGCTATGTCCATCTCCTCTAGTCAGTCGCACTGTGACAATGTGTCATATGTCTGACTTTCTGAACCAGCCCACAAATCCTGAAAGCTTGGTGTTTTAGGCTTCCAATATCTAGGTCAACCCCACACATTCCCCACTACTTGGCCAGATAGGAAATCAAAGTGCTTAGACATGTTCAGGGTTAGGATGCGCTCATCTATCAATTTGTCCTTGAGTCCTTGAACTTTGTCTACCTCCTATGACACTGTAAGATTTTCAACGATATTCCAGAGGAATTTAGAAATGCTTTTGCTCAAGCAATCCAAGACAGACTGCATGTGGCTAGTATTTGTTGAAGCCAGTCTAGGTACAGTGCACTGTGAAGGTCACACTGTGGGCATCAATGTGGTGGCCAAGCGTCATGTCTGGATATATAGCACAGGCTTCTCTGCGAATATGCTGCCGTCCCTATGATGGCTTCAGTCTTTCAAGGATAAAAGCTTATTTTACATTGGAGTGCTTTAAATATAGATAGGCAGTGGCCCACTGCTAATGCTTTTTTATACCCAGCACGTCATTTGCACCAACAGTACAAACAATTCTGAGGACACTCTTGAGAATCTCCTATCGCCAAATGCAGCCCTTGCAGCCCACACTTTATCAATTCTCAGGCCAGTGGGTGTTGCAGGTTGTTCAACACAATTACACTCTCTTATTTACATATGTTTCTCTTCCAGTTCCATCTGTTTTTGCACAGACTTTGGCAGATCATGCCATCATCCTTGCCCAGGAAGTTGGATCACTGCTGACTAAAGGGGCTATGGAGAGAGTGACCAGGGCAATCATGGACCAACGGTGTTACTTGTGGTACTCTTTAGAGCCCAGAAGGGGCAAAAGATTCAGCCCGATATTCGACCTTCAGTCTGTAAGTAACTTCCTTCGAAATGGCGAGTTCAAGATGTTGACCTTGACCCATGTCCTTGCTGATCTGGATGCAGGAACTGGATGGTGGACTTGGACTCACAGGATCCTTACTTTCATGTGATGGTCCTGCAGTTCCACAGACGTTTCCTTCAAATTGTGATATGGTCAGAACGCTTCAGTTTACGATCCTAGCTCACCTGATTGAATTGCCCTGCCCCTGGTTGTTTGCGAAGGTGAAGTCATTGGTTGCAGACCATCTTTGGAGGTCGGAGATACACATATTTATGTACCTTAAAGAGTGGATCTAGAAGGCAGGCTTGGTGCAGTCAGTCTCTGCCCACCAAAGGGCAGCTGTCACCCTGTTGTTATCCTTCCATCAATTGGCCGAAATCCCTTCTGCATCCAAGACTAAAAATTCCCAACAAAGGGGCCATAATAGACACCATGGCTTTCTTGGCCTTTTCACCCGCAGCCCATGGTTACGATCCCAATGTTTCAGGGTTGCTTCTGGGTTGCAACCTGGATGTTCTGAGACATCTTGGTGTCATGCATTCTGCTGTCCCTCATGAACATTGGCACATGCAGGCTCTGCAGCTGAGCCTCCGTCCGCAATAGGATCAGCAGTGGGTTTCCTTCTTGATCAAAATCTGTATTTTGGAAGATGCAGCCTTGGATCAGTGGTGGATGACATCCTGAAGACTGTTCTTCCTACTTTATCTAGAGCTCACAGAAGCACAGATGTGTGGTCTTTAGGCAGTCACCTTAGGAAGGTGAAAGCTAGGGGCCTTTGGTACCCAGTGGAGGAGATTCATCATATCAATCTTTCTGAGATGTGTGTGTGTAGTTGGCTTTTCTGCTCAAGGGGCAGCTGGTTCAAATCCTGAGAAGTATCACAAACATCATTTGACCCTGCAACAAGAAAGGAAATATAGGGTTGTGGACTCTGTGCCAGGAAGTGTTTGGACTTTCAGTGGCTTAACCTTCAGGAGATCTCTCTGATGGCTAACCATCTGGCAGGTTCATTCAATGTCTGGCGGGATGAATATAGGTAGTTGGGCAAAGCCTAGCAGAGCAGCAAGATGGCCGCTCTTTAGTGGGCTCTGCCGGCCGATGCCAGAATCCCACCGGCAGCCTTGACCGGCAGGCTTCTCCATAGCCCCAACCACAATGGCACCCTGCAAGAAACTGTAGAGAGGTTGCCCATGCTGTCGGGTTATCACCTTGATGTCTGTGACAGTCACAATGCTTTGACTCCTGTCACAAACCGCATCTGGCCTCAATTGCAGCCCGTCTCTCGGGACTGCCCCTTGGGCGACACCATGCAAACTGTGCCTTCCTAGAACCCCAGGGAGCCGCCAAGAGATTGCTGTGCGCTAGCCTGGCCCGGCCTCCCCTGGAGGCCATGCTATGCTCCAGGACATCTGGGAGGCCCGTTACTCTGCCTGACTGCGTGCAGCCTTGGACGGCCAGCTTGCCCTACCTTCTTTGTGGCCTCAAAGCCTGCTGCCAGTGCCCGCCATGAGGACATGTTGTTCCCCTCCCAGACTGTGCCTCACCAGTCGCTTGAGGGGACAGCAGAGAGAGAGACCACTGGAGACCATCACTCCAATGCTTGTTAATTGCCAGCCCACCCTAAGCACTGTCTGCAGGAAACGATGTGCTGGGACCCAGCAGGGCTTCCCAGGACCCCCATCTCTACACCCACTTGGTGAGTGAGTGGTGCCCTTCACAGCGGCCCCCTGTGGACCTTGTATGGCTATTCTTTGCACACTGCCCAACTTTCTGGCCGCAGGAACTTCACCTGCTTACATGCGCAGCAAGGAGGCACAAGGTACAGCTCCCCACAAGACACCAATCTCAAGGAGATCTCTAGTAGATGTTAAAAACAGCCTGCATGCTATAGACACATGAAGAAGAGTCAACAAGCATGAAGACTGACTTGATCACCTTGAAACCGCATGTCAAATGCATACGATGCACAGGCTGCCACAGGCACCTCCTATGAATAGACAAGGTCCTTGAACATATTAAATTTAAAAAGTAAGACCTGGAAGCATTATTATGGCGCAACAATCTCTGCATAACAGGAATTCCAGAGACCACAGACATTGACTAAATGAAACCCGACATGGAGACGATGCTTCACACACTCTTTGGAGACGCTCTATCCCCAGCCTTCACCGTGGAGTGCGCCCACCACTCCATCGGCCCACTCAGCCTCCTTAACTATAGGGACTGGGACATGGTCCATCTTGTCCACGAGCATTGTTATGTTCAAAACTAGGGCAACGTGGACTCATTTTACTCCATTTTCACACTGGCAGTGCAGGTTGCCCACCGGGAACTCCTACTAGGCAAGCGACTTCTCCAGAAAGCGGACATCCAGTACGCACTTCTCTAGCCTGCCAAGTTATGTATCCCCCACTAGGGGAAACCTCATTATTTCATGGACACTAAGGCTGCTCTAAAATTCACACACAAAGCATTGCCACTAGCGACCCTGCAGCATAATGACGTGAACAACCTCGGCAACAATGACTGAACCCCCGTGCATTCACAGGCACGCCCCAACACCGACAGCAGTGCTTCACCTCTCCCCATGCTGATAATGTATTTGTTCTTCCAGGTGGCCCGCCTGTGGAGTTGGGTGCCCTCACAAGCATATGCCATGAATAATAGTGCTGACAATCCACATTGGCAGCCCGCTGACATCCTGTCAGGATCCTCTGTACCCCATTGGCAGCCCAGTTGGACATTGACTGGGATGTTCACTTGGCTCACTGCTGCCTTCAGCGATGATTCCCATGCTGTTTGTTTTTATGGTGGGTATTGGTGTGGGGGTGGGATCGAAGCTTTCCGCCATGTTTGGGGATTGGTGTGGGTGGGTTTCCGTAAAAGGCTTCTGTTGGTTGACTTTCTTTCTCCCCGTTCCTCCCCTGCACTGCTCTGCACCATGCCCCTACTCCTTCCAGATATGAACTGCACCTGAACCTTCCTTCTTCTGCCTTACCATCGTCTTTCCACAATGCAATGGCCTCCACTAGATGCTTACCCTGGAACATTTGCGGACTAAAGGGGTCATTATGACCCCGGCGGTCAATGGTAATGTGGCGGTAGTACCGCCAACAGGCTGGCACTACATACTGCCACATTATGACATTGCTGGCTTGGCTGAAGACAACCAGCGAATATACCACACCGACTGCCACGGCAGCAGCAATCGCCAGGGCGGGGATAAGAATCTCCAGCCCGCCGGCTGCTAATGTACCGCCTGCGGAATTTCGACCCTGCCTACCGCCATGGTTTTACCACGCAAACCATGGCGGTAGGCCCTACCAGTATCAGGGAATTCCTTCCCTGTCACTGATAGAAGGCAAACCCATCCCCCCTAACCGTCCCCAGATGCCCCTCACACCCCTCCATCCACCACCCCCTATACACGCACACTCACAGACACGCACCACACATACACACACTCACTCACACAGGCATACACGCATTCATACATACACGCATGCATTCATTAATTCACGCACACATCCTTACCACATTCACACTGACACACATTCACAATTCCATTCATACATGCATACTCACACATGCATACACGCATGCACACAACACTACAGACACATTCTCATTCACGCACACACTCACACATTCATGCACATAACCCCCCCCCCCCACACACACACAACACCCCCCACCCATCTCCCCTGTCGGAAGCCTAACTTACCTGCATCCAGGGGGTCTTTGGGCAGGGGACAGGACGGGGCGCTGCTACCGCCAGCAGCGGCCGCCACCAGAACACCGCCAGACTGTATTATTTTTCATAATACGGTGGTCTACTGGCTTGGTGCTGCTGGTGGTAGCAGCGCCACCTTAACACCATCCGCCAGTATGGCCATAGCCGGATTTCTGCCTTCTTGTGGCAGAAATCGGACTGTGGTCATATTTTGGCCAACGGATGTTAGCCGCAGCGACGGTCTTTTGGCAGCCACTGCTGCGGCGGTAGGCGTCACTTACCGCCAATGTCGTAATATGCACCTAAACAATATAGAAAGGCTTGACTGGTACATGCCTATCTCAAGCGGCACCATATAGATATCTGCCTCCTCCAGGAACCCCACTTAACACTGTCTACTGGAGCCCGACTGCTTGCGGGATGATGCACTGATATTCACACATTCCTATGCTCTAACTATCCCAGAGAAGTGGCGAAACTTATGCGCAAAGGCCTTCCCTGGCTGCTGTAACACACCCTATGCAGAGACAAGGGGAGATATGACCTCCATGTCGGCACACTGCACAGACAATCCCATCGTACTGGCTTCAATATATGACTCCAACATAGATAGAATTCTTCTCCGAGGTTTGTTGATTTATCAGTAGCCTGGGTCCTAGAGCTGTTATTTGGGGGAGACTTTAATGTAGTCCTTGACAATGCAGTGGACCACTCAGAGCTCCAAGGCACCCCAATTCGAATGCAGAGGCACAACTTCACTCAGTCATGTGCACCAATTACTGAAACGATGTCTGGTGGCTCACTCATGTGACCAGCGTGGAAGGCACCTGCATTACCACTTCACAAAACGTGTGGTCACGTACAGATTATTGGCTGTTCTCCCAAGACGCTCTTACCGGGTCACCTCAGTGACGCATATTTCCTGCACCCTCTCTGACCATGCCCCTGTTCTGCTGGAGCTCTCACTGTTGCAGGCAGCCCTGCGGGGCTTCGTCTGGCAGCTGTCCCCCACAGCACTCCAAGACGCAGTGTTTCAGGACAAGGTCCATGCTGCAATCATACAATACTTCAGTAATAACGTAGGTTCGGTGACATCCCCATTGATCCCCTGGGAGGCCTTCAAAGTGATAATCCAAGCCACCTGTATTGTGAAACAATCTGGCATCCTCAAGGCAGTATGTGGGCAACTAACTATGCTGGAACTGGACCTCCGGTCCCTGGAGCTGAAATACTACACTTCCAAACATGCTGCCACCATAGCAGCTATCCACGTGAAACTCTCTGAATACAAGGAAGAGGCCATACATAAGACTAAATACCTAGGCCAAGAGTCGACCGCACATCGATGTAAGGAGAGAAACTGTCTTGTCAGGACACTAGCTGGTGTACTGTGCCAACCTTGGGCCTCTGCCTAAGTTGTGGAGCTCCTGGACGAGCGGCATGAAAGGGCATCTGCGGTAGCCCCGGCTGCCCTCACTGCCTGGGAAGAAAACACCAACCCCCTATCACTGATGCCCAATGGTCGTATTGTTGTAGCCAAATGGCAGCTCTCTCCCACCAACTATAGATTGCTCCTTAACCTCTTCCAATTCCTCCACTGGCTATACAACTCTCTCTACTGGGAGCTTATGCCACCAGGTTCACGCCTCAAAGACATTTGGAAACCAATGCTAACATTTCTAAGACAGAGAGACTCGTTCCACTAGCTGGATGCGGGTGCACTGCCCCCCACCCCAGCAACAACCCCTTCTCTGCCTCGACCATCCCTAATGCCTTGCCCTTATCTGCTCACTTGCCACCCTGAAGTATGATTGTCCGAAGCCTGGAAAAATCAAGGTCTGCTATTTAACTCCAGTCAGACCGTGGACTGCATTTAATGTCGGTGATTGTAGGAAGTTGGCTCTGTATATACTATTTCAAAGTAAGAAATAGTGTGCACAGAGTCCAAGGGTTCCCCTTAGAGGTAAGATAGTGGCAGTAGATAATTCTAATGCTCTATTTTGTGGTAGTGTGGTCGAGCAATAGGCTTATCATAGCGTAGTGTTAAGCATTTGTTGTACACACAGAGGCAATAAATGAGGAACACACACTCAAATAATTACTCCAGGCCAATAGGTTTTTATATAGAAGAATATATTTTCTTAGTTTATTTTAAGAACCACAGGTTCAAGTTTTGAAGTAAACACATGAAATGCAAGGTAGTTCACACAGGTAAGTTAGAAACTTTGAATAAAAGCAATATCATATACAGTCTTTGTTAAAATGGTAATAAGCTATTTTAAAAGTGGACACTGCAAAAATCAACAGTTCCTGGGGGAGGTAAGTAAAGATTAGTTTGTGAGGTAAGTAAGACACTTACAAGTCTCAGTTCCTGGGCATAGGCAGCCCACCGTTGGGGGTTCAAGGCAACCCAAAAGTTACCACACCAGCAGCTCAGGGCTGGTCAGGTGCAGAGGTCAAAGAGGTGCCCAAAACACATAGGCGCCTATGGAGAACAGGGGTGCTCCGGCTCCAGTCTGCCACCAGGTAAGTACCGCGTCCTCGGGGAGCAGACCAGGGGGGTTTTGTAGAGCACTGGGGGGGACACTAGTAGGCACACAAAACACACCCTCAGCCGCACAGGGGCAGCCAGGTGCAGTGTGCAAAGCAGGTGTCGGGTTTCAGATAGGAATCAATGGAGGGACCCGGGTGTCACTTTAGCGGTGCAGGCAGGCACAGGGGCTTCTCAGGACAGCCACCACCTGGGCTAGGCAGAGGGTCGCCTGGGGGTCACTCCTGCACTGAGTTTCGGTTCCTTCAGGTCCTGGGGGCTGCGGGTGCAGTGCTGGGTCCAGGCGTTGGGTCCCTTGTTACAGGCAGTCGCGGTCAGGGAGAACCTCTGGATTCGCTCTGCAGGCGTTGCTGTGGGGGCTCAGTGGGGTCATCTCAAGCTACTCACGGGCTCGCTGGGGAGTCCTCCCTGTGGTGTTTGTTCTCTGGATCTCGAGCAGGGGGTGTCGGGTGCACAGTGTGAAGTCTCACGCTTCCGGCAGGAAATGTGAAGTCTTTGAAAGTTGCTTCTTTGTTGCAAAGAAGTTGCTGGTGTTGAGCAGAGCCGCTGCTCAAGGGAGTTTCTTGGTCCTTCAGTCCAGGGCAGTCCTCTGAGACTTCAGAGGTCGCTGGTCCCTGTCGGGTGCGTAGCTGGTTGCAGGTTTTCGAATCAGGAGAATGGCCGGTAGGACTGGGGCCAAAGCAGTTGTCGTCTTCCGTCTTCTCTGCAGGCTTGTAGGTCAGCAGTCCTTCTAATCTATTCAGGTGGCAGGAATCTGATTTCCTAAGTTCTGGGGTGCCCCTAAATACTATATTTAGGGGTGTGTTAAGGTCTGGGAGGGCAGTAGCCAATGGCTACTGTCCTTGAGGGTGGCTACACCCTCTTTGTGCCTCCTCCCTGTGGGGAGGGGGCACACCCCTAATCCTATTGGGGGAATCCTCCAAAACTAAGATGGAGGATTTCTAAAGGCAGGGGTCACCTCAGCTCAGGACACCTTAGGGGCTGTCCTGACTGGTGGGTGACTCCTCCTTGTTTTTCTAATTATCTCCTCCAGCCTTGCCGCCAAAAGTGGGGGCAGTGGCCGGAGGGGCGGGCATCTCCACTAGCTGGGATGCCCTGGGGCGCTGTATCAAAAGGGGTGAGCCTTTAAAGGCTCACCGCCAGGTGTTACAGTTCATGCAGGGGGAGGTGAGAAGCACCTCCACCCAGTACAGGCTTTGTTCCTGGCCACAGAGTGACAAAGGCACTCTCCCCATGTGGCCAGCAACATGTCTGGTGTGTGGCAGGCTGGCAGAAACTGGTCAGCCTACACTAGAAGTCGGATTGGTATTCAGGGGACATCTCTAAGATGCCCTCTGGGTGTGTGTTACAATAAATTGCACACTGGCATTGGTGTGCATTTATTGTGCTGAGAAGTTTAAAACCAAACTTCCCAGATTTCAGTGTAGCCATTATGGAACTGTGGTGTTTCTGTTTTACAAACTTATGGCTAGGTCCCACACAAAATTCTTGAAGCAGTCAAATTCAAGGTGTATTGCATTATTTATTCAATCATTATTTTACTTCCAAACGTTCAAAGAAAGAACGTGTATATACTCTCTGTGCTCACAAAAGATGTCCTAATGTCTGGTTTCTCGATCGTCTGTACCGTGACAAAATGGCGGTTACCGTTTTCCTCTTCTTCTTTATGTCTAAAATGATAACAGTCCGTCGTTTGTTTCTATTTGAAACTGAACGACGCTAGGAATTCCCTAGCCGATAAAGGTTTGCTCATTACGAGCGCGACGCTTAATGCGCCCGTCCCGGCTCTTTATGACTTTTCGCCTATATCAGTCGGCGTTTCCGACACTAAATACAATCTCAAGGTAAGATAAAAGAGCGGCCCTTGCTATACACGGAGATTGTCTTTTTGATTTAGCGTACTATTTTAGTTAATTAATAAAACTTACCTCATTGTCATTAAGGTAGTACTTGCGACCAATGAGCCCCGTAAACATCGAAGATATGCTCTGATGGCTTAAATATAAAATGTGTGTGCTCACTCAAATTAACTATATTAAAATTGACATTATGAGTATTAGGACTACTTTTTCTAATATTAGAAAGGTTTCAAGAACTGTCAGTAATAGTTGTCACAAAAAGTAATTGACCTATATCACAAATGTATGTTTATGCTTACGATATACCTTGTTTGGTTTAATTATTCCTTTACTTGTGTCTCATCAACTAACTTCACTTATATTTCTCGAAACCAACGGTTCTAGCACTGGTTCATTTTCTTTTCTCTCTGGGATTTAAGCATTAGTTGCTTCACCACTATTTTATCATTGTTTTTGTATACCCCTTTGGTACTTACTAATTAATCAAGTGACCATGAAATCACTCGCAAAACGACTGCGTTTCTATATCGGTGTCATCTGTTGCACAATATCGGTGACCCTTTCCGCAGAGCATTCTGCTCTTTTGCTCACACCAGGGGGGCGAAACACGTGTTGGCTGTTTCTTTTCTTCCTCTTGTGCCATTATTTTGGATGTTGCTTTCGCTAAAGGAAATGAAGTGTCTTTCTTTGAACGTTTGGAAGTAAAATAATGATTGAATAAATAATGCAATAAACCTTGAATTTGACTGCTTCAAGAATTTTGTGTGGGACCTTACCTCTCTTCTACGCTGTATACTCGATTTTTGAGGACGTTTGGGTCCCTGTCCTCTGGCTGAGTCCCCCATCTTATGAATTTGGCACTTACACAGGAGAATAGTAATTTGGACCCTCTCCATTTTTGGAACTTTTGCTTTTCATATACTCTTATGGCTACCCTGCACTTACAATGCCTATGGTTTTGCTTAGACACTTTAGGGGCATAGTGCTCATGCACATATGCCCTAATCTGTGGGATAGTGCACCCTGCCTTAGGGCTGTAAGGCCTGCTAGAGGGGTGTCTTACCTATGCCACAGGCAGTGTGAGGTTGGTATGTCACTCTGAGGGGAGTGCCATGTTGACAGTCTTTTTCTCCCCACCAGCACACGCAAGCTGTGAGGCAGTGTGCATGTGCTGAGTGAGGGGTCTCCAGGGTGGCATAAGACATGCTGCAGCCCTTAGAGACCTTCCTTGGCAACAGGGCCCTTGGTACCAGGGGTACCAGCTACAAGGGACTTATCTGAGTGCCAGGGCTGTGCCAATTGTGGAAGCAAAGGTACAGTTTAGGGAAAGAACACTGGTGCTGGGGCCTTGTTAGCAGGGTCCCAGCACACTTTCAATAAAAACTTAGCATCAGCAAAGGCAAAATGTTAGGGGGTAACCAATTCAAAGAGGCATTTCCTTACAGTGATGTTATGCTGAAACAGCTGTGAATGTATCTTTCCACTGGTGGGTCAACAGGGTGACTTTAAATGTACTCAAACCTGCTCATATACAGCGCGCACCCCCCTCCCACTTCGTTCCCCTTTGTTGGTGTATTGCTGTTCTTTTTCCTATAATGCCAATAAAGACATTTTGAAGTAAAAATGTCTGAGTGGATGAGTTCAGCTGATGCCATCTGGCACACCACAATATTGCACCTGGGGGTGGTACAAAGGGTCCTCACCCAGTAGGAAGTAGCTTGGAGATATCTTTTAGTAAACACCAGGAACTCATAGTAACAGGTTTACTGGGCACTGGAGTTTCATCTGGAAGGCTCCCTCAGATACACACCCAGCATGTAGTGGAACTCTGGTCTCCTGCATGAATTACCACCTCTGCTTCTTCTGCCCGAGTTCGGAAGAACTCATGCTTTTAGCCCCAAATTGGGCTAGGACAAGCTTGAGTATGTGCCCTCCTCTCCATCTGCTTCTTTGGGTGAACCTTGCAACTCAGGAGCAGGGCAGGTTTATGAACCCGAATCTCTACAACATACACCTCTATGCATTGAGATTGAGTGGACCTAGTTAAGTGAGATTGATCTGTATGGAGAGTGGGTGGATATTAGCCTTGTGGCTTTTCAGCCATCTACCACATATATTTTTTTTCTGTTTATTGAGCAAAGTTCACCTAGTGCGGAGACAGTCAGCCTGGCTCTCTTTAGGCCACTTTGTTGGATGTTCTGCGTTTTTTCGGTCACTGGCTGGGCAAGGCTTTGCTCTGGACTCCAATAAAGATCATTTGTAACCCCTTTTGGTCGTTTGCATTTGCCTAAAAACTCGTTCTTAACTCTTTATTAAAGGGGCTTACTTAGATGTTTGCTGCTGTGATTCTTATTGTACCTCAATGGAATCTTAACTTGGTCCTTACATTCTTGATGTGCATGCCCGTCAAGCCTATACACAGTTGGTCATTAAGTTATCTCACCATTAAAACCATATTCCCTTAGTCATTACTTCTGCATGCCATGCCACTGAGCTGCACACGCTGTCAGTACAGCCGCTGTATACCTCATGCTTCCTTTCTGGCAAAAGTGGTGTCACCATTCCACATGGCACAGTCCATCACTCCCTGCTTTGGACAGACTAAGGATCACCTTGTGGATGACCAACTTGTTATTGATTTTACTCTTGCTAAGAAAGGAATGTCACTCAGTTCAAAATCAGACCTTGTCCAGATGTATCATTGGTACATATAAACATGTGATGCCCTGGCCGGCAAGTAGCCTCCTGCCAGAGCCAACGCCACCACAGCACTGGTGAAGGGTGTTGCAGTGTTGAACATATGGCAGCCGGCCACATGGGTGTCTCTCCATGTGTCCGGCACTTGACATTACTGCCTTGATGCTCAAGTTCTAAGGATGAGAAATCTGCTGTAAGAAGTAATACATAGAAAAACAAACATCACCCTTTCTAGTGAATACTTTATCTAGCCTTAGATTCATTACTGCCCCCCCCCCCCGTTCTGTGAAGTGGACATTTATAATTCTAAAACTATGACAAGTTGTCACATTAGTGATCTCTTATGGCTTATCTGTGTCTGAAAGCACGTGAAAATTTGATAAGAAAACTGGTATGATCGCACATTGGTGGTGTCTAATCTGAGTCCATGCCATCTGCCAGATTCCAGGCACCACCTGTTGACTTTCAAAAGCAATTGCTGGAAATGTCACAGATCCAATCTAGCGCTTGGGAAGGATCCTAAAGATGAGGAGACTGGGGGGTAAATAGTCAGCAGCATTACAGAAGGTAAGTAACTTGTTTATTTACACCTTCCTGAAGAATGTATGAAAATCTTTAAAGTCGCTGGAAAAGTCAAGTGTTATGCAGCCAAGTGGAAACTTTTTTTCCATTACTGTCATGATCTAAGCAAACAGCCTTAAATGGTCACAGTTATTTGTTGCTTGTTACATATACAAACATCTGGCCTCATTCTATTCTACAATACAGGTAGACTTAGCAGCTAGAGCTGTTTACTTACAAACCAGACAATGGTAAATCCGTTTTTAAAATTACTATTATCAAAACCTTCATAGAAGGGTTTAAGAGGGTAATTCTTCTAAGAATACCACCAACCCCTTCATGGGATCGTAATGCTGTTATAAGGTGATTTATGTGGCCTCCACTTGAGGGTCCACCCTCATCCCCACTGCAGTTTTTCCCCATGGAACGTAGTTCAATTTAGCTGTTATTCACTAGGCAGAATAAGTAGACTACTGGCCTTGACAACCAAAGAACCTTGTATTCAAGTCCACAAATACACCTCCATTCCTTCCTATGAGTTGTTTCTCCATTTCATATTAAACGGTCTTATTAAATTGCACACTTGCCAATTCACACAGTGCCTCCGTGTGACACATGATATTGACTCCCATCACATTGGCAGGGAACACAAGCTGAAAACCAGTTAGCAGGTAATTCTCAACTCGTTTTCAGAGACTTTGAACTGCCTACGTACATACAGCCCGGCAAGGTTTTTTTTGTGTATTTTTTTTGTTTTTTTGTTTTGTGGAGAGGGTTTAGGGCCGGGTTGGGGGCACAAGTGCCTCTTAGGTGCTTCTCAGCACGAAGCCTCTCCTCTCCAAGGGCCTGCTCCCGTCTCAGATGGTAAGATTTTGATTTAGTTGGCAGGTCTGAAATTGCCTTCCTTTTTCCCACAGCCAGTTTCTTGGAGAAAGAACTTGACATAGTTTAGATGGTAAGAAAGCCATTTTGTACTATGTTGACTATATTAAGTTCATCTAAAAAGATGAAGTAACTAGTTGTATGCTCAGCCACACCATGGCAAACCAATTTCCAAATTGCAAGATGAATTGTAAAGTGTATTCAAATATGCTATGCAAATGTCAAAAGTATACTGCACTCTTTCCATAGAGCACACTCTGCTCATAAGGAAGGTGCCACAATAGTTAACATCAGAATAGCAGACATCTGGGTATCTGCTACTTGATCATCTATCAACACATTCACGAAACACTACTGTGTGTATATTCATGCCCGACAAAGTCGAACAAAGTGTACTTAAAACACTGGGCCATATAACTGCCCCTATTTCTCCATAACACACTGCTTTGGGTGAGTAGGTACTAGTTTGCTGTCTATGCACGTGCTGCAAATAGAAAACATTATTCATCTGTAACAACTGATCTGCTTGTACTGTCATAGATTCACATATGCCCTAACCACCTTCATGGTTGTGCGTATAAAGTACTATGTTTTATATTAATATGAATATTCATCTACTTCAGCACAAAACAATCTTACTTAAGTGCATAGGCATCATAAATTTCACATCTCAGCAATAACACTCACTCAGAAGTGGAAAAACACAGTTGATGGTGCAACGTGTAGCCTGGTGTATTATGGGATTCAAGGGAGGTATCACAAGTCACTTTTAAACCAAAACTCTTTTGAACAAAAAACAACTTACAATGTCTGAGCCCAACACTAGATGACAAGCTGTAGAAGGTATGTGAAACTACAGTAGGACAGTGCGTCAGTGACTTCCAGTCCAAGAATACCGTGATGGCTCCTCCTCCTGCGAACACTAACCTTGGAGTGCTGTGTTGTGGGCGCGTCTGGAAGCCTGTGCTCGTGCCTGCCTGTTGTGGCTGTGCGCCGGCTGTGTATCAGTGTGTCATGGCTCCATCTTTGCTCTGCTGTGAGCACCGTTACTGGGCTACTGGTTGACCAAGAGGGGGCCACAAGGAGTGCGGGCTCCGAAGCTTGTGGCCCACTTGGTAGGGAGTAGCAGATAGCTGCTCTGTTGTAACCACTGGCCTGCGTTCATTGGGAAGAACCTAGGGGGCCTAGCTGAGGTTTGACCCGTGTAGTGTGAGGGCCACCTACTGCACGGGGGCATAACCCTGCAGCGGTGCAGCATTGGCAACCATTGGAAGCCGCCAAAGCCGACAAGATTCGAATAACTTGGACTGCGTATAGTGGCAAAGGGGTGGTTGTGCTGCAGCACCCCACAGCTGAAAACTTTCAGTCGGCAGGAGGGGGAGGTAAGTGTTTTTTGTATCTGTTAACAGACAAACAGCAGATTACCGTGTTGCATCATTAGCATAGCATTGGTGCTAGCCTGCAGTAAGATGCCTTCTTTAAAGGAGAAAGGTGTAAAACCGGTGGGACCAGGAAAAGGCAAGGACGTTGGTGAGAGGAGAGAAGGTGCAGTGATAACAGGAGATCCTGTGACGCCCTCCCACGTAGAAGGAAATCAAATTGGAGCCAGTGGCATCCCAATAGAGGGCAAAGCTCAATCATCTGCAAAATCATTTGTGGTCTCAATTAAAGATTTTGTGAGAAAGCACTTTAAACCATCTGCTCTGCCTGACCCAACAAATATGGGTTATGTGGGTTACTTCTGGAGGTGGCTTCCAGGAGTTGCTGTAAGCACAGGGGAAGGAAATTTTGGACCTTTTTGGAACTCCAGGTGTCATTCACCCTCGACTTTCCTCCTTTCCTGTTTGTTTTGACCCGCAGAATTGAACTTTGCAAGCTCTGGTGAGGGGACCAGGCCAGAAGAGTGTGCAGATGGCTTTCTCTAAGCAAAGAAGAATTAGTGCATGGACAGTTGAAGGGAGGGCTTCCTGGAACACCTGATATATCTGATTGGGGCCCCCAGGGTGGTATTCAAAGGACACTTGCTACTTCTGCAGCAAACACTGACTCCTTACTATCAGGCCTTTCCCCAATTTTGGATGTTGTTTTGCTAATGCAGAAAACACTACAAGGGCTTGTTGTGTAGCCATTTTAGCTATAGCTTTATGCACGTTATTTTAGCAAACTAGGCCTACCGTTGTGCACTTTAACCTAGATATGTTTTATTCTAGCTTCATTATATTACTTTAACAGTAGCCACATTTGCGATCTTGTTATTTTTTCTCTATCTAACTGTTATTCGCCTAGGTCAGCACTGTATTCTTAAACAAGACATTTCTTTCACTCTGTGCTTTTCTCAAGGCTGCAGTAAGATAGGTTGCCGGCAAAAGTGGTAGGCTTTGTCTCCAATGTTCACAGAAACATACACACTCTTACATGGGGATTCTTTCTTGAACATCAGTTGTTTTATTATAAAAACACTACTTTGACCCATGTACGTTAGAGGGAGATTCAAAATAGATTACCACGACTGTAAGCTGATTGCTTCGCTACAGCTGCTTATGTAGACTACAAGCCTCTTACTCAGGTATGAGGGATGATGTCTTCCCAGGGGGAACCGGAATGGCAGAATTAGAGCTTAACATGCTGTGCTCTAACCTAGCCTAGGTAGGAACTATCCTTCACAATCTTAGTGATACAATGGTAGCGTCTTTTTTGTGTTTTACTCTCCTTGTCACAATCTTAATCTTATTGTGCTTCATCGTCCTAGTTATTGCAATACATACTTTATTATCTAAATGCATTTACTTTAAAAAAAACCTTATTGAACCTGCCTCTAAATGTCCTTCCATACGTGAGATTAATGTAACTGAGAGAAACGGATGAGATCTGAGTGACCACGATTCCCCTGAGGAGTCATTTATGTCATGTACCAGGTTGCACAATCATCCCTGCTCTTGGGTGGAGATGAGGCACTGCTAGTTAGCCGGAACAAACCTGGATTAGGCCGACAGGTGTCACATGGTGCGGGTTCAGATTCAGTCCCCTGCAGTCCAGGTGATTCTGCTGCCCAAATCCAGTAGCTTCATTAGGATAATGAGAACCTACGTGACATGGCGCCACCAACATTTGGTCAGGCACTCATTTTAGGGTCCTCGTGAGTATCTCTGTCTCACTACATGCAAAGATACCTCATTAGTATTTACAGAGACATCCGTGGTATTGAGGATTTTCCTCATCAGCTAAGTAGAGAGTACCTAACTAACGCTGTAGGTTTTTCAGGCTTGAACCCAGAAAAGATAATCCCCATTTGATGTGCTTATCTCTGAACAAAATTCTCCATTCACCATGGCGAACCCGCAATGGGTAGCAATTGTAGTCAATATGCGACCACCCCTTACTGCACACTTATTGGCACATGGCCTAACGGCCCAGTGGGGTCCAGTTACATTTGTTGTTGAGGCTCATCCAGCCTATAGAACAGAAACTTTCTATTCTTGGGTCACATTTCCAGCAGCTGATGGGAACACAAATGCATTTCATCACTATACACCTGCAAACATACCTACACAGTATAGAGCATATGCGTTTTTGGAAATACCTCTATCTTGTCAAGACCATAATAATTGGCTTGATGGCGCCCTGCCACATACAATCCTACACGTTAGGTTAGGTCCTCTAAGTAATGATGTTCCTACCTGGCCTTTATTGGCCCATATACACCGCACCCTGATGCAGCAACCTTGACAGAAGCTGGAGTCCACCGCTTATATACTGAGCTTACAGAACTATACAGACTGTTAGTACAGTTTGTAATGCAAACATTAAATACAAACCCAGCACGCGCTGCCCCGGTGCAACTACATGCAGCAATGCAGGCATTAATCCTGCAACTGTACATTAGATTATGAGTAAGGTACCCGCCAAACAGGAAGAGATTCCGTTTTGGTTAGCTCAAAAAATAAATGCACTGGAAGCAGTATTTCCCCATACGGGATCTCAGGATAAGCATAGAATATTAACTATGAGCTTGCCATTTGGGATGATTCCCACATTAGATAACTGCAATACATGGGGCACAGTATTTGCCACGCTCTATACTACTGCATACGGCACACCAACACTTGCCTATATACCGGAAGTGTTAAAACAAATTCAAGATGAATACTGGCTGCCCCGGACCTGGACTTGGGGATGCAATTTATGGGCAATTTTGCCACAGTGTCTTCAATCATATTAAGTAACCGTAAAGGGGAAGCAGTTGCACTAGCAGTGCGCATGCGGCTCCGGGACGTTCCTCCACAGGATCAGGAACGTGAGCTGCCAAAGATCATCGCAGAGACCTACTCTAGTATTGGCCAGAATAATCTGGGGGCCAGAACCATTAAATCACAGTTTTAGGGTAAATCTAATAAAGATTCTACCAAGCAAGCATGTAAGGGGTCTAAAAAACATAGGGATAAAAAGAACAAACACCTAAAAAAAGAAAGGGGAGTAGCTCCGCATTCGGAAACCTCTCCGAATAGATATAATCTCAGAAACAAAGATAATATTAAAATGCCAGATATCAATATACTGATACACGCCAATCACTTTCCTTTCAGGACTCACCTCAAAAACGCAGTGAGAGAGGTGGGTGGTCAGAGCGAAGAACTGAGTATGTGAAACCAAGACAGGAATCACAACGCTCTACAGATATTTCTGTTAAAAAAGAAGAGAAACTTCCCCAACACATAATCCAATTTAAAAAGAAAAAAGTGGCAGCAGTTGCGATTCGTCGTGCCACTCAAGAAGAGGGCTCTATTGAAGAACAAGACATGGGCACTAGCTCTGCTAGACAGGGAAGCAGAGGTCACAATAGTTCGCCGGAATCTTCAGGAGCATCTGGAGGTGAAAGCAACTGATGACTTCTTACAAGCTGAAACTGCGGTCATGCGTGTCTCCACGATTGATAGGGTGTATAAAGCAACAATTCAGTTAGAAGGAGAAATTGAAGGCACAATCTACGCAATCTTTTGGGACCGCGTCTTAAACATTTGTGATATTCTACTGTCCGAAAGAGATTGGCCACCTGAATTTGTCCATACTTGCCCATATGGGGAAGAGGTTATCAAAGCTTCTTTCTGACCTCTTGTTCCCGATGAGCTCGCAGAATCCTACGCCATTGATTGGGCATTGGCGCTGGCACCTGAGTTATATCGCAACCACGTAGGGTGGGATAAAGATTCCCCCTACCATGTAATTCCAATTAAAAATCAACCCCAACCTCAAACCCAAAACCCAATTAAACATGATGCTAAAGCACCTAGCGTACCATGGCGTAATCGAACCCTGTGTCTCACCAATGAATAATCCTCTATTCCCTGTAGCTAAACCGACTATTTACACAGGACTGTCTTAGACTACAGACACTTAAACTGTCATACATGCACATAAGCTATGCAAAACTATCATGGCACAGCACTTATGAACAACATAGTGCGCAAAAAATACAAAACACATTGGATATTTCAAATGGTTTCTTCTGCCAAAATATAGCACCTGAGAGTAGAGACCTAACAAGTTTAGCGCACTAGGTTGCCAGAAAAACTTCTGTTGTTTACAACAGGGGTATAGGAACAGTCCAGGACTGTTTGCAGCTCTTGTAACTTCAATATTGCACAACATTGACCGTCACGCATTGTCCTATGTAGATGATATCTACCTCACGGACGATGACTCACTGCAACATCTAAGACGGGTATCCAGCGCTGCTGTGGGATTTGCCGAATTCAGCTATAAATTCAACTTCAAGAAAACAAAAATAGCCTTCCTCAGTGTCCTGTTTCTGGGATACAAAGTGAAGGAAAGAGCCTAGCGCCACAATTCTTAGAAAATTGTGCACAGTTACAACCGCCAAATACCATTAAAAAAACTCCAGTCCTTATTGGGTTTTCTAAATATTGGCAGAACATACATTCCAGATTATGTATCGCACATTAAACTCTTATATGACTTGATACGTCCTGACTTTTCCAGTAAATTCTGGACAGTTGAACATACACGCATTTTTAGAGCATTGCAACAAAACATGCTTGCAGCACAACACCTACACAGTAATTGCTGGTGTCATTGGTTTCACCTATGTAACATTCAATGAGGGTGAGACAGTCCCGACTGCATACAAATCACATTTGGACTGAGAATGTGCTGGGACCCTGCTGGCCAGGCCCCAGCACCAGTGTTCTTTCACTAAAAATGTACCATTGTTCCCACAATTGGCACACCCCTGGCACACAGATAAGTCCCTTGTAAAAAGTACCAGTGACACCAAGGGCCCTGTGACCAGGGAAGGTCCCTAACGGCTGCAGCATGTGTTGTGCCACCCTAAGGGACCCCTCACCTAACACATGCACACTGCCATTGCAGATTTTGTGTGTTGGTGGGGAGAAAAAGGCAAAGTCAATATGGCATCCCCCTCAGGGTGCCATGCACACAAAACACTGCCAGTGGCATAGGAAGTCACCCCTCTAGCAGGCCTCAAAGCCCTAAGGCAGTGCGCACTATACCACAGGTGAGGGCATAGCTGCATGAGCAATATGACCCTACAGTGCCAAAGTCCATTCTTAGACATTGTAAATACAGTGTGGCCATATTAAGTATATGGTCCGGGAGTTTGTCAAAACGATCTCCACAGTTCCAAAATGGCTACACTGAATACTGGGAAGTTTGGTATCAAACTTCTCAGAATAATAAACCCACAATGATGCCAGTGTTGGATTTATTAAAAAATGCACACAGAGGGTATCTTAGAGATGCCCCCTGTACTTTACCCAATCCTCTAGTGTAGGACTGACTGGTCTGTGCCAGCCTGCCACTAGCAGGCTAATTTCTGACCCCCTGGGGTGAGGGCATTTGTGCCCTCTGAGGCCAGAAACAAAGCCTGCTCTGGGTGGAGATTTTTCAGACCTCCCCACTGCAGGAACTGTAACACCTAGAGGTGAGCCTCAAAGGCTCAGTCTTCATGTTACAATGCCCCAGGGCACTCCAGCTAGTGGAGATGCCAAGCCCCCGGACAAAGCCCCACTTTTGGCGGCAAGTCCAGAGGGATAATTAGGAAAAACAAGGAGGAGTCACCACCTCAGCCAGGACCACTGCTAAGGTGTCCAGAGCTGAAGTGACCCCCTCCTTGCCGAATCCTAAATCTTGATTTGGAGGATCAGGACCAATAGGTGTAGGAATGTGCTCCCCTCCACAAGGGGAGCGAGCACAAGGAGGGTGTAGGCACCCTCAGGGACAGTAGCCATTGGCTACTGCCCTCTGAACCCTAAAACGCCCCTCAATCTTATATTTAAGGGCTTCCTGAACCAAGCTAGTCAGATTCCTGACGACCTCAAGAAAGAATAAGGACTGCTGAGCTGAAAACCCCAGCAGAGAAGGAAAGGAGACACCAACTGACTTGGCCTCAGCCCTACTGGCCTGTCTCCTGCTTCAAAGAACCTGTAGAAGAAAAGTGACGCGTCCTGCAGGTCCAGCGACCTCTGAGAAACCTCCAGAGGCCTGCCTGCATCACAGAGGATCAAGAACTCCTGTGGACAGCGGCCCTGTCCAAAGAAGAAAGAAGAAGAAACCTCTTCTAAAGGACTCCCACTTCACTCCAGAAGCATGAGTCCTGACCACACTGCACCGGACTCCCACGGCCTGTGCCTAGGTGGTCCACCCAACCAGAGATGGTCCCCAGGTGATTCCAAGCAAGTAATCCCCCTGGTTGACCCCTCCACCACTACACGATGAAGCCTGCAGAGGGAATCCTGAGGACCCGCCTGACCGCGAAAGGTTTGGACGAAGATATCCGATGCCATCGGACCCACTGCACCCTCAGCCCCAGGCCTTGGAGAAACTGACACCTGGTGCAGCAACAATCAACAGGCGGCCCTCTTCCCTGTCCGACCGGTGGTGTGCCCGAGACACCCCCCTGGACCTCACCTGCAGCCTCTGAGCGACCCCCGGGATTCCCTCATAAACCAGCATTGGAAGCCCGACATCCTGTTTGCACCCTGCACCCGGCCACCCCTCTGCCGCTAAGGGTGTGTGTTTGGTGCCTCCTTGTGGCCCCTCTAGCACTCTTCTAACCCCCCAGTCTGCCTTCCGAGTCGCGGGTACTTACTTGCTGGTAGACCGAATTGGGAGTACCCCCTGTCTCCATAGGAGCCCTTGTTAAAATTGCTCAACTTTGCCCCCTGCACACGACCGGCCCGTGTTGCTGGTGGTGGGTATTTGGGGTTAACTTGAACCCCCATCGGTGGACTACCTGTAACCCGGAGACTGGAACTGTAAGTCGTGTACATACCTCTAAAACTGTTCTTTATTTTCTTTCTCCAGAAACTGTTCAGAAAATGCACTGTGTCCACTTTTAAAATAGATATTCTCTGTTTTCTTAAAAACTGTTTACTTGACTAAAGTGAAACAAAGTTACATTTATGTCTGGGTTAAGTACTTATCTGCCACAGTATCTGCTCCTGAACTGAATCTCGTGGTTCTATTAATAAATTAACAAAAATATATTTTTCTATATAAGATCCTATTGGTCTGGAGTTAAGTCATTGAGTGTGTGTGTCTTCTATTGCTTGTGTGTGTACAGCAAATGCTTAACACTACCCTAACTGCTCGCGACCACACTACCACAAATACAGCATTAGAATTATCTACTTTAGCCTCTGTCAAGCCTCTGGGGAACCCCTGGACTCTGTGAACACTATAGCTCACTTTGATATAGTATATACAGAGCCAGCTTCGTACAGCTGTCATTAAAGAAAGACCACTAGCCCAGGGGAAATGCATTATTGTTGTATCCTCAATCCCAGCCCTCGAGGTTGTTACCAAAGCCAGCGTTCCAAACGCAAAATCATTACCTCCACGTTGGATCCAATGGGCAACGCATTTGACCGCCACTGATGTCGACTATATTTTTGACCCAAAGTTACAAGTTCAAGAATTTTTGCAATATGAACTAGAATACCCAGTTCCGGCAAATATATTGCCTATTAATCAATATCAAAGAGTCATGCACACCGATGGCTCAACACAACCTGTTATAGGCACAAAGCATCAATACTCCGCTGCTTGCTCAGTTGTAAACGGCTATATAGAGGGTAGTAAATTCTATCCACAACATACCTTTACACTAACCCTAGGAGATTGCACTGCACAACTAGCAGAGCTAAAGGCTCTGGTGATGGCACTGGAACATACAGGGAGTGCAGAATTATTAGGCAAATGAGTATTTTGACCACATCATCCTCTTTATGCATGTTGTCTTACTCCAAGCTGTATAGGCTCGAAAGCCTACTACCAATTAAGCATATTAGGTGATGTGCATCTCTGTAATGAGAAGGGGTGTGGTCTAATGACATCAACACCCTATATCAGGTGTGCATAATTATTAGGCAACTTCCTTTCCTTTGGCAAAATGGGTCAAAAGAAGGACTTGACAGGCTCAGAAAAGTAAAAAATAGTGAGATATCTTGCAGAGGGATGCAGCACTCTTAAAATTGCAAAGCTTCTGAAGCGTGATCATCGAACAATCAAGCGTTTCATTCAAAATAGTCAACAGGGTCGCAAGAAGCGTGTGGAAAAACCAAGGCGCAAAATAACTGCCCATGAACTGAGAAAAGTCAAGCGTGCAGCTGCCACGATGCCACTTGCCACCAGTTTGGCCATATTTCAGAGCTGCAACATCACTGGAGTGCCCAAAAGCACAAGGTGTGCAATACTCAGAGACATGGCCAAGGTAAGAAAGGCTGAAAGATGACCACCACTGAACAAGACACACAAGCTGAAACGTCAAGACTGGGCCAAGAAATATCTCAAGACTGATTTTTCTAAGGTTTTATGGACTGATGAAATGAGAGTGAGTCTTGATGGGCCAGATGGATGGGCCCGTGGCTGGATTGGTAAAGGGCAGAGAGCTCCAGTCCGACTCAGACGCCAGCAAGGTGGAGGTGGAGTACTGGTTTGGGCTGGTATCATCAAAGATGAGCTTGTGGGGCCTTTTCGGGTTGAGGATGGAGTCAAGCTCAACTCCCAGTCCTACTGCCAGTTCCTGGAAGACACCTTCTTCAAGCAGTGGTACAGGAAGAAGTCTGCATCCTTCAAGAAAAACATGATTTTCATGCAGGACAATGCTCCATCACACACGTCCAAGTACTCCACAGCGTGGCTGGCAAGAAAGGGTATAAAAGAAGGAAATCTAATGACATGGCCTCCTTGTTCACCTGATCTGAACCCCATTGAGAACCTGTGGTCCATCATCAAATGTGAGATTTACAAGGAGGGAAAACAGTACACCTCTCTGAACAGTGTCTGGGAGGCTGTGGTTGCTGCTGCACGCAATGTTGATGGTGAACAGATCAAAACACTGACAGAATCCATGGATGGCAGGCTTTTGAGTGTCCTTGCAAAGAAAGGTGGCTATATTGGTCACTGATTTGTTTTTGTTTTGTTTTTGAATGTCAGAAATGTATATTTGTGAATGTTGAGATGTTATATTGGTTTCACTGGTAATGATAAATAATTGAAATGGGTATATATATTTTTTTGTTAAGTTGCCTAATAATTATGCACAGTGATAGTCACCTGCACACACAGATATCCCCCTAACATAGCTAAAACTAAAAACAAACTAAAAACTACTTCCAAAAATATTCAGTTTTGATATTAATGAGTTTTTTGGGTTCATTGAGAACATGGTTGTTGTTCAATAATAAAATTAATCCTCAAAAATACAACTTGCCTAATAATTCTGCACTCCCTGTATATGGATCCTGACCAGCTAACAATGATTGTCTGTGATTCGTATTATTGTGTTCAGTCCTTCAATGAATATCTGCATTACAGGCGCCAGATTGGGTTCAGAGATTCTAAAGGTAATACCATCAAACACAGTAAGTAATGGACCTGAAAGATACACTACCAAAGGTCCATGTTGTACATACACTTGGACACCAACGCGTTGGAATTCACGTTGCTGGCAATACACTGGCTGATGAAGCAGCCAAATCAGCAGTAGCTGCGGCTTCTGTTGCTGCAGTAACTCGTTCTAGAATAAAACTGGACGATGAAATACTGGTTGCCGTGAAAGCCTCGGCTTATGGCACACCTTTACTAAAGGATATCCCATTGAATATTCCTACTGGATGGGAGGTTCCTTGACGCAGAAGTAAAAATACCAGACATGGGAGTTCGAGTAATTCCCAGTAAAGACCTAATACCAGAGTTGATCAAAGCAACGCATGAGGGAGTTGCCTCTGTCCATGCTGGTGTGGCGTCTACAATATCATGACTGCAAGCCCGTTATTGGTGTCCAGGTCTATACAAACAGACCAAGCAGTTTGTCCTTTGTTGTGATATCTGCCAAAAAAATTAAAGGGTCCACCGTCAAACGCCCACCGCAGACACCCCTCCTAATTTCTGTCAAACCATTACAATGTGTGTACTTGGACTATTGCGGTCCCCTGACACAGGACAGTGCATACAAATACATCATAGTCACTGTTGACTCCTGCTGCAGATTTCCATGGGTGTGGCCACAACTCTCAGACTGTATTTAAGGTTTGCAAGTCTTTATCGACACATATGCAGTTGTGGCGTTCCACTCAGACAAGGGCCCTGCTTTTGCCTCAAGGGCACTCTGGGAGGCCATGGCTTCATTAGGGGTCCAACTCCATTACTCGTCTCCATTTCATCCCAAGGGAAATAGTGTCATGGAGAGACGAAACCGAGATTTAAAGCAATGCTTAAGAGCCAGAGTTTTAGGTACGGGTCATAGTTGGCTTAATCACCTGTATGGAGTCCAGAGAGCACATAATAATCTGCCTAGAATGACTAGGTAGGGTTGTACTTCATACAAGTGCCTGTTTGAAACTCAAATGAATGTTCCAGATCTTGATGGTCCTGGACGTAGAGGCAGCAGAAACACCTTTTGACATAAATGAACGTGCCACTGTCTTGAGGGAATTACAACAGTTCTGTGACGACAATTCTACAAAAGTTGCTGTGAAAAAGGAGTTAGATTCTTCCTATCGTGCACCGGTTCCAGTCCTGGGAATACACTGTACCAGAACTGTTATTCTACCAAGCTGCCTGGCTCTAAAAAAAAAAAATGCTTTGTCTCCATCGACAATGTCAAATTACATCATGTGGCCGATCCTGCACAGCAGACCAGAAGGAACAACCAGTAGTACCTGAAAACTTCTCACTACTGGTCATGATGTCCCTCTACAAGTTTTGAGCACCAACGCTGACACCTCTCTAAGCTTGGGGAGGGTGGAAAATGATCTTTCATTAGTTCCAGTAACATCTATTACAATAACCTACATGGAAATTGCTGATCGATTTGACTTGACCTCGACACAGATGGATGGCGTCATTTATTGTGAACCACTGTGGGAGACTTCTACCAGTCCTTCTCTTTCATATATGCCTCAAGTTTTTGCACAAAATGCTTCTGGATACGACACTTTTTTGGACTCCTTTGCCTCTTCCACATCTGAACTGCCAAAAAAACTCTATAGAAGGCTATGAATATTGGACGAAGTCGATTGACTTAAAAAGTGTGTGGGTAACAAAAAATTGGCAAATAGGGGGAAAGGAAGCTTTATTTAGAGCATGCCTGATACCTGTTCAAATTATATTTTTAAATTAAATTGTACAGCAGACAAGTTGTTTAGGCTTGGCAAAAATTAAGGATTTGAATGCGTCCAGTATTCCTGCCCCTGCAAAATGTTACGAATGGCAAACATTTATAAATGCAACAGAAGATCAGCTTGATGAATGGGTCCAAAACGGCACATTTAATGCTTCACTTTCACGTCCTGGTGGGTGGTCATTTTGGCCAATAGATACCGATGGGTGTCATAAACGTTTTGTAAACTCCATGGGGGATTTTAGAACAAGTAGGCCTGACCCTCGCTATGTCTCATCTGAAGACGTGGGTATAGTAACGACACACAGTGTAGGGAAACCATGCCAGCAATGGTTGAAGAGTTACTCACTAGATGAGAATACCTCAGTCTCCTGTCTAATAATACTGACTTACAGGATTTCCTGTTAGGCCCCAGAAAACAACGCAGAAAGCCCTTCTTATATGCAGTCTATAATTACATTTGGAAGCTTTCTCAATATGAAGTTGCTGCCCAGTTAAGGCAAATAGATCAGTAAAACATACAGAAGGCATTAGCTGTTATAGATAATGGGATTAATATCCTGTCCAACCGAATATACACCTTAGACAACATTGTTTCTTCTGCAATAGACATAGTACAAAGCGGCAAGTTCTCTTTACACCATAGACAGAGTCAACTAAGATCCATTATGCAGTTAGGTTGGACACTACAAGCACTGAAAGCAGATCGCGTTCCCTAGCAACACGTCAGCGCAAGGGACATATTTTCCACATTTAATTTAACTTGACAACAACAACTAATGGCTATAAAAGAAGCAACTTATGTCATGTTAAATATTGAGAAATTAGAAAAGTTGCCTTTTAATCTGGCTGAAATACCATCTGCTAAGTGGTTAATACAAGGGGTCATCGATCTGCTTATTTCAACACTTCAATTCACGTCCTGCTTAAAACACATTCCAGTGGGCAGATATGAAATGCTAGGAGGTAGTTACATCCATGAGGCGTGGGAGATACCTTCTCGGACAAATGTCTCAGTGGCATGAAAGTGGTCTATCTCAGCAGTAGTGAATGCAAGACTTCTGTCAGCTATTCAATGGTTTGTAAACAGCTGTCCTTGCACGGGGCGTGTAACGCTTCAGCGGCAAACATGACTTGTTCTCTGAAGGGAGTCCCAGTCCCCTTGATTAGACCTGCATTCCAGGTGCTCTTGAATGGCAGCTTTGAGCTCCTTAAAAGTGAGAGCTGTTGTGGGATGCGAACCAGAATAGTTTGTCATTTCGGTCTCAAAACTTGTTACATGCTGCAGTAATGTACTTTTTCCTCCTACACGACAGAGGGAAGTAGCTAAGATTTGGTCCCATATTGCTAAATGTGAATTTTGACAAGGTAAGCAGACTCAAGGCTTTATTGTTTCAAAAACATGTGGCGCTTACATCTGCATGCAAGACCTATGTGCTTCAGGTTGCGAGGTCATCCGCAGAGATACAGTCCCTTTTTAAGTACTAACTTTCCAAGACACTTTGGTGAACTCGTGGGATGGATATTTAATGCGTCCAGTACCACTGGAATCCCAAATTTCTTTAAGGCTTTTGGTTCTGGTTTCGTTCACACATTCTCCTCTATATTTGGCTTAATACCAAGGCTGCAAGAAGAAGGCGCAGCATCAAGGTAATCTCTCCAACATGGTCCAGATCTCGGAGGGGACTGCGAAAGACCTGCAGTGGTGGCTTTCAAATTCGCATTGGGTCTACAGCAGATCCCTCTCCCTTCCCCAGCCAGATCTATCCATAGTGACAGATGTGTTGATTCTGGGTTGGGACGGCCACGTCGGAGAGGCAGAGATCAGAGGCCTCTGGTCTCCGGCGGAGTCTGGGCTCCATATCAATCTTCTGGAGCTCCAGGCGATCAGGCTTGTGTTGAAAGCAATTCTTTCCTCTCTCAAAGGGAAGGTAGTGCAGGTGTTGACAGACAATACTACGGCCATGTGGTACTGGAACAAACAGGGCGGAGTAGTGTCCGGTAGGGTCCTGGACCCTTTGTCAGGAGGCACTACGCCTCTGGACGTGGCTGGAACATCAGGGCATTACCCTGGTGGTTCAACATCTGGTGGGTTCGCTCAACCCCAGAGTGGACAAACTCAGCCGGCGATGCACAGCTGATCACAAATTTCATCTCCATCCGGAAGTTGCGCAAGGTCTCTTTCAGCAGTGGGGAGAGCCTTGATTAGATCTGTTCACCTCTGCAGAGACCATGCAATGTCAGCTGTTTTGCGCATTGGAGTTTCCAAGGCGGCACTCTCTCGGAGACGCTTTTTGTCTCGAGTGGAACTCTGGCCTCCTTTACGCCTATACCACTTCTGCCCAGAGAAGATCAGGAACGACCGGGCCCAAGTCATCTTGGTGGCTCCGGACTGGGCACGGAGAGTATGGTATCCAAAGCTATTGAGCATGGCCACAGACCTCCCCTCAGACTGCCTCTTTGGGTGGACCTTCTGTCGCAGTAACAGGGGACAGTTCTCCACCCGAACATGTCCAATCTCTGCTATCATGCGTGGAGATTGAGCGGCAGCAGTTGACAACTTTTGATCTTCCACCCGTAGTCTGCGATGTTATCTTGACAACCAGGCTTTCTTCCACCAAAATGGTATACGCCTGTCTTTGGCATAAATTTGTGGCACAGTGTACCAACAAATCTGTTTATCCCCTCTCTGCTCCACTATCTGAGGTTCTTTTGTTCATCCTTTCTTTCGCCCAGTAGGGCTCTGCTTTGGGCTCCCTTAAAGGGTATTTATCTGCCATTTCTGCCTTTTCTTAGGCTACCTGATCAGCGTTCAATTTTAAATCTCCTATTGTGAATAGATTCCTTACAGCTCTCACCCATTTATTTCCTCCCACTCCATTTATTATGCCTAAGTGGGAACTCAATCTTGTCCTTACTTACTTAATGTGTACTCCCTTTGAGCCAATGCACAATTTCCCTTTACGGCTCCTCAATTTCAAGACTGTCTTTTTTTGTTGCCATTACTACGAGTGAGCTTCAAGCCCTTTCTTCCAAGCCTCCATTCTTGTCTGTGCACCCTGACAAAGTGGTGTTGCGCAATAAGGCTTCCTCACTTCCCAAGGTTGTTACACCTTTTCATGTAGGCCAGTCCATCACCTTGCCTACTTTTTACGCACCCCCACATCCTTCCCATGAGAGGGAGCGACTCCACCGTCTTGACCCAAAAAGAGCATTGGCGTTCTATCTTAATCGTACTACAGATTTCCTGGTGGAGGATCAACTCTTTGTCGGGTATGTGGGTGTGAAGAAAGGGAAGGCAGTGAGAAAATGTACCATCTCTCAATGGGTACTTCTTTTCATCAAGATGTGTTACGCTTTAGCCAAGAAGTAACCACCTGAGGGCTTGCGCGCTCATTCCTCCAGAGCGACTGCTGCTTCCACTGCGTTAGCATGCAGAGTTCCTGTCCTGGATATCTGCCAGGCAGCTACCTGGGACCCCCTGCACAAGTTTGCTAAACATAACTGCCTGGACAGTCAGTTCAGTCGGGACGGCTACTTTGTTCGTTCGGTCCTGCAGGACTTTCTAGTATGATTTTGGTTCGCAGCCCACCTCCGAGGATGGCATTGCTTGGGTATCTATTCTAAGATAAGGAACCTGCAACTAGAAGTCCCTATCAGATGTACAAGTTACTTACCTTCGGTAAGGAAATATCTGGTAGAGACATTCTAGTTGCAAATTCCTTATCGTCCCACCCATCCTCCCCGCTTCCGAACTGATCTCTAGGGACAGGGATTCCACCTTCAGGTCCTTAGCTCTGGCGCACCAATCTCAGTGTTCTCAGCAGCTCTGCGCTTTGACGTGGAAAGTCATTAAAAGAAACTGACGTCACTGCGCTGAGGCGGCAACTATGTACTACTCCCGACATCATCACGGCAACTACGACGCCCGCGGAGTTGACCGACACCACCTACTGATGCGCAAGGGTATTGCTTGAAGAAAAAATCTAAGTTAAGGAATCTGCAACTAGAATATGTGTCTACTAGATATTTTGTTACTGAAGGTAAGTAACTTGTACGTTCGTAGCATGAGGGCCTTGGGCCCCAACAGTACAATCTTACCCCACGTGCGAGCTACCTATCGCTTCTCTGTTCCTCGTGGGAGGAAAAATATGCAGAGCGTGAGGCACTCCCACTGAAGAAAAAGGAAGCATCTCTGTGCCGTGGAAAAAAGGAGACGAGACTGTCCACCAGCGACAGTCCGATGCCATGGCCATCAGGACCCGTGGCCAGCACAACACAGGGGTGGAAATAACTGAGAATCCCTGGGAATCCCTGAGAGGTGAGGCAGGACCCTGAAAATAAGGCTGGCACAGTGCGTCTCGCTGCCACCCCTGAACAGAGCCGCACCAGCTGTGTCCCCAGGGCAGTGCACACTAATACCCAGCACCCGCTGCCAGACACCGCCGCCCCCGGCACCCACTTTTGCAATGCCCAGGTGATGGAGCTGCACCAGGCTGGAGCATGGCGCAGGGGCAGAGAACAAGTTCGCACATGCAGAAAGATGGCCCACCTCAGCAACAAGGGAGCCCCGCACCAGCAAAGCGTGTGACCTCAAAGGACAGCAGTTGGAGTAGAGACTACCTTGGCCTCACCGAGAAGACCTGCAGTGGCCCTCCCGACCACTGGGCAGAATGTGGTGCGGAGGCCTACATGCAAGGGGCAGCACAAAAGAGCCCAGTCCCTGCCTATAACAAGGGTACCAACAAAAGGGAACAGTGAGCAGCATGCAACATGGCAGCCAGCAGCGCTAACAAGCCAGCTGTGGCCGCAACGAGGGAGGTGCGACAGTGCTGCCACACAACAAAGAATAGGTGAGAATTGCCCAAGGCCACCCCCCCTCCACAGGTGATAGCACCGTAGATCAACCCATGAGACTGCCAACCCCCCACAGCAAGTGCCTGCCTCCCCACCACAAAGCTGTTTGTGAAAAAGAAAAGAAGAAGTGAAGAAAAACTGCACTTACCTGCAGAGGTTGGCCGCAGCACTGGCCACCACCGACTCAAATCACCAGCACCAAGGAGGCCATGTAGGGGTAAAGAATGCCTTGGCCAGAAAACAGTGCCACAGTGACGCCTAGTGGCCGGAGAGAGGTATTGCACCTGTTTTGTTAAAAAAAAAAAAGCAAAGAGAAGGCATGCAGCACAAAGGACATTGGCAGGTACCAGCAGCCCCCCCCCCCCAGACATTGATTTCCGCAGGCAGAGATGCATGCAACCACTGCATGACAAACTGAGACTACTGCTGCCCAAAGCCACCCCAGCCAAGCCGCAAAGCCTATGGAGGCTGCATGTCGCACGTGGCATACAAGGAGGACGTGCGCTGAATGCGCAGCCCCTAGCCACCACAAACAGGAAGACAGCGTCACAGTACCAGACAATTTCCGCTGACTGGAGGACCCATCCTGCATAAGGGAGAAGTGTGTGCTGACTACACTTCCACGTGACACAGAAGTAGAAGGATCCCAAGAAGGCACCTGTAGGAAAGTACACTCTTTCTTGGTATGGTTATCCCCTTTTTAGGTCGAGCGTAAGTGTTCGAATTGCTGTAAACCATTTAAGTATACTTCTTCTATGAGTTCAAAGCTATTTCATTTGTTGGTTGCAGTGTCCTTTAAAAATATTTGCTTGATAGTGGTCAGTTCTGCCTCTTTGTCCTGCCTTTTTCTCTTTTGGGAGCAGCACCAACTACTGTATAATTACGGCAAGTCCTGTTTAGCTCTTCTGTAGGGGACTTTTTTTTTTTTTTTTTCTTTTCAGTATTTGCCTGTTTGTCTTACACTGTGGGTGGGTGTTCAGTCCCTCCTCCCCACCAGCTCCCTCTGCAAACAAAACCAACAGCAGAGGGGAGCTTTTCCAGGGCCAGCTCGCCCTCGCTCTCTTTCTCTTGTTTAAGTGGCTTCTACAGGGAATGGCTTGCCCAGGAGTGCTTGGTGAGTAAAGATTGTGTTGCAGTTTGTTTATTTAAAATGGTTATTCTCTATTGCTGTGCTGTATCTTTACAAAAACACTGTTTCTTTGTGTTTTATTTTTTAAAATATCTGGGGTCTCCTCCCCCTTGTTTCTCATGCTCACCTGGTAGTTCCACTGGTCCCTCTCCTCTTGCTGGGGGACCTCCTTCTCCCCCCTGTAACTCTGGCTGATGAAAATTAAACTATAGGCTCTGGCCTAGGCCAGTCGCGCTGGCTGCTCTGGGTAGTGCTTTTTTTTTTTTTTTTCGCAAGCAACAGCAGCCACCTCCCAGCAAAGGAAACAGCACACATGCTCTTCCTCACATGGAGTACTCCTTAGCCTGATGAGAACCAGGAAGTGGTTCCATCTGGAGCCTCCATCTTGACTAAGAGTGGCCGGTGCAAAAAATACGTCCAAGCCCCAACCCAAATTCAATTTCTGCTGGGTTCTTTTTTCCCCCGTTAAAACCACGTGAGTCTAAAATATTGACCTGTTAGAGTGGAATCCATTTGTTTCCAAAGGTTGTTACAGAGCGGCTTCTTTATAGCGCATGTTGTTTTTGGGCGATGGCTCTCCTCCCTCCCTCAAACTCGAGCACAAATTTTCTCTTCGTTGGTCTCAATAAAATAAACACAGAGTAATCTAATCAAGCCCACTTCCTCGCTCATTCCTGCGCAAGCTGCTGCTTATTCTATCATCTGCCCCGGGGGCAGAGAAGCGTGGCTCCATGAGGAGCACTTCTGATAGGGCCGCTCCATGGCTGTCAATAGTGCTCAATCTGACGTCATGCAGGGCTTTCTGCCTCTCTGATAGTGAGCTGCTTTGGGCCTTGCTGGAAGAATGTGGACTTAATTGGCGAGGCATTTAAAATGATGTTCAATGCAGACAAAATGGCTCGAACGGTAAAAGAAAAATTCAATGCATGTTTAATTTTTATGGGCTGCTGTTTCTGTCTCTCCCCAATCTTATTGCCAGACCAGGAATTGTATTTTTACTTGGTTATTCAAATATGTATGTAGTTTAAGGCGCTGCCGACTCTGGAACAGGGGAACCAGGTTCCTGTCCTGGCATATACCCACATCCTGTGAGTCTGGGCACATCACGCAACCTGCCTGTGCCTAAAACACAGAAAAAGTGAATCTGAGCTAGTGTAATGTAATCTGATACAAGTGTAAGGCGCCTTAAGACCCTTGGCCAAGAGCACGTTATATAAAAACTGCAAAGAAATAAAATACAAATAATTGCCCGGGGGGCTCGCTTGAGGTTGGTGTTTTCATAACTTGAGTATGTATAAATGATGACGTAAAACACGTAGCTTCATAGTGACGTACATCTTCGCTGGGTATTTCAATTGAGTAAATGAAGGCCAAGCAGCAAATCCTAATGTCAAGTTTTGAAACAAAAAAATAAATGTTGCACAATTTACAGCAACATGAGGTGATTCTAAACGCAGGGTGTTAGATAATTAGCAGGCAGCTTTAGCATGGCAACAATTTTCGAGAAAGGGGCCCGGAATAGACCCTTTTTATTAGGGAACGAACGTTCTGATAGCAAAATGCTCATTTGCCTGGAACTCCAAAATATCTTGCACCGCACCTGGTTATAGCATACGATTATTACAGTAGATCTTTGACGAGATAATTTTGCAGTTGCTTTCATTTATTTGCTTAGCATCTCAGACAAAAAAACTATGTTAGTTTCATCGAAAGGAGTGATTAAGATTTATTTCTGTATTTCCACAAAAATGTTTGTGTTGCCTCATAGACTGTATCTGTTCTGGGTAAATCATTATAGGTGCCTGGCCATCTGGGAAAGGAAGGGTGGGCTTGATTGACAGCCGAATATGTGAATCGATAGACTGCTATACAGATAAAAGGTTTTGAACTTAGCCAGTGTTTGACTGGTAGACCTTGTAGTAGAGTGTTATGTGGGCTCTTTGCTTCGAGCCCAAGTTGAGTCAGTCTACCCTAATTGGAGTTTTCATAACGTTTTAGAGAAGGTTAATAAAAAACAAAATATTATTGTAGTTGATACTATTGAGGACGCCTGCAAGGACAAGAATGATGCAGTCTACTACTGCTTGCTTGGGCATGATTCCAATGTGGTAGTGGGTATTAACTAATTCACATTTGGCTAAATATTTATTCATCGGTTGAGTATGGTGACGACCACAAGATTGCAAATCAAGTTGGAAAGAGAAGAAATGTAGCCCAAGTATTAAAGTGAATCAAACTGAACAGGCCATACTGACCCTTACGAGCAGACCCAAATTTTAGAGGGAGTAACACTTGATAATTTTCTCTTCATTCAGTGCATTTGATCTTATTATTAATGTAAATGCAAAGTAGGGTACCTGGAACTATCTTGTCTAGCTAAAATTGCAGAGAAGAAGGGCCAGCTGAGTGGATGAAATCATTACGAGTAATTATTTTGTTAGCGCATTTGTCCATTAATCCTGTATCAGAATTCTGGAGAGGGAGTAGCTGATGAGGAGATGGTGAAGCAAACCTAATTTCATGTGGACTTGCAATAACTCTTTGTATAATCAACTGAGCCAAACTTTGGGATCTAAAATATAATTAATTGCCTGAAAGATAGCTTGTTTTTAGGTTGAGCATAGCAGTGCACAAGCGCAGCCTTTTCCGACATGTAGTTATCTATTTGGGCTTTTAGCCACGCCAACCTCACACCCATCATGTTCACACGTTCGTGGGCCTGCCCTGCAAAAATCTTTTGTTATCATTGGGAAATGCTTTAAGTTTGTCCCTCCTTGGGGCGGTTTGGTTGCCGCCTTGGCCATCGCCCCGTTTTACTTTTCATTTTCAATTTACATGGCAAGAAAAGTCCAGTTATGTGTTAACAACGCCAATAGCTCTGACTCGAGCAACTGCAAGACCCATTGTATTGCAAATGCTTGTCCTGCCTGATGTCAGTGTGTTTGACTGTGTTCACTGGGATCCTTCTAACAAGTACCCCAGTGATTATGCTCTCTCACAAAACTCTGTATTTCATTTCACAAATGGCATACTGGTGCCCACTGTAAGTCCCTGGTATATGATACCTAGGTACACAGGGCATTGGTGTTCCAGGGGATCCCTATGGGATGCAGCATATATTTTGCCACCCATAGGGAGCCCAAGCAAAGGGTTCTGCAGGGCTGCCATTGCAGCCTTCATACAAAAGGTGCAAGCACCTTTTTACTGGCACTTTTCACTGCACCAGGTCACTTATAAGTCACCCTTAAGGCAGGCCTTCTAGCCCAGATGGCAGGGTGCATTGTACCTGTGTATGAGGGCACACCTGCACTAGCTGTGGTACCCCCACAAACTCCAGTCCCATTGTCTTGGACTTCGTGAGTGCAGGGGCGCCATTTTACGTGTGTATTGGACATAAGTCAGTGTGCCTATGTCCAGCTACATAATGGTAACTCAGAACATAGGCATGTTTGGTATCAAACATTTTGGAATCATACACCAAAGCTTTTCCAGACATTGGTTGTATGATTCCATGCACTCTAGGGCTCCTTAGAGGACCCCCAGAATTGCCATGACAGCCTTCTGAGGTTTTCCAGGCAGCCCAATCCGCTGCCATCTCACAGACAGGTTTCTGCTCTCCTGTTGCTTGAGCAGCTGAAGCCCAGGAAGGCAGAACAAAGGAATTCCTTTGGGAGAGGGGTGTTACACTCTCTCTTTGGAAATAGGTGTTACAGGCTTGGGAGGGGTAGCCTCTCTAAGCCACTGGTAATGCTTTGAAGGGCACATTTGGTGCCCTCCTTGCATAAACCATTCTACACCGGTTCAGGGACCCCCAGTCCCTGCTCTGGCACGAAACTGAACAAAGGAAAGGGGAGTGACCACTAAGGGTGCTCTTTGTAAACAGACTGAAGCCTCACTGTGAGAGGTCAGAAGTCAGCATGCTCCTAGTGACAGATGAAGGTGCGGAGGAGGAGAGTGAACCTCTCCCCGACCTTCTCTCTGCACAGGCAAGGGTGTTACCTCTCTGTCTCCCTGACATTAGATCAGTGAAGTGACTGTTACCAGTTACTGGAGCAGTTTTCCTCCCTGTTTTCCATCACCCCTGGACTCACACACTTGTACATCCATGATATTGACACGGAGACAGTCCCCCTATAAAGAACAAAATTTACAGGTTGTCACGCAGGGAGAAGGCCAGCATCAAGGATGACGTTGCCAAGGTGCTAGCTTTAGGGGTGATTGAAACCTCTAGCTGTCCCTGGGCCAGCCCATTGTTATTGGTACGAAAGGCTGCCCCACCGGGCGCCAAACCAGAACTTCGGTTCCTTGTGGACTAACAAGGTCTCAATTCAGTCACAAAGAATGACACACATTCCATCTCTGGAGCTGATGAGCTCATTGACAGACTAGGCACTGCCAAATTCCTCTGTACCTTTGATTTAACCTCAGGGTACTGGCAGATCACCTTGACTGAGGGGGCAAGAGAGAGGTCTGCATTCTCAACCCTTGAGGGACATTACCAGTTCCGGGTAATGTCCTTTGGCTTGAAGAATGCTCCTGCTACCTTCCAAATGTTGGTTAACAGGGTCCTGGCTGATAAGGAGGCATTCTGTGTCGCTTACCTAGATGACATTGCCGTCTACAGTGCAAGATAGGAGGAACACCTGCTTCATCTCAAAGAGGTGCTCCAGGCCCTGCAACAGGTAGGACTAACAAGGCCAGTAAGTGCCAGATTGGGCAGGGTTCTGTTGTCTACTTGGAACACCTAGTGGGTGATGGCAAGGTGCAGCCCCTCCAGGCCAAGATTGAAACAATCAAGGCCTGACAACCACCTAAAACGCAAACTGAAGTGAGGGCCTTCGTAGGCCTTACTTGTTGCTACCGACCTGAATGAGGAGGGCCTAGACCAACCAGTAGCCTTCATTACAGGGGGTTACTTCCATGGGAACAGAGGTGGAGTGCCATTGAAAGAGAAGCATTTGCTGTGGTCTGGGCACTGAAGGAGCTGAGACCTTACCTGTTTGGGACCCACTTCCGGGTTCATGCAGACCGCAGGCCGCTCAAATGGCTCATGCAGATGAGGGGTGAAAAATCCTAAACTCTTGAGGTGGTCCATCTCCCTACAGGGAATGGACTTTGCGGTAGAGCATCGCCCAGGGACTGACCACGCCAATGCTCATGGTCTCTCCAGATTATTCCACCTTGGTTATGAGAGCTCCCAAAGGGTTGGGTAGGTCTCCCCACTTTCAGCTGGGAGGACACCTGTTAGATCTGGCATCCTTTGGGGTGGTCATCCCCCCAACTTTTTGCCTGCCTCTCTCCACTTTTCTGACACTGTTTTTGTTAGTTTTAGAACTCTGAGCCCTATACCACTGCTGTCCAGTGCTTAAGTACGTATGCTCTCTCCCCTAAACATAGTAACATTGGTTCCTATCCAATTGACATATTTAATTTACCTGTAAGCCCGTAGTAAAGTGCACTACCTGTGCCCAGGGCCTGTAAATTAAATGCTGCTAGTGGGCCCACAGCACTGATTGTGCCACCCACATACGTAGTTTGTTAACCATGTCTCAGGCCTGCCATTGCAAGGGCTGTGTGTGCAGTTTCACTGCTACTTGTTGACTTGGCATTTAAAATTACTTGCCAAGCCTTAAACTACCCTTTTTTCAACGTATAAGTCGCCCCTAAGGTAGGCCCTAAGTAACCCATAGGGCAGGGTGCTGTGTAGGTAAAAGGCATGACATATACTTACGTGTTTTACATGTCCTTTTAGTGAAAAACTCCTAAATTCATTTTCCACTACTGTGAGGCCTGCTCCTCTCAAAGACTAGCATTAGATCTGCCCTCTCATATACTCTTAAGTGGTAGATTCTGATCTGGAAGGAGTAGCCATGTCTTGTTTGGTATTGCCAAACTGGTAATAGAAAATCCTGCTTTCTGGTGAAGTTGAATTTAATATTACTATTTTAGAAATTACACTTTTAGGCAGTGGTCATTTCTCTGCACTTACTGCCATCTGTGCCTTACAGCCTGTTTACATTCTATGCCTGATCTGTGCTGGTTGACAGCTTCCCTTATGCATTCCCCCCAGACAACCATGAAGACAGGACACGCAGTCACATCTGCATTCATATGCATACTAAATGGGTCTTGCTTGGCAGGAAGGGTTGAGAGGCTAACACTTACCTTTCAAAGGCCAGTGGCCTGCCCTCACACAAAGGACTGATAACCCCCCACAGGGATCTAGGCAGACAGGACTGGACTGAAAGGGGAACTTGCGCATTTCAGAACCACTCTTTGAAGCTTCCCTCACTTCAAAGGCATTTTTGGGTATATAAACTGAGTCTCTGACCCCACCAAATGAGACACTTCTGGACCTACTCTGCACTCTGTTGGAGGAACTGCCAGGCTGCCCAAAAGACTCCTCTGGACTGGTTTGCTGAGAAGGTCTGCTGCCCTGCTTGTTGCGCTGCTGCCCTCTGACACTGCTGGAAGAACTCTGCCTTTCCCCTGAAGTGCTCTCCAAGGGCTTGGACTGAGCTTGTCTCCTGTTTCTGAAGTCTCACAGCCAACAAAGACTTCACCTCTTCAAAGAAACTCCTTTGGAAATCAACGCAAAGCCTACATCAAGGGTGGGAAATCGCCGCACCACCGACCGGAACGATGCAGCACTGACTTCTTGACGGAGAATTTGATGCAGCGCCTGCCTTGCGATGGAAAATTTGATGCATTGCCTACAGAATCAATGTAGCGCCTGCTCCTTCTACCAGCGCATCAAGGATTTTCACTGCATCGTCCTTGGGTGTCAAAATATCCCTGCATCGCAGTGCGAACCAAGACTGCGAGCAGAAAAATGTCGCAATCCCTTGCACGTGGAAAGAAAAGACGTATCGTCTGTGGTGCGCTGGAAAATCCAATGCAACACCTTATTTTTCCTCCTCTGTGGTCCCCGTACGTCATTATTTTTGGCACATCCCAGGTACTGTTTATTACAAAGAAGCAACTATTGGTTTGTAAGGATTAAGACTCTTTTAAATCTTTTAAAAGTGATATTTCATCTTGTGCTAATTTGATCTTTGTTGTTTAGACCTTATCTTATTCTGTTAAATATCATCTATTTTTCTAAACCTGTGTGGCATATTTTTGTGGTGTCTTCACTGTGTTATTGTTTGATTTATTGCACAAACACTTTACACATAGCCTTTTAAGTTAAGCCTGACTGCTCAGTGCCAAGCTACCAGAGAGTGAGTACAGGATAATTTGGATTGTGTTGTGACTTACCCTGCCTAGGCCTGTGGTCACTACTTGGCCAAGGGTGTCTACCTCTTCCAACTAGATGCCCCATTTCTAACACCTTGGTATGACGTTTACAAGACAGCTGAGCTGGGCCCTACATAAAGAACTGGTGGAGATGAGGGCGACAGCAACAATTGGAGGCTTAGTCCCTAATATCTTTGGTTGCCGTCTTGGTCTCCCTTTTTGATAGCTTACAATGCAATGGTCCCTACTCAATGTCTCTACTGGGCTGAAGTGCTGTCTTTCAGTACAGAGGGAAGTTTGGAGAGATGTGAGAACAAGTGACTGAAAAAACGGTTAGCCCTCCCAAATAGTACAATGAACTAGCCAATAAGACTGGAGGCAACCTGCAGGCATGGAAATTGCTTTCCTTTAAAGCAGCCCTCCGATTTTGGGACAAATTCTGGTCCTGAGAGGGACAGAAGATATCTGCCTTTCGTGCTGCTGAGACAGGGAGGAGTGAGTTAAGTTGGGCAGTGTCGGTGAGGAAAAGATTAGCAGCTATTGGGAGGGCCTTAAAAATGGATGCATTTCAGATAACAGAGGCCTCCCATCTTTCGAAAGCTGATCTAAAAATGGCCAGTAGAAGAGAGTCCACACTGGCTGATGTGGAATATGTTGTATATGGTAGAATCTAGAGAACATAGGAGGGCATTTCCATACTTACCAGCACTTCCTGACATCCAGCTAGGCTTAAAATTCCGCTTAGCCTTGAACTTTTAAAGACTGAAACATTTGCTCTCTCAGATGCAGGGAATAATTGTACATGTGGTTTGCAGTATCAAAATTTTAATGATTATCTATTGAAAGTTAGCATTTCAACAGGTTTCGCCGATTGATTTTAAAGCCATTATTTATAAGATATGATATAAATCAACTTGATGAGGCACTTGCAATTTTGTTGACTATGGAATTTTTAGATGTTGCACGTGGCCTGGCAAATGTTTTAAAAATATGCTTGGATTAGTGACGAAACAGGTTTGGTTACGAGTGTACGTCAGATATTTTAGAGCTGGGGTGCATGGGGAGAAGTGTTTTTGTGAATTAATGTTGTGTATTGGTTCGGCCCTGTTTGATAAATACGGGAGGTGGAGAAAGGGGAGGCTTAATTTTAATGATTTTATTATTTAAATTGTATGTTTTAAAGACATGTGTCTAAACATTACTAAACTTGAACTGCTGCAGTACAGGCTGCTAACAGATTACTACAGATAATTAACATTTTCTATTTTAGTGCATACTGCTATTGGCTTCAGTAGTGTTTTAATACTGCTTTAAATCGGTCTTTAGGTGGTGTCATCACAAAAATTCTGTATTTTCTTACACTATCCTAACTAAGGAAACTGAATGCAGCAGAATGTGATTTGAAATATTCATACTGACATTGATTTTTACATGTAAACTTAATTTAATTATAGGGCTGCCTGGATACCAACTGAAGTATATGGTGGAACCTGCGTTTCTGAAACCTGGAGAACAACGTTGGTTTATACGCTATCTTGCTCTTCATAGTCTTCAGATTGACGTCTGGGATGGTGATTCCTTGCTTCTGATTGGATCTGCTGCAGTTGAAATTAAAGTAAATATTGTTTTATTAGTCATGTATAATTATTTATCTGCAAACTAGCCATTGCAGAGTGAATAGTTACAATATTTATAGAGTTCCGTTTCCCCTCAATGAGCACTGGCTTGTGTTTACAAAGATGGTCTGGATCTCCAGCTGTCTGCTTCTATTTAAGTTGAGGGACCAGCCTTAGAAGCTGAGTACTTGGCTTTATTTATAACAGAAAAAATTTCCTAAAAAAATATCAGGATGAGACCCTGGATTTTATTAACAGGCTTTCTAATTGCAGGGAGAAGGGTATTAGGGTAATAGGATTTGGAGAGTGGCGAGGAGGGTTCCTCTGCATCAATGTGTTGCACTGATATTGCCCGACACTGACTGAATAATTTGGCACACGGTCCAATCATTTTGTTTCCATTTTCCATATTTCAGGATTTTGTAATACTCTTGGAGCTGTGTCCAGTTATCTTAAAATTTAGACATATAGACATGTTTTGTGCTTTTTTCCGTCCTTTTTTATGGCAGGTAACCGGACCTATTTTGTAGGAATTGCAGCAAATGGATAAAGGCACTTATTAAAAATGTAATTCCAAGGATCCGTTATGTGGCATTTGGGGATTTAGCATGATATAAATGGGAAGCTTGCTGACGTTGAATTCTTAGAGCTGGTACTATCATGAACGGAACTTATGTCTCAGATACGTTTGCTTTCTGAAAGCTGAGGTGTCTCTCTGAGTGGGAACTAGCTCTCTTCTCTTGAAGCACTGGGACTCCTACTGGAAACTTCCACTGGGAAAAAAAAACACAGAATGCCAGGTCTTGCAGCAAATCTTTCAGACACAAGTCTTCTTTTCATAGAAGACCACAAGACATTTGCATAACAGTAAATGGTGGATGTTATGGCTGTTGTGCATTCAAAGACATCTAGCATCAACAAGAGCTTGTTTTTGTTAGCAGGGCTTGTTATTTCTTTGCAACCTACGGAGGCTGTTTTGCATGTCACAACAGTGTGAGGTTACATTATTATGCCTTCTCGCTTTTAAAGAAGCAGAGTCCAGACTTATTGTGCGATTCTAATAGTTTTTAGTTTCCGAAGGTGGTAGGCAAACAGCTTCTCTTTGTAACATGTCATAGCTCACCTGTACCTCTTTGGCGTTGGCTCGGTGTATGGCTTTATCATGCAAGGCTTTACTCTGCTTTGATAAGAAGTAGTTTACTTTAAACACTTTGTTTTCTATTGGGAACTCTGAACCTGGCGGGTGAGTCAGTTACAAACTGTTTCAATTTGCTGCACGCTCTTTTTTCAAAAGGAAACTGGTGATTTTTAGGCCCTGGCAGAAAGCCCGGTCAAGGACCGCCTACCATGCTTAAAGATATCTGCTGTATCTCTGGGAATCAGTTTCCCGAAACTGCTGCCGGCCCGGCTGTGGTGTGGAAGAGCTTTCAGAAAAACTAAATGCTCAGTATTACGCTATGTTCTTGTGGCATGTTCAACATTTGTTTCTTTTTCAGAAACAACCCCCTAAACTGGGATTTTGTTATTGAAAATCAGAAAAGAGGTCCGGGGTAAAAGGGAATTTTATCTTGCGCATAGAGGCCATTACTGCTTTTCACAGCCTGGTTCTACATGTCTTGCCTTGCATTCTTTAACAGGCCTGAGAACGGACGCTTTACCCCTGATGGATACTTCTAAATACAGATTTATCACCTTAGCACGTGGCCGGCTTTAGTGTTTGCGGCGCCCAGTACAACACTCATTTTTGACGCCCCTCCTCATAACCTGCTCCTCGGTTTTCCTAACTACCGATCGACAAAAGTGCCCCTCGTCTCTCCATAGCCCCTCTCTCACATACATTTCATTTGTTTTAAAGCACTGGTAAAGGCTGGCTTTATTAACAAGAATGTATATCTAACTTAACTAACTCTTTTTAGCAACATTAGGAATAGAGATTAAAAGACTGGGGCAAAAAAGATAGTGTTCTAACCTATTTTATGCAATTTGGATGACAGTTTGTAACAGTCACTGTTCTATATTAGAGTCGCATCTTATAAACTGCAGCAACAAAAAAAAACTCTGTGGCAAAAGCAGTGATCCACTCAGCTATCCACATAACATACAGATCTGTGATCTGCACAGTGCGTGTTCTTTTCAGCAGGCATATTAACCCGTTGTGCTACTTTATGGCGAGTCAAAACTGCCACCAGGTAAAACTCAACAATAATCACAAGAGTTATCTGCCTGAAAGCTGGACATACAAGGAACTTTGCAGCAGGTGTTTTTAATTTGTAAGTTATTGCTAAACACAGCGCCCCCTTTGAGGTCAGCACCCCCTCCACATGTCAGCACCCAATGTGGCCACACCAGTTGCACTGCCCTAAATCTGGCCTGCCTTAGGATACTGACCAGGCATCAGACTGGATACAGGATTTATTTCTTAGTAGTCCTCCATCGCACTACTAAGTGGCCCATTGTGGCTTCCCATTGGCTCTGTACTGTTGCAGAAGTGACAGAGTGGAGCTGCATTAAGGAGCCGCCCTTGAGCTCTGAAGTTAGTTTTTTTGTTTCACTTTCCACATTCTGCAGCTCCGAGGACACCACCCTGGCCCCAAACCCCATCCCCCACCAGGGTCAAGGCCCTCACACAGGAGACTACTGGGAAGGCAAGAGCTATTGGGACACAACCATCAGGGTTGATTCCTTTTACCATTGCTGTCCCTGGACCTGTCCTACAATGGGTCTTTACTGGGCAAAGTGTTGAAGGACCATGTTAGTAATTGGGTCTCTAGTTGGCTGAGGTATGCACCCTGTTCAAGTAAGGACCACCATCCTAGTCACGGTAAGTCAGTTACACAGTTTATATTAACCTTGTCTCACCCTTTGGTAGCTTGACACAGAGCAGGCAGGCATAACTTAAGAGTCAATGTGTAAAGTATTTGTGCAACCTACACACACCACAACAGCACAATGAAAACACCATAAATAGACTCCACACTAGGTTAGAAAAATAGAGAATATGTATCTGAGTAAAACAAAACCAAAAAGACAAAACTCCAATTAGTAGAAGTTGAGATATGAATATAATAGAAATAGTGCTTAGGAGTCACTAGCAGTCAATAGGTTACATGAGGTCTTCAGGGACTGGTGCAAATTCATTGTTAAGGCCAACTGCAATGAAGGGTAGGCCAGCTACAGAACCCACTTAGGGTCTGCTGAAACTACCCTTGATTGAGCAAAACACTGCCACCGATGTCACGGTGTCAGTATTTTCAACGCAGTTCGGTCACGGTGTTGTCGTCTGGCTCCACTGAAGTGAATGAGATATATTGTCATCGGTCCACGCAGACTGTGAATCCGCTGTCCTTGAACAGCCTCCGCGTCGGCATTGATGAAGTGTTGCAGCAGAATTTCTCACACTCTTGAGGTGATGTGTTGTTTTCTGCAGAAATCAGTTGCACAATTCACTTCTGAGGCCCAGCACTGGTGGGTTCACCTCAGGCAAGGGTAGGACTTACAGATGGCAGAGTCCAGCAGCACCAGGAGAGTTGCAGGCAGTCTTTGATATCCCTAAGACAGCGAACGAACAGGGGGCAAGACAGCAAACCCTTGGAGTCACTTTGGGTTCAGCAGGATGGGCCCAGTCCTTGTCATCAACAGGGCAGAGATCAGCAGGGCAGCTTAGCAAAGCAGAGAAGCAGTTCCTTGGAACAGTTAGTCCAGGCTAAGTGACAGTCCTTACAGCACAGCAGTCTTTACTCCAGCAGAGTTATTTCCAAGTCCAGAAGTGTACTCATTTGGTACGGTTAGAAACCCAGTACCTATACCCAAATGTGCCTTTGAAGTGGGGGTGACTTCAAAGGAGCTCATTGAAGTGTACAGGAATCCTTTCTTCCTAGTCCTAGCTCCAGACTACCAGTAGGGGGTAATCAGCCCTTTGCGTGGGGACAGGCACTTTCTTTGTGAAGTGTTAGTGTTAGCTCCCCTCAACCCTTCTAACCCAGGAAGGCTCATCAGAATGCAGATAAATCCTTTGTCTTATTCACCCTTCCTTTGTTTGTAGCTGTCTAGAGGGAATGCACAAAGTATAGCTATCACCTAGCCCATATGTGTATTGGAGACAGGCTGCAAGGCACAAAGAGCAGCAAAAGCAGGGAAATGTCCACTTTCTAAAAGTGGCATTTCTAAAACAGTAATGTTAAATCACACTTTACCAGTAAAGAGGATTTATCATTACCATTCAAATGATATGAAACATGTAGTCCTAATGCTGGCCTGTGCCAGGAGTGGGCCTCACAGTAGTGTAAGATGACTCCTTAAAAGTACATGTCCTGTCTTGTACGTACGTAGCACCCTGCCCTATGGTTCAACTAGGGCCTACCTTAGGTGTGATTTATATGTAATAAAACTGGAGTTTAATGCTTGGCAAGAGGTTTCAAGTGCCAAGTCAAAGTGGCAGTGAAACTGCACACACGGGCTCTGCAATGGCAGTCCTGAGACAGGTTATAAAGGCTACTTGTGTGTATGGCGCAATCAGTGCTGCAGGCCCACTAGTAGCATTTAATTTACAGGCCCCCGGGTACATGGCATATCACTTTACAAGGGACTTACAAGTACATTAAATATGCTGATTGTGGATACACCAATGTTACCATGTTCAGGGGAGAAGCACATGCAGTTTAGCGGTGGTCAGCAGTGGTAAAGTGCTCAGAGCCCTAAGGCCAACATAAAGAGGCAGCAAAAACAGGAGTTATGGGGCAAAAGGTCTGGGGGAAGACCAACCTAAGGCTGCCAGGTCTACCAGGCATGCACTTAGTCTCCATGTTAGATTCCACTTTTTATCTTGACATAGCTTTCTAATGGTGACTTTTTATATATTATCCTCTAACTCAAGAATATGCTACATATACATTTATTCTTGATAGGCACCGTTGTCCACTAGTCTACATATGTATTCAAGAGTCCTACAATGAGAACTCAGTGCCCTTGTTTTTTTTCCTATGCTCATTAGAAGACACCCTGTTTATGCTGGACAAACCAAAGAAGCTGTTCTGCACCTCTGCCACAGTGGGATATGGACAGTATTCTTTTACATAAACAGCATCCATGCTAGGTTCACTGAGCGGTGCAGTTTATGCTGAGATTATCATGGAATCGCTATGAACTGTGACTGAGCTGCAGCCTAACTCACTCCAACCTTCAGCCAGTAAGGAAGATAGCTGTACATTTAGACAGACTTCCTGGCACATAAGACCAAGGTATGGAGGTTCGACTATCCCAATAGATCTGGCAGAGTGCACTCCCGCTATGCTCTCTTTAGAATAGTATTAGTAACAAATTAGAGTGAGGTAACATTAGTAACAACATGGTTGAATTTGTATTTATTTTTGACCAGTCTAATAATGCTTATTACAACTATGTGTCTCATTTGTTTAGTCATGACAGCTCAGGTTTTCTTTACAAGAATACTATAATTTCAATAAATGTTTTGAAAATGAATTTATCTCTTTTGTTAATACCTTGGGCATGCAGTAGTAACAAACAAAATAATTAGATCTGTTTCCACTAAATCCTTGGGAATCAGAGTGGTCATGTGCCAGTTTATCAGTAACTTTTATTACCCTGGTCAGGCTAGGGGATTAGGTGTGGTCTTGTGAGTTAGCCAAAACAAATCAACATTTATTATATGTATGTAGGTTAAGTATCTACATTGTGAAGTTCTTCCTGATACTCAAAGGAACCATGTAACAAAATACATTACTTTCCATGCTTTCCTTTGAGTGGTGGCAAGGGCAAGCCGTCGCAGGCTTCTTAGGGAGGTTAGTGTGGGGGTGGGGGGGTGGGGGTAGGTGAGGTTCAGTAATCATCACCACCTTCCAGCAGCTCATTAAGATCAATGTCCAGCTAAGTGTTTCTCTTTGTTTAAAAGACATGTACTTCATTACCCAGAAAACATAGAACTCAACTATACATACAATAATTAAAGGATACCTGAGTTACAGTAATAAATCTTTATGCTTCTAGGGGCCCTTTCCGACTAGCTCAGCTAATCTGCCGCCTCTCCATTGTGGATCCCCCCCCACCCTTTCTATGGGTTCCCCTCTCCCAGAATTTGAAATACTGGCTATGGGTTAGGTCATGCACCTCTCAGGTCACTCAGTCTTTGGACCTGATCCTGACCCAAAATCAAACATTGACAGTGATGCAGTCACACCTGCCACTTGTGGCCCACAAGGGCCAACTGCTGGCACATTTCCCAGTTTAGCAAGGGCCTAGCATATGGGCATACAGCTCCAGGTGCTGTGGTACTTACAATGGGGACAAATGATGATGATTGTACTGCCTGGCCCTGCAGAACTGTAATTCTTTCTAGGCAGTTGCTTAGCGAATCTTTGTCAGACAGACCATATGCCAGGGTCTAGTACTGCAGTCTCTTTCATGATCTGCTCCTCCTGCAGGGTTAACGCTTCCTTCCCTCACTCAGAAGAAGGCTATCTCGGCATCCAGCACAGCCAACGAATTCCTCCTTGATATCAAACTCCAGGCGATGTTCTTCATCTAAGAGAGTGGGCTGTCAGTGTGACAGCAACCGATGGCAGCTTAGCAGTCCCTGAGAAATATGTGGAGTGCTCCCTTCTTGTAGAAGAGACCACAACAACAAACACAGATTGGTCTTGAAGACCTTTATACCAATTTCACTGACAGAGGGTGTATAATTTTAAGTTTACTTCCCTGGAGCTGGTTTGGGTTGGTTCCCCTTTTAGGTGTTTGGGACAGGCTATCTTCCTAACCTGGCCTTTGTCTGCAATGATGCCCTGCCCAGCAGGACAGTCTGCAGGTGAAATGCCCACCATAGAAGTACAAGGAGGTTTGAGCAGACTGAACCAAGCTATTTATTAGTCTTTACAGAGAGACCAGGAAGAGAGACAATAATTGTTGCCCCTCCCAAGGACTAATTTCCCTAACAACAGATACTGCATGCCTCTCCCTGCACCCTTTGCCGTTTAACAGGAGCTGCTGTCAGTGTAATTTACAGCCAAGCATATCAGGAAGGCCCTGGCACTTTTAAATAAAGCCTGTCTACTCTTTCCTCACTATAATGTCTGGTGTTCCTCCCTCCCATCTAGGACATTTCAGCAATGCATGCATGCTGTTTGGCGAAAGCAACTTCTCCTCCATCGTGTTCCCTAGTCTAGGCTGTGGACTTCCAACATAGGCTCATGAAAGGCACATTATCAACCATAGCAGAGGAACTTAAATTGAATGGGAATGTAAGCACACATACTGATTGAGACTTCTAGCCGCAGATTCCTCATCTTTTGAATTTTCCCCAGGTGTCTGAATGGAACCGAAAACGTTTCCATAGTACCTCTATGCACCCAAAGGTGGTTCCCTGAAGCTCCATATTGATGACATTCTGCTCTGGAAATGATGTGCAGAGCCTATATATGTGCCACTCCTGTGCCCTGAAATCAATTCCTTTCTTTCCAACCTAGTAGAGGCGGATCCATAGCCTGTCTCTCAGGGACCCTTTGCCTACAAATGGCAAGGGATGCCACTCCCTAAAACGACAGGTTTTAAGCCCTGTCGGGATTGTCGCAAACAGATGTCTGTGGCGAATCCCCACCAGATGTGCCTGTGGTGTTAAGTCATGACTCCAAGACCTGCAGAGATTGTCCGTCAATGAACCTGGGGGCCATTAGGGAATGCAAACAAACCTTTACATCACAGGATCAGCGCCGCAGAGACACTTTTCCCCTCAGCCCCAGAACCAATGCTGCTTCCAGTGCCCACCACCACACCAGGTCAAGGTATGCAAATGTCAACCCCCACTGCCCAAATTTGTGGCTTCCATTGTCCTTTCCAACCACTGTCTCAATGATAGTCTGACATTAACCTACATCGCACCCAAATCAAACTAAGTTTTTGGCTGTGGCATTACCTCAAGGCAGACAAAATTCTACCCACTCCCTTTTTGGAACTGACTCCGACCTTGATGGTGCCCAGGGTTATGAGTTTGTTCAGCCCTATATAGAGGGTATTTAATATGAGCACTAGTGGGCTGGATACCTCCCCAGAAACAGCCCTCTTTCTCTCATCCTGGTCCAGCAATGTGAAAATCAGCCTCCTACATGCTGATTATGCATAGGGTGTCAGAAGTGCTTGACCTCCACCTTCCCACCATGGAAGTGGAAACAAATGTACTGACCGAAGACCTGCAGCCTGGCTGGGCTACTTCTGAGTCTCATCTTGCATCAAATGAGTCTTTGACATGTACCTTTCTAGGGGCTTGGGCTAAGCCTTGTATTGGTCTTCCAGTGAACCATTAGGTTGCCAGATGCCACTGTCTTTTTGTCCCAGCATCCCTCTCCAGGGAGTCTTATGGTGCAAGCTTCTACTAGTCGGACTAACACTGACAATTTCCAGACAGCTCCCCCTGATTGGAAATCTAAGAGAGCTGAGACGTTTAAGAAGAAAGAAGAGGTTATTCTCCTCAGCTTGGCCCTGCGATAATTTAATGCCTCCTGCCTGCTGGGTGCTACTCCCATGCATTTTGGGACTCAATGGCACAAGTCCTCCCCAGAGTTCTGGAAGACCGTTTTTTGTTGTGGCTTGGACATCACCAACTCTGTTGGAGGGCCATAAGCACAAGTATCACCATTTGCCTCCATGCATAACTTTGATCCACTGGGTTTTCGGGCGATGTCCATGCCTCACTGATGGACATGCTGTTTGGTGGTACCCACTTGTTTCGGGACAAGGCTGACTCTTCCCTTGAGTGCTTCAAGGAGGGTAGGGCTACGGCTTGCTCTCTCATCCTCTCTATCCAGCCACACCAGCAGCGCAGTTCCACTGGTCCTTTCGTGGCTTCGGTCACGGCATTCCCTACAGTCAGTGTATCCCATCCGTGTAGGGACCCCAGCAGATTTGCAGGAGTCTACTGCCCCTGCAGCCAAGGTCAGCATGCCACCCAGTACACCACCCCTCCCGCAGTCTCACCTGACAAACCTCTTTAGTGTATCCTCACATGGTTATTGCCACCCGGTGGGAGGCAGAACCCACTGATTCTCTGGGCGGGCAGTCTTCACATGGCCAATGGCTATAGATAGGGTGCCAGGGAAAGACATAGGTTATGGATGCTACTTCCACTACTTTCTGGTTCCCAAGAAGGGGGAGATCTTGAGCCCATTTGGGATCTTCACCTTCTCATTCTCGTAAGTAGAAATTCAAGATGATCACCCTGGTCCAGGTCTTGTCTGTCCTCAACCTTGGAGACTTAATTGTGGTATTGGATCTGCAGGATGCCCATTTCCATATTCCTGTCCTGTTGCCCCTTCATCTGTACCTGTTGTTTGTGGTGGGAAAGGAGCATTTTCAGTTTGCTGTCCTACTCTTTGAACTCACCAACCCCCCTTATGTGTTTACAAAAGTGATGGCCATAGTGTCAGCATACCTTCGGAGTTTGGGGATGCCAGTCTTCTCTTACCTTGATATTTGGCAGTTGAAGGCGGACTTACCCTAGGCAGTTGTCGAACGGCTATGGCGAACCTCCTGTCATTTTTGGGGTTTACCGTAAACGTGCCAAAGTCACACCTGACTCATTCTCAGATGCCCCCTTCATTGGGCTGTGGTTTGGGTGTGTGCCTATCCTCGGTAAGAGTGTCCAGGACATTCAGGCTTCTATCCAGATATTTCAGTCTGGGTCCCTCTTTATTTAAAACGGGAAAATATATTTCCCCTTTGTTGATACCTCAATGGGAGTTCAACCTTGTCCCTACATATCTGATGTTTACCCCATTCGAGCTGCTCCACAGTTGTCCTTTACAGCTCTTTACCATGAAAACTGTGTTCCTGTGTGAGTGAGCTCCTGGCTCTGTGTGTTCCTCCACCATACACCACCTTCTTGCCTGATAATCTGGTTCGGCATACTAGGGCATTCTTTCTCTTGAAAGGTGTGACACCATTACACGTCGGCCAAACCATCACCCTGCCGGCATTCTGTGCTTCACGGTACTCCTCTAAGTAGGAGGAAAGGATTTATCGCTTGCACCCTAAGAGAGCGCTCAGCTTTTACATTGATTGCACCAAAGATCACCGGGTGAACAATCAGCTCTTTGTGGGGTTTGCCAGAGTGAGAAACGTCAAGGTTGTGCAGCTGCGTACAAACTCACACTGGATCGTGCTCTGCTTTAAGATCTGCTACATACTGGTCCAGAAGCAGCCAGCAGAAAGACTGCATACCCTTTCCACCTGGGCCTACTAGTTAGCATGTGGAATCACTGTCCCAAACATATGCCAGGCAGCTGTATGGATGCCCCTCAATACATTCATGAAGCATTAACGTCTGGACAGCCACATCTGCAGATAAAGGCTGTTTGCCTGCTAAGTCCTGCAGGACTTTCTGGTTTGAGTTCTTCCACAGTCCTAATCCCATTAGGTACTGCTATGGTATCTGTTCAAAATGGGGGGAATCTGTGGCTAGAGGTCTCTCTCAGTAGAACAAGTTTCTTACCTTTGGTAACACTCTTTCTGGTAGAGACTGTCTAGCTGCAGATTGTTCACATACTCTCCGTTCCTCCAGATTCTGTGTTTGGACTCTACTTTTAATAAGATTCCAAGCCTAGGAATCTGTGCACTATTTACTGAATTGTTTTTCGGGGTACGCATCTGGTAGCACAGACAGTCTCAAAAGCAACTGACGTAAGTGCACAGGAGTGGCTTCTATATCAGCCACCCAAAGATTAGTGTGTGACATAACCAAAAATAAAAAAAGGGCCACAGGTACATGAAGTTCAGATATGCTGGGCACAGGACACAAACTTACATCAAGCAGGGGACATTCCTGTCCCAGCATAGGACACAGCCATTTTTTTGCTATGGTCGTAACATAATGGGGGTCATTCTGACCCTGGCGGCCGGTGGCCGCCAGGGCCACCGACCACGGGAGCACCGCCAACAGGCTGGCGGTGCTCCCACGAGCATTCTGACCGCGGCGGTTCAGCCGCGGTCAGAAGCGGCAAGTCGGCGGGCTCCCGCCGACTTACCGCTGCTCGGGGGAATCCTTCATGGCGGCGCATGAGGATTCTGACAGCCCCTACCGCCATCCTGTTCATGGCGGGAAACCCGCCATGAACAGGATGGCGGTAGGGGGTGCCGCGGGGCCCCTGGGGGCCCCTGCCGTGCCCATGCCAATGGCATGGGCACGGCAGGGGCCCCCGTAAGAGGGCCCCGCAAAGTATTTCAGTGTCTGCCTTGCAGACACTGAAATACGCGACGGGTGCAACTGCACCCGTCGCACCCCTGCAACTACGCCGGCTCAATTCTGAGCCGGCGTCCTCGTTGCAGGGGCATTTCCTCTGGGCCGGCGGGCGCTCTTTTGGAGAGCGCCCGCCGGCCCAGAGGAAATGTCTGAATGGCCGCCGCGGTCTTTTGACCGCGGTGCGGTCATTTGGCGGCGGTACTATGGCGGACGGCCTCCGCCGTCCGCCATAGTCAGAATCACCCCCAATATAATTGTAAGGAATCCATATGGTTTGCAACTTCTTTCTTTCATAACATCCTTCCTAGGCATGCAAGAAGATACTTAGACTATTTCTAGAAATGGCCATTTGTTATAAGTTCTGAGAAGTGGAAGTTGGACAGTTTGTTTTATCACTTAGTGATTTGTGAATCAGTAGCAAAAGAGTCAATTTTGATATTGAATACTCTTGCACATCAGATTACTGTGAAGATAGGTTTGTCTCCACAGTAATCTAAACCTAAAAGTAACAGTTCTGAAGAGAATAACAGCATGGTGCAATTTCCCCACATAACTTCCTGAATGTATGTATTAATGAAAAATAAAGGATCTGAATGTGTATGGTTTTTGTATAACGTGAACTAGCTGAAATGCAGTGCTGCGTTTAAAGCTACAGTCGATGAATGATTGGAATCAGCTGCTGGATTTTGAGAGTGAAAATGGACTACTACTATGTAGTATTCTTTAAGTACATATGAGGTCAGGTCTTTTGTATTTTGGAGGTAGGTTTTAGGTGGTCCTGATTGGTACAGTGAAATGGATTTGTATGGTGTTTGGTTACTCCACCTGGAGTGTCCCCGCCCATCTCAGCCATACGTGAACACTGTTCCAAATCTTTGGTGTATTAATTAAAAAGACCTTCTTCCTTATTGTTTTTTTGTTATCCTTTATTTTTAAAATTCATTTCCATTGTGGAGGTGCTCTGGCTGCAGGTGTACTGAAACCCATCTGCGATGGTGTATTGTCAGCCAGATTGATGGGGGTGCTTGTAGTGCTGGCTATGTAGCAGTGACGGCCGATAATTTTAGGAGGGAGGGGGCAGACGGGACACACAAGCACACATGTACATACACACATTCATTCTCACATGCATGCACACACATTAATGATCAAATATTCAAACATACACACACGCACGTAGCAAACAGTCATTTAAAAAAAACACACACTTACGTTTAGCCCTGCCTCAGAGGTCCCATGAGGGTTGGGACTGCTGCCTTCCCTCACTGGCTCACCTAAGATAAGCCAATGAGGGAAGGCAGCATTCCCAACTTGTCACAGAGTGGGATGTGGTCAGTGAGACTGCTGACCCCACCTCACTCTGTGACGAGGTGTCACTGATTGACATTCAGCCCTGAGGCCTTCAAGGCCTGAAACTGAAGTGCCCAGGTTTTGAAGCAATCAGTGACGTTCCCCCACGTCATGAGGGGGATGACCTTGAGGTACTTTTGCTAGGCTGAAGGGGTTACGTCCACAGGACTGTGACTTCTTCAGCCCAGCAATATTCAGCTCAGGCCACCAGGAGCCAACACAAATAGCGTATGTCTTACTCCTGGCTTCCTGACCTGAAAATGAAGACTGTTTGTCAGGCTGACCTTTGCTCAGCCTAACAGACACTCTTCCTGAGGGGCAGAGGTGGGGGGCGTGGCCCCACAGCTGCTATGTAAAGTGATGCAACTGCTTTTGAAGATGATACAGACTTACAGTGGGTGCCAAAGAAGTTCCATCAGGGTGGGGGGCGACATGGTAGGGTGACAAGAATTTTAAAGACCAAAACCAGGACATTTCCCAAAAATAGAAGGTCTACAATTTTACTTCAACCGAGCGCACAGAATGACAGGGCTCACCAGCATAAAATTACAGAAGAGGCACAAAGAAGATTAATAAAATGCAAATTTTAAAGCCAGCATAATGTCTGTTAATTACATTGCTTTCTGATCACACCTGCCAACTATCCCAACTTTGGAAAACAAACAAAAGTCGACCCTCTCTAAAATCGGGACATGAGCTAAATGTCTCGAAATCTACTGGGCTATTGTCGAGTCTGGGAGAGTGTGGAACAGAGCATTTCTACAATCCAGATGCAAGAGCAAGGGGTTTGAACGGTAGTTCTGAAGTTGCTCTCTGGGAGGGAAGGTTTCAATACATATAGTAGTGAGAGCTACTTAAAGGCCCGTCTTGGACTTCTTTACGACGAGTTACTTGAAGATATTTTAATCTGCGTTTAGTCAATGAGACAGGGTGCAGGTTAGACTCAGTGAAGTACTAGAATTATATTTAAATAGCTGTCCTCAGTAGTAGTATTGAGTATTTGAATTTAAGATTACATTTTGTCTCTAAAAGATAAGGGAATACACGCAACAATTTAAAGCTGACGTGGAACATGAGTAATTGACGAAACAAATCTAATCCTTTTAATTTTTTTCATGGACATTGGGTAACAGAATTTAATATAAAACTACATAGTATTCAACTTGAGAAAGCAGTAGAAACTGTGCATCACCATTGGTTTTTAACCTGTTATCAGAATATTTGAACACTGATGATTAAAAGGAAAAGTGTGATGATTAATGCAGTACATGCCACAGAAGAGGTGCCTTTTTATGTCACTCTTGTTGCTGGTAACAATCAGGCGATTCACTGTAATTCAGAAAAAAATAAGCTTTCAAAATGTTTTGATACAAGACTGTAAATGATTAGATTAGCTTCCAGAAACGCAAATTGATTTAGAAATCCTTTAACTAAACAATCTGGTAACATTTCTCAGTAAAAGGCATACTCTGTCACCGGGCAAATTTAAACAGCCTTACACTTTAAACGTTATTGAAAGCTATGACTCCTGCACCAAAGGGCTGCGCAGAAAGAATTCTAGTAGTATCTTGACATCGTGCATTACTACAAGGGAACTATATTGGAGCCATCATTCAGCCACAGAGAGATTTACACAAACAAAATGTGGTGAGGGAAATCATCAGTCTCTAAACAATGTGGCCAGGTTCTCTCATATGTTTCTGTCATAAGAATAAGCAGAAGGTTTCCTAAAATAAACATGTAATTGTGGATTGAAGTCAGACAAAATCTTATTGGCGGTTAAATCATATCAACAGTGGTATACAGTTTGTCAAAAATGTTATTATTTGCAAATTGTTGCAGCTGGATTCCTGTTTACTGTCCCTGAATTTTAAGCTGTCTTTACCACAACTGTAGATTATTACTGATGATGTATTATGTACTTAAGCAGTTTTCTCAGAGGGCATACTTGTTATGTGATAACTGAGGAAATATAATTATTAACTTCCTTACTGTTGGAGTTCTGGACGTATGTGCAACTGCAAAACAGTTTCTGGAGTTACCTTCATCTTTATCCATTTCACCTTGATTTTTCCCCCCCAAAAAAAAGGTTTTATTAATTTTTTTGTAAAAACAGAGGAAAATAAAAAGTTGCCATGTAAGGTGGTTGTTCCTCGATAGTGGATTTGAGAAGATGGTGATTTCCTATGAAATAGGGTAGGGAGTGAAGGAGAGGATACAGGAAAACTGAGGTAGGGAGACCAAAGGGGAGAAGACAGGCTGGCTGGACGAGCTGATTGATTCGAGAGACTATGTAGAATCATCTCGGGTGTGGCGGAGCAGGAGTGCAATCTGAGGAGCTGGAAATGTAGTGCCATGCACATGTGATAGTCAGAAGGAGGACCGTTTTCCACTTGGGATCCGAGTCTATGATTTAGCGGTGAGTGCAAGAGGGTACCCAAAGAACGCAGCTGGGAGCACCTATGGGTAAAGGTAGAAACTGGTTATGTGCCATGTGGGCGGCAAGTGGAGCACATTGTCGGCCTGTTGAAGAAGGTGCAGTTATGGCGGGGAGATGTTAACAAGAATGTGGAGAGGATGTGGTGTAACAGCCAGAGCTGCTGACTTTAGACCTGGGGAACCAGGTTCGAGTCTCTGCATTGGTTCAACATCCTGTGATTATGGGCAAATCACTTAATATCCCTCCCTGCGCCTACCAAAAATTAATTTGTTCTTGTGTAACATAACTGGTGTGCAAGTAAAGCGCTCCAATACGTCAAGTTTGCGCTATATAAAACCGCAAACAAAAACAACCTCTAGCTCCGGGAATTTGGGCAGCAGAGCATCCCATTCCATTGCAATGGGGTGTTCGTGAGTCCCTTGGATTCTTTCCTGTGGAGTGCAGTGCTTTTAGCCTCAGCCCAAGCTAGGAGAGTTTCAACTTTGCGGGGCTTGGAGTTGGTCAGCCTGCCAGTGTCATGCATGAAGTGGCCTCGATCCGCCAACTCTCAGGGTGCTACAAGCAGCCTATGGCAAATGCCTCGCTATTGTGGAGTCAACTGCACGAGTTGGGTGTTGATTGCCATCCAGATGTATGTAACACGCCCATCAAGGGCGCAACTAGACCCACACTTTTTGGGGGGGGATGGTGCTAAGATTTTGAGTTGTAGGGGCAGAGTAATCTTCGGAGCCCATGATAAAATTACTCATTGGGGACAACAGTTTAACACTGTTGAATGTTGCATTTTAACGCACATTGAAGCAGTAGACCTTGTCTATGGAATGATGTGTTCTATTTTCCAGGACAATCAATGGAAAATTAAATATTCTAAAACACACTGGGCCCTTTTGATTGAGTCTCAGCATAAACAATTGCTCTTTCACACTGTGTTTACAAGCATACAATGGCTTTGAAATATTTGCAAGATAGGATGTCAGTACACAAGACAAACAATCTTACTGTCATGGGCAGGATGCCTAATGTTCAGGCACCATTAGCACACTGGTTGCAGAACTGCAATGCTTGGTAAGGCACAGTAACCCTGCGTTCCAGCTCCTCAAATATTCGTGGTTTCATACTCCCATGGTCTAAAATGCAACACACATTTGAAAAGATGTTAGCAGTACTTCAACACGAAACACCATAACCTATTGGTAAGTGTAAGTATCCATGGTGCTGCCACAGCAAAGACAAGCTACCCAAACTTGCAACATAACAATGAACATTAGAAGGAGCAGAATATAAAATAGTTTTTCTTTTTCAAGGACCGTCCCTGCTAACCTTTCTTTCTGCCTATGACCTCCTCAAACCTGACATTTCTAAGCCTGAGGGTCTCTGTCCTCCTAGTGGCCCCACTGTCTCTCCCTCTTTAGCTGTTTGCCCCACAAAATGTCCTAGGTAGGATCAGAAGAAGTAGTCACATTGTTGACACTCTGGAGAAGATGGACAGTCTCCAAGCTCTCACTGCCTGCCCTGGTAGACAGTGCACTAAGCTCCAAATCTGCCACCTCACACACATATATCTGCACTTGCATGCTACACATTATTACTCCTTCTCCCTCCCTACTTCTTGGTGGTTAGAGGCCTAAGGCAGTCTAACTGTGAACCACTTTTTCCTCATTCTTGGGGAAGACCTCCCCACCTGCCAGTCTCCTTTCTCATTCCCTTTAGTGTTTCTCCTCGTTTCCCCTCTCCACCGCCCTCTTTTCTATTTCTCTTGCCCCCTGTAGGCAGTGCTTTGAGGTCCCTTTATGTCACCACTTTCTCTCATCTTACACCATTCTGTATCCCACCACCTGACATTTCTTCTCCAAAAAGAACCAGGGCACAATAACCCTGCAATTCTGGGGTCATTGCTAATGTTTTCTTCAAAGGTTTCTGGGAGAGTGGATCTTTCAAGTAGATTGCAATTCAGTGTTATAGCTGACACACTCCACAATGTCAGAAATGAGTCCAACTTCAATATCCCAAGACATCAATCAGCTCGACAGAGCCTGGCCACTCTTCATTAGATTCCTGTAGACGAGAAAGTGAAGTTTAATGCGCTGTGTGTAAAACATAGGGCACTTCAAGCAAAAGGCCCACCTTTAGTACAACAGCTAAACTCACCTTATACCCCAGGTAGAACCCTAAGGTTAATCAAGGCTTGACTGGAGGGAGTCCCCCATATTTGGGGAATGAGAAGTAGAGGGTGTCCCTTTATTTACATTATGGTTAAACTATGGAGCTCTGCCCCTTGCTATGCAGCTTATTGATAACAAGCTTTTATTTAGGAAGCACCTGAAAACGTGGCTGGTTGGCTATTAGTCCATTCTATTGTTGTCTTTGATGTTATGTATTTTTGGTTTGTGTTGCAGATGTTAGTGCTGGGATGCTTTAGGATAGCCATGCTCTTTACAAATATGCATAGACTAGAATATAATATAGGAGTGTAGGTTGTCAGTGTAGGAGGCTGGCCTGGTTTGTAGTGGTACCAAGGGGTACTTACACTCCTCACCAGGTCCAGTTATCCCTTATTAGTGTAGAAGAGGTGTCTAGCAGCTTAGGCTGATAGAAAAGGTAGCTTAGCAGAGCAGCTTAGGCTGAACTAGGAGGCGTGTAAAGCTCCTACTATACCACTGGTGTCATATGCACAATATCATAAGAAAACACAATACACAGATATACTAAAAATAAAGGTACTTTATTTTTAGGACAATATGCCAAAAGTATCTCAGTGAGTACCCTCAGTATGAGGATAGCAAATATACACAAGATATGTACACAATACCAAAATTATGCAGTAATAGCAATAGAAAACAATGCAAGCAATGTACAGTCACAATAGATTGCAATGAGAGCCCATAAGTATAGGGGCAACACAAACCATATACTCTAGAAGTGGGATGCGAACCATGAATGGACCCCAAACCTATGTGAGCTTGTTGAGGGTCGCTGGGACTGTAAGAAAACAGTGAGGGTTAGAAAAATAGCCCACCCCAAGACCCTGAAAAGTGGGTGCAAAGTGCATCTAAGTTCCCCAGAGAGCACAGAAGTCATGATAGGGGAATTCTGCAAGGAAGACCAACACCAGCAGTGCAACAACGATGGATTTCCGGACGAGAGTACCTGTGGAACAAGGGGACCAAGTCCAAAAGTCACGATCAAGTCGGGAGTGGGCAGATGCCGAGGAAATGCCAGCTGTGGGTGCAAAGAAGCTGCCACCGGATGGTAGAAGCTGTGGATTCTGCAAGAACGAAGAGGACTAGGAACTTCCCCTTTGGAGGATGGATGTCCCACATCGTGAAGAAGCTTGCAGAGGTGTTTCCGTGCAGAAAGACCGCAAACAAGCCTTGCTAGCTGCAAGAGTCGCGGTTAGGGTTTTTGGATGCTGCTGTGGCCCAGGAGGGACCAGGATGTCGCCAATTGCGTGAAGAGATAGAGGGGGCGCCCAGCAAGACAAGGAGCCCACTCACAAGCAAGCAGCACCCGCAGAAGTGCCGGAACAGGCACTACGAAGAAGAATGAACCGGAGCTCACCCGAAGTCACAAAGGAAGGTCCCACGACACCGGAGGACAACTCAGGAGGTCGTGCACTGCAGATTAGAGTGTCGGGGACCAAGGCTTGGCTGTGCACAAAGGAAATCCTGGAAGAGTGCACAGGAGCCGGAGTAGCTACAAATCACGTGGTACCCAGCAATGCAGTCTAGCGTGGGGAGGCAAGGACTTACCTCCTCCAAACTTGGACTGAAGAGTCACTGGACTGTGGGAGTCACTTGGACAGAGTTGCTGAGTTCCAGGGACCACGCTCGCCGTGCTGAGAGGGGACCCAGAGGACCTGTGATGCAGTCTTTTGGTGCCTGCGGTTGCAGGGGGAAGATTCCGTCGACCCACTGGAGATTTCTTTGGAGCTTCTAGTGCAGAGAGGAGGCAGACTACCCCCACAGCATGCACCACCAGGAAAACAGTCGAGAAGGCGGCTGGATCAGCGTTACAAGGTCGCAGTAGTCGTCTTTGCTACTTTGTTGCAGTTTTGTAGGCTTCCAGAGCAGTCAGCGGTCGATTCATTGGCAGAAGGTGAAGAGAGAGATGCAGAGGGACTCTGATGAGCTCTTGCATTCGTTATCTGAAGAATTCCCCAAAGCAGAGACCCTAAATAGCCAGAAAAGGAGGTTTGGCTACTTAGGAAGGAGGATAGGCTAGCAACACAGGTAAGAGCCTATCAGAAGGAGTCTCTGACGTCACCTGCTGGCCCTGGCCACTCAGAGCAGTCCAGTGTGCCAGCAGCACCTCTGTTTCCAAGATGGCAGAGGTCTGGAGCACACTGGAGGAGCTCTGGGCACCTCCCAGGGGAGGTGCAGGTCAGGGGAGTAGTCACTCCCCTTTCCTTTGTCCAGTTTCGCGCCAGAGCAGGGCTGGGGAATCCCTGAACCGGTGTAGACTGGCTTATGCAGAGATGGGCACCATCTGTGCCCATCAAAGCATTTCCAGAGGCTGGGGGAGGCTACTTCTCCCCAGCCCTGACACCTTTTTCCAAAGGGAGAGGGTGTAACACCCTCTCTCTGAGGAAGTCCTTTGTTCTGCCTTCCTGGGCCAAGCCTGGCTGCACCCCAGGAGGGCAGAAACCTGTCTGAGGGGTTGGCAGCAGCAGCAGCTGCAGTGAAACCCCGGGAAAGGTAGTTTGGCAGTACCCGGGTCTGTGCTAGAGACTCAGGGGATCGTGGAATTGTCTCCCCAATGCCCGAATGGCATTGGGGTGACAATTCCATGATCTTAGACATGTTACATGGCCATGTTCGGGGTTACCATTGTGACGCTATACATATGTCGTGACATATGTATAGTGCACGCGTGTAATGGTGTCCCCGCACTAACAAAGTCCAGGGAATTTGCCCTGAACAATGTGGGGGCATCTTGGCTAGTGCCAGGGTGCCCACACACTAAGTAACTTAGCACCCAACCTTTACCAGGTAATGGTTAGACATATAGGTGACTTATAAGTTACTTAAGTGCAGTGGTAAATGGCTGTGAAATAACGTGGACGTTATTTCACTCAGGCTGCAGTGGCAGGCCTGTGTAAGAATTGTCAGAGCTCCCTATGGGTGGCAAAAGAAATTCTGCAGCCCATAGGGATCTCCTGGAACCCCAATACCCTGGGTACCTCAGTACCATATACTAGGGAATTATAAGGGTGTTCCAGTATGCCAATGTAAATTGGTGAAATTGGTCACTAGCCTGTTAGTGACAATTTGGAAAGAAATGAGAGAGCATAACCACTGAGGTTCTGGTTAGCAGAGCCTCAGTGAGACAGTTAGTCATAACACAGGTAACACATACAGGGCACACTTATGAGCACTGGGGCCCTGGCTGGCAGGGTCCCAGTGACACATACAACTAAAACAACATATATACAGTGAAATATGGGGGTAACATGCCAGGCAAGATGGTACTTTCCTACAGTCAGCTGGTCCCATGCCTGCTGCCAGCAGGCAGCTAGGCACTGCTCAGACTCCTGGTGTTACACAGCCAGTGGCCGCTTGTCAGCAATCACTTTAAAACTGCATGGCGTATGTGGGGGCTTTCAGGCCAGTGGTGTCTCCAAGTGGATTGTATATTTGTACAGCAGTGCTATTCCTGCAGCCATGCCTTTTGTTGTGTTTTTCTGTTGTTTAGAGGAACAGTTCACGACTGTTGGTAGCTGAACATTTCTGAGAGTATTTCTTTTTTGTTACAAAGATAACACGTATATTAGTACAGTATAAGTTGAACCCCTAGTCTGTTTGTGCTATTGAATGGTAATAGTTCCTCAGCTCAATGGTACTCATTTTATGGACCTCAGAAGGATGAAAGTCTATAAGAACCTATGTAGAATTGAACATGTGACCATGGGCGGCAAGGCAATCACAGGTCCTTGGAGTGGGCACAATAAATCCTTGAGCCACCAGTTTAACACATAACTGTAACTATACCACTTACTCCGGTCAGATTCAGTGTTCGGACACTGAAGTGACACAAAAACAGTAACGTGCTTTTGCTGCTACTGGTGTTCATATCTGCAAATTTGCGAATTAAAAACAATCAAGCAACAGCAGGGGCAGGACCTGCTGGGAACAAGGATGGCTACGTTCTGTTGGTGCTGTGGACTGGCACCCTGGTTTGTTGGTGGCACATATCCTTAGAGGAGCCTGTGATCACTAAGGGGCACTAGGCAAACTCACTGACTCCTAGCAGGCCCTGCAATTCTTGCTGACCTGATATACTTTGTAAACCTTGCTGACCTCTGACACTCTCCACAGCCTACTCTGCGGTGACACCTGACACACACTGGAAACCTAACATACTCAGTAAAACCACATGCATTCCTCAAACTCTGCAAACTAGCTAAGCCACAAAACATTCTGCAAATCTCACCAGCCTAAAACACAATGTAACTCTCATTGTGCACGCAATATTTTGCAAGCATGCACAGCAAACAAGGTACAATGAAACAATAACAGTAACCTTTATTTTTAATGGCAGAGATAAAGACCTACTTGAAAGCCCTGGTGTACTAATGAGGGCAAGAAAGAAAGCGTTCTAGCTAGAGTGAAACTTTAAATATTCAGCGTGTTTTATTTATTTCAGGCTGTGAGGTGCGTGACCTGAATTTATGATCTGCACAAGGAGGAGGGGGCAGTCTTTGGGTACACTGGGTTTGCTTGAGCATGGGCCTAAGAACTGCAAATAGGTAAACTGTAAACTTCAGGTGCCCACCTTCGACTGTTTGTATGTGTGTTCTGGGGCGACAGAAGTGTTTAGTTGGAGCCTTCTTTCCCTGCATCAGCAGGTTCAATAGAAGCCAGCAAAGTAACTTCGGATCAGACAGGACTGCAGCCCTCTCCCAGTGAGACAGCCTCTGTCAACTGATGGGGAGCTGAAACCCTCATAACGCAATATTCGTTTCACGTCTAAGGCCCATTACATATGACGAAGGACCACACTGGGCATTTGGCAGTGGGGACAGGTTGCATTTGCTCCCGGGAAATATTGGTTCTTCTTTGCTGGGGTTAGATGGGCCCTATACCTGGTGAAAAACTGTATGGGTTTAAATTTAGTGTTCCTCAATATCACTGTTGGGTAAGCTAAAATGCGGTCTCATTCTTTGACAGGAAGGGGTCGATCAAAGTCCATCTCACATTTATGACATAGGTTGGAGAGAGTCGTCTGATTGAGATCTCAAAGCGCTTCAACAGCATGTGGCAAGGCCTCTGTGGTTTCCAAGGTGTAAATATATTGGATGAGTACTTGCTGTCTGTATTGTGCCAAGTGGTGTGAAATGGGCGGGAAAGGGTGTGATATGTAAAGAAGTGTCCATGTGATGATGCAATGCTCACCCAGGTTTTCATAGGACATGAGAGTGCCGTCCTCGAAAAGATAACCCATGGTCTTAACGCCCCTGGTCTGCCAGTTACTAAGCAACAATAATGTCATCAGTCCCCAGGCACTTGAGGAGTCCTGCAAGGGAATGGCTGAAGCATAGTTCAGCATCGATTTCGTGATGTGCTGGCTTCTCCAATAGCATTGAAACGCGACACAGAGGAGGTGAGCAGTAGGAGGCTTCGTCTGAGTGGAATGAGAAAGACAAAGCAAGCAGCCTAAGCACCAGGGTGAGGAGGATGAGGAGATGTCTTTCAAGTAGCACTCCCCAAACCATCGGCTCAACCACTGTAGTTGGGATGCCAAATAGTACTGTTAGTAACTGGGAGCTCCCAGGCCTCTCTGCGTTGTGGGTAAAAACTGTTTGGTCAGGGCCACCCTGCAATGGCCCTCTCTCCATATAAGGTCTTCAAGATTTGTGTTTAGAGAGCGAAAAAAGTCGGACAATCCGAGGGGAGATTGGTGAAGTGATACAATAGAGGTAGTAGGATTTTCATTTGCCACTCTGCCAGGTATGGAGTGGGGCAGACTGCCCCTGAAGGATGTCTGGTTACGAATACTGGCCACCGTTCTGCTGATGTTGCAATCCAGTAGGGCTTCCTCTTCATAACAGAGCTGGGTCCCGAAGGAACGAAACGTTGTGGTTGCCAGGACAAATGCCTGCCCCCTCATTTACATCGTGGTCGTCGGCGTTGGGGCGCAGGGGCTACAGGACACATTTGACTATTTATCATGTATTCTATACTTATGTGTTTGACCTACGTTTCGCAGATAAATTCATATTTTCATGTGCAAGATTGTATACTACCTTCGCTTGTTATTTCAGTGTTCAGACTGACTGAAAGATGAATCCTTTGGCTCTAATGTTGTTGATGAATAATTTCAATATTTTGTAAAAGTATGAATGTCACTCCTTAACTATATTAAAATGTGTTTGATAAGACGTTTTTTTTATTGGATTCTAATGATGTGTCCTTTTTTTAAAATGACTTTCTTTTCATCTACATTTCTGTAGTCAATTAAGTTTGTGCGTGGCTTCAACAGCAGTACTAGATTTAAAGTTAACATGCTTTGCATTTTCAAACCAAATCCAAATAACAGGTGGTGCTCAACGAATAGCTGTATTCGTTAGTATTTCAGATTTGCCCAGTGTCGAAATCTACAATTAATATCACTATGTTCCTGTCTTTTAAAACATTTTTTGCAAAGCATTCATATATTAAAATGCACAGTTTATGTAATGATCAGAGATTCTTAAAATACCCTTTTCTAGTGTAATCGAACTCTGACCTATATTTTTGTACATTTAAAATGTCTGAAAACACAAAGAATAATTTCATGATTTTTATGTTCCTCGCTGTTTTTAGCTTCAGAATCGATTTTAAATTCTAGAGTCTAGAACCAGCATTACGGTAGTGAAAGGAAGGCTTTGAACACCTATCTATTCTTCCTACACCATCGGACCAGAGGCCTAAGCTCCACCTTAATGTGGCATCTCTTGCTGTCTGTGTAGGGATGGTAACATTTGGAGGGGGCAGGAGGCCAGGGGCCTACACTCTCTCTGCGCTCTTGCCTCTAGAACCCCTTACTTCCCTATCCACCTCGAGTCAAACTTCGAAAAGTAGCCATGTATTTTGCCATGCATATGGACCTAAAATAATATGTCTTCTGTGCACTCTGAAACAAACCTATTGTGGTGGGAGCAGTCAACAGAAACACCATGAATGACTCACCTCCCTTGCGATTTATATACAATTCTGACTCATTTGCTCTCTTTAATTAGTTAATAATTACTTACTTTAATCTTGTGTACAATTTCATTGTATTGATATTTTTGTTAGCAACAAAATGTCCTCCTAATTATTATAGCATATAACTACATGCAGTTTAAATCTAAAGATTTACCTTGTTTTTTTTTTATTAATAACAGTAGTCAACTCATTCCTGTTTGGCTTCCTCTTTGCTGATGATCAGTTCCACCATCTGCTTCTTCATCCTACCTCAACTGCTTGAATTGTATATAACATCCATTGACATTTTTCTTAGTAAAGCACTTCCCATGTCCCACTGTTGAGATATTTTCTTAGGGGGAATTGCGGAGTTGGACCCAAACATACCTGAGGCCCAGGGTCTAACCCTGGGCACTTACTGCTTTGGGTCCCCTTTTAAATTATTCTGTGCTGACGAACGCATATGGTGGTCATGCTAAACATACTGAGTGCATTGGTGTTGTGCCATCAGGATGAATAGTGTAGGAAGAATCCCGAAAACTATAATAGTTTAAACTCCTGCTTGCTACCATGATCGTTCTTTGAAAAAGATTAAAAAGGCACGCACAGGGGCACGAAGGCAAACCAAAAGCATGTATGTCCATTGACCTTTGTTATTTATTGGCTTCTGCTGATTTTACAATCACTATTTTGACTGAACCTGTTTCGTCTCCGCTTCTCTAGACATCTAAAGGAGATACTCTGAAACATATCATTTATTTGCCCCTGAAAGATCATTATAATAATAAACCATCTTCCAACCTACTTGACTGCCTCTGAGTCTTTGACAGCTCCTGGGGCAAATAACCCCACCCGTTGTAGCTCACTGAACAGGAGATACCCGAGACATTCTCAAATTCAAGTAGTACAGCTTCATTGCAGGGATATTCCCTATTCTCCAATAATTGTTAATAATATTCACTATTACTGTAATCAAATGGAGTATAATTTACTGGAAAATGACACTGTCTGGCAACTAAAGTAAGTACAAAAAATAAATTAAGTATGTCATATGCATGCTTGCAGGTGAGTGTGTTTATCTGAGAGAAAGAGTGTGTGTGAATGTGTGTGCATGTGTAAGGGTGTGTGTTGGAGTCAAAGTAAATGTCAAATGGTGTGTGAAGTAATGTGTGCTTCTCCTGTCATTTTGGTGAATTGATGCCCAAGATAGAGAGACTGTTGTTGGTAAGGTCAGCTATAACGAGGTAGTTTATGCTCATCCATCATGTGGGGGAGCCATATGGTACAAGTTGTAGATCAGTGCCTGCATAATTTTGCATATGTGGCATCTCGTTTTGTTTATTTTCTTGCTGAAGAAGCAATTGAGTGTGTTACACTTGTAAATTAATTTCGAGATTGGACACTGAAAGTGAACTGATGCAGAACGTGACAAAATAAATTGTAATACATATTCTTTAGATTTTCTTCTAAATAACACTAATTCAGCCTCAGAGTGTCTTGCAGTTTTATGTTTTTTTTTTATTTGAATAGAACACTGGCAACCTTATTCTTACAGCTGTGTGCAAATAAAACAACTTATCTTTATTGATTGTCTCAGTAAAGCATTGTTTCCTAACTACAGCTTTGAGATTAATCCGTTTTAACATATTATAACAAGTTGTTTTGAGGTGAGCCGTTTTGTATATACCATGAGTTTCATCTACTTTTGAGAACATGTATTTGGAGTTCTAAATGTTGAGAACCCTGACAAGACTTGCTTGCCGAGTTCGTATGCCAGATTGGTAGAACATTGGTGCAAGATAACCTTGCGTTAGGTTCCATGAGCTCCATAAAGAATATTCTATTTTGCATGTACCTAGGAGCTCAACTTCACATGATGCCAGTGCAGATAACTTGCTTGATAATCTACAGTGGCCAACAGCCTTGACATTTAAGCAACTGAGCCTTTATTAATGTGAGACAGCTTTTAGACTTTCAAAGGATAGCTTTTTCAGATTTTCGCCTTAACAATAGTTATATGTGGTCCTTTGCAATAGAGTCAGTTTATTAAAATAAAAAAACTGCAAAGAAGAGCATGCATAGGTTGGGAGAGAGCAGAAAATATTTTTTCATCTACTTATGGAACTGACAGTAGGTCTGGCCCTGGTAAAGTGGCGTGATGAGTAGTTTTCTATTGTTTATTACAAGTATAAACCAACAATACAAAAGAAGGAAAAGAAAGCAGGCTATCTAAATATGTCCACAGTATGTCTGCAATGAAAACTTTAAATTGAAAAGAAAATTAACCACAGCTTTTCTTTGTAATAGAACAGTATACTTGCATCCAACTAGGTAGATGTAATTGAAGTAGGGAATAGGAAACCTTTTTAACTTGAATGCACAAAACAGGGAATAGGACATTTATTGGCGCAAAGAAAAGATGCTATGGACTTGAATTACTGTAACTTCAAGACATAGTTTAAACACACACGAATGACTAAGTAATTTTAAACAGGATAATGAATAGAAAGAAAAAAAATCATATCAAGGTAAAGTATTGCCCCACCAGCCTGGCACTGATTGCACTTTCTTTTAGACAGATGTGCACATGTGATATGGAATACATGCTGATACGCACTTTGCAAGGCCCAGAGCTCATCTAGGCTTGAGCCACTTACTCATGTTTGTGTGCTTGCATACTTCGAGTGCCCGCCAAACAGACCAGTGGATAATAAAACTGACCCAAAGCCCCTTTATGTGTGAATATGTGTATGCATTTTTATTTACGGTTTTTTTTAGTAGAAAAGATTTGGGACGCAGCTACATTTCTAAAACAGACTAATTTAGTACATATGTTTTGGGCAGAAAGAAATGCACTTGAAGTACCCCTTTAAGATCACAAATGCGGGTTACGAGCAGAGGTGATGGTCCAAGTGCTCCCAAGCTTAACATTCTTACTTTTCTCTTTCCTTCTCTTAAAAGTGTCATTAATTACAGTGGCATAGCTTGTTTATAACTGATACATTTCAAACTTCAAAAGTATTTTTATTCTTGTTCTGTAGCATTTGCTGCGGCAGGGTCGTACAGCAGTTCAGGTGTCTCATGAGCTGGAGGTCATTACGACAGAATACGAGCAGGATACCATGCTCATGAGTGGTGATGTTACTAGACACGGCACTGTTAAACCGATTGGAGTCAGCACGATTGTGAAAGGCCGGCTTCATCTGCGCTTGGGAAATGTCGGTAAGCGGTAATGGTTCTAATTCTTTATCTTTTTGCTAGATCCATATAAAATATAATATATATATAATATATATATATATATATATATTCATTTTTAAAAAAAACAAAGGTTACCTGGACGTTATAGTTAGGCTCACATTTTAAGCACGCAATACCATAGAAATTTACCTGTTATAGTTAGAGTTTTTTCCGGTAACTCGTACTCCTGCCGTAAGGTTACTATAGCTCGCGCCCCCACCATGCACAGTTTTTTTTGTCAAAAATGTTACTGAAAATATTACAATGATATTGTTAATGATGTGATCAAAGATGTCATGAGTGCTGTAATTTGTGGGGTAATTAGCATGATGAGGGTTCGAGTTATAGTTACCCTAGGGCACAAGTTATAGTTATTAGAGATAGCTCTAACTATAACTGGTGAATTTCTATGGTTTTGTATGTTTCATATGTGAGCCCGACTATAACATCACTGTAACCTTTTGTTTTTAAAGTGAACTTCCTATTTTTTTAAAAAAAATCTATTTCCTAGCTATAACATCCCTATAACCTCTGTTTTCTTTTCAGTGATTTTCTATGTTTTTTTAACTTAAAGTAATTTTCATTACTGTACATGATGGCGTTAGGCTGCAGGATCTGGCCTGCAGCTAGACCCTGCGGTCAACCCCCTAAAGCAACCCAATTGTGCGCCACACATTGCCGAAGCCCGTGCATGGTGGGGTTGGTCGCAGGGCCTGAGGCCATCCCCTCTAACCACCTAACCCTATGTTGCGTACAGCCTTTGGCCACGAGCATTGGAAGTTGGCTGCAGGTCAGCGTGGCCCTCCCCCTCTTTCTCTACTGATTTCGGACCCTGGGACGCAATCCCCCGGGGCCTGGCCTTCTAAAATGTTTTTTGGGGGGAGAAGGGGTTGGCACATGGTCCCCTTCCCCTCTGATTTTAGCCCCAGGGACCACATCCCCCGGGCCCAATGTTAATATGTTTATTATTTTAGGGTAGGGGGCCGTGTGACCCCCCCCTTCCTTGGGCCATTCTTGCCCCGGGGCCCAGCCTTATAATTTTGTTTTTATTTAGGGGAGGAGGGTGACGCGGCCTGCCTTCCGTGGCTGATTTTGGCCTGTGGACCCCATCCCCCAAGGACCGGTGTTCATATATATTTTTTTTGTGGGAGGGAAGCCATGTGGTCACTCTCCCCGGGCCAATCTCTGCCCCAGGAACCCCATCCCCCGGGGCTCAGCCTAAAGATTTTATTTTTGGGGGGAGGCCCCCCCTTCCATGCTATCGGCCCTGCGGACCCCATTCCCTGGGGCCTGACCATGTCACCTGGGCGCCCCTCCAGGCCACCCATTCAAAATGGTTGGGGACAGTGGGAGGAACCTGAAGGCCCCCGTGGTCCCAGCTGACTCCCCGCTGACTCCCCGCCTCATGCTGGAGCCGGCATTGCTGTCACAGAGAGGGAGCTGCTAACTCTGTTAGATCAATAAGTTCCTCTGTTTCCTTGCCTGTTTTTCTGCAGGGAGGGAGACACCTCTCACTTGCCTGAACCAGAGTGTTTGCTCTGCCAAGTTGGAGGAAACAGTTATGTCCCGGGGGTGGGTACACAGAAACATATCAGGAGCCAGCCCTGAGGGGTGGCAGTCCCCCAGGCCATTTTTGGATCCTTGAGGGGGGCCGTGCAACCCTCCTCCAACATTAGAATTTGCCTCGGGAAGGTGGTGGTCCCTGAGGCTACGGGTCAGCAACAGACCCCCTGTCTTCTTTAAATTCAGCCCCTGGTAGGTGGCGGCCCCGGGGCTGCAGAGAGGGGCTGCACACCCCCTCCTCCACTTCAATAAATATTTGCCCTAGGGGGGTGGTGGTCCCCGGGGCTGCAAGGGGAGCGTGCCGCCCCCACACTTCATTGAATATTTGCCCCAGAGAAGTGGTGATCCCTGGGACTGTGGAGGGCCCAGGTGGCACCCCGCGTTTCATTTTATGTTTGGACCCAGAAAGGTGGCGGCCCCTGGGGCTGTGGGGCGGGTTGTCCGGCCATCCCCGCACTTCATTGAAACCGAGTCCCAAAATGGCTACCAACATGAAGACGGGATTGTTTGTGGAACCTTCACTACCCTATATATACAAATGTGTTTTTTCTTTAATTTTTTCAAAAACCACTTATCGGATTTACACCAAATAACAAAAAGGTTTATTTCTGGACCAAGAGCTACCTTTCTGCCAAATTTGTTGTAAATCCGTCCAATGGTTCAGCCGCTATTTCTGTTAATGATACCTATAGAAAAATGCTTACTCAAAAAGCGTTTTGGGACCCCTCCTTTTTCTCCAACTCTGCTTGACAGATCACCCCGAAACTTTACAGAGAGCAGCTGAAGTGAGTGTTGTATTGTTTGGGAAACATTTGTGAAGAGTCATCAAACGGCGCCAAAGTTATTAGCAAAACAAAAAAAGCTTTTTCTATGGCAAACTAGGTCCTAACTATAACTACCTAGAGGTGACTGCCACTAGGTTAAAAATATATGTTTATAATCAGAACAAAAAGTATATTTCCATTACATTCTGGCTTACGCCTCCTCAGGTAGCACAAGATTGTTTACTTAGTGGCTGCACATCTGCCACTGCTGAATTTTCAAAAACCATCATGAGTGAAGATTCCATTTGGAATGTGAACTTAAGCACCCCTGAGAAATGTTGAGCTATGCAGTAATCATGTACTATTGTCAGTGACGTTCGGTTAATCTGGTTGCAAGTACATCCAGATGTTTTCTCTGGAGTGCAGTCATTCTTTCTTTAAGACGTGTTCCATAGAGAAAACGTTCAAGTCTGATAACAAATACTCCATGAAATGACTGGCCAGAGGCTAGTCAAGTTTCCTATTAATACTGATTTGTGATTTCTGAATCATATATGGTGGTCAATCACTGTTTGGTCTACATATTGTTTTTTACAGCTTTTGCATTGACACTGAATCAAATAAATAATGCATGCTGATCGACATGTAAGATGCTGTTTTAGGTACCTGACGCAGACTTCTAGTCACAGATTCCTTACCTTCGAATTTCCCCAGGCGTCAGTTTGGATCCGGGGATTTTTTCTTCAAACAGTACCCTTGCACGCCGTCAGGTGGCGTCGGTCGACTTTGTGTCCGTCGTGGTTGTCGTAATGACGTTGGGTCAAATATAGGCGCCGCCTCGGCACAGTGACATCAGTTCCTTTCTTTATGCGCCACGCTCTGATCTGGAGAAGAGCTACCCTGGTCACTTTTTGACAAAACTCAACCCTTTTGTCTAATTTTTTGGTGACTTTTAGTGTGTCTAGGATGTCCCCGGAGAACGGGGGTCAAACCTTGTGCGGATTGTCACCAAATGATGTCGGTGACAGATCCACCTCGATTCTGTTTGTGGTGTCTGGAGCATGACCACGACCCGAAGTTGTGCTCCGGGTGCAGGGCCATGCACCCGAAGGCTTTGAGGGAGCAGTCCCTAAAGCTCATGGCGGCCTGGCGCTCGACTCTGCATTGTTCCCGGTCTCATTCGATCGAGAGGAAGGTCTCAAAACCAGCCGTGGATTCATCACCACTCGAGGTCCTCCCAATCATCAGGACATTTGGGTAAGAAGAAGAAGAAGACTTCACCACGTCGTTCGGATGACGTGACATGGGAAGAGTGTCAATGCTCTAGGCCTCCGTCTGCGGATCCTGTTTCTGGGTCCGCTGCCCGCCTCCCTGAATTTCCGGGAGCCAGAGCGACCCCTGCCCAACTAAAAGAATTTTATGAGGCCTTGCGCCTCATATTTGGCAGTCCACAATCGACATCGACCAGATCCTAATCCTTGACGACCCGGAGCTGGAACTGCTTGGAGGGGTCACTGGACCCTTATGAATACCAGTGAGATGAGCAGAACATGTACTGGGCTCAGGAATTTGGCGACACCAGCGGTCTTGATACCTCCCCAGACACTGGCATGCTGTCTCCTCCTACTGTGGTTATGGCGGAGGGAACTTCTTATTCCATGGTGGTCAGTAGAGCAGCTGAGGTCCTCTGCCTTGAGCTGACTACTGTTGCAGTCAGGACTAATCTCCTGACGGAGGTGCTTCAGCCCAGAGCCTCTGCTTCGGAACCTCTCCTTCCATTTAACAAAGCACTCACTGATGTCCTACTGGGTACCTGGTCCAGACCCAGCACAGGGGCTCCTGTGAATAGGTCAATTGCTCACCGCCTTCGTCCCCCCATCCTTCCCCCCCCCCCCCCCCGAACATCTCTAAATTCCTGACCCAACACCCCACACCTGAGAGCTTGGTCATTCAGGCATCCTCGTCATCTGGCTCATTCCCTTCTTCTCCCCCAGACAGGGAAGCAAAAAGGCTGGATAACCTTGGGAAGTGCATGTTTTCTTCCTCCTCTGGCGTTGCAGTCGGTGAGAATTGCATGTGTTTTGGGCCATTATACCCACTCCTTGTGAGACACGGTTGCAAAAGTTTTGCTGCAGATCCCGGAGGAGGCCTGTGTGATCCTGTCCCAGGCTCTTGCTGACAGGAGAGATGCGGCCAGGTTCACCATTAAAAATGGGCTGGACACGACCAACTCTCTCGGCAAGTTAGTTGCGTCGACAGTGGCATTACGATGCCACGCCTGGCTAAGAACTTCTGGTTTTTCGTGGGATATCCAACAGACCCTCATAGACATGACCTTTGATGGCGCTCATCTCTTCGGAGATATGGCGGACTCGGACTGAAGAGATTCAAGGACTCCTGAGCTCCCGAGGTCCCTTGGACTTTCCTCTGCCCCTCACCCCCACCAGTCCACCTTTCGCCTGTCTCGTAGACATGGAAGGGGCTCCCTGTCATGTCCCTTCCCTGGCCCCTGTACCACGCATGCTGTACAGTCTCTGCGTGGCCAGGGACGCAAAATCCCACAGCTTGTGGGACAGGGAATCAGAGGTCTGCCCAATCCACCCCTGCCCCGGCTGCAACCTCCAAACCTTACTAATCGTCCCTCCACCTCAGACCAGTTGGTGGCTGGATAAGCCACAACCTACCCCACCGGGAATCCATCACAATGGACAGGTGGGTTTTGCAGATCGTCCGAAGGGGCTACTCCTTCCCTTCGAGACTTCCTCTCTGCCCATGTCTCCATCATTTGGCCCTCTAACGGAGGATCATTTGGCACTCCTCCGCAAGGAAGCTTTGTCTCTTTTGGCCAAGGGGGCCATAGAGAGGGTTCCTGCGACAGAAGTAGGGTGTGGTTGTTCTTCCCGCTACTTTCCAGTGCCCAAGAAGGTCAAGGGTCTGCGTCCTATCCTCGACTTCAGAACTCTCAATCTCTTCCTCAGGAAGGAGAAGTTCAAAATGCTCAACTTGGTTCAGGTCCTTTCTGCCTTGTGGACGCAGGAGACTGGATGGTGGTGTTGGACTTGCAAGACACTTATTTTCGTATCCCTGTCTTTCCTGCCCACAGACGTTACCTACAATTCGTGGTAGGTCACAAGCACTTTCAGTTTACCGTGCTCCCCTTCGGCCTTACCAGCGCTCCTCGGGTGTTCACAAAAGTGATGGCAGTGGTCGCAGCTTATCTGCGCAGGTTGTGAATTTCAGTCTTTCCCTACCTCGACGACTGGCTGTTGAAGGCAGACATGCCCCAGAAAGTCATCTCCCAACTTCAGACTACAGCAAACCTCGGGCATTCGCTGGGGTTCACTATAAACATGCCAAAGTCACACCTGACTCCTTCTCAGAGTCTGTTTCATCAGAGCCTTTCAGGACACAGCGAAGTTTCAGGCCTATCCTCTCGATCAGTGAGTCTGGGACATTCGGGCTACGATTCTGATGTTTCAGCAGCTATCCCGGGTTTCGTGAGAATGATTCTGAGGCTGCTGGGCCTCATGGACTCCTGCATCCTATTAGTACCAAATGCCAGTTGGCATATGTGGGCTCTGCAGTGGGACCTGAAGTTCCAGTGGATGCAGCACCAGGGGAATCTCACCAACATTGTCCAAACCTCGGAGAGGACTGCGAAATATCTGCAGTGGTGACTTTGGAATCAGGATTGGGTCAACGGTAGATTCCTCTCCTTTCCCCAACCAGATCTCACAGTCGTGACAGATGCGCCTGCTCTCCAGCGGAGTCCGCGCTCCACATTAATCTTTTGGAGCTCTGGGCGATTCGACTTGCATTGAAAGTATTCCTTCCCTCTCTCAAAGGAAAAAAGTGTCACAACTGCTCACCAACTACACCACTGCCATGTGGTACTGCAACAAACAGCGTGGAGTGGGGTCGTGGACCCTTTATCAAGAGGCTCTTAGCCTTTGGACATGGCTGGAACATCAGTGCATTTCCCTGGTGGTTCAACATCTGGCAGGCTCTCTGAACGCCAGAGCAGACAAACTCATCCGCCGAGGCACAGTTGATCATGAATGGTGTCTCCATCTGGAGGTGGCGCAAGGTCTCTTTCAACAGTATGGAGAGCTTTGGTTAAATCTGTTTGCCTCCGCAGAGAACGCGCAATGTCTGTAGATTTGCGTGTTGGTGTTTCAAAGGCGGTTCTCGCACAGCGATGCCTTCCATCTCGAGTGGAGCTCAGGTCTCCTGTACACCTTTCCACTAATACCACTTCTGCCCAGAGTATTCAAGAAGATCAAGAACAACAGGCCCAAGTCATTCTTGTGGCTCCGGACTGGGTACGAAGAGTTTGGTACCAAGAGCTACTGAGCATGGCCATGGACTCTCCAATCAGACTGCCTCTTTTGGAGGATCATCAGTTGCAGCAGCAGTGGACGGTTCTTCACCCGAACCTGTCCAGTTTCTGCCTTCTTGCGTGGAGATTGAGCGGCGGCAGTCAATGGCTTTTGACCTTCCGACCGAAGTCTGAAATGTTACGTTGGCAGCCAGGTGTCCCCCCAGTAAAATGGTATACGCCTGTTGTTGGCACAAATTTGTGGCATGGTGCACAGACAAGTCAGTTGATCCTCTCTCTACCCCTCTTTCTGAGGTTCTCTTATTCATTCTTTCACTAGCCTGTCAAGGTTCTGCTTTGGGCCCTCTTAAAGGCTACTTATCAGCTATCTTGGCTTTTCTTAGATTGCCAGATCAACCTTTTCTTTTCAAATGCCCTATTATAGGTAGATTTCTTAAAGGTCTAACCCACTTGTATCCTCCCTCTCCATTTATCATGCCTCCGTGGGATCTCAATCTTGTCCTCACTCATTTGATGTGTGCTTCCTTTGAGCCGTTGCACAATTGTCCCTTGCGGCTCCTTACCTTCTAGACTGTCTTCTTGTTGGCTCTCACTTCTACTCGCACAGCAAGTGAGCTTCAGGCTCTTTCTTCCAAGCCTTCATTTTTGTGTGTACATCCTGACAAGGTAGAGCTATGCACAAAGACCTCCTTTCTTCCCAAGGTTGTCACACCTTTTCATGTAGGCCAATCCATCACTTTCCCTACTTTTTAAGCACCCCCACATCCTTCGCATGAGAAGGAGAGTCTCCACCTTCTGGATCCAAAAAGTACGTTGGCGTTCTATTTTAATCGCACTAAAGATTTCTGGGTGGACAATCAACTCTTTGTTGGGTATGTGGGTGCGAAGAAAGGGAAGGCGGTGCAGAAGTGTATCATCTCACGATGAGTACTTCTCTGCATCAAAATGTGCTACGCTTCGGCGAAGAAGCCACCTCCAAAGGGTTTGCGTGCTCATTCAACCAGAGCAACTGCTGCTAGCACAACTTTAGCACGCAGAGTTCCTGTATTGGACATCTGCAGGCAGCAACGTGTGCATCATTGCACGGATTTACTAAAGTGCCTGGACAGTCAGGTCTGTAGTGATGGCTACCATGGTCGTTCGGAGCTGCAGGACATTTTAGGACAGGGATTCCCCTTTAAGGGCCTTAGCTCTGGCGCACCATTTCAGTGTTCTTCGTGGCTTTGTGCTTTGGCATGCAAATTTGTGAAAACAAACTGACATCACTGCCCCAAGGCTGCACCTATATTCGACTCCGACATCATCACAGCGACGACGACACCAGCGACGGACATGGAGTCGACCAACGCCACCTGGTGTCGCGCAAGGGTACTGCTCAAAGAAAAGATCTTTGGGTCCAATCTGATGCCTGGGGAAATTCTAGGGTAAGGAATCTGCAACTAGATTATGTCCCTACCAGATAAATTGTTACCGTAGGTAAGTTTCTTGTTCTATAGGTTCTTCTAGTAACAGAACCTGTTCTGCTACTTTTATCACTTTACTGTAGGTTGATAGGTTGGGGAGTGTGTTATCCTGATTTATTTCTGCCTCACTATGATTGCTAGATAAACTGAAAGTTGCATTCTAAGAACTTCAGGGTTTTTTGGAATTGAAGAAGTAGAGTAGAACTGTCTAGCAGACTTCATTCCGGTTTTGACACTTTTCAACACGGGTTAATGGCTATAAAAAAGTAAGAATCTCCCCACATGGCTTTACCATATCAAAGGAAAGTGTAGTAAAAAGGTAGTAGTTTGGGGTGAACAGGGGAAACTACAAAGGGTATGTGAGATAGTCGGTTGTTGATTGCATGTGGTGTGAGCTATGGTCAAACAACAGCCACACTCCTTTGAAGGTTGAACCAGAAAAAGTTACCAAATTAACCTGTGCTTTACAGAGGGTGGCTTGCCACAAAAAGCAGTTAGGCTTAACTCAGAGGAAATACGTAAAGCATTTATGCAGCATACTAACAGTAATGAAGTGAAAACACAACACAAAAACAATCCCACAACAGTTTAGAAAAATAGAGTGAATTTAAATAAATTACTGGACAACTAAAATCCAATCAGTATAACCACAGTTATACATTTTTGAAGCTTTTGGTGAAAACTAGCACCTAAGAGATCAAAGTGCCAACCACAGACTTCTAGTCCTGAAAGATTGAATGCAGTTCGGCTGCACAAATTGGATTGGGTCCGGTCAGAGCTTATCTTTGGACTTAGAAGGTAGTATGAAAAAAGTGTCTGAGAAGATAAAGTTCAGCAGGGCAAGGCTGCAGCCGGTGTTTGAGGAGGGAGCATTGTAGTTAGATAAACTTGGTTCAAAGCCAAGATGAAGATTTCTATAGCATCAATTCCAAGGGTCCGGAACTAGAAAGGGATCACTGGGAGGGTCACGACTCACTCAGGCCAGGTGCAGGTTCAAGAAGGCGGAAGCTTTTTGTCCCAGTGGCTCTGAGCAGGAGGCCAGCAAACTAGCCCATATGAGCCACCCTAGAGGTCCTGGAACAGATGAAGATCCAGTCCTTGTATCCAGGCCAGGCTGCAGGTGCAAAAGGGCTAAGGGTAGAAAAATGCCACTTTCTATAAGTGGTACTTCACCCTTAAATAGGTTTTTCAATACAGTTCCACAAACACCAACCATGGCATAGGTACCAGCTCCTACTTGGACATTACAGTTTATTAAAGGTAATAGTGAATTTCCAATGTTATCTTATGAGCGGGGTAGGCCTCACAGTAGTGAAAAACACATTTAGGATTTTTCCACTACCAGGACATGTAAAAGCTAAAAGTTTTAATTACACATCACTCTACCCTATGGGCTACCTACGATCTACTTTAGGGGTGACTTCTATGTTGTCAAAGGGTAGTTTAAGGCTTGGCAAGGGGGTTTTATTACCAAGTCAACATGACAGTTTAAAGCTGCTTTCAGGCTGCAGTGGCAGACCTGGGACATGTTTTAAGGTGCTACCGAAGAGGGTGGCACAATGAATGCTGCAGGTCCACTGGTAGCATTAAATTCACATGTCCTGGCTATGTGTTATACCACACTACAAGGGACTTACAAGTAAATCAAACATGCCAAATGGGTGCAAGCTAATATAACTATGTTTTTGGGGAGGGAGCACAAGCATGTTAGAACTGGTTAGCAGTGGTAAAGTGCACAGAGTCCTAAGGCCACCAAAAATAAGTGCAGCAAACTGGAGAAAGAGAGTTAAAATGTTTGGGTGAAGATGACCCCAAGACTAAAAGATCTAACAGTGTAACATTTTCTTTTTTCTATAACTCACCTCTTTCTCATTATCCTTTCTTTTGCCTGACCTTTACCAGAGTGCCTCGTCAATATCTGTTGTACATTCTGCACTTTTATTCTCAATTTAACTTTAGATCATTTCTCCTTCATGGTTTGTTTTTGGCAAGTTCAGTAAGAACTATTTTAGAAGAGCACATGTTCTCCTGTGACAGCCAATGAACAAAAATGAACAGGGGGACATGGAAACAGTGACGTACTGAGCACACAGTTGGACTACCGTTGGCCAAGGCTTGCTCGTGCCTTGCTCATCTGCTGAGCTCACAACTTGAATGCTGCTTAAACAGCTGTGTGCAGTCCAAGGTTCAGAGACTTGTGGGATCCATAGTCAGGCAGTTTCTTTACCTCACACCCCCAACTAAATGATACCTTATCTTTAGGCCATTTCTGCCCCCCTTAGGGGCAGATTGGCCTATTTTTATTAGGCCAATCTGTCCCGAGGGGGGCAGAAACCACTAGACACCAGGGATTTTTATTTTTTTGCACCAGTTTCACGCATGGAGAGCGACTCCTTAGTCAAGGGTCGCTCCCCTTGGGGGCAAATTTATTTTAGGCCATCTCTGCTTCCCTTGGGGGCAGATCGGCCTATTTCTGTTAGGCCAATTTGCCCCCGGGGGCAGAAACCACTTAGGCACCAGGAATTGGTGTGTGTGTGTATGTGTGTGTTTTGTTTGGGGGGGCAGCCTCTTGGGCAAAGATCCCTCCTCATGGGGGCACATTACTGTTGACCCTATCTGCCCTCCTTAGGGGCAGATCAGCCTATTTTTGGAAGGCTTCGGGGCAGAGAGCCCACCAGGGACCAGGGAAGATAATTGTTTCAAAATAAGAGGGTGGGAGTATGGCCATACCCCCACCCCAAATAAATGGGGCCAAAGTTGTTCTCTCCACCAGTAAGCAGATGGGGCAATTACCACGATCCGCACCCCGGGGGGCAGATAGTCTACCAGATGCCAGGGAATAAAAAAAAAAAAAAAAAAAGGAAATAGTGTGGTCGTGGCTACCAACCAGTATGGGCCTGGTTATTCCCCCACAACAACTGAAGGGGATAACAGTCTTTCAGCTCTCCCCCACACACACTAAAACATCTTATCCCATGCAAGCAAGAGGAAATTTGATTATTTTGGGTTTTGGTTTTACATTTGGGCCATGAGAGCTTGGCAAACTCTCAAAATTGTCTCACTTTGAAAGGAGAGGGCTGCACTTTTTGGACTTTGGGGTCGCTGCCATGTAGAAAAATCCACAAGACCTAGACACATCTGAAAACTAAACATCTGGGTGAGTCCAGGGTGTTTACACCATTTTGTTACCCACAATGCCCTGCAAACCTCCAACTTTGCTGGAAATCACAAATTTTTTCCACATTTTTGTGATGGAACTTTCCGGAATCTGTAGGAATCCACAAAATTTCTACCACCCAGCATTCTCTCATCTATACCGATAAAAATTCTGCCCCATCTGTCAGCCTAAAAATGTTTTTTTTAAACTGCCCTTTTGGACCCGCTTTGGTTCCCCCTCAATTTTGACATGTTTTTGGCTCTTCCCTGTCACAGGCACGTGGCCCACCTACACAAGTGAGGTATTATTTTTACCGGGAGACTGAGGGGAACATTGGCTGGTAGTAAATTTGTCCCAGTGCCTTAATCCTACACCGAAATGTAGGAAAAATGTGATTTGTTTTAAACTAAATTTGAGGTTTGCTGAGGATTCTGGGTAAGAAAACACTGGGGGATCCACACAAGTCACCTCCCTGGACTTCCTGGGGTATCTAGTTTTCAGAAATGTCTGGGTTTGGTAGGTTTCTCTGTATGGCTGCTAAGCCCAGGATCAAAAACGCACGTGCCCCCCGCAAAAACAGGCAGTTTTGTATTTGATAATATTGATGTGTCCAGATAGTGTTTTGGGGCATTTCCTTTCGTGGGCACTAGGCCTACTCACACAAGTGAGGTATCATTTTTATCAGGAGTCTTGGGGGAAAACTGGGTGGAAGGAAATTTGTGGCTCCTCTCAGATTCCAGAACTTTCTGTCACCGAAGTCGGGGGGAAAAGTTTTTTTTGGCCACATTTTGAGGTTTCCAAAGGATTCTGGGTAACAGAACCTGGTGAGAGCCCCACAAGTCACCCCATCTTGGATTCCCGTAGGTGTCTAGTTTTAAAAAATGCACAGGTTTGGTAGGTTTCCCTATTTGCTGGCTGAGCTAGAGGCCAAAATCCCCAGCTAGGCACTTTGCAAAAAACAGCACTGTTTTCTTTGGGAAAATGTGATGTGTCCACGCTGTGTTTTGGGGTATTTCCTGTTGCAGACGCTAGGCCTACCCACACAAGTGAGATACCATTTTTATCGGCAGACTTGGGGGAACGCTGTGTGGAAGGAAGTTTGTGGCTTCTCTCAGATTTCAGAACTTTCTGTCACCGAAATGTAAGGAAAATCAGTTTTTTTGGCCAAAGTTTGAGGTTTGCAAAGGATTCTGGGTAACAGAACTTGGTGAGAGCCCCACAAGTCACCCCATCTTGGATTCTCCTAGGTGTCTAGTTTTAAAAAATGCACTGGTTTGGTAGGTTTCCTTAGGTGCCGGCTGAGCTAGAGGCCATAATCCACAGCTAGGCACTTTACAAAAAACAGCTCAGTTTTCAATGTAAAAATGTGATGTGTCTTTGTTGCATTTCCTGTCGTGGGCGTTAGGCCTACCCACTCAAGTAAGGTACCATTTTTATCAGGAGACTTGGGGGAACACAAAATAGCAGAACAAGTATTATTGCCCCTCGTCTATCTTTACATTTTTTCCTTCCAACTGTAAGACAGTGTGTAAAAAAGACGTCTATTTGATAAATGCCCTGTAATGCACATGCTAGTATGGGGACCCCGGAATTCATAGTTGTGCAAATACCCACTGCTTCTCAAAACCTTATCGTATGCCCATTTTCGAAATACAAAGGTTTTCTTGATACCTGTTTTTCACTCTTTATTTTTCACCACATGAATTGCTGTATACCTGGTGTAGACTGAAAACCCATTGCAGGGTGTAGCTCATTTATTGGCTCTGAGTACTTAGGGTTCTTGATGAACCTACAAGCCCTATACATCCCCGCAACCAGAAGAGTCCAGCAGGCGTAACAGTAAATTGCTTTTAAAAATCTGATATCGCAGGAAAAAGTTACAGAGTAAAATGTGGAGAAAAATGGCTGGTTTATTCACCTAATTTTCAATATTTTTTTATTTTAGCTATTTTCTGTAGGATAACCTTGTGGGATCTAAACTAATGACCCCTTGGTGAATTCAGAATTGTGACTACTTTTCGGAAATGTTTAGTTTTCCGGGATCCAGCATTAACTTCACACCCATATGTGTCACTAACTGGAAGTAGGCAAAAAGCACAAAAAATAGTAAAAATGGGGTATGTCCCAGTAAAATGCCAAAATTGTGTTATAAAATGTGGTTTTCTGATTCAAGTCAGTCTGTTCCTGAAAGCTGGGAAGCTGATGATTCTAGCACTGCAAACCCCTTGTTGATGCAATTTTCAGGGGAAAAACCACAAGCCTTCTTCTGCAGCCCTTTTTTCCCTTTTTTTTAAAAACACATTTTTTGCTGTATTTTGGCTAATTTCTTGTCTTCTTCAGGGGAACCCACAAACTCTGGGTACCTCTAGAATCCCTAGGTTGTTGAAAGAAAAGGACGCAAATTTGACGTCGGTAGCTTTTCTGGACAAAAAGTTATGAGGGCCTAAGCGCTAGCTACCCCAATAGCGAGAAAAAAAACCCTGGCACCTGAAAGGCTGGGCAGCAAAGGGGTTAACACGTGGCAATACTCAATCATATTTATGAACACATTTTTATTCAGAACCATAAATATGTGTTTGTGATTCCTTTAGCACTATTCAGACCACAAAATGCAGTCATAGGACCGACCACTGGTGGTCCGGCACTCCAGCTGGAAAACATACAGCTCCAGTTCAGAATGCTTTAAAAATTATTGTAAGTGCTCTTGGGGCCATGCATACAATGACCCAGGCAACTTAAGTTTTTCCTTGTAACATTCCAGGAACACTGCTTTGCTCTTGTAGCCCCAACTAACAATTTCATAAATTGTTGGTGGTATCCCTGCCTCTCCCTAGGGCACCACAACAATTTGAATATTTGAAAACAAATCCCAAGTAAGGCATTTAGAGGGTGCACCTGGCTGGGAGCAATGAATATTAAATGAGTAGCCTCACCATTTCAGTATCCCTTCAATACTGAAGCAGCAAGGCCTTGGCTCACTTTATATTTTTTCTGTTTGTTCTGGATGTTCAGGTCCGACCCAGCCTATCCACCGCCTATTTTATTTTCTTGCAGCACAAGGAGCCCACTTTAGCGCTAGCACACCTTGTTTTCTCATATTTTAGGTTGGGTGCCCTGGTCCCTCCTGGGTTACCCAGAGCCATCTATTTCTTTTTACTAGTTGCACCTCGGGGAGCTGACTCTTGTGCTGCCATGTTTTTTTTTTCTGTTTTGGATGCCCCAGTCCCACCTAGGGCATCTATTGGCATCCTTTTTTTTAAACTAGTGGCAGTGTGGGAAGGCTACTCTGGTGCTACTGAGCTGACTCCCTGCCTGCCAGTGCACTAAGTGCTGGTGGAGCAGCCAACACTTTCCTGCTCCATGCCTGCTCCATGCATGGAGGGAGTATATGTAGGATGTGCGTCCTTCTCCACCTAAGACGGAGAGAAGATGACCACAGTGAAGTGTGTGGGACTGCATGGCGGTGCTTCCCCCACGTTAAAGTGCTTTGGGATATCGAAACACCTTTCTTAATGATGCGGCCCTTGGGCACTTTATAGTTCAAGGAGGGGACCCCACACACACACACACCCTCTCAATTCTTAAATAAAGATTTAAATGCAACAACAAACTCGACTTTGGCCATGGGGGCAAGGTTTATTGGAAAAAGGCATCCCACTTTAAAAAAAAAAAGAAATCTGCATTACCATAAGGTCTATGTGGTCAGGGTATTCCTACACTGTACCACTATATGTTATTTTTACTTTTATTTCGGTACACAAGTCCTAACATGGCTGCCTCAGTTGATTTGAGGCAGCCAATTAGATCATGTCTTTGGTCTGCCAGTCCTTCGGTACACATGCGTCTCCAGATATCTATACATGTTTTTCCTTTGTTTCTTAAAAACTACAAACAGATTTACATGAAACGTCTTTGTTGATGTGCAGCTGAGATCCTATCTTTGATCTGCCGGTCCTGCAATATTCATGTATCTCTAGATAGCTATAGATTTTTTACCTAAGTTGCTCAAAAACTACTGAACGGATTTACATCAAACTTCTTTGTTGATGTGAGGCATCCAATCAGATCTTATCTGTAAAGATAAATTGTATCAGTGATAGCTAAATTTATTATAGAATGATAGGTGATCATAATTTTTAAAAGATCATCAAAAGATTGAGACATCAAATGTGTGATAGTATCAAAAATTGTGATCTTTGGGTAATAGACTTGCAGTCTCCTCAGCAAATACGTGTTTGACTGAACCTCTGCTTCTTCAAGACAAACTAACTCACCAATAGTATGTATGCTGAGGGTATTCAACTCCTGTGTGCATAAACCAAATTCTCTGGTAGTATTCTTAAATAGCTAATCATGGTTCATTTTAGATTCACATTTGTTCATATTTGTTTATTCAGACATGTCCCTGGCTTGCACAGGTCAGAGAAGCAGCCTTTTAACAGCCAGGCGATATAGGCTGCTTCTCTGACCTGCGCAAGCCAAGTGCATGTCTGAATAAAAGAATTTGGAGCACAATTATGTTTTCTAAGTTTGCTGTAGGATACTTCTTGCATTGTGTTTTCCCTTATTTCTGTTTGTTTGCTGCAAAAATACTTTACACATTTACTCTAAGTTAAGCCTGACTACGTTTGTGGCAAGCTACAAAGGGCTAAGCACAGGTTAATTTAGTGACTTATATGGTTAACCCAGACAGGGATTGTAACTGTTGCTTGAACAGGGTTAGCACCCCATGCAACCAACAACCCAGTTTCTCACATCTCCACTCTATGACATCCCACTCCACTCTACAACATGCCACTCCACTCTGCATCACGCCATTCCATTCTACGATACGCCCCTCCACCATCTGACACTCCACTTCACTATACAACATGCAGCCTCAACTCTCTGACACTCCATCCCACTTCACGACATGCCATTCGATTTTATGCCGCTCCACTCTAAGCCCCTCAACTCCCTGCACGTCCACTCTGACACTGTGGGCCTCATTAAGTGTTTGGTGGACGGAGGCTGCCTGCCAAACTCTTTAGTACGGAAGGCAGCCAGTCCGGTCTTCCGCCCGCTGGCCCTATTAAGAGTTTACCACTGGCCCAGCAGGCGGAAACATTGTTTCCTCTTGCTGGCCCAGCTGGAAACTAACCACAGCATTGATGCCGGCTCCTGATCGAGCCAGTGGCAATGTTGCAGTGCGTCAGGTGCGATAGCACCCGTTGCACTTTTCATTGCCTGCTTTGCAACGCAACGGGGCTGTCCATGGGCCCCCTCCACTGCCCATGCCAAGTGCCTGGGCAGAGCAGGGGCCTCCATGGGGCCCTCGGCACCCCGTCAAAGCCAGCCTTTGCATGACGGTGGAACCACCATGCAAAGGCTAGCGGACACTGGGTCGTCTTCCCAAGGGCAGCACTGCTTACATCACTGTCCTGGCGGATTAAGACCGCTGGCACCGCCAGGCTATCGACCAGTGGCAACTTGGTGGTGCCGGCGGTAGGACTATGACGCTTTTGTGATGGTTGAAATGTAGTGGCCAGACTGCCCTATTGGCGGCGGTCAGGCCGTCACCGCAACCCTAGCAGTCTGATGTCCTCTAGGGTCGTAATAACAGCCTCTATGACATGCCACTGTATGACACGCACTCCACAACACTCTACTCAACTCTAAGCCCACCTACTCTAAGCCTTTCTACTACAGTGTATGACACTCTATGACCTGCAACTCTGCTCCACTGTACTTCACAGCACTCCACTCTACAACATGCCACTCCACTCTGACATTTCACGCCATGCTACTCTACTGTGCAACATGCCACATCACTCAACGACACATCACTCCACTCTACACCAATTTACTGCACTCTCTGCCCTTCCACTCTACGACACACTGTGACATGCCATTCCACTCCACTCTACGCCACGCCACTCCACTCCACTGTAGAGCACACCACTCCACTCTACGACATGCCATTTTACTCTGTGCCCCTACACTCTATGACACGCCACTATATGGCATGCAGTTCCACTCTACTGTAAGACCCCGCACCACTCCACTCTATGCCACTCCACTCTACTCCATTGTATGACACTCTACAACACTTCACTCCACAAAACTACATGACACTCCACATTACAACACAACACTCCACTCTATGCAACTGCATGCCACTCTACGACACCCCACCCTATGCCACTCCACTCTAGGCATGACACTATGGGTGTCATTATGACCCCGGCGGTGAGTGGTAATGTAGCGACAGTACCACAAACAGGCTGACGGTACATTATGAGAATGGCGGGTTCTCCACTTCTCCACTCAGACTGCCATGGCGGTAGCAGGCGCCAGGCCCGAGATATCAATCTCCAGCCCAGCGGTTGCTATAGTACAGCCGGCGGCATTTTGAGCCAGCCTACCACCATGGTTTTCGTGGTGTTACCAACGCCATGAAAACCATGGCGGTATGCCCTACCAGTGACAGGGAATTCCTTCCCTGTCACTGGTAGGAGGCTCACCCCCCCCCCCCCCCCCAAAACACTCTCCAGACGCCCCTCACCCCCTCCATCCATGCTCCCCCCTTCCAATTCCCTACCCCTGCATACATGCACTCACCCGCAGGCACGCACCACGCATAGACCCACTCACTCACACTGTCATACACGCGTACATCCAGTCATGCTCGCACACATCCGTACACACATTGACACTGACATGCATTCACATTTCCATTCTTACATGCATTGACGCACACTCACACATTCATGCACACAACCCCACACACGCACACACATTACCTACCATCCACCTCCCGTGTCGGACACCCAACTTACCTTCATCCAGGTGGTCTTCCGTCAGGGAACGGGAAGGGCACTGCTACCCCCAGCAGCGCCCGCCAGAAGAACACCGCCAGGCCGTATCACAGGTCATGATATGGCTGGCGGCAGTCTGCTGGCGTGGCGGTGCTCGTGGTAGCAGTGCCACCTTACCACCATCCGCCAGGATGGCTACGGACGGATTTCAGCCCTTCTTCTGGCAGAAGTCCGGCTGTGGTCATAATCTGGCGGACGGTTTTTACCACCAATGTCATAATGTAGGCCTATGTGTCACAAAACTCAACGTCTAATTTTTAAGATTGGTTATAATTAGGACAAATGTATGTATTATTTTTATACAAAACCAACTTGTGTTGTCAACTCGCTAGCAACAGTAAATAAAGTTTAATGTGTGACTTCCCCATGCACTGATTATACTCTATCATATTGCATCACTTAAGCATGTGAAATGATAGCATTCAAAACAAGCCTCATGACATTTCAGATGATTTCAGTGATGAGAACACTGTGCATGGTAGAGACTGTGTGGCACTCACAGCTGCACAGTTATGGTTCAGACACACTTTTCATTGAAAATGCATTTTTTTTTTTACTTTACTTTACTTTAGCTTTTAACCCTGTAGAAGGATTTATATAAAATGTGGCAAATCACAGTAGCTTTCATAGCCAATGTCCAGCCTGCTAATGCTTGTGCTCTTTCCTTCTTTCTTCCTTTCTTTCTCTGTTTACCACTTTCTTTCCTTCTTTCTTATGTCCCTCTTTCCTTCTTTCTTTGCTTCTTTTCTCTTTTTTCCCCTCTTTTTCCTTCTTTTTTGAGCCCCTCTTTCCTTCTTTTTTTGCTTCTTTCGTTCTTGGTTCTTTCTTTCCTTCTTTTTTCCCCACATTCCTCCTTTCCATCTTTTCTTATTCTTTCTTTCCTTCCAGTTTACTTGTTTTTTTTCTTTCATTCTTTCTGGCCTTTTGCTTTCTTTCTTTCCCTTTTCTTTCTTTCTTCCCTTTTTTCCTTCCTTCTTTCCTTCTTTCTTATTTTCTTTCTTTCCTTTCTTCCTCTCTCTTTATTTATTTATTTCTTTCTCAAAGGCAAGAGCCTGGCAGTCAATGGCAGATTGATTTTCTGTTAGGCAACACCTTTTGATTTTACTAAAATTATGTGTATAACATAGTTACTTAAAGGGGGTTTCAGTCAGACTTTGTCCATTAGTCTGTGGTTCTGTAATTCAAATTTTCCTTTTACGCTCTCCTGCATGCATCAAGAGGCAGTGTGCCAGCCCACTTCAGCCACTGGCTGATGTAAGCATGAGTTCTGACTTGCTGCCCTTCCACAAGCAGCAAGTCAACACATAAAGTAGTTCCCTTCCATGCCAGTGAGTACTATGGCAATGTGTGCTTTTGAGACCAAAACAACATTTTTGATTTTAGCAAATGCTTTTTTGGATTGATGAGTGCCCAGCAGCTTCCCAAACCATACAAAACCATGACAAAGCAAAACAAGAATTGCCAAAGGCTAGCGGCCAACTCTGGACCTGTTGGCTTTGCCATTGCTTGTTTTATTTGCAGTGACTGGATCGGAGTCTCCTCATCCTACCAAACACCAGCAGCTCCATCATCCATCATTTGCTTTATGTCCCTTTAGTTGTCTTAGGCAGTTTTGAGACAGCCAGGAATGAATGATTGCATGTGAGAAGCCCTGTTGACTCGTAAACCGTGGAGAATACCTTATCATGTGTTTACTTTCAATGTTTTATGGCAATCATGCTGCTGTACCTAAGCACACACTTACCTAGCCACATATCTTCAAACACACAAAAATACACACAGCAGCGCATTCACTGTCACAGTATGAGTTAGACTACACTTCTGGCAGGGAACATGTACATTCATTCTTGCACATCTCTGGCCACTAATCAAGTGAATGACCATTTGAGTCTATCAGTGTGCGATTTTGGATGTACCTGAAGTGTTTTCCTTTGTATCTCTGTGCATAACCCTGAATGAATGTGTGTATATTTGTGTGTATATGTATGTTCCTGGAGTATCATATGGCTCTCTAATCTTGGGCCAGACCTGTTACAGGAAGTATGAGACTGTCACATTGTTCCACTTGGTCTTGTGCATGGCTTGGGAGCTATCAATGAGCATGTGACATCACGTATCAGACATCAACATTAATATTATCTGTGGTATCACTGAAGACACTCCGCACCCCTGTATCATAGAGCCGTTTGGGTTCAGGACATGTGTTTTCGCTCTGCCCAAGAAGCTCAGGGTGCAAAGTTTTATGGTCATGTCCTGTGATCAGCACTGAAAACACATAGGGAACACATTGTAATGGATATTAACTATGGTCAGCTGACTCAGGAAGTCAGGCTAGGCTTATTGCAAGACCAAACACATAGTAGCTCTTTACCCACTTTCTGTTAGGAATGGTCTTTGATCCAATGAGGAACTCAGCACCTCTTCACCTTTTGCTCACTGGTCTTAATTGTTTGGTATCCTAAGTCATTGATTGAGATCTGTGAGGGCATGAGTTGTGCATGCTGAGGGTCAGAATTAGTTTGTTTTGCTACCTTTATCAACAAATTTGTAGACGTCTACTTACTTAATCCATTATATTTTTTAGAATTGTGATATGTTATTTTGTTTAGAAACTACCTGTGTGTTTTATCTACATCACTGCTGTCCTCATATTATTACTGCTACCAGGAATCAGTCTCCATCTGTTGCTCTAACGAGTAAGCAAAAAAAACTAACCAAAATTTACTATTACAAGTCACACTACAGAAAAACATTAAAAACCATGAAATTTGTGACCAATATTCTTCAAAATGTAATGACCGAAATACTTCTTATTTTGGTTATCAGATCTTGTAATGTCCATTTATTGAAGTAACCTCTGACATTTGAACTGATAAGTACAGTAAATTTATTTTCACACAAGAGGTGTTAGTCTAGGTAATATTTTATAATCTTATGTCTTTATGGGTTCATAATGTTTACATGTTTTATTACAGGCCACGTTTGTGAGCGGAAATTTAAAAGATCTGATTCGCTACCACCATCACGATCTCGTATCGTCTCAGCCCATGATGGCACAAGTGGCTTCCATGGAGGTAGCTTGTATTCTCATAATGCCAATAGTGGTAGGTATAACTATGTTTTCTTCATCACCTTTTACTTTTATATTAAAGCCCTATCTTTTGTACACGTTTTACGTAAAAAAGTATGATGAATTTGTAGAGAAAGGTGTTTAAGCAGATGTAATAAAAAAACAAACAAAGCAACAAGTTACTCTTTTAGGAAGGACCATATTATTTGGAAGTTTGAATACCAATTGTTATGAATTGTTGAACAGATAAACATAGGCCTTTATGGATGGTAATGAAAAGGGGTTTTCTCTAAGTCACCTGGAAGACACCTCCCTCAAGTAGTATTTTCACTCTGTAGTAATTAGAAAGCCCCATTCATGAGGAATAGCTCACCTCCTGATGAATGATGTGTCAAAGTACTAAGGAGCTCCTTTCTTTTACAGATGGCATGTCTTCACTACCCACTCATGGCATCCCAACCTCACTTGACTAACATTGCCTTTGATTTGAGCTTTGGAATTCTAGATGGAAGCCTAAAAACTACAAGTCACAAATTTAGTGTTACCAGGTTACTCTGCTGTTACTACGATTTAGGTCTAAGTATGTCACACCAAAAGAGCTTCCCACTAATGGCTACTCTGCTTCATTTCATAAATGAAGTAGATAAATCAATGTTAATTTAATCTGATTAACTTCAGGAAAAAAACCTTAGTTGTGCATATATAGACAAACTAGGGACATTTGTTTAGCCTCAGAATGCCCATGAACTTGCCTACCTCTTAAAATGGGGAACACAAACCATCTCCTCTGTAAGCTATAACAGGTTATGTTGCTCTTTTGCAAAATTTGGCATAATTGTTTGCAAATTTTTGGAATGAGTGATGAAGCAATTGCACACATTCCTCAACTCTGCTGGTTGGTGTCACTTCAAACTGGGTTCTATCTCCAGGATGGTGCTTACACCTATGGGAACACTATTGATCCCAAGGCAGGATTAGCTAGTTTCACATCCCATCTAAATTCTTTCAAAACGTAATTCTTGCAAAATATAATTAGGTCATAAAACTAAAAATCATTGGTTAAGAAGGATTTTATTTTATATCTTGCATTGGTTAAGTGTTTAAGGTTATTACTTTGTCTGCAATTAAGAAAAACAGATTATTTGATTTAATCTCCTTCCTTTTTCTTGTTGATTCCCCTACATTCACCAGTGATGTATTTCTGCGGCATTTCATTCCCACCTGTTTGCTTCTCCCTAGTGAGATAATGTTTTCCCAGACAAAAGGAACCCTGCCTTTCAATGTCTTTTGTTTTAGCAACCACATTTGTGGAAATGTTTAGCCGTGACCAAATCTGTACTAAGTCGTAGGTCTCTTTGCCTGTCACGTCTGTATTAGCACCTCATTGTGAAAGTAGTTTTCATATTGATTAAAGTACACCTGCACCAAAGACCATCCAGCTGGACACTGTCCTTCTCTCTTGATAGCTATGGGTCCTATACAAACCACAACATGCGACTAATTTGAATGGCAGAAATATCACTGACTTGATGCCCACTTTCTCTTTGAGAGGACAAAAGCAAAGGTGTCTAGAAGGGGCCATATGCACTGGTCCTGGGGGCCCATTGGCTGTTGGCATTGGGAGAAGGAGAGAGAGAGATAGAAACATAGGCAAAAATAATTTCTGTCATTTTGCAAAACTGGAAAACAGAGGATTATGGCATATTTCTGCTCGATGTAAGCAAATTACATAAGAATTCCTGCACATTTCCCTCCTTTGAAGGAGATTTGCTCAAAGGAGGGAAATGTGCAGGAGTTCTTATGTAATTTGCTTAGCAATTTACCAGTGACTGTTAGTTTAAACTTAGATAAATTGCTCTACTTTCAAAGCAGAAAGCTGTTTACATGTCCTGTTAGTGAAAAACTCTTAAATTTGTTTTTCACTACTGCAAGGTTTACCTCTCCCATAGGATAAAGTTGGACTTAACTTTTAATAAGATGTAATTTCTAAATGGGAGCCGGTAATCAGTTCCTGGTTTGTGTCTATGGAATTGTGATGAAAAATCCTAACTTATGGTGAAGTTGGATTTTAAATTACAGTCACACAGCCATACACAATAGGGAGCTTAGATGTGCCTAGAACAGCCGTCAGTGGCAGGAAGGGAGGATGGAGCTGGGCCCAGCCCACTTACAGTTGAGTGAGCTGTGTTCTGCCTCCACACAAAGGGCTACATAACCTCTGTAGTTAGCCTGGAGCCGATCCAGGAAAGTAGGGCACCTGTGCACTTCAAAGGCAAGCCTCTAGAAGTTTATACCCACTTCAAAGGCATTACTGTATATAAATACTGGACCTCAGACATCATCTCTTCAGTGCATTTCTGGACCTGGGAATACTCTGCCAGGAAGAAGGACTGTTGTGCTGCCTAAAGGACTGCCACACTGCTGGTCTGTCCGGCTGGTCTGTCCTGCTGCCTGCTGTGTTGACTTGCTGCCTGCTGTGCTGACCTGCTGCCCTTTGCCCTCTTGCCTGGTTGAGAAGGACTGGACCTGCATCTGTTGAAGCCAGGACCACCAGAGTTGAAGGGCTAATTGGCTGGCCCCCTGTCTTGAACCTCAGGGACAGAAGGCTCCAACAACCTCGACCCCAGCACCTGGACTCTGCCATCTGTGAGTCAACCCTGCAGAGTGGTGTCACTTCCGTTCTGGAGGTGGGCGTAAGGAGCTCTGTCGGGCACTGTGGATCCAGCTGAACCAACACATCTCCTATGCTGCGCAGCGCAACCCGAGCAGAACTAATGCATCGCTGCTGCATGGATTGGACCTGTCACAAAAATGTGCTTCGCCCCCGCAACATCCTTGGTGCAGGCCCTCGCAGCCCTCATTGACGGCAGCCTTGACAACGATGCCGAACTCCGCTTCACAGCTCCCCTGAAGTGACACATCGCTTCGACTGCTTGACGTGTCCTTGATGCCAGACCACACATTGCAAGTCCTTGTTGATGGGCTCTGACACAGGTCTTTGCATCAGAACTGTGCCGCATCTCAGTACCAATGCATTGCTTTGCCTGCATGACACATCTTTGATGCTGATCCTTGCAATGCTCTGCAAACCCAGATTTATAGTACTTTATTCAGCGGGCCTGACTCAGTCCCTGTAGCTGGACAGTGCTCCATCAATGTCAGCCTGAACTAGTGACCAGTCCGGCGTGACCAGATAGCCATAGTGGGCGCTTTGTGCTTTTTGGTGCTGTTTTCACTACAATCTTTAAAAGTACATATCTCCAATTCCACTTAATGGATTTTTGTCATTTTGCCTTGTCTCATTTATTACAAATTACTCTTTTTTTCTAACTTGGTGTTGCATCCTTTTTGTGTAGTGTTTTCACTTTATTACTGTATGAACTGTTGCACAAATACTGTACTTAATGCCTCTAGGTTAAGCCTGACTGCTCTGTGCTAAGCTACCAGATGGTCAAACACAGGTTAATTTAGGTTGGCTTGTGCCTCACCCTGGCAAGGAATGTTGTTGTCCCTTCATCAGGGCTCTCACCCTAGTCAACCAGTAACCAGATTTCTCACAATTATTTATTCCCGACTGATGTGAAAAGGCACCCAGGTGTTAATAAGTGACATGTGTGAAAGGTAGTTCCAATACAATGCACCTTGGTGACATTTGTAAACGAAGAAAATATATTAGGTATTTTTAAGAAGAGAGGCATTTACCAACCATCTGAAACTGTAGGAGCTTGTTTCTTTCATATCAAGCCCAAACAATTACCAAGCCATTGCCCTAAACAACCGTGAGACGAATTTTGTAGCTTTTAAAAAAGTGAGTGAACAAAGTAATAGAAATATGTAATTTAAAATTGAAGAACAAACTGTGAAGGGGAACAGGATGAAAAATCCTTCTTTGAAATATTATATGAGCACCAAGGGTCATGTAAACCTGATTTGTTTTCAGAATACATATTTATAGGATGTTTTACCTATCTATGTAACACTATGAATTTTATTTCAGTCATAATGTAAAATATCATAATATATTACTATGGGCAGGATACATTATTTTAGGTTTCTGCCGTCATCAGAAGGCTCGATCTCCATAAGATAAACTTTTAGAAAGTTATATTTAATTGCATCCGGTGTAATTGCCGTCACAAACTACCTCCCTAAATTACGCAAGGAGTTGTAACCAATAGTTGAATACGTTTATGGATTAAAAAAGTCAGAAGATACTTCTCACGATCGGCCTCCAAAACTGATAAATCACTCACCCACTGTTTTGTTTTTACCTTCGTACAATTAGATTTAGAGAAAAGTCCATTATAGCGCGATTTATGGAATTATCTTATTTGAGTCAAAAGCAGTACGTTCTAGGCTTTAGAGAGGTTGCTACAGCCCTTTCCGTTCTGTGATAACCTCTAGAGACCCCTGTAGAAACGTGGTTGTAACATTAAACTGCAGTCCAGACTTATTTGAGGAGAATTCTTATTTCTCATTCTCATATTTCGACTTTGTAATGGGCTAATCATGGTGTCAGAGATTCAGTTGTCCATTAGAAATGCGTGCTCTGTAGTCACCCTCAACTGTTGTTGAAAACGATGTTTTCTGGAAACCGAGATTATTGGAAAGCAAAACAACAAGAAAGGAAGAAACAAAACAAAACAAAGGGTAAACGACATGAAAATTATTAGTAGAAAGCAGCCGGATAAGCCCACAAGTTACTGATTCTATTTATGCCGCAACACTTTATAACATACTCTCCCATAAGAATAGTGAACTACATATAAGTTAGAATGTTGCATTATATGTGCATTCATGCTTTAAAATTGTATTTTCAAAATGGAAAAATGCCTTGAGAAACCATTTGAAAACGATGAATTCCTTATTCATATTTTAATTCTATTTTATTTAATTTATTAAGCTATTTAGCCAATTCTATGTGCAACTTTCATAAGAATAGTGTAAAATGTGTTATTTATGATCTAGATGTAACATCAGATTTGTGGTTCTCCTTTAGTAGGAGACTAAACAGTGCCTCGTGGTGGCAGAAAGGGGAGAAACATTCCACTTTTTAGGGCCAATCAAATGGAAAGATCCGAAAGGTTCTTATGGGAGGGGCAATAAGTAAAGTAGGAAATGTATAAAGCAGCAAGGAATGAAAAATATGAAGAAGCAAGTTCATGGATACATGTAAAGACAATACTGAGAAAGATAGCAGGCTGAGAGTGGATGTGAAGTCATCAGAGAAAGATAGGAGAAGAAGAAACATTGATAGATGGTGACAGATATCCTGTGAGATAGATGTTGAATACAGTTTATAGGAAGAAAGGAGAGTAAGTAGGAAAAATTAGAATGGGAGAAGAGCAGTAAACCAAATAAGATTTGATCTTAGTCAGGATACCAATTTAAGTTGGTCATTTAGGATGTGTTGGATTTTCTGCTAATTTCCGTGTACAGTATAGAACCTCCATCCATATTCTGAGTTGTCTGATTCTGTAGTTGTGCATTTTCACCCAAAATGCTCAGCAAAAATGTTATGCCAGAGATAGTGCCATGTTACAGTGGCCCACTAGGTATTTTTTATTTATAATATAAATATTAGATCTGACATCTTTGAAGTGGTTTTCCCACCAACGCCTTTACTCCTCCTGTTTTTCTGAATGTGTTTTTGTTGGCCTTATCACTCTGTGCACTTTACCACTTCTAACCAGTGCTAAAGTGCTTGTGAGCTCTCCTCTAAACATAGTAACATTGACTTACACTCAGTTGGCAAATTTACTTTGCTTATAACGCACTAGTAAGGTGTCACTAAATGTACCCAGGGCCTGTAAATTAAATGCCACTAGTGGGCCTACAGCACTTATTGTACCACCCACTTAAGTGGCTTTGTAAAAACGTCTCATGGCTGCCATTACAGCCTGTGTTTACACTGCCATTTCGACCTGGGAAATCAAACCTTCTTTTTTAAGATATACAAGTCACCCTTTGGGTAAGCCCTAAACTGCCCATAAGGCAGGGTGCATTGTATTTTAATAGTTGGACATGTACTTTTAAGTTTTACATGTCCTGGTAGTGAAAAGTTCCTAAATGTGTTTTTACTATTGCAAGGCCTACCTTTCCTATAGGACAGTGGTTCCCTATCTGTGTGCCGGTGCACCGTCAAAACTAGCCACGGGTGCCGTGCACCAAGCACAGTGTTTAGGAACCACTAATACACAAACATACACATAACAAACACACAATTTCAGACTCACACATAAAGCACTTCCACAGGAGATGTAGGGAGCAACTTAGTAATGGTAGAAAAATAATGCAAAAGTAAAAAAAAAAAAAAATGGCATTTACAAAAAAAGGTATGGTTAATTTCTGTTTTGCCAGGAGCATTGAAAATCCTGTCAGTGTTCTCAACTCTTGGACATGTCATGCAGGTCACCCCGCCCCACTTTTGACTTTGCCAGGGACAAAGGGAAAATAATTAGTTTCAAGTAGGGAGGTTACAGAACATAATTCTAAGTTTAACTCTGGGAAAAGCTGACCAGTTTCTGTTCTCAGCATTGCAGAGCCCTGAAAAACAACTTGTTCATTACTTCTGTTTCTCCATCTGTGCACATTTGCCTGACTGTCACGGGATCACTTTATCAGCAGAAGGGCCCGGTAGTGAATTCAGAATACATACACACCCAGAAATAATCCTGCAGATCCCTGCTCTATAGTAAAGCCAGCTGACTCAATGTAAAGTTGTAACAAGGCAAGTGAAAAGCATACCTCGGTCATTTCTGGCAGTACAAATACCTGTTACATACTGTGGGGGTCATTACGACCCTGGGGGTCTTAAGACTGCCAGGGCCGACCGCCAGATTATGAGTTTTCATCGGTGCAAGCAGCACTGCCCTGGGGATTAGAAGTCTCTTCTCCGCTAGCGATTACATGGCGGTAGCACTGCCATGTAAAGGCTGGCAGAGACAGGGAGCCTGGGAGAATCCTACACTGCCCATGCACTTGGCATGGGCAGTGCAGGGGCCCTCTTGGCCAGCCCTGTCGCAATGTTCATTGCCTGCTTTGCAGACAGTGAACATCGCGACTCGTGCTACTGCACCCTACACACTACAGCATTGCTGCTGGCTCTATTATGAACCGGAGACAATGCTGTAGGCCATTTCCTGCTCGGCCAGCAGGCGGAAGCACCGTTTCTACCTGATTACCCAGTGGGAAGCTCTTAATGGGGCCCGCGGGAAGGTAGCTGAACTGCCAGCAACCTGCCTGTCTGGACTTTGGCGGATGGGCTTTTTCGTCCGCCAAAGTTATAATGACCCCCAATGTCTGTTACTGCTGTTGTGTCTGTTTCACAGTCTAAACTCAAAGTACCCTCGGTTTGCTTGAATAGAGAAGTGTTTTGCACTGGTTTATACAAATGCACATAGACACAAACACTGGCCTAGTTGCTGCTTTATTTTTCTTGCATGTATTCAAAAGCCTTCAGTGTTCTTTCACCACAAAGATGAGCACTGGTCAGCTCTTGGGATTTAAAAAAACAACATGCAGACGTATATACTGGCTATTTTGTGTCACTAAGAACATGTGATGAAAGTGGATCACACAATGGAAGGCAATGAAATGACACAATGGGGTGCCATGTTGGTGAGTGTAGGCTCTTTCACACCAGATACAGCCCCTACCAGTTAGCACATCTACAATGCATGCTTGTATCTTTCCTTATTTAGTAATCCTGTTATTCAGCATATAGGACCAGTTTTCAGTTTAGACCCTGATTACGATTGAGGAGTAAATATGTGCAAATATTCTGGGTTGCTGGAGTTTTCATTTACGACCTGTAGCTGCACAGATTTGTGAATATTGGATTCATAAATGTCGATGCACACATCAGTACATATGTATATAAATATATATATATATATATATATATATATATATATATATATATATATATATATATATATATATATATATATATATATATATATATATGAACAAAGTTGCATTACCACTAAAACCGACATGGCCAGAAGGATGCGTGCATGGAAAAAAAAACACTATAAGGTTAGATGCATGCACGTAGGTAGGAACACTTAGCCAATCAGAACACAGCACATGCAGCGATCAGGTGCCCCTCTGGCCGGACATCTGGACATGTACTCACTGGCCCACATTGTGTCCACGCCAGGCCGAGACCCACCTGCATTTCCTATCTGGAACTATATTTATGACTCCATAAACTGTTCGCATTTTTACCTAGTAAGCAATGTTTTTTTTATTGTTTTATTGTACTCAATTCAATGTACATTGAGAGATAGTCCTCAGACCCTGGTTCTGTAACTGCTCTCCTAGCCATAGCGTTTAATTAAACAAACCTTTCCTGTTTTATCAGGCGCCCTTTTGTCTCTTGTTTTTAAAGGTAAATTCTCATTCGAGCAGCAGATTTCTATTCATGTGTTAAAAGCAGTGCTTTCTTCTTGGTCCTGCTGCTCTCATTTCCATTGTGATTCTAGAACAGAAATATTTGAAACAACCTTACCTTTCCCAGAACCCAGTGTCCCTCCAATCAGTCATTGAAACTACATGAGGCTCCACAGTGGTAAAGACAGGATTACATCTATGATTATAATACCTCTATTGACTTTATACCACATCAGGAAGAAAGATGGAAGTAGTCCAGAGGCCAGGCTTACATATCCCCAGTCGCCCAAAAAAAGTAACATAATGGGGAGCCACAGCCAATAGGTCGAGGAAGCCGCAAGTCGAAAAAGTTGGGGAACCACTGCTATAAGTTATCATTGGATTAACTTATTACAATTAATAAGTGATAACTTTTCTTTGGGAGCAGGTCATGTTTAGTCTCTAATGAACTGTAATTTAAAACCTTTAATGGTAAAGCTGGATTTCAAGTCATAATTCTGAAAAATACCACTGTTACAAAGTTGTCTTGTACTAACCATTTGGTTTCTGCATCCTGTATCCTGAGTAACTAGTAGTTGGCCTTTGTGTATTCCTCCCAGACAGTATCACAAAGGGGGCTTGATGTTGGCAGGATGGACCATCTTGACCTGATTGGAGGGGGTTGAGTTGTCACTTGTACTTCAAAGGCCTCTACCTCTACCCTCAAACAAATAACTTATCACTAGTCTTTTGTGACTCCAGGCATTATGGGGTCAGGACAGGGAGGAAGAAAATTCCAGAACCAAATGTGGGGGGAAGTCTAGAATTTTCTCCCACTTCAAAGCTAAATATTGACCAACTCTTCAGTACACTCCTAGACCTGTGGTGACCACAGATAGACTACCCTGCTGCCAGAGGGCTGGTCTGCTGCCTGAGGCTTGCCTTGATGTCTGAGGCCTGCCCTGCTGCCTGAGAAGGAAGTCTGGAGTGGCTGCTCCCCTTATCCTAAGCTACTTGAAGGGTCTCCAAGAGCCAGCTGATTGACCCTTTCAGAACTACAGGGACAAAACAAGCTCCAGAGGCCTTGCTGCAACTGTCCATCTGACCTGCGGCAATTGCACCTGCTTGAACCAGCCTGAGCCCTGCTGACCTCTGCTAGAGTGAGTCCCTAAACCCCAAGAGGAACCCCTCCATGTCCTGGACACTTGATCGTCTTCAGAGTGCACTTTTTTGAGGAAGAAGGAGAAATCTTGAAGTTTTAGGCCGTTTCTGACCCAGAACTAGCCCATTTGCAGAGAGATATTTCCACCCGTGACAACTGCCAAAGCGAAACTCTTTTAGACATGATTCTACCCGGTACAGTGAGCGCCAGCGGCGACCGGCAACGTGAGATGTGCAGTTTGCGCTTGAGTGGCGACACCCCCGGGTGACCGCCAGTGTGAGAGCCCCGGGTGACCGCCAGTGTGAAGCTTTAGTAACGACTGTCAGCAGCGCTCAACAGGATCTTCAGGCTACAGCGACAATCGTCCGTAAAGCTGGACCTGCACTTGGCGCTACTGCAACAGCCATCCACAGCGCTGTCCGTACAGTCTCTTTCAACATGAACTGGACTCCTCACTCCCGGATTTTGAGAAGGCAACGTTTTCAGCAGGACTAACCTGGTTCCTGTATCCAGGCCATGCTCCATCACTGTCAGCCTGAACTTGTGACTTTTTCCCTGGCCTAGCATGACCAGATGACGACAAGTGGTGGTTTTAGGTGCTATACATACTTAAATATTTGAAATTGTATTTCTTCTGTTGTAGTAATTGCATTTTTAGGGTCGAGGGCAAAGCACTCTGTCCCTGGTGTAATCTCTCTCTGGGCTTTAACCCCGGCCATGCCAAGCCCATTGTTTTGGTTGGTGTTTGGGCTTGTCTTTTAAAATTAGCTTGATTTAATTAGTGAAAGGCATGCATACATCATGCCTTTTCCAGTGTTTAGCCCGCCTCGAGCGCAACAGCCAACTACTGAAAACATGCGCGGCTTGATGTTTTCCGTGTGGTTTCTGGACTGTTTTTTCTCTTTATTTTGCAAGCAGCGCAATCTCGCTGGGCAGTAGATGAGCGCTTTGCATGACATCGATCCTGTTACATGGATCTTTGCACTTTTGTCAGTTATATAGATAATTCCACTTTTACTGGTTACGTGGATAATTGCACTTTTGCCAACACATTTCTCTGCAAGCTAACCTCTGTTCTCTTTTGTGTGTCTGCTTTTGGGCTCATGGCGGCCATTTCACATGTGAAATTGTTTTACTTTTCAATTTCAGTTTATGTGGCACCCATTGCATTGCAAATGCTTGTTATTGCTTTGGTTTCAAATAATTTATTAAACCTTTCTAAATTGGTGTGGGGTTTTTCTTGTGTTGTGTTTTCAATTTATAACTGTTTGATTGCTGTATAAATACTTTACATATTGCCTCTAATTTAAGCCTAACTGCTTTTGTGCCAAGCTATAAAAGGCTTAAGCAAAGGTTAATATAGTGACTTTTTGTGGTTCACTCTGACAAGGATTATGGCTGTTGCTTGAGAAGGGCTCATCCCAACCCCTCCCCCACCAACAACCCAATTTCGCACAATATAAACTCTTAAATTGGTGTTTATTTCTGAAAAGTGAAAAAACTAATTTCCCTGATGCACAGGATTTGTTTTCCATTTTTTGTGTGTGTTTGCCTTGGCTTAAACGGCAGTTCAAAAACAGAAAAAATGCATTGGAAAGCCTGCCCTAAATGGGATGCGCCTCCCAAAGACTTCAAGGCAACACCCCTTTGACAGGCCGCCACAGAAGAGTATCTGGAAGCAGAGGAAGCTTAGGCTGCACCGTCGGACCATTCATCAAACTCTAATTGGCTCCCTTTAGTAGCTTGAAATATAAGTAATGGAGAAAAGAGAAATTATTTGAGAAAGAGTGATGAATTAAAGCTGCCCAAATTGTGGACCACATAAGATAGCCTAAGAGTAGAAATGGAAGAAGGCCAGGAAGTAAGTGCAATCTCCAAATAAAGATAGTGCTAAAACCACTTAGAGTTTATCCTCTAAGATCATAAATACACTACAAACAATACTGTAGGTAAAGCTAAAGCCCTTGTACGACTTTACTTTTGTATAAGAGATTTACCTATGTTTCCTTATACAACTATGAAACCGAAAGAGGTAAGATCCCTTTGCTTTATCCGTTTATAGGACGCTAAGCCCTCAACCACTGGGGGTTGCATGATTCATCATGGGGCCCACTCCTCATCCTTGTGTAACACGTAATATCAAGGGTGGGCTTATCTTGTACTAAGGCAGTTCTTGTGGTTGATTAGTTGAAAATAATAAAATCTTAAGACCTCATGAATACATAGCTGTGAGAAGGTAGCCTCTTTCTAGCCTTGTTACCCCCACTTTTGGCCTGTTTGTGAGTGTATGTCAGGGTGTTTGTCACTGTTTTCACTGTCTCACTGGGATCCTGATAGCCAGGCCTCAGTGCTCATAGTGAAAACACTATGGTTTCAGTATGTTTGTTATGTGTCACTGGGATCCTGCTGGTCAGGACCCCAGTGCTCATAGGTTTGTGGCCTATATGTATGTGTCACTGGGACCCTGTCACACAGGGCCCCAGTGCTCATAGGTGTGCATGTATATGTTCCCTGTGTGGTGCCTAACTGTCTCACTGAGGCTCTGCTAACCAGAACCTCAGTGGTTATGCTCTCTCATTACTTTCAAATTGTCACTAACAGGCTAGTGACCATTTTTACCAATTTACATTGGCTTACTGGAACACCCTTATAATTCCCTAGTATATGGTACTGAGGTACCCAGGGTATTGGGGTTCCAGGAGATCCCTATGGGCTGCAGCATTTCTTGTGCCACCCATAGGTAGCTCTAACAAATCTTACACAGGCCTGCCACTGCAGCCTGAGTGAAATAACGTCCACGTTATTTCACAGCCATTTTACACTGCACTTAAGTAACTTATAAGTCACCTATATGTCTAACCTTTACCTGGTAAAGGTTGGGTGCAAAGTTACTTAGTGTGAGGGCACCCTGGCACTAGCCAAGGTGCCCCCACATTGTTCAGAGCCAATTCCCTGAACTTTGTGAGTGCGGGGACACCATTACACGCGTGCACTACATATAGGTCACTACCTATATGTAGCTTCACAATGGTAACTCCGAATATGGCCATGTAACATGTCTATGACCATGGAATTGCCCCCTCTATGCCATCCTGGCATTGTTGGTACAATTCCATGATCCCAGTGGTCTGTAGCACAGACCCTGGTACTGCCAGACTGCCCTTCCTGGGGTTTCACTGCAGCTGCTGCTGCTGCCAACCCCTCAGACAGGCAGCTGCCCTCCTGGGGTCCAGCCAGGCCTGGCCCAGGATGGCAGAACAAAGAACTTCCTCTGAGAGAGGGTGTGACACCCTCTCCCTTTGGAAAATGGTGTGAAGGCAGGGGAGGAGTAGCCTCCCCCAGCCTCTGGAAATGCTTTGTTGGGCACAGATGTGCCCAATTCTGCATAAGCCAGTCTACACCGGTTCAGGGACCCCTTAGCCCCTGCTCTGGCGCGAAACTGGACAAAGGAAAGGGGAGTGACCACTCCCCTGACCTGCACCTCCCCTGGGAGGTGTCCAGAGCTCCTCCAGTGTGCTCCAGACCTCTGCCATCTTGGAAACAGAGGTGCTGCTGGCACACTGGACTGCTCTGAGTGGCCAGTGCCACCAGGTGACGTCAGAGACTCCTGCTGATAGGCTCCTTCAGGTGTTAGTAGCCTTTCCTCTCTCCTAGGTAGCCAAACCCTCTTTTCTGGCTATTTAGGGTCTCTGTCTCTGGGGAAACTTTAGATAACGAATGCATGAGCTCAGCCGAGTTCCTCTGCATCTCCCTCTTCACCTTCTGATAAGGAATCGACCGCTGACCGCGCTGGAAGCCTGCAAACCTGCAACATAGTAGCAAAGACGACTACTGCAACTCTGTAACGCTGATCCTGCCGCCTTCTCGACTGTTTTCCTGCTTGTGCATGCTGTGGGGGTAGTCTGCCTCCTCTCTGCACCAGAAGCTCCGAAGAAATCTCCCGTGGGTCGACGGAATCTTCCCCCTGCAACCGCAGGCACCAAAAAGCTGCATCTCCGGTCCCTTGGGTCTCCTCTCAGCACGACGAGCGAGGTCCCTCGAATCCAGCGACACCGTCCAAGTGACTCCCACAGTCCAGTGACTTTTCAGCCCAAGTTTGGTGGAGGTAAGTCTTTGCCTCACCTCGCTGGGCTGCATTGCTGGGAACCGCGACTTTGCAAGCTTCTCCGGCCCCTGTGCACTTCCGGCGGAAATCCTGTGTGCACAGCCAAGCCTGGGTCCACGGCACTCTAACCTGCATTGCACGACTTTCTAAGTTGGTCTCCGGCGACGTGGGACTCCTTTGTGCAACTTCGGCGAGCACCGTTTCACGCATCCTCGTAGTGCCTGTTTCTGGCACTTCTCCGGGTGCTACCTGCTTCAGTGAGGGCTCTTTGTCTTGCTCGACGTCCCCTCTCTCTGCAGGTCCAATTTGCGACCTCCTGGTCCCTCCTGGGCCCCAGCAGCGTCCAAAAACGCCAAACGCCCGATTTGCGTGTAGCAAGGCTTGTTGGCGTCCATCCGGCGGGAAAACACTTCTGCACGACTCTCCAAGGCGTGGGGGATCCATCCTCCAAAGGGGAAGTCTCTAGCCCTTGTCGTTCCTGCAGTATTCACAGTTCTTCAGCCTAGTAAGAGCTTCTTTGCACCAACCGCTGGCATTTCTTGGGCATCTGCCCATCTCCGAGCTGCTTGTGACTTTTGGACTTGGTCCCCTTGTTCCACAGGTACCTTCAGACAGGAATCCATCGTTGTTGCATTGCTGATTTGTGTTTTCCTTGCATTCTCCCTCTAACACGACTATTTTGTCCTTAGGGGAACTTTGGTGCACTTTGCACTCACTTTTCAGGGTCTTGGGGGGGGTTATTTTGCTAACTCTCACTATTTTCTAATAGTCCCAGCGACCCTCTACAAGGTCACATAGGTTTGGGGTCCATTCGTGGTTCGCATTCCACTTCTGGAGTATATGGTTTGTGTTGCCCCTATCCCTATGTTTCCCCATTGCATCCTATTGTAACTATACATTGTTTGCACTGTTTTCTAAGACTATACTGCATATTTTTGCTATTGTGTATATATATCTTGTGTATATTTCCTATCCTCTCACTGAGGGTACACTCTAAGATACTTTGGCATATTGTCATAAAAATAAAGTACCTTTATTTTTAGTATAACTGTGTATTGTGTTTTCTTATGATATTGTGCATATGACACTAAGTGGTACTGTAGTAGCTTCACACGTCTCCTAGTTCAGCCTGAGCTGCTTTGCTAAGCTACCATTATCTATCAGCCTAAGCTGCTAGACACCCTATACACTAATAAGGGATAACTGGGCCTGGTGCAAGGTGCAAGTACCCCTTGGTACTCACTACAAGCCAGTCCAGCCTCCTACAATAGCACAGGGATCAAACATTTTAAAGTTACTTCATGTCTATTATAGTCACAAGTAGGTAACTCTAGAACAACATAGAGATATGTTCAACCTTAAAAAATATTTAACATGTTTCAGCCTATTCCTTGGGTGTATAAAATCTGTAAGTCTTTCGTCAAGACCTAACCCCTAAAAGACACTGGCCTCTCTGGACTGGCCAACTTGATAGAGTGTCTGAAGATCAGTGTAATTTAAGGAGATGCTTGACATAAACAAAACACAGAAAAATATGGACAAGTCTGGATTGCCTGCTTCTAGTACACACTGAAGGCACTATTTTCCCCTTTCAGTGAAGAAGCCAACAAGTTGTTGTTTTTTTCTGCCAGGGGTTAGGGGGCTGAAAAGCCCCGGACTTCACTAAATTCTTTTGAGAGCTTACTTGCTTAGAACCTTTATTGGTTAACCCATTTAGCTAAAGTATCTTTCCCCCTATGATTTGATTGCAGAGTAAAACAAGATTAGAGTCTTAGGATGAGAGGTAGTTAACACTTGCTGCCAGAGAGCCAGCAATACTGTGAAGTTTAAAATCAAGAGCAAAATGCTGGCATAGATTACGGGGTTGCCTCCATAAAAGTTTTAGGAACCCCAAAAGAGTAAATGGTAGAAGTAAGAGGGTGGTGTTGATGGGAAAAGGAATAGCCTAAGGACAGGTTTGCAGAGGACGGAACACCAGAAAGGAAAATAATTTGAGGACTGACTAGTCCAGTATACAGAGTCCTTAGAAAAGGACATATAAAAATGCAATGACTATAGCCAGAGATTTCCAGAGAAGAGAACAGGGCAAAAGGTGGACTGATCAGCTGTTGCAAATGCTGCAGGAAATTCTAAAAAGGAGAAAAGTGAAGAGAGTATGGAGTGATTAATGGAAGTTACAGTTTTAGTAGAGAGACCGGACTGAAAGATGGGCAGGAGTGGAGAAAACTGAACGTTGCAGCCACGGTAAAATTGACCACTCGTTGGTACAGAGACGTAAGGCAGAAGAGCAATAAAGTGAAACTAAGGAGAAAAAAATTGAGCAGCGGTGGTTTCAGATTATGGAGAACAGTAGCAGGTCTAAAGGAGTTACTAACGAGTATAGATGGAAGTGGAGGGCTGAATGCAGAAACGTGGTGTAATGCAAATAAATTATAGATATGAGCGATGACTACATTAGATAGTGGCAGCAGTGCGGTTCCCCTTTTTCTTCTCACCTTATTACCCACTAGGAGTCAATCAACCTTCCTCTCGGATTGTTGCAAACATTTTAGCCTCTCATTAAAGAATTAAAGTAAGGTGAATTATGTGGCCCATTTTTAGTATGTGATCCTGAAGGATCCTTGATTGATAAAGGGAATAACGCCCACCCAGTTTATACAAGATTTAAAGAGAAAAATCAGGAATGTGGAGCTTGGTAAAGTGAGGAAGCTGGGATTAGAACCCAGGTCTCAGTTCAGTAGGCCAAAACAGTCAATGAATCACATACCTAATGTTGCCACCTCACCTCCTTCTTTCATTTGGCTTCGCCTTGGTTCAATATGAACCTTCTCTTATTTCTATGGTCTTTATTCCACATTGCCCCTGCTTTTTGTTACCCACCTTCTACTCATTCTCCAGCTCCTCTGTCCTTTCACCATCCTTTCCCTATACTCTTTCATTTCCTTCTCACTCTCTTTTTTCCAATCTTCTCTGCTTCCACATAATCTTTCGCCTTCTCCATTCCCACCCACTTACCAGCCACCCCTCTCCCAGCCATGTACTTCCTTTTATCCCCTCCATTTGCCTCTCATCCACTGTGAGGGCCAAATCTGACTCCTTGCCGGACCATTGGTTCTTGACTGTTGCATCTTTTTATTGTTTCTCAATGCTGCAGTCTCTTTGGGTTTTCAGGGATTTATTTGACTAGTGCTTTGCAAACTGAGTTGGCTGTAGGTCATTCCAATTGTCGGTAGACCCATAGTAATAGGATCACATAATTTGATTGAGTGTAGAAAGTTGAGACCAGGATCTGGATATTTTATATATTAAATTAACCTCCCTGTCTCACCCCCTCTTTGTCTTTTTCTATCTCATGCGCTTTCTCTGCATCTTCTTTCTTCTTTTGTTTTCTAGTTGCCTTCTTTCCCTGTGCCTCGGTCTGTCATATAATACTCTCTGTTGCTATATTCATCTTTCCATTTATCTTTCCCCTCTTTTCACTCCTTTTCTCATCTTTTTTGTGCATCTCCTCTTCTTTCACTTTTTTGTGAAATGCACAGTGGAGATAACGTCTTCAGTGGTACAAATTGACGGGATATATAAACACCACATACTTTTTGTGTTTTGCTTGCATTCTAAGATTGCCTAATAAGTGATATACATATCTACTTTTCGGGAAAGTGATCACTGGAAACATCACTTTACCACAGCTATCATAATTTATTACCGACTACCTTTGGGTAGAAATTAACCCAAATAAATTGAGCGAAGGAAATGAAGATAATCTTGATTAAATATTAATTAGTCCTCATACTCATTCGTGCCTTTTTTGTGATAATGTTTCAGGAAAGAGTTTTTCTCGAGCACAAAAGCTGGCAGATTTGGACAGTGAGCTGGGAGCAATGCTCTTCAGCAGAACAAAGGAGGTTAGTGCAGCTTTGCAGCTCTCAAACCGAGAAGCAGACACCGTACGCAGGCGTAAACTGGAGAGAATGATGTCTGTGCGACAGCAGGAGTCCCAAGAAAATGTGAACTTGAGAAAATCTCTCATTATGGTAAGCGTTCTTATGCCCAGACTTCAACACCTTTGCTACTAACAGTGAAAATGACTTCTCAAAATATTTTTAATAGTGGGTTGAACAATGATTTGTGGAGAAGTTGAAGAGGGCATTGTGTTTCCAGGTTTTGAGGTCTCTGGTAAACAGACCAATTATGCACAAGTTTAAATAAGCAGGGTACTCCTTACAATTACAAGGTGTGGCTCCGCGTACCATTGTCATGTAACATCACCGAAGATGGTTCATTGTGTTACCTAACAGGTGTGAAAGTGCATAACTGAAATTCAGAGTGATTGTGCACTTCTGCATCATGCTCATTTCAAGCTTACAGCTTAAAGCATTTGTAGTGAACAGATTCTGCTTCAGTGAAAAATATGTCATCCTTTTTAGAGCAAATGCAGAATAATTGCTTTAACCAAGTAGGATCACAGGAGCTCTTGAGCCAAAATGATAATAACAAATTATCATTGTCTGTACTGTACATCACAGCTAGTTATTTCTCTATAAAGACTAGGGGCAGAGAGCGTGTATAGGGCACTCAGTGTATACATTTAATGTTAGAGTTATTGACACATGTCTGTTGGTCCTTTCTGCTAATAATTTGGTTGAAAGCCACCTTCGTAAATTGTCCTACTAGAAATCTCTTGAATGCCATTCATAGTGTTGTTAAATATTATGTGTGCAGAGTTGTACAGCAAATATCCGATTTCATATGTGTGATAGACATCCATAGTTGATACTGAAAATATATTATTATATGATGTAATATTGGCTCATATTCTCAGATCGCTTGGAATTGATTCACTGGTTGGATCTACTTGCAGGAAATTAGTGTGATTCCTTCTGAAGTAGTTGCATTATTATTGTCCATAAAATATGTATCAGGCTTGTTCAGAACTCAAGAGACAGTACTACAGCAATGTCATTACCATATTAAGCCAAATAGACTAGTCGGAAAGATGTACAGAGCTGATAGACATGAAGGCAGTGAAATAACATAATGTAAAGAGGCAAAATAAAGGCACTCGTCATTCAACAGACGACAAAAAGGCCAATAAAATATCCTAAGCAATGTTACAAGAAAATGGGTAGATAATGAAAGAAAAAAACAGATATGGGATTTGGGCAAGTGTGTTAGATTTCTTCGGTAGTATACCTTGCAAAATCAGATAGGGAATGTATTCTGATTTTAGATGGCGGACCTAAAAACACAGTACTTTTGGCATTACAGAAAAACTTTAAGGACAAACAATTTGGTTTAGTGATGATCACCTTGAGGTTTATTTATTTAGTTTTGAAAATCTGAAAGGTGTCACCCACCTCAGTGGTGGGTGTTGTATATATTTATACGGAAATTGTTGTAATGCCTTATTTGAGATGAAATAACATGACCAGATTAAACGTAAATAAAAATATAAAAAATAATGTTACTGTGAGTAAACATTTATCATAACGGAACAAGCCATAGGAAACAATTCATTAGGTTTCATGGAGAACCAACAATAGAGGAAGGCCCAACTACGTATCTGGGGTTTCAGTGTTGTGAGGTCTTTAGTTCAGGTCCTTCAGCAGCCAGTTGTTAGCAGCCTACTCACATTCACTGCTTGATTTTCAGAGTCAATGGTTTATTTGCAATTCTAATTGGATAACAGATTACCTCTTTGTACACTTACCTCACCAGGGAGAGAGAGCGTGGGCTAGAAGTCAAGGCTTGTTGCAGGAAATAATAGTAGAATTGAAACTCAGGCAAAGTAAGACACAGTAATAGCACTTGAATAAATGACCAGTAAGAACTGTGGACCAGATGTACGAAGCTTAGTGTTTGCGATTACCAAATTGCAAATGTTTGCAATTCGCTCTTTGGTAATTGCAAACACGAATATACAAAAGTGTTTTAGACTTTCGGAGATTCCCAGTGGGTCGCAAATAAACCTACCGCATGAATGCTAATGAGGTAGGTCAAATTTTGCGACCCATTGAGAATCACAAATATCACAGGGATGATGGCCTGCTCTGGTAGCAGACCACCATGTGTCTGATTGTTTTTAAAAAGCAATCTTTTTTTTAACGCAGCCTGTTGTCCTCAAAGAAAAACAGGAAGTGTTTAAATATAAAAAAAAAATACGAAGTCTTCCGTTTCATTTTTAAGAGTAGGCAGTGGTCCGTGGGACCACTGTCAGTTCTTAAATTTTTTTTTTTTCCATTTTCAAACGAACGGGAAGAGGTCCCACGGGAAACCTTCCCTTTTGCGAATGGCTTACTACCTACAACGAGTTGGTGGTAAAATGGGAATGTTTTGCAACCGCATTTCGGTTGTAAAACCTTTTTATATACCAATACAAATCGGTATTAGGAAAGGAAGCCCTAAACATGCCCCCTCCAAATACCAGTTCGCAATCCCGAATTGCGATTCAGTAACAGGTTAGCGAATTGCAGTTTAGGCTTTGTACATTTGAAAAGGCTGCGTTTGCAAGCAGCCCGATTCTGTAATCGGGCCATTTGCAAACGCAAAAAAGCATCACACATCTGCATTCAATAGGGTCCTCCTTGCCAGGCCCTACGGTGCTCATGCATCAAGGCCCCACAGGCCAGCAAGCAGGCAAGTACTTCTCCTCAAATGTGTCAGGTCCTCCAGCTGTGGCCCCCTGAAAGAAGCCCCGGGCCGACTCCCGTTTACACTCAATGAAGTGGGACCTTCTCCATGTCCCAGGCCTCGTTTACGCCCTCTGAGTCCCAGTGCAGCGTGTCCCTACATATGGGTCTACTGCCTTCTCCTCTGCCGCGCTCCCACCAGGTGCAAAGCGCCAGCAGGAATCAGTGGCAAGGGAGATGCTGCAGCTCCTGGTCCACAGCTGTCCGCTCCTGGAAAGCTGCATGGCATCTGTAACCTTCCCCTATCCCGTTGCAGCGATCAATGCATGCTCGGCAACCCCCTCCTCCAGCACTGGGCATCATAATCATCCCAGTCCGTCTGGTGCTGCAGGAGGAACAGATAGTCACAGATTGCATTGGAGAATGCTGATATATATTTGCTTAACTCCAGTGCTATGTTCCATAGAAGTCAGAACAAAATGGGCAAACACTTAGCTAATTACCTTAAAATTAAAAAAGATAATTTTAAGGTTAAATCTTCTCAAAGACATTAATATACCCATCTTAGGTTTTGGGTTTCTGGTTGGCAGAGGTAGCACCCTGTCCAAGCAGGAACCACAATCCTAGTCAGAGTAAGTCAGATTTGCACTAAAGGTTAACCTGTGCTCACCCTTTGGTAGCTTGGCACAGAGAAGTCAGGCTTAACGTAAGAGGCAATATGTAAAGAATTTGTGCAGAACTTCAAACAGTAAAACAGTGGAAACACCACACAAAAAGACAGCACACCTGGTTAGAACAATAGAACTTGATTTTATGAATAAAGCAAGACCAAAATGACAAACATGCAATAAGTAGAAGTCGAGATATGAATTTTTACACACTAAAATTCAATATAGTGCTTAAAAGCATAAAACACCAACCGTGAATATCTGGCGGGGTGAATCCAAAAGTTCAGGCTGACCGCGAGTTGGATACAATTTGCCGGGAGAAAGAACAGTGTAGCTGGTGGTGGCTCGCTGGCGCATCCCATAGGCTGGGCATTGCGAACAAGCACACTGGAGCATTGCAGTCATGAACGGCGATGCTTACTGTGCGAAGAATCGAACTTGTGGTGGCTTGCTCTGATTCTTTGTGTAGGCGGCGCGGTTCAGGGGTAAGCAGTCCCATTCGGGGCCACGAAGAGCCCAAATCCGGATTCCAGGAGCCACAAAACCATTTTGAAGGGCCCGGGACTGGAGGGGCACCTCTTGGAGGTCAGGAGCTGGTTGAAGAAGGGCCCAGGAGCTGTAGCAATAGTGTTGGAAGTCTTTTGTCTCCCTGAGACTTAAGAACACAGGAGGCAAGCCAGAAAGCCCTTGGAGTCACTTTGGTTCAAGGATGGAGAGATGCAGGTCCAGCCCTTCTCACTGCCAGGCAGATCAGCAGGTCAGCTCAGCAAAGCAGGAGTCCAGCAGAGTAGCAGCTCAGCAGAGTATCAGTTCTTGTAGCACCACAGCAGCCCTTCTTGGCAGAGTATCCACAGGTCCAGGTGTGTACTGAGACGGTGGTGTCAGAGGTCCAGTACCTACCCAGTTGGGCCTTTGAAGTGGGGGGGACTTCAGAGAGGAGTCTTGGAAGTGCGCAGAGGCCCTCCCTTCCTTTCCTGGCTCCAGACTCAGTGCAGGGGGGGTATGCAGCTCTATGAGTGTGACCAGACACTGCCCTTTCTGATCTACGTGTCAGCCCCTTCTACCTATACTGCCCAGGATGGCCCATCATGATGTTGATGTCTTATCAGTCACACCTAAGCTCCCTTTGTGAGTGGCTGTCTAGAGTGAATGCACAAGCCCAACTGTCACCCCACCCCAGGCGTGTATTGGAGACCCAGTTGGGCCTTTGAAATGGGGGGACTTGTAGGAAAGTACCATCTTGCCTGGCATGTTACCCCCATATTTCACTGTATATATGTTGTTTTAGTTGTATGTGTCACTGGGACCCTGCCAGCCAGGGCCCCAGTGCTCATAAGTGTGCCCTGTATGTGTTACCTGTGTTATGACTAACTGTCTCACTGAGGCTCTGCTAATCAGAACCTCAGTGGTTATGCTCTCTCACTTCTTTCCAAATTGTCACTAACAGGCTAGTGACCAATTTTACCAATTTACATTGGCATACTGGAACACCCTTATAATTCCCTAGTATATGGTACTGAGGTACCCAGGGTATTGGGGTTCCAGGAGATCCCTATGGGCTGCAGCATTTCTTTTGCCACCCATAGGGAGCTCTGACAATTCTTACACTGGCCTGCCACTGCAGCCTGAGTGAAATAACGTCCACGTTATTTCACAGCCATTTTACACTGCACTTAAGTAACTTATAAGTCACCTATACGTCAAAACTTTACCTGGTAAAGGTTGGGTGCTAAATTACTTAGTGTGTGGGCACCCTGGCACTAGCCAAGGTGCCCCCACATTGTTCAGGGCCGATTCCCCAGACTTTGTGAGTGCGGGGACACCATTACACGCATGCACTATACATAGGTCACTACCTATGTATAGCTTCACAATGGTAACTCCGAATATGGTCATGTAACATGTCTAAGATCATGGAACTGCCCCACCAATGCCATCCTGGTATTGGGGAGACAATCCCATGATTCCCCGGGTCTCTAGCACAGACCCGGGTACTGCCAAACTGCCTTTCCCAGGGTTTCACTGCAGCTGCTGCTGCTGCCAACCCCTCAGACAGGTTTCTGCCCTCCTGGGGTCCAGCCAGGCTTGGCCCAGGAAGGCAGAACAAAGGACTTCCTCAGAAAGAGGGTGTTACACCCTCTCCCTTTGGAATAAGGTGTCAGGGCTGGGGAGGAGTAGCCTCCCCCAGCCTCTGGAAATGCTTTGATGGGCACAGATGGTGCCCATCTCTGCATAAGCCAGTCTACACCGGTTCAGGGATCCCTCAGCCCTGCTCTGGCATGAAACTCGACAAAGGAAAGGGGAGTGACCACTCCCCTGACCTGCACCTCCCCTGGGAGGTTCCCAGAGCTCCTCCAGTGTGCTCCAGACCTCTGCCATCTTGGAAACAGAGGTGCTGCTGGCACACTGGACTGCTCTGAGTGGCCAGGGCCAGCAGGTGACGTCAGAGACTCCTTCTGATAGGCTCCTTCAGGTGTTGCTAGCCTATCCTCTCTCCTAGGTAGCCAAACCTCCTTTTCTGGCTATTTAGGGTCTCTGCTTTGGGGAATTCCTTAGATAACGAATGCAAGAGCTCATCAGAGTTCCTCTGCATCTCTCTCTTCACCTTCTGCCAAGGAATCGACTGCTGACCGCGCTGGAAGCCTGCAAAACTGCAACAAAGTAGCAAAGACGACTACTGCGACCTTGTAACGCTGATCCTGCCGCCTTCTCGACTGTTTTCCTGGTGGTGCATGCTGTGGGGGTAGTCTGCCTCCTCTCTGCACTAGAAGCTCCGAAGAAATCTCCCATGGGTCGACGGAATCTTCCCCCTGCAACCGCAGGCACCAAAGAACTGCATCACCGGTCCTCTGGCTCTCCTCTCAGCACGACGAGCGAGGTCCCTTGAACTCAGCAACTCTGTCCAAGTGACTCCCACAGTCCAGTGACTCTTCCGTCCAAGTTTGGTGGAGGTAAGTCCTTGCCTCCCCACGCCAGACTGCATTGCTGGGAACCGCGTGTTTTGCAGCTACTCCGGCTCCTGTGCACTCACCGAGGATTTCCTTCGTGCACAGCCAAGCCTGGATCCCGGGCACTCTAACCTGCATTGCACGACCTCCTGAGTTGTCCTCCGGCGGCGTGGGACTCTCTTGTGCAACTTCGGGTGAGCACCGATTCACTCCACTTCGTAGTGCCTGTTCTGGCACTTCTGCGGGTGCTGCTTGCTTCTGAGTGGGCTCCTTCTCTTGCTGGACGCCCCCTCTGTCCCCTCACGCAATTGGTGACATCCTGGTCCCTCCTGGGCCACAGCAGCATCCAAAAACCCTAACCGCGACCCTTGCAGCTAGCAAGGCTTGTTTGCGGTCTTTCCGCAGGAAAACACTTCTGCACGACTCTTCACGACGTGGGACATCCATCCTCCAAAGGGGAAGTTTCTAGCCCTTGTCGTTCGTGCAGAATCCTCAGCTTCTACCATCCGGTGGCAGCTTCTTTGCATCCACAGCTGGCATTTCCTGGGCATCTGCCCACTCCCGACTTGATCGTGACTTTTGGACTTGGTCCCCTTGTTCCACAGGTACCCCCGTCTGGAAATCCATCGTTGTTGCATTGCTGGTGTTGGTCTTTCCTGCAGAATTCCCCTATCACGACTCCTGTGCTCTTTGGGGAAATTAGGTGCACTTTGCACCCACTTTTCAGGGTCTTGGGGTGGGCTATTTTTCTAACCCTCACTGTTTTCTTACAGTCCCAGCGACCCTCTACAAGGTCACATAGGTTTGGGGTCCATTCGTGGTTCGCATTCCACTTCTAGAGTATATGGTTTGTGTTGCCCCTATCCCTATGTGCCCCCATTGCATTCTATTGTGACTATACATTGTTTGCACTGTTTTCTATTGCTATTACTGCATATTTTGGTATTGTGTACATATATCTTGTGTATATTTGCTATCCTCATACTGAGATACTTTTGGCATATTGTCATAAAAATAAAGTACCTTTATTTTTAGTATATCTGTGTATTGTGTTTTCTTATGATATTGTGCATATGACACTAGTGGTACTGTAGGAGCTTCACTCGTCTCCTAGTTCAGCCTAAGCTGCTCTGCTAAGCTACCTTTTCTATCAGCCTAAGCTGCTAGACACCCCTCTACACTAATAAGGGATACCTGGGCCTGGTGCAAGGTGTAAGTACCCCTTGGTACTCACTACAAGCCAGTCCAGCCTCCTACATTGGTTGTGCAGCGGTGGGATAAGTACTTTGCAACTACTTACCGCTTTTGTCATTGTACTTTTCATAAGAGAAAAATATACAAAACAAGTTCAGTGTATGTACACCTAACCAAAAAGTTTTGCTTTTTCTTCTCTCACTTCTTTACTAAGTGCTGAAAAGTACCTCTAAACTTTCAAAAAGTTCTTTAAAAGTTTTTTCTGTCTTTTAAAAAGTTCTGAAAACTTTTTCTTTCTTTTTCTGTCCCTTAAACACTTCCTCAAATGTCTGGCACAGGCCAAACTGTTGATCTGTCCAAGACTGCTTATGACCACCTTAGCTGGAAGGCAGCAAGGAGTCTCTGTGTAGAAAGAGGTTTAGGGGTAGGAAAGAACCCCTCTAGAGAACTATTAGTTAACAGGCTAGTTGAACAAGACAAGACTTTTGTTGGCACTTCTGGTGAGAAATTAGCTGATGGTTCCCACTCTGATTCTGGGGCACCCCTAGCAAAAGATTTGGGAGGGAATCTTTCCAACCTGCCCCTTAGCAGGTCACCTAGCATAGCTGGTACTGATGTGAATTCACATCACAGTAAGAGTGTTGCTTCACATCACAGTAATAGTGTTGTTTCTCATCACAGTAGAAGTGTCACTTCTGTAGGCCAGAATGTTAGTGTGACATCTGTTAGGGCCAGGTCTCCTTCTGTTCATTCTCACCATTCTTCTGTTTCAAGACATGCCCTACCCACCCACCCTGATGACAGAGTGTTAGAAAGGGAGCTCAATAGATTGAGAGTGGAACAATCCAGGCTGAAGCTCAAGAAGCAACAGCTGGATTTAGATTGGCAGTCCTTAGAAATGGAAAGAGAAAGACAGAAATTGGGTTTAGAAACCCATGGTGGCAGCAGTAGTATTCCAAATAGTCATCCTGCAAAAGAGCATGATTCTAGGAATCTGCACAAGATAGTTCCCCCTTACAAGGAGGGGGATGACATTAACAAGTGGTTTGCTGCTCTTGAGAGGGCCTGTGTTGTACAGGAGGTCCCTCAAAGGCAGTGGGCTGCTATCCTATGGCTATCTTTCAGTGGAAAGGGTAGGGATAGGCTCCTTACTGTTAAAGAAAGTGATGCCAATAATTTTAAAGTTCTTAAGAATGCACTCCTAGATGGTTATGGCTTAACCACTGAACAGTACAGGATGAAATTCAGAGAAACCAAAAAGGAGTCTTCACAAGACTGGGTAGACTTTGTTGATCATTCAGTGAAGGCCTTGGAGGGGTGGTTACATGGCAGTAAAGTTGCTGACTATGAAAGCCTGTATAACTTAATCCTGAGAGAGCATATTCTTAATAATTGTGTGTCTGATTTGTTACACCAGTACCTGGTAGACTCTGATCTGACCTCTCCCCAAGAATTGGGAAAGAAGGCAGACAAATGGGTCAGAACAAGGGTGAACAGAAAAGTTCATACAGGGGGTGACAAAGATGACAAGAAGAAGGATGGTAAGTCTTCTGACAAGGGTGGGGACAAATCTAAAAATGAGTCTTCATCAGGCCCACAAAAACACTCTGGTGGGGGTGGTGGGCCCAAATCCTCTTCAAATCAAAACAAAGAAAATAAACCATGGTGCTATTTATGTAAAATAAAAGGCCTTTGGACAACAGATCCCAGTTGTCCAAAGAAAAGCACCAAGCCTCCTACCACTACAACCCCTGCTGCTACACCTAGTGCCCCTAGTAATAGCAGTGGTGGTGGGAGCAAACCTACTAATAGCCAATCCAAGGGAGTAGCTGGGCTCACTTTTGGTAATTTAGTTGGGGTTGGTCTTGTTAGGGAGACCACAGAGGCTGTGTTAGTCTCTGAGGGGGCTATTGATTTAGCCACCTTGGTTGCTTGTCCCCTTAACATGGATAAGTACAAGCAACTACCCCTAATAAATGGTGTTGAGGTTCAGGCCTACAGGGACACAGGTGCCAGTGTTACCATGGTAATAGAGAAACTGGTCCACCCTGAAAAACACCTACTTGGTCACCAGTACCAAGTAACCGATGCTCATAACAACACACTTAGCCACCCCATGGCTGTTGTAAATCTCAACTGGGGGTGGGGGGTTACTGGTCCAAAGAAAGTTGTGGTTGCCTCAGATTGACCTGTAGACTGTCTACTAGGAAATGATTTAGAGACATCAGCTTGGTCAGATGTGGACTTGGAGCCTCATGCAGCAATGCTGGGCATTCCAGGGCATATTTTTGCTTTAACCAGGGCTCAGGCCAAAAAGCAAAAAGGACAGGGTCACTTGGATCCTGGAAGAATGGACCAAGTGCTCCCTAAAGCTAGGGTTAGTAAAGGTAAATCACTACCTACTATCCCTACCTCTACAGTGGATTCAACTTCTGAGGAAGAAGAATTTCCACCCTGTGCAGATCCTACACCAGAGGAGCTGGAAGCAGACACTGCTGAGCTTTTGGGTGAAGGGGGGCCTGCCAGGGAGGAGCTGAGTGTGGCACAGCATACCTGTCCCACACTAGAGGGTCTAAGGCAGCAAGCTGTCAAACAAGCAAATGGGGATGTCAGTGACTCTCACAGAGTTTACTGGGAGGACAACCTCTTGTACACTGAAGCAAGGGATCCAAAACCTGGAGCTGCCAGGAGATTGGTGATTCCTCAGGAGTACAGAAAGTTCCTCCTAACTCTAGCCCACGACATTCCCTTAGTTGGACATTTGGGGCAAATGAAAACTTGGGACAGGCTTGTCCCCTTGTTTCATTGGCCTAGAATGTCAGAGGACACAAAGGAATTTTGTAAGTCCTGTGAAACCTGTCAAGCCAGTGGCAAGACAGGTGGCACTCCAAAGGCACCCCTTATCCCACTGCCTGTGGTTGGGGTTCCCTTTGAAAGGGTAGGGGTTGACATAGTTGGCCCCCTTGACCCTCCAACTGTTTCAGGCAATAGGTTTATCTTGGTGGTAGTGGACCATGCCACCAGATATCCTGAAGCAATTCCTCTAAGGACCACTACAGCTCCTGCAGTGGCAAAGGCCCTCCTGGGAATCTTTTCCAGGGTGGGCTTCCCAAAAGAGGTGGTATCAGACAGGAGAAGCAATTTCATGTCTGCTTACTTAAAGGCCATGTGGAAGGAATGTGGTGTGACATACAAGTTCACCACACCCTATCATCCACAAACAAATGGACGGGTGGAGGGATTTAACAAAACTCTCAAAGGCATGATTATGGGACTCCCTGAAAAACTCCGCAGGAGATGGGATATCCTGTTACCTTGCCTCCTTTTTGCTTACAGAGAGGTACCCCAAAAAGGAGTGGGCTTCAGCCCCTTTGAACTCCTATTTGGACACCCTGTGAGAGGTCCTCTAACACTTGTTAAGGAGGGTTGGGAACAACCTTTAAAAGCTCCAAAGCAAGACATAGTGGACTATGTACTTGGCCTCAGATCTAGGATGGCTGAGTACATGAAAAAGGCCAGTAAAAACCTTCAGGCCAGCCAAGAGCTCCAAAAGCAATGGCATGACCAGAAGGCTGTTTTGGTTCAGTACCAACCAGGGCAGAAAGTGTGGGTCTTGGAGCCTGTGGCACCAAGAGCACTCCAAGACAAATGGAGTGGACCCCACATAATTGTTGAAAAGAAGGGTGAAGTCACCTACTTAGTTGACTTAGGCACTGCCAGGAGTCCCCTTAGGGTGCTCGATGTCAATCGCCTGAAACCCTACTATGACAGGGCTGATCTCACCCTGCTCATGGCAACAGATGAGGGACAGGAAGAAGAGAGTGACCCTCTCCCTGATCTCTTCTCTTCCACAGAACAAGATGCTCTAGTGGAAGGTGTAGTTCTGGCAGATTGTCTTACTGCTGAGCAGAAAGACCACTGCATAAATCTCCTGGGTCAGTTTTCTGAACTCTTCTCTACTGTGCCAGGCACCACTTCTTGGTATGAGCACACTATAGATACTGGAGACAGCTTGCCTGTCAAAAGTAAGATCTATAGGCAGCCTGACCATGTCAGAGACTGCATAAAGCAAGAAGTGCAGAAAATGCTTGAACTGGGAGTGGTTGAACACTCTGAAAGTCCATGGGCCTCTCCTGTGGTACTTGTACCAAAACCTCATTCCAAGGATGGAAAGAAGGAAATGTGGTTTTGTGTAGACTATAGAGGTCTCAACCAGGTAACCAAAACTGATGCTCACCCTATACCCAGGGCAGATGAGCTAATGGATACACTGGCATCTGCCAAGTATCTAAGCACTTTTGATTTGACTGCAGGCTATTGGCAGATCAAGTTATCAGAAGATGCAAAAACAAAAACTGCATTTTCAAACATTGGAGGCCATTACCAATTCACAGTAATGCCTTTTGGATTTAAAAATGCACCTGCCACTTTTCAAAGGTTGGTGAATACAGTCCTGCAAGGGCTGGAAGCTTTTAGTGCAGCATATCTAGACGATATAGCTGTCTTTAGCTCCAGCTGGGATGATCACCTGGTCCACCTATGGATAGTTTTGGAAGCCCTGCAGAAAGCAGGCCTCACTATCAAGGCTTCAAAGTGCCAGATAGGGCAGGGGAAAGTGGTTTATCTGGGACACCTGGTAGGTGGAGAACAGATTGCACCACTTCAGGGGAAAATCCAAACTATTATAGATTGGGTTCCCCCTACAACTCAGACCCAGGTGAGAGCCTTCTTAGGCCTCACTGGGTATTACAGGAGGTTCATAAAGAACTATGGCTCCATTGCAGCCCCTCTTAATGACCTCACATCTAAGAAAATGTCTAAAAAGGTATTATTGACAGCTAGCTGTCAGAAAGCTTTTGAGGAGCTGAAGCAGGCCATGTGCTCTGCACCTGTCCTGAAAAGCCCCTGTTACTCCAAAAAAATCATTGTCCAAACTGATGCATCTGAATTAGGGATAGGGGCAGTCTTATCACTACTTAATTCTGAGGGCCAGGATCAACCTGTTGCTTTTATCAGCAGGAGGTTGACCCCTAGAGAAATGTGTTGGTCTGCCATAGAGAGGGAGGCCTTTGCTGTGGTCTGGGCACTGAAGAAGTTGAGGCCATACCTGTTTGGCACTCACTTCATTGTTCAGACAGACCACAAACCTCTACTTTGGCTAAAACAAATGAAAGGTGAAAACCCTAAATTATTGAGGTGGTCCATATCCCTACAGGGAATGGATTATACAGTGGAACATAGACCTGGGAGTACCCACTCCAATGCAGATGGACTCTCCAGATATTTCCACTTAGACAATGAAGACTCATCAGGTCATGGCTAGTCTTATTGTCCTTCATTTGGGGGGGGGGGGGTTGTGTAGGAAAGTACCATCTTGCCTGGCATGTTACCCCCATATTTCACTGTATATATGTTGTTTTAGTTGTATGTGTCACTGGGACCCTGCCAGCCAGGGCCCCAGTGCTCATAAGTGTGCCCTGTATGTGTTACCTGTGTTATGACTAACTGTCTCACTGAGGCTCTGCTAATCAGAACCTCAGTGGTTATGCTCTCTCACTTCTTTCCAAATTGTCACTAACAGGCTAGTGACCAATTTTACCAATTTACATTGGCATACTGGAACACCCTTATAATTCCCTAGTATATAGTACTGAGGTACCCAGGGTATTGGGGTTCCAGGAGATCCCTATGGGCTGCAGCATTTCTTTTGCCACCCATAGGGAGCTCTGACAATTCTTACACAGGCCTGCCACTGCAGACTGAGTGAAATAACGTCCACGTTATTTCACAGCCATTTTACACTACACTTAAGTAACTTATAAGACACCTATATGTCTAACCTTTACCTGGTAAAGGTTGGGTGCGAAGTTACTTAGTGTGTGGGCACCCTGGCACTAGCCAAGGTGCCCCCACATTGTTCAGGGCCAATTCCCCGGACTTTGTGTGTGCTGGGACACCATTACATGCGTGCACTATACATAGGTCACTACCTATGTATAGCTTCACAATGGTAACTCTGAATATGGCCATGTAACATGTCTAAGATCATGGAATTGACCCACCAATGCCATCCTGGTATTGGGGAGACAATCCCATGATTCCCCGGGACTCTAGCACAGACCCGGGTACTGCCAAACTGCCTTTCCCGGGGTTTCACTGCAGCTGCTGCTGCTGCCAACCCCTCAGACAGGTTTCTGCCCTCCTGGGGTCCAGCCAGGCTTGGCCCAGGAAGGCAGAACAAAGGACTTCCTCAGAGAGAGGGTGTTACACCCTCTCCCTTTGGAATAAGGTGTCAGGGCTGGGGAGGAGTAGCCTCCCCCAACCTCTGGAAATGCTTTGATGGGCACAGATGGTGCCCATCTCTGCATAAGCCAGTCTACACCGGTTCAGGGATCCCTCAGCCCTGCTCTGGCACGAAACTGGACAAAGGAAAGGGGAGTGACCACTCCCCTGACCTGCACCTCCCCTGGGAGGTGCCCAGAGCTCCTCCAGTGTGCTCCAGACCTCTGCCATCTTGGAAACAGAGGTGCTGCTGGCACACTGGACTGCTCTGAGTTGCCAGGGCCAGCAGGTGACGTCAGAGACTCCTTCTGATAGGCTCCTTCAGGTGTTGCTAGCCTATCCTCTCTCCTAGGTAGCCAAACCTCCTTTTCTGGCTATTTAGGGTCTCTGCTTTGGGGAATTCCTTAGATAACGAATGCAAGAGCTCATCAGAGTTCCTCTGCATCTCTCTCTTCACCTTCTGCCAAGGAATCGACTGCTGACCGCGCTGGAAGCCTGCAAAACTGCAACAAAGTAGCAAAGACGACTATTGCGACCTTGTAACGCTGATCCTGCCGCCTTCTCGACTGTTTTCCTGGTGGTGCATGCTGTGGGGGTAGTCTGTCTCCTCTCTGCACTAGAAGCTCCGAAGAAATCTCCCATGGGTCGACGGAATCTTCCCCCTGCAACCGCAGGCACCAAAGAACTGCATCACCGGTCCTCTGGGTCTCCTCTCAGCACGACGAGCGAGGTCCCTTGAACTCAGCAACTCTGTCCAAGTGACTCCCACAGTCCAGTGACTCTTCCGTCCAAGTTTGGTGGAGGTAAGTCCTTGCCTCCCCACGCCAGACTGCATTGCTGGGAACCGCGTGTTTTGCAGCTACTCCGGCTCCTGTGCACTCACCGAGGATTTGCTTCGTGCACAGCCAAGCCTGGGTCCCCGGCACTCTAACCTGCATTGCACGACCTCCTGAGTTGTCCTCCGGCGGCGTGGGACTCTCTTGTGCAACTTTGGGTGAGCACTGATTCACTCCACTTCGTAGTGCCTGTTCCGGCACTTCTACGGGTGCTGCTTGCTTCTGAGTGGGCTCCTTCTCTTGCTGGACGCCCCCTCTGTCCCCTCACGCAATTGGTGACATCCTGGTCCCTCCTGGGCCACAGCAGCATCCAAAAACCCTTACCGCAACCCTTGCAGCTAGCAAGGCTTGTTTGCGGTCTTTCTGTGGGAAAACACTTCTGCGCGACTCTTCACGACGTGGGACATCCATCCTCCAAAGGGGAAGTTTCTAGCCCTTGTCGTTCGTGCAGAATCCTCAGCTTCTACCATCCGGTGGCAGCTTCTTTGCATCCACAGCTGGCATTTCCTGGGCATCTGCCCACTCCCGACTTGATCGTGACTTTTGGACTTGGTCCCCTTGTTCCACAGGTCCCCCCGTCTGGAAATCCATCGTTGTTGCATTGCTGGTGTTGGTCTTTCCTGCAGAATTCCCCTATCACGACTCCTGTGCTCTTTGGGGAACTTAGGTGCACTTTGCACCCACTTTTCAGGGTCTTGGGGTGGGCTATTTTTCTAACCCTCACTGTTTTCTTACAGTCCCAGCGACCCTCTACAAGGTCACATAGGTTTGGGGTCCATTCGTGGTTCGCATTCCACTTCTAGAGTATATGGTTTGTGTTGCCCCTATCCCTATGTGCCCCCATTGCATTCTATTGTGACTATACATTGTTTGCACTGTTTTCTATTGCTATTACTGCATATTTTGGTATTGTGTACATATATCTTGTGTATATTTGCTATCCTCATACTGAGGGTACTCCCTGAGATACTTTTGGCATATTGTCATAAAAATAAAGTACCTTTATTTTTAGTATATCTGTGTATTGTGTTTTCTTATGATATTGTGCATATGACACTAGTGGTACTGTAGGAGCTTCACTCGTCTCCTAGTTCAGCCTAAGCTGCTCTGCTAAGCTACCTTTTCTATCAGCCTAAGCTGCTAGACACCCCTCTACACTAATAAGGGATACCTGGGCCTGGTGCAAGGTGTAAGTACCCCTTGGTACTCACTACAAGCCAGTCCAGCCTCCTACAGGACTTCAAAGAGGGGTCTTTGAAGTGCGCCGAGGCCCTCCCTTCCTTTCCTGGCTCAGACTCAGTACAGGGGAGTATGCAGCTCTATGAGTGTGACCAGACACTGCCCTTTCTGGTCTACGTGTCAGCCCCTTCTACCTATCCTGCCCAGGATGGCCCATCAGGATGTTGATGTCTTATCAGTCACACCTAAGCTCCCTTTGTGTGTGGCTGTCTAGAGTGAATGCACAAGCACAACTGTCACCCCACCCCAGCCGTGTATTGCAGACAGTAGGGACCAAATGGCTAAAGTAAGAAAATACCACCTATCTAAAAGTGGCATTTTCAGACTAGCAATTTAAAATCCAACTTCACTATAAATTGTGATTTTAAATTTCGAGTTCAGACACACCAAACCTGACAAGCTAATCTCTTCTAGATTGGGAATTACATTTATAAGATGTAATAAATTAATCCCAATGTTATCCTATGTCCTTCGTTTTAAATACATTGCACCCCCCTCCCCTGTAGGTCTGGCCACGTGGAGGCCTGCATTAGGGGTGATGTATATGTATAAAAAAGGAAGATGTAGGGCTTTGGTCGCTGGCTAGAGGACTGTTATCCCCTGTGAACTGGAACGCCCTATGAGCCCAACACTCTGCATATGCATGAAAGCTTCCCTATTGGTAATCCCTGGACCCCACCCTCACCAGCACGTCCCTTCCCCTATAAATCCAGATAGTGTAGGCAATTACCTGAATACTGGTTTCTTCTCCTCTACTCCTAAGGTACGACTTCCTGAGGGGGCAGGCAGGGGTGACACACCAACAGAAATCTAGAAGAGAACATGAAAAGACTGAGCAAACCTGACAGAGGGATTAAAGTTACTAAGGAATATGCCAGGACGTTGATAGAAAATGAGCACTGCAATAAAGTTTTGTAGTGGACAGTGAGTTGGCTTCTGCCTACCCTTATTTAACGTGTCCTACCCTCCCTGTGGCAACCCTGGCCCGGCGACAATAACTTATCCCTACATTTCTTGAAGTGTTTACTTTTTTCGCAGATATTAACTCAGCAGCAGATTTCCTGGATGCCTTAATTCATCGTATGCCTAAAAAAGGCATATATACTCAATTTTGCCAGAACTGTTGACCTATTTCACTAGTAATACAGATTATAAAATCTTAGCTAAGATCATTCTACTATATCTAGATCCTGTATTGACATGTTTTTTCGGGAGTGTGTGACAGCAATCTGGTTTCTTTAATCTAAAAATTCTAAACACCTAATTGTAGCAATATTTCCTGATGCTGAAAAAGCATTTGATTGCATGAGTTAGAGTTTTTTCTTTTATACTCTGATGTAGTTTGGTCTTAAAAAAAAATCAAATTTAGTTGTCAAGTGCAGTTCTAGGCCTATATTAGTTATTGACTCATAGTGGGAGCAGCCCCTAAATGTTTCATGTTTAATTGCATTGTGTAATAATTTGGGGTTTCAAATTAGGAAGTCTTCTCAAACTTCTAATATAACCCTCATTCTACTTGTTATATATAATAGACTTATGATTACCCTAGCAACTTTAAGCAAAATTGATCCCACCTTTCAGCGTACGTTTTGGTCTTGTGATGCTCTTTTTTTCTGATTTAATCATGTTTTACTTACTTGTCCTTATATTCATGCATTCTGGTTATGAGTTTGACAAAATATATTCTCTATTTTTTGTACTAATGTTCCTTTTAAATATTTATTTTATTTTATTTTTTAGAAATCTTTCTGATGATTGGAAATGTTCCTCTTTAAATGTTAGTATCCAAGGTTTAATGCTTGTAGTTGCCTTTCAGCAAAAAGGCTAGAAAACTCTGAGTATATTTACTTCCCAGCTCTGTGGTATGGTATATGTTACAACCACAGACTTAAGGGACCAATGTGAATCATGTTTCACTCCCCATCAAAAGACATACAATTTAATCTCCTGTAACTGTTTTTCACCATGTCAGCTCATTTTTCCAGTGTCCACCAGCCAGTTTTTTTAAAAAGTTACCAGCCCACATTGAAAATTATGCTTACTTAAGAAATTAAGTTTCTTCTGTACCTATTATAGTAGACTATGTTCTATCAATTTTTATAGCTAACATTACCTAGGATGATCTTTCCTTTTATTTTATACTTTGTATATTTCTATAATCTTTGTAATGTTTCCTCTTTTACTATCCAAATGTATTACATTTTTACTTTTCTGTCTCCTTCTGTCTCCTTTTGTTTTTCTGTCTTCTTTCATTTCCCTGACTTTTCTTTCTTTCTTCCTTACTGGCTGATATGTATTACTATAATTTTACTTTGCCTTGTTATACGCTTACAAGCATATGTGCCTCTTCAAATCTATGTTAATTCTTTACATGTAGGGATATTATCTATGATGTATTTTCAAAACAAAACTGTCTTTGAACTGAAAAAATAAACAGGACATTACCAATGTAAGAAAAGGACTGACAATACTCAGCGATTAAGAATTGACAGACCCCTTAAAGTTCTGCTGTCTTATCATACAAATAAAGAAGGCAGAAATCTCCATCAGTCTAATAAAATGTTCTGCAATTTTAGCACCTGCCTCCTTGTGGAGTGAGAACCAGACTTTACACAATTCCATTTTGCAATAACATGTTTCAGTTCTGTCATGAGTGGACATTTGTTCTGCTTTTGTTTAAATGGGGTAAGTCAGTAACCTGGGTTTCTGCTTTATTATGCCATGTTTTTCAGATAAAGCAAAGCACCCTGCAACTCTAGTGTGTGAGTTAACAGTTAGCCAAACTTGTAGAGATATTTTTAAGGCATGTTCGAATTTGCAGAGTTTGATAGCTTGATTTTGAACTCCTTGAAGCAATCACAAACCAACCAAAACATCATACAATAGTGAAAGCTTAACAGCTTGTTTCAGGGTGGTCTACAACAATAAAAATGCTGATACTAGATATCGTGGATGACTGATGATATGTCGTTTAGACTACCTTCTGAACCCAGAGGCCAAGCCACAGCCTATCGACAAAAATGATTCCCAGGTTTTGAACTGTCTCTAATAGTGGAGAAGGTTAACCCCTGAAAAAGATTTTCTGATTTAGAGTTTAACGGTATCACATTGTTTAATCTGTATTTAGGCAAAACCAGTTGTCATCAAGACTGACAGATAGTTCTTCAACTGAGCTGCCTCACCTATATCTGCATTTAGGTCCCAAATTATCTTGATATCTTCATTGTACATCAATGAGGTCAAGGGGTGGTGCAAGCACTAAAAAGATAGGCCAAAGTTCAGAACCCTGAGCTAGAAGCATGATAGAAATTGTAACCTGACTAAATCAAACCAGCTTGCCAGAAATATGCACATCCACTCAAGTGTTTGTCACCAACTGACTGGTTTAGAGTTTGGTGGACAGGTTACTCCCTCACAATTGTGATGGATATCCCATCTACCATATTACGATCTCCATAGGCTATTATGGGATCGTGATATGGCAGGCGGGATATCCGTCACATTTGTGATGGAATAACCACCTCCGCTTTGAAGAGGATGCATAACTCACTCTGTCTGAGAGCTGTGTGAGCTTTTCCATGTGGAAATTGTTTTGTTGCAATACTTACATTTCTTCCCCGAAGCGTTTAGGCGTCAAGACTTGTATAGAGTGTGTGATGGGCAGATGTCCATTGCCGATCCTTACTTTATCTGTCTCTGGTGCTTTGGGTTGAACCATTAGTAAAGGTTCTGTTAGTCATGCCTTACTATGCACACCAAGGCAATTAAAGAACAGAAGGCTAAACTTTTCATGTCTGAGTCCTCTGATGAGAGGAAATGCAATTTTGCTTAAAGTTCCATTGGAGGTCACCTTCTTTACCCCAAGTAAGCTAAAGAAATAGAAAACATAAAGAGCACAGCAAAGGTAAGTCTTTTTGACACCCTCCAACTCCCACAGGATCACCATCCGTGGAGCTGGAATTGGTAGTGGTGGAGCAGTAGTTACTCTTTGACTTAATAACCCAAGTTGACCTCGTTGCCACCCGTCTCCCCTCCACCGACAGCTCTGGCTTACTAGAACTTTGTGGCACCAGTCACTGACTCATCATAATTTCCTAATGCTATGTTTAACATTTTCCCTCCGATGATGGCCCTTTTTAGTGCATCTTTTGGCCCCATAGAGCCATATTGCATGCCACTTTCTGATGGATACAACTACCTGTGGATTCCTCACCTAATGAATACTCCCATGGCGCCAGCATTCGACGGAAATATTCTTCCTAGCTTCTGCACGTCGACGAGGACGTCACATTAGCCCACGCGACGCCGTCTGACGTCATACAGGCAATAAGAGGTCCTCGCCGACGTCAGTTCCCTTTTTTCCATGCATTCGAAACGGTTATCTTCGAGGGAGCTACTGTTACTTTCATAGTTACAGTGTATTTTCTGCTGCGTGGATTTTCTCTGTGGTAATAATGTCTCAGAGGAAGTCGGGTTTCAAGCCCTGTCGAGAGTGTGGCGGCAAGATGTCCGTTACTGATCCTCACTCCGACTGTCTGTGGTTGAGGTGATGCAGCCTCTTGTGATGTCTCCGGCGTCGAGGCTGGCGTCGGGGTCGCCTTCGATCCAGGCACCCCAGTATCCAGCTTTTCCCGCCCCTGGAGCCGATAATACCGCATTTCTGAATGCAATGTATACCATCTTTCAACAGATGGCTCCAGGAGGTGCTCCGGCTGGTCCTTCAGGGCCCTTGGCCTTTTCATTGGGTGATCCTGCGCCTCTACGGCCGGCACCCTTTATGCCCTTTCTCCCTTTAGGGAATGTGGGCTCGGCGCCGATGTCGGCGCCAGTGGCCGCTCCGGTGGCTCCAGAGGCTTTGGCCCCGGAGGTTTCCATCCCGTCGACGTCAGGATTTCGTCCTGTGACTCCGGCGGGTCCATCGGAGACTCCAAGATTTATTCGTCCGGCTCCTTCCTTGGCGCCGAAGCTGCCTGTGGCGCCGGACGCGGCGTCGGATGGTTCTGGAGATCGGCGCCGATCTTCGACTTCGGCGGAGGCCATGTCGACTCCGCTTATCGAGGAAAGACTACATTCGAGGAGGCGTGCTCCCCGTCTTTTGGAAGAGCAGGAATACCAACGAGTCTTGGAGGAAGGAGAGATTGAAGACTCTGGTGATGGACTGCATGGTCTGGATACAGCCAGTGGGCTGGATACTTCCCCTGAGTGGGACCTTTCATCTCCAGGGGAATATACGGAGGAGGCTGCTACCTTTCACGCTGTGGTGAGGAAGGCGGCTAACTGTCTGGACCTGCCTTTGCCGGTGGCAGAGGCGAAGCAGAATTTACTGACTGAGGTACTGCATCCGGCCTCTGCTGCAGCGGAGCCTCTCTTGCCATTTAATGAGGCTTTGCTTGATCCGGTGTAAGAGGTGTGGAAGACGCCAGTATCTTCCTCGGCTGTTCATAGGGCTGTGGCCAGGAGATATCGAGCTGCACCATCTGACCCTGGCTTTCTGTCTAGACACCCTACGCCGGAGAGCTTGGTGGTGCAAGCCTCCTGTTCCTCTAGGTCAGCGCCTGGATCTTTCCCGACGGTACCAGGAGACAGAGACTCTAAAAAGCTGGATGCACAATCCAAGAAGATATTTTCCTCTTGTAGTTTGGCGTTGAAGGCCACCAACGCGACTTGTATTCTGGGGAGATACATCCATGCTCTCATGGACGATATTTCATCTTCATTTACGGAGCTTCCCCAGGGACTCTTGAATGTTGTCTCGGATGCCCAGGCTGCCGCAACCCAGATTATCCAGTCTGGGCTGGACACGACCGACTCGGTGGCTAGGGCAATGGGCACGGCTGTGGTGGCAAGGAGGCAGGCCTGGCTCCGTAACTCAGGGTTTTCTGCGGACGTGCAGTCGACCCTGTTGGACCTCCCGTTTGATGGGGACAAACTGTTTGGAGCCAAGGCAGATTCGGCCTTGGAGAGATTTAAAGAAAGCAGGGCCACAGCCAAATCATTAGGGCTGCAAGCCCCTTCTTCTTCTGCCTCCTCCAGATTTTTCAGGAGGTTTCGTGGATTTGGGCGTGGCTCTTCCTCCTCTTCCTTTCGGGGGAGATTCCAGCAACCCACCTCTTCCCTCCCCTATAGATCATTTAGAGGGAGGGGTAGGGCCCGCATCAGAGGAGCCTCTCAGCAGCACTCTGCCTCTTCCTCGTCCTCTGGAGGGGTGCAGCAGGGAAAGCAGCCTTAGGCTTCCACCATTTCCCACTCACTCCTCTCCTGTAGGGGGGAGGTTTACTGCATTTTCTCCACAAGTGGAAGACTATTACATCGGACACTTGGGTTATCAGTATTGTGGGAAAAGGTTACCCCCTTCCCTTTCGGGAGCTTCCGCCCCCCATCCCGCCCCACCCATCTTATTGTTCAGAAGAACACCTCCTGTTGTTAGAACAGGAGGTTCAAGTCCTCCTTTCAAAGGGCGCAGTGGAGTTAGTCCCAGAGCAGGAAAGGGGTCGAGGTTGTTACTCAAGGTACTTCCTGATTCCCAAGAAGGATGGTCGGTTGAGACCAATCCTGGATCTGAGGATCTTGAATTGGTTCCTCAAACAGGAAAAGTTCAAGATGCTGACCCTAGCTCAGGTGCTTTTGGCGTTGAACAAAGAAGATTGGATGGTGTCTGTCGACTTGCAGGATGCTTATTTTCATATCCCGATACTCAAGTCGCACAGGAAGTATCTCCGGTTTGTGGTAAGGTCGCAGCACTATCAGTTTGCGGTCCTCCCGTTTGGTCTTACTTCAGCACCTCGAGTCTTCACGAAGGTGATGTCAGTGGTTGCGGCAGAGCTCAGAAGGAAGGGGATAGCAGTATTCCCTTACTTGGATGACTGGTTGATCAAAGCCAAGTCTCCGGAGCTTGTGTCGCATCATCTGTTGTCAACAACCCAGTTGTTGTTCGACCTGGGCTTTTCGGTGAACGTGCCCAAATCTCACCTGGAGCCCTCTCAGCGCCTCCTGTTCATAGGGGCAGTACTGGATACAACATTGAATCGAGCCTTTCCTCCGCCTCAGCGGATTCAAGATATTCAGGAGTTGGTTCCAATGTTTCGAAATGGAGCGGTAGTTCCAGTCCTCAAGGTCCTTCGTCTGCTCGGTCTGTTTGCCTCCTGCATACTGTTGGTCACGCATGCTCGCTGGCATATGAGGGCTCTTCAGTGGTGCTTCCGAAGGCAGTGGTCTCAACACAAAGGAGATCTAGAAGGTGCTGTCAAGATCTCCGGAGATGCTGCTGTGGATTTGAAGTGGTGGATTGCGGGCAACAATCTTTCACAAGGAAAGCCGTTTGCGCAGTCACCACCAGTGACCACGGTCATAACGGATGCTTCCACTCTAGGGTGGGGAGCTCATCTGGGGGATCTGGAGATCAAAGGGCTTTGGTCTCCAGAGGAACAGATTTTTCATATCAATCTGTTGGAGTTGCGGGCTGTACGTCTGGCTCTCAAGGCCTTCCTCCCTTCCCTTCGTGGTCAGTCGGTACAGGTCCTGACGGACAATACTACTGCGATGTGGTACATAAACAAACAGGGATGAGTAGGGTCGTACCTTCTCTGCAGAGAAGCTCTTCGACTATGGTCCTGGGCAAAGGACCATCAGATTTGCTTGGTAGCAAATCATCTGGCCGGGGTCTTGAATGTACGTGCGGACAGTCTCAGTCGCCATTTCTCGGCCGACCACGAGTGGCGTCTCCATCCAGATCAAGTCCGTTTAATCTTCCAGATGTGGGGGTTTCCTCGGATAGATTTGTTTGCCACTCTGGAGAACGCGCATTGTCCGTTATTCTGCAGCCTCCAGTATCCGATGCAGGGAGCGTTGGGGGACGCGTTTCAGATAACCTGGTGCAGCCAGTTCCTTTACGCGTTTCCCCCCATACCCTTGATTCCTCGGGTGTTGAGGAAGATTCGCCAAGACCGGGCCCAAGTCATCTTAATAGCTCCGGATTGGCCAAGGAGGGTGTGGTACTCCGACCTTCTCCAACTCTCACGGTGCCCTCCGCTCCGTCTCCCTCTCAGGGCAGACCTCCTCTCGCAGTCGCAGGGGCAGGTTTTACACCCCAACCTCCAGAGTCTGCACCTACATGCCTGGAGATTGAGCGGGGCGACCTGAGTTACTTCTCTCTTCCGCCTGATGTAGTGAATGTTATATTAGTGGCCAGGCGACACTCCACTAAATCTATCTACGCTAATAGGTGGTCTAAATTTGTTATGTGGTGTGGAGAGAGACAGATTGATCCCTCACATGCTCATCTGTCAGATGTTTTGTCTTTTGCTCTGTCTCTAGCGCAGAAAGGTTGTGCAGTGGCTACCATTAAAGGTTATTTGTCTGCCTTGTCAGCCTTCATTTGTCTTCCAGACCAACCATCGTTATTTAAATCCCCTATTGTTCTCAGATTCTTGAAAGGTCTTCTAAATAAATATCCTCCAAAACCATTTGTTATGCCTCAATGGGATTTGTCCTTGGTCCTGACTTTCCTTATGGGGTCCCCTTTTGAACCTATGCATTCTTGCCCCTTAAGGTATTTAGTTATTAAGACAGTCTTCTTGGTGGCTATAACATCTGCAAGGAGAGTGAGTGAGTTGCAGGCCTTATCGGTAAAACCCCCTTATACAAACTTTTATGGGGATAAGGTGGTGTTGAGGACCAAGGCTGCTCTCCTCTCGAAGGTTGTTTCACCCTTCCATTTGGCCCAGACAATTACTTTGTCCACGTTCTATCCTCCGCCTCATCCTTCAAAGGAGGAAGAGAGACTACATCGCTTGGACCCAAAGAGGGCGCTAAGCTTCTACATTGATAGAACGAAGGACTTCAGGCTGGAGGATCAGCTGTTCATCGGATACGTGGGCAAGAGGAGAGGAAAGGCAGTCCACAAGAGAACACTCTCCAGGTGGGTTGTTCTTTGCATTAAAATCTGTTACTCTTTAGCAAAGAAGGATCCTCCTGATGGCATTAGAGCTCATTCTACCAGAGCTAAGTCGGCCACTTCGGCCTTGGTCAGAGGTGTTCCTGTGGTCGACATCTGCAAGGCCGCAACTTGGTCGTCCCTTCACACTTTTGCGAAGCATTACTGTTTGGACTCTGAGGTCAGAAGGGACGGCCATTTTGCACGGTCAGTGCTGCAGGATTTCTTGGTTTGACCATTTAGGCACCCACCACCGGGCGTGGTACTGCTTTGGGACTCTATTAATTAGGTGAGGAATCCACAGGTAGTTGTATCCATCAGAAGAACGAGTTACTTACCTTCGGTAACGACTTTTCTGGTGGATACATTAGCTACCTGTGGATTCCTCACGGTCCCACCCGCCTCCCCGTTGCCTTTTTGGTCTTACCAAGTAATCCTTGAGTGCGCTCCTATTGGGCTTCAAGACTGCAATAGATTTTGTAAATATGGATATTTGTATATATATATATATATATATATCTTTGTGTATATACATAATTAGTATATATTTGTTTGTTTAAAAAAAAAAAGAGTTATATTACATCTATAGCCATTTTATTGCAATAGCTAGGAAGAAGATTTCCGTTGAATGCTGGCGCCATGGGAGTATTCATTAGGTGAGGAATCCACAGGTAGCTAATGTATCCACCAGAAAAGTCGTTACCGAAGGTAAGTAGCTTGTTCGTTTATGCCTTTGGCCCCATCGCCAATGCAGTTTTGTGCAGCGCCTCACACACCTGCTGCTTTTCCAGTTACTTGTTTTACATCTTCAGAGCTGGAGATGGATTTTCCTTCTGGCCCCCTAACTGCGGAAGTCATGTCTTTCCACTTCATGGTGAAAAAGGCCACCAATGTACTGGATTTGCCACTACCCACTGTACATGTCAGAAGCTTCCTACCCTCAGCACTGACTTCGAGGCCTCTTCAACCTTTTATTGATGCCCTCTTGGAGCCCAACCTAGGAGTGTGCTCCAGCACCAGCACCAGCACCAGCAATTAATAGGCAAATAAAGATGTGTTATCAGCCAACCCCTGGGGGCCCTCCTTTTTTGTCAAATCATTTGTCTCCTCTGAGCCTGATTATCCTGGTGTCTTCCTTTTTCTTCTAGGACCGTGGATGCTCTCTTTGCTCCTCCTGATAAAGAATCAAAGTGAAGATGCTTGGGGCAAGGAAGTATTTTCCACTGGCAGTACCTTGCTGAAATCCTTGAATGCAATCAACCTCGTAGCAAGAAACACCCACGCCCATTGTGACGGTAGCCAATTAGTTACCCCTCATGCTTCGGATAAGGTCATCAAGGATGGACAGAATGCCTCATGATAAATTTTCAGGTCTAGTCTCCGCTCTGGGGATAAATTTGGGTGCACCATGGAAACTTTAATAGTGGTCCGCCTTCATGTCTGGCTTAGCACTTCAGGTTCTCCAGAATTGGATCTTTCATAGATTCACATGCTTGAATCATCCCCGTCGTCGGGGTGGGAGCCCCATGGTAACCCCAAATACACATAGCAGTAAACCCACACACTAGGCCCCAATGGCCCACCTAGGTTCTTTTATAGCCTATCGATGTCACCCTGCAAAAAAGACCCAAAGTTGAGCCACAGCCGATCAGGCGTCCACACCCTCTAGAACACTCCCAACAGAGGCTCTTTCCCTCAGATTTTCTACCGCACGTCGTGTGAAGGGAGTCTCCCTGAGCTCTGCTCAGTATACATTTCTGACAGGATTTTTTCTCTCAGAAAATGTCACCTTTACAATCTCAATATGTCTCAGCAGACTAAGAAGGGTCTGTTTAGGGATTGTGGCAGTTGTATGAAGAAGAGACTTCATGTTGATGACCCCCACAAAGAGTGTATCTACTGCCTGCATCCTGACCACAAGGTGAGAGACTGTAAAATCTGTCGCATCTTTAGTCAGAAAACCCTCAAGGACCGTGAGGGTAGGCTTCTGTTGTGGCTGCAGAGACAGAAGGCCATGGAAAACCCATCTTCAGATGAGAGTGAAACATCATCTCACTCCCTCAAAAGACCTGGGGAGAAAGGAAGACTACCTGAGGAACCACCGAAGAAAGTGGTTAAAAAGGCAAAGTATACCTCTATGGAGAAGCAGAGGTGCCAAGAGCCTGCTACCTCCGGATCAGAGACCCAGGCAAAACTTTCCGAAAAAGGTTCGCTCAGAGCCTACGACGCCTGTGGGGAAAAAAGGCACCCACAAGAAGTGCCTCTCTGTCCCTGTCGCTGACGAGGGATCCGGTAAGACCTTCCTCTGATGCTCCCAAGAAACGCCCGTCGACGACGGTTGTCGACTGTCACAACGACGACAATGACGTCGACGTTTACTACGGCGGTGTCTCCGATGATAGTAACATCATCGCCGTTTTCATAGACGATTATCACCGCTAAAATCTTCAAGAAGGCATCGTCAACGAAGACATAGTCGACGGCGGAAGCAACAATAGTCCATCCGTCGACGACGATTCTACCATCGGCGAAGCACCTGTCCACGAGGATCAAGAAGACTCCATCGACGAGCACACCTGGGCCGTGGACGAGACAACCGTCGATGAGAGAACCGTCAGCGAGAGACCCGTAGACGATGCATGAGTCGTCAACTAGAGAACCGTTGATGACACCACAGTCTACGAGAGAACCGTCGACGAGAGAACCATCGACGAAGGGACTGTCGACGACGAAAACGGAACTGTCGACGGCAATGATGGAAATTTCGTCTGCTCAATCGTCGGCCATCCTCTGGGGATTTCGGAGTGCAGCATGATTCGGCAAGGTTCCTTCCTCTCGTTTATCACCACGGGAGAAAAAACATCACCAATTCTTCCAAGGCATACTTCTCCAAGCAAGGTCTTGCCATATCCCCCGCAGCATCTCCTGGATGATGATGAGGACATTTATTCCCAGGATGACGGAATGTTTGGTGCAGCCAGTAGTCCATCTCAGCTGCATGTAAAATGCCAGGACTTGGATAAGGAGGAGTAAGGGCAGGAGCAGCTCTATCATTCCTCAACTACATATCAACGTGACTCTTCGTACCCAATGGGGGGAACAAGAATCTTCTTTCCCCATGCCTAGGTCATTGTTGACGGATCTCCAGGGTATGCTAAAGGACTACTATCGGCGTTTTCCACCATCGACGCCTGTAACTCCACCCAGGCCTTACAGTCAGCGGACACCTATGCAAACCCCACCCCTATGACCAGTCTCCCAGGAACACCACACGGAACCGTCCCATTGGTTCCCCAACCACAGGATGACCATATCTTGATGGATGACGAGAGGGAAGAAGGGGAGATAATGGAGGCAGCTCCTAGTGAGTGGGATGACTACCTCATTCCCACACCGTCACCGCCGCCGACAGGACCAGTTGATTCACCCCCTTAGGACATCAGGGGTTTTCACAATTTAATGGAAAGGGCGGCCAAGAGATTTGACTTGCCTATTATTTCTCAGGAAACAGATCGTTTCTTATATGACTTCAAAGAACCGTCAAGGAGATCAGTAAAAGCGATCCCGATAGTGGATTTCCTATGGCAGGAGGGGTTGAAGGCAATGAAAAATCCAGCGACAGTGCCTTCCCAAATGTCAAAGCTGGAAAAGAAGTACAAGGCCCCTGATAACACTCCAACCTGCTTAATATCATAACCGAAGCCGGATTCGGTAATATCCCAGGCAGCGCAGCGTCGATCTAAAAACCCTTCGGCACCTATGGCAGCGCCTCCAGACAAGGACGGGAGGAGATTGGACAATATTGGTAAGAGGTTTTCCTCGGGCGGCAATCATGGTAATGGCTGCTAACTCCTTGGCCATACTAGGAAGGTATGATTGCCAGATGTGGGCGGACATGTCTGCTTATATAGATCTCTTGCCTGAGGATGTCAAGGTGGAAGCAAAGAAGGTGCTGCAGGAGGGTGAGTGGATCGCGGCGGAGATCATTGACTGCGCAATAGACATTTCCTTAACAGGATTCCGACAACTCGCAGGAGCAGCGGTCTTACATAGGAAGGGGTGGCTCAAGTCTACATCCTTCGTCCGGAGGTCCAGTGTAGTATTCTGGATATGGCATATGATGGGGAAAGTCTGTTTGGAAAGCATGTGGACGACATGCTACAGTCCATCAAAACGGATACTGATACAACGAGATCACTTGGTACCTGGCAGTACCAGAAGCAGCCCTTTCGTGGGGCAAGGGGTAGCGGAAGTTATTCCTTTCGAGGTGGCTTCCACCAGTACAGACCCCAGTATCAGTCCTCTGCAACAGGACTCAGGCAGCAATACAGCCAGCATCAGCAGCATTATCGATTGCCACCTACTGCTGCATATAGGCACCTAGCGAAGGGAATGCCGGCACCATGAGGAAGAGATACCAGCAGAAAACAATGACCAGCTAGCCATACCAGCTTCCTACGCTACCAGGGACTCCAAGATCAGGGGTCTCATCACTTCTCACTTCCTTCGATGGAAGGCCATAACATCAGACAGATGGGTGTTGGATGCGGTCGCCAGAGGGCATACTCTGGAGTTCATACAGAAACCACTGGATGCCCCTCCGTTGGGCCCTCCACCTCCACAATTAACCCAAATCCTCAAGGAAGTACAGATAATGCTACGCAAGGGCGCAATAGAGCTGGTCCCTGCTCCTCACAGGAACAAGGGGTGCTATTCACGCTTCTTTCTGGTAAAGAAATCTTCAGGAGACTGGCGCCCCATTCTGGACTTAAGGTCACTAAACAAGTTTCTGAAGAAACAATCGTTCAGGATGGTAACACTCCAGGACATCTTGCGCCTCCTGAGTACCGGAGATCACATAGCATACCTAGACCTCCAGGATGCGTATTTTCATGTTCCAATACACTGCAACCATCGAAAATTCCTCAGGTTCAAGGTGGCTGGTATGCATCTACAGTTTCGGGTCCTTCCTTTCAGTTTGAAATCAGCCACCAGAATTTTTACAAAGATGCTGGCTCCACTGGCAGCTCACCTCCGCCAGTCGGGCATGCAGGTGTTTCCCTATCTCGACAACTGGCTCATTAAAGCACCCTCAAAGGCTCAGGTGGTGCGTCACATCTCTGTCTGCCTCCAGTTGTTCGATGACCTAGGGCTTACCGTCAATTACCGGAAGTCACATCTTCGCCCCACACAGACATTGAAAGGAGCGGTACTAGACACTGTCCGCAGCAAGGCGTACCCGTTTCAGGAAAGGAAACTAAAGCTGAACGTGTTGGCCCGCAAGCTCTCGGAAAAAAAGTGCGTTTCAGTTTGCACCTACAAGTCATTGCTGGGAATGATCTTGTCATACATTCCGCTGGTTCCAGACTGCAGACTGTACAAGCGGCCCCTACAAGAGCAATTGGACGCTCAATGGTGCCAAGTACAGGGCTCTTTCGAGGACAAATTTCTCATCACATCGGAAATGCGAACAGCCATGGCTTGGTGGGCGACACTGGCAAAATTGTCCGGCGGTCTCACGTTTCTTCATCAGGTGCCCCGCTTTATAGTGACGACGGATGCTTCCCTTGAAGGCTGGGGTGCCCACCTTCAAGAACTCCAGATCAGCAGATCCTGGACTCCAAAGGACAGTCAACTCCACATAAATCAGCTGGAGCTCAAGGCAATAGATTTCGCTATAAAGGCTTTCTTACCAAGGCTTCAGGGCTCGAATGTCTTAATCAGGACGGACAATACTACGAGCATGTTTTATCTAAACAAGCAGGGTGGCACAAGGTCTCTACAGCTCTCACAGCAGGCTCAGAACATCTGGAAATGGGCCATAGTGCACAACATTTCTCTAAAGGCGGAGCACGTGCCAGGACAGACCAATAGGCTGGCAGATACCCTGAGCAGGGCAATTATCCCCTACCACGAGTGGGAACTGGACCAGGAGGTCCTCGACCAACTCTTCCAGTTATGGGGCAGACCAAACATCGATCTGTTTGCCACGCTCAAGAACAAGAAATGCCCTTACTATGCAAGCTGGCTTCCCCAGAGAGGATCGTGGAGGAATGCGTTTTCGATGAGATGGTCCGGCGTTTATGCCTACGCTTTTCCTCCGATCCCACTGATACCGAGAGTCATCAGCAAGATGAAGGTGGAGGGTTGTCACCTCCTATTGATAGCACCGAGGTGGCCCAGACAGGTGTGGTTCACAGAGCTCCTCATGCTCTCGGAACAGCCACATGTGCTACTCAGACGGAAGCCATCCCTGTTGACAATGCACCGGGGCCAGGTCAGACATCCAGATCCATCATCTCTCCACTTATCAGCCCGGATCCTGAGTTCCATGAGTTTGCCACCGTAAACATCTCATCGGAATGTAGGGAGATTCTAGCCAGAGCTAGGGCGGAGACTACCAATAGGACCTACATGTTGAAATGGAAGCGTTTTTGTGTGTGGTGTGCAGCTGAAGGGATCCATCCTATCTCCTCTCTTCCAGAACAGATACTACCGTATTTGCTGCACCTAGCAAAGCCTGGACTCTCATATTCCTCCATCTGCGTGCATGTGGCGGCAATTTCGAGATACCGCAGGTCTCGGAATACGGTCTCCCTATATTCCACCAGGATTGTGAAGCAATTCCTGAGAGGCCTGTTTGGTACTTTTCCACCAGTGCGGAAGCCTCCACCGTTGTGGTCCCTAAATGTGGTCCTGGGGCAGCTCATGAAACCCCCTTTTGAGCCGATCCACAGAGCGGAACTAAAGTTCATTTCATGGAAAATGGTGTTATTGCTGGCTCTTACTTCGGCTAAGAGAGTGAGTGACATACAGGCATTCACCATCAAGGAGTCTTTTCTTCAGTTCACCACTACTAGCATAATTCTGAGAACGAATCCTAGGTATATTCCGATGGTGCCCTCAACTTTCCATTTGAATGAACCAGTTATCTTGAAAACCTTTTTTCCTAATCCGCAGACAGTGGCAGAAAGGGCATTACATTCGTTGGATATTAAAAGGTGTCTGAAGTTTTACCTGCAGAAGACTCAGAGTATACGCAAATCAGACCCGTTGTTTGTGGCCTTTGGAGACGCAATGAAGGGCCTTCCAGTATCCAAGCAGACCGTAGCCAGGTGGATTGGCCTGGCGATCCAATTCTGTCATATTCAGGCTGGTAAGCCGCTCCACAGCAGGGTAAGAGCCCATTCAACAAGGACGGTAGCCACATCGGCTGCACTCTTCGCAGGGGTGCCTCTGCTGCATATTGGTAGAGCGGCCACATGGTACAGCCAACATACGTTCACGAAACACTACTGTTTCGAGGAGACGAATAACATGGACACAGCGGTGGGGCAAGCAGTGTAGAGGCATTTATTTCGTTAAGGTGAGCCTCTTGGATCATTCCACCTCCTCAAACAGGGTAGGTGCACAATGGTTCCTTATTCTAGTCAAGGTTAAACTCTTTTCTATTTTTAATGATTATTGTAGTTGTCGGTTATCATAACAAGCTAGATACTTGTAATGTGGGGATCTTTGCTTATTATGCCTGATTGTTATTTTCAGAAGAACATTGTTACGTTGCCATTGAACACTAACTGGACGTACTGTTACTCTTAATACTATTGTTATTCTGATGCTTGTTTTGCTTATAAGGGTACAGCTACATGCCTACTTAATCAATGTTACTGCTCGCTACTCTAATTCAAGCATGTGAATTTATGAAAGATACAATACTGGAGAAGAAAATTAGTTACTTACCTGTAACTGTGGTTCTCCAGTATTGGTATCTTTCATAGATTCACATGTGAGCCACCCTCCTCCCCGCAGAGGCTCCCTTTCTACATGAACTCTTAACTTCACACTTGTACTAGAAAATCTGAGGGAAAGAGCCTCTGCTGGAAGTGTTCTAGAGGGTGTGGACGCCTGATTGGCTGTGGCTCAACTTTGGGTCTTTTTTGCAAGGGGACATGGATAGGCTATAAAAGAACCTAGGTGGGCCATTGGGGCCTAGTGTGTGGGGTTTACTGCTATGTGTATTTAGGGTTACCGTGGGGGTCCCACCTCGACGACGGGGATGATTCAAGCATGTGAATCTATGAAAGATACCAATACTGGAGAACCACAGTTACAGGTAAGTAACTAATTTTCTTTTACTTCAAATCTACAGGCCACTCTTCTGGACCTAACTTTTCTCTGCATGGTTATTCAACGACATAGTGGATGCAGCTTTAGAATGCTACAAAGCTACAGCCAGGTCCTTGGCTTCCAGCATCCTCAGCTTCAAAGAGACTACAGGCAGTTTCATCATTTTCAAGGCTTCTGCAGAGGATTTAGTTTTGCAGTGCCAGCTTTTCCAGTCAAAGGCACAACAGACCCAAACACTGCTGGTCAGGTAATGCGAAGATAGACCCAAAGCTGGGTCCCTTCACCAAGCTGTGGATTTCTTCACCAAGTCTCCTCCACATCATCCCCCACACCACACAGAAAACAGACCTATGTTGTTCCTCCCAGCACACCCAGAGCTTGTGAGAGGCAAAGTGTCCTCCTTTCTACCAGCCTGGAAGTTAATTACTTTGCCTGAGTGGCTCCTTCTTGTGATAAATAGGGGGTTTACCCTGCCTTTTCAACAGACTTCTCTCCCTCCCTCCCACCATCCTCCTCTCGTCCAAAGACCATCTCTCCATCTTACGATAAGTGGTGGTAGCGCTTGTGCTGAAGGGAGTAGTCGAGTTAGTGCCAAAGCAGAATATTGTGCAGGGATGTTGTTCACTGTACTTACTTGTTGTCAAGAAGGACGGCGGTCTGCATCCAAGCCAAGACCTCAAGGTCCTGAACATATACCTCTGGAAGGAGAAGTTAAACTGGCTCTAGGTGAGGTGCTTTTGGCGTTAGAAATAGGAGACTGCATGGTGTCACTCCACTTGCAGATTGCGTACTTTCACATCCCACTTCTGCAGTCGCACTGGAAGTAGCTGGGTTTTATGGTGGGTTCCATCCATTACCAGTTTACAGTACTCCGATATGGTTTGACATATGCACCTTGAGTATTCACCAAAGTGATGGTGGTGGTTGAGGGTCATTTCAAGTGTTCCAGTTTTCCCAACCCTGGATGACTGGCTGCTCAAGGCTGAGTCGTCAGATTGGTGCCGCTCCAACTACAGTCAGTTGCAACTCTGCTTTCGCTTTTGTTTTTCAATAAACAGATAAAAGACATAGCTGCTGCCCTCCCAGTGTCTCTTGTTCATAGCGTTGGTTCTGGATATGACCCTTCCAGTCCCATTGGTCTTATACTAGCTAGCTTCCTATATCACACTGGCCACACTTGCTCATTGGCATATGGAGACTCTTTAGTGGAGTCTCTGCAGGCAGTGACTGCAGCATGGGGAGACCTTTTGGACATTATCATGGTCGCAAAGGATGCTGTGACAGAAGTGGGTTGGTAGGGGGAGAAGTCAAACCTTTGGTAAAGGATTCAGTCCTCCAACTGTGGCCACTATAATTAGGGATGTCTCCTCTCTAGGGTGGAGGTCTAATCTGGAGTTCGGAGATCTCTGGTCTTCAGAAGAGCAGGTGCTTCATAGCAACTGCTCGAACTGCAGGTGAATCGCCTAGACTCAAGACCTATCTCACCTCATCCAAGATAAGCATGTTCAGATTGTGATGGACAATATGACTGATGTGGTACATGAACAAGCAAGGGGGAGGAGGGCCCCCACTCCTGTGAGCAGAGGCATTGAGGCTGTGGTCATGGTACACCATCAATGGAGCCATGAGGTACTTTTTCCAACTGAGGTGGAACTTTCAGCTGCAGTGTGCATTTCCCTCATACCTTTGTATGCAAGTTGAAGTATCCATCAAAAGAAAAAGTTGCTTACCTTTTGTAATGATCTTTCTGGTGAATACTGTATCTGCCTGCAGATTCCTCACCTGTCCCAACTGCGTCCCCGTTTGATGGGTGTAGTAGAGTTGGCACTGCACAATTGCTTAGCTCCATCTGCTCACCTGTAAAGGCTTGGATAAGATGGATGAAACTGACATTGATATGCATGGGTGGGCGCTATATTGCTTTGGTGATGTAATCTGATGTCACTTGTGGTGTGAATATGAAGCCTGCTCCCCCACTGGCATTTTAGAGCTTTGAAGTTTCTGGATTCAGTCTGATGTCTGGGATTATTCAGCAAGTCACAAAATACAGGTAGACCGAGTATCCAACCGGAAAGATTGTTACAGAACGTAAGTAACTTTTTCTTTATCGCTAATATTATTAGAAATGAAGCTAAAAGCAGTAATTTCATCGTTTCTCATTTGGTGCCAGCAGCACAATACTTCCTGGTGGCTGCACCAATTGTATTGGCTTTTTTTCAGATTTAACTCTGTACTAGCACTCACTGTCATCTAAGCTTAAATTGTTAATAGTTATTTCACAAACTCAGAGTTTGATAAAATGTGAGTTCTTTTTAGTAAGTTTATAGAGTATCAGAAATAATTTTACCTGTGATCTTGTGTGTTTCTACATCAATTCTATCATTGATAAAATCTAAGATTTAGAATTAGTAAATCTGATGAAAACGTATTTTTCCCAATCCCAGAGCTTCAAGACAACATAGGGTGATCTTGCAGTCTGGCATTGGGCAAGAACCAGGGTTCCTTCAAGGCCAGATATGCACACTGTGGTTGTTTCTGTAGAGTTTGTTGATCCCTATGCCTTGTACAATCAGGGGTATTCTTGTAGGCATCTTATGTGTGTGCACGAGAGAGTAAGCAAGCAGCACCATTCTCTATATACATTTTGCTACTCCTTAGCTAATTAGGGATGTGTTTATGTCAGTCTCTTGGCAAAACGTCCTTCTACAAAAACTGTATACCACACACTAAGATAAACTTGTGTGCTCTGGTTAATTCCCGCTATACAGACCCATTACAGGCAAAGTTGTCAGAGGTTTTGCCACTGTGCTGTCTTTATCCCAGAAAAGACTTGCCATGGGCACTATTAAATATTATTGGTGACCTCTCTTCCTTCTCCTGATTAGTTAGTGCCTTGAATACTAAGGGGGTCATTTTGACCTCGGCGGTCTTTTTCCAAGACCGCCGAGGGACCGTCATGCGGAAGACCACCAGTGGTGGCGGTTTGCCGCTCGGCCTGTTATGAACGTTGGCAGCTCTCTGTCCTTTTACGGACGGAGAGCCGCCAACAGCCATACTGGCGGGCGGCGGGGAAGTGGGGGTTGCTCCACTTCCAACGCCACGCCAACAGAACCGCGCCCAGCGAATCACGTCCTGTGATTCGGCGTGGCGGTGTTCTGTTGGCGGTGTGGTGTTGGCAGAGCAGCCCCCATGGCTCCCGTCCCCTCCCGGAGGATCGTCGGACCAGGTAAGTCGATCGTACGTGAGGGGAGGGGGGTTGTTGTGTGCTTGCATTGGGGGTGTGCGTGTGTGTATGTAGAGGGGGTGTGTGTGTGCGTGTATGCTTGCGGGGGTGTTGTGTGTTTGGGAATGAGTGCGTGTATGTCTGTAGGTATGTCTGTATGGATGTGTGCGTGTATGTTTGAATGTGGATGTGCGTGTCTGACTGTGTGTGTGGATGTTTGCATGAATGTCGGTATGTGTGCGTGTATGTGTGTTGGTGATGCCTGCGTGCGTGTCGTGTGTGTATGAGTGATGTTATGTTGGGGGTCGGGGTGGGGAGGAGGATCCTGCCACCTTTGGGGGGTGGCAGGGGTGTTGGGGGGGGTAGGGGAGGGAGTCGGAGTGGGGGGTGGTGTAGACCCCTATCAGTGCCAGGGTTTCAAACCGCATGAATTCCATGGCGATCAGCCGGGTCCAAACACCGCCGGCGGCATAGTGACGGCTGCCGGGCTGGAGACCCTGGTCTCCAGCCCGGCGGTCGTCTCCGCCCTGGCGGGCAGGACGGAGAACCGGCGGATGACCATGGCGGTAATCGCCATGGTTATAATACTAGAAAAAAAGACTGCGAGCCTGTTGGCGGTCTTACCGCCGCTTCTCCGCCTTCCGCCAGGGTCATAATGACCCCCTAAGATCTTAAGGAGTGCAAACATTATGTGCTGTAACTGCCACTGTCGTAGATGCCATCTCGGTTCCTATTCACGCACCTTGATGGGAAAAAGTATCTGGGACTGACCCCTTTGCGCCGATTGGCACTTGATACGCTCCAGTATTATCACATAAGGCAGGCAGAGTCGCAGCTGAAAACGCAACACGCCACCTAGCAACTTTGGAGTGTTATTGCTTTGGAAAAAGCTTCCGGATCCATTCTGCTGTTTAATAATAAGGAGAACCTGCAGGAAAATTGTTTATCAGCCAGAAACATCGTTACTGAAGGCAAGTAACTTGTTTAGTAATAATGTGAAATTCATGTGACATTCTGACAAGGCTTCTGCTTTCTAATATTTATCTCTTGAAATTAAGCCATTGTGTACGTCATGCAAACAGTGCCCGTATAATGTGATATTAACAAAGGTTTTCTTTCCTAACAGGCTCGACGTGAGGAGCGCCTTCAGCACTCTCGAGATTTGCAGATTATTGAAGCGTACCGGGAGCGGACCAAAGCTGAGAGTATCTCAACTATGCTGAGTCAGGCTATTACCTCAATTTACAATGTCTATGCTACACTGGGCACCGCGGAATTCTTTGAATTTGCTCTGAAAAACCCTTACAACATCCAGCACACGATCACCATTGAGATTGATAACCCTGAGCTCAGGTAAGACTAGGTTATTTTTCTCTGTCATCGACCTTTTGACATACCCTCATAAGATGCTTGTACGCTCCCTGGTAAATTGTTGTGTCAGCAAACTGGGATAGCCAATGGCGGGAGGAGGTTGAAGTGACAGTTCACAATGCACAAAGGTAACTGTGCGGGCAAATCGCCCTTTTTGATTAACTAGAGGCAGGTTTATTCACATCGTTTGGCACCCCTTTTAAATCGAGTGATTGTGCCATGTGTATTGTGACCTTCTTTAGCAATTAATGAGTATGATCGGTTATCTATTTTATTCTGCGTCTTTATAGTGATTTTATCAGAGCATTTGTAAAGTCAAATGGTGGGGAAACAAAACCAAAGTCGTAATAGCAGAAATATTCAGCTTTTAAGCCAAAAGAGACAAAAGCGTGTAGTCCCTCGTTACAAGTGTCTCTGATAATTGACTGTTTTTTCCCCCCCAGACACATACACACACACCAACACTGGGGTACTGATACCAGAGGACACGCAAATCCTCCGGGGCAAGGGAAACATTTTCCCTTTACGCAGTGCTTAATTTGTAAATTAAGAGGGGCCGTGCTCAAAGCCCTTCTCTTAAACACGAGGCTGCTGTAATTAAATCTGCCAGCACTGAATACTGAGGCAGTGTAATCCTGAAGCCATCTCGGGCCTCTTCAATCCATTTAAGGCCACCCCTCCTCTTCAGCTCAAGTGCCGTGCTCAGCACCGGAAACAACAAGCACAAATTAAGCACTGCCTTTACGAGGTTCGCCATAATGGCTCACTAAGAAATGAGGGATTACTGGGGAAACCTGTCATTCTGGGTCACATAATAATACAATTCCTCCCGATGGCGCTAACTTTCACCTGGATATTTAATCTTTTTTTGAAAGTCTTCCAGCAGATCTAATCATTAAGATGGCGCTGGTAACTCCTGTTAACCATCCGTTCCAAATTAACACATAATGAGTACCTTAGAGTCACAGGAAAACCCTCAGCATCTCCATATGCCCTCTAATTGTACCTTTCTATCTTATTTCTAAAACATCATATTCACCGCTGTGACCTTGTCCTGAAATAAAGTTGGTAGACCGAACATTTAAAGTTTCAAGAGATCCAGCTATAGTGAAGTTTGAAAGTGATAGCTTTTGCCTGTCTAAAAGTCAGAAATAGAAGACAAGGGATGGAAAGGGTAAGTGGAAGTTTTCAGCACATTGGCACCATTAGAAGCTCTAATGGCGTGAAATGCCTTACAGGCCAATCTGGAAGAGCAACGAGAAAGGAGGCTAAAACGGAAAAGCCAATCGGAAAACCTTTAAAGTGATGCATTAATACAGTTTGTTCGTGTCTTGTGAAGGCGATAGCGAGGGAACCAGCAATATCTTTGTCATTTAAATTGAGACAGGAAGTGAGGAGGTGAGGTTGTAAGAGCATGCAGACGCAGACCTTGCACCAGAGAAAGGGAAGATATGTTATTAGGATTGAATACAGAAAAAAGACAGTTAATAAAGTCGCGGAAGAGTCAGGTTCTGAATCAGATGATTTGCTTTGGAGAGGGTTAAAAGAGGACGATATTTTAATATACACCTGGTGTAGGCAGCAGTATTATTCCGTAGATAACCTGTGTAGAAAAATACAGAAACGTTAGAGATTGCAGACAGGGGAAGGGGATCAATACACTACATCCAGCGATAGCTACAAGTTAATTGGCAGGTTCGTTTAGAGTAGGGTGACCACCTGGCACTGAGGCAAATTCTGGACAGGACTGTAAAAAATTCAGGACAAAGGGTCAAAATTGAGGACAAAAATTCAGGACAAAGGGTCAAAATTCAGGACAAAAATTCAAGAACAAACGTCAGTTTTACAGACACACGCAACAGAGGCCATGCCTCACTATGTTGTCAGTGCATTTATTTACTCTTTTTTAACACAGCACTATTTATTCACTGTGTACCTTTTGTGATTGCCTCCTGGTGTGCTACATTCAGGTGTCATATTACGTCCTTGTTCAGTAGTAAATTAATGCCCCTCACGGCAAAGCCACCACCCCTACCCAAATCTACCCGATCTTTCCTGAAGAGAAAGTAACAGCAACATTTTTATTATGTTTCTGAACATTTCAAAACCCCTGGCAAACAGTTTGGGAAACATTAAGGTAATTAACCTTATGCTAGTTTAAACAAATTGAACAAAAACATCTGGCTTACCCCAACTGCCCATGGACTTTCAACCTAATTTTTTTTAAAGAGGCAGGGCAGATGGTGTGGGTGACAGTCTCACACCTAATGACAGGATTTGATGTACCCATAACTTGTCTGTAGTCTCACTGCACTAGAGTGTATGTTTGGGACTCTACATTTATCTCAGAAATGGGAGCCCGGACTACCAATCAAAGATAATAAAAGAGTAGGATGAAATTGAGATCAAATGGGAGATCCACGGCAAGTAATTCAAAGGGTTGTTGCTAACAAATGTATAAATAAAGAAGAGAAGAACAAGGTGGGACAATTCCTAAAATCAGACAAGATGGGTCCACCAAGACTATTTGAAGGTATTGGGTAGCTGGGGAGTTGTCTGCACACAGGAGCGAAACAGAAGGGGCACTGTTAAGTGGTTGAACAATCAACACCCATCCACCTTGGCAAACTCTTCTGGTGCAATGGTTCGCTGTTAGTGCTTGTGAAGGGTGAGCAGGGGACAGACCCCTTGCAAGGTTGTGCAAGGCAATTGCCCGCTTAGTCAATGTCTTTATATGGTTTTGAAATTGAGCAAAAGCCAAACTAGAGATCTGGGTTATCCCTAAGTGTCAAGTACACATAGAATCTTCAAAATATTTGGGATGTAAATTGCACAAACAAAATTTACAAATTTTAAAATTTAATTAGTGTTTCTTTAACATATGGCACTGTTTTCGCCTTCATACACAATTAGATCTCAGATTGAACTGAGAACCAGTTACCTTTTTATACCAAGTGATTAATAGCTACCATTCTTACACTGATTTCCAGGATGAAAATCTCGGCAGAGCGAACGGTCCCTCCAAGCCCAGTTTGCTTTTTGGTCTTCTCTTCTGCTTTCTATAGAGGCCATGTGGCACTAGCGAAGATGGTGTGCTACCCCAATGATAGTATTATTTTGCAAACCTTCCCCTGCTCGTCCTCCATTCCTTCTTCAGACAGGCCACACATATGATTTGGTCGCTGCAGCGCCATCGGGAGCTCTTTCCACTCTAAAGCTAACTGTGACTGCGGGTGGATTAGATCTTCTGGACTTAGAATGCTTTAATTCAGCTGCAGATGTCCAATGGGTGGCTCACTGGCTTTCTGCCCACCTTCCTGCATGAGATGAGTAAAGACTTTTAAGGAAGATTTAATGCACTGCTCATCGTTTCCTACTGACCATTCTATGGATCACCATCCGGGGTTATCAAGCATGGCTTTCTCTTGCCTTGCCAGAACCTGTAAACTCACTGACACGAAGAAAACCTATGCTCCTGCACTACCTTTGCTAAGCCTTCCCACTCGCACAGGATGGCTGTCCTCAGAGCAACTCCATCAGTGGCATGCTGCAGGTGTCTTACAATTGGGGACCTAGTTTCTGAACAGTGAGCTACTAAATTTCCAAACCCTTGTGGCAGACTATCATCTTCACCCCGGTCAACTCCTTACTTACACCCACCTTAAATAATCATTAAATGCCCTATTTCATGTCTGCTACCTAGCACTTACCCTACAAGAGGTGTGCCAGAAGCTCTGTACCATAGGAAATGGTGGCAAACTGATGGAATGGGTGTATAGATCTATCCTGCAACATGGAAACCACTCCAGGTCTTCTTGTCATATTACCTGGGTGATTGGTGTAGCCAAGCCTCTGCAAGATATGGACTAAAATACTGGACTTTCCCCACAAAGTATCCTACAGCTGTCACTTTAAGTAAATTCATAGTGCTTCCTTGTGAATGCATTCTGCCCGTTGCTTGCCATTGGCCTCGTGGTTTGTAACTCACAATTTGTTGCTCTCGATTGGCTGGCTTTATTTGTTTTAGGCTATGCAGCTTGAATTCGTCCCTTCCCTTGCCAACACCTTATTTACAGAATCCTGCTGAGTGCTCCCTTTCTGTAAACAGGCCTGTAAATCTTGTTCTTATCTTATCATATTTGCTGTGCATTCAAAGAACAAAGTCAAATGTCAGGCTCTGTCTTCGGTGGGAACTTAGTGTTTACTTTCCTTTCTCTGACTTCAAAGTGAGAGGATTTATGTGACAATCTTGCTGGATACTGGGGTTAGGAAAGAGTTTTTTCTATCACATGACAACATTTAAATAGACTTCAGAATATATCAGAATTAGAAGTACAAATCAAACAAATTTTTGTTAATTCTGAACTGTGCTGGAAACAAATACCTTTACATGATTAAAACAAATCATTGCATTAGGTGATGCAATTACCACACATCATCGTCTGTGCCCAGTATAGATTGATTTGAAAAACTGTATATCTGTGCAAATGTAATGGGCATTTCAATCAAAAATGTGTTGTCTGTAATGGCAGTGTGTTACCACACCATGCATGCTCCACTCCACTCTGCTCTGCAACACTCCACACCACTGCACCCTACTCTGTATCACTCCACTTTACGCCACTCCATGCCACTGCACTCTTCTCCATTTGGAACCACTCCACATTATGCCACTGCTCTCTATGCTACTTCACACTATGCCTCTCTACTGTACTCTGTACCACTCTACTCTATGCCACTGCACTTTACACCTCTCTACACCACTGCGCTCTGCTCGTCTGCACCCCATACCACTCCAGTCTAGGCAACACCAATCTAATCCGCACAACTCCACTCTTTGCCACTCTGCAACGCTGCACTGTACGCCACTGCACTCTAAGCTAATACACTCTATGTTAATGCACTTTACTCTGTAACACTCAACTCTATGCCCCTGCACTCTACATCAATACACTGTACATCATTCTAATCTACTCTGCACTCTATGCCACGGCACTCTACACTACTTTACTCTATGCCATCACACTCTATGCAACTCCACTCTAAGCCACCTCACTCTACTGTGAAATAATCTACTTTATGCCACTGCACTGTGCCACTGCATTCTATGCCACTGCACTCTACCCTGCACCTCTCCACTCTATACAACTGCACTCTACTCTGAAACTATCTATTCTACTCCACTGTACTCTATACCACTCTGACCACTGCCCTCTAGTTCAATGCACTCTACACCACTGCAAGCTGACACTCTGCAACACTGCTCTGGCCGCCACTATACTCTACACCACTCTGCTCTGTACTACTGCATTTTGAACCAATATACTCTATTCCACTGCATTCTATGCCACTCTACTCTGCCCAATGCCACTCTATGCAACTGCACTCTGCACCAGTGCACGCTAAACAACTGCACTGCCCTTTACTCTGCACCACTGTACTCTATGCCACTGTTCTCTGTACCACTCTACACCACTGCACTGACACTCTACTCTGCATTCTACACCACTCTACTCTATGCCACTGCACTTTAGGCACTATACTCTACTCTACACCACTCTACAATACTCCACTCTGCACCACTCTACACCACAACACTCTATGCCACATGAGTCTACTCTGCACTCTGACACTGCACCACTCTGCATTACTGCACTCTCTGCTACTCTATTGTATGCCACTCTACTCTACTGCTCTCTATGTAACTCTACTCCATGCCACTCTATGCCACTGCACTCTGCGCCAATGCACTCTAAACAACTGCACTGTACACCACTGCCCTCTACTCTGTACCACTGTACTCTACGCCACTGCTCTGTGCCACTCTACTCCACACAACATCACTGCACTGACACTCTACTCCGCAGTGTTGCACTCTCCACCACCGTACTATACACCAATGTACTGTGTACTACTGCATTCTATGCCACTGCACTCTATGCCACTCTACTCTGCATCACTCTACAGCACTTTGCCCTACTCTGCACCACTCTACACTACTGCAATATGAGTCTACCCTGCAATCTATGCCACTGCACCACTCTAGACTACTGCTCTCTGCCACTCTATTGTATGCCACTCTACTCCACTGCACTTTATGCCACTCTACTCTGTCCCATGCCACTCCATGCCACTGCACTCTACACTAACGCACTCTAAACAACTGCACTGTACCCCACTGCACTGTACTTTGCACCACTGGGCTCTACGCCACTGCTCCTATGCTACTCTACTCCACACCACTATGCCACTAGCTTTAAGCCACGCTGAACAGCAGCTACTCTGGTGTATAACATTGCTAATGGCTAAAACACATTAGCAAAGCCAATAACTCGTTTGTAGATGAGACCTATTGGCTTTGCCAATGTTTGTTAGTACTATGAGGTACCGAAGTACCTGAAAGAACTGTAAAAAATACAATTACATCATTATAAAGGCTGCTACAAAATGTGCAAATACATTTCAGTTAAATAAAAAAAAGTGCTTCTCAAATACAGATTTGAATAATATACAGTTTATACCTAGTGCTAAAAAAATGTATAACACTCCATTAAAACCACACACTCCACAGCTCAACCTTGGAACACCATTACAATACCTCTCTGAAAGAAATATCTTTCCCACCAGAAAACTTCAAGTGGCTCCTTTTAGTAAATTCAATGGAGGTTTTCAAGCCCCTTTGTATTTGCAAATTTACCAGTTGCCCACATTTGCATGTCTTTAGGGAAGGAGACCCCCTGGCAAGAAGACCTTTTCTTATGTGTCTGCCCCTCCCTCAGAGCACATGAGACTCCCTGCCTTCCAGCCCTGCTGGGGTAACTCCTCTGCCCGTAATTTCGCCCTGCCTCCGTTGCCCTTTAGGCGAAAGGCTTAAATTACGGACAAATGCTGTCCGTTAAAACTTGCATCACGGACAACGGACAGCAGAGCGAAATTACGGACAGTCCGTGAAATTTACGGACGGGTGGTCACCCTAATTTAGAGAGGTCAGAACCCAAGTAATGAACACAACAGGATGCAAGGCACTCTGCATGACTTAAAACCACTTAAAATGCCTTAGTGGCTTACATACAGGTCATGCGTTGGGCAGTAATCTCAGCTGACTGTATTTGCTTTCCCCTGAACCTTGTTTCCATGTTCATACCGTGCCCGCTTTGTATGATGGCTTCTTTATGTTGAGTAGTTTACTACAGTCAATCCTAGGTAGCATTTCGGATGCCTCTGTAGGCTTTGTCAGTGGGTACTGACTGAAATGTCAAGGCGTACTCAGCAGGATTTTCCAGCAGACGAGAACCTATCTAGAAATAAGAATTAAAGCCCTCTAAAACTCCAAAGTTATGTGCAAGTGATACGTGAGATATAGCAAGAGAAATGAATTAGTAACTAGGCAGTTAATCATCATCTTCAAACAGTGATTCCCACACCTAGTTAAATTACACAAAATGATATAGTTTGGGGGTCACAGGTTTAGTTGCTTTGGTTTCCAAAGCATCTCCTCAAGCCTTCTTGAGAAGAAGCATGCATATTATGAGTTGGGTCAGGATTATCACACTCCAAATAATCTGGCTATATGTCTCTAATACGAACATCCATGAGAATGGTGACATTCCCTAGTGAATGCTACCTTGTTCGTTTGTTTACAGGTTTGATGTTCCCAGTAGTTGCTTTGTCCGATCCTTAGTGATTGTTTGGACGTTTTCTTTGGGGGTTCATGTTGTTAGCCCTACTTGTGATGATTAGAATCTATGGTGGTACTTAAAGAAAAGCAAAACCCTGTGTTTGACAGGAGAATGTGGATTGAACAAAATGTTTTTCAGCTGCATCATCACAGAGTATAGCACAAAGCAAACTTACCGTTGAACAATTGTAGTTAAACTGGTGCAAGGACAGAGCCCAGTCATTAGGATAACAAGATTCATTTTTTCTGTTTTTAGTGTTATTCTTGATACGAGGGAATGGAAACACTTCAAGGAACTCACAAATACCGTCACTGCATTGGAAGAGGACATGTTCCACTACCAGGCAGACATGCAGACGCCTCAACTGTACCTGCGGCCTAAAGAAACTGTTCATGTACCGTTTAAATTCCAGACTTTTGCGATAGATCAAATTGTCATGGCTCAGGTACAAGATCTTACACTTGTTTCCTTTTCTGCTCATCACTTTCAAACGTACTTTTATCTGCTGGCAGTGGCGGTACAGGGTGGGTTTACTAACACAATTTGGGGCTGATTGTTTTAAACTACGGAATTGCATAAGGAATGTTAGCCTATTCACATGATATTGAGAAAGCAATGCTTTGTTTTCATAACAATGTCACTACCGGTGTAGAAAATAGCTTTAAAAAAAAAATGTTTAGTTATTAATCTTTTTTTCAGAGACACAGAGCACAGGCGTTTTGAAAATAAATGAGTTTACATGACTCATGGGTGTGGTAGTACAAACATTAATTCTACATTTATGGCGAACATGAATAGAAGTCATTGTAGAAGTCATTGTAGAAGACTGGTGAGTCTGAACAAGACAAAGACAAACAAACGAAAGAGCATCATAAAAGATACGGCTCATTGTAAGCCAATTATACATTTCAGATCTACAAGGGAGACTGCATAGGATTTAGAGATGAGTTTAAGTGATCTCTGAGGAATCCAGTTTAAGTAGATGTATTTTCTCAGCAGTTTTAAGAGCTGTTGTGGAGGGTATGTCCCTGCTATTAAGAGGGCGCGTTCCCGTGATAAAGGGCAGATAGAGGCATGAGTTGAAGGGAGATTAGGCATAAACTAGAAATAAATTTATCTGTGGAAGGAGCGGGGATTAATCTTGAAAGGGTCTCATCCGTATTTGAAGGGGACAGCAGTGAAGAGCTTTATAAAGCATAGAGTGAAGCTTAAATCAGACAGTTGCCTGCAAATATCCACCCAGCGTTTATGAGGTGAGGGATCTGGTGGTATGTCGTGGAAAAAATAAGAAAACACGGGTACCAAAGTCGATGACTTTATCCATAGGCAACAGCATATTTTCTTCTGCTGTTATAACGATCTACTCTTCTCATGACAAGAGCGTTTATGATGAAATTTGTAATGTGAAAAAATGTGAGGAGCAGACAAATCTATCTTCTGTTTAACACCTGGCAGACTGCTGCTGTTACAGTTTTAGCGATGAAGTAGTAGTGTTGCATGTGTTAGTCGACATGCTGAGGTTTCTGATACTGACAATGAAGGAGGGAGAGAAATTGCACGTGGAATTGATAAGGAGAAACATAGATGATTTCTGTTTATAACAAGCATTTTCAAAGCCAATAGGTATACAAGAGCTATTGGCTTTGGCAGCGTGTTTTTTCCATGTTGTATGCAAGTGTCATAGGCTGCATTTGTTGGATTAGCAGGTCATAAAGTGGGGTAGGAGGTGTAGAGTGCCATAGAGTTGAGTAGAGAGGAGTAGAGTTCATTGTTCCAGTGGCAGCGAGGGTCGTAGAGTGCAGTGTCATAGAGTGCAGTGTGATAAAGTGGAGTGCCATGCAGTCGCAGCCCGCACTAATTAGAAGGGGCGGGGTGGCGCGCGGGGGGAGGAGAAGACAAACTAAATTAAAAAAAAATTAAAAAACACACTTTCCTTACTGCAGCGCGCCTCTCCGCTTCTCCGTCTCTTTGCTGAAGGCAGGCACAGGCTCCCAGCCTGCTCTTCTCCAATCCTGACGCTGCTCAGAGCAGCGTCAGTATTGGCTGGGAGTGCCCAGCCAGGGCACTCCTGGCGGACTGTGAGCCTGTGCCTGCTCTCTCTAGCCCAGCTGTGTTGCTGGGCTGGAGAGAGCGCACTGCACATGTGTGTTTGGCCGGCCTTGTCACCCCTGTGGCCCCGCCCCTTCCCCCAAAAAACAATCCTAAATAAATGTTATGATCTTTTTTTGGGGAAAAAGTTAGGAGGTGGGGGGAGTGCGACACTCCTCTGCCCTTATGGAAGAGCTGCCCGAGGTGTCATGGAGAGAGGTAGAGTGGAGGAGCTTGGTGTGGATTAGCATGGAATGGATTGAGGTAGTGGGGGAGATTGGACTGTCATAGATTTGGGGTGGATTGGATTGGGATAGAATGGGTTTGACTGAGGTGGATTGAAGTAGATTGAATTGGGATGGATTGGATGGGTGCAGAGTGGATTGTGGTGGATTGGAGTGAGGTGAATTGGCACTGAGTGGGAGCTTTGGGGTGTGGCAGATTGGAGTGGGAATGATTCGAGTTGGGCAAATTGAAGACTGGGTTGTTGGACTGGGTTAGATTGTTTTGGATTAGAGTGGAGCAGGTTGTTTTGGATTGGGGTGGGGAAGATTGGAGTGGGGCTGATTGCTTTGGATTGAGTGTAGCAGATTGGAGTTGGGCAGATTGTTTTGGATTGGAGTGGGGCAGTTTGGAGTGGGCAGATTGGTTTGGATTGGAGTGGGACACATTTGTCTGGGGCAGATAGTTTGGATTGAAATGGGACATATTGTTTTAGATTGGAGTGGGGCAGATTTTTTTGGATTGAAGTGATGCAGATTGTTTTGGATTTGCATTGGGGACATTGTTTTGGATTGGAGTGGGGCAGATTGAAATGGGGCAGACTAGATTGGGGTGGGTTGTGAGGATTAAAGTGTGGTTGAATGGGGTGGATTTGATTGGGGTTAGCGGTTTGGATTGGAAGGGATGGACTGAATTGGTCTGGGTGGATTTGGTATGGGTTAGGTGTTGTGGATTGGAGAGGGGCAGGTTGGGATGGCGTGAGGAGAACTGCACGATTATGTGTTAAAGCATAATTTCAGAAATATTGCAATATTTAGAACAAAATAATCATCTTTTGAGAACAGCGCCCGGGGCAAGATGGCGATCAGTTAACACACCACCAGTGAAGCTCTCTTTCCCACTCTGATGGAATGTAGCAGTTTTGAAAAAAGGAGATGCGACCCTTCAGATCCCCCGCTGTCCCTGACCATAACGATTATTAGCTTACACCCCCTAGTAAGACTACTGTGAATGGGGGAAAAGTAATCTAAAAGTATTCTAGTTATTGACTGAAGCACACGCATAGTTCGCTGTTATGGTGACTCACCTCCGTGGATTTGCTTCCTTCTCTACGTTCATCCAGATCCTGACGTGCTCCTACCAATATCGGCAGGGGATTCTGAAGATTGTAAACACAGCAATAGTTGCCTGTCTCTGCCAGAAAGACTCTTGGGCTTACCTCCCCAGGAGGCGAGATTGCGTGGTGGTGGTGGTACTATTGCCTTTCGTGGTGGTCGGCAAGAAACACCTACTGGGGCCCGATATGGCTCCCAAGCCTACGAAGTCTTCGAAACTGCTCCATGGGAAAGTAGACATCTGGCAGCCTGTCAGCATGATCTGAGGAAGCATTGGAATGTGGAAGTCCGAGCCCAAACAGCAAAAGGACAAAGAGGAGGAGGCACAGCCAACTTGGTCGACTGTAAGCCAGTGCATGGATGCGAACGAGTGTGACTTGCGATCAAGGCAAGTGTTTATTCAAAATACTATTGCACATTTTTTTCCTGTGATGAGGGAGAAGGAGATTGCCAGCCCCTATGAAGACAGGGAAGTTGGCAGTGTCCTTTTACAAGATGGTGAGAGAAATGCGGGGAAAGCACCTGTGAAGACGGGGTCAACACAGTCATCAAGTGAGACTCATAATGGTAGGGGGCCACATAGACTTAGTGTAGCCCCCCTTGACAATAACAAGACTGTGACTGAGAGCGTGACTGGAACGGAGCGAATGGTAGGGGGCTCAGCAGAGGCAGCTTTACAGGTTGCTCGGGGTGGCACAGCTGGATGACAAACTGATAGATGAAGCACTTGACTATAAGCATGGAAAGGTTAATAAGTTGAATAACAGCACAACATGAGAGAAGTTAAAGCCTCGGAGTATCTTAAAGAACTGACTCAGCTCAGTAGGTCTCAAGGGTACTAAGGAGAGTAACAAGGGAGGTGAGATTTGGTATCAGTGGGGAAACGAATTCAGGTGAGACAGTAGCGGAACCACATGAGAGAGCTACATCTCTCTAATAAGACTTCTGGTTTGTCATTTTCAGAGTGTGGGAGGGCTGTATGCAGGTGACATCACTCAGATGGGGCAAAATTGAGGGGTCACTGGTCAGAAGGCTCAGAAGGTTCAGACGGGCTAATAACACGGTTGTCAAGGAAATGCAGGATGAAGGTAAACGACAGCACCTGACCTACAGACAGATGTGGCGATGGAGGGGAGTCATATGGGTAAATACATAATGTATCAGTTAACATTTGTGGGTTGAATGATAGTAAAAAGAGGAGGAGGGTTGCACACGATCTTAAGGCATTACAGGCGGATATCTTGTGTTTACAAGCAACCAACATTGAGGCTTCACAGAGGTATGTGCTTGAGACTCAGGGCTTTAAACTTGTGGAAAACACAATGCAGGAAACACAAACGTGGGGTGATCATTCTGGTTCCGGGCAAGGTCTGTACTTTAATTCGGACAAAGGTGGATAACCTTGGTAGGTGGGTAGTTAGAGAATGCCATTGTGGAGGACAAAGCTTTACGCTTGCTTCAGTGTATGGCCAGTGGTAGATGATCCTGTATTGTTCAACAGAATTAACAATGAGTTGGCACTCTGGTCTACCTCGATAGTGCTTTGAGTGGATTTTAATTTCAATGGGCACGGTGGTGGTTTGGACAAGAAGATATGGCATATTTTGGTCGGAAACCAAAAGTACGGCAGTCCCTCCAGCACCTTATTGATACTCATGGTTTGATAGATGCTTAGGATTGGCTAAAGTCTCCTGATCCTGGGTTCACTTAATTTTTCCGCACCCCACTGGACACATGCTTGTCTTGATTATATGATGTTTTTCTGCATGCTGTTAGCAGGGGTTGGATAGTTACGCTCCCATGAGTCATGTCTGATCAAAACCCGGTGGTCCTGCAGCTGAAAGTTGCTCGGTCATGGCTGGGAGCTTCTACCTGGACTTTTGATTATGCCTTGTTACTCAATGAAGATCATATACAAAACATGAATGGCTGGATCCAAGAGTTTCCATTGGGGCATTGTGGGAGGCTTTTAAGGCTGGGGTACGGGAGGAGACATTTAGCTTTCGGTTGAGATGCCAAAAGGAAGAGCGGCAGTGTCAGGCAGAACTGTATGGGACTCTTGCAGAGGTGGAAGCCCAGTTAGTATCAGCAACTACCTGTGGAGATAAGGTAGGAGATAACGTAGACCTCGCCCTATGTTGGGTACAGATTGCGAAAGCTGCAATTCTTCAGATCTCTAGCAACTTAACCGCGGCCAAATATTTGGCCCGGAGATCCGTGAGCTATGAATATAGCGAGCAGGTGGGGCATCAGTTGGCGGTCTGCGCTAGGCAAAGGGCCTTACATGAGGAAATCAGGGAGGTAATAGATCCAAGCGGAAAAAGGGTAGCGGATGATGATGGTGTTAGAGAGGTGTTTAGGGGGTATTATGAGAGTCTGTATAAAAAGGACGAGAGTGGGGTGGAATTCCCTTGGGCAGTTTTATGTGTATTCTTAGATTCCATTTCTTTTGAAACTCTGGGGGAAGAGGACCGACTGCTACTAGATGCACTCTTGACCTTGAAGGAGCTGCATGCGGCATTAAGGGACCTCCCTTTGGGGAAGGTAGTGGGGACAGATAATATACAGCTGGTATTTTATAAAACGTTTTTCCCATTTTTTTCAATTAAATTTATTGACCACATTTTGTTTAGTACAGAATGGGTGTAGCCCCTCGGACTCCTGGGCATCAGCCAATATTATAGTTTTTCCCAAGAACTGTAAACCACCAGATAATCCTGGGTTGTACCGTCCTACTACTTTAATTATTAGTGACAGAAAACTATACTCTAAAATTCTAGCCATGTGGTTATGTTTGTTTATCAGTAAACTAGTATCTCCTGGAAGCATAGCTGTATTCTGGTGAGAGACACTACAGACCACATTTGCTGTGTGATATCCCTTTTCGTTGTAACATCAATGGCCTTACTTTTGCTTGATGCATAAAAAACGTTCTATAGGGTCAGCTGGGCCTACGTTTGGTATGTTGTCGGGCGGTACAGGATATGGTCAGGTTACATTAGGGCCAAGCAGGCCTTATATCAAAAACCAACAGTTAGGGTGTTCATACGCAGAGGCCCGTCCAATATAATGTGGATTCAGAAAGGCACCAGACAGGGGTCCCCCTGCTCGCCGCTCCTATTCCTACTGTATATTGATCCTTTTATTCAGAAAATTGCAGAAGTCCCTAGGATAACCCCCATGCATTTTCACGGTTGGGACACAAAAGTTATTGCTTACGCAGACGATGTGGCATTGGTCACTCCTAACCCGGAAGAAGCTCTCACCCAGATAGAAGGAGAGGCACAAAATGTTGGTCAGTTTTCTGGCTACCGGCTCAATCAAGGCAAGACTCAGGTAGTTTGTAACCACTTAATTGGGTTGCAAGATGACCGGGTAACTAAAGGAGCAACCTATGTGGGTGTCACAATAACGGCAGACCTAGACAGGCTGGTTGAAGTGAATCTTGGTCCAGTTTTGACAAAGGCTTGTAGTGACTTGACTAGGTTGCACAATCTTCATCTTACGATTATGAGGAGTTGTAATATTATCAAAATGATTGTATTGCCTAAACTTCTCTACTTTTTTCAGGCCATCCCTCTTGAGATAATGAGCTACTGGTTTTTCTCTGGTGACACGGTTTATCTGGGCGTACTCTAAGCCTAGAAGAGCCCTCAAGTACTTAACTCTTCCCAGGGGGAGAAAGAAATGGGCAGTTCCAGATTTTTTATTATATTATTGGGCCACCGCTCTTCAATATATGGGCCTTCTATTTAGTGATGCAGGATGGGAACAGCTCATACCCTCGATTTATTTTATTGTAATCATATTTATATAGCGCTTACTACCCCTGACGAGGCTTCGAAGCGCTTTTCGGTGAGTAGTACGCTACTCTGGAACCCAACAAGAATTAGTGATGGATTAGTATCGGGTAATAATGAGTACAGTTTTAGTATTATTATGAGTTAATTTGAGCCACGGATATGAGAGTTTGTTAGTTAGATTGACTGGAGTAATGGAGAGGTGGAGGAGGAAAGAAATCCAGAAGTGTTAATTGGGAGTATATCCTTAATTTACTCAACCCAAAGGCTTGGGATGAGTAGAGGGGGATGGAGGAGGGAAGAGTATGTGGAAGGGTTAGGGAGAGCATAGTAGCAGGGTGAGATAAATGCAGGAGAATTTAGTAGAGTTGTGTGGGAGGTCACGGTAGTAGAGTGAGGTTTGGTGAGTTAGATGTGGAAGCAGAGGGAAGAGCTTAGGCAGAGTTATTTAGGAGATGAAAGTAGTAGAAAGGATTTGGGATGAGTAAGAGTGAGAATGGAGGATAGTTTGATAGAGACATGACATACGATGATGGGTAGATAAGTGTTATAAGATGAGAGCAAGAATTCATAGATCTCTAGTATAACAACCCACCCAGGAGCCATGCAATGACCTACGAACACGCCAAGCACAGAAACAACAAATACATATATATATATATATATATATATATATATATATATATATACATATATATATATATATATACACACACACACACACATACAAACACACATGAATACACACACATATGCACATACAATACATAATTAGAATCAAGGGTAAAAAAAAGAGTGTGTGTGTATTTTATTGTTATGACATAGTAGCGATACATATTTTCTAAAGAACTATACATAACTAGAAATATACACATAAGGTGAGATGTTTGATCCTTGGGGGACCCCTGCTTTTCTGAGGTAGGGTTCGGACGAGAAGGGGGGGCGAGTGGATGATATTAGATCTTTTTTGAAGACAGGAAGTAATCCAGTCGAGAGCAGTCCCTTGTATGCCGGCTTCGTGGAATCTATGAATTAGGGTGTCATGGTCAACCATATCAAAGGCAGCTGAGAGGTCCAAGAGAAGTAGTGCAGCAACTCCATTTTGGTCGACTGTGTTTTAAGATCATCCCAGATTGCTATGATTGCCGATTCAGTGCATCTTCCTGGGCGGAATCCAGTTTGGAAGTCTGAAAGTATAGAATTGTCTTCAATGAATTGTGACATCTGGACGAATGCTGCTCTTTCTATCAATTTGCCAAGGAAAAGTCCATTTGTGATTGGTCTGTAGTTGTTGGGGTCTTGTGGGTCTAGGTTTTTTTTCTTTAATAATGGTCGTATGTATGCTTTTTTTCAGGTCTACAGGAAAAGTTCCCAAAGTTAAAGAGTTGTTAATGATTCTTCTTACAGGTGTGGCAGCAGAAGTAGATAGAAGAATGTTCTTGAAGATTTGTGGTGGGCAAGGGTCAGAAGGGCAACCGTAAGGTCTGCTTGCGTTGACCAAATCCATAAATTCACCCTGGTATATTTGTTTGAAGGACTGTAGAGGTTGGGTTGGTTTATTCTTAGAGGGTATTTTCGGAAATGGGTTGGTGCTGATGTTTTTCTTCTGTTTTAAATAGGAGTCCAATGTGTCTGCTTTGGTTGTGTAGTGAGTTGCCAATTTGTTTTTGAAATCTTGAGTAGTGGGATGACTTCCTTCCATGCATGTAGGTTTTTGACATTCATTGAGAATTTTATAAAATTCCTTGGTTGTAGATTGACCATTTTGAATTCTGTCTGAGTAGTACCTTTTTTTAGCTTTTTTGATTGATGATTTGTATATCCTGTTAAGTTTGTGTAGCTGCAGTTTGTCTTGACTGTTTGTTTTGAGCCAGGTCCGCTGCAACTTTCTGATTTGCTGCTTTATCTTTTTAAGTTCTGTGTTTCTCCAAGGTGTTGGTTTTCTTTTGTCAAGTTTAGTTTTTCTGAGTGGTATTAGGATATCAAAAGCTTTAATTGTATCTAGATCTGCGCTGGCTGTTAGTTGTGTTTCCAAGTCATCCAAATTGAGTTTGCTCCATGGTCGATAGGTGTATGTATGTAAGTAGTTGTGGGGGGTGTTGATTTGTGGAGTTTTATGTCGGAAAGTTATCAAATGATGGTCTGACCAGGTGATTGGGGTGATGCTATGAATAGAAACTAGTTCAGGCTTAGCAAAAATGACATCTAGGATGTGCCCAGCGATGTGTGTGGGATTGTGTACAATCTGATGTAGGTTCAATGCGACTACGCCAGTGGTGATAGGTTTTGGATGGGGCATATTGGGTTTGTCAAACCAAATGTTTAGATCCCCAAGAATGCATAGGTTGGAGTATAGTGTAATAAGGTTTGAGACTGTGGGGGTCATTCTGACCCTGGCGGTCCATGACCGCCATGGCGGAGGGCGGCCCAGGGTATCCGCCATGGTGGTGCTGCTTGCAGCACCGCCATGGGGATTCCGACTGCCTTCCCGCCAGCCTGTTTCTGGCGGTGTCCACCGCCAGAACCAGGATGGCGGGAACGGGTGCCGTGGGGCCCCTGGGGGCCCCTGCACTGCCCATGCCACTGGCATGGGCAGTGCAGGGGCCCTGTAAGCAGACAGTGAAAATCGCGATGGGTGCCACTGCACCCGTCGCACCCCTGCAACTCCGCCGGCTCCATTCCGAGCCGGCTTCATTGTTGAAGGGACTTTCCCGCTGGGCCGGCCGGCGGTCTTCTGGCGGTCGCCCGCCGGCCCCGCTGGAAAGCCAGAATGGCCGCCGCGGTCTTTCGGCGTGAACCGCTTGGCGGTCGGTGACCGCCGACCGCCGCGGTCAGAATGACCGCCTGTGTCTTGAAAAGCATCTGGGAATGTGGAGTTGTTAGGTGGAGGTCTGTAAAGGAGGAGAAAGTTACAGGAGGAAGTTGGAGTAGGGTGGCATCTGGTAAGGAGGGCTTCACAACCTTGTATGGAGATGTTGTCTGTTTTACTGAGTTTCAATGCCTGTTTGAATATAATAGCCAGTCCACCTCCTCTCTTGCCTATATGGTTTTGTGTGATGGTTTGATAGCCTGGAGGAACGGCTTCGTGCAACACTGGGGCCATGTCATCTCCCAACCAGGATTCCGTTATGAATAGTAAGTCAGATTGTGTGTCTGTGAGCAGGTCGTAGATGTGGTGCTTGTTTTTTGAGAGTGATCGATCATTTATGAGCTAGCAGTTTAGAAAAGGTGTGTTAGTGGTAGTGTTGTTTTGTTTAGGAGAACGGTAAGAAGTATAATGTGAGCTTGAAGCAGGAGTGTTGCTGGTTGTGATAACTGTTTGAGGCTCACAATAGTCTTGCTTTTCAATATAGTGTTCCTCTTCCAGCAGGTTAAGGAGGCATTTTGTTGGGTCTGTGTGTGTGGGTGGTGGACTTGGTGGCTGAGGGAGCCATGAAGAGTGTACTGTTTGTAGGGTAGTCTTATTATGTAATAGACAAGGGGATGCAAGGTTGCTGTGAGTGGCATGTTTTTTATTTTGTTTGCGTTTGTTTAGTGTGGATGGAGTATGGGTTGGGGTGGTGGAGGAGCATGTGGATCATGATGTAAGGCTCTAAATTGTGCAATGGAGGAGAGGCGAGTGAATGATAGTTGCTGGGTTGGGGTGCTTTTGGTAGGTGTTTGTGAAGAGTGAGAAAGTAGGGGTGGAGATAGGATGCAATTTGTATTCTTTTTGTAGTCCTGAGGGTTGGAGTGGGTATGACGATAAGTGTATTGTAAGTTTGTGTTGCTTTGATGTGCTGATGTTTGTGGTCTGTATTGTTTTTGTGGAATAGTAAGAGGGGATATTGCTGTAGTTGTTTTTGGTGAGGGATTTGTATGTGAGTTAGTGCTGGTGAGTGGAATTTGAGTGTTAGATGGGGTGTTGATGTGTTTTGGAGATGAATATACGAGGTGTGTAAGAGGTGATGGATGTGTGTCAGGGGAGTTAGTGTTAGTTGCAATGACTGGAAGAGGTAATATGTGTGGTGGAGTGAAATGTGGGGATTGTATGGTTGTGTGTAATTGGTGAAAAGAGGGGAAGAGTGTTTGTAGATGGTGTGTTTGAAGGCAGGGTTTGGGCATTGTTATGATGACAGGTGGTCTGTGTGGAGCAAACAGCGGATAGTGTTGTTGGTTAGTATGAGCAGAGAGTGTGTATCTGGAAGGCTGAGACTGAGAGAAATGTATACTGTAGTTTTGTATTGTGTGGGTGATGGCAGGTTGTTTTAGTGGGAGTGGACAGAGTAGTGTTTGCTGTGAGAATGCAGGTGTTTGACTGTTGTAGTTGTGGGGGATATGTGTATATGTGTTGTATTAAGGGTATTGTGTTGGGTGGTGGGACAATGCAATCTGTCTGTGGTCAGTTTGTGGTGTATGAGTTGGATGCCTTTCTAAAATATGTGTTTGCATGTTGAGGGATGTGTAGGGGCTGGAACCATTCTTGGTCCATTGAGAATTGGGCAGCATTTCTGGCCCTAGTCCCTACCTGTCCCGAGCAAGCCCAAACAGGCAGCTGCCCTTGTCCTTTCAACCCTTTGCTGAGACGCCCTGAGTCCTAGCCTTTAATAGCCCTACTGGCCAATAAGAAGCTGGTCCTAACCCTAGCCAATCCAATTGCAAGCCCTCATTCAAACAACTAATGGGAGACCCAGCCCTAATCACCAATCATAGCCCTATTCTATTTCTGACCACCAGTCACAGCCCTAGCCCTAAAACCAGCAACCAGTCAGAATCCTAGCCCTATCTACCAATCACAGCCCTAGTACCAACAGCCAATCAGAATCTCAGCCCTATCCACCAATCACAGCCCTAGACCCAACAGCCAATCAGAATCTCAGCCCTATCCACCAATCACAGCCCTAGAACCAACAGCCAATTAGAATCTCAGCCCTATCCACCAGTGACAGCCCTAGAACCAACAGCCAATCAGAATTTCAGCCCTATCCACCAATCACAGCTGTAGTACCAACACACAATCAGAATCTCAGCCCTATCCACCAATCACAGCCCTAGAACCAACAGCCAATCAGAATCTCAGCCCTATCTACCAATCACAGCCCTAGAACCAACAGCCAATCAGATTCTCAGCCCTATCCACCAATCACAGCTGTAGTACCAACACACAATCAGAATCTCAGCCCTATCCACCAATCACAGCCCTAGAACCAACAGCCAATCAGAATCTCAGCCCTATCTACCAATCACAGCCCTAGAACCAACAGCCAATCAGATTCTCAGCCCTATCCATCAATCATAACCCCAGCCCTGGAGCCACCAACCACTGGAAAGACGATCTCCCAACAACCTATCACAACAACATATGCAACAACCAATAGGAACTTATGTAAGGAGCAAGTTAACTGAAGTCCAGTTCCTGTGGTCAGGGGGAAGGCAACTGCTGCTCTATTCAGAATCTCCTTGGATACAAACAGGCTGAATCCACACTTCCAAGCTAGCAGAGTCTACTTTCCAGGTAAGGGAGAGATTGTTTAAGAAATAAACACTGGAATACTGCTGGGCGCGCACTCTGAAATCGGGCTTTTTTAAAGGCAAAAAACAGGGGGGCAGACAGTTTTTAAGCACAATTTAAATCACAGAAACAGATTAAAACAGTCTCCTAAAAACACACTCTGCAAGATGTATGTAGCCTTTTTACTTAGAAGAAAAAAAGGGGTGGGGGGGTTACGTGCCACAAACTAGCAAGGCAATTCACAAAGTCACAGCAAAAACACATAAAAAAAAACACCACTTTAAAAGAGGCCAGGCTGCCTGAAACACAGAGAGTCCACAGTAAAACAGACACAGGTAGCTGAAATAAACACTCTTGAACAAATAATACTATTTACCCAGACATATCTCAGGGCTCCTTACCTAGGTAGTTTTGCAATCCTTGAACACTGGGCTGTATCAGGACACAGGGGAGATGCAGAGGCTCACAAAATGGAGGTGGCTGTCTTGGGCTTCCCTCCACAAACCTAAGGGGCCAGAGCAGGTGTGTGGGGGGGGGCTCAGGTGCAGCAGGGATTTATGAACTTATGCTTGGAAACACAGCTAGGGGAAGTCTGCTGAGATTACTGGAGCCTAGCTACTTTAAGAAGGTTTGTTTCGAGGTACTTCAGGGGCCCGCAAGGTTTGGGCTCCAATATGTAAGAAAATGGGGATGGGGTGATTTCACTATTATATATCAATCTGAAATGATCTATATTTGCCAGGCATTTTTAGGGGATATCCATTGACAAACTGGGTGGCCAGTGGCATTAAGAGATTGGGGGACTTTTTTCCGCTGATGGTATTGTCTCTTTTGCAACACTACAAGACAAGTTGGGGATCCCCAGTAAAGATTTCTTAAAGTTTTTCCAAATCAGAGACTTTTTGAGTCACAAGGTGGGTGGAGTCAATGGTTTCCAGAGGTGTAATATGGTAGACCAGCTGATGAGTGGAGAGGCTTGTTCATTTAGTCAGCTCTATGGTATTCTGAGCTCATATAAGTTGGATGATATAGGTAAATATTGTGAGAAGTGGCATGATGTTCTCTGGGCTTCGGAACAAGCCTTCTCAGACTCTCTGGAACTAGGGTATACATTTTTTATTTCTTCCAGTTTACAGGCACAGCACTATAAATCAATCTTTGATCTATGTTATACGTATGTTATACGAGCTGGGGGTAGGACAGAGGGTATCACCTGTGCTTGGTGTCAATACTTAAAAGCGGATGCTACGCATATGTTTGGATGCTGCCGAGCCTTGAACCCTGCTGGGGGGAGATTGCTGGTCTCAACCTCAAAATCGAGCCAACCCCACTTCTTATCATCCTGGAAACTGGCAATGACAGGATTCCAGTTGCAGCACAGAGATTTATATTTATAGCAGTACGGGTGGGTCGACTTTGTATAGCATCTTGTTGGCTCGATAAGGATCCCTCTACCTTTCAGCAATGGCTTGTCCAGCTCTTGGCGAATTTTAAACTGGAGAGAGCATTCTATGTCATGATAGGCTATAGGGCTCTTAAGAAGGGTGGGGAGATCTGGTGGCCGTTTTGGGACTGGCATAAGAACTAGTCACCACGATTAAACATTGTATAGATATGGGTTTGCTGGAAGGGGATGGGGAAAGATGGGCTGTGCAATCTTAATACTGATGTAAAGGGATTTTCAACCCATGGTGCAAAACGGGCAAAGGAAACAGACACTTTCTTGTAAGAGGAGGGGAAAAGGCTGGTTGGTAATGGGTGGTTTATTAATTCAAACTATAGTTAGACCTATCTTCAGCTCTAAACGGGATGTGTGATGCTCCCTTTCTTTAAAAAAAATAATAATAATAATAAAAAAAGAGAACAGCGCTCACAAGCAAAATCAAAAAAACCACAAGAGTGAAGCGACAAAATAAGACTTGACAATTGACTATTGAAAATAAATCTTTGCAATTTTGTTTGTCCTGCTGGGCACGTTTTTTCCCTAGTCACACTGCTTCTGTTTGCATGGCACTAACAGTTAACAAGAACAAAATAGTACCTCATCCACCCGTATGGAGCAGCAGACAGGCACTGATTAAGTTGAATCAGTGGAATGAGCCTTACGTCCATTGGAGAGGGAGGTGGCCACCCATTCGGATAGAGTTGAGCAACTCAGAAGCAATGCGCAAACAGCACAAAGAAGCAGAAATCCACCTAAGCATACAAGACTGCAGACACAAGCTAACTTCTTTGCATGCGAAGGCGATCGTTCGGCCAGATTGCTTTCATAGTTGATCTGAGAAGATCAGCAGCGTGCCTCCATAGGTGCCTTCTGCAACACTTGTGGGAATATAAGCAGCGCCATTTCCGCACTATACTCCACATTACGATGGCCAGCATGACCGTTCCAAAAACTAGATTGGACAATGTGCTCCCTCAGTAGCTCACAGCCAAGTCGTGGACAAGAGCACTGCGACAAGTGAAGGAAATCTCTAGAACCCCCCGATTTCAAAATACGCAATTTAATTACACAAACCACACTATCTCCCCACTGTATCAAGCTTACGTTTCCCAACACAAAACCAAAATGCCCCTGTTGTGATTTGCCAGACTCCGGTTTTTATTGCATGATGTGCAAGTGCTCCCTCTGCAAGTGACCTGGCATGCAATTACGAACACCACAGCGGGACTTGCAGAGCACACATTGCTACCTACCCCCGAGTCTTGTCTATTGGACCTCTGCCCCAGAGCTAAAGGGGACAGACTGCTACACTGGTTCATAGACCTTGAGTTTGTCCTCTTTAAGTGACAAATAGCAATGACCAGAAAGCACCCTCAACACCAATCACAAAACAATGGTTGTGTACACTCCTACTTTGGGCCCGGGCTAAAACCAGTACATTGCACTTGCTACAATCCAGGTGATTACACATACTGGGAGTGGAAAAATTGGTACACCTATATCCTCAACATAGAGGCTAAGAGTTAAGACCAGCTGCCATGAAGGGACTTTCCCATCTTCCTCAAATCCCCTGAGTTTTTTTTTTTCTTTTTTTTTTTACACTCAATCAGCGGACAGATACATGTGGTTAACACCAGATCTCCCTCCTGCGCCTTAGCTGACAACTAGATCGGACACTGTGATGCCTCGCTCAAGGATCATCATTAACAATGTATTGTGCTGTATTGATATATTTGTTACTGTTTTACTCCTGATTCCCAGCATCCCTAGTATCACGAGTATTGTACTTGCTGTTTCTGAGCTACAAGGAATCCCATCTTAAATGCTGTACTGATAGAGTTTGTAACCTGTTTTCACAGACACTACTTGGGCTTTGTTGCAACATCACTGAGCTTATTATTTGCCACTGATACCAACCCTGTGTAATCCTGTAAGACTCCTGTCCAATGTAACATGTATACCTAGCAATGTTTTCCTTTGTTGTTATCTTCAAAAACAATTTAAAAAAGTTTTAAAAAGTTGAATCAATCAGTTCTTGGTCCCTGCTCCACAGAGAGGAATGGAAATGATGCTAGGCCTGCAGTTACAAATTATGAGGCTGTAAAAGAGTGCCAGGCAAGCCAACAAGTGATAAACAACGAATGGACTCCAAACCTGAATTGTTAATAGCTGTATCTCAGTAGTGCATGCTATCACAGGCTTGACCCTAAAAACTGAGTATCATGGAGCCTAATGCTGCTCCTTGCTTGATGGCAGTGAGGCAGTGAAATAGCAGACCCAGGATTGAATTTAGATCAACTTATGCTTGAAGGTGGGTGGTTGAAGTTTGGCCTGGGAGTTAGAAACTGAGAATCAGAGTTTGGACAGTAAAGATGAGAACCAATTGCAGACTGTTGGGCACTCTGAAATAAGGAAAGCTTTTCATCAGATCGAGTGGTTGCCTATGTTAAATCAAATGCAGACTAAAATCAACTGGAATGTGTGAAGTGGATTGGAGAGTTTGGTGAGCCGAGGTAGTGAAGGTAATAAAATGCAACTGAGCTGTCAGTGAATAGTTTGCATGTACGACGCAAGGGGGTCTAGTAGGTTATTGAGGGGAATATAGTGTAGGCACTTTAGAATGTTAGAGAAGAGGAGAAGCTGGGTAACGAGCCTGAAGGAATAGACGTGGTATATCCTATTACAGCTGACATCAAGCTTGGATGGAAGTACCTGTCCAAAGAAAGATGTTAACCAGCTGAGAGGAGAGAAGCACGGGAGAGTAGTGGAAGTGAGAGGTTTGATTAGCTGACGACAGAATACACCTAAACGGGCTCCCATAATGCTATACAGCTTTAGGAATAGGAATGAGCTCACTGGGGTATGTGCTGGAGACAGTGGTGAAATATGCAAAATATATATTTAAGAGGTAAGCGAGGGCAGTGATTAGTGCCAAAGTATGGATTCTGGAACTGGGAAACTTAGGATGAAAGAATTATCAGTTTTATTGAAGCAGCTAATACTTAAGTGTATGCCGTGTTTGTGTTGCTGTGAGTCGAAAATATATGGTATAAATAATTGCGAAATGGATCTACTCTAAGATCTAAATGGCCCAAAAGACTTGCAGTAAATTGCCCATGTCAATTGGTTATTATAAACAAAGGAAAGGGACCTGGGAGATTGATGGTCCAGTGCACATTCTCCCATATATAGTAGTAAGAAAAGAGGGGTGCACTGTTCCAAAATAAATGGGACTATTTTCTACAGGAGCGAGAACTCTCAAGCATCACATTGGATGTAAGATTTCATCATTGGGAAAGCTCCTCGTTAGGCCGGTGCTGCAATGCCTAACGGGCTCCACTGAGGGGGCTCTTAACCGTATATGCTCTACTGATAGTTAGAGATAAGGAAGGGTATCTGAGATTACCCAAGTAGTATAGGAGAGAAAACAGAAGTAAAATTGGTTATCCATCTACGCTCAATAATCATGATTTTAATCAATACTACTGTGATGGAGACCAAAGTTAAAAACAAGAGGGGAGTAAAACTGAGTAATAATGCTCATCTACTCGCACACAAAATATAAGTTTGAAGAAAAACCCAAAAGTGGCTTCTCAAAAAAGGGGTCTACATGTTTCGCGTCTGGTGGTCCATACGGATCCCTCGACGCTTCATCAGGACCATAGAAAAACTTCTCCCAAAAATCAAAAATCCAAATAGGAGCAAAACTTGCAGTCACTTACTGTGAAGTTGTTTATGTCAGTCAAAGTCGCCCTAAAAAATAAATAAAGCAACAGCATGTAGAAAATAAAGTGCCCATTAGTTACACACGAACGCAATAGGTTAAGTACATCATGTGCAAGACAAATATAATCATCTAAAATAAAAAAACATTTCTTAAGGCTTACCATCCCCGGTCTGTGGATAGAGCCCCATGGGAATCAAATATCAGTAACCGGAACAAACAATCTAAATGTCATGATAATGTAAAAGAAAAATATCAAGAATAATACCAAAGACAATCAGGAATAAAGTGAAACAGTTGTCTAAAATATAGGTATTATTGTAAAGTCAAAGTGGAAAGAAATGAAAATATTTTGGTTAAAATATAATTAAATCCGATGGCACAATAACACCTAGTATCATCCGTGTAGTCCGAAAAAACTAACTTAAACGATCGCGGTCAGAGAAGGAGAACTCAACCCTCTCCACCGTCGGGATCGTGTGGACATATCGCAGGGATTTTGTTGGGGCAGCGGTAAAGGTATGGGCAATACGAAGTACTTACTTCTGTTACCGGTGCGTAGGGCAATTAGCACCTACCCTCCTGATAGCGTCCCCGTGCCAACAAACAACGTGTGTCTCCGTGGTCCTCAAATACGTAATGAGGACCCGGAAATACAATCGAATGTGCGCGCATCTCGCGCTGTCTGTTAGGTGGTCATGGAGACCAAAAATCGAAGACGGACTATGGCTCCGTCGACTCTGCGCGCGTTCCGCGCTATCTAGTTGTAGGAGCAAAAAAACGAAATCGAAGAAGGACTTGCGCTCCGTCGCCATTTTTCGAAAGGAAAACAACCGAGTTCATAACTATTGAGTCCAGGCAAAGTGAAAAAAAGACTCAAAAATTGTAAAAACCTTTCTCATAAAAGGTTGTGAAAGACTCCAAAATTGTGAGTTACTAATGCCAGAATCTTAAATATGTGGGCAGTGGAAACAGAATTGTCAAAACCTCAATAGGCAAATAGAGTCGTTAAAATTATATGAAGGAGTCACAAAATATAGAGATTTCGTCATAATAGAGGGATAAGTAAAATTATTAGAGTCATGGGGTCGCTAATAAACAGATTATGTCGTGATAAAAATTACAAAAATAGTGTGTTTGATTTATCAGGGAATATCGATAGCTAGTGTGAAGACTTGGTTTATCTAGGGGTGAGTGAGGACAATGGAATTTCATCATTTAGTCCCCGGGTTGAGGTACCCAGCCGGAAAATCCAACGTTGTTCGATTCTAAAGAGAGACTGTGTAATGTTGGGTTTGACTCTTGGTGCTTCTAGAATCACCCACCGTAACTCATCTGGGGTATGAGGGAAGTCAATAAAATGAGCACTAAGTTTAGTAGTGATTCTACGGCATCTAATATTGCTCCTGTGTTCATTGATACGTATCTTCACAGGGCGTGTGGTCATCCCTATGTAACGTAGTCCACAGGGGCATGTGATCATGTAAATGCAATTCTTTGAATTGCAATTTGTGTGTTTTTTCAGAAACCATCTCCCAAAGGGGTCTAAGTCCAATGACATTGTTTGATCAGTCAGTGCGCATACATTGCAATTACCGCACGGGTAGTGACCCTCAACTGGGGGAAGGTCCCATAATGTTCTTTGGGTGGAGGTATTGTGCAATACACGCGGACGCGTATGGACCACTAAGTCCTTGATATTAGAAGTCCGTCTGAAGGCAAATAGAGGTTTTGGCATTGAGATACCTCCACTTTCTAATATCGACCAACGTTTGATGATCAATTTTTTTATGTCATTTGAAAGCGGGGTGAACGTCGAGACACAGGTAATAAATGTCTGTGGCACCTTCTCTTTGTATTCTAATAAACTCTCCCTATGGTTATTCCTAGCTCTTTTCCGAGCCAGTTTAACAACCTTAGGTGGATAATGGCGTTCATAAAGTTTGGTCTGCAATGCACTAGCTTGTTGGTCAAACTGTGTAAGAGTGCTACAATTCTGTCTAAGTCGTAAGAATTGACCAACAGGTAGATTGTCTCTGAGTGCTTTCGGATGGTAGCTCTCATATAGGAGGAGACTATTCCGATCTGTAGGTTTTTGATAAGTGCTCGTTGACAGACGACCGTTATCAATGGTAATCATCAGGTCGAGAAAAGGTAAATGGGTCGATGATGTAGAAGCAGTAAATTTTAGATAAGGGTCAAGGGAATTAATCCAGGTGGTAAAATCATCTGCTAAAGATAAGGGTCCTTGCCATATGACCAATATATCGTCAATATAGCGTTTCCATAATTTGATATCTCTCTGGAAGGGATTGCTTGTTGTCAAAATAAATGTCTTCTCAAAATTATACATATAAAGACAGGCGAGACTAGGGGCAAATGTGCTACCCATCGATGTGCCTCTAATCTGATGGAAAAATTGCTCTTCATATTGAAAATAATTCTCAGTGAGGGCCAGGGTAGCACATTGCATGATGAAGGAGATTGGGGTGGAAAGTGAGGCTGAATCATTCAAAAGTTCTGTTTCTACTACATGTAAAGTGGCCTCCTGGGGAAAGTTGGTATAAAGTGCTTCAACATCTAAGGTGATTAAACCCTGGATCTCTCCAGTCTGGCTCACAGATTCTATTAGTCTAAGAACATCCTTGGTGTCCTGTAGATAGGTAGAATAATTTTTCACTAGTGGTTGAAAGAAGTGGTCGCAGAAAATTGGCAAAGGTTCTAGGACAGAGCCTATACCTGACACAATTGGTCGACCTGGGGGTGGACTTATACGTTTGTGAATTTTAGGTAAACAGTAGAAGTAAGGTATTTTAGGGTCGGTGGTATCAAGAAACTCAGCCTCTTTGGCAGAAATCTAGGTATTGCTTTTGGCTTCCTCTAAGAGACCCTGATCTGGATCTGTAATCTCTTAGTGGGGTCGATTGTGATCTTAGAATAATAGGTAGTATCATCCAACAATCGTAAACATTCTTGTCTGTAGTCCTCTGTGTCCATGATTACTATTGCCCCACCTTTGTCGGCCTGTTTAATAGTGATGTCAGGATCAGTTGCTAAAGATTGTAAAGCCTGTTTTTCTTTCGTAGGGATGTTGATATAAGGGTGCTTAGGTTGTAAGCGGGATCTGTCAGATAGTACAGCTTTTTCAAACGTCATAACCTCGCTGGGCATCATGGAGGCTAATGGTGAGAAAGTTGAAGGTTTTTTAAGGCCTGAGTCCAGAATTTGAGGTTCCCCAGGTTTGTCTTTGAAAAAAACATGCAGACGGATCTTGCGGAAAAATTGGGCCAATTCAATCTGTAGGTGAAAAGGGTCCTCATTAGGAGTGGGGACGAAACCAAGGCCTCTGTTGAGAACCCTAGTTTCATCTACTGATAGTTGTCTCTTAGACAAGTTGACAACTAGGTTCTCGGTGTGGGGTTCTTGGTTTGGCTTCTGGTCGCCATTTGTGGCTCGTCCCTTGACCATCGGACATGCCTGCCTCTTCCTCTTCTTCTGCCTCTGCCCCGGCCCCGGCCGTGGCCTAAAAAAGGCACAAATGGCATCGGGGACGGGGTTGGTAAAAAGGATATGGTGGTTGCCAGGCCATGGGATGGTTTAGAGGGTAAGGTGGGTAGTTGTAAAATGGTCGTGGGGCGTTCTCGTCGGTGCTCCACCCATCTGATGATGAACCACTGTTAGAATTCCGTGATTTTTTATATGAGGTGGTGGAGTCATCGGACGAGCGTGATTGATTATCTATCTCGTAATCCTCCTTGATGTATGGGTACACCTTCTCCCTGCTGAACTTGACGATGTCCTTTTGAAGTTTGGTGACCTTTTGTTGAGTTAAAAACTCTTTTGTCTCATTTAGTTCAGCAGTAATTTCAGCAAGGCGGTTTTTGAAGGCTGTAATCGAGACTGTAGTTTTCAGGGTGTTCTCCATGGTATTAATTTGGATAGTGATGGAATCTGCCATATGTTTTGAGAAGACATTTATTTTGACAACAAGCAATCCCTTCCAGAGAGAGATCAAATTATGGAAACGCTATATAGACGATATATTGGTCATATGGCAAGGACCCTTATCTTTAGCAGATGATTTTACCACCTGGATTAATTCCCTTGACCCTTATCTAAAATTTACTGCTTTTACATCATCGACCCATTTACCTTTTCTCGACCTGATGATTACCATTGATAACGGTCGTCTGTCAACGAGCACTTATCAAAAACCTACAGATCGGAATAGTCTCCTCCTATATGAGAGCTACCATCCGAAAGCACTCAGAGACAATCTACCTGTTGGTCAATTCTTACGACTTAGACGGAATTGTAGCACTCTTACACAGTTTGACCAACAAGCTAGTGCATTGCAGACCAAACTTTATGAACGCCATTATCCACCTAAGGTTGTTAAACTGGCTCGGAAAAGAGCTAGGAATAACCATAGGGAGAGTTTATTAGAATACAAAGAGAAGGCGCCACAGACATTTATTACCTGTGTCTCGACGTTCACCCCCCTTTCAAATGACATAAAAAAATTGATCATCAAACGTTGGCCGATATTAGAAAGTGGAGGTACCTCAATGCTAAAACCTCTATTTGCCTTCAGACGGACTTCTAATATCAAGGACTTAGTGGTCCATACGCGTCCGCGTGTATTGCACAATACCTCCACCCAAAGAACATTATGGGACCTTCCCCCAGTTGAGGGTCACTACCCGTGCAGTAATTGCAATATATGCGCACTGACTGATCAAACAATGTCATTGGACCTAGACCCCTTTGGGAGATGGTTTCTAAAAAAACACACAAATTGCAATTCAAAGAATTGCATTTACATGATCACATTCCCCTGTGGACTACGTTACATAGGGATGACCACACGCCCTGTGAAGATACGTATCAATGAACACAGGAGCAATATTAGATGCCGTAGAATCACTACTAAACTTAGTGCTCATTTTATTGACTTCCCTCATACCCCAGATGAGTTACGGTGGGTGATTCTAGAAGCACCAAGAGTCAAACCCAACATTACACAGTCTCTCTTTAGAATCGAACAACGTTGGATTTTCCGGCTGGGTACCTCAACCCGGGGACTAAATGATGAAATTCCATGGTCCTCACTCACCCCTAGATAAACTAAGTCTTCACACTAGCTATCGATATTCCCTGATAAATCGAACACACTGACTATTTTTGTAATTTTTATCACGACATAATCTGTTTATTAGCGACCCCATGACTCTAATAATTTTACTTATCCCTCTATTATGACGAAATCTCTATATTTTGTGACTCCTTCATATAATTTTAACGACTCTATTTGCCTACTGAGGTTTTGACAATTCTGTTTCCACTGCCCACATATTTAAGATTCTGGCATTAGTAACTCACAATTTTGGAGTCTTTCACAACCTTTTATGAGTAAGGTTTTTACAATTTTTGAGTCTTTTTTTCACTTTGCCTGGACTCAATAGTTATGAACTCGGTTGTTTTCCTTTCGAAAAATGGCGATGGAGCGCAAGTCCTTCTTCGATTTCGGTTTTTTGCTCCTACAACTAGATAGCGCGAGACGCGCGCAGAGTCGACGGAGCCATAGTCCGTCTTCGATTTTCGGTCTCCATGACCACCTAACAGACAGCGCGAGATGCGCGCACATTCGATTGTATTTCCGGGTCCTTATTACGTATTTGAGGACCACGGAGACACACGTTGTTTGTTGGCACGGGGACGCTATCAGGAGGGTAGGTGCTAATTGCCCTACGCACCGGTAACAGAAGTAAGTACTTCGTATTGCCCATACCTTTACCGCTGCCCCAACAAAATCCCCGCGATATGTCCACACGATCCCGACGGTGGAGAGGGTTGAGTTCTCCTTCTCTGACCGCGATCGTTTAAGTTAGTTTTTTCGGACTACACGGGTGATACTAGGTGTTATTGTGCCATCGGATTTAATTATATTTTAACCAAAATATTTTCATTTCTTTCCACTTTGACTTTACAATAATACCTATATTTTAGACAACTGTTTCACTTTATTCCTGATTGTCTTTGGTATTATTCTTGATATTTTTCTTTTACATTATCATGACATTTAGATTGTTTGTTCCGGTTACTGATATTTGATTCCCATGGGGCTCTATCCACAGACCGGGGATGGTAAGCCTTAAGAAATGTTTTTTTATTTTAGATGATTATATTTGTCTTGCACATGATGTACTTAACCTATTGCGTTCGTGTGTAACTAATGGGCATTTTATTTTCTACATGCTGTTGCTTTATTTATTTTTTAGGGCGACTTTGACTGACATAAACAACTTCACAGTAAGTGACTGCAAGTTTTGCTCCTATTTGGATTTTTGATTTTTGGGAGAAGTTTTTCTATGGTCCTGATGAAGTGTCGAGGGATCCGTATGGACCACCAGACGCGAAACATGTAGACCCCTTTTTTGAGAAGCCACTTTTGGGTTTTTCTTCAAACTTATATTTTGTGTGCGAGTAGATGAGCATTATTACTCAGTCTTACTCCCCTCTTGTTTTTAACTTTGGTCTCCATCACAGTAGTATTGATTAAAATCATGATTATTGAGCGTAGATGGATAACCAATTTTACTTCTGTTTTCTCTCCTATACTACTTGGGTAATCTCAGATACCCTTCCTTATCTCTAACTATCAGTAGAGCATATACGGTTAAGAGCCCCCTCAGTGGAGCCCGTTAGGCATTGCAGCACCGGCCTAACGAGGAGCTTTCCCAATAATGAAATCTTACATCCAATGTGATGCTTGAGGGTTCTCGCTCCTGTAGAAAATAGTCCCATTTATTTTGGAACAGTGCACCCCTCTTTTCTTACTACCATGTCAATTGGTGCCTGTGTATCAGACTATTACGCTCTTACGTTAAGTAAGATGACCCTCCTAATAGATATTTGCTGTTTCATATAAACGGTACAGTTCTATAGTAACTTGCCTTACTTAAGCACATATTTCTCATAAATTCATTTTCAACGAGCGAGAGTGAATAGGACTCTCTAAGGTTTCAGACAGCCCTCTGAAATTAAAAGATTCAGACATTGAGGTTATGCTATTTACATTTATTCAAATGGTTCCACTTTTAAGAGAAAAAAGCATGCTGTATGTCACACACGTAATACAAAGCCGCTTTCAAAGATTATTGTAACTGAAAGCATATATGTCATTTAGCATCATTTTTCACAAAAAAATGTTTTTTTTGGTCTGAAAGAGGAATCTGCGGATAAGCGCACAATATTGACATATTTAGAAAATCTTTATGAAGGTTTGCCTTATTTTTCAGTGAAAGAACTTACTTTCATTCTGGTTTTGGCTGTTCGAGTATTTTAGAGAAGTCATGGCTTCTCTGGCAGGAATCTTACATGGCGTTGATGTTCTCTTATTCTTCCATGTTCTTAACTACAAGCAGTGTGAGGCACGTCCACAGTCTGTGGGTTCATTTAGGACTGTGGGTTTCTTCTGTATTGTACAAAATCATACCTGGAGCTGAGTAATACCTATTAACTTTGAACCCTTATTTTTTTCAGGACCATTGAAAGACAGTTCCTTTCTATACACCCTTTAAGCAGAACACCTTGCTAAGCTTTTTGGTCGCTTGGAATGCAATTTATACTGCATGCAAATCAGTTTCCCTGTGGCTTGCCTGCGCCCTTCGCTTGTTGAAGCGTATTTTATATCCATTCGCCTTTCTCATAAGGTGCGGATTATAAATGACTTTATTTCCTCGCGGCTCTATTATTGTGATTACACCTACTTGGGGCTTCCAGATTATTTGCTTCACAGGCTCCAATTCATACAGAATTATGCAGCTGAGTCGTAGTTCGACTGAATATGAGAGACCTTATTATATGACACCAGCTTTGGCTTCCTTTCTGGCTGTCTGTGAAAGTTTGCATTCTCTATCAGTCCATGTGTTTGGTACAAAATTGGGTGCTATTTTGCATGTGCATCAATTGTTACAGCTTCTTAGACCACAAAACATGTCCTCCTTCTCTCTGTTCCTAAAGTTTGCCACCAAACATGTGGTCACCATGCTTTCTAGGTGATTGCTGTTCAAGGGCAGAACTCGTTGCCTTTACATCTTAATCAGATTAGCGATTGTTGCAAATTCTGGAAAGAGTTTAAAAACGTGGCTGTTCAAACAATGTTTGTGAAGGCCCTTCCAATTCTCCTTGCTCTGGTTGATGTGCATTTGTAGATCAGAGGTCATTTGTAGCACCATGATACTTCTTCGTCGAAGTGCTGCCCTCTACAAAACCATAACTAAAGTATACCAAAGTCCCTCATTTCCATGTCCAGGTTAAGGCCATTTGGTTCCTTTTCCTACCACAATTTGTCTGGCGGTATGAGTGTGACAGATCGTGGGCCATCTCCCTACTGGCATGTATTTGGCTCATTGGTAATCATTGTGGATCCTGTTGGTCTTATGCCCCTAGATTAAACTTTGTACTAAGGCATATTGTTCTGTTCAGTGTCACTCTGCCCTGCTTACAAGAAACTCATTCTGATGGCTTTTTCTTCCTGCAGATTTCTCACCTTAGGAAAAATTTCAGCATTCAGATTGGGTCTAGAAAAGTTTGTGTGGGTCTGTGCACTCTTATGAGGCTCCATCTGCAGCGTAGGTGACAACCCCAATTTTATATGGAACACTGCCTGGCTTGTTTATGTCACTTGCTGCTTTTCTGTGTCTACTCTGCATGGGTCTGTAGCTCTTTTTTTTCACCAAATTCCTTGTTGATAATGCGTCATTACCAGACTAGGTCAGATGTCGCCCTCTAAGGCCTTGGGTTCAAACCCTGTTGAAGTTTCTCTGTCCCTGTCAGATCGCCGTACCACCTGCATGTGGTGTCAGGGGCCTCACTACAACCGTTATGCTTGCGACTTATTTATCTCCATGCACCTTAAGGTGATCAAGGAGTGGGAATCCAGATTATTTTAGGCTTAGACCCCCTACGGAAACCTGCATGGGGTCCCTATACCCTCCCTCATGTACGTTGCTTTGCAGGTAGTGGCTCTCTAAATGGTCCTCTAGCAAAAGCTTAAGAAACACCATCAAAAGACAAATTCTCTTCTTCAGAGAGAGCTTCAGTAGAAAAATAGTATGACCTACTAGGACAATAATATGATAGTAGTGTTCAATAACCACCATTAGGAATGCCCTAGACAGTCTGTCATTTTGACTACTGGTCTAAATATAGTAAATTAGCTTAAAAATATTCTATGGGCTTCCTGTAAGTTGCATGAGTGAGTCAGTGAGCAATTTCAAACTCAATTTATAGTGCTTTTTAGTGAACCAAGGGAACTACATGGGTCAAGAGAGCATTATGAATAAGCAAAGAGATGCACTTTAAGGGTTCTCTAGAAAGGTTGGAATATTTATTTCCCCTTTCATAATTCAGGCAGAAAGTTTATCAATAGACGTTATCTTATATACCTGCACATCTAGAAGGCTTTGTTTCAGCTGTGAATGTTCTTCCAGGAGCATACTGCTTTATTTACACTTCAGGGTGCATGAGGGCTGATCCAAAAAGGATTTTGTGTGTCAGACACAGCCTCTCTAGAAATAGCTGAAGTAATTGGAGGGAATTCTTCAAACCTGACACATTGTATTGATTTTCCAAATCCCCAATTCATATCACTAGCATAGTATACTAGTTGACCTTTTTAGATGGTTTTTAGGTTTCGAGCTGTATTGATTCTTGGAATGTTTGTTTCTAGTATAGCCATGTTGCTGGAGGGTATAATTTCATCAGGCAGGGAAGTGGGTGCATGGGTTTCTTCTCTGTTGTGCCTACTTGTGCATTTATTACTAGAGCCTTCAGCATCGTAAGGCCCAAATTATTAGTCATAAATGTTAGAGTAATTCCTCACTGTGTGCAGAGCTCACCTAACAAAAGAACTCTCTCTCTCTCTCTCTCTCTCTCTCTCTCTCTCTCTCTCTCTCTCTCTCTCTCTCTCTCTCTCTCTCTCTCTCTCTCTCTCTCTCTCTCTCTCTCTCTCTCTCTCTCTCTCTCTCTCTCTCTCTCTCTGTCTCTGTCTGTCCAGTCTCTTCGTGGCCGGGGCGTGCTATCCAATTTCCTTGTGGATCAGGGAGGCAGTGGTTTACCCACTACACCTCCCCTCTGCCCCTCTGCAGTGGTCTCCAGACCTTCCCAGTCTGATGTTTCCCCACCAGGCACCAGTTGGAGACAGGATTCGCTATCACCTGCCCCTCTGGCAGTCTACCTTGTCAGAAGGGTGGATTTTGCCAATAGTCCGAAACTGCCCCTCCATCTGTGGCACCATCCTACAATCGGATGACAGAGGATCACAGGCACTTCTCCCTGAAGAGGTTACAGCTCTGTTAGCCAAGGAAGCCACAGAGAGGGTCCCTGTGCCAGAAGTAGCTTGTGGTTGTTAGTTCCGCTACTTCCTGGTGCCCAAAAAAGACAAGGACATCTGCCTTATCCTAGACCTTTGTTATCTCAATTTCTTCCCCAAGGAGCAGATGTTTTTAATGCTCACTCTGGCTCTGGTTCTGTCTGCCCTAGATCCAGGAGACTGGATGGTAGCGTTGGACCTGCTGGACGCCTATTTTCATATTCACGTCCTGCCTGCCCACAGATGTTTCTTGTGGTTCACAGTAGGCCACAAGCATTTTCAGTTCACTTTGCTCCACTTCAGCCTTAACAGCACCCCTCAGATGTTCACCAAGGAGATGGCAGTAGTCACAGCTTATCTGCGCAGGCCAGGGGTTTCAGTCTTCCCCCACCTCGATGACTGGCTGTTGAAGGCGGTCTCACACCAGGCTTTCGTCCCCCCCTTCCAGACTACGGTGCATTCATCTGGGTTCACAACGAACGTGCAGAAGTCACACCTGACTCCCTCTCAGACGCTTCCTTTCATCTGAGCTGTTCTGGATACAGTACAGTTTTGGGCTTATCCTCATGAGTGAAAAGTCCAGGATATTCAGGCTAAGATACCGATGCCTCAGCCTCTATCCTGAATTTCGGTGAGAATGACTCTGAGGCTTCTGGGCCTTAGGCTGCAACCAGAAGTCTCTACCATATGAACAAGTTACTGTTAAAAGTGGGGTCTCTAGTTGGCAGTTAGTTTACCCACTGTCCAAGTAGCGGCCTTCACTCTAGTCAGGGAAAGGGAGTCACACTCCTAAGATAACCCCTGCTCACCCCCTTGGTAGCTTGGCACAAACAGTCAAGTTTATCTCAGAGGCAATGTGTTGAGTATTTGTACCCACACACAGTAACAAGGTGAAAACACTACAAATGGACACCACACCAGTTTAGAGAAATGGCTAATATTTTTCCAAGTAAAACAAGACCAAAACGACAATAATGTAACACACACAACCAAAAATATGAATTTTTAAAGATGAAATCCCACTAAAGCGCTTCGAAACACACTAGTTCCAACTGGTACTATCATGGTGTCATGACAGAGCCATTCCCAACAGTCGGACACCACTCGCGAGGGAGTGCGGTGTCGCTCACGGAGTCGCATGGCCTCCAGGAGCAGTACCTTAGAAAAGAGGCAGAGTCAAAGACGTGGCACAGAGGTGAGGCTCGCTGGAGCCGGTGCAGTGTTGGTTCCATATTACTACATAGCAGGTGAAGCATCGGTTCTTAACTGCTATGCAGGAGAGGTGAGGCTGTTGTGTAGCCATTTTAGATATAGCTCCATGCATGTTATTTTAACACAGTAGGCCGCTGTGCACTTTAACATAGATATATTTTATTCGGCTTCGCATTATTATTATTACAATAACCATTTTTACGGTCTTGTTTTATTTTCATCTATCCAACTGTTTTTGCCTAGCCCAGCACTCTGTTCTCAAACAAGACATTCTTGGTCACTCTGTGCTTCATTCAAGGCTACAGTTCGGTACATTGCCGGTGAACGTGGTAGTAGTTTAGTCTCCAACATTCGTAAAAAATACACATCCTTACGTAGGGACATTTTTCTCAGAACATCAGCTGTGTTGTTATATAAACACTTCCTTATCCCTTACACGTTAGAGGGAGATTCTAGCCAGGGAACCATGACTGTATGCTGATTGCTGAATGCTTCGCTACAGATACTAACGCAGACCACAGGCCTTTGTTCAGGTATGGGGGGTTGATATCTTCCCTGGGGAACCTGAAAGGCAGAACTAGAGCTTAACATGCTGTGCTCAAATTATAACTTAGATAGGAAATAGTCCATCGATCATAGTGACAATATGATAGCGTTGTTTTTATGCTTCACTCTTTTTGTCACAATTTTAATATTGTCATGTTGTGTTGTCCTGGTTATTGCAGCTAACGCTTTGCTATCTAAGATGCAGTAGTTTTATTAAACTTATTATTGAAACATATACTGCTTCTGTTTGTCATTTATATATGAGACTAAGTTGTAAATGAGAGAACTGGATGCGACCTGAGTGACCACGACTTCCCTGAGAAGCCTAGTATGTCATGCACTCGGCTGCCCAATCATCACAATCCTCCGGTAGAGATGAGGCACTACTAGTTAGCCGGAGCAAGACCTGGATTTAGAGCGACAGGTGTCACCCGCAGTGGGTTAGACTCAGTCTCCCACACCACGGATGATCCTGCTGCTCAAAATCCAGTAGTCTCATTAGAATAATGAGAGCCTACGTGACAAGGTGCTGGTTTCTTACAGAGACAGCGGAGGTGAGGCGGCGGCCAGAGCATCGGTTCCTTACAATCCGGCGGGGTCAATGAGTCTAGCGGGTCAAGACGTGATGGGGCAACCTCTCAGGGTCACGGTCACACCACACTCTGCAGCGAAGTCAGGTGTCACGGACGTCGGTGACACAACACTCAGGACTCACAGTGTTGCGGAACTTAAGAGGGTGCTGCGGCGGCATCAGACCTGCAATGTTGGCCACGGTTGTCATACTGCAGCGGGGATCACGGCTTCGGGTGCAAGCAGCATCGCCGATTCTGGAGTCATCCAGAGTCGTTGTGCCTGGTTCTTCTTCTTTTATGCCAGACTTCAGTCCCAAGGGCCCAGGAACTGGAGCGGGCACCACTTGGCAAGTCAGGGCCCTCAGCAAGAGAACCCGGGGCTGTCAGGTGAAGTCTTTAATGTCCCTGAAAGTTCTTAAAAGGAGGTAAGCTCATTCCAAGCCTTTGGAGAAACGTCACAAGCAGGATACACAGGGAAGTCCAGTCTTTGTCCTCTCCAAAGCAGAAGCAGCAACTGCAGGCCAACCAGCATACAGCAAAGGGGCAGTACTCCCCCTCGCAGCTCTGCAGCTCCTCCTTGGCATAGTCTCCTCTTGATCCAAAGGTGTTTTAAGAGTCTGGGGTTTTGGGTCCAATAGTTATACTCATTTCTGCCTTTGAAGTAGGCAAACCTCAAAAGAAAGTCTTTGTAGTGCACAGGACCCTGCCTTTCTTGACTGCCCTGGTCCCAGACACACTCTAGGGGGTTGGAGACTGCTTTGTATAAGTGCAGGCACAGCCCTGTTCAGGTGACAGTGTCAGCTCCTCCCCATACCCTAGACCAGTAAGACCCATCAGGATAAGCAGGGCACACCTCAGGCCCCTTTGTGTGACTGTCTAGAGTGAATGCACAACCAGGCCAACTGTCATCCTGTTTCAGACGTGTATTCCATAGCCAGAAAGAGGCACAGAATGGTTAAGTAAGAAAATGCCCTCTTTCTAAATGGGGCATTTTTTAATCGTAAAAAGTTTTTAAAAAAACACATTCACTAAAAGATATACTCCATATCTCTATCTGCTCCCAATGGGAAATTACGCTTAAAAGATATTTCAAGGCAATCCCCATGTTAACCTATGGGAGAGATAGGCCTTGCAATAATGAAAACTGAATTTGGCAGCATTTCACTATCAGGACATGTAAAACACGCTAGTACATGTCCTACCTTTTAAATACACTGCACCCTGCCCATAGGGCCACCTTCTGGCCTACCTCTAGGGGTGCCTTACATGTACGCAAAGGGAAGGTTTGTTCCTGTTTAGTGTGTGCACTTGCCAGGTCAACATGGCAATTTAAAACTGCACTTACAGGCACTACAGTGGCAGGTCAAAGATATGTTAACAGGGATACTCATGTGTGTGGCACAATCAGTGCTGCAGGCCCACTAGTAGCATTTGATTTACAGGCCCTGGATCCACATGGCAGACTATACTAGGGACTTACAGGTCAATCAAATATGCCAATCATGGATAACCAATCATAATCACAATTTACACAGAGAGCACTTGCACTTTAACACTGCTCAGCAGTGCTAAAGTGCCCAGAGTACCACAACCAGCAAAACAAAAGCCAGCACACTGTCAAAAATACAGAAGTCAGAGGCAAAAAGACAGGGGGAACCATACCAAGGATGCCAAGTCTAACAGTTACTTCCCTTCTGTGACGCCTTATCTGGTAGAGACATATTCTAGTTGCAGATTCCTTACCGACCCATCCATCCTTCCCAATCTGCAAACTGATTTCTAAGGACGGGTAATTCCCTTTCAGGGCCCTAGTTTTGACGCACCAGTCGTCAGTGTTCTTCATGGCTCCCCGCTTCTGACGTATAAAGTCATTAAAAGAAACTGACGTCAGTGCTCCTAGGTGGCGCCTATATAGGTTCAACGACATCATATCTGGCGCGCACAATGCAGACAATGAATGAGGAGCCGACCAACGCCACCTGATGGTGCACAGTGGTATTGCTCAAGAAAAACCTCCAGATCCAGACAGACACCTGGGAGAAATTCTAAGGTAAGGAATCTGCAACTAGAATATGTGTCTACCAGATAAGGCGTTACTGAAGGTAAGTAACTTTTTCATGTATATATATATTCCCTTAAATAAACAAAGGTTTCAGGGACGCTATAGTTAGGATCACAGTTTACATGTACAAAACCATAGAAATTCACATGTAAACTGTAACTCCTACCCTAAGATAACTATAACTTGCACCCCCACTTTGCACAGTTTTTTTCTCAAAATTTTTACTGCAAATATTACATTGATATTATTAATGATGTTATCAAAGATGTCATGAGTGCCGTAATTCTGGGGTAATTAGCAGTGCATAGCCCATTTGATGAGAAATTGTGCACCTGGTCCTGCTGAGGCTGTGGCCCCCAGAGACGGCAGCTGACGGGTGTGCTGCTGACTGACAGGACTGAAAAGGGGCGGCGGCCTTGGTGTGCGGCCCAGTGGAGGAAAGGAGTGGGACCGACTGCCTGGCTGGTGTACTGGGTGCGGGCCACCTGCTGGGTCGGCGATGCGGCGGACATCACAGAAGAGCGCGGCTGCACTCGGAGACTGGGCCCAGAGGACCCGCAGCCTCCTCCGGCAGTGGAGGTAGGAGGGGGGGGTGTCTGTGGACTGGGGTTGGGGGGATTAAACTGCGGGGTTTCCATACCACCCTCAACCCCCGCCTGAATGAGAGACTATGGTGGCCCCCCTTCCTGAGTGATCTGGCTGGAGCCGCGGGGGTCCACTGGTAGCAGGGCAGGCCCTCACTGGGGAGCAGTGGCACCCGGGAGGCCGAGAGACGGGGCCGGAACAGAGCGGCCTGCGGTGTGGACCTGCAGGGGAGGGGCAGCAGCACAAAGACAGAGGGGTGAGAGGCACAGTGGTGCAGACCCGCTGGAATCCAGTGGACGTAAGAAAGTGTCCTGGTGATGTGGGTGGTACCTCCACGTTTTGAGGAAGAGGAGCTACGACCACAAGCCGTGGAGTGGAGCCCCATATAGACTGGAGCTGGGCCCTGGAGTGACAGACGTTGGCACCCCAAAGGCTATAGCAGGCTGTGAAACCAGCTGAGGGCCACAATAGGCAAGGACAAACCGGCAAGGTCATCATCAGCGCAAACTTGCATTGAGCAGTTCGCCACAGGCGGGGGCTCGACCTCTACTGGTGAGTAGGTGAGGGGGGGGAGAGTCCCTGCCCCCAGAAGATGTGACCACCATCCTTCAGGCCATACATTCCTCCCAAACAGCAGTAGAGACAAAATTTGGGGAGGTCAGAGTGGACATGGCCCTGGTGCGTCAAGATCTGCGCAATGCTACAGCAAGGATCACGGAGGCAGAATCCAAATTGTCCAGCATGGAAGACGAAATGAGTCCCCTAAAAACGCAGGTCTCCCAGCTTCTTTTGCGGACAGCCGAGTTACCCTGCAGAGCAGAGGATGCTGAAAATCGCTCACAACGCAATAACATTCGCATAATTAGCGAAAACACAGAGACTTCCTCCCTTGCGTCCTATCTAGAGGACTGGTTTAAATCCTGGGTGCCACTGAGTTGCCTCACACCTTGGTTTGCCATAGAATGTGCTCATAGAGCGCTGCAGGCCAGGCCTCCCCGGGTCCTCGCTGAGACCAGTGATTCTGTGATTTTTCAACTATAAAAACAGAGATGCAGTGTTGCAGGCGGCCCGTGCCCAGGGCTAACTGCTTTGCAATGGAGCAAAGGTCCTCGTGTTCTCGGACTACACCAGGGAGGTTCAAAAATAACACAGCTCCTACACTGAAGTAAAGCAGAAATTGAGGGAAATGGATACAGCATACCGTCTTCTTTTCCCGGCTCACCTCAGAGCAGTACGCGCTAACAAAACCCATTTTTTCGAGTCTCTGACGGCGGCCTAGACATGGCTGACCGTGGAGAGTCTGCTGACAACATCTGGAGGTGGCCCACAGTGGGGGCGGCCATCCCCGGGCTTGGATCACCGGTCTTCACGACCTAGGAGCCAGCAAAGCCGTACCCGGTCTGGGAGGCGCAGAGGACATCGGGGGTCCTGCCCGGGCTCTTCCTTGCTGCGGTTGTGGGATGGGTCTGCCCAGCCCCACCACCGACAGAAGGACACACTTGAGGCTCAAGGGGCAGTAACAGGGCTATCGGCAGGGGAGTTGTCCCCCGGCCCAGGAGAAGCCTCCAGTGACTCTGATCTGTCCAGGAGTCCAACGCTTTGAGTTTCCGGGAGGAATGGGGAAGGGCATGTCAAACGTAACACTTGTTTATTTCTTGTTATGTAACTGTCTACTGAATTTTGATCAACACATCCGGCTTTATGGAGGGGTCACCACTGCTGGTTAGCTTAAGTTCGGTTTGGATCTTCAAGAGTTTAATTTTTTATAAGGGCGACAGATGCTTCTGGGGGGGAAGTAAGGGGTGGGGTGGGAGTGGGGGGGTTCAAGATTACACCTGATATGGGGCAGCTCATGTTGTTGTTGAGAGTTGTTATTTGCTTTCCTCTTACTTTAGACACACAGGGTTTTAGACATACACCTTGCTTACTGGGATGCACTGGTGGACATGGAGACGACAGTCCCACTTGCCCACTTTACGGTGAGGGCGGTATGGCTGCCTGCCGTAATGTTCCATCGACCTATACATACATAAATGGTAGGACCAATAAAAGTTCTATCTTGGAACGTTAATGGACTTTTGGATAGGATTAAGCGCACAGCCGTCCTCACATAGCCCACCGCCACCAACCTGATTTGCTGCTGCTTCAGGAGACCCACATACTCAGGGACCATTGTCCTTTTCTAGCACATAGAGGCTTATGAGAGGGTTTAGCACACCAGGTTTGTTTGTGGGTCAAGTGGGGTGGCGGTGATGTTGCGCCGATCTTTTCCCATGATGTTCACAAAAGCACAGCGGGATCCCCAAGGGCAGTTTCTGGTCCTGTCCGGGTGCATCGAGGGGCTCACACTTAACGTTATATGCATATACGCCCCTTCAGTGTCCTTATGCACAGTTCTAAATAACCATACCAAAACACTCCTGGATCTGCCTCAGGGACTACTCTGATAGGTGGAGACTTTAACGTGGTCTCAGACCCCTTGCGGGACGTTTCGCACCAGAGGCAGGCGGCGGCCTCCAGCTTGACGAACTGGATGGTGTCCCTGGGGTTATGCGATGTATGGAGAATCTGGCATCCACAACAAACTTGGTTTACACTCACCTAGGCAGCACACTGAACGCAATCTAGGATAGACTTCATTCTATTGCCGGCTACAGATTGCAGCCAACTCATGCATTTTGAGATCCTTCCTCAGGGTGCCTCTGATCATGCTCCGCTGCAGTTTGTGCTAGGGGCAGCTTCGGCGGTTGCCCGTCCGGTGTTGCGGTTGAATGCATAATACATACAGCACAAATTATTTGCCCAACAATTGCAAGAAGTTATTCAGTAATACTTTTCCCTCAACACGACCTCGGTCCCCTCGGCGGGTACCCTGTGGGGATCGTGTAAAGCAGTGGTAAGGGGGGCTGCAAAGGGTCTGGTCCTCACCCGGGAACAATCCCAGAGGCTTCACATCTCTAGTTTGGAAGCCCGAGCCCTCTGTCTGGAGGCTAAACAATCCACACGGCCCAATGAGGAACTGAATTGGCAACTCATGCTCATATGAGAGGAGATACGCGATCTCTCCCTTGAGGCAGCAAGACACTTATGGCGTGCCTCCACCACCCGTGTACATGGGTGGGGAGATAAAAATGGGAAACTGCCTTATTGGTTGGTATCACACCATCATTCATCTAGAATTATTCCCAAAATTAGCAACACAGAGGGGGAAGTGGCCACCAAGCTACAAGAGGTAGCAGACACTTTTTCCTCTTATTACAGTGAATTATTAAGCTTCCTCAATGATTATTCCAGAACATGCCCGACAATTCTTGAACAATGTCCCCCTCCCGGAGTTGTCACAAACTGACATAGACATCCTTTATGAACCTACACTGGGGGAGGAAATAAGTGCGGCAATCACGTCAATGGGGGCAGGGAAAACTCCTGAATCCGATGGATTTCCGCTAGAATATTACAAAATGTTTAAAGAAGGGTTAACGCCTCAACTTCAGGCTCTCTATGACGAAGTGTCCCAGGTTGGTTCCTTTCCGGACGGAATGGAAACGGCCACCATAGTAGTGCTCCTAAGACACAGCCACCGACCAGGCCCTGCGCGGATTACAGACCAATTTCACTTATTAATAATGAAATAAAAATCTATGCCACAATTCTTGCGACCCACCTCAAGAGGGTCCTGCCACTTCTGATTCACCCCGACCAATGCTGCTTTATGACCAACCGCGATACGCGTCATTGTATATGTCGTCTCCATGTAGCGCTGGCTCGACGTCACCGAATTCCCTCTGATTTAGCACTCCTTTTTATTAATTTCAAAAAAGCCTTTGATACAGTGGACTTGGAATACTTTGGTTTGGTGCTAATCTGGGCGGGCATGGGGCCACGATTTCGTCGGATGGTCCAAGCTCTATACATCAATCCAGTAGCCTGGGTGGGGGTGAACAACACAGTATCCTTTGCCTTCTCCATTTGTCGAGGAACGCGCCAGAGCTGTCCTTTATCCCCACTTCTATTTGCTCTGACAATCGAGGCCTTGGCTCCCCTGATTAGCATGGACCCATTATACCACGGGTGGATCTGGGATCACACTTAAGAGGATTGCGTGGCGTTGTACACCAATGACATCCTATTGTATATGGCAGACCCTAGTGAAACTGGCCTGCGGAGCCTTCACCTGCTGGGTTGCTTCGAGGAGATGTCAGGCTTGTAAATGAATCCAGCTAAGTCGGTCCTGGTGCTACTGGCCCCCTCATGGGACTGCAATGGTTGGCAAGATAAGGTTCCTATCCACCGACTGAGCTTTAAATATGTGGGTGTCTGGGTGACTCTCCTCCCTGAGCTGATATGGGCCCTGAACATGACCCCACTGGCATCTCGGGTGAAGGCAGACTTGGCAAGGTGGCAATCCCTGGCATTAAACATTTTGGGTCGTGTGGCTTTATATAAAATGATGATCTTGCCACGGTTCTTATATACTCTTCAGAACTTTCCGCTTCCAATCCCTTGCTCGTGGTTCTGGGTGCTAGACCGAGCAGCAGCCTCCTTTCTTTGGTGTGGAACGAGACACCGCATTGCACTGCAGTACTGTCAGAGGGGTATTTACGAATGTGGAATGGGCATGGCCAACCTACCACTGTATTTTTTGGCAACACAATTTCTGGTCCTTCACGACTGGTTAAATGGGTTCTGGTGGACCCGGCTTATCAGTTTGAACTGATGGCTCTGAGCTTTCCTCAGATACTAGCACTCCTCTACAGATCGCCACTCCCTCGCACCCTAGAACCAGTGACCAGGGTGGCTTTCCTGGCCTGACGGGCAGCTTTGAGTCATACGCGTTGGAAGAATATAGTTACCCAGCAGACCTCCCTATGGGCATGGTACTTGGCTGAAGGAATCATCAGACTTGCATGGGTTGGAAGGTGGGAACTGCTGGGCATATTTCTCCTGGGAGATCTGTGGAGGGGGGAACCATGAGAATGTCTCAGGACCTACAGGCTACCCATTAACTTGCCCACACACAGTTTTATAAATACCTCCAACTCTGACTTGCCCTTCACATACACTTACCGCGCATCAACACGATACCACAACATAGCCCCCTAGAGGCCATGGTGCTGATGAGGGCTGTAGGGAAGGGGGGTGTTTCCCAGCTCTATAGAATGCTAATCAACAATACTCTGGGTGATTTGGACCATCTTCGAGCCCGCTGGGAGAGTTGGCTGGGTCCCCTGGAAGAGGCGGACTGGCAGGATGCATTGATGGCACCCAGGCTGATAACTGTTTCGTCCAGATTGAGGTTGATACAACTGTACTTCCTGTATGGGGCATAATCCTCTCTGGCGTAAATGCATCGGGCTGGGCTCTGATCTTCCCCTCACTGCCCCAGGTGCATGGAGGGACCTGCAGAGTTTTTCACATGGTATGAGGATACCCCCATATGGCGCTCTATTGGCAAAAGCTTTTTCAAGAACTGCATGCGATGGTCGGATGGGGGCAGCAGCTGTCTCCAGCACTGGTTTTGTTGGGTGTGATGGAGGGAGCGAGGGGCTCGAGGGCAGAGAAAACTTTTGTGGGTACTACGCTGATGGTAGCAAAACAAGACATTGCAGTTCTTTGGAACTCCCCCACTACACCGTCCATGCTGAAGTGGAGGCACGGGGTTGACTGGTGCGCTAGCCAAAAAAGGTCAGTTTATGAGGCAAGAAGATGTCCACGCAAACATATAAAGGTGTGGGGGAAATGGCTGGGTCTCCTAACATGAACTTCCAGGGACCCAAGAGACTTGGGGATGGCGGGTGTGGACTGATTCTGTTTATTTGGGTTATTTCTCAAGGTGTACAATTATCTGCATGCAACAAATCCATTTTTCTTTGTTGATGCATGTCTCCTACCCTGTGTTGTCTTTTCCTGTATCTTCAAAAATCAATACAATTGTTCATTAAAAGAAATACAGTTATGGTATGGTTTATGAGTCAACCATTGTGGTAAATGTGTGCTCCTAAGAAGATGATTTCTGCACATGGCAATAACACTGTGCAATTGTCTATGAATTCCTAAATCGTTATTTAAAAACCTTAATTTGTGCTGTCCACATTTCTGCATTTTTTTATCAGTGTCCATCTACTATGGGATTTGAAAAAGGAAAGGATGCTGAATCGCAGTGGAAAACAAGTGCAATGCTTTCTAGACACATTAAGGTATGTAACACTAGAGTGAAGCAAGGAAGTATCCTTCAAAGATGTCAGAAATCCCTTGACGGTACAAGAGGGAAGACCTTTACAATATCGTCTAGTTGTATATATAGCTTAACCAGACCTTCCTTGCTGAGGATGAATTTTATTAGATCATTTATACAGTTTCATGCTTGAAAGCAAAATTTCAAGTTCACATCATACTACTGTAAATCAAAAATGTTGTTTTGGTTTCAGTTGTAAAATGCACATTTCTTACAATTTAGAGTGTTTGTGCAAAATGATGTTAAAGCAAAATATACTATTGGATATAAGAAGCAAAAGGAGATTTCTCATTTATAGGCAAAAATGGGGATAACATGACTGTTAAAAATGTACTCAGAAGATAATGTTCGATCAGTTTGAATTTTAACTTGGAGGGGCTCTGGAGTATTAAGTAGCAATGAACAAATCCTTTTATCCGAATGAACAGCATGCTGCCAGTAGATCTTAAATAGTGCTTCTGATGGATACGTCTACCTGCAGATTCCTCACCTGCAGAACTGTCCCAGGTGTCACACTGGATACAGAAAACTTCAAAGCACTCAAGTCACCGGTAGAGGGCACCAGTCTTTGTTGACGCCAGAAATTACGTCAGACAGCATCACTGAGGCTAAAAAGCACCCTATTGCAACAACATCTGTTCCCTTCTTTCCACTCCTTTGACAAAGATCTGGAGCTTCACTCTCTCTGAGGAGTTTCCTCACACAAAATTAATATAGCAGTACCATGTCTCCGCCCATGAAATCAGGGTTCAAACCCTGTATGGATTGTCTATGGACAGATGTCCATCACGGACACCTATGCAATTTGTTTTTAGTGCCTGGGGTCAGACCTTGACTCCTTGACTTCCTCTTTTTGCCTCAGCATACACCATAAGGCCATGAAAGAGTGAGAAGCTAAGCTATTCATGGTCAGGGCCAGTGATGAACATTGATACTGCAGTCGGTCAGTACATCACTTCAGTTCTCCATCCTCATCTTCAGTGGGCAAGAAAAAGAAGAAACATAAGAAATCAAAAATACATTTTATCGGTAAGTCTTCCCGTAGTATTGTTCTTGGAGCCACAGTTAGTCGACTTGACCCCAGCGGCTTCTCTTCCATGCAGTCATGGTCCACCACTGCACTTGGCTCAGTAACGACCTTCAAACCTTCTGGAGCCTTCGGCATGGATCCCTCTACTGCTCGAGAACCCGACATTGGTGCCAGCCTTCCCCGACTTTCCGACCTCAGGGTTGGGTCCGGCGATGTTCCTTAGTGCCATGTAATCTCTCTTCATGAGCCCACCCTATACCAGCATCCACTGTTCATGACCATGCACCCAGCACCATTCAGCGCTGCTCTGACAGGCACTGTTCCAACGCCACATTGCTTTGACCCACCTCTCAGGTACACAGCACCTCAGCAGTCAATGCTGTGAACGGTTCCACTTCCACCTCTGCCGCCTCCACCTCCGGGGCTGGACACAACACCACTGATGCCACAGCCGGATGTCACACGCCCCTCAGAAAAAATACTTTAGGGATACCCAGAGACTTTTGGAGGAGGAAACTGTCTGTATGCATATTTTTTGGACTCCAAACTTATTGATCTCATTCCCTATGAAAACCTGGGGCAGGACTCTTATGAATTTCAAAGCCTGTCCTCCAACAGCAGCATAAAAACATCCCCAGGGTTAGCTATGGACTTCTCCACTGTTCTGCCCATGACCGAAGTGGTCTTTCTGTGTAAGGTAATGCTGAAAACTGCAGGAGTCTTGGATTTACAATTGTCCAGCACAGAAACCAAGAACAACATTCTCACTGAGGTCCTTTTGCTTTCTTCTTTAGTGTCGGAGCAGTTTCATCCCTTTATTGAAGCTATTTTAGAACTTCTTTTCATGGCGTGTACCCTCTTTCACTCGGGCAGTCAACTAGCTTGTAGATCACCGCTATGCTCAGCTCTAGGTGACCCAGGGTTCTTTTCAGCCAGTCCCTCAATGGAGATCGTTTCCATTCAAACCTGCAGTTCTGGGGGCCAATCCGGATGTTCTTTTCCAAAAGCTCTCTCTGATAGGGAACCAAAACATGTTGAGGCTTTGGCCAAAAAAGGATTTTTTCTGTAGGGAGAATGGCCCTGAAGTCCTTTAACAATAAGTTGCTTCTAGCCAGATACAATCTTGCCTTGCAGGATATGGCATAAGTGGTCTTGCCACATGTTCAAGATGACATAAAAGACCATTTCCAGGAGCTCATTCACAACAGTCAGAATACCTACCGCAATATTGGAAAATCAGGGCTTGACACTGCAGAATCTGTGGCCTGTGCCAATGGCACCTCCATCACCATTTGTAGACATGTTTGGATCCACACAACTAACTTTTCTGCGGGTGTCCAGGCAAACCTTATGGACCTTCCTTTTGATGGGGTGGGGCTTTTTTATGATAAGGCTGATTCAGCTTTGGAGCATTTTAAAACCGGCATGGTCACTGCACACTCCTTTGGCCTTTAGCTCCCGCCTCAGACCAAAGACTACCTCTAGTTTTGTTGCTTTTGCAGCTTCTCAAGAGTGCGGTCTAGTTTCTTTCACCAAATACACCCAAAGCTGTTGGGAAGCCTGGTGTCTCATTTTCTTCCAGGCTAGAAGGTCATTACTTCAGACCACTCTGACCTTCAAATCCTAGAAAAGGGCTCCACACTTTTTTCAGGCTCCACCCCATCCCACAATCACTCTTCTCTGCCTTTAGACCACTGAGCCATACTAAAACGTCAGTTTGGCCAGTAGAGCTAGTATGAGGATTCTACACACATTACTTCCTGGTACCCAAGGAGGGCGGTGGTCTGCATCTAATCCTGGACCTCAGGGAACTTCTTCTTTAAAAAGAAAAAGTTTGAGGGGCTTGGCCAAGATGGCGGGTGAGTAGGATCTGACTCTGGTCATCTCCTCTGCTGCAGGCAGGCCCGGATGAAATTATCCCCATCTAAGGCTACCTAAAAGCACTCAGCACTGGCTCAGGTACCTGGGACTGCTCCTCGAGTGGAGCGATGACACCAAAACCCAGGATTAGTATCTGCGGGCCTGAGGAAGACAGAGGACAAGAGAGCCAATGGATCCAAGATGGAGGGCACTGCCGGGCCGAGCAGAGCCGCTGCAGGCACTGTGTGTGGCAGCTCTTGGACCTTGGCAGATGGGGAAGAGGAGCGGCGCCTGAACTGAGTTGAAGCCCTGCTGCTGAGCTAGGACGGGCTACGGATGCACCAGAGAGGCACGCGGCATGGTCCAGGATGGATCGGGTGTGGCGATCGAGGACCTCTATCAGCACTTGGGCCTGACTGACGCCTCACGCTCATCAAGGAGGTGAGAGCAGGGCAACCCCTGCCTAGCGACCAATGGGGCTCGAATCTCAGGGCCCAGTGAAGCTGACAGAGAGGCAGTGCCATTGGCATTGAGGTTGGACCCCCCTTTTGACTACCTCTCGCCCTGGGAGATTGCTGGAGGCCTTCGAACTATCGCGGGGTATGGGGAGGCCGAGACCTTGTGTTACTGTGTATGGCAGTAGGCCCTGGGATATGCCGCCCCTCCTCCAGATGATAATACAGCATTAGTAGAGAACTGGCCTGCGCCAGACCACGATCATATCCACAAGCCCCATCATTAGCAGTCCACCTTGCGTTTGACCCTGAGATGGGCACGGCACACAGCACCATTGAGACTTTGGGCCTTCTCTCCAGCTCTGTCCACTCTTGCAACATCCAGTTACGCTGCCCAGCGAGACTCCTCAGATGCACATCACTGGACAGCTTCCCTGCATCACACTGTCCTGGGGTAGCCCCTCTGGAGGAGCCCATTCCCAAGAACCTCTTGGACCCCTGGGAGCCCCATGGCAAGGAGCACCACTTGATCTACGCACGTGAGACACCGCAGCTGTGACCCGGGGGCCACGGACTTTGCCAAGGTAATCGTAGGAGGTAGGTGCCAGCTAATACCACCTGGGTGGGGCATAGGACGACACTGAGAACAGCCCTCCCCTACAGCCCATCCCTCCTCCCACAACATCAGCAGGGGGCAAAGGGACCCAGTTTGGACCTCTATCCCTCAGGAGTGGGGACCCCGGCCCTCATTGCTGCCTGACGGTGCTCCTTCTGGGCTGCAGAGCCCAACTAATGCTCACGACCCCCAAAATAGACCTCCAGTAATACAGGTTTGCAACACAACAAACGCACGAGCCAAAAAAAAAGATAGAACCCTCAAGGACATGCTCTCAAGACTACCCACGGGATCCAGCGAAGATGGTCCTCTCACTGTTGAGTGTGAAGCACAGCCTGAGTGCAGAGAAACAGAGGGTCCTGTTACTCGCTCCTTCCTTGAGGCGCTGTTCACCTTCCTCAGACACGACCTGCAAACATTCAAGAAAGACCTCTCCCAAGAATTAAAGATGGTCTGCGTGGATATCGCCAACCTTGGGGACAGAGTTTCCAACCTGAAGGATCAAGAGACAAATAGAGGTGAAGAAATGGAACAACTACAACAAGATATCCTCCGAGTAAGAGACCAGCAAATAGACCTCCAAACACACACAGAGGACCTGGAGAATCACTCCAGGAAGAACAACATCCTCATCAGCAGAGTACCCACTGGGGTGGGGGACAACAACCTGGAGGCATACATTCAAGGCTTGTTTGCTCACATCCTTGAGGCCCCATCTGGCTCAACCATTCAATTAGACTACACGCACACTGTTGTCGCCCCCCACGACCCTGGATTGCTCCCATAGCTGACATGTTGACCTGCGTGCATGACTTCCCAGTGAAATAACAGATTCTTCATAAAGCCCGGGAATCACATCTGCTTCAATTCCAAGGCTTTACTGTGGACTGTACCAAGACTTATCTGCCCTCACACTACAAAAGCATGAAGACTTCTATCCCATTACCTCCTTTCTGTGGGAGCACAATGTCTCCTACTTGTGTGGGCATCCCTTCTGCCTTATCTTCCAGTGGGTTGGGAGGCTTCATCAGCCATGCTCCCTGGTGGCGGCAAGGGAACTCCTTGGATTGCTGTGAATCAGGGCAAGGCGTTTAAGTCCCCCAGGAGCCTGGTGCTGCGAAATTACGCAGGGGAAGAAGACCCTCCGCTTCCGGGAATTTTGACCCAACCCAGAAACCATCACGCAAGAGAGGAAAGCCCATCTCGAGTCACTGTCTCAAGACTCCAGCGAATAAAGCTCTAGATGAGACCTTCTCACCAATACCAGCCGGGGGGAGAGTGATGGGGGGAGGACCTCTTCGCCCGGAGACAATACAATGAAGTCTGAAAGTCACCAAACCGACGGCGCTGTTCCCGAAGACTCTGATGGTCTCCAAGAGGTACCTTCCAGAGTTCCGGGGACACCAGAGACATTATGGGGGTTATTCTAACTTTGGAGGAGGTGTTAATCCGTCCCAAAAGTGACGGAAAAGTGACGGATTTACCACCAGCCGTATTACGAGTCCATTATATCCTATGGAACTCGTAATACGGCTGGTGGTATATCCGTCACTTTACCGTCACTTTTGGGACGGATTAACACTCCTCCAAAGTTAGAATAACCCCCTATGTTTGTTAATGTTGTGTTGTTCTGTTCATTTTGAAGGGTACTCGTTTCCACACTTAGGATTCATGCGCAGTACATTACACACGGGTACTGGCAACAACACCTTTAGGACATTTTTCGGCCTCAGAGGGGGTCTGGGGAGTCCCTGGTGCCACCTTATACACCTATGCTATGCAGTGCCCGATTGATAACGCTATGAATAGTCTCTATAAACCCTAAAGGGCTGAATAACCCAGTTAAGAGGAAGGCTTTTTTGTCTATCTGGAGCAGATTGGGGATCAGATATGCTTAATCCAAGAAACCCACCTGATCTCTGCCGACTGGCTCTGACTCAGATCCCCTTCATGTCCATACCAACTCTTCTCATCTGGTCCCTCTAAGAAAGCAGGGGTGGGGATACTGATTTCCAGCAAATTCCAAAGGGCCTTATCGTCAACTAAGCTGAAATCAGAGGGAGACTTCTGGCCTGCCAACTGCAAGTGGGAGGCCAGACTTTGGTACTGGGATTCTTGTATGCTCCTAACGAGGGCCAGGAGCCCTTCCGGTGCAGAGTGATAGCAGAAGTCCTGAATTTCAATTTCAGGTAGATTTTATTGGGGGGGGGGAGACTTTAGTATAGTCTTCAACAATGAGTTAGACCGATTCGCACAGTGGCAAGGGGGCCAAGGGGCACTATTGGAGGACACAATACACTGGCTAACAGACCTACACCTTCGGGACATATAGAAGTTACATAACCCTACAACTCCGGCCTACACATTTTACTTACATGCCAACAAGACTTAAGCCCGACTGGACCACTTCCTCAGGACACAAGAGTTACAGGACATGTGAGTTTAGTTGATGTAGTGCCCCCCTCCCTCTCTGATCATGCTGCACTGTGGACTTCAACATCCTGCCCTCGACATCTACTCACCACCACTGACACTTGCGCTCCCCACTCTTACACAGACCTGAAGTGATTTGCCAGATCCAGGGAGCTCCTAAGACTTACCTGACATTCAGTGACATGAGGGGAATTTGTGGCCATATCCTCTGCGGACTACAAACGCCTCGGGGAGAAAAGGGGGCTATTGCTTGGCAGGGTGAGCAAATGCATCAACTTACAGGGGCTCCAAGGATCTGGCGTCCCCTGGAAACCACCAGTAAACAGCTGGCATGGCTAAACATGGATAGAGCTGAATATGTGCACCTTCGTCTAAAACACACTTTTTACGCCGGCAGTAATAAATGTTGTAGGCTCTAGCAAACCGCCTCCGAGCCCTGCATGTGGCTGTGAAGGTAGTGACCCTGGACAGTGAGAATGAAGAAACGCTCACGAAAGGCGTGGACATTGCGGCTCGATTACAGAATTTTATGCTGACTTATACGCAGCTCAAAACCTCCCAGCGCTAACCCCACCCCAGTATCTTCAAGATATTGCAGTGTCTCAATTGACCTCGGACCAAGCCAAGGACCTGGATGGTCCGATTCGTATAGAAGTGGTAATCTCAGGATAGCCCAACTTAAACCTAACAAATCCCCCAGCCCAGATGGGTTTCCGGCCAAATTTTGCAAAACCTTTTGCACCGACCTGGCTCCAATATTGACCAGGCTAGTTAACTCCTTTTAAGGCCCGGGATCGGTCCTGCCGGAAATGACAGAGACCTCGATTGTTGTCTTCCCGAAGCCTGGCAAAGAAAAAAGCCAGTGCGAATCATATAGACCCATCTTACTCCTCAACGTAGAGTTTAAGATATTCACGGGCATCCTGGCGGCGGGCCTGAACCCACTCACGAAAGGCCTGATAGACGCAGATCAGGTTGGGTTTATATTACATAGACAGTGCTCAGATAATACCAAACGACTCCTCCACCTAATAGACAAAGCACAACGGTCCGATCAACACACCATGCTCTTGTCAATAAATGCTGAGAACATGTTTGTCTGTGTTCACTGGCCCTACCTAATGTCGACCCTGGCCTGCTTCAGCAAAAGATTTTGCACCTGGAAGCATAGCTGTTATAGCTGCCCCAGGGCCACAGTACGAGTCAATGGTTACAGTTGTCCAGCTTTCCTCATCAAGCGGGACACTAGACAGGGTTAACCTTTGTCTCCCATATTGTTCGCATTATACATGGAGCTATTCGCTCACCTGATACGCGACAATCCGGCTATCACAGGGATCTGCTTCAGAGGAGACATACACACTATCAGCCTCTATGTGGACCATGTTCTGGTGGCCCTTGACAACCCCATAACCTCTCTACTGGCTTTCTTTCAGGAATCAAGCAGATTCAGTGAAGTGTCAGGCTTCCTCATTAATATTCAGAAATCACAGGCCCTCAACCTCACTGTCCCTGTGCTCATGAGGAACAGCTCTCCCGTGGCTTCCCCATCCAGTGGGCTGAATGATTGATTGCTTACCTTGGTGTCCACCTTGTGACATCAATAGATGCCACCACATCCCTTAACTATAGGCGACATCGCCAGCAAGTAGTCAAGGGCCTAGCGTTATGACGCTCTTAAAGCCTCTCTTGGCTGGGTAGGATCGTAGCCATCAAAATGACGATCCTCCCACTCATGCTGTTTCTTTTCCAAACTCTTCCAGTGGTCCAACTCGCAATAACTGTTCGGTTCCTCCACCAGGCGCTTCAATAATTCATGTTCACCAATGGGTGCCCTAGAATGAATAGAGACATGAGTTACCGATGGTCAACAGAGTGGGATCTGGGCATACCCAATCTCCAAATGTATTATCAGGCGACCAAGCTTTGTTATTTGTTAGAATGGTTCCAGCCAGTATCTGAAAAGCATTAGCTGACACCGGCATGCACCTCTGGAAGGTTCCCTTCCTGAAAAAGACACGAAAAGCTCTAAAAGTCTCTATGCTTCCCTAGTCACAGAGGCACTCTTGCGTGTGTGTGGAATACAATAGCTGCTCGAAGAGGCCTCACTACCTTTCCATCGCCTTTTACGCCCGTTGTGGAAAACCCGGATTTCACTCCGTGCATGGACCAGTTCGCATTTTATCTTTGACAAGAAGCGGATTGCCGCTCAAAGTGTCACTTTTATGATCTCGAGGGCCCGATCCCCTTTGAAGGCCTAAGAGACACATACAGCCTAAGAGAGACCAAATGTCTAAACTACGTATACGGATGCTTCTGGCTTGCAAATCCCAATAATTGAGCCTCGGCGGGCTGCCACGTGACGGCTTTCGAATGACAAGCATTTGATCACGGAGCTCTATGGCATTCTTATACATTCTGTCCCAGTTCCCAAACCGTCCAGTCAAACTTGTTGGGAAAAAGAAATAGGCAGGCGGATCTCACCTAAGGAATGGAGTGAGATCTATCACCGGGCACAACATGTCACCAGCAATATGACGAGCACTGAAACAGCTACTAAAATCACCTCTTGCAGGTATCTCACACCTTCCCAGCTATACAGGGGCAAACCCGCAAGGGACCCCCACTGCTGTCGTCATTGTGGCCAACCGGGCATGTTGCTCCATATATTTTGGGACTGCCCCAAATTAGCCACCTTCTAGGACTCTGTCCTAAATGACATAGATGAATGCCTCAATACCACGCTACCCCACTTTCGGGCCTACACAGTCTTGGGCCTACCAAACGCCCTCACATTCCCACTCAAGGCCCGCAGAGGACAGCAAATCAGTGTAGCCCTAGGAGCAGGTCACCAGACGATCTTGGCTCAATGGGGGGACTGACAGAATCCCAACACATACAATGTGGCTTCAGCTCATCTGACACACTCAGGGAATGGAGAAACTGTCCTTAGTCTTAGCCTTCCACAGGAACCTATACCGCTTTTATCAAAAGACTTCTGTGAACTGACCTGCCCCAAATATTTATGACTCCTTTGGCTCATTGAGGAGTCATTCAGCCTGTCATAGAAAAGGATATCTCGCTGCCATCAAGCGTCATACAACACATTCTAAGATCTAGCCCATAGATAGCAGGACTACCATGGGCAGGATGGGATGGGGGTTTAGGTGAGAGTTTCCTTGGGAGTTAAATGTGTTTTGACACTCCGACTGTGTCTTGTGTGGCTGAACATGCTATTAGCCCCCCTCCCCCCATGCCAGTTGTTGTATTCGGGTGTATGTGAAATTCTTAATATAGCTAGTAAAAAAAAGAATTTAACTATAAAACGAAAAAGTTCAAACTGCTGAAGTTGCACAAGTTGTACTGGCATTGGAGCTCGGAGTCTGGATTGGGTCACGACCTGCAGGTGGCGTATTTCCACAACCCTATCCTGCGGTCACACCAAAAGTACTTGTGATTTGTGGTGGGTTCTTTGCACTACTAGCTTGTTGTACTTTTACTCGGACATCACGTTGTACATTGATCCCTCAAGCCTTCACAAAGGTGATGGCAGTATTTGCAGACAATCTCAGAAGGTCGGGCATTCCTATTTTGCCATACATAGACAACTGACTAATGAAAGCCAGTTCGCTGGAGATAGTGTTGCGCCATCAGCAGTTGACAGCATCTCTGATGTACGACCTGGATTTTTTCATCAACGAGCCCAAATCCTGCCCATGGCCCACCCAATAGCTAGAGTTCATATGGCTGGTACTGGACACCATCCTTCTGAATGCTTTCCCTGAACCTCGGAGGATAACATACATCTAGGAAATGGTTCCATCCTTTCATCAAGGCACAAGAGTCCTTGGATTCCTATATCTGCTGGCTTTGAGCACTCTTCAAGTCACACAGGCTTGTTGACACGTGAAGTGGTGCCTCTGCAGGCAGTGGCTTTAGTATGGGAGAGACCTGTTGGACGCCATCATAATCTCCAGCATCACTGCAGTTTAACTGGCTTGGTGGGGAAATAGGGCAAACCAGAGCTGCGGGATGACCTTCACTTCTCCTGCAATCGTGAATATGGTAGTGACTGATTCCTCTGCCATTAGGTGGGGAGACCATCCAGAGGATCTGGAGATAGGAAGCCTCTGGTCTCCAAAAGAGCAGGTTCTTCACATCAACCTGCTGAAACTGCAGGCAATTTAGCTGGCGCCGAAGGCCTTCCTTACCTCTATTCATGGTCAGTCTGTCCAAATCTTGACACAAGTGATGTGGTAAATGACAAACAAGGGGGAGTAGGTTCTCACCTTCTTTGCCTGGAAGCATTGAAACTGTGGTCTTTGGGCACAATGTCAAGAGATTGGGCGTACTGCCAATCACCTAGTGGGGTCTCTGAATGTCGGGGCCAACAACCTTAGCAGGTGTTATCCTGCTGAGCACAAGTGGTATCTTCCACAGGAAGTAGTCCAGGTCATCTTGCCCAGTGGAGCTCTCCAGAGGTGGGCTTATTCACCTACTCAGAAAGTTCTCAATGCCAACAGTTCTGCACCCAGCAGTATCCATTGACGAGAAACTGGGGGGACACTTTTCAGCTGAGGTAGAACTTTCAGCTGCCATACACATCCCCCCACCTCCTCATTCTCATCACTCCGGATTGGCCCAGAAATGTGTGGTTTTGCAGATCTGTGCTTCTCCACATGTCCCCTGTTTCACCTCCCGTTCAAGCCAGACTTTCTCTCCCAGCTGGGGAACTGGTTCTGCAGCATGTAAATTGAACAGGGACAACTGTGTTAATTTCAGCTGCTTCTAGAGGTGGTCAATGTAATCTTGTCAGCACATCACCCCTTCACTAAGTCTGTTTACTGTGGCAGATGTGGCAACTTTGTTTCTTGGTGTACAGCTAATAAAGTGGACCCCTTGCAAGCAAAGCTGTCACAGGTTCTGAAATATACTCTTTCCCTTGCTCAGAAGGGGATGCACAATTGGCACAGTGAAGAGGTATTTGATTTCTTTAACCTTCATAGTTGTGCTCTATGAATGTTAACTTTAAAAATGGTGTCTTTGGTTGCTATCACTTTTGCTAAAAGGGTAAGTGAGCTGCAAGCCCTTAGCTGCTGCCCTTCCTTCACCTCTATCTATCCTGAGAAGTTGGTGTTGTGAACCAGGACTACTTTCCTTCCTACAGTGGTGATCCCCTTCCATCTTGTCAAATTTTTCACCCTTTCAAACTTTTATCCTCTACCCCACCCATATTCTACCACAGAGAAGGAACAGTTGCATTATTTGGATTATAGTTGAGCAGTTAATTACTACCTAGAATGCACCAAGGACTTTAGACTGGATGGTCAGCTCTTTGTTGGGTATATTGTGTGGCCAAAATAGAAAAGGTGGTGCAAAAGAGGACTCTTTCACGATCAAGGAACCTCCAGAAGAGAACAGGGTCCATTCCTATTCCACCAGGGCAATGGCTACCACATCTGCCATATGCAGGGGTTTCCTATTGCAGAAATGTATGAGGGACTATGTGGGCAGCTTTGTACACCTTCACCAAGCACTACTGGATGGATTCCAAGGTGAGCTTGGTCAATTCTGCAAGATTTCCTTGTATAACCATCTATCAACCATCCATTCTGGTTGGGTATTGCTAGTAAAGCTGTTCTACATGTGAGGAATCTGCAGGTAGAAGTATCCATCAGAAGAAAAAGTTACTTACCTGCGGTACTGATTTTTTCTGGTATATATTCTATCTGCCTGGATATTCCTCACTGACCTGCCCATCTCCCTGTTTAATAGATGACTCAGAGTGAAAGTTAATAAGATCCGAATTATATTTTTTGGTATCACATGACTAGATTGATTTCCATCCGTCCTCTCGCCTTAAAGGCTTGGAAAATAATTTATGGAAACTAACAGTGTTGTGCCAGGGCGGGTGCTTCATGGCCTCGGCGATGCTGTCTGGGAGTCACTTCGGGCGTTGACCAGACTGGCGCCCTCTATCAACGACTTGAGAGCTTTGAATTTTTCCTCATCCAGTTCGGCATCTGGGGATTGTTCTACCGCATATAAGTCAATTTTTCATATTGTGGTCTTGATTTTCTAAATAAGAGCCCTATTGAGACCCAGAACAATTACTGTATTTACCAGCATGCACTGTAGTCAGGGTTCAGGCCTCTCTGCAGTCAATTGTTATAGAATTTGTGACAGAGATGTGGTATCATTGCCACCACAATTCCTTTAGTGATCTATGTTGGACAAAGTGGCATTATGCGAGGATCAGAAGTCTACGTATTAGCTGGAGAACAGTTGTTTCTCGTTCTTTGAGTTGGAAGATGGACGTGTACATGAGTTGGGGCTCCATGGGTTCTTGTTATTCTGAAATTATATTTAAATGTGCATAGCATTTAACGTTTTTTAAATCATTACCTCTTTGTAACCTTGCACCTTACTGTTTTCCATTTAAAGTTGATAAATGAGCAATGTGGGGTACATGATGTAAATCTGTGCACCTCATTTCTGCAAACATAAGCCCACTAACTGTGAAAAGTGCTGTGTGCTTCCATATTTATTTATTTATTTATTGAATTTATATAGCGCACAGCTACCCGGAGGTTTCCCGGCGCCTAAGACAGTGCAAGACAAAGGCAAGATCAGGAGATCAACTTGGGCGGTTACTGGTTAAAGAGCCATGTCTTAAGCTCCTTACGAAATCTAATGAACACCCTTTCCATACTGTATGAACCACGTCCTGATTCCATTATATTTAGAGGTTTGTCCCAGCTTGTAAAGAGAATTAATCTAGACCAACGTGCTGCTAAATTCTACTTGAATTTAGTTGCTCAGTCCACCGTGATCTGCCACTATTGTGGGAAGTGGGGGTGATTTTCTAGTTGTGACATGAAGGAACTTCTTGGCTGGACTCAGCTGATCCTAAGTTTAGTGCTACACTTGTGTCAAATTAAAGTCTGTTGAATTAACTGTTGTTTTGTAATATTTCCAATGCTTGATTTTTTGGTTAATATCTTGTTAAAGGTATACATGAATTTTCTCATCAACCGTTCTCACAAGTTTAGAATGAATTGTACACTTTCATACTCTTGACAGGTCACCTTCCGAATAGAAGATGGTAAACCAATGGCTATTCTTCGGGTTAATGTGGAACCTCAGCCTCATGTCGTCGATCAGACCTTCCGGTTCTATCACCCAGAGCTGTCTTTTTTGAAGAAGTCCATACGGCTTCCTCCTTGGCATATGCTACCAGGTGAATCATGTTTTCCCAAACGTAGTTTTGTGTTAATGATTATACATATTTGTAATTTTTGCAGAGTAACCTAATTAGCAATTGCTGTTAGGTGCTCAAGATAACTACATTTTATGACAGGTGGTAATGGTTATAATCACTAGCCTGTGGCGTCGAGAGGAACAGGAGGCACAGTTAGATCAATAACATGGGATATGTACAAGTGAATCATGCAGGTTCCCATACATGGCCGTAATAAACATACAGCAAACACGTCTGTAACAGTGTGTAAGACCACTTTAAGTTGGAAAGCCAAGCCCACGTAAGTCTGGTTGCATGTACTAATGTTGAAATAAGTATTTTTAGTGCTTGGAGAGGGTGAGGGAAGGAGCTTTGCAGATGTTTGTGAGGTTTTGGAAGTATTAGCTGACAGATTTTTATGACAGTCCACCCACTCCCCAGACTGTGGTTGTGCCTGCACACGTGAGGAAGCACAAAGCAAAGCTAAATAATGGAAGGAATAGGGAATGGGAGAGAGAAGGAGATAGAAAGACAGCCAACCCTGCAATGACCTATGTAGGCATCCCTCTCGATTTTCAAGTCTTGCACCTCCTCCCCCACCTTCTCCCCCTCCCCTCCTCTCCTCAGCACCTTGAGACCCTCACAGGTGAGTAGTGCACTTTACAAATCCCTGATTGATTGATTGACTACAGATATACATGGACATTCCCCCGTAGGTTAATGATTAACTAAATGAAAATTGAAAACATAGGATTTTAGTATCAATGATAAGCATTGAGGTGTAATAATATTGTTAGTGTGAATTTTCTCACCGGGTTCAGGATGGCAGGTGGCTGTGAACCTCAGGCAAGCTAAAAGGAAGCAGGCTAACCACCAAAGACAAGCCAAGGATTGGGTGTTCAAAAGCCTCAAAATTCTCCTGGAGGTTTTTGCAGGCTTGAATGCCCAACTGCTTCCTTATGCATGCTTCCAGAGATAATGCTGTCCGGCCCCAGTAAGCAGCTGCAGTCGGACACAGAGGAGCCGCCTCTCTGCAACACACTTCTCGGAAGGACAGCTCATCATAACCAACCTCAGGAGGTTCTTGCAGCTGTGGCTTGGCGTCGCTCTAGCCCAGCATACATCTGCCCCCAGGTTTAGGGCTGGAGACCCCACCCACTCTTTCGTGAAAGTCTGTGGCTCGAGGGGAAGTTAACAAGGGTGTAGGAAAGTACCCTCTTTTTGGCATGGTTACCCCCACATTTTGCCTGCTGTCAGTATGCTTTGACTGTTTTCACTGGGATCTTGCTAACCAGGACCCCAGTGCTTGTGCTCTCTCCCTTTAAATTTGGTTGCCTAGGACTTTGCACATCCCACGATTGTCATACTGGTGCCCCCATAAAAGTCCCTAGTATATGCTACCCAGGTCAGGTACCCAGGACATTGAGGGACCAGGGGGACCCCATGGGCTGCAGCATGTATTGTGCCAACCATGGGAGCCCATGCATAATGTGTCTGCAGGTCTGCCATTGCAGCCTGCATGAAAAGGTGCATACACCCTTTCACTACATGTCACTGAACCAGGTCACTGTAAGTCTCCCCTGTGGTAGGCCCTTCTAGCCCAGAGGGCAGGGTGCAAGAACCTGTGTGTGAGGATACCCTTCCATGAGCAGAGGTACCCCTACAAACTCCATCTCCATTACACTGGACTTCGTAAGAGCGGGAAAGCCTTTCTACCACTGTACTAGACAGGTACCTGTGTCCAGCTACATTATGGTAACTCCGAACCTGGGCATGTTTGGTATCAAGCATGTCGGAATCATACCCCAATACTGTTGCCAGTATTGGTTGTATGATTCCATGCACTCCGGGGGCTCCTTAGAGGACTCTCGCCATTGCTCCTACCAGTCTTCTGGGGTTTTCGGCCAGCCTGCCACCCCTCACAGGTTTCTGCCCTCCTGCTGCTTCACCAGGTAAGGCAGAACAAAGGATTTCCTTTGGGAGACAGAGGTAACACCCTTTCCCTTGGAAATAGGTGTTATATGGCTTAGGAGGGGTGGCCTTCCCGAGCCACCGTTATGCTTTGAAGAGCACATTTGTTGCCCTCCTTGCATAAACCAGTCCCTGCTATGGCGTTGAACTGGACAAAGGAAAGGGGAGTCACCACTCTCCTGTCCATCATTACCCCAGGGGTGGTGCCCAGAGCTCCTCCAGGGGGCCACTTGATTCTGCCATCTTGAATCCAAGGTGGGCAGACGCCCCTGGGAGCATCTGAGTGGCTAGGTCAGGCAGGTGATGTCACAGCCCCCTCCTGATAGGTGGTTACCCTGCTAGGTGATTAATCTACCTTCCTGGGCTATTTAAGGTCTCCCTCTTTGTTGGGTCCTCAGATTCGACGTGCAAGATTCCAGCAGGACTCCTCTGCATCATTTACTTTATCTTCTGGCCACTGGGACTGCAACTGGACCCTCCAGGAAGCGACAAGCAGCAACTTTAGTGACGACTTTGCTTTGCAACATTGTTTCCCTGGTTCCTTCCAGCAACTGCAACATTTCCCCAGCTGGGCAGCGAGTCTTCGACCTGCACAAGAAGTAAGAAGGAATCTCCCTTGGAGTGCAGGAGTCACTCCCCTGCTTCTGCAGGCACCAACTGCAATGACGACCGGCTGCGTGTATCTACTCTTCTCCAGAACTGCTGGATCCTGCTCCACAGGTGGTGGTCTGGGGTAGTCCCCTTGGTCCTCTCTGCCACTATCCAACTTGGGAGACGGTAAGGCCTTCCCTCTCCTTGCAGGACAGTACCCCTGTGCACCGCAAATCTTGCAGCTACCACGGCTTGTTTACTCCTCCTCCAAGGGATCTTCAGTTTTCGTGAAGCCCCGTCCCCCAGCACTTCTTTCTGGCATGCACAGTCTCCCTGCTGTTCCAGCGACGTGGGACTCTTCTTCAGATGTGCTGAGTGGGCCTTACTACGACTGCTGTGCCTGCTGCCAGTGGGTTGCCTGTGGAGGCTGCCTCCTCTTCTTGTGACTCTCCTGACTGCTGAGGGGCACCCCGGACTCCACTCCTTGGGTTGAGTCCCCTGGACGTTGTTGGTCCTCTTTAGCCTTGCAAAACTTCTCCGTCTCTTGCTTTTGCCAAGGTTTGTTGGTGGTTTTCCAGCACCACTAACTGACTGCTTCTCGACCGCCGATGTGGAACACCACGTGCATCACTCCTGGGAAGTATCTCCATCTCTGGTGCTGCACTGCGGGCATTCTTCGTCCACCATCGACCTGGTTCTGCAACCACAGAAGGGTGGGTAGTGGCTGCTGCCACAACTGGACACTCCAACACGAACCAGACTAGGTCCCCTTCCTTTGAAGATCATCTTCTGTCAGGATCCACCTTTCTGTTCTTCCAGTCTTGGTTGAGTCTTGCATAATCCTTTTCCAAAGTCCTACTGTAGGGTTTGGGGAAAACCAGGTATTTACTTCTGCTCTCCTGGTTGCTGGAGTACACTCTGGTACTCACCTCTTGGGGTGCCTAGTTCCTCAAGCTCCCCTCTACTGATTCCACATCCTTAGGAGGGGGGCTGCTTTTCACATTCCACTTACTTTCTTAGTATATGGTTTTGCCCTCCCCTAGGGCCCTCACTGTTCACCTATACTTTTTCTAATGCTTCTTGCTTTCTGTGCTCTTTACAGATTGCTAATATGTATATAATAATGTGTTTACTTACCTCCAGTTGGGAGTCTTCCTAGTATTTGTATTACCATAATAAAGTACCTTTATTTTTGTAACACTGTGTGGTCCTTTCATGTGTGAGAGTGCTGTGTTACTATAGTGGTATTACATAAGCTTTGCATGTCTCCGAGATAAATCTTGGCTGCTCATCCACAGCTACCACTAAAGAGCCCTGGCTTCCTAGACACTACGTACGCTTCATTAATAGGGGATTTCATTTCTCAATATAAAACACCCTGCTGCTTCTCCCTCCTGTACATAAACAAGCCAATCAGAAACTCAATTCTCTTGTACCTGGAGGGCGGGAGGAAACTGTAAGAAAGGCAAGGGAGTAGGACTAGAAGTAATGCCATAATCGGCTTTACCTCCCATCCCTCCCTCCCTCGCCTTTTTTAAACACCAATGAGACATAGCAAGTAAAACAGAACAGACAACTGAGTTGCGTTCACTAAAACTTTAATCAAGCTCATGGGACAGACACAGAAGCCCCTCTATTCCTTCATAGAGGACAAACCCCTGTGTCCTAACACAGTATTGAAATGTTCCAACTCAGCAATCTGATAGTGGCAGACAAAGGTAGAGGGAGTAGACCAAGTCTCAGCCCTTCAAATCTCCACCACTGAAGCCCCCTGCAGTTCAGCCTTCATGGCCGACATACCACAGGTGGACTGCCCCTGAATTCCTTGAGGAGGAATCACACCCTTCACCTCATATGCCAACAGGACCAGAGACCAGATCCACCTACTCAGAGTAGCAGTTGGAGGCTTCTCCCCTCTTTTTGCAGGACCAAAATTAACAAACAAAGGGTCTCCCTTACGGAAGGACTCAACAACATACAGGTACCACAGCAAAGATCGCCTCACATCCAGACAGTGCAATCTGTGGTCTTCTTCTGAGGAAGGCTCAGGACAAAAAGCAGAGGGAATCACCTCCTGACTCACATGGAAAGCTGAATTGACCTTATGGATGGAGGATGGAACTAGAACCAGTACAATCCTATCCGGAAAGACCTTGCAGAAAGGGAAATTAGAGGGTTCAATCCCTCATCTCCTCCAAACATCTGGTATATGCAATTGCCACCAGAAAACAGATTTTAAAAGTCAAAAACTTCAAATCAACACTCTCCAGAGGTTCAAACGGAAGACCAGTCAAACCATCCAATAAGAACTGTAGATTCCAAGTAGGAAAAAACCGCACCTGTCGAGGGAACAGTTTCCCCACACCTTGAAAAAACCTCTGCATCAGTCCGCCCTCATCTTTCAAATTCTTACCAGGACCACAAAACACCTGCCCATTGCACATGTGTGAAGAATATCAGAAGAAATGTCAGCAATCAACCTCGCCTGCTGTTCCATCACTGCCAACAAGTCTGAACACTCAGACCCCTCCTGGTCTTGCGCAAGGTAGCCCTCAGAGCCAAAATTCTCCTCTGCAAATGCTTTAAGACCAGAGACAACTTTCCTGTCGGTAGCATCAGCTGGGATACAGTCCTCAGGATTGACAGCCGTCTTGCCAATTAAAGTAGCCAGAATTAAATCCCGTCCAAGAGAATGAGGAAGGACATCCTCCCCCTCCAATAAATGTAACTTCTGAAGAAACTGTGGGGCCTGAACCTTATCTATCTCCTTTGACTCTCCAAAACCCATGTCCTTTAATGGGACCTTCGAAAGGCTTGGCAAAGTGACAAAGAGTAACTTACTGAGGAAACAAAGTAGAGTCGATCACCAAAGACTGAAAGGAGGGAAACCCCAGGTTCTCGCAAACATGAGCTAGAATGTCCCAAATCTCCTCCCTGGAAACATACTTTCCTCCAGAGGAAGTAGATGGAGCCTCACAATCAGAGGAAAAGGACTCCACTGCAGTCCCCACTGAATGAGAACCAGGGGACTTCCCAGGCTGCACAGAACAAATTTGTAGGGCCATTGACACTGGCACATCAATCATCGCCTGGACTTCCTTCCTGGACAATAGAGGTGTGGTACCCTACCCAGCACTTCGAGAGTCCAGAGACCTCTTCTGAGGGAAAGCAACCTCCTTCTCCACAGAGGAAGAAGTGGTGGACAGAACATGTTGCTTGGCAGAGCATTTCCCCTACATACCAGCTAGAAAATGCCCCAAAGCATCAGTGCCCACTTTAAATAAAAACATACCACCAATAAAAAAACGCCAGCCAAGTGTTAAGGAGCCACCAATCACAGCCCCTTTGAACACCCTCCAGAAAAAGCACCAAAAAAGGACAGAAAACCCCGTTCCTACCACACCAAAACCAAAGGAAATGCCGCCATAGTCGTGTCCTGCCTTCCTGAGGCGCCGACCCGGAAGCTCAGCCCTAGCCACCTGAGAGCCACTTACTTTGTCGTAGCGGCTGCAGGCAGCGCTCTCTGAGAGAGCCACGCTGTCACAGGAAGACGCTGCCCGGCCAGGAAACTGCTGCCGGGAGCACCGCTCCCCACCGCGATCCAGAATAAAAGACCCCCAGATCCTGCCATGGAGGAGGAAAAGAGGTAAGTCTCTGGTGACACCAAAAAAAAAAACAGGAGGGGGAAGGGGTGGCGGGTATTTTATATTGGAAGGGAGGGATCTAGAGGAGGCAAGGGGCCTCACTGGTGTTTAAGGGAGGCGATGGAGGGATGGGAGGTAATGGGAGTATTCACTCAGTGGATGACCACAGGTCATTCATGTTCCCGCAGAATGTGCGCCCTGGTTGCAGGTGCCAAAGACAGTGAAGGTGAAAAAGTAATATCTCCGTTAAGTGCACATTAACCTTATAACTTCTCATCCAGTTTCATTTGTCCAGGGCCGAGGTATTAAAGACAATTATCGAGTAAACTGCCTTTTGTGGTTGTTGAGTTGGAACTTTTAAGTGCTGATACCAGCCACTACACAGATTTGGGTATGGTTTGCTGCAATAAGCTTAGCACAATGACTACAAGATTGGGGAAGCAAAGGGGTCACTGTGTTAAGGGTAAAGTGGCTTAAAACAGCCACTGGCAAGTGCAGTTCATCCCTGGGGGGGCTCACCCATTGCAGGTGGAACTTACTCTCCTGCACAGCTGCTGTACTGACGGATCTTTTCTCAGGCAGGACTCTTCTCTACATTTGTACAGTCTAGAGCCCCTTTCTCCAGAACAGGTATATCTCCTCCTTTGTAGGTAGACAAACCACACTTTACAGGAATTTGGACACAGTGCAGACTACACAGCAGCTTCCACATGTCCTCAGCTATAGGCCAATCAACACCTGCACTCTCCAGCTGCCCAGAGCCACAATCTATTCATCAGTGCTCAGTTGCAGTGCCCACACGTGCAGTATTCAGCCCTGCAGGGCTATACCACGACACTGCTGCACACATGCTCTGCCATGCGCCTGTGGTAAAGTCAGGGGACTGGCACCACCCGTTCTGCAGAGAGTATATGACAAGTCAGAGTTACAAGTGAGGAGCGGGCACACCACTTTAGGTCAACAGCAGAATTGGTCCTTCCTCTCCCTTTTTAATATTCTTAGTGAGCCTTCGGTCTCCTCCCCTCTCTCACTATGCAGAAGGTGTGGAGAGCTTAACCATTGCTGTGCTCGCTCACCCAATCTAATTCTGTCAACTCATCCCTCGTCCTACATTTTACATTAACAGGTGTAACTCTATGGATCTGATTACGACCTTGGCGGATAGACTTATATCCTATGGAACTTGTAAAACGGCGGGCCGAATATCCGTCACTTTTGTGACAGAGTAGCCTATCTGCCAAAGGTGTAATCAGGCCTATATGTCAATCAAAAAATATGATTTAACCCATTTAGCCATGAACTTTATACTTGCTCTAGAGACACCTAGAGAAATGCCTGTACTTTTTAAATCTAGGGAAGTTATGAGGGTCCCGCATCTTAAGCATTGACTCCACATATGAATTTAGATTTGGTCTCTGTTGCCACAAGTGAGATGTCTTTGCAGATGACAAGCTGAGTCAGACAAAAGCCACCCTTGCTCAGCCTTTGAGTTTACACATCTTACATGTGTGATCTTCGCCCTAGCCGAAGTCCCTTACCTGAGCTGTCCACAGACTGGGCATTGGAGGATGCAGCTCCAGATCCGAAAGCAATTTCCTATATTGACATTTATTTTAATTGAAGACATGTTTGCCTGATTCGATACAGTATATGTTTTTTCTTAGGACAAAAAATACCTCCTGGGGGAAAAGCTTACTGTCAGATTACCTTCACAAAAATGTTGAACTATACATCACTCTTTATGAAAATGGCAAGGTCATGAGCCAGTCCTCGAATGTCTTACCACATTGAAGGCCCTAAAAGAAGCTACAATGACTAGGGACCTTGTGTACCGTCTCTACTGACTATGACAATAGTAGTTTACACCTATCCACACTCCCTTATCCCCGTAATCACCCACAGAACCCTTGAGAAATAAAATCAGGCGCTATAATGCCATCATAAATCACTGTACTCATATCAATAACCTGGAACTAAGCCGATCCTGCTCTGAAATAGACTGAAATACAGTCAAGCTCCCAATCCAGTCACATTAAAATACCAAAACCAAAACTGACTTTCCAGAGAAGGACACAACACGACCAGGCATGATTCAAAAGAGAAATGTGATTATTCGTCTCATACTTCATTACAGCACTCACTGCTGGACAAAGCACACATCTCTTACCTTCTCCCCAAAATTAACTGTTTGGCAGACTGAAACTGTAAGATGATATTTTCTGGAGAACACAGTAGTTCAAAAATCTTTCTTCCCCTGAAAATAAGATTTAATATCTGCCACACCAGCAAAGGAATACTCGCCCTCTTGAATGCTTTTTCCATCACTGGCAGTGCATTTTGGACCTGAACTGCTGGAACCACTTTAGGAGAGTAGTCAATTCCAGAAATCCCACAAATTCATCCCTTCCCGTTATGTGTTCTTGCAAACAATGTTTTGGGCTTTTCAAAAATAGTACATACTGTCATATTAATGAAGACATTAATAGGTGGTCAAGAGAAAATAAAACACGCCGACTGTCACATTCCCAGCTAGGCCGATATCCGCGTCATACATGGACAACCTGTACCAGCGGCACTGGGGCCAGGGTCCAACCAAGAGTATAACACAAAAATCGAATTCTTAATTGGCTGGTTATGGAGCAGTTACAGATGTAAATAATACAGATTTTTTATGGTGTGATTCCTGTTACATCCTCCAAATTAGGGTGTGTATTTCCTACTATGTGGTCATTTTACATCTGAAAAAATAAAAGAACAAATAATTGTTCTTCTGTTTGCCATATGTCTTTATCGCCCCTCATCTATCTTCTCAAGATCTAGTCTCTTTGACCCTAGTTCTGCACGATATATCTGTTTTTCATAGTAAATCATTTGTTTTTCGGGGTTTAGCCCATTTTGGTGTAAATGATTAATTTCCCCACCTGCAGATCGTTAACCTTTGAATGCAGTAAGGGCTGCACCCACCCTGATTACGAGACATGTCGCATTGGGAAGATAATTTTCATGAGCTTGTTTTTTATTTTAGGAGCACCAGTTGGGGAGCCAAATGGAATGCCAGAGATCTTTGTCCGCTGCAGCGACCCGAATATCATTTGTGATTCAAAGAACATGGTATTGTGCCAAGATGAACTCGAATGCATTTTTATGTTAACTTTATTCATTACGATATTTCTGTTTTAAAATGTGGGTTACTGCAGTATTTTTTTAAATGCCAGCATATCACTTTACAGCTGCTTCAGACTGGTTACATTTTTCACACTAATCTGCAATGGTTGGGACATCGTGTTCTTAGTTGATGGAGAGTACTGCTTATCTCTTAGTAGATTCTTGCGTGTTGGTTTGGATGGATTTATGAATGGCGCTATAGTTGGTTGTGCATATTCCGCTTGGAAAGGAGTTAGGGGACCAGGTAAGTGACTGTAAGCTCTCCTTGAGATTGCTAACTTCAAAGGTTTCTTGAAGGCATGGAGAATGAGGGGGGCCTGGGCTGGCATGCCTACCAGTCTAGGTAACGCAGCCGCTTGCGGAACCACCTGCATTGGCAACCAAAAGCACAGTGTTGTAGCAGTGAAGAATAAATACGGCCATTCTGCTCGGAGATTTGTTGAGACACTGCAGAATTAGGTAATTTGATGTCTAATTCAAAATTTAAGAAAATAATATATGAATCTTAGAGATCAACTTATTTTTTGCATAGTTTCTTCCAATCTGGGATTTCAAAAATGTTCTCGGGAGTACTCCTGGATAGCTACACACTGTAGATTCCTAGGCTTACTCTACTTCCCTCTCCCACCCTGCCCCCACCCCCACCCCCACCCCCACCCCCAGTGAATTAGCATTGTATCAGAATTCCGTTTTCACTTGTCATATTTTTTTTCTCCATATGAAAAATGTTTTTACACATGGTTTGCAGGAAGGAAATAGCTGTTCTCCCAGTGGGCAGTTTTTCATACCCAGTGTGGAAAATTTGCTACTGCCTTTGTTGACACTGTTCCCCTCTTTATGAGCCTCCCTCATTATGAGTTTCCCAGTATCCGACATTTGTCACACCTGGTAAAGAAAGGTACCCTGTATATCGTTATTTTATTTATGTTGTGTGATAAACAGTTTAAATTGTGAGTTGATCTGCAGTAATGGTTTATGGCATGCAGATGTTGCTGCTTCCTGAAAACAAATCCACGTGTTTGGGTAATTGCTGGGCATCTAGCTTGGGCGAAAATAACACACCTTTTCCAAACACACATTTTGGTGGATTAAACCTGCAGAATTTGTATGTGGAAATCTGGCAATATTCTAATTTTGCTAACTGAAAGAGGGCAAACGTATTATTAACATGTTATCCCTCATTCTGAGATGAAGCACTCAGAATGGGTAGGTAATACCATACCCAGTAATCACCTTACTACAACTTTATTTAGTGGATGACATATAGACTCTTCATATGTAGTGCGTCTTTAAACGAGCCTCAATGTTACAGTGTTGCTGTTATTTTTTAAAGTACTTAAAAAAGTATAATTTGTAAATCACACGTGTTTTTATTTACATGTGTACAATAAAAATTATAGTACTGTAGCTTTCTTCTTTCACACTCTCCTGTTCCACGGCAAGAGTGGCACTGGGTCAAGCTACCAATGTCTTCACTTTTGAGTCCAAAAATTGTAAATACCACGTGGAAAGAATTATCCGTTGTTGGTCAGAAGTAGCTCTATGACATTTCACAGTCCCTTTGAAAACAATTAAATGTTGCAAAACAGATATGCACTGGCCTCTGTAATGTTAATAGCACCTTCTCCATCTGTATTTTAGCGCCATAAACCCAGTATGCTGAATTTGAAATGCTTGCATTTTTCCACAGTCTTAAGTTACATCGATGGGTGTAAATGTTCGAAGATTCTGATTCTATTAATCAGAATCTGTCATTAACATCAGTGCAAACAGATCGCACGTTTTCGGCACCCCTTCGATATGTAAAGGGGGAAGGGTTTTTTGGATTGGGCCATATATAAATAACATAAACTTAAGTTTTGCATTTTCACCAAAGATTACATGACGTTATGAGTTGCAATGGCAGTAAAGTTTCCTTTTTTAACAAGCATTAGCCTCGCCTATGCCAGTGCTCTATGTTTTAGCCATGTTGTACACCGATGTGGCTGCTATTCAGTATGGCTAAAGGTTAGTGGCATAAAGGAGAGTGGTGTTGCATGGAGTGTCATAATTTGGATTGTCGTACAGTAGACTGGAGTGACATAGAGAGTTGTGGAGTAGTGTAGAGTGGGGTAGAGTGAATAGAGTGACATAGATTGGTGTAGAGTTGAGTGACATGCAGTTGCATAGAGTGTCATGGAGGGAGTAGTGTCAAGTGGAAGGGAGTAGAGTGTCAGAGTTGAGTAGAGTGTTGTAGAGTGCAGTGGCAGAGCGGGTAGGTATGTAGGGCAGAGTAGAGTGGAGGAAAATAACGTGGATTGGCATAGAAGGAGTTGTGTGGAGTGGGGTAGAGTGTTCTAGAGTAGAGTGGTGTAGAGCGAAGTGAAAGTGTTGTACAGTGGAGTGGCATACAGTGAAATAGTGTTGTAGAGTGGAATGGTAATATAGTGGAGTAGAGTGTCCTTGAGTGGATTGAAACAGCGTAGAATAGTGTGTAGTAGAATAGACTGGAGTAAAGTGGCGTAGAGATAGTATTATATCATAGAGTGGAGAATCATAAAGTAAAGTGTCAGAGTAGAGTGGAGTGGCACAGCGTAGAGTGCGGTCGTGTAAAGTGGAGTGGTGCGGATTGGAGTGGTGAAGAGTGGAGTATTATAGAGCAGTGGCATGTGTGTAGTGGATAAGATTGTTTCAAAGTACAGTGAAGTGGCATAGAGTCAAGTGGTGTGGGGTAAAATGCAGAGGTATAGAGTAGGGTGCAGTGCTGTAGGGTGCAGTAGCATTGAGTGAAGTGGTATAGAGTTGAATGTAGAGGTGTAGAGCAGTGTAAAGATCAATGGTGGAGAATAGACTGCAGTGGTATAGAATGCAATGATGCAGAGTAAGAGTGGTGGAGAGTTCAGTGGCAGAGAATGCAGTGTTGTAGAGTGCCATAGAGAGCAGTTGTGTAGAGTAGAGTGGTATAGAGAAAAGTGGCATAGAGTACAGTGGTGCAGAGTAGAATGGCATAGAGTGCAATGATGTTAGGGTGCAGTGGTGTAGAGCGGTGTAGTGTGCAGTCGCATAGAGTAGTGTTACAGAGTAGTATAGTAGCACAGTGCAGTGGTGCAGAGTAGCTGGCGTAGAGTGCATTGGGTTTGAGTAAGTGGTGTAGAGTGCAGTGCTATAGAGTAGTCGCACAGTGGCATAGGGTAGGGTGGCACAGCATATATTGCAGTGGCATAGAGTGCAGCAGCAAAGAGTTGAGTGGAGTAGAGCGGAATGGAGTAGAGTGGTGTACAGTGCAGTGGCCTAGAGTTGATTACTTCAATGTAGAGTTAAGTGGCCTAGATTGCAGTGATGTGGGGTGCAGTGGTGCAGAGTAGATTAGAGTGGTTTAAAGTGAATTGGCAAACAGTGGAGCTAAACAGAGTAGACCTTAGTAGTAAAGAGTGCAGTAGACTGGTTCAAAGTAGAATACAGGGGTGCAAAGTAGAATGGTAGTAAGTTTAATGGAAGGGAGTGCACTGTTGCAAAGTAGAGTGGTGTACAGTGAAGTGGTGCAGAGTAGAGTGGAGTAGTGTAGAGTGAACCGATGTGGCCTAGAGTGGAGTTTCATAAGGTGCAGTGGTGTAGAAAAATGTGGAGTAGAGTCCAGTGGGATAGAGTTCAGTGTTGCAGAGTAGAGCTTTGTAGAGTGGTGAAGAGTCAGTGTGAGAGAGTGCAGTGTTGCAGAGTAGAGTTTTGTAGAGTAGTGTGGCATAAACTACAGTGGTATAGAGTGCAGTGGTGCAGAGTTGATTGGCATAGAGTGCAGTGGTGCAGAGTACAGTAGAGTGGCATTGGCTTTGTGTAAAGTGGTATAGAGTGTAGATGTTAGAATAGAGTGCAGTGGCCTAGACTGGAGTGGTGTAGAGTGTAGTGGTGTATAGTAAAGTGGGGTAAAGTGCATTGGCATTGAATATAGTGATACAGAGAGGTGTAGAGTGGAGTGATGCAGTGAAGGAGTGTGGAGTGGTGTAGAGCAGAGTTCACTGGTGTGAAGTGGGGTAAAGTGGAGTATGTATGGTGTGGTTGCACACTGCCATTACAGACAACAAATCTGCAATTGAAATTACCAGAACATTTGCACAGACATACAGTTTTACTGATACAAGTATACAGCTCACAAACGATAATGTGTGGCAATGTCATCACCTAGTGTATTGATTTGTTTTGATGATATTAAACTATTTGTTCCCACCGCACTTCACAATTCACAAAAATAAATGTTTCTTTTGTAGTTTCCTAATTCTGATATATTCTGAAATATCTGCACAGTTTGTTTACAGACATTTAAATGTTGTAATTTAGAAAAATATAACATTGCACAGCCTTCCTCCAGCACACCCCGAGTAGGCAGCTTGATTGTCACATAAATCCCATTATTTTTAAGTCAGAGAAAGAAAAGTAAACACCAAGCGAAAGACAGGGCCTGGCATTTGCCCTCTGGCTGTGACGAAATAAGAACAACATTTAAAAGCCTCTTAACAGAAAGCGAGAACTGGTGGAAGAATACAATAAATAGGGAATGAGCCACAGGAGACACGAGCTCAAGCTGGGCAGCCTAGAGCAAATCCAGTAAATAGAAAGGAAGTAAATGTGAGTGACAAAACACAGAGGCAATTGTAAGCAGTGGGTGGAAGGTGTTCCCAAGGAAACTTTCCTGATATCCTCAAGATGCCGTTAGCAAAGCAGATAGCTGTTCAGTCTGGTTGTCTTAAACCTAAATATGGTTTTAGTGTTAGGAAACTCAGTAGACATTAGTTTAGGCTTGGTGACTGAAGGACCTTTGTTGCACAGCATTCCCCGCATGGTATGTGTCGTCCAGAGGAGGACCATTGGCTTCCTGTGTCTGGAAAGACAAACTCCTCTTCTTGGAAAAGTCAAGCGTAAACTGAAACGCACTTGCAGTAGCTTATTTTACCATGGTCAAAGGATGGCCATGAAGTTTGAAGATAGCGGTCTGTTTCTTTTGGGGCTACGTTTGATTTGTATAATTTCCGGTCCCTTCCTCAATAGCACAGTACATACAAATATGTAAGAATGTTACTCAAAGACAGAGCCAGTAGCTTGTAAGTGCTGTGTCAAGCACTTCTTCACATTATAGTGGTGTCTCAGCGAACAGCAAGACAACAGTAAGGCGTTATTGTTTTTATTCAAGTGAACTTTAGAATTCAGGAATTTCACGTTATTTTCACTGTTAATACATTATTTTACAACTTTATGCGAATAATACACTACTTTGTGTTTAATGAAAATGCTGTACCCGTTTTCTTTGAGCAAACCCCAACATTAAAAACATGAATTCAAGAATCAATAAAATCAGTTGCCATAAAACAAGTTAACTTATTACAAAATGCAGGAAGTTAAGATTGCTTTTCAAATACCACGAATGTGAGCCTTTACAAGCGGCAATATGCAATTAATGGAAACAAGAATAACATTGAACATTCTTAGAATGTGACATTTGTGGTTCCACTTCATAAACCTGCTTGGATTGCAAGCATTATTTTCAAAAGGGCAGATTTGTTCACATTTCAGCATCAAATACTAATTCCAAATGTGCGCTTTTCCTACAGTTAGTAATTCGTTTCCATCTGTTGCCTAGTAATGATATCGTGCAGCTTTTATATATTCGAATTTAAGCATATTATTAAGTTATTTTATAGGACGTGTATGTTTACAAACCCAGTTTTACATTTCATTATAGACCTAGTCACACTATTTCTCTTAGGAATTATTGTTTCTTTAATAGCTGTAGCAATTTCTCTCTGCACTCTAAGGGCTAGATTAAAAAAGATCGAGGAGGTAAAGTGAGAAATTCGCTCTCCTACGATAAATCATGAATTTGGAGCAAGTTCCTTACTTTTATGCAAGGATTTCTTGAGTATTTTTCATGTGTAATGCAAAAATACCCTTGTAATTATAGGTTTGTAGGTGTTCATCTACTTTTGTTGCTAGTCCTTCTCGGAACGCCAAACACACAGCTGAATTTCGGAATTTCTCTGAATAAGGGTTTTAATTGTTTCCTCATGTTAGAAATTGGGTTTCTGGTTGGCTAGGGTATGCACCTCAGCCAGGCAGAACCTACCCACTCTAGTCAGGGATTGGGAGTTACACGTCCAAGATACCCCTTGCTCACCCCCTTGATAGCTTGGCACGAGCAGTCAGGCTTAACCTGGAGGCAATGTGTAAAGCGTTTGCACAACGCACAACACACGTGATGCAAAATGTACACCACAAAGTAAACACAACAAGGAGCTATGTAAAAATAATCTGTATTGCACAAAACATAATTAGACCAACATTACACGTGAATAGTACCCTACTACCTTAGCAGTTGTCAGAATGTTACACAAGTTACTAATACTCTGCAGGAATATGCAGTTGTCACATTAGAACACGTAAGTACTCAGGATTCTGCAACATAAGCAGTAGTCGGGAATTATAGTAAAAGGTATATGCACTTGCCATGAACAATTCCTAAATACCCATAAAAGGAACATTAGAAAATATACCACAAGTCATATAAATACATATCAGCTAGACATGCCTAGAAAAGGAACATTAGCACATATATGCATAATCAGTAAACAGGTAGGAAATAGTAAACAGCTGTAAGTCTGTATTAGGCTCCTAGAGCCTAGTTTTCCTAAAGGGTACCTGGTTCCTGGTAGAAGTGGGCACTTCCAGTGCCTAAAGGGGAGTGCAGGGGGCCCCCGGTGCTCCGGCGTGCAAAACAGGGAGCCACACGATGTTTTGGAGTGAAGAGGGGCGGTTGGCACCCTTTCCTCATGAAGGGGCCCCTCCGGGGGCCTCCGTTCAGGGTGGGGGCCTGCCTCGGCCTCCGCACACCCTGTCCGTGGGGTGGGGTGGGGGCCGGGCGCGGACCACTAAACAATGCTGGGGCCAAAGTGGGAAGGGACCTCCGTTGAGGTCTCCCTTCTTGTTTCGTGTTGAAACAAAATGCCCCCGTAAAAGGAAAGGAGCGTCCTGCTCCTGGCACAGCGACCGGGGAAGGGGGTGCTCTCTGCGCCTTCCCCGGGTCCTGCCTTCCGTAAGGGATGACTCTCGGACCCCGCCGGGGCCCAAGGAAGCACTCGCCCGCACCCGATGTGGTGCGCGAGTGAGGGAAGCCTCTCCCAAGCCACCGGGAGGCTTCCTCTGAAATGGAAGGTGGCTGGTGCCCCGGGGGCGCTCCCGGAAGCGGGAGGTGCCTCAGGGGCGCCGAGAGGAGCACGCTTGCTCCAATTCTTTTGTTAATGTGCCCCGGGGCACTAGAAACAGCGCGGACCCGGCGCTTAAGTCAAATCAAAAGCCTGGGTTGCGGCGGTGATCTCGGGGAGCAGAGCACAGCGCTTTTTACAGCGCTAAAGGCACACTTGCAGCCTGGGCTGCGGCGGTGATCTTTGCCAGCAACTTTAAGAGAAGAGTGCTTTTCCCAAAGCGCTTAAGCAAACGCTGGAGAGATCAGTGCAGGGGTCAGGGGCACAGCACCCTGCCCCTGGAAGCAATCAGGAGTCAAAGGAAGCACAGCGCTGGAGGGCCCAACTACAGACCAGCACAAGGGATGCAGATGGTGGCAGTTCCTCCTAGTGACCAGGCAGGTCACAGGTCAGCACTACAGCAGCAATCCAAGGTGGTTCCCTGGTGAGTCCATACATCACGTTCTGTGTCCAGTTTCCAGTTCCAAGAATGTTCAAATTGTGGGGAAAATTCCCCTGTACTTATAGTCAGTTCTTACAGTGTTTTTCAATGGTAGGGAGAGGAGGTTCCAGCCAGTTACAACTGGTTCTGGGAGTGCCCCCTCTCTCCTTTCAGCGCAGGCTCCAAACTTCAGTGGGGGGTTAACGACCCTATTGCGTGAGGCCAGGGCACAGACTTTACAAATGCAGGGGTGACGGCCTCTCCCTTCTCTCAGCCCAGGAAGGCTTTACAATATGTAGATGCACATCTGTGTCACCTCCACCCTCCCTGTGTTCAGGCTGTCTTAGAAGTATGCACAAAGCCCCAATTGTCAGACTCCCCAGACGTTGATTGGAGACAAGCTGCAAAACACCAAAGTCATAAGCACAGATAAATGCGCATTTTCTAGAAGTGGCATTTCTGTGATAGTAATAAAAAATACACCTACACTAGTAAGCAGCATTTCTTGCCACTGTCACAACCATACCAAACATGCCTACGCTACCCCTCATAAATCAGACAGTACCCCTTACACCTAAGGCAGGGCATTTCCAATGCAATCCCATGAGAGGGCAGCACTCACAGCAGTGAGACACCAAGTTAGGCTGTTTGTCACTATCAGGACAGGCCACGCAACATGGCACATGTCCTGCCTTCTACATACATGGCACCCTGCCCAAAGGGCTAGCTAGGGCGTACCTTAGGGTTGACTTACATGTAGTAAAAGGGGAGTTCTGGGCCTGGCAAGTTAATTTAGATGCCAGGTCCCTGTGGCAGAAAAATGCGCACACAGGCTCTGCGCTAGCAGGCCTTAGATAGGTTTGACAGGCTACTTCAGTGGGTGGTGCAAGCAGCGCTGCAGGCCCGCTAGTACTATTTAATTTACAGACCCTGGGTATAGGGATACCGCTTTACAAAGGACTTCTAGGTAAATTAAATATGCCAATCAGGTAGAATCCAATCATACCTAATTTGTAAGAAAGAGCACATGCACTTTAGCACTGGTTTGCAGTGAAAATGTGCTCAGAGTCAAAACGTCAGCCAACAAAGGTCAGGAAACTAAGGAGGCAAAAAGCAAAAAGTCTGGGGAATAACCCTGTAAAAGGGCCAGGTCCAACACCTCACAAGTGAATTATTTGGCGCACATGAATTCAACTTGGAGGGTACAATCCTTGTGTTTCTTGGTTTGGATGCGCTTAGCATCCTTTTTTCATGCATGTCAGCTGTAAAGCAGTCTTTAGCTAGAAAAGCATCCAACTGGTGGCTGATACCCTCAAATATATATATTGTATATATGAGTATTGATATTGAAGTATACTGCAGGCGAAATAAATATGACGTGCTAACAAGCCACCCCCGGTAAATTTAATAACGTCTAGCTTCTTTGGAGATCCGTTTTAAGTAATGTAATTGTCAAATTTGACACCTGGAGCCTTCTCACAAACTTGTCCCAGCGCTATGTACAAGCAGAGGCGGTTATCTATGCCAATTTGTCTTAGGAAATCACCACATGTACAGTGCATGTACTAATTTAGTAATTCCGTGATTTAGCGCACGCGTGCTGGACGTCAAAGCCTGGAAGCACGTGACAGCAACTGCCCGGTTAATAATGGCCCAAAATAAGGAATGCAAATCATGCACAGACCCGTGCACCGATCTTACGACGAAGAGTCTCACCCACAGACTGCACGACTTGAGACAAAAGCCTCTGAAAAGAATACATAGAAAATTGAGTTTAAAGAGCGTAGGTTCGGATGGAGAAGGCCAGGCACATAGAGGGAAGCCAGTTCTGAGGATTTCCGCATAAGCTTTGTACTCATGACCTCCAACCAGTGCATCCAGAGTTATGCAAGCAGCACTGATCTAAAGCTGCAGAACAATACGGTAAGTAATTGGTTTCCATCGGAGTGGCGGGAGCAGAGCCCTGATAACTTAATACAACTGCAAACCAGAGCAGCAACATGGTAGAATTCAGGAATAGTGAGACGACTATAAGAGCAATGAAACCGAGCCCACTTGCAGTTTTAACTTGTCAGAGGTTCACTTATAAGCTCCTTCATTGGTAGCAAAGTGCAGACTAGGTACGGGACACAGCGCATGTGCACATTTTGTGAAGGGAGAGGTTTCCAGATTGAGGAATGGTTGTCAGACCTCAGACATGGAGGTGCTGTATGAACTCCTAGCTTAAAGGGGTAGTGTTTACCAGAAAGAGCATCAATCAGTCTGAAAAACAATCACGGTTATTTGGATCCAAGCTCTTTTTCGGAGATGTTCCTGAAACAAGATTGTACCAGCTCGAAGGAAACACCCTTAAAGGAACAAACAGAAGTTTAATAGCCCACAACCCCCCATCTTAGGTCACACAGGCTCCTTTTACCATATATAAGTAAGAACCTTCAGGTACAAGGGTTGTGGGTGGCTTTGCCCTTTTGGAAACCTATGACAAGAGAAACAGAGAATGATTGATGGATGAACTACTACCAACAGCTGTCCTTTCAGGCTCTCCATCATGACGGAGTAGGCACCACTGGTCTTCTAGACAAGCCTTCAGTAATGCGTTTGGCATCACAAAAGCAAAACAATATACTCGACCTCTGTAGAATGAAAGTTAAGTGTACATCCCTTCCCAACATGAACCCACTAGATACCCTGATTTGTTTGGGTTCGGGGGTGACTTTACCCCTCTGACATCAGTACGTATTGGACATGTAATGCTTAGGACCAGAAGCCTTGACAATGAGAACACTTTATTACTCTGTGTTCTTAATTTTTGTCACACAAGGTATTAAAGCGGAGAACCTGGTAGGAGACCAGGAACTGGTGTGAACCTTTACAAACTTGCCAAGTACATAGGCCCATTGAAAGTTGCAGGCTTTCGAGCACTCTCATTAATGATCATCTACTTCTAACCCTATCGGTGGTAAACATTTTAGTGAGCAAATGCGCCTGTCTGCTGCAGTCAAGTCATGAAATGGAAATCAGTGACAACCTTTCCAAGGAGACTTCATGTCAGTTGACCATAGTACTTCTGTAATGTCAAAGAATATAGCAAATTAAAAATAATCCATGTTGGGGTATTGGAGAGATGATTAACCTTCTGAAAATTGCAATTAGTTTGCTCTGGTTAATGAATCATGTTCCATTTAGTGACATGTTACACTCTGACCCAGCTCACATCATGGTAAACAACACTATGGCCATACACAGCTTGCACAGTCCAGCAGCCAAGCCCAAATTTCCATCAGAGTAGACACCAAATGCGACAGAGGGCGTAGTTGGACATGCCATCTTCCATACAGTTGCACTCAGTAGCATTCTCCCCCAACTCCTTGATTTTCTATAAACCCAAACATACAGGGAGAGGCAGTGTCATTATGACTTCAAATGTCCCCAACTATCAAGATAGCCCCAATTTTAGCTGGTGACCTCATTGCAAAACCTCTGGCCTGTGGAGAAGAAAGCCATACATTTGTAAAGGTGACTGTTTGCTCGTGCTGGCCAAACATGATTTGCTGTAAAGCAAATCAGGAGAAATCTGCCTTTTTATATAGATAAACCACACCCGCCCAGGGGCATATTAGAAAATCAACCACATTTCTTGCCTGGACAAAAAAGGGTTTGAATGTTTGATCTGCAAATCCCCCTCCATGGAAGTGCAAGATGTCCAAAATGATTCTGATCACTTGCCTGCAGCCAGTCCGAATGTCACGTTTTAAGGCTGTTCCAAATCGCTGCTATAATCCAGTAATTGTAGCGCAAATGTGAAATATCCATAATTCACAGGTAATTTTTTCAATGGCATATGGACTTTTGCAGACGTACTCCATGCAGTTTAAATAAAGTACCCCTAGTCTTTCCTCACAGTGCCTCCAGCATCAACGTAGGCCTAGGAATGTCTTCTGATTGGACAGCTTTACCGAATTCACCCATGTGTACGTCAAGGTTGAGGGACCATGAGACAATATGTTTCGAGTTTTTTGTGTCACAATATCTCTTTAACCAGCATACTCGGCGAAATCATTGTCCTTCATATTTTCATGAGTGTGCGAGACAAGTTCTAAAAATGTGTTGTAGTGTACATTTTTATTAAAATACTCAGTCTTTGTGCATAACACACTTTCACATAGGTATCTACCTCCTTCCTGGTGTGTTAAATTAACTTGGAATTTATTTCTGAAGTTACTGAGGTGTGTCAATATATTATAATGAACATTTCTAGGTTTACCATCTACCAGTCGTGCTTTCAAAGTAAAGTCAGCCCATACATAGGAGACTTCCATCAGAAGCCTTGGACCCTCTCTGCCCTTAAAAGGAAAATAGATTTCTATCTGTAGTTCTGTTGTTGTCTTTGTTATGGTTTGTTCAGGCTGGTTTCTTTTCCGGAAAACTCAGCTTCTGTAATTCCAGTATCAAGACAAAAGCAGTTGGTCCTATGAAATGTCCCTTGGCCTACTTTACATCAAGCGGTGACAGGGAAGAAAATAAAAACAGTCTCTCAGCAATTTTTTCTCAGGTACCAAGTCATATCATAGTTTATCACAGAAGATCTTTATACATGTATATCCTTACATCTCTCAGAGCTATGGCAAAGACCATTTTACTCTTGGTCCCCAGAAGCATATTTTTTCAATGTTATTGAGAGGGGATTAGATGTATAGCAGCAGATAACTTTGTCTCCCACTGTTAAGACCTGAAGTTACATCCAGGCAGCTCCGCACATATTTTCTGCTACTCTTTCTGTTCTAATAACAGTTGTTGTTTTTGTAGGCAACCACCCTGAGGTAGTTTTTTCTTAGCTGAATGGTTGGCCAGGCCACACATAAAGTGCGTTTGAGTTTGTCAAGTGACCATTCTTCAGGTAGTTGTCAAACACATTCAACATGATGAAATGGAACCAATAGCCACGACAGGAACCCATGTTGCGGAGCATCTGGCAGGATAGCAGTAGCCCTCACTCTGGTCCCAATTAGAAACAGAGTCGTACTCTGTGGTGAATTCTGCATTCTTATATGTACTCAAATGTGACAATTTCTTTGTTAGAGCACTCAGAATGTTTCCACGTAGTTATCTTGAATTTATGAAAGGTGCAGATGGCTACACCTCGCCTGCTGGTATGAAAATTCCATCTTCATGGACATCTGTTTAAGTATTATCTGAGAGATTGCATCCTTGTTTTCATTTGCTTTAGGTGTACATTTGAAGTGTGTAGATCTTAAATGTGGGGCTTTGTGATTAAACAAGGTGGATCCTGTTGTAAAGAATTGAGGCTAGTCTTTAATGGACAAAATTATCAGATCTTTAGGTTAAAATCAGGTTCTCTTTCTGAATATGGGGGTAGCACTTATCTTTCCCCTCCTTCTATATCTCTAGTGTTCTTTCAAGGTGGTTAGAGGCTGTTATCAGATCTTAATATTAGGTTTTCTGTAAATTCTCAAATTTTTCCCTGAAGCAAATGCTATGACCCCTTTCTGAATCTTTGTTTTTCCAGAGATTCAGGTCGTTAGGAGAAGGCAGAGAGAAACTTACTCTCACACATATGATGACTGCTTAATATATATCAACATGGATTTCTTTTGATTGTTTTATTGGAAACTATCCTTGTTTCGATACATTAGCATAAAGCATGTAGCTTTTACACACCCACTTTTTTTCCTTCTTAGCATATAACTGTTCTTCACCATGCTGCCTGCCACGTAGGGACGTGCTGTCACATAATTCCACAGTCCCAGTTAGAGATGGAGCCACCAAGGAGGGAAGCCCTTGCACGATATGAAACGCTATAAAAGGCTTTCTGCATCCCTGTGATGCAGGATTCTTCTTCACCGTGCTGCCTGCCACGGAGGGAATCACTGTCCCATAATTCTTCAGTGGCAACTTAAAGGTGGGGCCACCAAGGAGGGAAGCCCCTGCACGCTTTGACATACTATATAACGCTTTCTGCATCCCCACAGTGCAGAACTTTTCTGCACCACGCTGCCTGCCACGGTGGGACTCTTCCCATAGATCTGCAATTCCCAGTGGGAGGTGGGGCCACCAAGGAGGCAATCCCTTGCAGGCTGTGACGCTCTATAAAGGGCTTCATGCATCCCCATAGCTCAGGACGTGCACAGGCAGGCGCCCAGGCGAAGACTCGACCTCCATCTGCACTGATCTACGGCCGAACAAGGCAGGGCTGGGCCCTGTCTCTTGGCCCATGACTTGCAGCATCAGCTAGTACCTCCTTGTCTGGAAGTTGCTTTCTCCCTAGAAGAGGCCAAATCTAGCTATTTTTGCCATCATGGGAAAAAAGAAAGTCTGTTAGCTCTTAAACTCAACTAGGCCCTAGTCACACCACCATCGATTTAAAAAAAAAAAATGGGCCAGAGCAGTGGGTGTGATTTCCAAAGAGATTGAACTGGCAGAGAGGCGTCTGTCGTTGGGCTTCCTCAGCTCACCAGCCCATTCCTGCAATTGGATTATGTTGTGGACATCAACTCAGCAGCGGAGTTGCCTGTCCCAGTTGAGCCCTCCTCTTTTCCACCTTGGAGGAGACCCCGCCATGTATTCCAAGTCTAAGTATCAGTGAGATCTCCCAAGCCACTGCTCCCCCTAGCATGTCTGTTCTCTTGCAATCAAGCACAAGCGTAGGTCACAGTGGACTGTAGAAGTTCCCATAATTTCTCCCTGTCCCCCTGAAAAACAGGATCTTAATAGTTTATTGTGTTACTAGCGACCTTGCCTGGGGATCGGTTTTGCAGTGAGATATGCCAAGCCGCTGCTCCCCCTAGCATGTCTGTTCTCCTAATGCCAAGTGCAAGCGTAAGTCACAGAGGACTGTAGAAGTTCCCATAATTTCTCCCTGCACCCCTGAAAACCCAGCTCTCAATGAGTCATTGAGTTATTAGTGACCTTGCCTAGGGATCGGCTATGGATGAGCTCACAGGTATGTTAAAGGGTTCCTGTGTCCCTGTTTTGGAGAAACTGGACAAGCTGGAGTCAGGTGTGGGGAAAATCCTGAGTGCCTCCCAGCATCAACTGAAGTCCATCACAGAAAAGCCAGTGCCTCCGACCCCGGTTGCAACAGAACCCATATCGGCAGGGAGGCCTAATCTGTCCCTTTTAACAGTGCATACTGTTCCCTGGTCTACTGGCTGCAGTCCCTCTCAACCCACTCCATCTCTTGTCCCAGTTGCTATGGAAAGGGCCCCTTATTTACCCACTCCCTGTGAACCCTTCTCTCTGGCTGTATAGGAGCCTCACCAGTGTCCCAGTAACCTCTTTTTTAACCTTCTTCTCGTGTGTTGTCCTTATGTCATGGGTCTGGCTGGGGTCCTCTCTTTCTCAGTCCCCATCCAGAAGTCTTGTGGCCAACTCCGAAACAAGGTGTATCACTGGCTTTCCAGGCATGCTAAGTACACCTTTCAGGATTATAGTGATATTCTGCTGGATCACCGTATGGCTTGGATTGGGTAATTTACTAAGACTATACAAGGTGACTGTGTCATACTTACCTTTAGGCATCTTATTATTGCAAGGCGTATTTTGACCAAGCATAATGAGAAGGACACACCTGGTAACTGCATTAAGATTCTACCCCATGGTTTCTTTTATAGACCTTCACCCATGGTTCAGGATTGTCCTGTCTCTGGGACTCTAAGTAAATACTGTCCAGGACGGTGTTCGATTCCGATGTATGAACCGATTTGCATCACTACAGGATCTTACAAGAGTGACTCATTTCCCTTTTCTTCCAGGAAAAAACTATTGTCATCTGCTTTAGGGTCTCTTGTTCAGGTCAGGCCTGGCTATCTTCTAGACTGTCCTTTAGGGCCCCCTCGAGCAGGACTTCTTATGATCAAAGGGTTTCTCCTGTGATTTCATGTATACATTCTTCTTCTTCTGCTTCTGTTCTGGCTTCCAAATGGTTCCTGGGGTTGGTGAGGCTAACCTGGTAGATTATTTTTCCTTCAATATCTGGAATGTGGCCGGGTTGAAAGGTGAAATCAATAATCCTGACTGGCTGGTGTAGGGAAATGCTTCCCTTGGCAAGGTTACCCCCTAACTTGTTGATGCTAGTTATGATTGAAAAGTGTGCTGGGATCCTGCTAACCAGGCCCCAGCATCAGTGTTCTTTTCCCAAACTGTACCTTTGTTCCCACAATTGGCACAGCCCTGGCACACAGATAAGTCCCTTGTAACCGGTACCCCTGATACCAAGGGCTCTGTGTCCAGAGAAGGTTTCTAAGGGCGGCAGCATTTATTATTCACCATGGGGACCCCTCACTCAGCACATGCACCCTACCTCACAGCTTGTGTGTGCTGGTGGGGAGAAAATGACTAAGTCGACATGGCACTGCCCTCAGGGTGCCATGCCCACATCCCACTGTCTGTGGCAAAGGTAAGTCACCCCTCTAGCAGGCCTTACAGCCCTAAGGCAGGGTGCCCTATACTACAGGTGAGGACATAGTTGCATGAGAACTATGCCCCTACAGTGTCTAAGCCAAATCTTAGACATTGTAAGTGCAGGGTAGCCATAAAGAGTATATGGTCTGGGAGTCTGTCAGTTACGAACTCCTTAGTTCCATAATGGCTACACTGAAATCTGGGAAGTTTGGTATCAAACATCTCAGCACAATAAATCCACACTGATGCCAGTATGGGATTTATTGCAAAATGCACACAGAGGGCATCTTAGAGATGCCCCCTGTATACCAGTCCAAACACCAGTGTTAGGCTGACCAGTTCCTGCCAGCCTGCCACAACCAGACGAGTTTCTGGCCACATGGGGGGTGAGTGCCTGTGTCACTCTGTGGCCAGGAACAAAGCCTGCACTGGGTGGAAGTGCTTCTCACTCCCCCCTGCAGGAACTGTAACACCTGGCGGTGAGCCTCAAAGGCTCATGCCTGTTGGTACAGCGCCCCATGGCATTCCAGCTAGTGGAGATGCCCGCCCCTCCGGACACAGCCTCCATTTTTGGCAGCAAGTCTGGAGGATATAATGAGAAAATAATGAGAAAAACAAGGAGGAGTCACCCACTAGTCAGGACAACCCCTAAGGTGTCCTGAGCTGAGGTGACCCCTGCCTTAAGAAATCCTCCATCTTGGTTTTGGAGGATTCCCCCAATAGGAATGGGAATGTGCCCCCCCCTACCCTCAGGGAGGAGGCACAAAGAGGGTGTAGCCACCCTGCCAGGACAGTAGCCATTGGCTACTGCCCCCCAGACCTTAACATGCCCCTAATTTTAGTATTTTGGGGGGACTCTGAACCCAGGAAATCAGATTCCTGCAACCTGAAGAAAGAAGGACTGCTTACTTGAAAGCCCAGCAGACACGACTGACACAACAACTGACTTGGCCCCACCCCTACTAGCCTGTCTCCAGACTCAAAGAACCTGCACAGCGACACATCCAGTGGGACCAGTGTCCTCTGAGGACTCAGAGGACTGACCTGCACCTAAAGGACCAAGAACCTCTAGAGGACAGCGGCTCTGTCCAGAAACAACAACAAAGAAAGCAACTTTAAATCGACTCTAACTTCCTGCCAGAAGCGTGAGTCTTCACACTCTGCACCAGACGCCCCGGGCTCGAGTTCATGACAATCAACACTGCAGAGAGGACTCCCAGGCCACTCCAACAACGTGGACACCCTGAATCGACCTCCCTGCACCCCCACAGCGACACCTGCAGAGAGAATCCAGAGGCTCCCCCTGACTGCGGCTGCCTGGTAACAAAGGAACCCGACGCCTAGACCAAGCACTGCACCCGCGGCCCCCAGAACCAAGAGGAACCACCTACCAGTGCAGGAGTGGCCAGCAGGTGCCCCTCATCCTAGCCCAGTCGGTGGCTGGCCCGAGAAGCCCCCCTGTGCCCCGCCTGCTTCGCCAGAGTGACCTCCGGTCCCTACATTGTTTTCTACGACAAACCCGACACCTACCTTGCAGACTGCACCCGGCCGCCCCTGTGCCGCTGAGGGTGTGTTTTGTGTGCTTGTGTGTACCCCCCCCCCACCCCCCCCCCCCCCAGTGCTCTACAAAACTCCCCTGGTCTGCTCCCCGAGAACGCAGGCACTTACCTGGTAGCAGACTAGAACAGAGCACCCCTGTTCTCCATAGGTGCCTATGTGTTTAGGGCCCTCCTTTGACCTCTGCACCTGACCGGCCCTGTGTTGCTGGTGCCGTGTCTTTGGGGTTGCCTTGAACCCCCAACGGTGGGCTGCCTGTGCCCCGGAGACTGAACTTGTAAGTGCTTTACTTACCTGAAAAACGAACCAATACTTATCTCCCCCAGGAACTGTTGATTTTTGCATAGTGTCCACTTTTAAAATAGCTTATTGCCATTTTAACCAAAACTGTGCGTACTACTGTTTTAAATCAAAGTTCTATACTTACCTGTGTTAAGTACCTTACAATTTATGTACTTACCTAAAATTTGAATCTTGTGGTTCTAAAGATAAATTAAGAAAATATATTTTTCTATATATAAAAACCTATTAGCCTGGAGTTAAGTCTTTGAGTGTGTGATCTCAATTATTGCCAGTGTGTGTACAACAAATGCTTAACACTACCCCCTGATAATCCTACTGCTCGACCACACTACCACAAAATAGAGCATTAGTATTATCTAATTTTGCCACTATCAACCTCTAAGGGGAACCCTAGGACTCTGTTCACACTATCTCTCAATTTGAGATAGTATATACAGAACCAGCTTCCTACATTGGTAGATCAGCAGGCCCCCCAATTCAAAAAATTGTCATTAGAAATAGATTTTTTGCACTTTGACTATTTTTCAAAAATGTTTAAAGTCCTGCTAGGGCCTTGTGTATGTCCCTGTTAGCATTTCTTTTAAAGTTTAAAAGTTTGTAAAAGTTAGGATTTAAGTTCTAGAAGTAGTTTTTAGATTCTTAAAAAGTAATCCCAACTTTTAGAGTGATAATGAGTCAAACAGAAGAGACGGTGATGGAACTCAACCTCAAACCTTACCTGCATCTAGGGATGTCAGAGGTAAGGTCTCTCTGTAAGACAAAAAATATAAAGACTGGGTCCATCCCTACCAAGGCAAAGCTCCAGGAGCTCTTGGCAGAGTTCACAACAGACCACCCCTCTGATTTGGAGGATGCTCCTTCAGATGGGGAAATTTGTGAACAGGAGGAAGAACTCACCCCTCCTGTCCTAATTAGGGAGAACAGGGTTCACAGAACCCTGACTCCATAAATCATAGTCAGAGAACCTGGTTCTTCCACAGGGGAAACCAGTGCCTCTGTGAGCATTGAGGGCAGCATCAAAGAAGAGGACATCCTGTTAGCCAGGATGGCCAAGAGATTGGCTTTGGAGAAGCAGCTCCTAGCCATAGAAAGGGAAAGAAAAGAGATGGGTCTACGCCCCATAAATGGTGGCAGCAACATAAATAGGATCAGAGAGAATACTGACATCCTAAAAATCCCCAAAGGGATTATAGCTAAATATGAAGATGGTGATGACATCACCAAGTGGTTCACAGCTTTTGAGAGGGCTTGTGCAACCAGAAAAGTAAGCAGATCTCACTGGTGAGCTCTCCTTTGGGAAATGTTCACTGGAAAGTGTAGGGATAGACTCCTCACACTCTCTGGTAAAGAATCTTATGACATCATGAAGGCTACCCTGATTGAGGGCTTTGGATTCTCAACTGAGGAGTATAGGATTAGGTTCAGGGGGCCCACACATCCTTGAGCCAGACATGGGTTGATTTTGTTGACTTCTCAGTCAAAACTCTAGATGATTGGATAACTGGCAGTGGTGTAAGTGATTATGATGGGCTGTATAATTTATTTATGAAAGAACATCTGTTAAGTAATTGCTTCAATGACAAACTGCATCAACATCTGGTAGACCTAGGTCCAATTTCTCCCCCCCGCCCCAGGAATTGGGAAAAAAGGCAACCACTGGGTCAAGACTAGGGTGGCCAAGACGTCCTCAGGGGGTGACCAAAAGAAAGGGGTCACAAAGCCTCCCCAGGGGAAGGGTGGTAAGACATCCAAGGACAAAAACAGAGTCTTCTACAAGGCCCTAAAAATCTGCTCAGGAGGGTGGGCCCGGAGCCGCTTCACAGTCCACAAATGGGTATAAGGGGAAAAAACTTGATCCCAAGAAGGGCTGGTGTCACAACTGTAGACAGCATGGACACCAAACTGGAGACAAGGCCTGTCCAAAGAAAAGTCCCACAGCAACAGCTACTCCAGTTAATACTGGAATAGCCAGTCGCCAGGTGGGATCAACAGTGTGCCCAGAGCAAAGCAGGGTCCACACTGAAGCTACTTTAGTCTCAGATGGAGGGGTGGATTTAGCCACGCTTGCTGCCTGGCCGCCTAACATGCAAAAATACAGCCAGTAGCTCTTGATAAATGGGAATAGAGTAGAAGCCCTGAGGGATACAGGTGCCAGAGTCACTATGGTGACAGACAAACTGATTTCCCCAGGACAGTACCTGGCTAGACAGACATATCCAGTCACTAATGCTAACAATCAAACTAAAGTCCATCCCATGGCAATAGTAACTTTATAATGGGGAGGGGCACTGGCCTGAAACAGGTGGTAGTCTTCTCTGCAATTCCAGTAGAATGTCTGCTAGGGAATGATCTGGAGTCCTCAGCATGGGTTGAGGTAGAGCTCAAGAGCCATGCAGCCATGCTGGGCATCCCTGAACTGGTGTGTGTCAAGACAAGGGCACAGTGCCGAGCACAGGGTGAAAAAGAAGTGTTGGCGTCTGGAATAATAGCCCAACCTTCCATGAGGAAAGGAAAGAAGGCTGGGGATCCAGCTTCTGCACAGCAAAAGAAACCGAACCTCTCTTCTCGGGAAGATGTTCTGTCCCCTGAGGGAACTGAGTCCATGGAGTTGGAGCCTTATAAGGTAGAGCTCTTGGGCCCAGGGGGACCCTCAATGGAACAGCTGTGTAAGGGATAAAAGAGTTGTCCCACTCTTGAAGGCCTAAGACAGCAAGCAACTGAGCAAGAAAAGGGTAATGTCAGTGGAAACCACAGGGTCTATTGGGAAGATGGGCACCTTTACACTGAGGCAAAAGATCCCAAACCTGGTGCCACTAGGAGAACAGTAGTGCCTCAGGAGTTTAGGGAGTTCATTCTGACCTTAGCCCATGACATTCCCCTTGCTGGGCATTTGGGACCAAGCAGAACTTGGGAGAAATTAGTCAACCATTTCTACTGGCCCAATATGTCCCGGAAGGTTAAGGAGTTTTGCAGCTCCTGTGTCACCTGACAGCCAGTGGTAAGACAGGTGGCCATCAAATGGCCCCCTCATTCCACTTCCAGTGGTGGGGGTCCCCTTTGAGAGAGTGGGAGTGGACATAGTGGGTCCACTTGAACCTCCCACAGCATCAGGGAACCAATATATACTGGTAGTAGTGGATCATGCTAACAGGTACACTGAGGCAATTCCCCTTAGGTCCACTACTGCTCCTGCAGTAGCTAAAGCACTCATAGGTATTTTTTCCAGAGTCAGATTTCCTAAGGAGGTGGTTTCTGACAAAGGTACCAACTTCATGTTAGCCTACCTAAAACACATGTGGAATGAGTGTGGGGTGACTTACAAGTTCACCATACCATCCACAAACCAATGGTCTTGTAGAAAGGTTTAACAAGACATTGAAGGGCATGATCTTGGGGCTCCCTGAAAATCTCAAAAGGAGATGGGATGTCCTCTTGCCATGCCTGCATTTCGCCTACAGAGAGGTGCCACAGAAGGGGGTAGGACTTTCCCCCTTTGAGCTTCTTTTGGGCCATCCTGTAAGTGGACCACTGGCACTTGTAAAAGAAGGCTGGGGAGACCTCTCCATGAGCCTAAACACGATGCAGTGGACTATGTACTAGGCCTCCACTCTAGGATGGCAGAGTACATGGAAAAGGCTAGCAAAAACCTTGAGGCCAGCCAACAACTCCAGAGGTTGTATTATGACCAAAAGGCTGCTATGGTTGAGTTTCAGCCAGGGCAGAAAGTCTGGGTTCTGGAGCCTGTGGCTCCCAGGGCACTTCAAGACAGATGGAGTGGCCCTTACTCAGTGCTAGAAAGGAATAGTCAGGTCACTTACTTGGTGGACCTGGGCACTAGCAGGACCCCCAAGAGGGTGATCCATGTTAACCGCCTTAAACTCTATTATGACATGGCAGATGTAAACATGTTAATGGTTACTGGTGAGGGTCAGGAAGTAGAGAGTGAAACCCTCTCCCTGACCTCCTCTCCACTGACCCTAAAGAAAGCTCTGTAGATGGAGTTGTCTACTCAGACACCCTCTCTAGCCAACAGCAAGCTGACTGCAGGAAGGTCCTCCAGCAGTTTGCTGAGCTCTTTTCCTTGACCCCTGGTCAGACACACCTGTGTTCCCATGATGTGGACACAGGAGACAGTTGACCTGTCAAGAATAAAATATTCAGAAAGTCTGACCAAGTCAAAGAAAGCATCAAAATGGAAGTCCACATGATGCTGGAGTTGGGAGTGATAGAGCACTCTGACAGTCCCTGGGTTATCCCAGTGGTCTTGGTCCCCAAACCTCACACCAAAGATGGAAAGAGAGAGATGAGGTTTTGTGTGGACTACAGAGGGCTCAATTCTGTCACCAAGTATCACACTTCTCAGCACAATAAATCCACACTGATACCAGTGTAGGATTTATTGAAAAATTTACACAGAGGGCATCTTAGAGATTCTCCCTGTATGCCAGTCCAAACACCAGTGTTAGGCTGACCAGTTCCTGCCAGCTGCCACAACCCGATGAGTTTCTGGCCTCATGGGGTGAGTGCCTTTGTCACTCTGTGGCCTGGAACAAAGCCTGCACTGGGTAGAGGTGCTTCTCACCTCCCCCTGCAGGAACCATAACACACCTGGCGGTGAGCCTCAAAGGCTCATGCCTGTTGTTAAAGCGCCCCATGGCATTCCAGCTAGTGGAGATGCCCGCCTCTCCAGACACAGCCCCCACTTTTGGCGGCAAGTCTGGAGGAGATAATGAGAAAAATAAGGAGGAGTCACCCACTAGTCAGGACACCCCCTAAGGTGTCCTGAACTGAGGTGAACCCTGCCTTAAGAAATCCTCCATCTTGGTTTTGGAGGATTCTCCCAATAGGAATAGGAATAGGAATGTGCCCCTCTCCCCTCAAGGAGGAGGCACAAAGAGGGTGTAGCCACCCTCCAGGACAGTAGCCGTTGGCTACTGCCCCTAGACCCAAACACACCCCTATATTTAGTATTTAGGGGCGACCCTGAACCCAGGAAATCAGATTCCTGCAACCTGAAGAAAGAAGAAGGACTGCTGAACTGAAAGCCCCCCAGAAACGGCGGAGACAACAACTGACTTGGCCCCAGCTCTACCGGCCTGTCTCCTGACTCAAAGAACCTGCACAGCGATGCATCCAGCAGTGACCAGCGACCTCTGAGGACTCAGCTGACTGACCTGCACCTAAAGGACCAATAACCTCCTGAGGACAGCGGCTCTGTCCAGAAACAACATCAAAGAAAGCAACTTTAAAGAGACTCTAACTTCCCGCCAGAAGCGTGAGTCTTCACACTCTGCACCCAACGCCCCCGGCTCGAGTGCAGGACAACCAATACTGCAGAGAGGACTCCCAGGCCACCCAATGATGTGGACGCCCTGAGTCGATCTCCCTGCACCCCTACAGCGATGCCTGCCGAGAGGATCCAGAGGCTCCCCCTGCCCGACACTGCCTGGTAACAAAGGAACCCGATGCCTCGACCAAGCACTGCACCTGCGGCTCCCAGGACCGAGAGGAACCACCTACCAGTGCAGGAGTGACCAGCATGTGTCACTCATCCTAGCCCAGTCAGTGGCTGGCCCGAGAAGCCTCCCTGTGCCCTGCCTGCATCGCCAGAGTGACCCCCGGGTCCCGCCATTGTTTTCTACGACAAACCCAACACCTACTTTGCACACTGCACCTGACCGGCCCTGCGTTGCTGGTGTGGTGGCTTTGGGGTTGCCTTGAACCCCCCAACGGTGGGCTGCCTATGCCCAAGTGACTGAACTGGTAAGTGCTTTACTTACCTGAAAAACTAACCAATACTTACCTCCCCCAGGAACTGTTGATTTTTGCAGTGTCCACTTTTAAAATAGCTTATTTCCATTTTAACCAAAACTGTGTGTACTACTGTTTTAAATCAAAGTTCTATACGTAACTGTGTGAAGTACATTACAATTTATGTACTTACCTAAAATTTGAATCTTGTGGTTTTAAAAATAAATTAAGAAAATATATTTTTCTGTATAAAAACCTATTGGCTTGGAGTTAAGTCTTTGAGTGTGTGTTCTCATTTATTGCCAGTGTGTGTACAACAAATGCTTAACACTACCCTCTGATAAGCCTACTGTTCTCTCACTTTGAGATAGTATATACAGAGCCAACTTCCTACACCTGGCCTTTGTTAACGGACACAATTTTGTGGTCATGCAGGAGACCTGGGCCACTTCCACTGTCTCATATTGAGGACTTTTCTTGTTACTCGTGCCCTCAGTGGCTTCCCTTCATAGAAGGGTTTGGGGGAGCCTCTCACTCTGGATCAAATTAAACTTTAGGCATGTTGTCTCCCCAGTACACACACACCTAATTATGCATTCCAAACCCTGTTTATTAAGGTTAGCCATAGCCCTTTTTGTTCTTATCTGGTTCATTTGAATAATAGTGATTATTTAAGCTTTTTTCTTTGTGTATTTGAGGAGCTACTTAGATTTATTATGGGCATTTTAGAAAACCATAGTGCTTTGCAACCACAAGTTCTAATATGCAAGGATTTCAGTGCCAAGCTCGGGGAGCTGTGAGCGCACCTCAGGATGCTAGAGGGCTGGAGCTGAGGAAGTTTGTTTCCTTGCTTGATCATGTTGATACCATCAATAATTTTCACGGTGTGGTGCTGGGTAAACCTGCGTAAATGGGCAAGGGTCAGGCGTCAATCATTGACTACATGTTTATCAACAAACCTCTTCTGCAGGGAAATTGTAGAAACCATGTCGGGCTATCATACTGCGCCACTGATCAAAGCAGTTTTTTCGATGTGTTGGAACAAGTCAACTCTAGCACATAATGGAATTAGTCAACAGTCCAGGTATGATGGACTTAGGGTTGTTTGGTGTTTGAAAGGTCTGAGTGCCACACTGAGGCTTTTTCTAAAAGGCTATCTGATATTTTTCTTGGGTTGCTTAGCTGACAACCCCAGGGATCTGCTTATGCACTCATATTATAAACCACTTGTCAAAGCCTGTTGAACCAGCCCCTGAGCACCCCTATTGGTTTGATGCAACCTGCTCAGCGGCCAACCACCACTGGAGGAAAGCTTTGTTGAGGTCTCCAAGGGATGCGGGGAAGGTCCAAAAAGCCAGGCTGGTATATAAGCGTGCTCTTCTAGAGAGAGGATACAATTTCTGCATAAAAAGTATTGGAAAAAGTTAGAACTTGAGGCTGCCCATAACTGCAGTATAGTATTTTGGGACACAGTCAATAAGCTCAAGCAGCGGGAGGTTTTCCCAATCACTTTTTGATGGGTAATATTGCGGGACAGGAGTGGGTGAAGCATTTCACTTCTATCTACCGCTTTCCTGATCACAGGGTGTATCATGATAAGTTGCCCCACCTCCAGATTTCTCTTCACGAAATAGAAGATGAACTTAGGGCAAGCCCAAGCGGAAAGCCCCTTGGGTCTGATGGGATACCAATGGTATTGTTTAAATGTAAAGTGGAACTGTGGGGATCTCTGCTCTCAAACCTATTTAACAGTTTCTGGTGTTACGCGACCCTGGAGTCTTGGTCTCTATCCATCATGAGTCCTATATTTAAAAAAAAGGTGATAAAAGGATCCCCTGAATGTTACAGGCCAATTTCTCTCATTGATAGCTCTGTAAAGATTTTGTGAAGGGCCATCTTTAACTGTTTGCAGGTCAGGGTGGGTGACAATAACACTCTGGGCCTGATTACAACTTTGGAGGACGGTGTTAAACCGTCCCAAAAGTGACGGATATACCACCTACCGTATTACGAGTTCCATAGGATATAATGGACTCGTAATACGGTAGGTGGTATATCCGCCACTTTTGGGACGGTTTAACACCGTCCTCCAAAGTTGTAATCAGGCCCTCTGTCTCCATGTCAGCGTGGTTTCACAATTTGTGTTATCTGGGTGTTATTTTCGGTGCTGCCAGCTCCTGAAAACTGCAGGTAAATGCAGCTTGATTGAAATTGTGGAGGGTGGCTGGATCGATTTTTAACCTACCTGAAAAGGGTGGCAGGGCTACTATTTCTCCCTATCTCAAAATCTACAAGCTGAAGTGCTGTCCCGCAGTCACCTACGGAGTGGGGGTTTGTAGGTTCCACAACGTCTCTCCTATACAGGTGAAGTTAAATAGAATCTGTAGGAGGCTGTTGCACCTTCCCCACTCAAGCAATATTTTTATTTTGCATTCTGAGCTTAGTCTTGAATGGGTCTCTGATATTATTAAATCCCCCCCCCCCTCCACACACACACACCCTTATGTTGGTGGATGGGTGTCCTTGCTTGAAATCTAACTTTGGAGCTCACTTCGGATTTCGATCTGGTATGGGTTGGTGCCAACTATTTTTTTCCGAGAGCGCCGGGATATGGCCCAGTAACTTGCCCCCTTGCAGGCGGGCCCGTCCCTTAGGGCGGAGGGGCCACTACCCCCACCTTTTGCCCCTCATGAAGAGTGTTTGTCAGGCTGAACAAAGGTCAGCCTGACAGACACTCTTCATATTCAGGTCAGGCAGCCAGGTCAGACATGTGCAGACTCTTGGCTGTCTGAGTTGAACTTTGCTGGGCTGAGGAGGTCACAACTCCTATGGGCATGACCTCCTCGGCTCAGCAAAGGTGCCTCGAGGCCCTCCCCTGTGTGATGAGGAAAGCATCACCCACTGACTTTGACCTGGGCACTTCAGATTTAAGCCCTGAAACGCCCAGGGCGAGTGTCAATCAGTGACACTTCGTCACAGAGTGGTGTGGGGTCAGCAGTCTCACTGACCCCATCCCACTCTGTGACGAGGCTGGGATTGCTGCCTTCCCTAGGTCAGCCAATGAGGGAAGGCAGCAGTCCCAACCCTCCAAATTAATGTTTGGTGCGTGCATGCATGTTTGAATGTTATGAGTGTTGTTAATGGATGTGTGTGTGTGTGAAAGAATGAGTGTGATCTTTTAAAATGAATGTTTGGTGCGTGCGCGCATGTTTGAATGTTATGATTGTTAATGTATGTGCGTTCGTGTGTGTGTGTGAAAGAATGAGTGTGTGTGTGATCTTTTAAAATGAATGTTTGGTGCGTGCGTGCATGTTTGAATGTTATGAGTGTTGTTAATGGATGTGCGTGCATGCATGTGTGAAAGAATGAGTGTGTGTGTGTGCTTCCCGCCCGCCCCCTCCCTCCTAAAGCTGCCAGCCGCCACTACCACTTGTCCCTGTGAATGGGAGATCAGAACAAGCCTTTATTGCACTTCAAACATTTCTGCTTTTTATCGCAAGTTCTTGTAGCTCTCTGTAGGAAGTTGGCTCTGTATATACTATTTCAAAGTAAGAAATAGTGTACACAGAGTCCAAGGGTTCCCCTTAGAGGTAAGATAGTGGCAAAATTAGATAATTCTAATGCTCTATTTTGTGGTAGTGTGGTCGAGCAGTAGGCTTATCAGAGGGTAGTGTTAAGCATTTGTTGTACACACACACAGGCAATAAATGAGGAACACACACTCAAAGACTTACTCCAGGCCAATAGGTTATTATATAGAAAAATATATTTTCTTAATTTATTTTAAGAACCACAGGTTCAAGATTTGCAGTAAACACTTTAAATGCAAGGTACTTCACTTAGATACTTTAAGAACTTTGAATAAAATCAATATCATATACAGTCTTTGTAAAAATGGCAATAAGCTATTTTCAAAGTGGACACTGCAAAAATCAACAGTTCCTGGGGGAGGTAAGTAAAGGTTAGATTAGGGGGTAAATTAAACACTTACAAGTCTCGGTTCTGGGGCATAGGCAGCCCACCGTTGGGGGTTCAAGGCAACCCCAAAGTTACCACACCAGCAGCTCAGGGCCGGTCAGGTGCAGAGGTCAAAGATGTGCCCAAAACACATAGGCACCTATGGAGAACAGGGGGCTCTGGTTCCAGCCTGCCATCAGGTAAGTACCTGCGTCCTTGGGGGGGCAGACCAGGGGGGACTCAAGTAGGCACACAAAACACACCCTCAGCGGCACAGGGGCGGCCGGGTGCAGTGTGCAAAGCAGGCGTTGGGTTTCAGGTAGAAAACAATGGAGGGACCCGGGGGTCACTCTAGCGGTGCAGGCAGGCACGGGGGGGCTTCTCGGGACAGCCACCACCTTGTCTAGGCAGAGGGTCGCCTGGGGGTCACTCCTGTGTTGAGGTTCGGTTCCTTCAGGTCCTGGGGGCTGCAGGTGCAGTGCTGGTTCCAGGCGTCGGGTCCCTTGTTACAGGCAGTCGCGGTCAGGGGGAGCCTCCGGATTCTCTCTGCAGGCATCGCTGTGGGGGCATGGCGGGGGTCGTCTCTGGCTACTCACGGGCTCGCAGCTGCCCCAGAGTCCTCCCTGTGGTGTTCGTTCTCTGGATCTCGAGCGGGGGCGTTGGGTGCAGAGTGAGAAGTCTCACGCTTCCGGCGGGAAACGTGCAGTCTTTGGAATTTGCTTCTTTGTTGCAAAGAAGTAGCTGGTTTGGAGCAGGGCTGCTGCTCACTGGAGTTTATTGGTCCTTTAGTCCAGGGCAGTCCTCTGAGGCTTCGGAGGTTGCTGGTCCCTGTCGGATGCGTCACTGGTTGCAGGTTTTCGAAGTTGGAGACAGGCAGGTAGGGCTGGGGCCAAAGCAGTTGTCGTCTTCCTCCTTCTCTGCAGGCTTGTAGGGCAGCAGTCCTTCTTGTTTCTTCAGGTTGCAGGAATCTCGTTTCCTGGGATCTGGAGTGCCCCTAAATACTGAATTTAGGGGTGTGTTTAGGTCTGGGAGGGCAGTAGCCAATAACTACTGTCCTTGGGGGTGGCTACACCCTCTCTGTTCCTCCTCCCTGGGTGGGGGAGGGGCACATTCCTAATCCTAGTGGGGGAATCCTCCAAACTCAAGATGGAGGATTTCTCAAGGCAGGGGTCACCTCTGCTCATGACACCTTAGGGGCTGTCCTGACTGGTGGTTGACGCCTCCTTGTTTTTCTCATTATCTCCTCCAGTCTTGCCACCAAAAGTGGGGGCAGTGGCCGAAGGGGCGGGCATCTCCACTAGCTGGGATGCCCTGGGGCGCTGTAACAAAAGAGGTGAGCCAGGTGTTACAGTTCCTGCAGGGGGAGGTGAGAAGCACCTCCACCCAGTACAGCCTTTGTTCCTGGCCACAGAGTGACAAAGGCACTCTCCCCATGTGGCCAGCAACATGTCTGGTGTGTGGCAGGCTGGCAGAAACTGGTCAGCCTACACTAGAAGTCCGATTGGGATTCAGGGGGCATCTCTAAGATGCCCTCTGGGTGTATGTTACAATAAATTGCACATTAGCACCAATGTGCATCTATTGTGCTGAGAAGTTTGATACCAAACTTCCCAGATTTCAGTGTAGCCATTATGGAACTGTGGAGTTTGAGTTTGCTACCCTGCACTTACATTGTTTAAGGTTTTGCTTAGACACTGTAGGGGAATAGTGCTCATGCACATATGCCCTCACCTGTGGTAAAGGGCACCCTGCCTTAGGGCTGTAAGGCCTGCTAGAGGGGTGACTTACCTATGGCACAGGCAGTGTGAGGTTGGCATGGCACTCTGAGGGGAGTGCCATGTCAACTTAGTCATTTTCTCCCCACCAGCACACACAAGCTGTGAGGCAGTGTGCATGTGCTGAGTGAGGGGTCCCCAAAGTGGCATAAGAAATGCTGCAGCCCTTAGAGACCTTCCCTGGCATCAGGGCCCTTGTTTCCAGGGGTATCACTTACAAGGGACTTACCTGAGTGCCAGGGTTGTGCCAATTGTGGAGATAAAGGTACAGTTTAGGGAAAGAACACTGGTGCTGGGCCTGGTTAGCAGGGTCCCAGCACACTTTCAATCAAAACTTAGCATCAGCAAAGGCAAAAAGTTAGGGGTATCTGCAACAGGGAGCCATTTTCCTACACTCTTCCTTATCCAAATTGTCAAATTGTTGGCTTTTAAGAAGTGCAGGGTTGCTTTAGCATACCTAACAGACTAGCAGACTCTTGATAGTCCTCTTGTTTGCTTCAGCGTTTGTAATTTCTTTAAAATGGCAATTCGTAGTAGGAAAACCATAGATTGGTCATAATTTCAGGTGACAGTCTAGGGCCTGATTCTGCTCTTTATGGCTAGTTTGTACCATATTGATTTATGATATGATAAATTTTATAGGGCGTCTTTTTCTTCTTTTTCATCATGATTTGCCATGTTATTTTATTTGAACATTTTAACGGCTTTTAAATATTTTCAATGTTGTTTAGCTTGGGTTTTTTCTATGTTTTTTTATGATGTTTTTTAAAGATAGAATAAGGATATTTTTAATTGAATTACTACATTTCAGCATAGCACATTTTTTTGTGGAATTATTTGTATGAATTACACATTTATTTTCCGTTTCCTTATTCGTAGTTTATCTTTCCCAGCTGTCAAATAACAGCAGACATTCTCCCCGAAAATAGGGTTGCTAGGTATTTTTTTGATAAACGAGATAAATTAGAAAATGATTTAGTTTTTGTGAGAGACCCTGCTACTTCCTTTAGTGATATGATGCCAGACGTCGTCTCTTCCTCAGCTTTATTTACTGGCTTGATCGATTGGACATCTTATAGGTCCCATTTGATACCTACAGAATCCTTTGAACTGGAGGTATTTCATTGTTGTGCTTCCCAGAACATTCCTCATTAACTCCTATGCTAGACTCGACTCAAGTTGACCAGTTATCTCACCTAAGCGCTAGAGATTTGATTCAGCCGAAGGTTTGTGCTGTTTTTTTCACTTTTGTCCCATCTTTGTTTTTGATAGTCTCATCACTTGGTCAGTGTGGGGATATGTTTCCCTTGCTAGTGAATGCTTCTGAATATTAATGCAGACCTCATGATGGGCAAGGTAAAGTTATGTATCTGTAACACTACCTATGTCACTATGGGAGCAATACTTTTATCTGGACAGTAAACATTGTATATTATTCCAAAATGACTTGTGAAGTCACACACCTTAAAGGATCCACACACAGTCTTCAGAAGTTCAACAAAAGAAGCTTATTTATAAATCACCTCAGCCATGAACTGTGTCAGCCTCTCATCTCTTGTTCTTACTCAAAATCTTGATTGGAACTTTCCCTAAGTAGGAAGAATAAGGTGAGATAAAACTAAAGGAAAATACCATAAAAGTCCTCGTTTATAGAAAACCAAATCATCATTGTAAAGAATGCATCTAATAATATTTTTCTCTTCCTTTCTATAGGGTCCAGGAGAACCACAAGATGTATTTTTGAAAGTATCTGCAGGTCCTAGCCCACAGATAAAAAAGTTCTTTGTTACCATCTATACGTAAGTAGAATAATTAGTGTTATAATTATCTGTAAAATTATTTCAGGTTTTGATATGAAGCAACTGTCCTTATGAATATTATATTTAAATGTGTACAGCATGTCTTCCTTCTTTATTGCTGCATTCACTGGTATGGTATTATATCAATGCCATTTGAAGCTCTGGCTAGCAATCCAAAAATGATGCACTACAGATTAAAATTCTTCTCTGTTCTATAATTTCTTCTAACCACAAATTCCTTGACTTTGAATTCTGCCCGGTGGCATACTTGATCTGGACGTTTTCATACCAACCCCTCCTGCTCGCTGACAGGTGGTGCCATTGGTTCCATGATAACCTTGTGCTGCCCATGAAGTGACATCATAGAACCTAATATAGATGCCTTTCTTTCTCTGTCTTTTGATGTGGTGCTGGAGCTCTGCTCTTTACTTTGTCAGTTTACCTTCTCCAAAACTTGTTTTCTGAAGATATTGTGATAATGAAAATGTTTTTCTCTGAGACCACAGGCTTCAAACCATGTCTTGACAGCACAGCATGAATCAGATGTCTGTAAGCGATACACAGATCACAGATGCACACACTGTGTGTCTGTGGTGTTTTCGGTCTAGGCACAACTCCAAATAATGTGGAAAATGATCCCTGATGCACCCCAAGGTCAACAGGTAGCAGGAAGTGAAACTACACATCGCCAAGTGCAACAAATGAGGTAAGTCATACTTTATGCTGCAGTCATGCTCCAGCTCATGTTACCAGGCCCACTCTGACTTCAGTCCTCATCCTACTTGAAGTGGCCATCCTTCGTAAGTCGAAGACAAAGTTTAGGAACAAGCCTGGCTACATCTGCAAGCAGTACTGGAGGGACTTATTCTTGTCTTGTCACTCCTGCTTTGGCACAGAGCCAGACTCCAACCATGCTTAACCCAAATCCGACCTTAATGCTAATCTCTGATACTGGCCTATCTCTCTTTAGAAGATTATAAAGCCACTGCACAACATTGTATGAACCCCAGACTCTTCCCCAATATGCTTTCTCCCTTAAAACATGGTGACATTGGTTCTTTCCCAATTGGCGTATTTGATCTACTTGTAAGTCCCTAATAACGTGCACTACAGGTGCCCAGGGCCTTTAGATTGAATGCTACTAGTGGGCCTGCAGCACTGGTTGTGCCCCCACATAAATAGCCCCTTAACCATCTCTCAGGCCTGCCATTGCAGGGCCTGGGTTGTGCACTGCCACTTCGACTTTGCATTTAAAAGTACTTGCCAAGGCTTAAACGCCCCTTTTCCTACATATAAGTCACCCCTAACGTAGGCCCTAGGTAACCCAAAGGGCAGGGTGCTGTATAGGTAAAAGGCAGGACATTTACCTGTGAGTTTTATATGTCCTGATAGCGGAAAACTCCTAAATTAATTTCCCACTGCTGTGAGGCCTGCTTCTTTCATAGGCTAACATCAGGGCTACCCTCATATATTGCTTGAGTGGTAGATTCTGATCAGCAAGTAGACAGGTCATATTTAATACGGCCAGAATGGTAATACAAAATCCTGCTGACTGGTGAGGTTGAAGTTTATATTACTATGTTAGAGTTGCCACTTTTAGAAAGTGAGCATTTCCCTGCACTTAAAATTATTCTGTGCCTTACAGCCTGTCTCCAATCCACATCTGGGCTGGGCTGATTGACAGCTCCCTTGTGCATTTCACCCAGACAGCCACAAACACAGGATGCTGAGTCACACCTGCACACATCTGCATACTGAATGGGTCTACCTGAGCTGGAAGGATGGAGAGCCTGACACTTACATTTCAAAGGACAGTGGCCTGCCCTCACACAATGAACTGCCAAACCCCCTATTGGGACTCTGTCCGACAGGATTGTACTGAAAGGGGACCTTATGCACCTCAAAACCACTCTTTTAAGTATCCTCCACTTCAAAGGCACTTTTGGGTATATAAACCTGGTCCCCTGACCCTATCAACTCAGACACTTCTTGGGACAGACACTGCACCAGAACCTGCAACCTGCCAAGAGGAGCTGCCTGGCTGCCCAAAGGACTCACCTGGACTGCTTTGATGTAAAGGACTCTGCCTTGCTGTTGCCCTGCTGCCTTGCTGGCCTCTGGCTGTGCTGAGATGTGCTCTCGAAGGGCTTGGATTGAGCTTGCCTCTTTTTCCTGAAGTCTCAGGGCCAAAAAGACCTCATCTCTGCAAAGAAACTCCTTGTGCAGCGAAAATCGATGCCCAGCCTGCTGGAATTGACGCACAGCCTGCCCAGCAGTGAGAAAATCACTGCATCGCCGAACTGGAACGACGCATCCCGGCTCCCCGAGTTGAGATCGACACAGCATCAACATTGCGACCGGAACTTCGACACACCGGATCTATGCATCGCTGAGCCGGAACGATGCAGCCCGACTTCCTGCAAGAGGAATCGACGCAGCTCCAGCCGTGCAATAGAAACTCTGCTGCATCGCCCATTGGATCGGCGCAACAGCTGTGACTTCGTCCCGCACGCCCAGGATTTCCATGTATTGTCCCTGGGCATCAAAAGACCCCACATCGCAAAGAGGATTCAACCTGCATGCCGGAATTCAATGAAAGCCCTGCCATATGGAAAAGAATCGAAGTATCATCTGTGTGCGTCTGTGAATCCGACGCACACCTAACTTTTTCCATGCATCTCCTCCTCTGCGGTTTTCGTGCGTGAAATTTTGGCGCAAACCAGCTACTTTGTGCTTGCAAGAGACTATTGTTGTATTTGAGAACTAAGACTCTACTTATCATTACAAAAGTGATATTTCAAATTTTGATTATCAAATCTTGATCGTTTTGACCTTAATTTAATCAGATAAATATCCTATATTTTTCTAAACCTGTGTGGTTTCTTTTTGTGGTGTTCTCACGGTGTTATTGCATGAATTATTAGACAAATACTTTACACATTGCCTTCTAAGTTAAGCCTGAGTGCGCACGGCCAAGCTACCACCGGGTGGGCACAGGATAATTTGGATTGTGTCTGATTTACCCTGACTAGGATTGGGATCCCTATTTGGACAAAGGTGTATACCTCTGCTAACTAGAGACCCCATTTCTAACAATGGACATTAATGGCATCCTGGACTAAGACATTATCAGCTCACCCTGTAAATCGGCCAGTGGCTAGGTGTCATAAACCTGCGCCAGGGGAGCCAGCTTTCCTGACCCAGCACCAAACTCCAGAGAACATGCAAATTCTACCAGAAAGGTAAATCCAAATAAATGTTTTACTGTGCCTCCAGACAAAGAGTCAAAAAATATTGATATTTTACACAGGAGCCTTTCCCTCATCCACTTTGGCACTGAGGGCCCTGAAATTTCTGCCTTCTTGGATTCTACACACTTAACTGCTGGGATATGTCCAGTGAGTTATTACTGGCCACCCTAATGAATTGAGGAACACCTTAGCTTAGCTTATCCCAGATGGAAAGAACGCTTCTAAATATGTCTTGGTAGCTGTCTTCGAATTTGTGAGTCATAATCAAGTGAATGATAGGAGACATCTAACTGCAGATTTCTTACTTTAGAATCTCCCCAAGCGCTAGCCTGGATCTGGAAACTTTTTTCCCATAGTATGTCTGCGCGTCAGTAGAGGGCATCGCTCTACTCCATATTTATGTTGTTCACCGGATGTGATGTCAGCAGAGTCTATATAACTCCTACGCCAATGCGCCAACATCAGTTCCCTCTTCTCTGCGCTTGCAACCGAGGTCCGGTAACTGTTGGTTAGGCCATTTTCGGCCTACTTTGACGTTTTCACTGATGGAACAGTATGCTTTTACTGTCCATGTCTTCAGGCTGTAAGCCCTGTGGGTCCCATGGACGACAAATGTCTGCTATGGACCCCCACTCTGTTTGTATGTGGTGCCTTGGAGAGCACCACAACGCCAAAGTGTGTGACTCCTGTTGGCATCTCCATCTGAAAGCTCTGCGGAAGTACCATATGAAGCTTCGAGTGGCGCAGATGTCTGAGCTGTCCTAGCCTTCCCGTTGGTCATGGTCTCCTACTCGTATTGAAGTCCGATCATGGTCCCTTTCAAGGAGTCATCTCACCGACGTCCTTCTCCATCGAAGTCATGTGGTAAGTACTGAAGTAAGTGGTCAAAGTTGCAAAAGTTATCAACTTCCCCACATTCGGCCTCTCACCATTCCTGAGCTGAGGAGTCAGGACCAGTGTCTGGCCCTCATTTTCATCCCTTTCCTGGGGCTGGGGTGACTATGACCAAGATGCGTGAATTCTACAATTCGCTTCATGCTATTTTTGGGAAATCACCTTCCCCTCGAGCGCCTGTGGGCCCCAAGGAGGTGCAAGAGGTCTTGACTGTGTCCACACCGGCAGGCTCGTCCTCGGCTTCAGTTAGGCTTCTGGCTTCAGTTGACAAAGCCATTACGGCACTGGTGCACAGCCCTTCGGGGCTCACACCATTAGCTCCAGTATCCGAACGACTGACTCTAGCGACTTTGCTGGCGGCGCCAATCAACTTTGCATGCCTTTCCCCATTTGAAGTTGACATCACTGTTGAGAATTCACCTTTTCTGCTGTGCTGAACATCAGGTACGGCACCAGTCATGCCAGTTATCCTTGACTGCCCTACAAATTCTGGGGAGTCCCCTCATGTTTGTACGTCTGAGGGACATGGTGAAGAGGCAACGGATATACCACACATTTCACAGGTGGAACAACCTCTTATAGAGGATAGCTGAAAAAGCTACCGCTAGTGGTTTGGATTCTTCCCCAGCCTCACGCCTACTTTTACCTCTGAAGGGTTTTACCTTATTCAGGGGTATTTTTACTTCTTTATGAAGGTATTTATATCTGTTGTGCATTTAGGTGTTTGCCTCATTAGGGTACAACTGTTTTCATTGTTACCTGACTCTACTTCTTGTTGGCTGGGTTCACAATTTATTAAGTGTTGTCAGATTACTGGATATACAAAATCGGATGTATTATTTTTATTTAAGAATCTCGTAATTTTTTTATGTTTTTGTGTAATTAACAACTTTTCTAGGTGATCTGTAGATGAGTCTTATTCAGTACAAGAGTCACATATTCACCTTGGTTTCCGCCACTTCACCAAGTTCCCTTTGGAAAAAAAAATATTTATATATATATAACCGAATGGCCGTCGCCACTAGGTAGTTGTAGTTAGGCCCATGTTTCCATAAAAAAAAGTGTTTTAGCCTATATCTTTGACACCGTTTGATGAATCTTCATGAATGAAATTTTCTTTAAAAAAGTGTGCCGGTGATTCTTGTTGTGTATGAGAAGTTTTGGGGTGACCTGTCAAGCGGGAGTCTGAGAAAAGGAGGAGGAGGGTTAAAAAACGGTGTGTTTCCCGTGTTAATCCCATAGGAGCTTTGAACACAACTACAACCCAAATTGCTGGATGCTGGAATTTGATCCGCAGATTGTGCTTTTGGTTATTTGGTGTAAATCTGTTCAGTCATTTTTGAGATGTTAAACGGAAAATAAGTTTGTATATCTAGGGCCCCGGAGCCTCCTTGACGACTTTGCGAATAGTAAGAGCTCCTGAAGAGAGCTGCCAACACTATAAACCAGGAAGTGCTGGCAGCCATCTTGGGACTCTGCTTCAACCGAGTCCCAGAAAAAAAGGGAAAAAAAGAAAATGGGCCAAGGTAGCTACACCCTGACCCCTTATCTCTGGTGCTCCTACTTCACTTTAATGACAGTGAATTTGTGGGACAACCCCCCTTCCCAGCAACCAACACCTCCCAGAGCTTTAATTAAAATGAATGTGTTACTTTGCACTCAAATATGCATGCAGGAAAATAGATGAAAACATTGTTCCAGCAAGCAGGAAGCTGCTATTTAAAGCAGCTCCCTTATTGTGGGAGCAATGCCAGCTCCTGCAGGACACAGGTATCTGGCAGGACTGCGGGGGCTTTGAGGATCCCCACGCAGTCCTGTCACTCACTCTCTCTCTCTCTCTCTCTCTCTCTCTCTCTCTCTCTCTCTCTCTCTCTCTCTCTCTCCCCTCCCCTCCCCTCCCCCCCCCCCCCACCCCCACCATTCCATGATGGAATGGGAAAGAGAGAGAGAGAGAGATTGTTAATGTAATGGTCACTTAATGCAATGCCTTCAAAGCATCAAACTAGCAAGATGTTTGACACAAATGTTATACTTACCTTTTAATGGACAGCAGACAAGGGTCACTTCTGGCCTAATGGTAAAGCTCTTGGACTGTCAATAGGTTGAAGGTTCAAATCCCAGTATCTCATGACAGTGTGTACACTTATTTTCTAGTGTTTTGACTATTAAGCATTCCTAATGATGGAACATTGAAGTTCTTTTCCCCTCAAAATCTGTAGGTTGAATGTCATAGCTAAGTCTGGACACTGCACAATAAGGAGTCACCTCTGACTTCCATCCTTCTAAGTGAAGTCTGTTTGGGTCCTGATAGAAACAAAAACTCCATATGCTACTGCAGCAAGCAGGGTAGTGTGGGGTTTTGGGCCCTGTCCCAGGAGGCGTTGCAGTTCTGGAAGTGTTTGGGCTCCCAGGGGATCATTCTGATACCCAACCATTTGGCAAGCTTCCTTAATGCTCGTGTGGACAATCTTAGCATACATCATCTGGCAGAGCACAAATGTCATCTCCAAATTTAGGGTGGTTCAAGGAGTCTTTGTATTTTACTGTTTTTTTTTTTTTTATTGTGCATTGTTTTTATAACAAACTATTGCCAAATAAAACAGAATTTGTTGATACTGATAATGATGAGACTCTACCTTTCAGGAGGGACTGAACTGGCATCTCCTCAAAAGACGAGTAATCTGCAGTTGGATGTATCCATCGGAAGAACAAGATACTTACCTTCAGTAGTGCTCCTTTATGTGGTTACCTATCTAACTGCAGATTCTTCACAGCCCCCCTTCTACCCTGTCCTGTGGAGTGGTCTTTTGTGGTTCTGAAAAATCTTAAGCTGGTTGTCGTACCCTGTCACACTTGAAATCTGTCACAGTCGATCCACTTCTGACAATACAGAAGAGATCCAAGGAAGACTGATGTAATTGTGCCAGGGGGTGCTTCCATATAACTGCTAGTCATCACTTCCTAGGGCACCACAAGGTATTCATGGAGCCAGTGGAGCCATCTGTCGGGTTGGGGGAGTGGTTTCTGTGAAAAGTTCTCTATCCAGTCCGGCTCTATGAGGAATTCGAAAGGTGAGGTCAGTTAGAGTATCCACCGCAAAGAGTATTACCAAAGGTCTGTAATTTTTTTTTGTACTAAGTTGAGTATTGTTTCCAACCCTTAAAATCCATTTGGTGCATTTATGTCATGGAACTAGGGGCCAGGCGTATCATTATTTTGAGTAGTGATTACCTAATTGCGATTTTCTGCAAATCATAATTAGGTAATTGCTATTTGAATATATGAAACTCTGTGAGTTTCACTTAGTGTTTCCTAACGGCTCACAAATCGACCTACCTCATTAATATTCGTGAAGGAGGTCACAATTTGCTACCCGTTAGGAAATACTATAATCACAGGGATAGTGACCTACTGGGCTCAGGAGACGACTATATCTGTGAATGCTTTTAAATAACGCAATGTTTTTTTTTAATGCAACCCGTTTTCATTAAAGGAAATCCAGATGCGTTCAAAAAAAGAAAAAATGAAAAGTTTTCCGTGCTACCACTGCCTGCTCTTAAAACATATTTTCGCAGGCATTCACAAATGGGAAGGGGTCCCTTGGGTAAAATGCAGATGATTTGCAACCGCAATTCGGTCACAAAACATTCCTATATACCCCTGGGATTTGGTAGTAGGAAGGGACGCCCTTGAGACGCCCCTTCCTAACACCGAATCGGTATGTATTAGCAGTTCCAAATTTCGATTCCGTAATATGTTATCAGTTCACAAATTGTAATTCATACATATCAAAATGCATTTTTGCGGTCGCAACCGGCCCAATCGGGCAGTTTGCGGTTGCAAAAATGCATGATACATATGGCCCTTGGTATCTGAAGTACCAGTTTATTAATAGGTAGAACTTATGATTTGTGTGTGATAGTATTGAAGATTATTTGAAAGTCTTTGATACATGTGCATTTTCTGTAATTTAGTTATGACCAGTACTGATGCAAAACAAATAAGTTCTATAAACTATGTTTTTAGAATCGTAGCTCAACTTACATTTGTAGAGTGTTCAAACCAGTCACCAGCAATTATTTTGTTGTATTTATGTTTTGACCTATGACTGTTTATCACCAGCCAGTGCTGTTGTCTTGATGCAAAGCATCCTATTTCCTTGGTAAGTTCAAATATGTCAGATACATAAAGTGCCTACTCAGCGTCAGGCCTTTAAATGTTTGTCTAATTATTGATTTTTTTTAGATTAGTTCTCACCGTTGTTGCTGCTTGCACATTGTATGGTTTGTAAATGATGCTTGTATACGTCATTGCAAGTTGTGTTTGTTTGACAAACGTGAATATTCATTTGAGGTTTCAGTCAGTTAATGGCTTATATCCCATTTCTTTGCCTGAAACTCTGTCCTAGCACTTGTATTCCTGAGCACTGCACTCTGCCAACCATAAACGCATCACAATTCCTCAATTCCCTTGCATCCAGTCTTTCTATCTCTCTTTTTCCCCTTGTTGACCATTTTACTGAAATGCTCTCCCACTCGACCTTAAGGCTATTTCTCCCCTATCAACCTTTAACATTGCTCTGAAGATTCACCTCCCCAATGATGATCAAACTGAGCTCTGCCAACAAAAACTTGCCAACATACCCAATACTCAGCTAAGGTCCTTTTGCCATCCATCCTAAAATGTCCATAGTTTACACATAGAGAGTAGTATATGTATCGTGAAGGAGAGGGTTCAGGTGAATTTATCTGCTATCTGAGTTTTATCCCTTTTTAGTCATTCGAATTGTAGTCGTATTGTAATGTTATTTTAACTGTTATTTAATATTGACTATTTTACCTTAAATTCATCTTTCTTGCTTGTACTTTTAGGGCATATTGTCTGAAAAAAGTGATGAAAGAAAGAATATATGTATCATTATGTATGTGTTGTCTTTTCCTTTGTCTTCCTTTATCTTCCACAAAACCATCAGCTTGAACGGCTCCAAGTAACCATCCAGTCAATACCATACATATATACCATTCAGTTTGCTATGTGAAGAATGTTTTGTCGTAGGAAAGCTGTTGCTTGGCAGTAAATACCGAACAATTACAAGTGTAGAACACAATGGCTGTGAATAATCACTTTAGGCTCTCGATATATTTGGGTATTCAGGTTGTTCATTCAATGTGATGTTCTCGAGAATGTTTGCAAAATATTATGAAACAATAATTTTCTTCGGGTAGTCATTGTGTATATAATCTATACAGCTCAAGTGTTTGAAGTGGAATAATGCATTGTTATATCTGCTACTACTTGATAATATCTTCTGTAGCAGTGCACGTTATTCGAAAGTCGCCGGGGCTAGTTACTATTGTCACTGACAATTTTCGTCAATAATATACCATGATATGTTACCTACTTAAAGGAATGCCTATGAACAGCGCTTCTAGACAAATATAAATGTGATTATAATGTCCATTCAAGGTCGAAATATTTACCTACATGTAGTAAATATGGCCGAGATCGTGGTTACCTCAGTGTATATACAGGCGCATGAAACATAAACAATATATACTTGTCCAAGGGACTAGATGTTTCAGACATCTACTTGTCCCATAAAAAAAACATTGTGCTGTTGTAGGTGCTGTGCAGTGAGGTGACAAATTATGGCAGCATTCATATTATATTAGAGATGATAATAGCCCCTTTGATTGTGTTTGAGCACATATATCATGGTTTAGATTCTAGGAAGAATCTGACTTTGCCACCTTACTGCACATCTACATGTACGGGCAGGCGGTAGTAGTGTCAGGTTTGAAATGTCCAGCAAGTTTCTGCACTCAAACAACCTAACACGTTTAGGGTATTCACAGGCTCCTCTCAAAGCGCTTCCTATACTTGAAAAGGTTGGACGTTTATTCTAGACAAGGGCCAAATTAAAAGTGCTTTCCAAGTGGGGGAAAAAGTGTTGTAGGTAAAGAGAATTTACAATGGCAGGTTATATTTAGGCTTGAGGCAGTGCAGTATCCAGGCATACTTGTGTAAACTCTGATAAGTTATTGAAATTTGTAAATCCGCATCATTTTTAGAACATATACTTAGGGGGTGCACTTTTGGGACTTAGTTTAAGAATCCCACCCTTATTTTAATTTCTCACTTCTTGTAATTTATTTCACTGATTCACCATTTTTTTTTTTAAATATTAGCCTGCATCAAACATCTTTTACCGAGTGATGTGCCAGATAAATTGTATCTAATTTTGCAAAGTAGTTTAGCAAAATGTTTTTTCAAGTTTCAAATTGCTTTTATGCACATGTTATATAGATAGGATACAATCAACAATCTTGATTCTGTGCTTATACGTGTTTCTGCATATTATCAGGAAACATTCTGGGGGTATTAAATACAGCCTCAAATTGTTAAATTATGCTAACGAGTGTACACACTTTTATACTTGTAAAATGCAAACTCAGCTCATGGCTCACTACATTTCCATACAGCACTAGTCTTAATAATAAAGAGTTTGCATTAATTAAATACATATACGGATTTGAACAATTTTACATATAAACAAATCTTACCTTAGTTGCAGATAATTCTCTTTTGTAGATCCATGCTGTGGTACTATAACACTGGAAGCTGAAGGGTTTGTAATACAGGGGTTGAGCCTCTTTGTACAAGGGACAAAATAAACGTTAAAACATGTTGACCTTGACCCCAAATAATATGTTATAGACATCGGCCAATAGTCATTCCACATCCCAGATATATTCTACCGAAGTCGAGAGTGAAAGTCAGTTCTGAAAGTGTTTGATTTCTGCACCAAGCAGCATCTGTGAGTCATTGGAGCCAACTGAAATTGAATTCAAGAATTCAGAGAAGATATGACCTGCACGTTCACTTTCCTGTCTACTGTAGTCCTTCAAAGTATCCAGAAGAAATTATGTACATTTGAACTATTAGAAATGGTAGTTTGTAAGAATTGTGATCATATATGCAAACATGCAGCCCTCAAACTGACAGCACAGCAACTAAATAGTTTTCAACGTAACTGACATTAGACTTGTCCTACGTGCAGCATCTCAGTATATTGAACCTGTATTCTGCAGAAAAATAAGTAGTGCCCAGCATTACCTGTCTGATTACTTTGTTTTTTTCTGATACAGGGACCCCTGGCTCGCTGCTCCAATTCAGATCTGGCAGTTTTATATTCATTCCTTGCAGCGTGTCGATATCAGCTGCATCACCGGGCAACTCACCCGCCTTTCTTTGGTTCTACGGGGGACACAGGTGGTCAGGAAAGTAAAAGCGTACACCTCACATCCACTGGAACTCAAGGTAGAGAAATACTTCAGAAGATACATGTCTTCCTTTTTTTCTCCCCATCATTTTTCCTGACTTTTAAAAAACTATACTAAACGCATTTTCTGTTGATTACCTAGTGTGTCCTTCCTTGCTGAAGTGATGCATTTAATTCTGTGCATTTTTGTTTAAGGATTCTTCTACTGCAGATTCCTTACCTTACTCCTCAGGCGCCAGACTAGATCTGGAAAGCTTTTTTCCAAACAGTATTCACGTGTGCGTCTGGGTGGTGCTGTGCAGCTCCACGCTGACTCCACACCAACCCAGAAGTAACAGAGCAGCGCCCTATTTAATCACCACCCCTACACGCGGAAGTCATTTTCTTTCTTTCTGTGCATTCCGACATGGAATCAGAGGTCCACTCCAAACTTTGTTGGTTTTTCTGATTACTGAATGATTTCACCAGTGTGCTAGGGAATATTGTCCCCGCTCAAAAGAACAAGTATTTTTTGGTGTCTGAGCTCAGGGTCATAATTATAAGTAGTTCAATATGTGGACCTCCGTGCACCTGAAGGTGGTCCTACACTGTGAGGCAAAGCAGTATGTTGCCAAACACAAGAAGTAGTTGTGGCCTTCGTGTAGATTTTGCTCTCTATCCAAGTGTGCAAGGACTCGGTCCCGATCCTAAGGCTTGCTCCCAAACCTGCTCAGATTTGACTTGAACTCTAGAGGTAAGTCCAAGCATAAGAAGGTTAAGTGGGACTCATCCATAATCTGACTACTCTGACTCAAAAGAAAAGGTGCAAGGGCACATGATTGCACCCACACCCCTCTGAGGTCTCTCACCACCCAACCGATTCCCTGCCTGATATTCACGTGCCTTGAAATTCCCAGGTTATGTCCGACCCCCAAATATGATGCAAATATGTGGTGCACTCCAGACTTTTACGGGTGCTCCTTTGGAACCCAAAGAATTGCCAGGGCCCATAGTTAGGGTACAGTCACTGGGACTATCCCGGATACCGTCTTTCCCCTGGGACCTGTTACAGGGCCCATACTGACACTGATACAGACTTCATCTCTAACCCTGAGTTCCATGGTGGTCCCTGCAACACCAGCACCAGTGTTGTCACCACCAGCACTAGAAGAAGAGCTCTTGATGATGCCATTGTTGTACCCTTGACCGATGTCACACTACAAAATTTCAAGAGCGCAGCTGGTCATCATGCAACCTGATGCCTCTGCAATGTCGCACTTAACAGCAGAGGCTTCACTATCTTTTTGGTACTGACTCTGGTCCTATGCAAGAATAGGGAGCACCCCAATATTTTGATGATGGCCGTAATGTGGATGGCTAGCCCCCCCCTTACTATTTTGATGATGCCTTATACATCGATTTACAGAGTGCCAGTGGGCTTCACATTTGCAGTGGTGGTCCCGAGGGCAGCCGATACATTGCAGCTACCCTCCAGTGAGACCAAATTGAATCTCCTTACAGTGAACTTACAGCCTGGTTCATCTACTTCTGAGCCCTTGCTTCCCTTTATCTAACAGAGACTTTCAGTTGCGGATTCCTTGCCTTTGAATTCACCCCAGGTGTCAGACTGGATCTGGAAAAATTTCTGAGCAGTGCCCCTGCATGCCGTTAGGTGGCGTTGATCTGCTCTGCGTCTGGCTTTGCCACCGTCCGTGCCGGATATGATGTTGCGGTTCCTATATAGGCACCACCCTGACGCTCTGACATCAGTTCTTTTCTTTCCGTACCAGCTAGCACTGATCCACAGAGGGCTTACCCCTCAGTCATTTTTTAACAGGCTTTTTTTGACTTTTTGTTGAAGATTTTTCCAAGTCAACACCCCTGGATAGGGAATCCAAAAGGCTAAACACATTTGCGAAGAAGATTTGTTCCTCCACCAGCCTAACTTTGTGGTCTGTGAACACCGCATGCATTTTGGGAGGTTAATCCTACACCCTGTTGGATACAATTGCGCAAGTGCTGCCACAGGTCCGGGAGGAGGCCCAGGCTATACTCTCCCAGGCAGTTGTCAATGGGAAAGACGCAGCAAAGTTCACCATCCGTTGCGGACTGGAGATTCCTGACTCACAAGGCCGAGCGGTTTTGTCGATGGTGCCCCTGAGGTGCCACGCCTGTGTGGGGACACTTGGCTTTTCAAGGGATGTCTGTAAGGAAATGCCTCCTTGGCATGGTTACCCCCTGACTTTTTGCCTTTGCTGATGCTATGTTTTGAATTGAAAGTGTGCTGAGGCCTGCTAACCAGGCCCCAGCACCAGTGTTCTTTCCCTAACCTGTACTTTTGATTCCACAATTGGCACACCCTGGCACCCAGATAAGTCCCTTGTAACTGGTACCTCTGGTACCAAGGGCCCTGATGCCAGGGAAGATCTCTAAGGGCTGCAGCATGTATTATGCCACCCTAGAGACCCCTCACCCAGCACAGACACACTGCTTACCAGCTTGTGTGTGCTAGTGAGAACAAAATGAGTAAGTCGACATGGCACTCCCCTCAGGGTGCCATGCCAGCCTCTCACTGCCTATGCAGTATAGGTAAGACACCCCTCTAGCAGGCCTTACAGCCCTAAGGCAGGGTGCACTATACCATAGGTGAGGGTACCAGTGCATGAGCACTGTGCCCCTACAGTGTCTAAGCAAAACCTTAGACATTGTAAGTGCAGGGTAGCCATAAGAGTATATGGTCTGGGAGTCTGTTTTACACGAACTCCACAGCACCATAATGGCTACACTGAAAACTGGGAAGTTTGGTATCAAACTTCTCAGCACAATAAATGCACACTGATGCCAGTGTACATTTTATTGTAAAATACACCACAGAGGGCACCTTAGAGGTGCCCCATGAAACTTAACCGACTATCTGTGTAGGCTGACTGGTTCCAGCAGCCTGCCACACTAGAGACATGTTGCTGGCCCCATGGGGAGAGTGCCTTTGTCACTCTGAGGCCAGTAACAAAGCCTGCACTGGGTGGAGATGCTAACACCTCCCCCAGGCAGGAGCTGTAACACCTGGCGGTGAGCCTCAAAGGCTCACCCCTTTGTCACAGCACCTCACGACACTCCAGCTAGTGGAGTTGCCCGCCCCCTCTGGCCCCGGCCCCCACTTTTGGCGGCAAGGCCGGAGAAAATAATGAGAATAACAAGGAGGAGTCACTGGCCAGTCAGGACAGCCCCTAAGGTGTCCTGAGCTGAGGTGACTCTAACTTTTAGAAATCCTCCATCTTGCAGATGGAGGATTCCCCCAATAGGATTAGGGATGTGACCCCCTCCCCTTGGGAGGAGGCACAAAGAGGGTGTACTCACCCTCAGGGCTAGTAGCCATTGGCTACTAACCCCCCAGACCTAAACATGCCCTTAAATTTAGTATTTAAGGGCTCTCCCTGAACCTAGAAATTAGATTCCTGCAACAACAAGAAGACGGACTGCCTAGCTGAAAACCCCTGCAGAGGAAGACCAGAAGACAACAACTGCCTTGGCTCCAGAAACTCACCGGCCTGTCTCCTGCCTTCCAAAGAACTCTGCTCCAGCGACGCCTTCTAAAGGGACCAGCGACCTCTGACTCCTCTGAGGACTGCCCTGCTTCGACGACGACAAGAAACTCCAGAGGACAGCGGACCTGCTCCAAAAAGACTGCAACTTTATCCAAAGGAGCAGCTTTAAAGAACCCTGCAATCTCCCCGCAAGAAGCGTGAGACTTGCAACACTGCACCCGGCGACCCCGACTCGGCTGGTGGAGAACCAACACCTCAGGGAGGACCCCCGGACTACTCTACGACTGTGAGTACCAAAACCTGTCCCCCCTGAGCCCCCACAGCGCCGCCTGCAGAGGGAATCCCGAGGCTTCCCCTGACCGCGACTCTCTGAAACCTAAGTCCCGACGCCTGGAAAAGACCCTGCACCCGCAGCCCCCAGGACCTGAAGGACCGGACTTTCACTGCAGAAGTGACCCCCAGGAGTCCCTCTCCCTTGCCCAAGTGGAGGTTTCCCCGAGGAAGCCCCCCCCTTGCCTGCCTGCAGCGCTGAAGAGATCCCTTGATCTCTCATTGACTTCCATTGCGAACCCGACGCTTGTTCTAACACTGCTCCCGGCCGCCCCCGCGCCGCTGAGGGTGAAATTTCTGTGTGGGCTTGTGTCCCCCCCGGTGCCCTACAAAACCCCCCTGGTCTGCCCTCCGAAGACGCGAGTACTTACCTGCTGGCAGACTGGAACCGGGGCACCCCCTTCTCTCCATTGAAGCCTATGCGTTTTGGGCACCACTTTGAACTCTGCTCCTGACCGGCCCTGAGCTGCTGGTGTGGTAACTTTGGGGTTGCTCTGAACCCCCAACGGTGGGCTACCTTGGACCAAGAACTGAACCCTGTAAGTGTCTTACTTACCTGGTAAAACTAACAAAAACTTACCTCCCCCAGGAACTGTGAAAATTGCACTGTGTCCACTTTTAAAATAGCTATTTGTGAATAACTTGAAAAGTATACATGCAATTGAAATGATTCAAAGTTCCTAATGTACTTACCTGCAATACCTTTCAAACAAGATATTACATGTTAAATTTGCACCTGTGGTTCTTAAAATAAACTAAGAAAATATATTTTTCTATAACAAAACCTATTGGCTGGATTTGTCTCTGAGTGTGTGTACCTCATTTATTGTCTATGTGTATGAACAACAAATGCTTAACACTACTCCTTGGATAAGCCTACTGCTCGACCACACTACCACAAAATAGAGCATTAGTATTATCTCTTTTTACCACTATTTTACCTCTAAGGGGAACCCTTGGACTCTGTGCATGCTATTCCTTACTTTGAAATAGCACATACAGAGCCAACTTCCTACATTGGTGGATCAGCGGTGGGGTACAAGACTTTGCATTTGCTGGACTACTCAGCCAATACCTGATCACACGACAAATTCCAAAATTGTCATTAGAAATTGTTTTTGCAATTTGAACTATTTTTTCTAAATTCTTAAAAGACCTGCTAGGGCCTTGTGTTAGTCCCTGTTAGCATTTTTCTTTTAGAGTTTAAAAGTTTGGTAAAAGTTTGAATTAGATTCTAGAACTAGTTTTAGTTTCTTAAAAAGTATTCCAACTTTTAGAAGCATAATGTCTAATACAGATGTGAATGTGGTGGAACTCGACACCACACCTTACCTCCATCTACAGATGAGAGAGCTAAGATCACTCTGTAAACTAAAGAAAATAGCAATGGGCTCCAGACCTTCCAAACTACAGCTCCAGGAGCTGTTGGCAGAGTTTGAAAGAGCCAACCCCTCTGAGGATGGCAACACAGAGGATGATGATAGTGACTTGAAGGGTGATTCCCCCCCACCAGTCCTATCTAGGGAGAACAGGGCTTCTCAAGCCCTGACTCCACAAATAATAGTCAGAGATGCTGGTTCCCTCACAGGAGGGACCAACAACTCTGAAATCACTGAGGATAACTCCAGTGAAGAGGACATCCAGTTAGCCAGGATGGCCAAAAGATTGGCTTTGGAAAGACAGATCCTAGCCATAGAAAGGGAAAGACAAGAGATGGGCCTAGGACCCATCAATGGTGGCAGCAACATAACTAGGGTCAGAGATTCTCCTGACATGTTGAAAATCCCCAAAGGGATTGTAACTAAATATGAAGATGGTGATGACATCACCAAATGGTTCACAGCTTTTGAGAGGGCTTGTGAAACCAGAAAAGTGAACAAATCTCACTGGGGTGCTCTCCTTTGGGAAATGTTCACAGGAAAGTGTAGGGATAGACTCCTCACACTCTCTAAAAAAGATGCAGAATCTTATGACCTCATGAAGGGTACCCTGATTGAGGGCTTTGGATTCTCCACTGAGGAGTATAGGATTAGATTCAGGGGGGCTCAAAAATCCTCGAGCCAGACCTGGGTTGACTTTGTAGACTACTCAGTAAAAACACTAGATGGTTGGATTCAAGGAAATGGTGTAAATGATTATGATGGGCTGTACAATTTATTTGTGAAAGAACACCTATTAAGTAATTGTTTCAATGATAAACTGCATCAGCATCTGGTGGACCTAGGACCAATTTCTCCCCAAGAATTGGGAAAGAAGGCGGACCATTGGGTCAAGACTAGGGTGTCCAAAACTTCCACAGGGGGTGACCAAAAGAAAGGGGTCACAAAACCTCCCCAGGGGAAGGGTGGTGAGACAGCCAAAAATAAAAATAGTAAAGAGTCTTCTACAGGCCCCCAAAAACCTGCACAGGAGGGTGGGCCCAGAGCCTCTTCACAAAACAATCCTGGGTACAAGGGTAAAAACTTTGATCCCAAAAAGGCCTGGTGTCGAAACTGTAGTCAGTCTGGACACCAAACTGGAGACAAGGCCTGTCCCAAGAAAGATACCACTTCTAACTCCCATCCAGCTAAAACTGGAATGGCCAGTCTCCAAGTGGGATCAACAGTGTGCCCAGAGCAAATCAGGTGTCACACTGAAGCTACATTAGTCTCTGAGGGTGGGGTGGATTTAGCCACACTGGCTGCCTGGCCCCCTAACATGCAAAAATACAGGCAGCAGCTCTTAATTAATGGGACAAGTGTAGAAGGCCTGAGGGATACAGGTGCCAGTGTCACTATGGTGACAGAGAAACTGGTTTCCCCTGGCCAATACCTGACTGGACAAACTTATCCAGTCACCAACGCTGACAATCAGACTAAAGTACATCCCATGGCTATGGTAACTTTAGAGTGGGGAGGGGTCAATGGCCTGAAACAGGTGGTGGTCTCCTCAAATATCCCAGTAGACTGTTTGCTTGGAAATGACCTGGAGTCCTCAGCATGGACTGAGGTAGAACTGAAAACCCATGCAGCCATGCTGGGTATCCCTGAACTGGTGTGTGTCAAGACTAGGGCACAGTGCAAGGCACAGGGTGAAAAAGTAGAGCTGGAGTCTGGAAAAATGGCCCAGCCTACCAAGAGACAAGGAAAGTCAGCTGGGAAGCCAGCTGCAACACAACACCAAAAATAGAACCTCTCTTCTCAGGAAGAAGTTCTGCCCTCTGAGGGAACTGAGCCTATGGAGCTGGAACCTTATCAGGTTGAGCTCTTGGGCCCAGGGGGACCCTCAAGGGAAGAGTTGTGTAAGGGACAAGAAACCTGTCCCTCTCTTGAAGGCCTTAGGCAGCAAGCTGCTGAAGAGTCCAAAGGCAAGAAAAATGGAACACATAGGGTCTATTGGGAAGATGGACTCCTGTACACTGAGGCAAGAGATCCCAAACCTGGTGCCACTAGGAGAGTGGTAGTGCCTCAGGGTTTCAGAGAGTTTATTCTGACCTTAGCCCATGATATTCCCCTTGCTGGGCATTTGGGACAAACCAAGACGTGGGAGAGGTTAGTCAACCACTTCTACTGGCCCAATATGTCCCAGAAGGTTAAGGAGTTTTGCCTCTCCTGCCCCACCTGTCAAGCCAGTGGTAAGACAGGTGGGCATCCAAATGCCCCCCTCATTCCACTTCCAGTGGTGGGGGTCCCCTTTGAAAGAGTGGGTGTGGACATAGTTGGTCCACTAGAACCTCCCACAGCCTGAGGAAATATGTACATCCTAGTAGTAGTGGATCATGCTACTAGGTATCCTGAAGCTATTCCCCTTAGGTCGACTACTGCCCCTGCAGTAGCCAAGGCCCTCATTGGTATCTTTACCAGAGTGGGTTTCCCTAAGGAGGTGGTTTCTGACAGAGGTACCAACTTCATGTCAGCTTACCTAAAACACATGTGGAATGAGTGTGGAGTGACTTATAAATTCACTACACCATATCATCCACAAACTAATGGCCTTGTTGAGAGATTCAACAAGACATTAAAGGGCATGATCATGGGGCTCCCAGAAAAACTCAAAAGGAGATGGGATGTCCTCCTGCCATGTCTGCTTTTCGCTTACAGAGAGGTGCCTCAGAAGGGAGTAGGATTCTCACCCTTTGAACTTCTGTTTGGCCACCCTGTAAGGGGACCACTTGCTCTTGTTAAAGAAGGCTGGGAGAGACCTCTTCATGAGCCTAAACAAGACATAGTGGACTATGTACTTGGCCTTCGCTCCAGGATGGCAGAGTACATGGAAAAGGCAAGTAAAAACCTTGAGGCCAGCCAACAACTCCAGAAGTTGTGGTATGACCAAAAGGCTGCACTGGTTGAATTTCAACCAGGGCAGAAAGTCTGGGTTCTGGAGCCTGTGGCTCCCAGGGCACTCCAGGACAAATGGAGTGGCCCTTACCCAGTACTAGAAAGGAAGAGTCAGGTCACCTACCTGGTGGACCTGGGCACAAGCAGGAGCCACAAGAGGGTGATCCATGTGAACCGCCTTAAGCTCTTCCATGACAGGGCTGATGTAAATCTGTTGATGGTAACAGATGAGGACCAGGAAGCTGAGAGTGAACCTCTCCCTGATCTCCTCTCATCAGACCCTAAAGATGGCTCAGTAGATGGAGTGATCTACTCAGACACCCTCTCTAGCCAACAGCAGTCTGACTGCAGGAAGGTCCTGCAGCAGTTTGCGGAACTCTTTTCCCTAACCCCTGGTCAGACACACCTGTGTACCCATGATGTGGACACAGGAGACAGCATGCCTGTCAAAAACAAAATATTTAGACAGTCTGACCAAGTTAAGGAAAGCATCAAGGTGGAAGTCCACAAGATGCTGGAATTGGGAGTAATTGAGTACTCTGACAGCCCCTGGGCTAGCCCAGTGGTCTTAGTCCCCAAACCTCACACCAAAGAAGGAAAGAGAGAGATGAGGTTTTGTGTGGACTACAGAGGTCTCAACTCTGTCACAAAGACAGATGCTCATCCCATTCCTAGAGCTGATGAGCTAATAGACAAATTAGGGGCTGCCAAATTCTTAAGTACCTTTGACTTAACAGCAGGGTACTGGCAAATCAAAATGGCCCCTGGAGCAAAAGAAAAGACAGCATTCTCCACACCTGATGGGCATTATCAGTTCACTGTTATGCCCTTTGGTTTAACGAATGCCCCTGCCACCTTCCAAAGGTTGGTGAATCAAGTCCTTGCTGGGCTGGAATCCTTTAGTGCAGCTTATCTTGATGATATTGCTGTCTTCAGCTCCACCTGGCAGGATCACCTGGTCCACCTTAAGAAGGTTTTGAAGGCTCTGCAATCTGCAGGCCTCTCTATCAAGGCATCCAAATGCCAGATAGGGCAGGGAACTGTGGTTTACTTGGGACACCTTGTAGGTGGAGGCCAAGTTCAGCCACTCCAGCCTAAGATCCAGACTATTCTGGACTGGGCAGCTCCAAAAACCCAGACTCAAGTCAGGGCATTCCTTGGCTTGACTGGGTACTATAGGAGGTTTGTGAAGGGATATGGATCCATTGTGACAGCCCTCACAGAACTCACCTCCAAGAAAATGCCCAAGAAAGTAAACTGGACTGTAGAATGCCAACAGGCCTTTGACACCCTGAAACAAGCTATGTGCACAGCACCAGTACTAAAAGCTCCAGATTACTCCAAGCAATTCATTGTGCAAACAGATGCCTCTGAACATGGGATAGGGGCAGTTTTGTCCCAAACAAATGATGATGGCCTTGACCAGCCTGTTGCTTTCATTAGCAGGAGGTTACTCCCCAGGGAGCAGCGTTGGAGTGCCATTGAGAGGGAGGCCTTTGCTGTGGTTTGGTCCCTGAAGAAGCTGAGACCATACCTCTTTGGTACTCACTTCCTAGTTCAGCCTGACCACAGACCTCTCAGATGGCTGATGCAAATGAAAGGTGAAAATCCAAAACTGTTGAGGTGGTCCATCTCCCTACAGGGAATGGACTTTGTAGTGGAACACAGACCTGGGACTGCCCATGCCAATGCAGATGGCCTTTCCAGGTTCTTCCACTTAGAAAATGAAGACTCTCTTGGGAAAGGTTAGTCTCATCCTCTTTCGTTTGGGGGGGGGGGTTGTGTAAGGAAATGCCTCCTTGGCATGGTTACCCCCTGACTTTTTGCCTTTGCTGATGCTATGTTTTGAATTGAAAGTGTGCTGAGGCCTGCTAACCAGGCCCCAGCACCAGTGTTCTTTCCCTAACCTGTACTTTTGATTCCACAATTGGCACACCCTGGCACCCAGATAAGTCCCTTGTAACTGGTACCTCTGGTACCAAGGGCCCTGATGCCAGGGAAGATCTCTAAGGGCTGCAGCATGTATTATGCCACCCTAGAGACCCCTCACCCTGCACAGACACACTGCTTACCAGCTTGTGTGTGCTAGTGAGAACAAAATGAGTAAGTCGACATGGCACTCCCCTCAGGGTGCCATGCCAGCCTCTCACTGCCTATGCAGTATAGGTAAGACACCCCTCTAGCAGGCCTTACAGCCCTAAGGCAGGGTGCACTATACCATAGGTGAGGGTACCAGTGCATGAGCACTGTGCCCCTACAGTGTCTAAGCAAAACCTTAGACATTGTAAGTGCAGGGTAGCCATAAGAGTATATGGTCTGGGAGTCTGTTTTACACGAACTCCACAGCACCATAATGGCTACACTGAAAACTGGGAAGTTTGGTATCAAACTTCTCAGCACAATAAATGCACACTGATGCCAGTGTACATTTTATTGTAAAATACACCACAGAGGGCACCTTAGAGGTGCCCCCTGAAACTTAACCGACTATCTGTGTAGGCTGACTGGTTCCAGCAGCCTGCCACACTAGAGACATGTTGCTGGCCCCATGGGGAGAGTGCCTTTGTCACTCTGAGGCCAGTAACAAAGCCTGCACTGGGTGGAGATGCTAACACCTCCCCCAGGCAGGAGCTGTAACACCTGGCGGTGAGCCTCAAAGGCTCACCCCTTTGTCACAGGACCGCAGGACACTCCAGCTAGTGGAGTTGCCCGCCCCCTCCGGCCCCGGCCCCCACTTTTGGCGGCAAGGCCGGAGAAAATAATGAGAATAACAAGGAGGAGTCATTGGCCAGTCAGGACAGCCCCTAAGGTGTCCTGAGCTGAGGTGACTCTAACTTTTAGAAATCCTCCATCTTGCAGATGGAGGATTCCCCCAATAGGATTAGGGATGTGACCCCCTCCCCTTGGGAGGAGGCACAAAGAGGGTGTACTCACCCTCAGGGCTAGTAGCCATTGGCTACTAACCCCCCAGACCTAAACACGCCCTTAAATTTAGTATTTAAGGGCTCTCCCTGAACCTAGAAATTAGATTCCTGCAACAACAAGAAGACGGACTGCCTAGCTGAAAACCCCTGCAGAGGAAGACCAGAAGACAACAACTGCCTTGGCTCCAGAAACTCACCGGCCTGTCTCCTGCCTTCCAAAGAACTCTGCTCCAGCGACGCCTTCCAAAGGGACCAGCGACCTCTGACTCCTCTGAGGCCTGCCCTGCTTCGACGACGACAAGAAACTCCCGAGGACAGCGGACCTGCTCCAAAAAGACTGCAACTTTATCCAAAGGAGCAGCTTTAAAGAACCCTGCAATCTCCCCGCAAGAAGCGTGAGACTTGCAACACTGCACCCGGCGACCCCGACTCGGCTGGTGGAGAACCAACACCTCAGGGAGGACCCCCGGACTACTCTACGACTGTGAGTACCAAAACCTGTCCCCCCTGAGCCCCCACAGCGCCGCCTGCAGAGGGAATCCCGAGGCTTCCCCTGACCGCGACTCTCTGAAACCTAAGTCCCGACGCCTGGAAAAGACCCTGCACCCGCAGCCCCCAGGACCTGAAGGACCGGACTTTCACTGCAGAAGTGACCCCCAGGAGTCCCTCTCCCTTGCCCAAGTGGAGGTTTCCCCGAGGAAGCCCCCCTTGCCTGCCTGCAGCGCTGAAGAGATCCCTTGATCTCTCATTGACTTCCATTGCGAACCCGACGCTTGTTGTAACACTGCACCCGGCCGCCCCCGTGCCGCTGAGGGTGAAATTTCTGTGTGGGCTTGTGTCCCCCCCGGTGCCCTACAAAACCCCCCTGGTCTGCCCTCCGAAGACGCGGGTACTTACCTGCTGGCAGACTGGAACCGGGGCACCCCCTTCTCTCCATTGAAGCCTCTGCGTTTTGGGCACCACTTTGAACTCTGCACCTGACCGGCCCTGAGCTGCTGGTGTGGTAACTTTGGGGTTGCTCTGAACCCCCAACGGTGGGCTACCTTGGACCAAGAACTGAACCCTGTAAGTGTCTTACTTACCTGGTAAAACTAACAAAAACTTACCTCCCCCAGGAACTGTGAAAATTGCACTAAGTGTCCACTTTTAAAATAGCTATTTGTGAATAACTTGAAAAGTATACATGCAATTGAAATGATTCAAAGTTCCTAATGTACTTACCTGCAATACCTTTCAAACAAGATATTACATGTTAAATTTGAACTTGTGGTTCTTAAAATAAACTAAGAAAATATATTTTTCTATAACAAAACCTATTGGCTGGATTTGTCTCTGAGTGTGTGTACCTCATTTATTGTCTATGTGTATGAACAACAAATGCTTAACACTACTCCTTGGATAAGCCTACTGCTCGACCACACTACCACAAAATAGAGCATTAGTATTATCTCTTTTTACCACTATTTTACCTCTAAGGGGAACCCTTGGACTCTGTGCATGCTATTCCTTACTTTGAAATAGCACATACAGAGCCAACTTCCTACAATGTCCATGCAACTTTGATGGACATGTCCTTTGATGGCACCCATCTCTTTGGAGAAAAGGCAAAATCGGCACTCAAGCTCTTCAAGGGTTCTCGAGCTACGGCTCGTTCCTTGAGCCTCGCGGCGGCCCCTCAGTCTGCCTTTCACCCCTTTCGTGTCTACTGAATGGGCCTCCAATTGTGTCCATTCCTGGCCACCCATTGTGCTGTGCATGCTGCCCCATCTCTGTGTGGAGGAGCGCATATGATCCACCAACCTTGTGGATCATGGAGGAGGCAGTCTGGCCAGTCCCACGGTCCTCTGCAGCAAGCTTCTTTGTCTTCCTAGTCTGACTCCCCATCAAGTGCCAGTTGGAGGCAGGATCTGCCATCACCTGCTCCGCTGGCTGTCCATCACGTCAGACAGTTGGGTTTTTCAGATAGTCTGAAGGGGCTTCTCCCTCCCCTTCGGAACTACCCCTCTTTCCATGTCACCATCCTATGATTGGATGACGGAGGATCACCTATCCCTTCTCTGCGAGGAAGTTATGGTTCTCTTGGCCAAAAAAGCCATAGATATGGTTCCCATGCTAAAAGTAGGTCATGGTTGCTATTCTGCCTACTTTCTGGTATTCAAAAAGGAGAAGGGCCACCGCCCTTTCCTAGATCTTCAGTCCCTCAATCGCTTCCTCAAGAAGGAGAAGTTCAAGGTGCTTTCTCTGGCTCAGGTTCTATCTGCCCTAGACCCAGGAGACTGGATGGTAGTGTTGGACTTGCAGGATGCTTATTTCCATATTCCCATCCTGCCTGCCCACAGACTATACTTGCGGTTCACTGTGGACTACAAGCACCGTCAGCTCACCATGCTCCCCTTTGCCCTTACCAGTGCCACTCAGGTGTTCACCAAGGGTATGGGGAATGTTTCAGCTCTTCTTTACAGACCAGGTGTTTTCAGCCTTCCCCTATTCCAATGACTAGCTGTTGAAGGCAAGCTCACCCCCAGGCTGTTGTCTCCCACCTCCAGAGTACAGTGGACCTCCTGCATTTGCTGAGGTTCTCTATAAAGTGCCAAAGTCACATCTGACTCCCTCTCAGACATTTCTTTCATACAGTGCAGTTTTGGGCTTATCCTCCCGAACTGCGAGTCCAGGATATTCAAATTATGATACCGATGTTTCGGCCTCCGGGAAGAATGTGTAGTGTCAACAGAATTGCGCATTGGAGTTTCCAGAGCTGCAATCACTCGGCAATGCTTTTAGTCACGAGTGGAGCTCAGGCCTGCAGTTCACCTTTCCGTCCATACCACTCCTGCCCAGAGTTCTCAAGCACGTCGAGAATGACCAGGTCCAAGTAATCCTTGTGGCTCCAGACTGGGCAAGGAGAGACTGGTATCCCAAGCTTCTAAAGATGAGCATCGATCCTCCGATCAGGCTACCCCTTTGGGAGGATCTTCAGTCACAGTAGCAGAGGAGGGTTCTCCACCCAAACCTGTCAACTCAGTGTCTTCATGCATGGAGATTGAGTGCCGACAATTGACAACTTTGACCTTCTTCCCAAAGTATCTAATGTTATTTTAGCAGCCAGGTGTTCCTCCACAAAATGGTATATGTCTGCCATTGACAAAGATTTGTAAAATATTGTACAGAGAAGTCTTTAGATCCTCTTTCTGCTTCTGATGTTTTTCTTTTCAATCTGTCTCTTGTCTAACAGGGCTCTGCTCTGGACACTATTAAGGGATATCTGTCTGCTTTATCACTTTTTCTGTGTCTGCCTTACCATCCCTCATTGTTTAAGTTCCCTATTGAATATAGGTTTCTAAAAGGGCTTGTACATATGTTTCCCCCTTTGCCCTTCATTATGCCTCAGTGGAACCTGAAGCTAGTTCTCCCGTACCTCATGTGTGTTCGTTTTGATCGGCTACACAATTGCCCCCTCCGGCTGCTTACCATTAAGGCAACCTTTCTCGAGGCAATAACATCTGCCCAAGGGTGAGTTAGCTGCAGGCCTTGTTATCCAAGTCACCATATGTCACAGTTTTTCCTGCCAAATGGTGTTTTGTACCTGTGCCTCTTTCCTCCCAAAGGTGGTGACTGTAGGAAACTGGCCCCTTGTTTGCAGTGTTCTCCCCCCCACCCCCATGTATGCCTGATATCTGATGCTTACTTGATTGAGTGGGTTCTGGAATCCTGCTAACCAGGCCCCAGCACCACTGTTCTTTCCCTAAACTACCATTGTTTCGACAAATGGCACACAGCTGAGTCCCTTATAAAAGGTACCGGTGGAACCAAGGGCTCTGTGACCAGGGAGGGTCACCAAGGGCTGCAGCATGTATTGTGCTACCCTAACGGACCCCTCACTAAACACATGCACATTGCCATTGCAGATTGTGCGTTGGCGGGGAGAAAAAGGTAAAGTCGACATGGCATCCCTTTCAGGGTGCCATGCCCACAACACACCCACCGCAACTTACCATAGGTAAGTCATCACTCTAGCAGGCCTTACAGCCCTAAGTCAGGGTGCAATATGCATGAGCAATATGCCCTTACAGTGTCTAAGTCCGTTCTTAGACATTGTAAGTGCAGTAGGGCCAAATTGAGTACATGGGCTAGGAGTTTGTCATTACGTACTCCACAGCTCCATGATGGCTTCACTGACGTTTGGCTTCAAACTTCTCGACACACTAAATCCAGCCAGTGTTGGATTTATTGTAAAATGCACACAGAAGCCATCTTGGAGATACCCCCTGTATTTTACCCAACCCTTTAGTGTAAGGCTGACCAGTCTGTGCCAGCCTGCCACTAACAGACAATTTTCTGACCCCATGGGGGTCAGAGCCTTTATGCTCTCTGTGGTCAGAAACAAAACCTGCTCTGGTTGCGGGTGTTTCACACCTCCACCTACAGGAACTGTAACACTTGGTGTTGAGCCTCAAAGGCTCAGGCCTTCTGTTAATGTGCCCCAGGCCACTCCAGCTAGTGGAGATGCCTGACCCCCGGACCGGGCCCCACTTTCTGCAGCAGGTCCGCCAGGAAAATTAGGTAAAACCAGGAGGAGTGACCACTTCAGCTGGGACCACCCCTAAGGTGTCCAGACCTGGAGTGACCCCCTTCTTGCAAAATCCTCCATCTTGGTTTGGGGGAAAGGGACCAATAGGGATAGGAATTTGCCCCCCACACCCCCCAGAGGTAGTGGGCAGAGGAAGGGTGTAGCCACCCTCAGGGACAGTATCCACTGACTACTACCCTCCGAACCCTGTAACACCCCTAAATGTAGTACTAGGGGCACCCCTGAACCTTAATCACCTGATTCCTGGCAACCTCAAGAAGAAAGGACGACTGCCAAGCTGACCCCAGCAGAGAAGACTCCAGACGACAACTGACTTGGCCCCAGCCATAACGGTCTGTCTGCAGCTTCAAAGTCCCCTGCTCCAAGAAGGCGACGCATCCTGCAGGACCAGTGACCTCTACAAACCCCCAGAGGACTGCCTGCCCAACAGAGGACCAAGAACTCCTGGAGACAGCAGACCTGTCCAGAAGAAAGCATCAAAAAGGACTCCACACCCGCCCTAAATCCGCAAGCCCTGCCCACTCTGCACCCAACCCCCATGGCCTGAGTCCAGGTGGCCCACCCGTCCAGAAAAGGTCCCTGGGTGATTCAGGCATCAAACACACCCTGGGTTGACACCTCCTGGCCAACACAACAATGCTTGCAGCCTGAATCCAGAGGACCCCCCTGACCGTGACCGGATCCAACAAAGATACCCGGCTCTAAGGAGATCTTTTGTGATCCCCGGTGTTCCGCTATTGAAAAGCATTGGGCGCCCAGCTCTGTGGGCGCCCAGCTCTGTTTGCACCCTGCACCTGGCTACCCCTTTGCCGCTGAGGGTGTGTGCTTGGTGTGATCCTGTGGCTCCCCCGGTGCTAACCTAAACCCCCAGGCCTGTATCCTGGAACCCTAGGTACTTACCTGCACCCCCAGTCCTCATAGGATTCTATTGTAAAACTGATGCCAAATTTGACCTTTGCATGCAGCTGGCCCCGTGTTGATGGTGGTGCACTCTTGGGGGGACTCGAATCATAAGTTGTATACTTACCTGTTAACCATACTAGCACTGCCCCTCAGGACTCTTGTGACTCCTTCCTGCCTGCCCACAGACATTACTTGCGATTCGTGGTAGGTCACAAGCACTTTCAATTTATCATCCCCCTCTTCGGCCTTCCCAGCGCCCCTCAGGTGTTCACGAAAGTGATGCCTGTGGTTGCAGCTCATCTGCGCAGGTTAGAGGTTTCAGTCTTCCCCCTACCTCAATGACTGGCTGTTGAAGGCGAGCACGCCCCAGACTGTCGTTTCGCACCTTCAGACTACGGCGAACCTTCTGCATTCGCTGGGGTTCTCTATAAACATGTCAAATTCACATCTGACTCCCTCTCAGATGCTCCCTTTCATCGGAGCTGTTCTGGACACAGTACAGTTTCGGGCTTATTCTGAGGCTGTTGGGACTCATGGCTTCCTGCATCCTGCTAGTCAAAAATACCAGATGGCATATGAAGGCTCTGCAGTGGGACTTGAAATTCCAGTGGATCAGGGAAATCTTACCGACACTGTTCAGATCTCGGATGGAACTGCAAAAGAACTGCGATTGGGTCAAAGGCAGACTCCCTTCTCCAGCCAAATCTCACAGTAGTGACAGATGCGTCATTTCTGGGATGGGGCGGCCATTTGGGAGAGACGGAGATCAGGGGCCTCTGGTCTCCGGTGGAATCTGGACTCCATATCAACTTATTGGATCAGCGGGCGATCCGACTGGCATTGAAAGCATTTCTTCCTGTTGTGAAAGGGAAGATGGTGCAGGTGTTCACGGACAACAACACTGCAGTGTGGTACTGCAACAAGCAGGGCAGTGTGGGGTCATGGACCCGTTGTCAAGTGGCTCTGCGTCTCTGGACATAGCTGGAACAACAGATGATTCAACACCTGGTAGGGTGGACAAACTCAGCCGCCGATGTCTAGCAGATCACGAGTGGTATCTCTATCAAGAGGTGGTGCAAGGACTTTGTCAGCAGTGGGGAGACCCTTAGTTAGATCTGTTTGCCTCTGCAGAGAACACGCAATGTCAGCAGTATTGTGCGTTGGAGTTTCCAAGGCGGTAATCGCTCGGTGGCGCTTTTGGCCCATACCACTCCTGCCTAGAGTTCTCAAGAAAATCAAGAACGACCAGGCCCAAGTCATCCTAGTGGCTCTGGATTGGGCATGGAGTGTCTGGTATCCTGAGCTTCTCAAAATGAGCATCAGTCATCTGATCAGGCTGCCCCTTCTGGAGGATCTTCTGTCGCAACAGCAGGGGAGGTTTGTCCACCCGAACCTGTCAACTCTGCGTCTTCATGTGTGGAGATTGGGTGGCGGCAGTTGAGGGCTTTTGACCTTCCTTCCGAAGTCTGTAAAGTTATTTTGGCCGCCAGGCGTCCCTCTACTAAAACGGTATACGCCTGCCGTTGGAAATACTTTGTATATTATTATACAGAAAGTCCTATTGACCCTCTTTCTGCTTCTCTTTCTGATATTCCTCTCTTCATTCTTTCCCTGGCCCAGGAGGGTTCTGCCTTGGGGACTCTCAAGGGCTATCTTTCTGCCTTATCAGCTTTTCTTCGGCTGCCTGATCAGCCTTCTCTGTTTAAAACCCCCCTTGTACATAGATTCCTCCAAGGGCTTGTACATATGTTTCCCCCCTACGCCCTTTTTTATGACCCAATGGGACTTAAATCTGGTCCTCACATTTCTGATGTGTGCTCCCTTCTAGCCTTTGCAAAACTGTCCCCTCTGGCTGCTCACCATCAAGACAGCCTTCTTAATGGCAATAACATCTGCCAAGAGGGTGAGTGAGATGCAGGCCCTGTCATCAAAGTCACCGTATCTCACTCTCTATCCAGACAAGGTGTTTCTCAGAACTCGTGCCTCTTTCCTCCCCAAAGTGGTGACCCCATTTCATCTAGGTCAGAACATCACCCTGACCACTTTCCTTGCTCCACCGCATCTCTCTAAAGAATAAGAGTGACTCCATTGACTGGACCCAAAAAGAGTGTTGCCATTCTACCTTGACGGCACAAAAGAGTTCCGGGTGGATGACCAACTCTTTGTGGGATATGTTGGAGCAAAGAAGGGTCGGGCAGTGCAGAAGTGAACCATTTTGTGCTGGGTTGTTCTGTGCATCAAGATATGCTATGAATTGGACAAGAAGCAGCCTCCTGAGGGTTTGCAAGCTCATTCTGCTTGGGGCAAAGCTGCTACCACTGTGCTAGCTCGAGGTGTAACGGTCCTGGAGATCTGTCAGGAGACAATGTGGGCATGTTTGCGAAACATTACTGCCTGGACAGTCAGGTACGAAGAGACGGGCACTTTGCCTGTTCTACAGGACTTCTTAGTGTAAGGAGTAGTATCTGCAGCCGACCGCTAGGAGGTTATGGCTTGGTTATCTATTCAAAGGTAAGGAATCTCCAGGTAGAAGTCTCTGTCAGATGAACAAGTTACTTACCTTCGGTAACGCATTATCTGGTAGAGACTCTACCTAGCTACAGATTCCTTACACCCACCCATGCCTCCCTGCTCTGTGGATATGTCTAGTAGGGTTAGTATAGGAAGTTGGCTCTGTATATACTATCTCAAAGTGAGAGATAGTGTGCACAGAATCAAAAAGTTCCCCTTAAAGGTAAGATAGTGGCAAAATTAGATAATTCTAATGCTCTATTTTGTGGTAGTGTGGTCTAGCAGTAGGCTTATCAGTGGGTAGTGTTAAGCATTTGTTGTACACACACAGGCAATAAATGAGGAACACACACTCAAAAACTTAACTCCAGGCCCATAGTTTTTATATAGAAGAATATATTTTCTTAATTTATTTTTAGAACCACAAGTTCAAGATTTGAAGTAAATAAATAAAATGCAAGGTACTCCACACAGATAAATTAGGAACTTTGAATCACAGCAATAACATATACAGTTTTTGTTAAAATGGCAATAAGCTATTTTAAAAGTAGACAGTGCAAAAATCAACAGTTCCTGGGGGAGGTAAGTATTGGTTAGATTGTGAGGTAAGTAAGACACTTACAAGTCTCAGTTCCTGGGCATGGCAGCCCACCGTTGGGGGTTCAAGGCAACCCCAAAGTTACCACACTAGCAGCTCAGGGCCGGTCAGGTGCAGAGGTCAAAGAGGTGCCCAAAACACATAGGTACCTATCGAGAACAGGGGTGCTCCGGTTCCAGTCTGCCAGCAGGTAAGTACCCGCGTCCTCGCGGGCCAGACCAGGAGGGTTTTGTAGAGCACTGGGGGGGGGACAAGTAGGCACACAAAACACACCCTCAGCGGCACAGGGGCAGCCAGGTGCAGTGTGCAAAGCAGGCATCGGGTTTTGTATAGGAAACAATGGAGGGACCCGGGGGTCACTCTGGCGGTGCAGGCAGGGCACAGGGAGGCTTCTTGGGCCAGCCACCACCTGGGTTAGGCAGAGGGTCGCCTGGGGGTCACTCCTGCACTGAAGTTTGGTTCCTTCTGGTCCTGGGGGCTCTGAGCGCAGTGCTTGCTCCAGGCGTCTGGTCCCTTGTTACAGACAGTTGCGGTCAGGGGAGTCTCTGAATTCTCTCTGCAGGTGTCGCTGTGGCGGTCCAGGGGGGTTATCTCGGGCTACTCACGGGGTCGCAGTCGCCGGAGAGTCCTCCCTGTGGTGTTGGTTCTCTGGATCTCGAGCCGGGGGTGTCGGGTGCAGAGTGTGAAGTCTCACGCTCCGGCGGGAAGAGTGAGGTCTTTGAAGTTGTAGAAAAGTTGCTGGTTGTTGAGCAGAGCCGCTGCTCACAGGAGTTTCTTGGTCCTGGGATTCAGGGCAGTCCTCTGAGGCTTCAGAGGTCGCTGGTCCCTGTTGGATGCATCTCTGGTTGCAGGTGTTCGAGTCAGGAGACAAGCCGGTAGGGGTGGGGCCAAAGCAGTTGTCGTTTTCCGTCGTCTCTGCAGGCTTGTAGGTCACCAGTCCTTTTTTTTAGTTCAGGTTGCAGCAATCTGATTTCCTGGTTTCTGGAGTGCCCCTAAATACTACATTTAGGGGTGTGTTTAGGTCTGGGACGTCAGTAGCCAATGGCTACTGTCCTGGAGAGTGGCTACACCCTCTCTGTGCCTCCTCCCTGTGGGGAGGGGGAACATCCTTAATCCTATTGGGGGAATCCTCCAAAACTAAGATGGAAGATTCCTAAAGGCAGGGGTCACCTCAGCTCAGCTCAGGGCACCTTAGAGGCTGTCCTGACTGGTGGGTAACTACTCCTTGTTTTTCTAATTATCTCCTCCAGCCTTGCCGCCAAAAGTGGGGGCATTGGCCGGAGGGGCAGGCATCTACACTAGCTGGGATGCTCTGTGGCGCTGTAACAAAGTGGGTGAGCCTTTGAGGCTCACCGCGAGGTGTTACAGTTCCTGCAGGGGGAGGTGAGAAGCACCTCCACCCAGTACAGGCTTTGTTCCTAGCCACAGAGTGACAAAGGCACTCTCCCCATGTGGCCAGCAACTGGTCTGGTTGTGGCAGGCTGGCAGAAACTGGTAAGCCCCACACTAGAAGTCGGATTGGTATTTAGTGGAAGATGCCCTCTGGGTGTATGTTACAATAAATTCCACACTGGCATCAGTGTGCATTTATTGTGCTGAGAAGTTTGATACCAAACTTCCCAGATTTCAGTGTAGCCATTATGGAACTGTGGAGTTCATGCACATATGCCCTCACCTGTGGTATAGTGCACCCTGCCTTAGGGCTGTGAGGCCTGCTAGAGGGGTGACTTACCTATGCCACAGGCAGTGTGAGGTTGGCATGGCACTCTGAGGGGAGTGCCATGCCGAGTTAGTCATTTTCTCCCCACCAGCACATGCAAGCTGTGAGGCAGTGTGCATGTGCTGAGTGAGGGGTCCCCAGGGTGGCATAAGACATGCTGCAGCCCTTAGAGACCTTCCTGGCATCAGGGCCCTTGGTACCAGGGGTACCATTTACAAGGGACTTATCTGAGTGCCAGGGCTATGCCAATTGTGGAAGTAAAAGTACAGTTTAGGGAAAGAACACTGGTGCTGGGGCCTGGTTAGCAGGGTCCCAGCACATTTTCAATCATAACTTGGCATCAGCAAAAGGCAAAAAGTCAGGGGGTAACCATGCTGAGGAGGCATGTCCTTACAGTCAGGGTTTATCCCTTTTCAGGGCCTTAGTTTTGCCCAGGCAAATGTTGGTTCTATCCATGAATGCGCTTCTGGCGTGGAAGTCTTGTGGATAAAAGAACTGACGTACGCTCGCTGGGCTGGTGCCTTTATAGGCGACTGTGACTTCACAGACGGCTCCAACGATGCTGACGAAGCCACACAGAGCCGGACGACGCACACGGATCCGAACTACGCCACCCGCAGGGTATTGCTCAGCAGAAAGATTCCGGATTCAAAGCTGACGCCAGAGAATTCTAAGGTAAGAAATCAGCAGCTAGATGGAGTCTCTACCAGAAAATGCGTTACCGAAGGTAAGTAACTTGTTCATCACAAATGCTGTCTCCGTCCAGAGGTGGTGCAAGGTTCAACAACTGGCAGGTTCTCTGAACACCAGAGCGGACAAACTCAGCCGTCAATGCCTAGCGGATCACAAGCGGTACTTTTATCAGGAGGTGGCGCAAGGAGTCTTTCAGAAGTGAGGAGAGGCTTGGTTAGATCTGTTCGCTTCCGCAGAGAATGGGCAATGTCATCTGTTTTGCACGTTGGAGTTTCCAAGGTGGCACTCACTCAGCAACCGTTTTCATCTTGAACTTAGGCCTCCTTTACACCTTTACACCAATACCACTTCTGTCCAGAGTTCTGAAGAAGATCAAGAACAACTGAGCCCAAGTAGTCCTAGCGGCTCTGGACTGGGCACAAAGAGTATGGTATCCTGAGCTCCTGAGCATGACCGTGGATCCTCCGACCAGACTGCCTCTTCGGTAGTATCTTCTGTCTCTGCTACAGGTGACGGTTCTCCACTCGAACTTGTCCGGTCTCCTCCCACTTGCATAGAGGTTGAACGGCAGCAGATGACAATTTTCGACCTTCTGCCTGAAGTCTGTAACGTTATCTTGGCAGCCAGGCATCCCTCCACCAAAACGTTATGCGCCTGTCATTGGCACAGATTTGTGGCATGGTGTACTAACAAGTCAGTTGATCCCCTTTCTGCACGTCTGTCTGAGGTTCATCCTCTCTCTTGCCATGCAGGGCTCTGCTTTGGGCACTCTTAAAGGCTACTTATCTGCCATTGTGGCCTTTCCCAAATTGCCGGATCAGCTTTCTTTATTCAAGTCTCCCATTGTTGGAAAGTTCCTTAAGGGACTCACCCATTTATACATACCCACCTCGTTCATAATGCCCCGTGGAATTTGAACCTGGTCCTTACCTACCTTACGTGTGCCCCTTTGAGCCACCCCATAATTGTCCCTTGCAGCTCCTCACACTAAAAACTGCTTTTCTGATTGCCATCACCTCTGCTCGCAGAGTGAGTGAGCTTCAAGCTTTTTTTCCAAAGCCACCATTTTTATCTGTCCGTCCTGATAAAGTAGTGCTTTGTACCAGGGCCACCTTCCTTCCCAAGGTTGTTACACCTTTTCATGTAGGCCAATTCATCACTTTGCCTACTTTTTATGCACCCCTACCTCCCTCTCGTGAAGAGGGTAGACTCCACTGTCTGGTTCCAAAAAGAGCATTGGCCTTCTACCTCAATCGTACCAAAGATTTCTAGGTGGACGATCAACTCTTTTTAGGATATCTGGGTGTGAAGAAAGGGCGGGCGGTGCAGATGCGAACTATCTCACAATGGGTGGTACTCTGCATCAAAATGTGATACGCTTTGGCAAAAAGTAACCCCCTGAGGGCTTGCGTGCTCACTCCACCAGAGCAAATGCTGCCAACACAGCGTTAGCATGTGGAGTTTCTGTCCTGGACATCTGCCAGGCAGCAACGTAGGCATCTCTAAATACATTCACTAAACATTACTGCCTGGACAGTCAGGTCCACAGAGACGGCTAGTTCAGTCCTACAGGACTTTCTAGTATGATCTTGATTCGCAGCCACCGCCGAGGATGGCGTTGCTTGGGTATCTATTCTAAGGTAAGGAATCTACAGCTTGAAGTCACTATCAGAGTAATAAGTGACTTACCTTCGGTAACAATTTATCAGGTAGAGACATGTTCTAGTTACAGATTCCTTACCGACCCACCCATCATCCCCGACTGTAAACTGATATCTATGAACAGGGATTCCCCTTTTCAGAGCCCTAGTGATAGCACACCATTCTTAGTGTTCTTCATGGCTCTGTGCTACTGGTGTGGAAAGTTGTGGAAAGAAACTGACGTCAGCGCACCAGGGTGGTGCCTATATATGACCGCAACGTCATCACGGCGACCACGTTGCCAACGACAGACACAGAGTCGACCTGATGGCACTCAAGGGTGCTGCTTGAAGAAAAATCTCCAGATCCTGTCTGACACCTAGGGAAGATTCTTAGGTAAGGAATCTGCAACTAGAATATGTCTCTACTGGATAAATCATTACCGAAGGTAAGTAACTTGTTCTTAAATGCCGTGCCAGGATGGCCGATGCAATCTTGGGGCAGTAAATTAAAAAAAAAAAAAAAATGGGCTTGAAAGCGCATTTTCAGAAAGGGGTATCTCAGTAGCAAAATGCAGCTTCCAAGACCTCTGAAAAGATTAAACAAATACATTAAATAAAAATAGGACAGGGAGAGTTAGGGGCAACGGAGAAGTGTAAAATGAAGTAAATGCTGATGTTGAGTGGCAGGATTAGGAGGGGGCACACCAAAGGAGGGCTTATTAAAGAAAGCTAAGCAGATTGGGGAAAGCAACGGTTGAGCAGTGGGGGTGAAAAATCAACACAGAGCTCAGGAGCAGGGTGTTAACCCCTTCGCTGCCAGGCCTTTTCCCCCTCCTGTGCCAGGCCTTTTTTTGCCTATTTGGGACAGTTCGCGCTTAGGCCCTCATAACTTCCAGTCAGTGACAGGAATGGGCATGAAACCAATGCTGGATCCCAGAAACCTAACCATTTCTGAAAAGTAGACAAAATTCTGAATTCAGCAAGGGGTCATTTGTGTAGATCCTACAAGGGTTTCCTACAGAAAATAACAGCTGAAAAAGAAAAATATTGAAATTGAGGTGAAAAAAACATCAATTTTTCTCTACGTTTTACTCTGTAACTTTTCCCTGCAATGTCAGATTATGGAAAGCAATATACTGTTACGTCTGCTGGACTCCTCTGGTTGCGGGGATATATAAGGCTTGTAGGTTCATCAAGAACCCGAGGAACCCAGAGCCAATAAATGAGCTGCACCCTGCAGTGCGTTTTCATTCTATACCGGGTATACAGCAATTCATTTGCTGAAATATAAAGAGTAAAAAATTGCTATCAAGAAAACCTTTGCATTTCCAAAAAGGGCACAAGATAAGATGCTGAGGAGCAGTGGTTATTTGCACATCTCTGAATTCCGGGGTGACCATACTAGCATGTGAATTATAGGGAATTTCTCAAATAGATGTCTTTTTTACACACTCTCCTATATTTGGAAGGAAAAAATGTAGAGAAAGACAAGGGGCAATAGCACTTGTTTTGCTAATCTATGTTCCCCCAAGTCTCCCGATAAAAATGATACCTCACTTGTGTGGGTTGGCCTAGCGCCCGCGACAGGAAACGCCCCAAAACGCAACGTGGACACATCCCATTTTTTTTAAAGAAAGCAGAGGTGTTTTTTGCGAAGTGTCTACCTGTAGATTTTGGCCTCTAGCTCAGCCGGCACCTAGGGAAACCTACCAAACCTGTGCATTTCTGAAAACTAGAGACCTAGGGGAATCCAAGGAGGGGTGACTTGCGGGGCTCGGACCAGGTTCTGTTACCCAGAATCCTTTGCAAACCTCAAAATTTGGCTAAAAAAACACATGTTCCTCACATTTCTGTGGCAGAAAGTTCTGGAATCTGAGGAGCCACAAATTTCCTTCCACCCGGCGTTCCCACGAAGTCTCCCGATAAAAATGATACCTCACTTGTGTGGGTAGGCCTAGCGCCGGCGACAGGAAACACCCCAAAGCGCAACGTGTGACACATCAAAAATTTTGGAAGAAAACACAGGTGTTTTTTGCGCAGTGCCTACCTGTAGATTTTGGCCTCTAGCTCAGCCGGCACCTAGGGAAACCTACCAAACCTGTGCATTTCTGAAAACTAGAGACCTAGGGGAATCCAAGGAGGGGTGACTTGCGGGGCTCGGACCAGGTTCTGTTACCCAGAATCCTTTGCAAACCTCAAAATTTGGCTAAAAAAATACATTTTCCTCACATTTCTGTGGCAGAAAGTTCTGGAATCTGAGAGGAGCCACAAATTTCCTTCCACTCAGCGTTCCCCCAAGTCTCCCGATAAAAATGATACCTCACTTGCGTGGGTAGGCCTAGCGCCCGCGACAGGAAACACCCCAAAGCGCAACGTGGACACATCCAAAATTTTGGAAGAAAACAGAGGTGTTTTTTGCGAAGTGCCTACCTGTAGATTTTGGCCTCTAGCACAGCCGGCACCTAGGGAAACCTACCAAACCTGTGCATTTCTGAAAACTAGAGACCTAGGAGAATCCAAGATGGGGTGACTTGCGGGGCTCGGACCAGGTTCTGTTACCCAGAATCCTTTGCAAACCTCAAAATTTGGCTAAAAAAAACACATGTTTCTCACATTTCTGTGGCAGAAAGTTCTGGAATCTGAGAGGAGCCACAAATTTCCTTCCACCCAGCGTTCCCCCAAGACTCCCGATAAAAATGATACCTCACTTGTGTGGGTAGGCCTAGCGCCCGCGACAGGAAACACCCCAAAGCGCAACGTGGACACATCAAAAATTTTGGAAGAAAACAGAGGTGTTTTTTGCGAAGTGCCTACCTGTAGATTTTGGCCTCTAGCTCAGCCGGCACCTAGGGAAACCTACCAAACCTGTGCATTTCTGAAAACTAGAGACCTAGGGGAATCCAAGATGGGGTGACTTGCGGGGCTCGGACCAAGTTCTGTTACCCAGAATCCTTTGCAAACCTCCAAATTTGGCTAAAAAAACACATGTTCCTCACATTTCTGTGGCAGAAAGTTCTGGAATCTGAGAGGAGCCACAAATTTCCTTCCACCCAGCATTCCCCTAAGTCTCTCGATAAAAATGGTACCTCACTTCTGTGGGTAGGCCTAGCGCCCACGAAAGGAAATGGCCCAAAACACAACGTGGACAGAACATATTTTTTCACAGAAAACAGAGGTGTTTTTTGCAAAGTGCCTACCTGTGGAGTTTGGCCTCTAGCTCAGCCGGCCCCGGGAGGGGGGGGGGGTAGAAATGCCCTAAAATAAATTTGACCCCCCCAAGCCCCCCCTTGCCTACGGGGTCGCTCCCCCTGCGTGACATTGGCGCCAAAAAACAAATCCCCGGTGCCTAGTGGTTTCTGCCCCCTTGGGGGCAGATTGACCTAAAATCGGCCAATCTGCCCCCAGGGGGGCAGAAATGGTCTAAATACAATTTGCCCCCCAGGGGATCGACCCTTGCCTGATGGGTCACTCCCCATCTCTAAAAAAAAAAAGAAACAACCAAAAAAAAAAAACACAAAAAAAAAATTGCCCTGGCGCCTAGAGGGTTCTGCCCCCCCCCCCGGGGGCAGTTCGGCCTAATAATAGGCCGAACTGCCCCCAGGGGGGGCAGAAATGGCCTAAAATAAATTGCCCTCCCCCCCAGGGAGCGACCCTTGCCTAAGGGGTCACTCCCTTTGCGTGAAATTCACACAAAGAAAAAACTCCCTGGTGTCTAGTGGTTTCTACCCCCCTTGGGGGCAGATTGGCCTCATCAAAATAGGCCAATCTGCCCCCAAGGGGGGCAGAAATGGCCAAAATATAATTTTCCCCCAAGGGAAGCGACCCTTGCCTAAGGGGTCGCTCCCCACCAAAAAAAAAAAAAAATGAAACATAAAAAATAAATAAAAAAAAAAAACTGGTGCCTAGAGGTTTCTGCCCCCCCTGGGGGCAGATCGGCCTAATAGTAGGCCGATCTGCCCCCAGGGGGGGCAGAAAAGGCCTTCCCGAAAATATGCCCCCCCTGGGAGCGACCCTTGCTCAAGGGGTCGCTCCCTTTTGTCAATAACTAGAAAAAAAAAATATATATCCCTGGTGTCTAGTGGTTTCTACCCCCCTTGGGGGCAGATTGGCCTCATCAAAATAGGCCAATCTGCCCCCAAGGGGGGCAGAAATGGCCAAAATATAATTTTCCCCCAAGGGGAGCGACTCTTGCCTAAGGGGTCGCTCCCCCACCAAAAAAAAAAGAAATGAAACATAAAAAATAAAAAAATAAAAAATAAATGGTCCCTGGTGCCTAGAGGTTTCTGCCCCCCCTGGGGGCAGATCGGCCTTATAGGCCTAATAAGGCCCAGGGGGGGCAGAAAAGGCCTTCTCAAAAAAATGCCCCCCTGGGAGCGACCCTTGCCCAAGGGGTCGCTCCCTTTTGTCAGTTTAAAAAAAAAAAAATACAAAATCCCTGGTGTCTAGTGGGGTTTCAAAAGCCGGATTGCAAGCAATCCGGCTTTTGTAACCCTCGGAGGGACTTCAAAGGGAAGGAAATACTTTTCCTTCCCTTTGAAGCCCCTCCGGGCCTCCCAAGTGATTGAAAAATAAATGCTTTTGCATTTCTTTTTCAATCGCGCTGGAAGCAGAGCTTCCAGCGCGACTAGGGAGGCCCCTGTGACAAATCAGCGCGCGCTTGCGCGCTGACGTCACAGGGGGGGGTCGGGGTGGAAGGGGAAGGTCTTCCCCTTCCATCCCGACTTGGGGGGGGGAAGGGGGGTGCACGGGGGGCGCGCTAGCGCGCCCCCAAGTTCCCCTGTGCCATGGACGAGATGATCTCGTCCAAGGCACAGGGGAACTGTAGCCTTGGACGAGATCATCTCGTCCAAGGCACAGAACCGGTTAAGGGGGAAAACAGCATGTAAGGGAGAGTGGGAGAACCCTAGAAAATGCAGCACTCCCATAGAATGCTGAAAGCAAAAGAAAGAGTATGTCTCTCAGTATAAGCAGTGGAAGAATACAAGTCAACCAATCAGAAGGATCGTTAAAGAAGTTCTACTACCCGGGGAGACAATAAGAATACAGAACACCATTGAATGAGAAGCAAGCAAATGAGATTGACAAAAAAGCCATCAAATGATAAGCAGTGGACTGGTCCAAAGTCCACTTTAAGTGTACGTATTGTCCACAATAGGTATTTTGACAACAAACAGCTAAACTATCAGTAGGCAAGACCTAAAAATATGTTCCTGCTTTCAACTCACTAAATTTGGGCACAGAAAAGAAAGATGGTGTTCAATTACACAGACTCTTTGAGGATAAGAAGTCACAAAATACCAGAATGCTAACACCATGGTCACAGTGGGGAAGTGTGGCTCAATGGTTAGAGCGGCAGACCCTGATGCAGAAATCTGGCCCGGGACCAGGGTTCAATTCCCGCCAGGAGTGGGCACCTCACAGGGAAAAGCCAGGAGGGGTTCCACAGCGGTATGCGTACAGCGCCTTGAGACCCTAACGGTGAGTAGTGCGCTATACAAGTACGAAGTTTACAGTTTTTTACAGTTTTTATGGTCTAATGATTAAACTATATTTCTGTCGAATAACCTGTGGCCGAATTATACATACAGTGTGCATCACATATTTAATTAAAGTCTGAAATACATCGATCTAATTGCATTAGTAGAGCTTGATTGCATTCATGGGTTATTTTTTGTAAATTGGCAATTACACTTCAGGAGAGAAGCTTATTACACCATTAGGTAACTGCTGCCTTCAATTTGGAGCTGTTTAGTGCTTTAACTAAAACACCCATGCCAGAAAGATTAATATGTAGTGCATACCTATCCCCAGCTAGCATGTAGTGGATATTTTAATTAAGAACTCTAAATCGTTAATGTAGACGTTTAAGTAACTCGAGAACACCTTACAGAAAATATAGTTTGATAAAGCGTGTTTATATTACTAACTTTACATTAAAAGCCACTGAAAATGTGTAGCAAATGCATTCCATTTATTATGTTAGAAGTTATTTATTCTTGCGTTTACAAGTCTTGTGAAATTAAGAAAGTATACAATTTTTAACATGTCCTTTTAAAATCTCATTACTTGGCACGTGTAATAAAGTGTGCGTTAATACAATATTTAAGTGTTATTGCCCTCTGCGCATGTTTAAGTATTCTGCAGATGGTGCTGGCCACAGTTATTTGGCCGCCCCACAGGTATGGACATCAGCCAAAAGTGCATAATCATGGAAGGGCAATTAAGAGTTGCTAATAATTAATATCAAATGGCAAGAAGGCTATCAGAACTCGTCCTGGGCTTAAGTAACATAGGCAAGTAAACATGCTCTCTCTTGCTCTGCTTCATATCTGTACCACTGAATTAGATGGAGGGTAGTTAGTACCCGCATATTCTTTGTATTAGCCAATCTCAGCGTCCCATAGAAAGTGCAAATAATTGTAGGACCCTGGAATGCTGGAAGCTCCATTTGAAGTCAATGGAGCAGCAGTGAGCTGTAAACATTGGTATAAGCCAGCTGTTGTCAACATTGCAGTGCCTCAATCTATAACCCTTAACTCTCCCTCTCTTCTGACTCTCCGAGATATTTTGATTAGTGTGGAAAGAGTAAGGCAGAGGTTGTGTGCCAAGGCACACAGCGATCTTTTTCCTCTCCTTCTTCCCACGCTTCACAGTGTCAGTGGAGCCGTGGAAGCAGGGAGGCAGGACTTCCCCCCCACTTACCACATCAATTCAGCAGGTTAATGCAGAGTTTTGAACGTCAGCTTTTCATTCTTTAACATACTCAAGTGTGTTTAAATAAGATGTGTGCACCAGTAGCTCTATTCTATGATTATGTACTGGTATGGTGAATTTATTCCTTTGCCATATAATTTGGTCCTGTGGTTTGTCCCCGTTACACATATTGAAACAAATCTTTGTTCAACATATGTGCCAATCATAGGAACATTTTTGTGACACTTGAGTCTACCTTTTGGCTCGTCCGACATTGTGGAAAGTGGTGGAAGTGTAAAGTGACTCACCCTTCAGCATCATTACCACTATTATTGTTATTATTGGTGGTAGAAGTATGTTTGTTAATGCTAGTTGACTAATTAGTAGTAGACCTTTTGTTCAAACTCCAAAACCCCACCTACGTCCTGAAATGTGCTTCCAAATGCAAGAAGACACAGCAGATGCAATGGGGAGGAGATGTGTGTGAAGCTGGAATATTAGGCTGTGGTTACTTCACATGCTCTCTAAGGCTGCACGGTTTTCATTTTCTGAAGGGCTGTAAAGTGATCATCCTTTAGCATTATATCCTTAGAAGAGCCTCATAGAGCTCTTGCCCAGTGTTACCTTCATGCCACCTCCCGGCTTCCTCTTGAAATACATTGGAATCAGAAGGCATGCAGAGCTCTTCTTAAATTGTTACTGCCTATGTACGCGGGGAGAGATTGATGCAGTTAGTCTTTGCCAGTGCATCCACATGCCCTGTTCACTTGGCACAGTATGTTAAGCTCAGTCTGAGTCTAACCACAAGCTAGTGGAATTCTCACTTTGCGGGCATAATATGCGCTTACGGTCTGAGTCAAGGCGTAAGGCAGGCTGCCTTATTCTACCTTTGCAACGGAATAGATGTTATACTGGCTTTTTAAAACTCGGTGTTTTGCCGACTGCCCTGTACACTTGGTATTGTAGAAACCATGCGGTGACAAATATAGGGACCTCAAAAAGATGTGGTGAATGCTACCTTTTGCTCAGAAAATATCCCTAAATTGCAGGCCTATGCCTTCAGCACATGAAGGACAAAGACATTGTAGTTCAGTTCAACAGCAAATGTGTTCTTGGCATGATGGGGAAACCTAAGAGGAGGATCTCTGTATTTTTTACAAGTTAATGGCAAATAGTATGGCATTCATGTGTATCTCTTCTAGTCAGGGATGAATCACACCTGAATTGGTGGTCCAGTTGGCTTATCTGTCCTCCATTTTCTACGCCGTGAGTTGTATGTTGTTCTCTAATTTGGCCAAGCCATCCCCATTTGTGGCGCCCTTTGCACTGGACTCTATATAAGTAACGCATTGTTGCATATTGCCATCAGCAATTTCATGTTTAAATTTTATTGTACATGGGCTATTTTGCTACATTCTTCCTAATAGAGAGTAAACTTCCCTAAGATAATGTTTAAAGAGCTTAAAAGTGTAATTTGAGCCTTTAACACTTACATTTATTTGGTCGTTGAACTGTCACACCCAAGATCAATGGCATTGAAAAGTGCTTGTTGATTTGGTACTCGTACAGTCTTTGGAATTTATGAGATTTTCAGTTCCAGAATATACTCTGTTACTGGTAGTTGAATGAGACTTCTATTCTTTTGTTTATTTATTGAAAGGGCTAATGTTTAATGTAATTTTGATTCGTCCTTGTAGAGCACATTGTGACCAAGTGTATTGTAAATATTTAATTTTTGATTGTGTTTATTTTTCTTATTTTACTTTTGAAACCATAATACAAACAGCGAAATAGAAGTCGAACATCTGTACTGTTACTCATGGATCATAACCAAGGGGTCAAAAAGAACACACCTCTTCCATGGTACATCTGATTGAAACAGTGTCAGGCGGTACAGTTCATATTATTAACTTTTGGTCGGCTGTTCTTTCATGCTAGGAAATGTTTAGTCCAACATTTAAACACAAAATACAAAATCAGAGATTTTAAACAATAGGAGTTTTAAACACAGAGAATGAGAAGCATAAAGTTAGTCACAACCAGCAGCTATGACAGTGGCATATCTGATAGCAAAGTCAAAAGTCTCCACATGAGACCTTACGTTTCTCCATCTTCTGTCAGTCCTTTTTTCATTTCACTTTAATTCATTGGTCTGTAACTGCCATTTTCCTGTCACGTGAAAGATAGTACTTCCAAGCACAAAATTAATAATTCCTTACGTGTAAATGGCCAGATATACAAAGAGAAAGTTTGCATCTAGTGGTCACAAATTGAGCACCGACTATTTCCATCTTGTCTCTCATTTTGCGATGTGACCTATATGCCAATAGGTCGCCATGTATTCAGGGGAGTCGCAGAACAAACTCCCTAATGAATGTTAATAAGACAGGCCTGTATTTGAGGCTTCTTGTGATTGTCGCCAGGCAAAAGGATGGTGGCTTGCAAGGAACCCCATACTCCTCTACAGCTCTTCGCTCTGTTCAGCTCGGTTGTGCTTGGATGAGCTTTATATACTCCTGCCATTCCTCCTCCACCGCCTGGCAGATAGCCCACAAGGGTGAGAAGTAAACTTTAGTCAGTGGGACTATTGGGTTATCGAGATGCGGGGGAATCGAGTAGCACTTTCCTGCATAGTAATATAAAACCTAATTGAGCTTGTCACATTTTGTAACCGAGCGCTTCAATCCCAACCAGAGGCATTTCACCTATTGATCGTTGTCTTATAGATGATTCCACAAAGAGTATCTAACATCTATATTCCATGTTTGAGTAATAGCTCCATTCGTGTTTTTCTCTTCTTGCTAATGCTTTTGAGTCCATATCTCAAACCCCGTACCTCACAGGAGTGTTTGGGGATGAGTGGATGGCCAGAATGTGGGTAAGAGGCTGTGTTTATGCAGTAAAGGATGGCAGCATGCCAGTATGAGTGTTTTAGGATGCAAAACTCTGTTTTATACATATTTTAATCTTTTGGGCCGAAATCTGTAAACCAATCAACAATATAATGACAAGGGCCTGATTTATTGTATGACAGCCTTTTCTGTGTGTGTCAGAGTGGTGGAAACCATTGCGTCTTCCACCCTGATGGACAGATCACTGCCATATTTAAACATCATGGTTGGCTCGTAGTGATTTTAGTACCTTGAGATGATCTGCAGTGACAGCAGTTCCTCTGAAGGTACCAAAAGGTTGGTGGATGCCCAGCATTAATTTTTACGTCCATCCACCAAACTTTTTTGTTCTCAGAAACAAAAGCCAAAAGGGGAGTTTGTTTTTGAAAATAAATAAACAAATGGCTCCCCCACCCAGGTAGTTTATACCCCGGGTATGAGGCTTATTATTAGAATTTTTCTGTTCATCACTGCCAGGTTTTTTCCCCTGTGGTAACGGACACTAAAAAAGGACCTAAGACCTACAGCCTTAAATAGGGCAGACAATGTGATGTCCCTGCCCTGATGGACAGCACTCGGTTAGGCTCCTTCTTACCAGCCAGGAGCCAGCAGGGTCACTACCAACAATCCACCCAAATCGTAATAGGGCGGGCGGATAGGATACAGTGTCACGTTTGTGACTGAGCACCCTGTCCACCAAAATATGAATCAGAGCATACGTTTTTTTCAGAGATTACTATCCCTCTCTTTTTGGCGGCAGCTAAAAGCCCCGTTACTTCTCTTCCTTCTGACCTCAAGTCTTAGTAGTAAATATTTTATACAGAATCTGAAAACCAAAAAAAATGCCTTTTGAGCAATTTTGTGAACCTCTTACTTGTTGAAGTCATGACAAAACTTCTCTGCGGATCACTATAATAATTCTTCCCCTCCAAACCCCGTCCCCCTTCCGCCCCCAGTCACCTCCACCACTTGTTACCTGTTTTGGTATGTTTCTCCTTGGTTTTCTAAGATGTGGCATGAGTCATCTAGTTTTGCAATAGAATTGTGCTCGTCAAAGTCTTCTGGCATCCTGTGATGTATTACAGTGTTATGACTAGCAAGAGCCAGCTTGACAAGAAGAATATAAATAATCTTTTCTTTTCAGGTTGATCCAGAAAGTGCTTTTATCCTCCCTCCCAATGGATTGCAAGATCTTCACATTAGTGTTCGGCCACACAAATCAGGCAGTAGATACATTTACCTAAATCTAGTGGATGTGGATCACCATCAACTCGTGTCATCGTGGCTTATTTGTATGTCTTCTAGGCAACCACTCATTTTGAAGGTAATCTTATAATCTGTGTAGTCTATGTATGTTTTTCTAGTATTGAAAATGTTATAACAGTATTGCAAAACATCTCTTGTACTGAACAACCAATTATGTGTTTAACACGTTATAATATCTGATTTGATCACTATTGTAATGATGGTGAGTTGAATGGATTTTTTGTGTGTTTAAAATACCATAGGCAGAGGTAGGCATATACTCCTGCTCAATGCCAGGATATCCTCACAGGTGGTAGCGCCCCTTACAAATACACACAACATAAAATGTAGATTTAGAGTAACTTTAGAATACTCACAAGTTTCACAATCAGTATCCTAGACCACCTCCGTTAATCCTGTGTTTTTCCTTCTGCCTACTCAATGGAGTCAATACCCTTGCATAAAGTATATGAAATCAGTTTGTGTTTTGCTATTTTCATTACTTGCACTTACTGGTACTAATGTGTACCACTGTGCCTAGCTGTCAGTAGGTTATGATGCACCAGAGGTTGTGTGGTCTGCTCTTTTCAGGTGCTTGTGCTGGGCTGGGTGGGTGTTGTCATTGACCTCTGAACACCAGGGTGCTCTGCTTGAGTGTGCATTCCCTGCTCGCCTCTTTGTTCTCTGAGCACCAATGGGAGATTTTGATAGAACCACATGCCTGGCTTAGTCAGGACAGCGTCTCACAAGATGCCGGTGTTTGTTGCCAGGCCACAGTTTTAAGTTGAAGGCATGCACTTAGAGGGAAGAGGAATACAAATCTTGTCCCAGCTACAAGAGCAACCATCCAGCAACCTCTTAATTTGCAAGGGATGGGACAGTGAGGAGGACTTCTGAAAAGGTTCTACTCAACCTAGCTGTGCCTGATTTGTGAGAACTGGGACCTGTTCATCACCTGCAATTGTCATTCTGTCAACGTTCAAATCCCACATGCTGAACATTTGTTTCACTTGCCTTCTTGTCAATGTCAGAGATTCCTCATTAGCTTCCCCTGCAAAGGATTGAGTCTCTCCTGTCCAGAGAGATGGTGTTTGTAGGAGGCTGGCCTGGTTTGTAGTGGGTACCAAAGGAACCTACACCTTATACCAGGCCCAGTTATCCCTTATTAGTGAAATTTAGTCAGTGTCTAGAAGCCAGGCTGTCTAGAGGTAGCTGTAGGCTGAGCAGCCAAGGCTGAACTAGGAGACATGCAAAGCTCTTGCAATACCACTGTAGTCACACAGTACTTACACACATGAAAGACAATACTCGGTATTTCAAAAATAAAGGTACTTTATTTAAGTCACACAATGCCAAAAATACTTTGAAGACTATACTCCCTTAGGAGGTAAGTAAATTACACAATATATACACTAGTAACCAGAAACAGGTAAGTACACAGTAGGAAAACAGTGCAAATAGTGAAAATCACAATAGGTTGCAATGGGCCTAGGGGGAATACAAACCATATACTAAAATAATGGAATGCGAAAGTCGGTTTCCCACCTCGGCAAGTGTAGTGTGTAGAGGGGCGCTGGGAGTGGAAGAAAACACCAAAGGTAAGTAACGTACCCCACCCCGAGCCCAGGAAAGCAGGAGTAAAACACAGCAAGTTTTCTAAAACACACTAGAAGTCGTGATAGAAGATAATGCAAGAACCAGAAGAGACTGCAAGACACCATCAATGGATTCCTGGACATGAAGACCTGTGGAAGAAGGGGACTAAGTCCAAGAAGCACTAAAGAGTCCATGGAGAATAGGAGCCCCTGCTAACCCGGATGAAGGTGCAAAAGAAGAACCATGGGTGAGAAGACAAAGCCAGTATTGCACCAGAGAAGACAGATGCGGATTCCTGGGTGGTGCAGAAGATGTCTCCACCGTGTGGATGAATGCAGTCTGGTTTGTGTCCCTGGATTTCCCCAACAAGCCTTGGCACACAGAAAGCTTGCGGTTAGCGGAAAATGGTGCTGCCGGAGACCAGGAGGGACCTGGTGGCCTCTACCCAGGAAGGGGAGACAGGGGGGTCTCTCAGCAACTCAGAGAGCCCTCAGAAGACCAGGCAGCATGCACAGGAGTCCCACAGCACAGGGACAAAGGAGGTGCAGATGGAGGCTCACGTAGCATGACACAAATGATTCCCACCCCGCGGGAGATCCACTCAGGAAGCTGTGGGTCGCAGGATGGAGTGCTGGGGGCCTAAGCTGTGCTATGCACGAAGAACTTCATGGAAGGTCGCACACAAGTCTTGATAACTGCAAGTCATGCGGTGCACAGAGGTACTGTCTTGTGAGGGGAGGCAAGCTCTTACCTCCAACAAACTCTAAATTGGACCTCTGCACGTTGGGAATGTTGGAGTCACTTTAGTCCACCACCCGTGTCACTGGATCCATATCTGTCGTCTGGAGAGGGGACCCATGCCACCGTTGCTGCAGAGAGGTGCCTGCTTGAAGCAGGGAATTGACTTTGTCTCTCCACAGGAAATTCCTTGGGTTCTTCTGGTGCAGGCTGAAGACAGGCAGTCCTTAGAGGATGAACGACCTGGAAACTGTTGCAGTTGCTGGCAGGAGCTGGAGCTACAGTGTTGCAGAAGTTGTCTTAGCTTCTTTGTTGCAGTTTTGTGGTGTTCCTGGAGCAGTCAGCGGTTGATCCGTCGGTAGAAGATGAAGTAAAGGATACAGAGGATTCCTGCCGGAGTCTTGCAATCCGAATCTGAAGAAACACCCAGAGGAGAGACCCTAAATAGCCCTCAGAGGGGGATTGGTCACCTTACCAGGTATGCGCCTATCAGGAGGGGTCTCTGACGTCACCTGCTGGCACTGGCCACTCAGATGCTCCCAGAGTGCCCCACCAACTTGGAATCCAAGATGGCAAAACCCAGGGACACTCTGGAGGAGCTCTGGGCACCACCCCTGGGGTGGTGATGGACAGGGGAGTGGTCACTCCCCTTTCCTTTTTCCAGTTTCCCTCCAGAGCGGGGACTGTGGGTCCCTGAAACGGTGTAGACTGGATTATGCAAGGAGAGCACCGTCTGTGCCCTTCAAACCATTTCCAGAGGCTCTGGGTGGATACCCCCCCATGCCTGTAACACCTCTTTCCAAAGGGAGAAGGTGGAACACCCCTCTCCTACAGGAAATGCATTGTTCTGCCTTCCTGGGATTGAGCTGCTCAAGACCCAGGAGGGCAGAAGCCTGTCTGTGAGGTGGCCTCAGCTGGGACTGCAGTGAAAACCTCAGAAGGCTGGTATGGCAGTACTGTAGGTCCACTGTGGAGCCCCTAGAGTGCATGGGATTGTGCAACCAATACTGGAATCAGTATTGGGGTACAATTCCCAGTTGGTAGACACCTTACTTGGCCGTATTCGGAGTTACCATTGTGAAGCTGTGCATAGCTATTGACCTATGTACAGTACACACTTAAAGTGGTATCCCCGCACTCACGAAGTCCGGGAAAATGGGCCTGGACAAAGTGGGGGCACCTCTGCTAGTGCAGGGGTGCCCTCACACACAGGTGCTTTGCACCCAGCCTTCAGGGTTGGACAACCTGATATATAGGTGACTTATAAGTGACCTGGTGCAGTGAAAATGGCTGTGAAATAGTGCATGCACTATTTCACACAGGCCTCAATGGCAGTCCTGAAGAAGTCTTTGTATGGTCTCCTTCTGGGTGGCAAAAGAAATGCTGCAGCCCATAAGGATTCCCTTGAAACCCAATGCTCTGGGTACCTATGTATCCATATACTAGGGACTTATAAGGGGGGTCCAGTATGCCAATTTGAGGTGAAATACTGGGTTACCAGTATGCAAGTACAAATTTGGAACCAGAGAGAGCATAAGCACTGGAGTTCTGGTTAGCAAAACTCCAGTGACACAGTTAAGCATATTGACAAAAACAGTGAAACAGACTGACAAGTAGGCCACAAACTATGAGACTGGGGTCCTGGCTAGCAGGTTCCCAGTGACACAGTTCAAACACACTGACAAACAGGCCCAAAATGGGGGTAACCATGCTAGACAGAGGCTACTTTCTCACTGGGTTCGCTTTGCCTCCTCCGTAGAGACATGAAGGACTTTATTACATTCTCTTCATTGTCCTGAAGCCGGGCTGGGATTATCATCCAATCATGAATTTGAAAGGAGTAAATCACTTTCTTTGCCACATTTACATTTTTTTTTTTTTACTATCTATACGATGATTCCTCATATGTTTGTAGGAGACTTAGTTATGACCCTAACCTCCAAGATACATATTTTCATATCCCCAAAAGCCCAGAAAGTAAGTACTACCTACCGTTTATTGTAAGAAGTAATCACTACCAGTTTAAGGTACTTCCTTTCGGCCTCTTATTGACTTCATGAATTTTTACCAAGTTATTAGTTTTGTTGATGGCCTATAGGTAGTTGGAAGGTTTTCAGGTTTTCCCTTGATGGTTGGCTAATTTCTGCTCCTTCTTTGTCCACGGCAGAGGCCGACACCCTAAAGCTCTGCTTTTGTCTGTGAGAGTCTCACTTACATCCTTCTTAGGAAAGACTTTTTATTGAGCAAAGGTCTTGGGTCCATGTTTCTTCCAGAAGCAAGCAGACATTATCTTCAGTCTAATTTGAATGTTCAGTTAAACTACCCTTTCACATCAGCCCAGTTTTGGTAAGGTCTCGTTGCAGCCACAACGACTGTGGTTTCTTATGCACAACATCACCTCATACAACTGGTTCTTCTTTTTGCCCAGTGAATTCTAGAGGATCAGGAGCCCAGAACCTAAAGTGGTGGTTATTTTGCAAACACCAGCCACAAGTGTTCTTCTAGCTGCTCCAGTTCAGTTTGTCTTAGCCACAGATGCCAGCCAGTGAGGAATGACTGTAGTGGGTCAGGAACTACAGGGTCTTTGGGCTCCATCAGAATCCCATCACTGGTCCATTTGCACGGAGCTCTCTGCCATATTCAGGGTTTCTCTTCTGGAGAAAGCTAATATGGTCCATATTAACAACTAGGTGGTCAAGATGTATGCCAATCTCTAAGGGAACGCCACTGGTTGTCTCTCAGCTTCCTACACTTTTGTGGGCAGGTGCTGGAACTCGTTCCCAGCCACAGTCTCTGAAAAGAAGAGGGAGAGCACTGTAGCTGCAGAAACCTCTTCTTTTTTTGGAGGTAAGACACAACGAAGCAGTGACCACCAGCTCCCCCAACAGTTATCACCTGGTACTCCTCCCGGCATTCCATGTCATAATGGAATTACTAGGAGTTCTAGGCACAACATATCCCACCACTTTGATATTTTAATTTCTGACAAACTATTGCAAGTAAATTAACATCTACATTAGATAATGTAATAAACAACAGTAAAAAGATGAATAATTAACCTAAAGCATAAAGAAAAAAATATCTATAAAGGGCACCCAATGGTACTTCGCTTCTTTTCAAGAAAAGTATAAAGAAATAACATTTATATTACATAATGAGATAAAACAGCAATAAATTGACGGTTAATAACCTAAAACATGAATAAAGAATTAGCTAGTACAGGATGCTCAGTGGTACAATTAGTTCACGATAGTCAGTGGCATCAGGATTCTAAAAATGATACAGTAACTTAAAACATACAAGCATAATTAGCTAAAACTGGAAGCTCATGTAGTGATATAATCCTTAAATCGATCTGGTTAAAACCTAAATAATAAGTATTGAGTAGGACAAGAAGTCCCACTCTCTTCTTTCTCCTCACAGTATCCATACAGTTACACACCAGCTCTTTATCATTAGGAATCACCACCACTTGGCCTTATTCCAAAAAGATTCATCACATGTGCGTACAGTGTTACACATCACTTGGACCAACCATATGGGAGGACAGTATTTTGACATACCCTTCATGATGTGACCTGGTTTCTTTATCCTCAACTGACTTCCATCTGTCACACACATCTTCCTCATACAACCCTTTAAAGGAAGATACCTAGCTATTGCCTTGACAACCACAATTTTGCTCAACCTTGATGCATCAACAGTTTTAAGATCCATCCAATCTCTAATCAAATTGGATCCAGAAACATGCCTGCCCACTTAACAAAATAAAATGAGCAGCTCCCGTAGATACACTAGGTGCCATAAATGTAGTCCAAACAATTTTTTCCACTGAACATTTTCAACCCAATTTGTTGATTAAGGCCAATTGTAACAGGTCCTTAAATGATCAGTTTAACCTTTCAACCAGACCAATACTCCTAGGATGATGCAACAAGGTACAGTGTGAATGATACCACACTCCCTGAAAAATATTTCCATCTTTTTAAAAATGAATTGCGTGGCATTTTCTGTAACGATCTAGCTGGGATAACCTTCCCTCCAAAAAACCCTCTCCAAAAATTCGACTACAGTGTGTGTTTAAATATTATTCACAAAAAACACTTCCGGCCATTTTGACATGTTGTCTAACAATAATAATGAATACTCGGGGACCTCTTCTTTGATACCAATAGGCCCAGAAATATCCAAAGCCAACTTGGACCATGATGTCAAGTCAATTTCCACTGAAACCAGAGGAGATGGTTTGGTAACTTGAGACATGTCACTTATGCTGTAACTTTCACAGTCAAGTATGAAACATTCCATCAACTTATCACACCAGGCCAACAAAGTCTTATCGGACACTGCATTTCATTGCTTGAATGCCTAAGTGTCCCTCATTGGCCAAATCGAGAACCCTGTTTTGCAAACTCATTGGTACAGCTACATTTTCAATTTTACACATCAGCCCTTATACACATGTCAACAAAATCTGGAGGCACATTTTTCACCCTAGGCTCACTTACTCTCCACCCAGATTTTATTTTGAGACAAAATGATGTCCTCTTCAAGATCATCTCCCTATATTTGTCTGTAATGGCACCGTCATCACCCCTAACAGTTGGCTTGCCTTACATACCAAACTTTCTTCTGCTGTGATCTCATCCCCACTGTCAGCAAGTGGCATTCTGGATAAATAATCTGCCTCTAAATTTCTCCTGCCCGGCACATGTTCTACTCGAAAATGATACTCTTGTAAGCAACACTAACACTTAGCTACCCTGGAAGTAGCTTTTCCCCCATCTTTTTTTCTGAACAAATCTACAAGTGGTGTGTGGTTTGTGTGTAATACAATTGGAATACCCCCCACACAAATGTTCTGAAGTGTTTAATATCCCACCACAAAGCCATAGCCTCTTTTTCAATCATGAAAATAAGTCAATTCATAATCTGTTAATGTTCTAGAATCAAACAAAATCATTGTTTCCATTGTGTTACTCCTCTTCTTCAACAATACCATCCCTAGGCCACTATTGCTGGCATTAGCGACTAGAATACTGGTATCACCTGGGTTGAATGGCTTCAGTGGTATGGCACCAACGATGTAGGATTTAATTCTTTCTACAGCTCGCTGGCAGGTCTCACTCCTCACAAATGCTCATCCCTTTTTTAGAAAATTCGTAAGTGCTGCTGTCTTGTTGGCAAAAGGAGATACAAACATTGAATAGTATTCAATGAGACCTAAGTTAGATTACAACTGTTCATTAATCCTTAAAGAGGGAGCCTTCACAATATCTACCAAAGTGTTAATTGTTGGTACCACGTCCTGGACACTTACTTAATGTCCCAGTTAATTGACACCATCCACCTCAAATTTGCATTTGTTGAAACGTAATGCGAGTCCTCCCTTTTTCAATACGGTCAGCACTTTGTTCAGTCTCTCATTATGCTTGACCACATTTTTCCAAAACACCAAAATGTCATCTTGAATATATAATACCTATCCAAACTCTGGAACATTATTCTCATGAGTCTTTGAAAAACTGAAGATGCTGATGCAAGGCCAGAATGCATTTGTTTGTAACAAAATGCTCCCAGTGATGTAACAAGTGAAGTAAGATATTTGTAATCATCAGTTAAGACTATATGATGGTATGTCACTGACATGATGAGTGGTAAAGATGACCCCGCCCTTTAGAGTGCACAACATCTTATGTATATTAGGTAGGAAAGGGACATTGCATAAAATCACAAACTTCCTTAGAGATTTATCACTTTTTCAAGCAAGCATTATGGGTGCTAACTACTTTGACCCTTCAATGGATTCTGTAATATCAAGTTCACATAAGTGGCCTAATTATTTTTGTATCTCGTTTCTTAGACATAGAGGTATTCTGCAAACTTTGTGGACCACATGTACAGCACCGTCTTTGAGTACAATCTTGTGTTGTAACCCAGTCAGCTTATCTAATTTAGGTTTAGATACCTCAGGAAACCTCCGAATCAACTAACTAAGCATAGGCTGATGCACCCTTCCAAGTTTGCATCACATAACCGGAACTTGGATGTGACTCAATCAGGATGATTGGAATGTAGAATAATGTCCAACTCACCCTGATTATCCCAACCCAATAAATGAGATTCATATTTGGCTACAAAACAACGGGTACTGTAGTTTTATTCTCAAATTTAAGTAGCGTCTCAAATTCATCCTCAGCCTTTGTCCCAACATATGCTAAAATGTTTACATTAGAATGTTGTAAGGTCATAGGCTGACATGTTTCAAACATCTCTAGCCCTGTTGCAGTGAATGGTGACCCAGAATCTGCCCTGACCAGGACATTTGTGCCATTGTGACTGGTGTTGCAACCGGGGGGTTTCCTCTTAATATGACCTAAAGCATTTGCTTGAGGTTTACAAGTCTCATAATCATTTTTGATATCATCTTCATATCGCATACCAACGTTTGTTAGACTGAGCACTACATCATTGTCATCTTCATCACTACCACATTCATCCAACATGCACAACGTATATTTTTGTGACATGCAAAGTACTCTTGCAAAGTGACCCTTTCTGTTACATTTAAAACACACTTGGGATGCGGCTGAACAGTTTTTCACTGAAGTCGCGTGATTTTCGCTGCCACACATATGTTTTTCTTCCTAGCATCGTCATGCTGGTCACCACAGTTCAAATGAATTTTAGTCTCAGAAATATTATTTACATCTTTCACTGTATCCTTTCATTGACGAATTGTTACAGCACTGCACTGTACAGAATCAGAAGCACTGAAAAATTGATAACTAATGGAAACAAGCCTTTGAGTTCTCTATGGCTCTAACATTGCCCACAGCTGTGTCAGAATCTTGACTGTCAGGAGAAAGTAGTTGTTCGTGAATTTTGCTATAGGACGTTTTTTCTATTAATTGGTCACAGATGATCTCATCGTGCATGTCACCATAGTTTCATGTAATGGCCAAGGCCTTTAAGACTCAAACTTAATCACTACTAATTCATTTTGGAGTTGAAACCTCTGTAAAAAGATTCTCGTGCTCCAGTGCCCCATTTCCGTATGAGGAGAAACACTTATTCAGAGTCTAAAATAGGGCCTCATACTCATTAACAACATATGTAGGCTCTCTAACCTCCTCCTCCTGTTGACTGCCTGTCCTTACTTCAACCAAGGGTAAACATTTTTATAATGCCCTGCCCTCAGGGCCTGAATCATGAACCAGTAGGGCTTTTTACTTTTTATTTGTAAAGATGTAGCCGTTAATTGCATCAAGGTAGACCTCAAAGGCCTCTTTCCATTGTGACCATTCCAGATGAGTTTTGCCTGGAGTTGATAAAAAGAGGTAGAGGAGGAGATATACCATCCATAGCTTAGCAATATAGGCTCCCAAATGTTTGTGTTAAATAACTAGGTCACTGTCCAATACAATTGCCCAGTTTGTACTAGGCACATGTAGACACATTGAGGCTAGGATGGAAACGCCTGCTCGCAAAATTACAGTATATACTTTGACAGCAAATGTCACAAAAGCTGTCTGTCCTCAAAATGATTGCCAGATATGACGCATCGCACTGACTGGATGGGAAGTGCCTGCTTCAAAAATGGCAGCAGCAATTAGTATCAATACAAATATTGCATTGATATGACACAGCACACTGCGTCAGCAGCCGAATCTTCAACTTGAGGCTAACCAAAAAGTAAGAGCGGGTCCCCCTATGTATTCCCACAGTTGACACTTCAATTCAGCTCCCATCGCTAACCCAAAGGACCACAAAGCTGGTTAAGCAGGCGAAGGCACAGTGGAGGAACAAGTCATGCAAACATGATGGAGAGGCTGGCGGTCACTGTGGTATGCATGGCTAGACACCCACTCGTCTACAATGAAAAGAAGAGGGAGAGCACTGTAGTTGAGGGAACAACTTCTTTGTTTGTAACTAAAACACAACAATGCTGCAAATGCCAGCTCCTCACCAAAATCCCAGCGGTCACTGCCTGGAACTTCTCTCAGTATTCCATGTCACAATGGAATTTCTCTGAGTTTCAGTCAAAACAGGCTCTTATTTTAATTTAGAAGTGTTTCAGCTCCTGATTTCTCACTGTGACAGCCTATGTTAAATCTTCCAAGAGCAATGCTCTGCTTCCTAGCTTCTGCGCTGAGAACTGATGTTCAGAAGCATGGGGGCTGTATGCCCTCTTCTTGTCCTGGCACAGGAACTCCTTCACGCCTTTCTCCCATTTTCCTCTTCCCAAAGGGTGCAGGAGAAGACAAGGGGAGAAAGTTAATGTGCTTCTTGTGGCTTCCTTTTGACCTTGCAGCGCATTCTCTTCTGGCATGCTGTAATTGTTGGTGGACTCTGTTCTACCCCCCATTTGTGCATTATTTTCTCCAGTCTCTTCCTTCTAGCAACAGACTCTCCTCCATCTTTGCCTCATGATTTGGAGAATAAAGGGGTTGTATTTGGACTTGAGCTGTACTTTACAGAGCTACCAATGTCTATTCCGGAATCCTTTCAACCTTCCATTGTAGCTGGCTGCGTGAAACACTGGAGAGATTGTGAGATTTGGGGACAGCTTTCTTCTTTGGTCATGCCACCATTTTTTCCATTCTAGATTTTGTTAGGGATGGGTTTTTAAAGGATGAGCTCCCCCTACTTTGGGTAGCTCAGTGGGCTGGCATTTGCAGCTTATGTGAATCCTTAGGTTTGTTGCCAATTGTTATCCCCTTGGCAGCTACATTCTTAAAAGCTCCTAAAACCTGATATTCCTCCTCCTTTCTTTTTGCTGCGATCTCCCTTCTGCCCTATATGGATTTGAGTGTTCTCCTTTCAAAACTGATTGAGTCTAATCCATTTTCTTGGTTGTCAGCTGAACTGGACTTTTTAATGGCTATCGCCTCAGCCTGAAGATTGGTTGAGTTGGATTCCTTGGTTATTACTTCTCCCTACCTCTGTGTTTTTTCCTGATTATGTGGAGTTATGCTGTGGCCCTTACTTTACCCCTAAAGTCCCTTCCCAGTTCCATGTTTCTCTATAGTTTGCCTTTCTAGTATTTGATCCTAAGTCTACTTAAGGTTTCCCCTTTTCCAGAATGTTTGCGGGGCTCATCTGTTTAGACAGAACTACAGAATTTCACTGTTCTGAATCCCCATTTGACTCTTTTGGATCCTCAATTAATTAAAGGAAAATAGTGCTACAGGTAAACTAAGTCATTAGGTGTGCCTGGCTATCTTTCAAGCCTATGTGTCTTTAGGAGAGATTGCTCCTATCTATGTGCAAGATCGCTGTACATGAGTAGAATCAACATCCAAGGCAGAATAAAGAGGAATTTCTTAGCTATATGTTTGGAGGGCGGCTCTGTAGGCTCCTCCCCGTAGTTATGTGTCTTATTATCTGCTTGATCAACAAAATATTGATAGCAGTCATTTTGCTGCTTGGTTCTTGCATTCTGCTTCACAGTGATTTGGATTATTAAAGTTGTGTGTTCCTCGCATCACTTGGGTGCTGTTATGCTTTCCCTACATTTGGTATGTCTTGGTACATTCTGATGTGGTTAAGAATGAGATGAAGAAGACAGATGAAGGAGTAATCTTATTAACTCCAAATCCTAGTCATCTGTGTAGCAGTTCTGATCCCATCCACTGTCCCTTCTTGTCCTCGTAGAGCATTTTCTGGACCCAGGCTGGAGTTCTTGCTTTTTATTGTCAGGAGTTGCCTATGAAGAGTGAATTGTTATAAAGGGGATATGTGCTTTTTTTCATTCAAGTGGAAGAAAGGGTTTAATCTCAAGTTTGAGATCAAGTACACGCCTTATTCCCAGCATTAATGTTAAGAGTATATATCTCTGGGAGGCTAGTTTCACATGGTAAGGATTGAGACAAGTAGGACTCACTGTACTCAAATGTGCTATAAGTCAGGGCTGGACTGGGAAACCAAAGCAATGCTGACAAATTTTGTTGGAATAGCCCCTGTACGGTGCACAGCGAACTCACCTGACCACTATAATGGGGTTGGGGGTTTTACTTCCCTCAAGAAAATTTGGCAAAAAATGGCAAATGTGATGCATTCTACAACACATTTTTCATTATATATTCAATTGTTTTAGCTTTTAAGTATAGTAAATGAAGACATAACAGCGCACAAGAGTGCCCAGCCACCTAAACAATTATAATTAGGCATTTTCACAATTGTGGGTTAAATGTCCATCTAGAAACTCTGCATATAAAACTTCAAAGTGCAGTTAAGACTCCCTTTCAATGAGTCACGTTGTCACTGTACTCTCTGCTTGTTGAAAAGTAATTTCTGTACTGATGTGTTAACAAGGAAGGCAAAGTTTGTTAATCAAATCATCCTCTAATCACACCAAAGCCTGTAAAAGCAACTCAATGCTTCACGCTGGCCATTTATTACCCCAAAGCCTCTGAGGTTTGTTCTGGAAGTCATTGGCTCCGTCTGCATTTTCTGTATCGTCCACACCAGAAATGACGTCCGCAGCACCTGTAAAGGTACCACCCAGGCACGCTGACCTCAGTTCTTTTCAAAGGCACTGTCATCCAAGCCTCTTTACCTCTCCATCGACTCTGACAAACTGGTGCTTCGCAAAAAAGCTCCTTTCTTGCAAAAGTGGTCAATCCATTTCACATAGGGCAGTCCATCACCCTGCCTACTTTTTACACTCCCCCACATCCCTCTAATGAAGAGGAGCGACTCCACAGCCTGTATCCAAAAAGAGCATTTCCTTTCTACCTTGAGTTACGCGTGGATGAACAACTCTTTTTGGGGTATGTTAGAGCAAAGAAAGGTCGGGCTTGAGAGCTTGCAAGCTCATTCCACCAGAGCAAAAGCTGCGACCACTCTGTTCGCATGCGGAGTTCCGATCCGCAGTATCTCCAGGCAGCAATGTGGGCTTCTTTGCACACATTTACAAAGCACTACTGCCTGGACAGTCAGGTCCATAAGGAAGGGCACTTTGCCTGTTCGGTCCTGCAGGACTTCCTTGTTTGAAACTGGTCCGCAGACCATCCTCTGGGATGGTATTGCATGGGTATCTATTCTAAGGTAGGGAATCAGCAGCTAGAAGTCTCTATCACATGAACAACTTACTATCCCTTGGTAATACCTTATGTGGTAGAGACTATGTCTAGCTGCAAATCTTTTACCTACCCACGCACCCTCCCCACTCTGCGAACGGATTTCGAGGGACAAATGTGTTCCCTTTCATGGCTCTGCGCTTCTGGCGTGGAAATTTGTGAAAAGATACTGACCTCAGTATACCTGGTGTCTACATAGGTGCAGCTGACATAATTACTGGTGCATATTATGCCGACGATACCCACAGAGCCAATTGACTTCAACTTCCCAATGCCTGGTACGGCCAGTCCTGCCTTCCTATAAATATTTAAATTTGAAACACTAAGGTGGCAGGTCTTAATAGAAATTTCAGGACATAAAGCAAAACTAACAAGACTAAAAACCCAGCAGCTCAATCACAAATCATCAAGTGTAATTCTCTTTTATACAGCACATAATTGGGCAAAGTTTGGGAAGAATGATTAGTCACAGCAAATACGGCTATCTTTTGAGAAAATTGTAAGGGAATGCAAACTGAGTGTCCCAACCCTGCTGTGAAAATTAATACAATTAATTGACAAGATAATATTTTACCTAATTTAGATGGACATCATAGGCACCAAATATTTAGGTGTTTTAAAGATCCGTATATTGCCCTAGACAAATATTGTAAACAAGAATTTGCAATGGAATGGGTCTCGTGTTTGCTCGAGTCAGAGCTATTAGTGTTGTAAATTCGTAACTGGACTTTTCTTGCCACATAAATTGTAAATGAAAAGTAAAACAGTTGACATAAGCAAGTCAATTCAAAGCGCCATGGCCACCATTAGCGTGAGCGCATGAGTTTTTGGCTCCCTGTGTGAATGTCTACAAAGCACCATGGCTGGGATGAAAGGCAAACTAAAATCGGAGGAGGGGGCATGACACGCTGTAACAGGAAGAAGCGTGACGTAGTTTGATGGCCAACAAAAATATTCACTTAGTGAAATCGCCTGGGAGAAAACTCAACACACAAAGGGGAGACATTTCACAAAATGTACCAATAAAAAAGAAGCATTTAAAACAAGCACAACAAAGAATGAACAGCAAGAGTGGGTGTGGTTAAAAGCCCACAGAGAGATTACAACAGACCAGAGCGCTTGCATGCTCGACCCTGAAAAGGAGGGCACCTTTCCATTTCCCATGTTTAACATTAGCTACATCTGAAAGCTAGCAGGGAGTTTTTTGTGCTTTCATGCGATCTTGAGATTAGCTCATCCATTCCCTGGCAGTTCAAACAAATAATTGCCACTTAAGAGAAATTCTTTTAATATTACTTCTCACCCCAGTGAGTGGTCTGATGCCGCAGTCACATTTTTAAAAATGTTTAATCGGATGCTTAACACCAAGGGGACACCCCTATGTTTGTACACTCTAATACTAGATGAAATAAAGTTCATAAGGCACTCTGCCCTTTCAGACCAGATGTCCTATTTAAATCACTTATGGGTAATCAGAGCATATTATCTTATTAACTGTTGAGGGAACAGAACATTTGTGAGTATAAGAGAATGTTCTTTAATTTTATGAAACATAGTTGAAAAGAAAGTTTGTTATTTACAGTAAGAGTGCTCTTGCTTTTAAGGGATTAACTATGGCCTGTTTTTTCTGCAAATGGACTGGGATTACTGGTTTGTTTGCCTTATTGGAAATGTGAAACTTTAAAATAATTAGTATAAGGTACCTTTTTCCTTTGATATAGTTGTTATTTTGGTTGGTTGATAAGACAAGGAGGCAAATTACAGTATGAAAATTGTACATGGTCAGTTGTTGGGCCGAGAGAATCAAACAGAGCTAAAAGTAAATGAAAGTAAAATGAAAAATAGGTTGAAAGCATATGGTTTTGGACAAAAAACAATGTCAGAATACAATCCAAACTCGCCTTTTTAGTTGTGATGATTTTGTTTTTGATTGTTACTGCATGTTACATGGGGCAGGGTAATCACGTGCAGTTACTGTTTTCACTCCTTCCCTGTTCACAGTCCTCAGCTATGTCAGATTCTCTGTGGATCTTTATCCAGCCTGCCTTTAGGCATGTGCCTCAAAGAATCATAAAAAGTAAGCCCTTTTCATGGTGGCAGGTTAGCAGTACTAATACAGTACACTGCCATTTGGTCTGAGTGGTGCCACAAAAAACCTTGCCCGTGTGGGTGCTATTTTGCTGCAACTAAAGGTCCATTGCTATCTGTACTGCATGATTGCTTCAATCGAGCTCCATCAAGGGGGGAATCAGTATCCAGGTGCAGTTGGAACCCAGTTAGATTATTGTATTTTCAAATCTTTATTGTTTTTTTCATGATCTGAAACTAGATTTGGCTATTTCTGTGGACATACATTGTACAACATAGAGCACTCTACAAACCCAAATAAGATACAGGTCCTTAGAGACCCATAAAGACATTGTGAAGGACAGTCACAATGGCACAGATCTCTCTAGTTTAGGAGTTGTAACGAGGACTTTACAGTACTTGTAAAGGCTGTTTTAGTTGCTGGATGATTTGGATCCTTAGGTATTTAAAGGAGATTTTCGTTACCTTTGATATCAAACTTTGACACTTAGGCCATCTTTAAGATTTTGGTGGTTGCGGTGGCAGTCAGACCACCACACTCCTGGCAGTCCGACCGCCAGATCATGAGCCTGGTGGTCAGACCACCAGGGGACCGCCGTCACCGCCAGGATCATGGATCTTGGTGGCAGTCGGAGTTGTAGTCAGCCACAACTTTGCTTAGTTCAGCACCGCCATGCTGACCACGAGACCCCTTTCCACCAGCCTTTTCATGGTGGGGATCCTGTCATGAAAAGGCTGGCTGAAAGGCAGTGCTGGGGACACAGGATGGCCCCTACACTGCCCACAACCCCTCGGAATGTGCACTGTCTGCTGTGGCAGACAGTGCGCATTCTGAGGGTGTTGGAGGCATCCTCTGTGTGACAGTATTGACCTCGGCTCCATGAGGAGCTGAGGCCAATGTCGCCACACTGTTTCCACTGAGCGGACTAGCGGAAACCTCTTAATATGGAGGTTTCCAAGGGTCAGACCAGAAAAAACATCGTAATTGTGCCGGGTGGAGACTGCCGGCTCCGTGGTGGTGTCCTCCCATGGGTCTGGTGGGCTGGCGGTCGGCTTGCCAGATTCGTAATGAGGCCCTTTGTCTATGTCAGAACCCCGTTCAGGGGGCCATGGGAGCTACTTGGCCCAACTGAGGTGGTTGAGGTCATTTACTTCCGATGTCCTGGGGCCCACCGTTCTAACAACCCTGCTTAACAGGGTCCAGCCCCTCCTTCTTTACCTGTCTCTCAGTTAGGTAGCATAGCTCGAGCAGTCATGGCTCCTTCAGGGGGAGCTCAGAAACAGATTAGTAAACCTGACTCATAACTCAACGTGCAAGGAGCTCATGCAATAAATCAGTGTCCAGTCACACACTTATATTTGTATAAAAATAAGTATTTTAATTCTGACTCTACACATCCAAAGGTAAATAACATTCAAAAAGCAATAACACCCCCTTGAGGTAGGGACTCTCGTAAATGACAGGCCATTCCTGTTGTTTCCAACTCTTGTGTAATGGATGCACTGTTAATCCCCATTCACTTATGACTGCATCCAGAGAATGTAAACTATTAGGACATACTCAAGAGTTCTCCCCTTTCAGACTCTGTTTGTAAGGTGTAGTCACCTAGAGTCAATGGGGTTGCAGAAGCAAAAGCAAAAGCTGTATATTCCCTGTGGCCCAAACAGCCCAGTTCTCACCTTGCCCTCACCGGCAGTACAAAACCTGTCAGTTGTGCATTGCGTTCTTGGTCTGGATTGTCAAAGTTGGACTGCACCCGGTCACACTTGGAACTCCTGTCAGTTTCCGTCTCTCTCTCTCTCTCCTGAGCTGTGCTTTCCAGTGGTCCTAACAATCTGAGTTACTCCAGCGAGCAAGACTTTATGGCATATGTAGTTGCTGATTTAATCCTCTGTACATGGACAATGGCCTGATCGATGCAATAACAGATTTCTCTCTCTGCTCCTTGTCACAGTTCTTGGCGCCGCTTCTGGCGTACGTGCTCACCAATTTTGCTGGACTGCACACAAGCAACAGCCTGATCGATGTGCCACACCTTGCTCAGGAGGCCCCCATGTCTGGGTCCCCTCTGGATCTCGCTTCCTCCAACACGCTCCTCTCCTTCATGGGCACACTGGCCTTGGTGAGCAGGCAGGCACTGGTGCTCCAGGTTCCAGGGCAGGTAATCTTGGTTTCCCGTCACCCAGCAGGAAGAGTAGTAGGCTGGGTCCCTAGTCCTGGTCACAGGCAGAAGTCTTGCAGAACTTCCGCTTCTCACACAGCATAGCTGGCTGCTTGACAGATTACAAATTCTGGGGCCTCAAACTCCCCTAATTGTAGTTTGTACTTTTCCAGACACAAAATGTAATTTAATGTCTTACTCTTAAGTTTTATGTTGGGGTTCTGCTTCTTTGAAATGAACACCTTTTTCCTTTCTTCTTTCTACTGAAGGATATTTTTCACAGCAGGTGGGTCTTTGAAGGCGATTAACCCACAACAAGATTCATGGGGTGACCAGAGCTCACACCTGCATGTCAGCCACAGTGATATGTTTATCAAAAGGTTAATCGTGGGCGCTCTGCCCCACTCTTTATGATTTCCTTATCAGCCCCATCTCCCCTTCCTGAGAGGTGTCCAGGCCCCTTTCTTGTGATCTGTCACTAAATCTAAGAGCCCTCTGAAATGCAGAGGGAGAGCCTGGCTCTCCCCTCATCCAGTGCTTGCCCCACCCAACTGACAGAAATACAGCAATACACAAATCTGTGTGGGAGGATTCCTCTACTCCTCATGCTTTAACCAGTCAGACCTGGTCTTCCCAGATTAGAGCCCAAGGTCATCCATGTTATGTCCTAGTACATACACTTCTGCACTGAGTGTACATTCACAGTACACTCCACTGTTTAGTACTGCTATCTTCATGTATTATGCTAACACCAGCATTCCATGTGCAACACACACACTCAGTCTGCACACACTGTTCAGTACTACAGTCTCTCTGTCCTGCATGAGAGTGTCATTTTAAAACCATGCACTGCCAGCACATAGATTTACCATGTGCGCACTGTACCACACTTCATCTTCTGTGCAGTGTATCTCTTGCTAGCGCACATGGACTCAGCACATGTTTCCATTATGCACTTCCACATAAACCTGATGTAGGCCAGCAGCACAACTTTTAAAAAGTTGAGTGAGTCTGTAGGACTCACTCCAGTGGCACAGGGTAAAAAGGACCTGTTCAGTACTACTGATCATTACATGATATGCTGCCCCCACTTCGCATGTGCTGTTTAAATCCTGGTGAAGGCAATAACCTCCCAAAACTATGGGGGTAGTGCCCTTCCCGGTCCAACAAGACCACAGTGAGACAGGCCTATGTCATGACACACATGCATAATCCGTGTTCACCTATGACAAAGAATCTGCATTAGGGACCCAGAAAACAACACACTTGGGCACAACATTCCTCACCATGCAGTGGACTTTTCCGTCCCAACAGTCTTTAATCAAGAAGTTTACCTGGAACCCATAAGAAGTTCCAAAATGTTTGATTACCTATAGCATTTGAGGGAAATGTATCAAGGATCAAGAGTGTCCAGCAGAATGTCACCTCAATCGAGGAGGTTAACTTAACATTCCCACTGTTGTGACCCCACTCTCGGCAAACTGGTATTTTATTAAATGAGCCAGACGTTCAAAGGTTACCTTTACTATAAGCAGGTAGATGGGTCAGTCCTGCATTGTGTCCCTGAACACTGACCTTTAGAGGGAAATCAGCATCTTGAACTATGAAATCTGAAGTATAGCAAAAATACAGAGGAGAAATTGTGCTCCATGGTATGGCACTTCGTTTATCAGTTTTATTGGCTTACAGAATCACACACATGAAAAATTCCACTACTGACCCTGACAATATGTGTATTGTACTTGTAAATCACATATTCACACTTGGGAAATAGCTCTGAATAACAGATGGTTATCCAGTATTGGAGGTTTCATAGATTCACATGCTTGAATTTTCCCCGTCGTCGAATTGGGAGTCCCACAGTATCCTATAAAACAGTATATAATAATAACCTTAGAGTCTACAATGCAAATGGGCCTGACATTTTCTAGCCTATCCATGTCTTTTTTTTTTTTAATGGACCAAATTTGAACTGTAACCAATCAGGCGACAGCATCCTCTAGAACTCTCCCAAGGAAAGCTCCCTTCCTCAGATTTTCACCCCATGTCGAGTGTGAAGGGAGTCTCCCTGAGCTCTGCTTAGTTCTTTTCACAGATAACTTCAGATAAGGTTTGGATTTTTATTTAAATCCAATGATGTCTGATTCTAAAGGCCTCTTTCATCCCTGCAAGGCTTGTGGGAAAAAGAGAGTTAATGTGGATGATCCACATAAAAATTGTATCTATTGCCTTCACTCTACTCATAAGGCAAAAGAGTGCAAAATCTGTCGAACTTTCCCACCAAAAACTTTGAGAGACAGAGAAGGCAGATTATTGCTGTGACTACAGAGAACTAAAGCCCAAAAACATCTTCTGGTGAGGATAGTGACTCTGTCCCTAAGTCTCATTAAAGGGCTAGATCTCTGGAGGGAACTTCTGAAGAGAGCAGAAAATCCCTCAAAATTCATCACCAGTCAAAGGATTCAAAAAAGAGAGAGAAAGAAAAACAATCCTCTACAGAGGTAGCTTTGTCTGCTCCAGCTACTCTCTGTAAGCCATTACAGCAAAAATCTCCTGTCTTTATTCCGTCGACAACGATACCACCATCGACGGCAACATCGTCAACGACCACTTTCACCACTGTATCATCGACGAGACCATCGGCATCGATGACGATGACAACATCTTCCTTGCAGGTTCAAATTTCGTCTACGAGAACCTCGGAGAAACCTAAGACTTCAACATCATTGTCAGCGACGAACCCATCATCGACGCGCTTTTCATCAACGCCCCCATCGTCGACGTTCCTATCGTCGACGATCTCACCATCTACGGTCCCACCGTCGACAGACCCACCGTCGACAATACCATCGTCAATGGAACCACTGACAACATCACCGTCGACAAGGCTAAAAATAAAAATTAGAACTTGCCATAAACCAACTCTGGCATGCATGACAAACATCTCACCCCTTCTTCCAAGCCACCTTCTAGACATGGGAGAGTCAGAGGATGAAGGACCTTCTGGGAAGGCTCATAGTCCTTTGGAACTCCATGTAAAATATCAAGAAGAGGAGGAAGAATATTATGAGGGTGACCAAGGTCAGGACTTTGAGGGATACTATCGTAACCTTCTACACAGAAGCACACTGAGCAGCAGTACTTCTCGGAGTTGCATCGTCCACAGGAACACGCATTTATGCCTCGTACATTAATAGACGATCTCCAAGACATGCTATCAGACTATAGTCAGCGCTTTCCTCCACAAACAGGGGTACCACCATCCACCCAACCACGTACAGTTTCTGTTCCGGCATCAAGTATTCTGCCTCCAAATGTGCCCAGGATGACACTGCTATCACTCGCTGTCTCCCCTCCTAGAGATGAGCCTTCCACCTCAGGGGATGACACCACAGAAGAAGGTGAATTACCGTCTCGACCAGATAACTGGGAGGATTACATCATTCCTACTCCATCTCCATCTCAACACCCTCTGGCCGATTCCCCTCCGGAAGACATTGGTGGGTTTCATTCTCTTATGGAGAGGGCAGCGGAAAGGTTTCACCCCCCGCTTCGCAGTGAAGCATTCGGATTGCTTCCTATATGATTTCAAAGATCAGGCGCGAAAATCAATAAGGTCCATTCCCATCATTGACTACTTATGGCAGGGAAGGTGTTAGGATTATGAAGAACCCCGCTATGGGGCCGGCAGTCCTGCCATGTATTGACAAGGAATACTGGGCTCCTGATGATTCTCCTGCATGCCTGCCTCACAGGGCATCCTAGGCCTGATTCTGTACTCTCACAAGCTGCGCAGAGACGATCTAAGAATTCGACAGCTCCCATTTCAGTACCACCAGATAGAGACGGTCGATGCCTTGACACTAGGCAAAAGACTTTCCCTCATGTCTGCTGTTACAGTGAGAGCTGCTAATGCTTTAGCCATCCTGGCACGTTATGATAGACAGATGTGGTCCGACATCAAACCTATGATCGATATCATTCCTGAAGAGCAAAGGCGGGATGCAAAAAAGATCTTGCAAGAAGGAGAACGAGCCTCTTCTGAGATCATAGACACTGCTACGGATATAGCCTCAACAGGATTTAGACAGTTGGCAGGTGCCGCTGTTCTGAGGCATCAGGGTTGGCTCAAAGCCACTTCATTTCGACCTGAGGTGCACACAAAGATATTAGATATGGCATACAACGGCAATATGCTCTTTGGCAAGCACATAGCCCTTCTTGCCATTTAGACAGACACTGACAAAGCTAGATCCTTAGGCACTTTGCAGTGTAGAAGACTGCCTTTCAGGGGGCAAGAGGATGTGTTTCATCTTCCTATAGAGGTTCATACTATTGCTCCCAGCAGTTTCAACCTTACCAGAGCATTACAATCTTATCGCCATCCAACTACAGCTGGTGTCTCTAAGCAGAGAGCCCGTTGCAGAACCACACATCAACCCAGAGACACAGGACGTAAGCAATGACCTAGTCGAAGTACCAGCTGCTCAACCTTCCCAGCATCAAGTAGGGGCAAATGTATCCAAGTATCTCCACAACTGGAAGATTATCACCTCGGATCAATGGGTACTGGACTTAGTGGCTTATGGCCACACCTTAGAATTCACATTAAAACCACCAACCACTCCCCCAAAAGAGACATATTCCCTGCATCTTCACTTGCTGAAAAAAGAGACCAAAATGATACTTCTCAAGGGAGCAATAGAAGAAGTTCCAATGGCTCAAAGAGAGAAAGGATTATATTCCCGTTTTTTTCCTAGTGTGAAAGAAAACAGGGGAATGGAGACCTATTCTAGATCTCCTGCATCTCAACAAGTTCCTCTGCAAACAAACTTTCAGAATGATCACTCTTTCAGACATATTAAATCTCCTAAACAACAGAGACTATATGACATCTCTAGACTTGGGGAATGCTTATTTCCATATGCCCATTCATCCAAAGCATCGCAAATATCTTAGATTCACAATGGCTGGTACTCACTATCAGTTTTGAGTCCTTCCCATTGGACTCAGATCTGTTCCATGCATATTCACCAAGTGTCTAGCCCCAGTTGCAGCCGCTCTCAGGAAGCAAGGTGACCAGGTCTTTCCATACCTAGACGACTGGCTACTAAAAGCGCCAACTCCACAAAGAACACTAGCAGTGACAAGACTGCATTGCACCTTTTCAAAAACTAGGTCTCACAGTCAACAAGAGAAAATCCTTCGCAGTACCCACTCAGAGAATGACCTTTCTCTGAGCAATCCTGGACACTAAGCAGAACAAGACTTTCCTTACAAAGGAAAGACAAAAACGACTAGCATCCTTAGCCACAATAATATCAAAAAGCAAGTTAATTTCAGTGAATTTGTACAAATCGCTCCTGGTTATGATATCATCCACAATCAACCTGGTACTAAATGCATGTCTCAAAATGAGACCGTTGCAGGAAGAGTTACAAGATCAGTGTAACCAATCGCAAGGATTGTTCAAGGATCGTATTCTGGTTGCGCCAAAGATGATACAGTCTTTGGACTGGTGGGCTCACCAGTGTCATCTTTCTCGAGGCCTCACGTACATTCCGTTAGTCACACAGTTTATAATTACGACGGATGCTTCAATGAAAGGATGGGGAGGTCATCTCCAAGATCTGCAGATTCAGAGGAAATGGTCAAGGCATCAAAAGCTAATACATATCAACAGCTTAGAACTCAAAGCCATTTTCCTCACGTTATAGGCATTCCTCCCGAGGATACAAGGGTCTCAAGTACTGGTGCGGACAAACAACACAACCAGCATGTATTATATAAACAGTCAGGGAGGCACGAGATCCTTAACGCTCTAAAAGGAAGCTCAACAAAACTAGAAGACTAACAAAACACAACATCTCCCTAAAGGTCGAACATGTTCCAGGAGTGCGCAACACGTTAGTGGATGCACTCAGTAGGACCAACAGCGATTGTCACGAATGGGAGCTGGATCAAGGCTGTTACCTGGCCCTTTTTGCAGGGTCATCCCCAAACTTTTTGCCTCCTTCCTCCTATTTTACCTGACCTGTTTTTGTTGGGTTTTGAACTCTGAGCACTTTACCACTGCTAACCAGTGCTAAAGTGCATATGCTCTCTGTGTAAATTGTACTGTTAATTGGTTTATCCATGATTTGCATATTTGATTTACTAGTAAGTCCCTAGTAATGTGCACTAGAGGTGCCCAGGGCCTGTAAATCAAATGCTACTAGTGGGCCTGCAGCACTGATTGTGCCACCCACATAAGTAGCCCCGTAAACATGTCTCAGACCTGCCACTGCAGTGTCTGTGTGTGCAGTTTTGAACTGTAAATTCGACTTGGCAAGTGTCCCCACTTGCCAGGCCTAACCCTTCCTTTTTCCTACATATAAGACACCCCTAAGGTAGGGCTTAGGTACCCCCATGTGCAGGGCGCAGTGTATGGTTAAGGTAGGACATATACTAATGTGTTTTATATGTCCTGACAGTGACATACTGCCAAATTCGTTTTTCACTGTTGCAAGGCCTATCTCTCTCACTGTTGCAAGGCCTATCTCTCTCACAGGTTAACCTGGGGGCTGCCTTTAAACATGATGACACTCTACCTTCAATGAACTAAAGGTTTTTGCAAGTCAGATCAATTGTTACTCTACTATGGATCTGGGTGACTGGGTTCTGCAGTAACCAAGACAACGATAGCAAGGTGGCTGTCTGCAGCCATTCAGTTCTGCCATTCTTCAGCAGGAAAACATCTAGAAAGGCAGCCTAGAGCACATTCAACAAGGGCAGTTTCTACGTCCGCGATTCTGTTTGCTGGAGTTCCCTTAGAACAAATATGCTGTGCTGCTACTTGGAAAAGTACCCACACCTTCACAAAGTACTTCTGCCTTCAGTCCACGCATAGGATGCGGCCGTGGGCCAAGCAGTTCTATGACACCTGTTCCATTAAAGTGAGCCTCTATGGGAATAAAGAATTATATTTATTTTTCTGGTAATTATATCTATTGTTCTTGTAATTTTATTATTATTATTATTACTGTTCCAAGTTAAACATCTCTGCATACAGTGTTGTGTTACTTTGACTGCTATGTATAACTGATAATATATGTGATAGAAAGTGTTTCATACCCACCATCCACTTCAATTTTATTATACTGCTTGTTATTCTGATTTAAGCATGTGAATCTATGAAAGATCCAATACACAATAAGAAATGAGTTACATACCTGTAACTGCAATTATGCAGTTTTGGTATCTTAAATAGATTCACAGACGACCCGCCCTCCTCCCCCTAGAGGCTCCCTTTTACTGACTCAGGTAACATAATTTACTCTAATGCTGAAAATCTGAGGAAGGGAGCTTCTCTTGGGAGTGTTCTAGAGGGTGCTGTCGCCTGATTGGTTATAGTTCAAGTTTGGTCCATTTAAAAAAATGACGTGGATAGACGAGCACATTTCAGTCCTATTTGCATTGTAGACTCTATGGTTATTATTATATACTGCTTTATAGGATACCGTGGGACTCCCATTTCGATGACTGGGAAGATTCAAGCATGTGAATCTATGAAAGACACCAATACTGGATAACTGCAGTTACAGATAAGTAACAAATTTCTTACTGTTACTCAGCACAATGGTACTCATTTTATCGACCTCAAACTTCAGAAGGAGGAACGCCTGAATGGACCCACCTGGATTTGAACCTGTGACCACAAGATCAAGCACAGATTCCTGGAGTCAGTGCATTAGGCCACTGAGCTGCTACACCTCACAGGCTACCAGGCCATCACTCACTCACCTTCATCAGCAAGACCATCAATAAAAGCACTTACATGAACCCCAACCATTTCCGACACTACTACCATTCCATCTTCCGATCACTGTGAGTCATGAAACGGACACCTTACAAATTATAGACAAGGCCCTCCTGACTGCAGATGAAGATGGCCTCTACCTCCTTTTATTGGTGGACCTCTCAGCTGCCTTCAGCACCTTCGATCATTCACATCCTGAAATTTTGGATGGTATTAATTAGTGATGTTTTTCACTGTTTCTCCTCAGACCTATTCCTCCAACACCAAATTGTTCACCTGGGTTCTTCTGGGCTCCAGAAGATCCCTATCACCTGCAGAGTCTCCCAGGATTTCACCTTGTCCCAAGTCATCTTAAACATCTAAATGAATCACCTTGAAAATCACCTCTGCATTATCAGCATCAAAATTCAACAATCCGATGATAACACTAAACTCCACATTAAAAGGCTCCTCCACTCCAGATATACAATGCATGAAACAGATATACAGTACCTGACACACCACCTGTGTCTGGCAACTACCTGAAGCTTAGCCCCAGCAAAACAGAATTTCTGCTGTTCACCAAGAAAAAGTAACAGCTAATTCCAGTTTGGTGCAACAAAATGAATCTGAATTAATTTAAACCCCAATGTTCACCTGGGACAAAGTCACTTGAGTTTACTCTGGACACTGACCTGAGCCTCAAGAAACACATTGTTTAGAAAATAAAGGCGACCTGGTACCAACTCTCTCAACTAAAGAAGGTGAAACTGTTACTCTCAATTGACTTAAGAACTGCTGTTCAAACCCTCACAATTTCTTATCTGGATAGTGGCATGCCTGCTCCACTGCCCCCCTGAAGGCATCATGCACTCGACATTTCACTTCCACTCTCTGAACCTGTTACCCCTCAAGTCACTCAATGAGTGCATCCTTTATTTGGCTCTGTAGAGCGCTTTGATGCCTCTCTACAAGGTTGTAGGTTGTGCTTTACAAATACCACATACTTAGACATATGTACACACAGCCATAAATAATCAAATGCTTAATTGGCTTTTAGGCTAGCAACTGCATAAGAGATCAGTTGACATTGCAAATTGAACCATAGTGAAATAAGGAGGCGTCTCTATATATTTAGGTTCCCCTTGCACACCCTAGTGCTCAGCCCAAACCAGTGAAAGATCAGTGCGTGAGTAGAACCTGTAAAGTTGAGAGTGAAAGGGTTAGCCACAGATAGGCTCATGCAGTGTTCTCCATACTTCAGTTATTTTTAACTGATGTTTGACCACTAACAGTGCCATAGAGGCTCTACTCGCAGATCTCTTCGCAGAGCTCAAACTGTCAATGATAGAATATAGAAAGCAACCAGACCAAATGACTGCCTAGTTCATGTTCTCACACAGTGTCCCGGACATATTTTTTAAGCAGTGATAGTTCGGAACATCGGAAAGAAGCAGCATAAACAGTCAGCCATGCAAGGCACTAGTAACACCGGCTTATCACCCTCTCTTAGCTGAAAAAAGCACCATGTACCTCAATAGGAACATTCTCAGACTCAAACCCCTGATTCAGAATAAAGAAAAGGAGGCCCACAATTGACCATTCCCCCAACCTGACATAGCTTCCCATGCTACTTCTCAACCAAGGCTGTCTCCTGCAATGAAAACTCATACCTGCTGCCTACATCTTTATGACTGTACCCTATGTGTTTGCCTACCATGTTGATGCTTTTGACATTCAACTAAATTATAACACTCACTGCTATGTCAGAAAAGCTGCATGAAAGTGAGTGTGCTGTCTATCACATAAGATATTTGTTGATCTCTAAACTAATCGCATCCCAGAAAAAAAACAAGCTACCAATGCCTCAGCCTTAACCCCAATTACAACAGTGGGTATAATAGAAGAATCTCTCTGCGTGCTCCTCTATTACAGTGACTAATACACAAACTGCTGCTTGAGTCAGTTAGGCAAGTAACAAAATACCATACAATGGCCCAGCAAGAAGGGCTGGCAACGGACTCTGCACAAGAGGGGAGAAAAAAGGAGGTAGAAGACAATGGTATAGCAAGCTGGAACAACAAAAGAAGGAAAGAGAAGTGTATGGGAGAAGCTATAATGAACTATCATGCCAGCCCCACCTCTACCAGGAGGATTCAAACTGAAAACATCCATGAGATCAGAGATGAAACCCAAACTGCGAATGGAACCAGCTAAAAGCATCACAATAGGATAAACCATGCAAAACAAATATCTCATAAGCCATGTGTAGGCAATGTCTCCATCAATAAACATCATATCACTTGTGTTCAGAGTCTACTAGGAGGCAGTAGAGCATATGGTCTTGTTATGAGGGTTATGCTTGGCCTTCTTGAAGTTCCTTCATCTTCTATGAGTTCCAATCCAAGGTACAAATTAAATGAAATGTGGCCCAACAAGAAAATTATTATTTAGGCTCTGTAATACTGGTAACTTTTCATTGAGATAGGCAGCAGTGCGCATGTGAGCTCTTGTGAGGCATAGTCCTACATACTTCATTGACATAAATGTCCTGGATAACCTCTTTGTGGACATTAAGGGCTAAATGATTCCTATAAGCTTCCAGGAGTCCCAGAAGGCAAGTATAGGGTGTGGGCTAGAGTTTGTTGGACAGTGTACTCTGTCAAAAAACACAGCAGATTACCCTGCATGTGAAATACTCAGTGTGCCCACCTCGTTTACAGATGGGCAGACCTTAAGTATTTTGTTGACAGAGCCCTTCTTGGCTCTGTTTATGGAATACTTTCTGTGATGGCCCAACAGAGTAGTGGCTGTCGGCAGGAAGGACATTACACCATTCACCTTATTTAGGGTTGACTGTGTAATGCTTTTTCCTGTCTGTCTCTGCCAGAAAAACCTCGCATTGAGCAATAGGAATAATACAATAATGACTCGTGTACCATGAGAGAACAATCCCAAGTTGTGAGGGTCATTAGTTTTGTGGCTTACCTGAACAAACTTCCACTTTATAAGTTTGTTTCTGAAACACAAAAACACATTTTAAAAAATTGGTGCACTGCTTTCCTAGTCAACGGAGGTTGTCAATCAAACATTTAGACATTGAATGGAACCACTGTGACAGTAGTTCTCTTCAGTGTATTGACATGACTTCTGGGCCAGCAGTCATCTATAAATTTGGCAGGCAGAGAACTACAGAGATGACAAAGGTAATGTCCTTCACCAACCCTCCCAACTGACACTTCTCCATTTTCCAAATACTAAACCAGGCCCTTAGTCCCTATATGTCCTACTTCCTATTTCGCTTATCACCATGTTGTTTTATGATAGCTTACATCTTTCTAATGTCCCCTAAGTGGTTTCCAGACCCTCGTAAGGGCTGCAGCAGTCCTATCAAGCAGTGTGTCCATGTCTTGCCTGAAAAGTATAACTTAGGCTTACAGAATGTCAGTCTCCTTATTTATATATTCCTTACCTTTAAGGACTGGCTGTATCAGTTTCAGCCTTTGATACCTCTCCCCACCAGTGGCCATAGCTGTAGGATTGCATCATTCTGATTTGGCTATCTTCTGCTGATTGATTTCAGTGCATTGCTCATAACCCTGGTCTTTCTGTATTCCAGGCATCAGATGTAGTGCAAAATGAGGCCACAAAAGATGGATTGCATAGTAAAATTTAGATTGCAGCCACTCTGTACCATCATGTGAGATTGTGGGATTTCCACTAATCATCTCTAAATCCATACTTTAATTTTTTTAAGGTTACCAGCAAGAGGAGATAAATGGGAATTGTATAGGCAGATACGGTCTATTCTTAAGATGGCTACTTAATTTGGAGGCAGTACTTAAGACACCTTCCTCTACAGTGAAGTGGAGACTGCACCTGGTAAATGTACGGCACTGAAGTAATGCAAGAAGGATGGGTGAGAGACGGGACAATCAGCATTTGTCATGCAACTTTATCCAGCCACAAATGACAGCACCTCACTTATTCTACAGATCTTCGCAGGATATGCACACGTCGTTTGAGCATGAGTGGAACCCTAACCCACCCACCACAGCTAACCTCAGTTCTAGCAATTGCGATTCACACTGCAATAGAAGGAATGTTTTGTCACATCCACACATCTCTTTGCAGACTCCACCCCACACACACCTCACATTCAGGCCTGTACTATAAATTCACAGGCAGGCGCAGCCTTTCCAAGAAGCATAAAGTCAGTTCCCCAGAAAGCCATATTCTGGGCCTACTTAGGAGGAGAGTTTGGCAAGGAGGCCTTGGCCTCCTGTCCTTACATCCAGAAAAGCTACTGAAAGAGCCACTAGAAGTCATGCCTTCCACAGAGAAGCTGGACTGCACTGCATCTTGAGTAGCGCAAATAACCTGAAGTGCTGCTCCAGACAGCAGTTCATGGAATGCATGGTCGACAGAGTTGGGTGCCCCATGTTGGAGCAAAACAATCATTTTGAAATGGACACCTTTGTAGAGCAATGTGGCAGAGCTGTGGGTTTACGAGTTGCTCACACAGCCATCTGGGCTCTTCCATGACTGTATTTATTATTGGTGAACTACTCAAAACCCTGCTTGATTGCATCCAGATGTATTTAATTTGTATGATCTACTTTGGATGCTAGCCTGATTAAATATTTGGCTCCCTAGGTCACTGCTGTAAGCTAGATAGTGGATCATTTCTTGATCAATAAGACATTGGCAGTGTGGTGATACAAGAGGCATGTGGGACTGTGGGCATCCTGCATTGCATTGATCCTCAAGTCCAAACTCAGCAAATGGTACCAGTAGGTCCACCGAGTTAAACATAAGTCCAGCTCATGGACAGACACTCAACACATATCCCTGTCCAGCCATCCCTAGTTCTGACATTGAGATGGTAGGCATAGCCTCCCAACTTTTAGTGGAGTGCTTCTTCCACTGCTCATGACCACCATGATTTCTCAGAGTATGGGTGTGGGGAGCATTGCCTTGAAGGATTTGTAATGTTTGTCAATATACCAAAACATTTTGAAGCTAAAGGCAATTTTCCTACCTCGGAAAGCCTTCTTGCCATTCAGGCGATCCAGAGTGGTGATTATATATTATTTACACCATCAATGTAACAGCTTCCTTCTGTGCCGAGAAACCAGGGAGCAGCTACTTTTTGTAGCTCTACCAGCATACATTAGCTCTGTGGGACAGGCCTCGAAACATAGCATGTTACTGTGGAATCGTAAATACCAGAGTGAATATCCTAAGCATGAATGGTAAATTCTCTAGGAAGTTAAATTTCACATCTTTGACGCCTGAGGTAGCCCACAAGTACATGCCTTCCCAACTCATCTGGATTCAAAAGTGACCACATAATCTTTGAAAAGGGTAGAAGGCTAGGATCCCTAAAGATTTCCTTAATCTTGGATTGAATGTGGATGTCTTCGTAGTAGCGGTTTAGCCTCCGCATTCTCAGACCTGCACAATTTTCCTCAAAGGAATCACATACTGCTTCCCCCTTGAGGAAGACCTCCTGTTTATGGAGGAAGAAAGAGTCATGCATACTTTGCTGCCATCCTTCAGCTTGAATGCATGGTTCATAAGAAGCTCATCATTAAACATTTAAGTGTCTCTTCAGAGTACCTGGATGTCTTGGACTGCTAGTAAATACTCTGCTAGAATTCAGTCCAAAGTTAAATGCGAGGAGTGTGTCATTGAGCATTAGTGAAGAACATCAACATGATTTCCTCATCTGTACATGATGTGACGTCCTTCTTGTATAAACTGTCTGAGATAGCTGTGCAGAAGACACCCATGAGACACACCTTGCAGCAGCTGGCCCAAATGGAACAGGCTTCAGGAGTCATTATTCAGAGCCAACTAAGTCATCTCTAGTCAGTCTCTGGGCATAATACATTTGGTACCTCTATTAGATGTCCCTTTATCTCTTATGACCTGAACCTAGCTTTGGCCAAGTTGATACATAAACCTTTTCAGCCTCTTGTGATATTAGGCTCCTTTCATGGAAGACTTACTTGTTGGCCATAACATCGTCCAGACACATCAGAGTTGCAACCCATCTGTGCCTTGGAACCTTTTGTGGCTCCTAGGTGACAGGCTGATTCTCAAGAATGTCCCTTCCTTCTTCTGAAACGTCTTGTTGTAGGTCCCTGTGAACAAGGCAGTTACTCTTCCAATATTCTTCCCTGTGCTTACTCGGCTAAAACCCCATTCCACATTCTATAATTAAGACACACACAGGCCACATTCAGAGTTTGTCGGAATCAAGGTGCTTTTTATCGTACCAGATAAATAACAATATGTTATTTATTGGGTGTGATGAATAGCCCCTATTATGAGTTTCTGTGGAATAAAATGTGGATTTTAGTGCACCAGAATCTGCATGATATGATAAATACAGTACACGTTTCCCCTGTTAAATTCTGGTCGGTTTGACCTGCTGAAACGTAACAATTGGTGACATATCTATTGCACCCAATAATTGCCAAATTCGGTAAATACCACCTCACTTGTAATGCAGACCCCTTCGCAAACAAGAATGTACGCAGGGTTCAGAAAATATTGACCCACTCGTTGTCAAGGCCTTAGTTTTTCTATTTGCACTGCATCAGGCACTTGAGTTCTTTCGAAATACTTTCAGTTACGTCTACAGTCTATCAAGCTGGCAAAATGGCTGCTAAAGCCACCATTGCTAGAAGGATAAAGTTATGTGTCGTCCAGTGTTAAACTTTACATGAACCCAGACCTCTCTCCAGTGTAGAATTACACTTGATTATGACTATGGTTGTGTTGGTGGCAGTCTCCAGGCATGTACTTGTCAGAGACATATGGTAGGTAACTACGTGGGCTACTCCCATTACATCCTGCCATCAGTGTGCTTTCAGGCTTCTTCCAGGAGTGATACCTGATTTGACCAGTACGTTTTCCACAACCTTTTTGCCTAGGCCTGCGCTGCCTTTGCTTCCTAATTCTGCTTATTTCCTTATCTCTTTCAGATTTCCAGTTCCATTGGAGTCTACCCACAAGTTAGGAATGGGACTGAGTCATGACTAAAATGCTGAATAAAGTTACCTTCATGTTGACTAATTCCTTGGGTTCTTCCTATCAGAAGGGAAGGCAAAGTTATTTTCATGGTGACTCAGGGCGGTTTTGGTCATTTGGCACTTGCCAGTGAGATGCAGCTTGAGTCCAACGTCACACTAAACATGAGACCCATGTCTCAACATATGTGCCAGCTGAATTCATTTTGGGGTTACTTGAGTTGCTGTCAGAAGGAAACATGGCCTGGCAGTTTGTCCTACAGTGTTCTTATTGGAAAAGGGCCAGTACTTATTTGCATCTCACTGTACTCGTCGTGGGGGTAATGATGGAGTGGAAAAAGGGCCCGAAATAATCACTAGTAAATACGTTTAATTCATACTTCCACGCCCACGCCTCTTTTCCCTTTCTAAGTGATGTGCCCTACCTGTGACAGGTATGCCCAGGCTATAGTGATGTGCTCACTTTGCAATTGGACTTACTGACAAGACCCAAAAGGCCGAAACCGGTCTGGTGTCCTTGTCTGTGGGGAATCTGGCTTGGAAGTTAAGGCTGTATCGATCCTCCTGGAGCATGATCAACACTAATTTACATTTGGCAGGTCTTGGTCTAACGTGGCACAGTGGGCAAAAGAACAATGGTCTCAAATGCTGCTGTAGGTACCAGTGGCTGAGATCAATTAAAATATTACATCTATCACTTTTTTGTTTTGTCCAGTTTTCATTGGAGGCCTCGCAAGTGATTTTGAGGTAGTAGTTACTTTAATCTGCTTTTTCCAGGTTTAGACTTCTACTCTGAGAGTTGGAAAGTCGAGTGGGGATTTAATTTTACGTCCGTATTTCCGAGCATTTCATTATTGGATGTACTGTGGTGGGTAAGGTCATAATTTAGGGTTTTAGTGTGTATGTTCTTTGATGTCTGTCAGGGCCTGCAGAGTGGAAATATGAGCGTTATGGTGAAAGGTGGGTGCAGGTCGAAGGAAGAAGAGTAGTTTCCAAACAGAAAAAAGAGGAATGCTTGAGGGGCCATGTTACTTCAATTGCTTTGGTTTGCTCTCATGAGAGACTTGTAATTTATGATGGAGAGTGGGAGGGACTGTGTGTCAATCACTCCAGCCAGGGCAACTGACGTCCAAGCCATTGCCTTTGGAAAGGGCATATGTTGTAACATGAAAGGCAAGTTAGTCTGGAACTGGTAATGCTCATAAAGAAGATTTGCATGACTTAGTTAAGGTGATCCCCTAAGAAATGGATCTTCCTGAGATGTGGTTATTGAAGCTACTAACTGAGAAGTATGGAAGTGTTTTGGTGTCGCCTAGAGAATCTCATTGGTTGCGAGGGTTAATTTGGTAAGTTGGCATTTGAAAGTGGAAGAGCAAGGGGCTGAGAATGTTGTGAGTTTTGTGGATGATGGTGATACATTCATAGGTTTTGTAAGTTAATGTATAGCTGTGAATAGCTTATCCAAGATGGAGCTGATGTGAGAGTGAGCCTTTATTCTGTGATGTAGATTATGTCAACTCTGTGGTATGTTTTTGTTTTTATTTTTTTAATTGTTGAGCAAGAAAGATCAGCAATAATATATTCATAACACACAAAAAAAATGTAAGTAAAGTGGAACAGTGCCCTAGGTGTGGGTAGATACTCAAAACATATTTTTGCACATATAATATCTAGTATAAGCGGTTACATAAATATCACCATCATAATCCATATATAAAAAGCAATCAACTGTGTCATTTATGTAGCATAGTTAATGGACCATCACAATTCATGCAGAGTCTCAAATTCTGGCTTGGGGGGCAACACCTAAAATACAAACAGCTAATCTTGCCCTGGAGCCAGAGCTTAAATAAAAATGAATACTGGTGTTGAAGTGCAAACAGTGTCAATGTTAAGGTGCAAACAGTGCCCACAAAAACAAGAAAAAATCTGCCAGATCGTCTGTAACCTCAGTTGAAAAGGCCCTGTTGCCAGCTATTAAAGTGTGAATAGTGTCAATGTTAAAGTGCAAACAGTGCCCGGGATGGAAACAATCTCTAACAGCACCTTAGCCTGTACAGCCTCCCCTGGACTGCAGGAAGTAAAACGCAAAAAAAAACACCTGAATGGCCTCATATTTTCTTACAGCCCTTACCTTTTTGTCAAAGGCCCCTTCAAAAGCTTGGGTTCTTTTCATTATGGTAAATTGTTGCTGAAATGGCTCGTCTGCTGATGTTTTCCAGCTCTGCAAAATCCGGGAGCAGGCCACTGTGACGGCAATTGATATAAAATACTGTCGCTATTTTCGCAAACTATGCAGCTCGTTCGAAAACCCAAAAAGCACCAACATTGGGGTTGGGGAAAACTCAATCTGGGCACTGTACTTAACTGCATTAAAGACTTTGCACCAGAATTGCTGAAGGCTAGGGCAATCAAAGAAAACATGGATCCATCCACCACACGCCATAGCAAAGCACCTAAAGCACTGATCGGGCACCGAAAAATACATCCTATGAGCTTTATAATATGCCAACCATCTTGATATAAAAGCTATAAGTATGAAATTGGCTGCTCTTAAAGATCTGTACCCGATCTCGCTAAGAAATTCCCATTCCTGACTATTAAATCTACACTTTGTTTCCTGGAATATTGTCTGCAGTAGTTCAAGAAGTCATTTCTGATTTGCATGTTGACGTAACAAATGGTACCAATTCCCCACGCATGGCAATTTGGTTACATTCATATTCAAATGATATACTATCAGCCTCGCAGCTTCGTTCATTACTATATAATTTTTCTTTAGGATGTTGCTAATTTGATTGAAACTAAAACAAATTAAAGTGCCTAGATAACCAAATTACTGTGCCACCCTATTGGGCAGAAAACCATTTTGGTCCTCATGGATTACCCACTGAGCACTAGGTGCAAGATGTTCAGCCCATATTTTTATAAATAATTTATAGTCAACGTTCAACAGGCTTATGGAACAATAGGAATTAGGGTTTAAGAGATTTTTATCCTTTTTCTGGAAGCTTGCTACTACAGACTCTTTCAATGCCTTTGGAATAGATTCAGACTCCTTTTTATCATAAAAAAATGTATTATTAGAAATGGAAGAAGTTCTGCCACAAAGGCTTTATATACTTCAGTGGGTATACCATCACTCCCACTGGATTCAGCGTTTGACGTACCTTTCAGAGCCGATGTTATCTCCTCAGACACTATTTGCTTTCACAGAACATCCTTTTGATTACTAGAGATTTGAAATAAGCGTACTGAGGAAAAAATTGTCTGACAATTGTGCTTGCCATACTGCCTGATCTTCTTCATAAATCTGCCTATAATGATTGAGGAGTATCTCCGTTACTCTTATGGCACTGTCTTCAATCACCTTCGTGGCTGGAAAATCTATTTTATTAATTAACTGCCCACTTTGTTGACTATTTGTTGACCATGCCAAATACTTTCCCAAATGCTGGCTCACTTCATAGAGCTTCTATTCAAAAGCTTTGTTCCTGGCAATTACCTCTAAAATAAAGAAATTCCTGAACTTGCTTTGCTCTAATGAGCTGATCTTGCACTGCCTGCTTGGCCGATGCGCCCTTTGACTTTGAGGCTTCTTTCATCGCAGTCTAAATTTACTTTATAAGATATTACCTGCCCTCTAAATCCTGCCTTAAATGCCTCTCAGACCATGAAAATGGGGCCGGTGTTAAGATTTATCTAAAAAAATTCCCAAATAAACTGCTGCATTTCAGTTAGCCAAGTTTGATCAGAAAGTAGTGCCTCTTTACCTCCCCACCTTCACAAATAACCTCCACCTGCACCATTGAGTAGTCTGAGAAGGAATTTGCAGAAGTCTCAACCTTCCTACTTTTCAACCACTTTGATAGTAAGAAAAAGTCTGCGGGAGGCAGACCGAAACCTGGCAGAGTAACATGTGTGTTGTGTGAATTTGGGATGTTTAAGGCACCACGGATCTGCCAGTGCCATATCCTGCTTGATTGTATTCAAAATTCTAGCAGTCTTTGGCTTAAACTGTCTCTTATCTTTACTGGAGGTGTCTTAGGTCAGGTCTTGTATAAAGTTAAAGTCACCACCAAGAACTAATATTCCCTCTGTCTTAAGCACAATATTATATATTTGCTCCATAGCTTCGATCTCATCCATAATTGGACCATAATAATTGCAGAAACTTAGAACCCTCCCAGCTAATCTGTCCTCTGTCCATATCCACCATCCTTTAATGTCCCTATGGACCTCTTTTATCTTCCAATCCAACGTGTTCGAGAACAGTATCTCCACCCCCGCATTGCCATTCCTGCTGATGCATAGAATGCCCGTGTGTACAGGAATAAAAACCCTTGGAGCATTTGTTTTAGAGTGCGTCTCCTGTAAAAAAATAACTTCTGGGTTAAATGAAGCAATCCATTTTAACAAAGTGGCACATTTTTGTTTGTTCAGGAGGCCGTTCCCGTTATTGGTAATAATTTTTATGTGCAGCATTTTAACCCAGAAAAATCAGACTTCACCCCCTACATATTCTTGTAAATCCTCCTTGGGACAACTAAAATCCCCCCTCTAATGTCACCCAACATTCACAGTGACTATAGTTGTCCGAGTCTGCAGAACCTTACACAACACCTTCCTTGAGACATACTTTCCACTGTGTTCTTGCTCATTTTTAATTAACAGACTACCCCTGCACCCCCTTTCCAACCCATATCCCCCCTCCCCAATGCCACCACCCCACACACTCACCACAAAACCCGCCCCCACCCTGAGTGCCCTACCCAACCTGGAAGGGGAATTGCCCATACTGCCTCCGACTCTCCCTTACAACTTGAGTGGCCTGGAAAATCACCATGGCACACTTGTGAGGGAAACACTATCCCCCACCCCTCGCCTTAAACCTGAAACATAGCCATGCTCGACCATGCTTGCCCCCTTGAACCCCTTGTGCCACTTCGCTATATAGTACAAGTCAATAGTTTGACCCTCTTCCCACAGCATAAGATACATTCATTGTAACCAATCATGATGCTGTAGAATATAGAATTAACCAGTCTGTGCTTTCTCCAAAAGGTTTTGGGCATCTTCAAGGGTTGTACTCAAATGTAATTGACCTTTAAATAATACTTTTAATTTTGATTGCTGAGTTATGGAAACCTCAGCCCCTGCTGTTTTGAATTGGCCTATCAAGCCAATCAGTTCTCTTCTTCTGTGCACGGAGGCCAAGAACATATTAGAGAACATGCTCTGTGAGAAAGAATGATTTTTAAGATTGCTTTTTTGAGAATCAGTCCTTTATTTCTGTAATCTGCAAAGTTGACAATTATGGTACGAGGATATTTAGAATGTGGCTACCTCGTGGAAGGAACCTGGTGTGCCTGCATTATTGTCGGATCCTCTGGTGGATTTTCCAAAATGTGAGTTTTAATTGGGCTTCAATGAATGGCAGCATATCCTGATGACTACACTGTTTCTCTGCACCCTCCGTTACCCCCACAAAGCGGAGGTTCGACCTCCTAGCATAGTTTTCTATGTCCTCAATTTTACTCTGAGACCTGTGCAGCTTTTTCTGAACCCTGTCCAGCTCTTTATCCCAGGTCAAGAAGCGACCCTCCAGATCAGATATTCTCTGCTCCAGTTCCTGTAAACGTGCTGGGATCTTCCCCATTACTTCATCTATTTTATCCAGCCTCTGGTTTAATGCACCCATCTCCTTGGTTGTGTAGTTGTTCCTGCAAGATGGTCTTGAGCAATATCCATGATTGCATCTGGTTTGGATCACACATACTCTGTACTTTCCAGCTGTCGGATTTCTCAGTTAGGCTGCTGCCAAGCTACGGTCCAGTCTGTGAAGAAGACTGATTGCCATCCTTCTCCCTTGGTTACAGGCTATATTTACGTTGCAAATCCACAAGCTGATCCCTTAGCAGTTGCTCCTGACTCCCTGGCTGGCTAGACTGGTTTGTAGATTTCTCAAATTAATTTTTGGAAGCCAATTTGATTGTGGGTTCTACTATGAGCACCTGGTCCTTACTGTGGCCCCCTTTCTGAATTCCGGCATCGGCTGCCACAGACGGTGCTGAGGCTTTCGCCAGGTTCCTGGTGTTAGTAGTTTTTTTTAAAGAACATTGTATAGTCTTTCTTACCTCCATTGTCACATGCGCCCCCACCCCCCCCCTCCCCCAACAGTAGGAGTATCCATTGATACCTTCGTCTGAGGGTGAGCAGATCCTTCTGCCCATTCCCTGCCTTCTGCGCCCACCTCAGCAGCTGGCGATATTATGGAAAGAAGAGAATTAGTGGAGTTAGAGGAACTAGGAAAACTGGGGAGATTGGAAAAAAAGGTTGCTGTCTGCCTGCAGTCCTGCATTTCGTCCCCCTGCTTGCCTTTACTGGTTGATACTGCATTTCTCTGTGTTTCAAGCACCTCGGAATAGCCCCTCACTTTGACCACTATTCCCAGTGGCAATGCGACTTTAGCCATTGTTGTTGCTCAGTTGGGGTTGCCATATGATTTTCTTTTACGTGCTGCAGGAACACATGTAAATCACCTTTTACCCTTTTGAATATGCGGAGGTGAGTCCACCACCCCAGAGCTAGAATTGGGGCCTCTGTTTTAGGGCTGCCGCATTTCGAACATCGAAGTCAGCTCTGTAGATTATGAAGACACCTGCTTAATACGCTGTCAGATGGTATTGCAACGGTTTGCACCAAAGGTACTAACACTTGCGGTGAGCCTGTCCCAGCGACCTTCGATCGCGAACAAGATCGCGCTATAAACAGGTAATAAGTGCTTACCACCCGCAGTGAGAAACCTGGAGACTCCTGGAGGAAGGAAAAGCCATGCGCGTTAGGATTTCCTCCTTAAATCACAGCCGAAACAAGTAATATCTTCGGTTATACACAGTGCTTTAAATGGGAAAAAATAACTGCAGGTACTCATTAACATATTCTAGTAGTGTGGTGGGTGGGGCTAGGGGCGGGGCTAAGAGCAAGACATGGGATACTTTGACTTATATACCAGTTGCAGCACATGCCAAGGCCCATGAGAAATGTGTTTGAACAAACAAAACAAGTTAACTCGTTAAACGAAATGTAAGCGAAACACAACGCTATTTATCTTACTGGCAAACATATTTGCTGTCGTTTTGCACAATACTATATATTCTTGAACGTGCACACACAGAAAGAAACAAGCAGAGGCGCACACTCAAAGCATTCCACACAGTCCTCCTTAAAGTGCCCCGATTCTCTCTCTTTCATTCGCTTTTCTCTCACACAAAGACACACACATACCGGCAGGCAAACACACATACATAAGCAGACCCTCGTTCAAGAGACTCAGGTGGGATCAAAGCCATTTTAAACTTTCCTCCCATGGCTTTCTTAGTTGTCACAGCTGGGCTGCCTCAATTCCTGTGTTTACACAAAAGCACACGAGTGTGTAAATGTGATTGACAGCACAGGTCCTGAATGGACCCTTTTCTGACAAACACAGCGTAATTGTAAATACCCAGACATTAGGCACATAATCCCCGCTGAATAGCTCAGCAGGGCTCAGTTTAGGGCGACAGAAGCACCTTTGCTGTCAGAGGCGGGTTCAACTCTGAGAGCCCAGTGCTCACCAGCACTAGCAGCTAATGAGCCTACCCTTCATGAGTACCGGTACTCTCCTTGGCAGCAGAGAAGTGCCAGTACTCAGAGTGAAAAAAATAAGAAGTGCCGGTACTCAGTACCGGTGAGTACCGGCCCATTTAAAGCACTGGTTATACATCAATGGCGGCGCAACGGCCGTTCTCCTTGCATCTGCCAACCGCGTCGCAAATCGCCGCTCTATCCAGCAAAATCCGTACATAGGGAGGGGGAGGATCATGTGGGATGCGCCCGCCCGGAGAAGTTCCGCCAACTCGGTGGTGTGTGATGAGTCTTGCTATTTCTTCAGTTACTATACTGTCTACTTAATATTTACTACATATGATTTGTAATTAGCTTTCTACAGTTAACTGGTGGAGACGTGGTGAGAGCAAGACTATGTATATGGTTTACTTGCACATGACCTTTTCTTTTTCTCTGTAACTTACGCAGATGTGTATTTGTAGAGTGTTTAAGCACATTGAGCCCCTATGTGCTAAACATTTCTGTGTTTGCAAGCTTTTCAATTCGCAGAATTTTAGGGTATGCAAACACAAAAGTGAAAAGCCGTTCTGCTTGCAAAATGGGCTTTGTGATCCACTCCGTAGGCAGGAAGGGGGTGTCTCCTCCTAAATGTGTGTCGGAGTGGTATGTATCAGTAGTTTGCAATTGTAGTCGCAAACCATTGTTCAATTACTGCCACCTCAAAGAAGGTGGTAACTGCTTTGCAAAGTTGAAGTTGTCCCTTGGCACAGCCTCCCCTGTGTGAATCGTTTCAGGCGACCTTCGGGAGGGTCAAGCGGTGGTAAAGGGTCCAGTGCCTGTTGCAAAACCGGTTCCTTTAAGGACCATGGGCTGCCTAAACACAAAGTGTTGGAATGCAAGCACAGGAATAGTCTGCTGCTGTTTCTTGCAGGCCAGGATCACAGTTGCTGCAACTAAACCCTGGGATTCGAAATAGCGAGCTGCCTAATTAATATTCATTAGACAGGTCCTTGTAAACTGTCTTTGTACCTCAACCCCGTCCTTATTTATGCGGGGACATCTATGAGCTGGTCAGCTCAAAAGTAATCACCATAGCAATGTGCGTCATCTGAACACACCTTTCCTATCACAACAAAAAGCAGTTGTCAGTGTAAAGCACAGCATCTTACTTTCCCTGATCGCTAAATCAAACGCCTTTTAGATGTTAAATGCACATGGAAAGTCCGTTTTGCGAAGTTGCTTTGAACGTGTGCCTGCCATGTTGGGATGCTCGCTTCACCAAAACAGTGGGGGAAAGAAGGGTACTATTGTTTTTTCTCATGCAGCTGCTTTTTGCGCATTTATTGCGACTGTACGCTGCAAGTGCTCCAGATAACTGCTGTCTGATACGGTAGTAGGAGGTAACTGTTGTCTGATGTGTATCTCCAGGCCTTTGAGATCACGCTATCTGCTGGAGGAGGCAAGGGCTCGAACAAGAGAATCACCTACACGAACCCCTACCCGTCCAAGAAGGACTACTCTCTGCACACCAACAGGCCGGATCTGCTGCAATTCAAGGAAGATCGATTCCAGGTAACTTAAAGAAAAGTAACTGCAGCTGAGAAGTTGTTATATCACTTTGCAGTATCCTCGAACACCAAAGGACTTCCTGGGCTGTGTTGCAAATTCGTGGCACAATGCTTGCTTGAGCTAAAGCCAAGTCTTAAATAGGCTATGAAGTATCAAATGATTAGGCTGTATGCGCGTGGTCTGTTAAAGGCGTCCCCACACAGTTTCCAATTGTATAGGGAAGGCATCACCGCCCAAACATTTATTTTAGAAAGTATAATTTGCATTAGATCTTTTTACACCGAGAGCAACAAACGATTAATAGTGTGGCTCTGACACCATAAGGTGAAAAATAATGACTATGAAAACGTAATTGGCTTAGGAAACAGACACATACTTCTAAATTGTATTCGTTTTCCTGCCGGCAGCCTATGAAGATGGCCTGATTTAAAATGTTACTTAGAGCACAGGGCACGTCAGAAATAGCAAGAAAGATGAGAATTATTCTTTTTTGCTTACAAACTAGTAGAAATATGTTTGAATACACAATGATGATGGATTTTAAGGCTTAACTGTTGTGTTGGTTGTTCTGTGTTCCAGTCATTTCGCAATTTAACTGCATGTTTAAATACCTCTTTCTGACCAAACGTATTACGTATTGTGTGCTTATTTTAAATTATTTTAAAATTAACTTTGAATGTACGTATTTATAAGGTATACATGCAACCATATTTGCATAGACAGCACAAACTAGTATAAATTGAGAACATTTCTCATATGAGTTTCTATCAAAATGAGTAGAAATTGTCCCTCACAAATGTTTCCACTGTGCGAATGTCTCTGACCTTTCATTGGCATGCAAAACAAGCATTGGCAATGCCAAGATGTCCAGCTTATGAATACACTGTCAAGGGAGATCTAAAAATCCATTTACAATAATGTCCTCCTCCCATCTGTGCTGCTGCCATAGGGGAAAAGCAATACATTAGCTAAGTACTTAAGACAATATAATAGAATTAAAATTGCATGTGTGCCTTCAAGCTGAGGCAGCCGGATAAATAAACTAAATGTTCACAGCTGTTTGGGTAGAAGCCATGCACTTTTTTTGTGGAAGCACACAACTTCTGTGAAATCAAAACATGTGCTCTTGGATCCCAGCATGTGGGTGGAACCAAAGCCCTTCTGTTGGTGTTTCTCAGATAATTGTCTGGTGACACTGCACTGTCAAGTCAGGCCATAAAAGTAACTGCCAAGGCATTTTTACACCTCCCCCCACCACCACCTTGAGTTCATTCCTCCCCCTCGCAACCGAAAACTCTGCCTCCGCTCTCCAAGAGCACAGTACCGGGGCTGCGTTGACAGTGACTCCGTGCGAGCATCTTGTCAGCACGGCCTACATTCCCTGTCAGTGTGGGGTCTTCTGGGACGCACAGTAACAGGAAAGACAGTGGTTTGTGGCACACCCCTATTCCTCCACCCCCCTTGGGTGTTTAGAGAAGGAGATAGTGATCTCTGCCTAAGAGAGCTCTGGGTTCGGGCACAACGTTTCACTGCCCTCACCTTGTTTTCAATAAAGGCTTCCCATGGAAACAATACAGAACAATAATTTCAGTGCACCAAGCCACTTACACTGACCAATTCCACTTGAAAGTAGAATAGCTTAGAAACATTCATTTCAGCAGCCGGTTAAGTCAATGTTCTGCGGCTTCACGGTATGTGCACTTTAATGCGGATCTGATTGACTGTCACAAACGCTCTGGGTTCTGAAGGTGATTAAACAGGGTTCATTTGATGAAGGTGAACGTTCTACAGACCACCGATCTGTGATTCACGCATAACAGTTCCGCCGTCCCGGGAAATAGTCTGGGGACTTGGCTTTTTCACTTAGATTACACCGAACGAAGTAAGAAACATTATGTTTTGATGAAATACGACTCTGCTCAGAAGTTTGTTTTAATGTGTTCCCAGATTGGCGGAGGGGAGACGTACACAATAGGTTTGCGGTTTGCACCAAGTCAGAGCACCGGAATGGAGGAAATTCTTATTTACATCAATGATGATGAGGACAAAAACGAAGAAACGTTCTGCGTGAAGGTCATCTATACATGAAAAGCGACGAGTCACGCCAAAAGAACCCTGATTGTCGAACATCTATCAATAGAGCCATTTATTGAAAGCTATACTGTTATCTCCTTCACATTTCAATCTGTTATGGATTTTTCTTTTTAACGAGACATCTTGTAGTATCAATTGTTTTATGGATTAATCCTTCTTTGTCCATTGTGAAGTGAAAAGAAGTATGTTTTTTTTTATAAATTGTAATTTGCCCTTGTGGAGTAGTGCATCTTTATTATTTTGTGAAAGATTTGGGGTTTCCTTCAGTTTTCACTTCTTTGTATATGCATTTTGACCTCAACTTATTTTTTTGGGGAAAAAATTGTATATTTGTATTAATAATGTAAATTATCCCATACGTATATTTATATTTTTATAAAGCCTGTGATTGTATAGAAGTTTAAAAATAGTCTGATTTTTTTGTAATTTTTTTTTTAAAGTGTAATTTTTTTATACATTTTCATTAATTTGATCATTGTTTAATTACTTTTTGTTCAGAACCTTTAGACAGGAAACAATGCTTTTTAAACAAATGATTAAAGAATCACGAGAGTGGACTGAATAAATTGTCAGTAAGTGTTGCATTTCATGAGTTTTTACTGGAGGCAGAACCTTATTTTGCTTCCCTTTTTGTGCTCACATTTACTTACCTGCACACAATGAGAAGAACTCCTGGATATGTTAAAAAAGTAGCATATTCTAAGACTTTCACACTGTCATATGATTTACATATGATTAGTTCCTGTCCGGAGTGGCATGGTAGGGCAAACAAATAATGGACTGGAAGGCTGCCAGACTATTAACCAACAGCTGAGATTAATTCAAGCATTCGATCCCTCATATTGTTATGTATGGCTCTCATATGGCTCCAATTGTCATACCTCATTGCTTTGACGCAACAACAGTTGATTACAAAACCCGCTACCCACTGTTGCGTCATAAAGGCCTTCCAGGCCAGGCTGACACAGCTCTTTGAGAGCCTGTCAGCACACATGTGCTTACCTGCTTTGAATGAAATCAGTTAGTACAGCTAAAGCAGAGAGTAGGGAGACAGGAAAGGTGATGGGGGTTGGTAAAGGATGGCAGCTAAGTTTTTTTTTTTTTTACCCTTTGGACAGGAATACATAACACATACCATGTTATATATGGTTCACCCATTACTCCTCTTTGAAGTTGAAAGCAGGGGCAGATGATTTTGGGGACCATATATAATATAATTTTACAGGTGGGTAAAAAAAGTGAATTACAGGACGTTTTTCACCTTGGGGTTCTGAATGACATCAGAGACAACTCAAGCTTTGTTCTCATTGTCTGTCTGATGTCATTCAGAACTCCTTGAAGTACAGCACCCCCAAAATGCACTGTTACCCATCTATAATTCTAGATTTTGTTTTCCTTAATCAAATTCTTGTTGTGGCACAATAAAGTCATTTGGTCTTTCTCTGTCACACGAGAGTCCATTCTGTTTGCTGCACTTTATATTTAATGCAATCTATTCAGATATTCTGCTGATGCTCCTGAGAGCTGGATTAGAATGTCATGTCAAGGCTGAACTTGGCATTTACCACCGTGATCACTACAGATCTTCCCTTATTGTCTGAGCAGGGAAAATATTAATAATTCAATGTGCTTATCTAGTGGGCAAGTTTGGATCGCTGTTTTGGTAGAGTCCAAGTTTTTTCAGTTTGGAATGTAGATGATTGGTTAAAGAAAGAACACCTAGCAAAACTAGCAGTGGGAGAGAGTATTATCTTTTTTAAATTTGAGATCTATTACGTCCATTCCTCCCTTATCAACTTCAAGACCATTCATTGATTGACAGAAGTTTGTTCAAGGACCCGCAAATTACATCTATTACAGATCTCTTGGCTCACGTGATGAACAGTATCTCAAAAGCCCTAGAACAGTTGCCCCACCAGGTTACAGAGGCCACAACCCTGTAAGTAATGCTTCTTCACAGACAGAGACTGTACCACGTGAAGTGAATAATAGTGCTCTCAAAGATTGATTAAGTTCTCAATCATGAACTGATTTCACAGCTTATCAAACTAATTCTTATGGCTTTACATGTGCAAACTTTAATGAAGAAGGCCTAATTTAATCCTTTGCAACAGAAGGTGGGTCATCACATTCCTCACTGCTGTTTTTGTTGCAAACCCGCTACAGAAAGGTTTCCTTCTGGAGTACAACATGTTCATCCACTGGACATCACCAAAATCCTTCAAAAATCATGTTCTACCGATATCTGCAATGCAAATGTTAGTTAACTAGGCTTTCCCACACTGGTAGCAAATATAATCCTATAACTACTTCCTCAGTGCCTCACATTCTACTAGAGTTGTCCCCCAGAACCCAAAGAAAGCATTAATCATGTTTTTTCAGGTCCCAATACCCTGTCTGGCCAAAGAACATACTCCAAATTCACTGATGCGGCTAAGGCACTGGACACTGTTGTATGCATCTAGCTATCCGCACAGCTGAGAGACATGGACCGCTAAGTATATTTTGTTCTGAAGTCAGCAGGTGTTGTGGAACTGAAACCACTCTGTTGCACGTCAAAGAAGAGCTAATTTCCACCTGTATTAAAGGCCATTTATGCAAGCTGGTTATATCATACCTTTCTGCAGGAATTTACACAGTTGATCGTCAAGTTATTGTATTAACACTAATATTATTAACATGTAGTGTTTAACATTGCGGCTTTTGCCTTTTCTGTATGCAATTTTACCTAACTTAAGCCAACTTTATGGAACTTAGTTTGTCAATGTTGAGAGGACGAAAGGCAGGGTTTACTTTGCTTGGATTTCCACTCATGCCCTGCAGATTGCTCAGATTTTAGCAGTGAGTGGTATACTAGTGGCCACTTTTGCTTGGTTTTAATCTTTTCTTACAAACCGCAACTAGGAAATTAAATTGAAGTCCACTTCTCTGCTACTACTGTCATGAACTCTTGGGCCCCATATGGATAGAATGTCTGGCTGAGCGTTTTCAACTTTAATAGGTTACCAATAGCTGGTATTCTGGAAGAGTGAAACATTACCCATGATCTTATCACCAAGGATAGCCAGATGTTTCATAGGTTGGAAGAGGGATCTGGGAAACAGCATTGGGACACTTAATTGCTTGTAAATGTTCAGGTCTGTATACAGAAACTGTGGCTGCACCAGACCAAAGAGGAGACTGATATCATTACAGATGCCATAGATCTATTTTCTCTCCCATTTTGTTGGTGTGAATCAATGGAACCTCTTCCCACACCACTTAAAAAGTCTCAAGATCATTTGGTGCTGTTGGATGCTACCATCTTTGCTACATCCCTGGTTAATCCAGTATCCAAGAAAGTATTCCTCCAGGGCTGCACGCACAATATTGTCCTTATGGTTGTGTAACAGTGAATTCTACTAAATTACAACTTGATTTAAGACACTTCATTTAGTGCCCAACACATTGTACAGTCACTTTCTTGGCTATCTTACTACAGTCGTTCAGCCCTACCACCACACAGGTTAACTACCCAGAACTTTCTCTGCACTCTGCTCTATCCTACTGCCTTTCTATGAGTGTGGTGGTAGATTGTGGTGAAGTAAGCAAAGATTAGACATGATTAGATTGGTCCTAAAGATTGAATCTGCTTGGACAAGATTTCTATGTTGTATCTTGGGATTGAAGCTTGGTTGCCAGCATCCAGGGTGGTGTGGGTTTTCTGGACGTGTTGCTGTTGAAAAGCTTCAACTAATTACAGAGTCTTGAATGTTTAGTAGATAAATAGTTCTTTAGAAATAATTGCTAACTGCTCAAACGCTCTGTATGTGAAACTTGTGAAGAGTGTGGTGCAAATGGTGTTACCCACTGGTATGGCAAATTTTCATGTCCAAAGTTTATTCAGTTGAGCTGTTTTCTTTTTTTTTAAATGAATGCTTTACATAGGTTCATGCAGTACAAGGTATCATCACGAGGTCAGATAGATAAAACTTTTCGCAGATTCCTCATATGAATATAACCCTCTGACTGATCTTGAAACTTTTTCCCTAGCAGTAGCTTCCCAATGATGGAATGTGGTGCCACGCGACTTCAGCTGTAACTTGGCTTGATGGATTTAAGAACACCAATGTATATTAGGCATCACCTGTATTTCTGGCATCAGTTAATGGCTTTCCATGCCTCTTTGGCGTGGTCCAGGGCTCTCTCTGTGTTTCACTAGGAAAATTTCTCAGATTTATGACGATGACTAGTTCAAGTGTCTCATGATATTTCAAGGTTTAAACCTTTATGCAGATGCTGCAAGAGGATGTCCTTGTGGGATCCACATGATATGTGTAGTGTTTGGGCTCAGAACTCAAAACCTCCAAGTCCTGTTCATTGTTGCACCCGAAAGCCATCAGGCAGTAAAAAGCCAAGCTACTTTTGGCCAAGACATGTTAAAGTGTTACTCTTCTCCTTCAAGTAAGTCTTATGACAGGGAACGATCTTCCAGAAGATAGCCCTCTTCATTCTCATGGAAATGTTCCTGCTAATGAGCTTGCTCTGGGTCTTGGCACTATCACCTTATGCTCTTCCTTTTCATCGGAGCAAATTCTGAAGCTGCAGAAGATTCAGCTATACTTCTGACTCCAGCAGCAAGCAAGTCAAAGCAGCCTTCGATCAGGTCATGTTGGATATCTTAGAATGGTTCCATTACTCTGGGGCTAGTCCTTAGCACTCACCGATTTCAGTGGTTCCCATTCCTTTCCGACCCCACACCTCAACAGCTGCAGGCTTCAGCACGTAATAATAAGTTGGAGACTGCAAAGCCATCCACAGCCTATTCCGTCCAATCCCCTATATCACCCTTTGAGGAAGTTTTGGAAAAGGTTTCAGAATTGTTACTAGCTCCACCATTAAAGATGGCTGAAATGATCTAGGTGGCATAAGAGAAGGCCAGAACTTGTCTTGGTGAACAGACTCTGACTAGGGTCCCGAAATGTGCCTAAATGGAGGAGATATTCATCTACGACTCCAATATCATAGCCATGGTTTATAATGAATGAGTGCATGAAAGATGAGTCAGAGGCCAACAGCCTGATTCTTCTTTTTACTTTGATGCATGACTTAAGCTTGATTTACAAAATGCCAGATACCTTGTCACCTTCCTAGAAATGGGCATCTATTACCCCTCTCAGGCCCTGGCACATGAAGTATGTTATTTTAACAATGTAATGTGTAAAGCTGTTAAGACTCTGGATTTGATTTTACCCTTTGAATTGAGAAGCCTAATATTTTGACAGAAATATTTCAGTCTTCATCTTCAGTTTCAAAGCCTTTGCTCCTTAATAAAAAGGCTGTACTGGAACCTGCTTGGCTGCTTCAGAGAAACCCTTCTTTGGCCCAGCAGTCCACAGACAAATAGCTAGCTGCTGTATTCTCGTCCTCGCGCCTGTCACCTGAGAGACTGGTGCTTTGGGCTTCATCTTCCCCATGTGTCTTTCCAATAACCCCTCAAGAACGGGAATCTAAAAAACTGAATGCCATTGGTCCAGAATTGTTTTTGCATCAGGCAGTCTCACTCTTCTGACGGCCAAATCACATGGGTACTCTGCTCCTAAGTCCATATCTAGTTAAAAGTGGCAAAGCTGACAGGTATGATCCTATGGGAAGACATTTAGAATCCCTTTTCCAAATTGGTTAGTGTTGACTTGCATGCCTCGAAACGGATTCTGAAGTGCTGCTTGGATTTTGAAGATATGTGTTACTCCAACATGGCTCTATAACTTGCCCACTTACACTGCTATCTTCCAGTATTGGGGTAGAGCCTTCCACTGTTCCATCATGTGAGAGTCAATCACAATAGAGAGCTGGAACCTCTACCTTATCCAAAAGGCATAGGGCCTAACTTTTCTGTCTCTTGCTCCAGACCACCCTCCCTCCCTCTAGCAGTACATTCTGTCCGATTCATAGTTCAATTCTGAAGATAGGAGCCCTTGTCCTGCTGCAAAAAATGCCACAAAGTGGTGTCTCTGGAAGAAAGGGCCATGAAAATTCTTTGCCTTTATTTCTTGATCCTCTTGAAGGACTGAGGTCTGAGACCCATTGTTAGAAATTGGGTTTTTGGTTGGCAGTCAGGTTACCCCCTGTCCAAGCAAAAGCCCTCACTCTAGTCAGGGTAAGTCACACACAATCCAAGATTATCCTGTGCCCACCCTCTGGTAGCTTGGCACGAGCAGTCAGGCTTAACTTAGAAGGCAATGTGTGAAGTATTTGTGCAATAAATCATACAATAGCACCACAAAAATACACCACACAGTGTTTAGAAAAATATATAATATTTATCAGGATAATTGTAGGTCAAAAAGAATAAAGTTGCAATGTGAATTTGTAGAGATATCACTGGAAAGTGATATGAGAATGTCTTAAGTCTTTAAAAAGCAAACAAAGTCTCTTTCAGCACAAAGTACCTGGTTTGGAGCGGCAAATCTCCTCAGAGGGCCACAGAAGAAGAGAGGTGTGGAAAAAGGGTGTGTGCGTCGATTTCTCCCCAGCACACACGGACTTGCGTCGTTATTTTTCACGCGGCGAAGTCGTGCGTCGTTTTCCGGCGCGCGGACAGTCTCTTTCTGTGGATCGCGGGGATTACCAGATGTCCCGGGTCTGTGTGTGGATTTTCCTGCTTGTTTTCCGGCTGTGCGTCGTTCTGCGGGGCTGCGCGTCAAAATTTCGATCTCACGGCAGGCGTTGCGTCGATTTCTCCTCTGGAGGTCGGGCGGCGTTGTCCTTGCGAAGCCGTGCGTCGAAGTTGCGGTCGTCCCGAAGGCGTCGCGTCGGTCAGCGTCGGTGTGCGGCGTTTTTCTCGCCGCGGTACAAGCTGTGCGTCGAAAATTTCGGCGCACGGAGCGTCCAAGTGAAAAAGAGAAGTCTTTTTGGTCCTGAGACTTCAGGGAACAGGAGGCAAGCTCTATCCAAGCCCTTGGAAAGCACTTTCACAGCCAGACAAGAGTTCAGCAAGGCAGCAGGCCAAGAGCAAGGCAGCAGTCCTTTGTAGAAAGCAGACAGGTGAGTCCTTTGAGCAGCCAGGCAGTTCTTCTTGGCAGGATGTAGTTTCTGGTTCAGGTTTCTTCTCCAGCAAGTGTCTGATGAGGTAGGGCAGAGGCCCTGTTTTATACCCAAATGTGCCTTTGAAGTGGGGGAGACTTCAAAGAGTGGCTAAGAAGTGCACCAGGTCCCCTTTAAGTTCAATCCTGTCTGCCAGGGTCCCAGTAGGGGGTGTGGCAGTCCTTTGTGTGAGAGCAGGCCCTCCACCCTCCCAGCCCAGGAAGACCCATTCAAAATGCAGATGTATGCAAGTGAGGCTGAGTACCCTGTGTTTGGGGTGTGTCTGAGTGAATGAACAAGGAGCTGTCAACTAAGCCCAGCCAGACGTGGATTGTAAGGCACAGAAAGATTTAAGTGCAAAGAAATGCTCACTTTCTAAAAGTGGCATTTCTAGAATAGTAATATTAAATCCAACTTCACCAGTCAGCAGGATTTTATATTACCATTCTGGCCATACTAAATATGACCTTCCTACTCCTTTCAGATCAGCAGCTACCACTTCAATACTGTATGAGGGCAGCCCCAATGTTAGCCTACGAAGGGAGCAGGCCTCACAGTAGTGCAAAAACGAATTTAGGAGTTTTACACTACCAGGACATGTAACTACACAGGTACATGTCCTGCCTTTCCCCCACACAGCACCCTGCTCTAGGGGTAACCTAGGGCACACATTAGAGGTGACTTATATGTGGAGAAAGGGGAGGTTTAGGCTTGGCAAGTACTTTTAAATGCCAAGTCGAGGTGACAGTGAAACTGCACACACAGGCCTTGCAATGGCAGGCCTGAGACAAGGAAAAGGGGCTACTTAAGTGGGTGGCACAACCAGTGCTGCAGGCCCACTAGTAGCATTTAATCTACCGGCCCTATGCACGTAGAGTGCACATTACTAGGGACTTATAAGTAGATTAATAGTCCAATCAGGTAGGATTCAAGGTTACCATGTTTTAAGGGAGAGAGCATATGCACTTTAGCACTGGTTAGCAGTGGTAAAGTGCGCAGAGTCTAGAAGCCAGCAAAAACAGTGTCCAACAATTGGAGGGAGGCAGGCAAAAAGTTAGGGGTGACTACCCTAAGGCTGTCAGGTCTAACACCCATCCTGGAACTCCTCCTTGCGAAATTGTTCTTTGGTCTGCTCATGTTCAAAATGCTGTGGTGATTGGTTTGTTTTCCTGGACGTTCAGGTTACTTACTCAAGTGCTTCCCCTAGTCCTCCAGGTCTTGCATCAGTCGCCATGCTGCTGGTTCTGCATGCCAGTCGGCAGGTGAGGATCCTGCAGTGAGTCCCTGGAATGTCAGTGGCTCTAAAACCAAGAGAATCACTCGGATTAGGTGCAGGTCTACTATTCAGTTCACCTGAACCTGCCCTTTTTGATGAACTCTGTAAACCTTGAGACGGGTCATCTGTTCAGCCATTGCCTAGTGCAGATTTCCATCTAGGACAACCATCTTGCAATGAGTTGAAAAGGTAAAGATAGCTTAAGGGTAACTCTGCATAAAGTCAAACCTGGGTTAGCAGACCATCCGCGGACCCAAATATAAAAAATAATAACTTTTAATTAGATAGGAGTGCTTTCTTCCTGTCATCAATTTTGGGTTTGTGGACCTGCTTTGCTCCACAAATCTGAGCCCTCTGATTGGCTGTCTGCAGTTTATGAAAATCTTTTGCAACCACAGTTACAAGAGGGGGGATTGGTTCCAGAGTTATAGGGGAAACAAGTAAAGACCAATGAGTAAATCAGGCAAGTTTTTCCTGTACCCCTCCTGATGGGTTGATGGGCCAGGGACTGGATTCTCCCCAACAAGTGTCCTCGAATCTCAAGAGTTTCTGAATCTATATTGACGGTAGTGAACCCTCTTCCCAAAAAATGAAAGAGTTCAAATAAAATGAAAAAAATTAAAATGGCCAAACTCTTCCTTGGGCACATGAAGGCAGTGTGCAGTGGTAGTTGGCTGCCTATGATGGGTTCAGTTGCATTAGATCAGGTCCTAAAGCCCACCCCTTGGTGTAAGAGAATAATTCCAAAGATGTTGGATGTTGTATATCATAAAAACAATTTAACTGAAAACCCTGACATTAAATTGAAGGTATGATTAGGATTATAGCAACCCTAAAGAATCATGGACGGAGTGCTGAAACTTTTCAAACACTCACCCCCAGTCACAGATCTGGGATAAATCCATTGTTCTTTTGCTCACCATCCCACCCCAGTTTCGACCCAGCCATACGCAAATCAGTCTTGGCCCTGCTCCCATGAGAACAGTCCAGCCTGAACTGCCAGCCCAGGTCCTCCCTGGACCGGAAACATGCATCCTGGGACTGGTTTCGGGGTATCTCCCCTCATCAACTAGGCTAGCTTGAATCCAGTAGCACAGAGACTCACGTCTGAGCATAACCTGCCCAATTAGGGCGACTTTAGCAACACAAAAGGACGCACCAGGTGCAATGCTTATGACCACATAAGATATATATATATATATACCAGTAAGTATCAACAACTAAAAGCACATCATTAAATAACAGCACATATTCAAGCCACTAAATAATAATCCATGAATAGTTTTCTCTCTAATGATGTTAAGGGTAATGCGATGTGTAATCTGAGCCGTTTAAATATTTATGACATTTGTAGTTGCAACTCTCACACCCAGTGTGAAGTCATGAGCTCTGCATTTGAAAGGCAAGATATGGTTTGCATGACTTATGTTCTGTAAGTTAGAGGTAAGGTTAGGAGTGTTGTGATGGTTAGAGGAAATTTTGGGGTTAGATTTCGATTTTGGAGCTATAGTTAGTTTTAGGATGAGGTTTTGGTTTAGCATTAGTTAATAGAGGTTGCGCATCAGTGTATGATTAGGATTAATGTGTCAATGGTTCGATTTACAGGGCAGGATTTCGGTTGGATTTAGAAGTAGAGTTAAGGGAAAAATTATGGTTAGGGGTGGAGATTGTGGTTAGACTCAAAGTTAGGACTAGTGTTAAAGTGAGAGCTATGGTAAAATGTAAGGTGACATGGAGGTTTAGTGATCCTGTTAGCTTTAGATGTACATTTATGCATCACATTATGTTTAGGGTTAGTTTTGGTGTTAGAATTTCTTAGGCTTAAAGTTAAGATAAGGGTATCGCATGGCTTAGTGTTAGAGTTAAGTGTGATCATAAGTGATAGAGTTAGGGTAAGTGATGTATTATTCTTCAGGCTGGAATTAGGGTTATTGTTATCGTAAAGGTCCATATAGATTTACTGATATTGTAGATGTTCCAATGTAGTGTCTAGTTACATTTTAACCCTGGTCAATTTAGCGATAGGTGGAAATAGTAATTTATTTTTGGTCATCTGCAGGTGTATTCCCATTCAAAGTTCTAGAGTACAACCAGTGCTTAATTTGTGCTTGTTCTTTCCGCTGCAGAGCGCAGGCACTTATTTTTCTGCTTCAAGCATTTACTGTGAGCAAAAGACACATACGGGAAAGGCGGAGGAAGAGTAAAACGAAAAAGCGTCAGAAATAGAGGGAGCAGAAAGCTGCAAGCCTGACCTGAAGGGGCAGGGAGTGGTTGTAAATGGATTTAAGTGGACTGAGATGTCTTCAGGATTATGCTGCCTCGGTGTTCTGTGTTTGCACATTTTATTACAGCTGCCGCGTGTTTCACAGGAGGGCTTTGGGCACAGGCACGTTTTTATTTACAAACCAAGAACTGGGTACAAAATATGAACATGGGTGTCAAACCAATTACATTTGCTTTTGACATACGGTGGTAGAACTACAACTTTTACAAACTACGACTTTGAAGAAAGACTTCTCAGTATTTCCGTTGCTCAAATTAAACATTTTAAAACAGGAATTTTTATTTCAAAACGTTTTTATTCTTGCAACTTCAAATGCAAGTCATTCTTTGTACCTGTGATTCATAACAAGAGTCCGCAAACTACAAAATATAACTTTCAAACACATATATGTGCTCAGTTAACCATTTTACTCTTTCAACATACGCACCAGAATTGAGGGCATACAAGGTGTATTACGAGATTAAACTTTGTTTCTTCTGTTGGCAAAACTGGGTCAATTCGAATATTTTCATTCTCTGGCGCGGGTTTCAGAATCGTAGAGTTGAGACATCTTGTCAGTATTTTCAAAAGATTATAACAGTAATGTTATGAGCTTGAACGTTTAAAAGAAGGGTCCTACAGTTTTGGCACCCATTTGTGGGTATATTCTGTCTATTTCATTGCTCTCATTTGCTTTTGATTGACATAAAATAATTCCATAAAATGCTTCTAGACCATTGGTGCTAATGACAATTTGGAGGTAGACAAACCCACCGAGTCCTGCAAGGAGGACTTTTATATGATAAAGAAAATGCTACAGATGAAATCCCACGATGCATCTGAGGGGGCAGTCAGGGCGCTTCTGATCTTTCTCCTGGTTGCATGGTATAAAGTCACAGTACAGTGTAATAGTGTCACTGCTTGTCGATGGAGTGCAAACAGTGCAGTGGCCCCGGGGCCCACCTGCCTGAGACGCCCAGTGAGCCTTGATTATTGCTGTGTTACACAGATCAAACACCGGCCATGGGCGTGCAGAGATGCTTTAACGCATGGACAAACTGGGCAGTTGCCAAGGCCCCCTAGCAAAGTGAAGTTGTTTTATACATATCACCTGCCTTCTACTCTATCTCAGACTCCTAAAATATTATTTAATTTAGTTTGGATATCGTGGATGGTCAATTAGCAGAAAATGGGCAATAATACACAAAGGTTGCCTCTAAAGTGTGTCTTGCCCGAGGCCACCACAATCCTTAAAATGACACTTCCGGGAGGAATTTCCTTGCTTTCAATGAGGCCCATGGCACATTGGCTAGACCACTGAAATTATGTGGCATTTTATACAACTGAAGGCGTATTATCTCACACATTCTATTTCAAAATCATCTAGCTAGCTTGCCATTTTTAACACATATACGTAGAAGGGATCCCAGCGCTACAAAAATACGTTTTCCAAGAAAGAAAACCATAGAATCCAGGAAGCAGCAGCTAGAGAAGTATTCATGGCCAAAGTACAGGGAGTGCAGAATTATTAGGCAAATTAGTATTTTGACCACATCATCCTCTTTATGCATGTTGTCTTACTCCAAGCTGTATAGGCTCGAAAGCCTACTACCAATTAAGCATATTAGGTGATGTGCATCTCTGTAATGAGAAGGGGTGTGGTCTAATGACATCACCACCCTATATCAGGTGTGCATAATTATTAGGCAACTTCCTTTCCTTTGGCAAAATGGGTCAAAAGAAGGACTTGACAGGCTCAGAAAAGTCAAAAATAGTGAGATATCTTGCAGAGGGATGCAGCACTCTTAAAATTGCAAAACTTCTGAAGCGTGATCATCGAACAATCAAGCGTTTCATTCAAAATAGTCAACAGGGTCGCAAGAAGCGTGTGGAAAAACCAAGGCGCAAAATAACTGCCCATGAACTGAGAAAAGTCAAGCGTGCAGCTGCCACGATGCCACTTGCCACCAGTTTGGCCATATTTCAGAGCTGCAACATCACTGGAGTGCCCAAAAGCACAAGGTGTGCAATACTCAGAGACATGGCCAAGGTAAGAAAGGCTGAAAGACGACCACCACTGAACAAGACACACAAGCTGAAACGTCAAGACTGGGCCAAGAAATATCTCAAGACTGATTTTCTAAGGTTTTATGGACTGATGAAATGAGAGTGAGTCTTGATGGGCCAGATGGATGGGCCCGTGGCTGGATTGGTAAAGGGCAGAGAACTCCAGTCCGACTCAGACGCCAGCAAGGTGGAGGTGGAGTACTGGTTTGGGCTGGTATCATCAAAGATGAGCTTGTGGGGCCTTTTCGGGTTGAGGATGGAGTCAAGCTCAACTCCCAGTCCTACTGCCAGTTCCTGGTAGACACCTTCTTCAAGCAGTGGTACAGGAAGAAGTCTGCATCCTTCAAGAAAAACATGATTTTCATGCAGGACAATGCTCCATCACACGCGTCCAAGTACTCCACAGCGTGGCTGGCAAGAAAGGGTATAAAAGAAGGAAATCTAATGACATGGCCTCCTTGTTCACCTGATCTGAACCCCATTGAGAACCTGTGGTCCATCATCAAATTTGAGATTTACAAGGAGGGAAAACAGTACACCTCTCTGAACAGTGTCTGGGAGGCTGTGGTTGCTGCTGCACGCAATGTTGATGGTGAACAGATCAAAACACTGACAGAATCCATGGATGGCAGGCTTTTGAGTGTCCTTGCAAAGAAAGGTGGCTATATTGGTCACTGATTTGTTTTTGTTTTGTTTTTGAATGTCAGACATGTATATTTGTGAATGTTGAGATGTTATATTGGTTTCACTGGTAATAATAAATAATTGAAATGGGTATATATTTGTATTTTGTTAAGTTGCCTAATAATTATGCACAGTAATAGTCACCTGCACACACAGATATCCCCCTAACATAGCTAAAACTAAAAACAAACTAAAAACTACTTCCAAAAATATTCAGCTTTGATATTAATGAGTTTTTGGGGTTCATTGAGAACATGGTTGTTGTTCAATAATAAAATGAATCCTCAAAAATACAACTTGCCTAATAATTCTGCACTCCCTGTATTGTCACTCTTAAATCACTTGGCAGGCGACAAGTGTCAAGACGAATATTCCACAAGTCATTTTGCATTAGTACAAGGCAATGGTCTGGTCTGGAGCACCCTTCTTAAAGTGTTAATCCAGGTCATGTAAAAAGGGAGAAACCTTAGATCAAATACGGCCCGACTCCTGATAATCCCTCATTGCAAGGAAATCGCCCATATGAGAGCTCCTCCTCAGAACAGACATTCAAGCTCTGGAAAACAGAGAATAAGGACCATTAACAACTATTTAGAATTCTGCTAGGCCAAACTAATCGAAAGTCCTATCTCTTCCCAAATTCTGTATCCAAGTCCTTCCATGATTTGTGAATGCACTTTAGGATCCCATCCTGACATTTCCTGCTTACAGCTAGAAGCATAAGCTATGAGTACATACCATCTGTAACACACTAGCCGGGCCTCAAAAACAACAGCAAAACTCATCTCAAGTAGATCTGACTACTACCAAAGCTCTTCTATTATTCATTCACTGCAGAAACAGCAAATATTCATCTTGGGACCTCGACAAGAGGTATGTAAGTACTATGGAAATGCCCAACTACGATTCAAAACAATACATATTCAGTAGATCCCATTACAATATTAGTTACCGACCATTAATTATCTGATATTGTACGGAAGCATGAAGCACCATTTTATTCACGGTTTCTAACTCGGAGGAAAAATAGTGTTCAAATTGTATAGAAACTAAGCTCACATGTACATACTTCTGGTATGAAATGTTTTCTTAATTTATTTGTTGCATCTAATATGTTTCTACAACTTCTCTTCAGTTTTGAGGTTACCTTGCATTCCACACTATACTGCCCCTGAAAGCACCTCTTCCCCTTACAAAACAGCCCTCAAGAACAGTACAGTACATTCATTACGCATGGACACAGGCTGACATCATGTCAACACAAAATACCACATACAAGACTCTGAATGTAGCATAAACAACATACAGAAAGCTTTTTTGTCCTATTTGGGAAAACTCCTTTCAGGCACTGATTTGCTAGGCAGTCTGTCACATTTTGGGACGAGCCCATGGCATTTCGCAGATGTTTTTCGTGTTGCAGTTTGCACCGGTGTTGTGATTAGGAAAAGTAACTCATGACAAAATCGGCCAGGAACTACTGCAATCATTGTGGCCATGCTCACCATTTGCAGTCCCATGCCATGGCATATATTTGCCCCTCATTAACCCATCACAAAATTTCCATTGCCTAGTCCGACGTCTCTGGTGTGTTTCTCAAGCACTCTTTTGTGTAACTTGGACTGAGCCTCCAGCACCCCCACTTTGCAGCAGACATGTTGGAGTCAGTCTGAAAGATTTTTTTTTTTTGCAAATGCATGTTAGTAGAAACGTTTTTTGTTACACCATTGTATTGGTCATGCATTGTGATTAGCTTTATAAATAAAATGGAACTTAGGTAGTTTTAAGGCGTAGGGAATTGCCCAGGGCTCTCGCCTTGCAGGGGTCCTCTGGGAAAGTGAACTTTTTCTCTATCTTCTCTTTTTCCATCTCAACCTGTTTTCCGCCAAAACCTTACACCTCCCAACGTGGGACGTAACGTGGAGAAATATTTTTAATTCTCAATTTTTCCTATTTCCATTTGTCCTGCATTCTGCAGCACACATGGAAAGAGGAAAACGCGTCTCAGGAGAGTTTTTGTGCAGAACGGTGCTCCTTCCTGCACAAAAAACAATCCTGCCGACAACACAGGTACCCATGCACCATGTTGTAAAGGTGTCTGTGATGGTGCTAGACTGCTGAAACCGCTCCAGCACAGGGGGAAAGGACAGGAATGCACCGTATTGTATAAATACTGTCAATTCCTGCCCTTTCACTTAGGAGTAGGGTAGAAAAGCAAGGTGACTAGCTGTGCTGCCCTACACCAAATCCTGGTAAATGAAGGCCTATTTTTTTGTGTGTCACAACTCCCTTTCAGCATGGTGGATGATGCTCTGTGTATCCCAGGCAAGACCGCTTGTGATGGCCTCTTAAGGTAGCAGCAAGGTGAAAGAAATGTAGCTAACAAGAAGCTCATCCTGGAGCATATCAAATAATGTACTGATATATCTGATAGAGACTTCTAGCTGCAGATTTGTTACCTTAGACTTCCCTTGCTTCAGCTTGGAATCCGGAACTTTTGCTGAGCAATACCCTTCCGCTCACCGTTAGGTGGCGTTTGGATTGCGTGGCATCGTCGGCATCATTGGAGCCGTTCGTGGTGTCACGGTCACCTATAAATGAACCACTCAGGCACGCGTTCGTCAGTTCTTTTCCTTCCTTCTGCATCAGCTAGCGCAGATCTGATATCGAGCTACCCTCTGTCTTTTGTGACAGGCCTTTTTTGACCTTTTTGTCAAAGATTTTTTGCTAGTCTGTGTAGGATGTCATCTAGGAAGATGAGATTTATGCCATGTGGTGCCTGCCACTGTGGCATGTTGGTGACGGATCCCCATTAGGTATGTCTTTGGTGTCTGGACCGAGACTACGTCTCGAAGTTGTGTTCTGATTGCCAGGGAATGGCTCGAAAGCTTTGAGGGAGCGGTCCCTGAAGCTCATGGCAGCCTAGCAGTCGACGTCGGTCAGTGCGACTCCTCGAAGGTCACTGCCCCGGTCAAGGATGAGGTGGCGGGACCGCTCCAGGAGTCCCAAATCCCCTTCATCTCACTTGGGATCCTCCGTGCACTTGCGGGAGGAGGCAGTCCAAGCGGACATGGATGTCACCTTGCTTGTCAGCTGACGAGGCGAGTCGGGAAAGTAGATGTTCCTAGCATGGTTCCGCGAAGCCGATGCCAGGGCCAACTTCGAGCCTCCCCCCCTCAGCTCAAGGAGTTTTACAAGGCCATGTGCCTCGTATTTGAGCAGGCTGCCCCCGCCGATATAGGATCTAGAACAACACCGATTCCACACAGAGAGCCTCCCCTAGCGTAGTTCCCAATGTTGATGCTTCCTGCGTCACTGGCACCCACTGGTGGTGCAAGGCCCATCCTCATAACTGATGATTCGGGAACGGTGTCATACAACGCCGATGCCAGCGCCAACAGCTCCATCAGGGGCCAGATCATTGCTTGAGTCTTACTATGTTCAACTAGGCATTGGTGAGGAATAGGAGGGGTCTCAGGACCCTCTTGAGTATGAATTGGAGAAAATGGACTGGTATGAGGAGTTAGGAGCAGTCAGTGGACTGGACACCTCTCCAGATCAGACGGATCTGAACAATACCACCCGGCGGCGCACAAAAGGGTATTGCCCAGCAAAAGTTCCAGATTCCAAGCTGACACCAGGGAATTCTAAGGTAAGAAATCTGCAGCTAAATAGAGTCTCTACCAGATAATGCGTCACCGAAGGTAAGTAACTTGTTCGTATAAGGCTAAAACTCAAAGGAACAGATTTATCGTTCTTCTGAGCAGCGCAGCGCTGCAAGCCACCTTGTTGCGCTGTGCTGCGTGAAAGGGAAAGGGCAAGAATGCACCATATTTACCATTATATGGTGCATTCCAGTTCCTTCATAGAGATGTTGCACTTTTGGCTGCCTAGCACCAACACAGGCAACCTTGCATCATGGTACAAGGATGCCTGCGTTGTAGGCAGGGTTGTTTTTGTTAAGGAAGGGATAATGTCCTGCACAAAAACAATCCTGAGATGCATTCGCCTCCTTCTGTGTGTGCTGCAGATTGCAGCATACGTAGTAAGATGAAAAAACAAGGAGAAATAAACCTGGGGGGGTCTATCATTTTGACACATTCCTAGCTCTACCACTAATGGTAAATCTGGAAATGAAGCAAAAACCATGGGTAAATGCATGGGAACACCCTTGCTCCACTTATGGAAAGCCTCCCAGCCACAGATATTTGCACTGCCTTACATTACTCTAGATTTTTCAAGCCATGCAAAGGTGACCTTGCGTGGCTTGATAAATCTCATGCAGGTTTTGTGTCGCCCCTTGCAGCCACTCCTTCCTCTGGCACAAGGGTGACATAAATCATTGATGAATCAGCCCCAAAGTATTTGACTTGAAAAGATTAGATATAGAAATTATTTTGTGATCTTTGTAGGCGCTTGCCTTAAAGGAGCAGTGCCAAGGGCATACCTGTCAGTAGTGCAGTAGGTATAATGGCACTGACGCCCGTTGTGTGATGGTTCCACTTCACCTCAATTGTGGTTGTTTTCTGCTATGCAGCCAGGGGCAGTCTCAATTATCTATACGTACATCAGGGACCGTAGCACCCATGCAATGCCACAGGGCAGTACCGCTGAAAAATAATGACAGCATACAAACCTTTGGTCTACATTATTTATGAACCTTTTACTTTTCTCTATAGTGGTGTCGACTAATACCCTTTAAAATTAAGAAGAAAGCACTTAAACAGTCGCAAATGATGCAACACAGTCAGAAAATGCTCTTCTGTTTTCTTGTTAAACACCATCTACAAAAAGTGATCTTACATAAAAACCTCTGGCCCTCACCTCTCCGAGTGGCTGTATGCTAGCTCATATAGAATTACATCTTCACCGTAAACATCCTGATCTTCATATCCAGCATCCTTTGGGGACTCCCTACCCAGTAAATATGCAATAAACAGAACTTCTATATCTTTAGGGTACCATTTAAGAGGTACTTTTTTCAAGTATTCACCCATTTGATCTTGGCCTTTCTGTTCTAATAACCAGTCTCTGACTTTCAGCGTGGTGGCTGTACCCTATGAATATAGCAATACAATGCTTTTTTAGGAGCAGCGCTAATGTAATCCTCTATTACATTTTGCTATCCCTCAGGTCAAGCCAGCAAATATCATTATTGGGTTCCTAGGTAACAGTGCCCACTCATCACTCCTGCTTCCTAGGCCACCTCTTCCCAAAAGAATCCAGTGTGTGGGCAGTGCCAAGCTAAGTGTATAAAAGTATTATATCTAATAGAGACTTCTAGTTGCAGATTTGTTACCTTCGAATTTCCCCCAGGCGCCAGACTGGATCCAGCACCCCCTTGAGTGTTCATGAAAGTGATGGTGGTCAAAGTTTATCTGTGCAGGCTAGGGGTTTCAGTCTTCCTCGACCTCAATGACTGGCTGTTGAAGGCGTGCTTGCCACAGGCTGTCATCTCCCACCTCCAGACTACTGCTAACCTCCTGCATTTGCTGGGGTTCAGTATAAACATGCTGAAGTCACAACCAACTCCCTCTCAGATGCTCCCTTTCATCAGAGCTGTTCTAGACACAGTGCAGTTTCGGGCCTATTGTCCCGAAAAGCGAGTCCAGGATATTCAGGCTATGATACTGATGTTTCAGCCTCTATCCTGGGCTTTGTTGAGAATGACTCTGAGGCTGCTGCGCCTCAAGGCTTCCTGCATCCTGCTGGTGACACATGCCAGATGGCCAATGTGGGCTCTGCAGCATGATCTGACGTTCCAGTGAGTGCAGCATCAGGGGAATCTCTCCAACATGGTCTAAATATCAGAGAGAACTGTGTAAGATCTGCAGTAGTGGCTTTCAAATCGAGATTCGGTCAGAGGCAGATCCCTCTTCCATCCCCAAACAAATCTCACAGTAGTGACAGACACGTCACTCATGTGATGGGGTGACAACATGGGGGAGGCGGAGATCAGAAGCATCTGGTTTGCAGTGGCGTCCAGGCTCCACATCAACCTTCTGGAGCTCAGGGCAATCATGCTTGCATTGAAAGCATTCCTTCCCTCTCTCCAAGGGAAAGTAGTGCAGGTGTTCACGCACAACACCACCGCCATGTGGTACTGCAACAAGCAGGATAGAGTGGGGTTGTGGAGACTTTGTCAAGAGGCTCTGCACCTCTGGACATGGTTGGAACATGTCAGTTCATATTCTTGACGGATCAACATTTGGCAGGCTCTCTGAACACCAGAGCAGACAAACTCAGCAGTTGATGCATGGTCGATCACGAATGGCAACTCCAACTAGAGGTTTAGCAAGGTCTCTTTTAGCAGTGGGGAGACCCTTAGTTAGATCTGTTCACCTCCACAGAGAACTCGCAACGTCATCTGTTTTGCGCATTGAAATTTCCAAGGTGGCAGTGGCTCGTGATGCTTTTCATCTCAAGTGGAACTCCGGCCTCCTTTACGCCTTCCCGCCAATACCACTTTTGCTCAGAGTTCTGAAGAAGATCAAGATTGACCAGGCCCAAGTAATCCTGGTAGCTCCGGACTGGGCACAAAGGGTATGGTATCCTGAGATTCTGAGCATGGGCATCGATCCTCCAATCAGACTGGCCCTTCAGGAGGATGTTTTGTCGCTGCAGCAGGGCACGGTTCTCCACCCGAACCTATCTAATCTCCACCTCCTTGCATGGAGATTGAGCAGCAGCAGTTGGCAGCTTTTGACCTTCTGCCTGAAGGCTGCAATGTTATCTTGGCCTGTATACGCCTGTCTTTGGAACAAATTTGTGGCATAGTGTACCAACAAATCTGTTGATCCCCTTTCTGCACATCTGTCTGAGGTTCTACTGTTCATCCTCTCTCTTCCCCTGCAGGGCTCTCCTTTGAGCACCCTTAAAGTCTACCTGTCTGCCGTCTCTGCCTTCCTGAGACTGCCAGATCAACCTTCCTTGTTCAAATATCCCATTGTTGGGAGGTTTCTTAAGAGACTCACTCACATGTTCCCACCTACCCCGTTCATAATGCTACAGTGGTGTTTGCACCTGGTACTTACATACCTTATGTGTGCTCCTTTTGAGCCACTACATAATTGTCCCTTGCGGCTCATCACACTGAAAACTGCTTTTGTTATTGCCATCACCTCTGCTCGCAGAGTTAGCGAGCTCCGAGCTCTTTCTTCAAAGTCACCATTTCTATCTGTCCATCATGACAAATTGGTGCTTCGTACCAGGGCCGTCTTCCTCCCTAAAGTGGCCACACCCTTTCAAATTTTTACGCACCCCACATCCTTCTCATGAAGAAGAGAGACTCCACCATCTGGATCCAAAAAGAGGGTTGATGGTCTACCTCAACTGTACAAAAGGTATTGGGTGGATGATCAACTCTTTGTAGGCTATGTGGATGCAAAGAAAGGACGGGCGGTGTAGAATCAGGCCATCTCTAGATGGGTTATCCTCTGCATCAAGATGTGCTATGCTTTGGCAAAGAAGCAACCCCCTGAGGGTTTGCATTCTCATTCCATCAGAGCAACTGCTGCAATCACGGCATTGGCAAGCGGAGTTCTAGTCCTGAACATCTGCCAGGCAGGAATGTGCGAGTCTGCACACGTTTACAAAGCATTGCTGCCTGGACAGTCAGGTCCACAGAGACGGCTACTTTGGCTGTTCGGTCCTGCAGGACTTTTTAGTCTGATCTTGGTTCACAGCTCACCACCAAGTATGGTATTGCTAGGGTATCTATTCTAAGGTAAGGAATCTGCAACTTGCAGTCTCTATCGGATGAACGAGTTATTTAACTTTGGTAACAAATTACCTATTCTAATTGCAGATTCCTTACCGACCCACCCTTCCTCCCAGCTTTGCAAACTGATTTCTAGGGACAGGGACTACTTTTTCAGGGCCCTGGGTCTGGTGCACCAAGATCAGTGCTCTTCATGGCTCCGCGTTACTGGGGTGAAAAGACTTGAAAAGAAACTGACGTCAGCGCACCGGGCCTATATATGACTGCAACATCATCAAGCGAACACAATGCCAGCAATGCACGCGGAGTCAACTGACATCACCTGACAGCACACAAGGGGGACTGCTTGAACAAATATCTCCGGATCCAGTCTGACGCCTGGGGAAAATTCTAAGGTAAAGTATCTGCTTCTAGGATATGTCTATACCAGATAATTTGTTTCCTAAGGTAAGTAACTTGTTCATGCAATGCAAATGCTAGTTTTGTCAGGTTACATAGTCTGCAGCCTCTTTGGTGAGTAGTGTAGCTGATGGAGTTACGTAAAGTGCATAGCACTGATCTCCCTTAGCGAGACACACAACCACACTTAATTACATAGAATACATGCATGCAAAGGAAAAGCACACATGTAACCGACTGAGACCACAGCAGTTTTGCTTGGAGAAAGTTATGTTGCAGGTTTATTTGATACCGTAAATGCTTGCCTGATTGGCCAATGAGGACCAGGAATACACACATCTGGTATTGAAACATCTGGAAGTTCACCATTCATCGGACCCCAAAGGGCAGGAAAAGAACTTGCACAGAGAGATGGAGCAATGCCAGGCAAGCACGCAGTTGCTCATGCTTACAACTGGCCGCTGCAATAACGGGGCGCCATCCGGGGCCCTGCCATAATGGCTCCTGAGGTACGTGCACAAAGCCCCTATTGACTCTTCCTTGTGGTTGCTTTTCACACCAAAGTCCTTTGGATTGCACTATATCTCTGCCAAGCCTTATGGGTGGCAACCGACGGTGCTGTGGCCCCTACCATTAACTGTAACCTTAAATAACTTGAATTTATTCTTGGTGCACTTGCCTACAACCCCTGCTATTGGTTCAATAGAATGTTACTGTTGTGTAGTGTTAACAAAACTTATGGTGCCTTGGTGCATATTGTTTAAGTTACTGTGGCTGTCACCTGGATGTACCTCCAGGACCGATCCTCTGTTCACAATGATATTGCCCTTCTTTATGAAATCTGAAACTGGTCACCCAGATCGTGGAGCTTGATGGGGCTTTAAGAAATGATCAAACTTTGGATATTTCATCAGGTAGCTGATTAGTGGTCTACCTGAGCCGGCAGCACAGATTACCCCTGCGGAAGCTTATTTCATTTGAGCAAACGGACTCAAAGCCATTGCACAGAGCTCAAGTGTCTGATGTGACAAAGAGGCTATTTGTGTTAAACCATTCCTCCGTTCAAGCTGCAGCCTCTTTTGTTCATAAATAGACCTTTTTAAGGTACTGCCCCATAGCTGTCTTTAATTTAATAAAGAAAATCAGGAGGCGAAAGTAGCTAAATGATTCATGAGTCACATTTACCCAAGACTAGTTGTGGGTCATTTTTATATGTGTGATACACTGAAATTGTCATTCATACTGAATTAAACATAATTATGAAGGTGTATCCGCAATCAATATGCTTAGCTTAATTAATGACTGGTACATAATTGTATAATATACCAAGTAGATATAGACATATTGTTAAATCTGGCATCTTTGGTGCCATTTCCCCTACATTTTTGCCTTCTGACCTGTTTTTCTGACTTCATTTTTGCTGGCTTTAGGTTTCTGTGTACTTTGCCACTACTAACCAATGTAAAAGTGAAGATGTTCTGTACTCTAAAACATGTTGACATTAGCTTACCCACAATTGGCATATTGAATTCACTTGTAAGTCCCTAGTAAAGTGCGCTATATGTGCCCAGGGCCTGTAAATTGAATACTACTAGTGGGCCTGCAGCACTGATTGTGCCACCCTCTACTGTAGCCCTTTAAACATGCCTCAGGCCTACCATTGAAAAGCCTGCCAGTGCTGGTTTAAATATCCATTTTGACTTGGCAAATGCACCTGCTTGCCAGGCCAGAACCTTCTTTTTTATTACATATGTCGCCTCTAAGGTAGGCTATAGTTAGCCTAAGGGCAGGGTGCAGTGTATATAAAAAGTTGGACATGTACATTTAAGTTTAACATGCCCTGGTAATGAAAAAACAATTACATTTATTTTTCACTGCTGGAAGGCCTATCTTTCCCATAGGTTAACATTGGGGTTACCTTTAAGGAGCCTTTAAGTATAATTTCCAATTGGGAAAAGATAGAAATTTTAAGTTTGGTGTGTCTGGACACACAGTTCAAAATCACAACTTATGGTGAAATCGGATTTTAAATTGTAAATCTGAAAATGCCACTTTTAAGAAAGTTGCCCTTTTTTTTTTAACTTTAAGCATTCTATTCCTCTGCATGTCTCTGAATACACGTCTGGGGTGGGTGACAACATTGCTTTGTGCATTCCCTCTAGACAGTCACACACAAAGGGAGCTGGGATGTGTCATTTACATCCTGATGACCCATCTCCAGGGTGATGGGTCTTCCTTGGTTAGATGAGAGGGAGGAGCTGACACTTGAATAGGGCTGTGCCTGCCCCCACACAAAAAGTTGCATAACCCTCTATAGAGTGTCTGGAGGCAGGGAAGGAAGGACAGGAACTTTGCGCACTTCAAAGTCCTCTCTTTGAAGTCTCCCTCACTTCAAAGGTTCAACTGGGTTTAAGTGTTGGACCCCAAGCCCCTTCAAATCAGTATACTTCTAGATCTGAGGACATTCTGCCAGGATGAAGGACTGCTGTGCCGCCAGGAGGGACTGCCACTCTGCTCAACTGCATTGCTATATTGGCATACTGCCTGCAGCCACTTGCCTGGGAATGAGAAAAACTGGACTTTTCTCTCTACATCCTCTGCAAAACCAAGTGGCTCCAAGAGCTAGTTGGCTTTCTTCCTGCTCTGGAAGTCTCAAGGCTATTATACACTTCCCTCAACCCTGCTTCTGCAAGAGGTGCCAACCCAGTCCTGGGCCTTGAGACTGAACTCTGCAGCTGCTTTTCATAAAAAGATAGACGCATCAAGGCCCTTGCGCCGCTCGGAACGAACACACTGTCCTTCGACGCTGACGCAGTGCCAATTCGCCGACAACGCAGGGTCTCATTGCGAGATTCAACAAAGATGATCCAAGGACATCACTGCATGGCTGGATGATGCAGCTACCTGACTGCATGAATTGGAATCAACGCATTGTGTCTTTCATGACGACACTAGCTCCATCCAAGGTACTTTTTCAGCGGGCCCTGCATGGGTCCTGTAACCGCCCTTCCCTCCATCACGGCCGGCCTGATCTTTGGATTTACCCTGGTCTAGCGCAACCTCAAGTAACCTTTCAACGTTATTTACTTTTAAGCACTACATTGCAGTTTATTCATTAACAATTCATATCTCAAGTTCTACTCATATACATATTCTCTATTTTTCTAAATTGGTATGGAGTCTTTTTGTGGTGTTTTTCACTATGTTACTGTCATTTAAGTGTTGTACAAATACTATACACCTTGCCTCTTAAGTTGAGACTGATTGCTCCATGCCATGCTACCAGACCGTGAGCACACTTTAGTTTAGGTGTGTATCTGACTTACCGTGACTAGGATTGTGTTGTTTCTACTTAGACAGGCTGCATGTCTCTGCCAATTAGAGTGCCGATTTCTAACGCATCTCAAGTGTGAGAAGTATAGCTATGTCAATAGACTGTTGCTTGTGGTCAGCCTAATTCAATTTTTTTACTCACGTGTTAACTGAGTATTTACTTACTAAAAGGTCCATTAGGAATAGATGTGAAACTACTGTTCCCACGGTTAATCACAGTTCTCCTTTATATATTCTATTGTGCTATTTTAACATATTTGTGATTCTGTGTATAGAACTTTGCTATACATTGTCTGTTTACCCTGTACTGGCAACACCCACAGGTCTGGGCTGGACCTGCTAACCATATGCAGTACCAACAAGATAATTAAGGACACACCGGCGAGGGTCAATTGAAATGTGCAGAGGGCAGTAGCTATAAAGCTGTCCATCATGAAGTGCGAAGCAAGCTTTTTAGAGACAGTCGCATTAGGTGACAGATGAGGACTGCCCTGGACAAAACCAAGGTGTGACTTGCATGTATCAAGCCTAAATGTGTGACTCGGTCCTCAGTTTAAAACCCACATCACCACCCTACCAAAGGACCCGCTGACTGCTCTGTAGTCATTGCCTTCACATTCAAATGCTAAGAGGGTGAGTCTCTTTGTTTTTTAAAATATCTTTTAAGGTGAAATACGGACCTGTCCTATGCTAGGTGCAGAATAGATTATTGTGCCAGATAGCATCAGTTCATTGTCGAGCTGGTATGGCCCTGCCCAAACATTTGATGATATGTCCCGTAACCAATTAGAGAGGTGTAATGTTATAACAGGGAGGACAGACGTGCCTCCCACCCAAAACCAGGCATGGGTGGAGCTGAAACTCTGAGGTTCTCATAAAGGTACCCCTAGTATTCTGCTTAATTTCATATTCGTATTGACTGGAAACCCATCACTCAGTCTAAAACCATAATCTGTTGAGGTTGAATCTCAGTGGTAATGCCACCACCTAATGGTGTGCAGCCTAGTGCAAATTTCAAATGAGGATATTGCTAGAATGCCCACATGTTGGGGAGGTTTGTGAAGGTTGGAACATAGAATAAAATGTGTGCTCAAATGTATGTGGGCTCAAATGTACCTGTGCTTCCTTAAATTATGGAAATGCATAACATTTCCTAATAAATTGTATTGCCATTTGTCCTCTGAGCCAAGTATCAACAAGGAAACAAACAAGTACTACCTCCCAGACCCCGTGGGTGTACCTGCCCAATTACTGAAAATTCAAGCTTGTTTACAAAAAATTCTAGTTCACCATACTGGTCTGAGCTGTGAGGTACAGCTCACGCATTAATAAAGCATGCCATTAGCATCTCAAATGAGTCTTAAACCTGTGGACCTGAGAAAATGCACTGCCGTCCGATAAATATTGTGTGTCCAGTACCTCCCTAACCAAACTATGTTCCATCTGCTCAATTATATAAGCTGGGGAGGTTAGGGAACTCTGTGAAAACAGTCTCTTTTATTTCCTTCGGAAGCCTAATATACATTTACTCCCATTGACGACTCCATTGTTGGTCCGAGTGATAAAGTGACCCGATTATTAACCGCATTGCCTGGACCATGATTTATTAGTTGTTACTAAGTGTGTTATTGTATTCTGCGTTTCCAACCCTAATTTCACAACCCAGATGAGCCTTGTTACGAGTCAAGTGCGGATGAGGTGTCCTTGGTGATCATATTTGGGTGACGTTATGCCTAATTATTACTTGGCCTATGTAGACCAACTCCCCAGATTCAGTACGTGGCCTATTTGTGATCAACATGAATGTGACTCCTTTCTGTCTGATTTCCATGTTCCAATCTGATGGTGTAGTGCAAGGACTTTCCTTAAGCATTAGGGGTCTGCATCCAGTTAAATTCAGGCCCATATTTATACTTTTTAGCGCCGCATTTGTATTTTGCAAGTTTGCGCTAAAAAATGACGCAAATACGGCGCTAAAAAAGTATAAATATGGGCCTCAGTGTTTTGCTAAGAAAGGCTTGTGCATGAGAGAAGCTGTTCCTGTTGTGACTTGACAGCAAACCCAACTTATGTACAGAGTGGGGTGCAGTGACAAAGATAATATCCATGTGTGAATTTGTTAGATTCATGTCTGATTTGGCTTCTAGCCAAAGTGGATAAACAATATTATGATGAAGTAAACTTCTGATAGAGACTTCAAGCTGCAGAATCCTCACCTTTTAAATAGTCCTGAGGCATCATACTAGATCTGGAAACTTTTTTTTTTAGTACCTCAGCACACCAGAAGGTGGCACTGCACAGGCCCGCACTGCCACCGTTCCACTCTGGAAGTGATGTGCATGGTCCATAAAAGTGCCACTCCTGCGCACGCTGATGTCAGTTCCCTTCTTTTCATCTCCCAAGACGCGGATCAGGAGCTTCTGTCATCTCTCAGAGACTGCTTTTTGTGATTTTTCTTACAAAGTTTCAACAGTGTGCCAGGGATGTCATCATCTTAAATTGACAGATTTTAAGCCCTGTAAGGACTGTCGCAAGAAAATGTCTGTGACAGATCCCCAACTGGTTTACCTGTGGTGTCTGGTGTCAAGCCACGATGCCAAGACTTGCAGAAACTGCACCAATGAAATTGAAGGCCTTCACAGGGACACAAGGTGAAACTCTGCATCACAAAGCACGAGAAGACGCAGTGCAGAGACCGCTCCATATCTCAGCTTCAAGTCCACAGCTCATTCCTGGCCCCATTCTAGTTCCCGGGGTTGACCAAACTGCTCTTATGACCTGTCTTTGTCGCACTCCAAATCTTTTGGTAAGTACAAAAAAACATAAGAAGTCGAAGGGTCATTCTGTCTCCTTTGGGCCATTCCCTTGCCCTGAAGAGAGGAGCAGACGGTGTCAATGATTCTGTTCCCGCTCCCAAGGTTGGCTGAATTCAGAGCTGATTTGTCAGCTGGTTCTGGCACAACCTGAGCTCCCTGAGCCTTGAGCCACACTGCGCCAGATCGAAGCATTTCACTCAGAAAATGCTTTGTTTTTTTACCGACACACTCTGGTGTGCCTCTGGGTCTCACAAACCCAAAAAGCCTACCACTTGGATTACTGCTGCCAGCTTCACTCTTGACAATAGCTGGACCCTCTGAGCCACTTCTGCCCTCGGCTCCAGTAACACTACACCAACTCAGGGCCCAGGTACTTCGATGGCAACTTTGCCACCCAAAGAGGAGGGCCTGATTGTCCTTTCCGATGGCGACTCCATGCCCCTCCAAATTCAACCATCATCACAGCCGAATCCGACCGAGGTTTACGCAATCATCTTACCACAAGGTAGGAAACACTCTTTACATTCTCCTTTTTTGGAATGGATGATTATGGCCAGGTTGATCAGTTCGCACAGCCTTCTGCCAATGACAAATCGTATGAGGACTTGCAAGACGTTAGTGGCCTGGACACTTCCTCTGAGTCAGCTCTTTTCTCCCATCCTGACCACGCCACAGAAGAATCTGCATCCATTGCATTGGATGAACGTAGGGGTGGTGTAAGTCCCTTGTCTCCACCTCCCCTCCATGAAGGTGGAAACAGATATACTCATGGAAGCCCTGCGGCCTAGCCAGACTGCTTCTGAGCCTCCCCTACCATTTAATGAGTCTTGACAGACACCATAACAGGGGCTTGAGCTAAGCCTTGTTCCAGCCCTCCTGTTAACTGCCAAATTGCCATATGCCATTGCCCTGCTCCAGGCAACCCAGCCTTTTTGTCGCATCACCCTTCTGAGAGCCTAGTGGTGCTAGCCTCCACCAGCCGGACCAACCCCAAAAGTTTCCTACTGCTTCCCCTGACCGAGAATCAAACTGAGAGGTGGCATTCAGAAAACACCTCTTCTCATCTGCCAGTTTTGCCCTGTGGTCAATAAATGCCTCCTGTTTGCTGGGCTACTATACTCATGCCCTCAGGGACTCAGTGGTGCAAGTCTTCCCAGGTGTTCCTGAAGACCATCGCCCTCTTCTGTCACAGGTCATTCAGAATGGTTGTGATGCTGGCCAAGTTCACAGTTCATTGTGGCTTGGATACCACCAACTTCATCGGAGGGGCTATTGGCAACAGTGTTGCCATTCAAAACCATGTATAGCTACAATCAAAATGGGTTCTTGCCTCCCTGATGGACATACTGCTACCTATCCTTCCCCAGCAGGGAACCCAGCAGTTTCACAGGACAGGCTGTGGTGCCCACTGCCCTGCCGGCAATGTCAGCGTGCCACTCAGCCTGCCTCCACCCCCGCAGCCTCAGCCGCCAAGCCTCTTTAGTGTACCCTTACATAGTCACAGTCACCCAGTGGGAGGTAAAATCTACCAATTTTATCCAGGTTGGAAGGAGATCACATCGAACAGATGGGTACTGCAAATTATCTGAAAAGATTTACCTCACCCCTCCTCTCTTCCCTGCTGCACCTCACACTGTGCCGTCTGTGACTAACAGAGGACCATCTCTTCATTTTGTGGCAAGAATTGCAAGCCCTTTTGACCAAAGGGACTGTTGAGAGGGTGTCGGTGCCAGAAGTAGGGCATAGTTGCTATTGCCGCTCCTTTTTGGTGCCCAAGAAAGACCGAAGTCTTCAGCCTCTTCTAGCTCTGTGCCATCTCAATGCTCTCCTCCGGAAGGAGAAGTTCAGAATGCTCACCCTGGCCAATGTCTTGCCAGCTCTTGACCCTGGAGATGGGATGGTGGAATTGGATCTGCAGGACTCCCTTTTCCACATTCCCATCCTGCCAACCCATCAGCAATGCCTGTGGTTCATGGTGGGGGAGCAGCATTTTCAGTTTACTCTGCTCCCCTTTGGTCTCACCAGTCCCCCTGGGTTTTCTCGAAAATAATGGCAAGGGTGGCAGCACACCTTTGGAGGTAAGGGATGCCAATCTTCCCCTACCTCAGCGACTGGCTGTTGAAGACAGACTTGCCCAAGGCAGTTGTCAACCAACTCAAGACTAGGACAAACCTCTTGTAATCCTTGGGGTTCACTATCAATGTGCCAAAGTCACACCGACTCCTTCTCAGATGCATCCCTTCATTAGAGCCATTCCAGACAAGGTTTGATTCTGTGCCTTTTCATCTGAAAAGAGAGTCCAGGACATTAAGGCTATGATCCTGATCTTTCAGCATTGGTCCTGGATTTCAGTGAGGTTGACTCTGAGGCTGCTGGGACCGATGGCCTCTAGCATCCTGCAGGTCAAGGACCACAGGTTGCATCTGCAGGTTCAGCAGTGGGATCTGAAGTCCCAATGGGTCTAACATCAAAGGGACCTCTCTGATCCTGTTCAGATTTTGTCAGAGACTGCAAAGGATCTGTAGTGGTAGTTGGTGAACTCCATTGCTTGGACCCCAAAAGAATGCTTAGTTTTCAACATCAATCGTACTAAAAATCACTGAGTGGACAATCAGCTGTTTGTGGAGTTTGCTGGAGCGAACAAAAGCAAGGCTGTGCAGAAGCATACCATTTGGAGCTGGATCATGCTCTACATTAATATATGCTATGCATTGCTGAAGAGCAGCCTCCAGGAGGCTTGCATGCCCACTCCACCAGGGCCAAGGCTTCTACCACTGCTTTATCACAAACCCACCTGCAAATAGGTAATGCTATGGTATCTGTTCAAAAGGTGAGGGATCTGCGGCTAGAAGTCTCTATCAGAAGAACAAGTTTGTTACCTTTGGTTGGGATTCTATCTACCACAGATTCCTCAACCACCCTTGCATCCTCCCTGTTCTGTGATTCAACTCTATCTTTTAATAAGATCCCAAGTATGAGAATCTGTACATTGATATACCAGTTTGCTTTTGGGGCTCCACATCAGGAGGCATGGACAGTCTTGAAAGCAACTGGTGTCAGTGTGCAGGAGTGGTTCATTTATAGGTCCTGCATGTCACTTCCAGAGTGGAAGGACGCCAGTGCTGGTCCACATGGTGCCACCTTCCTGTATGCAGAGGTATTATGAAAAAAATGTCAGGCTCCATTCCAACTCCTGGGGAACATTCAAAAGGCGAGGAATCTGCAGCTAGATAAAGTCTCTACCAGACAGAGTTTAAGAGAGGATACGTAACTTGTTCATCAGATGTGCATTCTCTTAAAGGGACATGAATATGTGCTCTGTCTCTTTCGATGATTGCAACTGTGTATGAACTGTATCCCCTGGTGATTACACTGCTGAGTGCCAATTGCTGAATTATGTTTGACAGCTTATCGTGCAACATGAACTTCTGATTGTCTAATCAAGGTTGGATTTACAAGGTGCAGGTTACTAAGTCACCTGACGCAAAAGCATGATGTCTGGGAGTTTAAATGCCTGCTTTTAGCACCACAGCAAGTACTCTATTTGTTTATATAAAGGAGGAATCTGTGATGTACAAGCCGTCTGGCTATCAAAATTTACCAAGACACTTTGCTAAGAGCAGGGGCCATCCATTAAGCCCGAGCATGTAACCTCTGACAAGTGGACAGAACCCCAACAAAGGGGTTTTAATACATTGTGTGGGAAGATGGCCTGGTGTGTGGTGAGCACCTATAGTGTTATCACCTTATACCAGGTCCAGGTATCTCCTATTAGTGAGGTGTAGACAGTGTCTAGGAAGCCAGGGCTCTCTAGAGGTAGCTGTGCATGAGCAGCCAAGACGTATCTAGGAGACATGCAAAGCTTAATGCAATACAACTACAGTCACACATCACTTATACACAAGAAAGAACAAAACAGTGTTACAATAATAAAGGTACTTTATTATGGTAACACAAATACTAAAATACTGCATAGACAATACTCCAATAGGAGGTAACTACACACACTATTATGTACGCAGAATTCAGTGATTAGCATAGAAAGCAATAGCAAATAGTAAAAACAATAGTAAGTAATGAAGGCCCTATGGGGAGACCAAACCATATACTAAGTAAGTGGAATGTGAAAGGCAGTCTCCCACCCAAAGAAGTGGAATCGGTAGAGGGGAGCTGGAGTAGCTAGGAACCCCAAAAGATAAGTACCAGGGTGCCCCCAGCGACCAGGAGAGTAGAGGTAAGCACCTGTTTTTCCCCAAACACACAGGAGAGCTTTGGAAAAGGACTGTGCAAGACCCAGACAACACTGGAAAAAAACAAAGGTAGATCCTGACAGAAGAGGACCTGCGAAAGAAGGGGAACAGGTCCAGCTCGAGTTCTGTGGATGCAGGACCAGGTCGACAGTGGATGAAGAAAGTCAGCACTGCAGCACAGAAGCAGAAGAGGCGTTCCGGAAGTGATGCAAGTGATGCCCTATTTGGACTGTCATGATGCCCATTGGTCAGTGGTGCTGGAAAACCACCAACAAGCTTTGGCAAAGGCAAAAGTCGGAGTAGAAGGTTTTGCAAGGCTGGAAAGGACTAGCAAGGCCCAGGGGACTCAACTCAAGAAAGGTAGTCCGAGGTGACCCTTAGCAGCTGGGAGACTCACAAGAAGAGGAGGCAGCCCCAACAGGCAGCAGGCACAGGAGTTGCAGTGAGGCCCACTCAGCACACCTGGAGAGGAGTCCCACGTCGCTGGAGCAGCAGGCAGGAGACTGTGCTTTGCAGGGAAGAGTGCTGGAGGTCGGGGCTACATGGAGCCTGAAGATCCCTTGGGAGAGGAACAAACAAGCCTTGGTAGCTGCAAGAGTGACGTTGCACAGTGGTACTGTCCTGCGAGGAGAGACAAGGGCTTACTGTTTCCCAAGTTGGACCGCTGGTACAGAGGACCAAGCGACCGCTCCAGACCACCACCTGTGATGCAGGATCCATGCAGTTCCGGAGGAGAGAGGATCCACGTAGCTGGTCGTCATTGCAGTTGGTACTCCTGCACGCCAAAGGAGGTTCCTTCTTGCTTCTTGTCCAGACTAAAGACTCGCCACCCTCAGAGGATGAACAGCCTGGGAAATATTGCAGTTGCTGGAAGGAGCTGAAGAAACAATGTTGCAGAACGGAGTCATCGCTGGAGTTGCAGTGGTGACCTGTGTCCAGTAAAAGGGTAAAATGGCTTCCCTGCACTTACGAAGTCTAGGGAAATGGATCTGGAGTTCCTAGGGGCACTTCTGCTCATGCAGGAGTGCCTTCACACACACGACAAGATGGAAGTCATCATCTTCGGCTCCAACCCCTCCGCGTGGGATGGCTCCTGGTAGCCTGCCACTCTTGGAACCACTTCAACTCCCACCGACCACGCACTCAACCTAGGATTCATCTTGGACCCCTCACTATCCATGACCCAGCAAGTTAACGCCATCTCCTCCTCCTGCTTCATCACCCTCTGCATGCTCCAAAAGATCTACAAATGGATACTCACCGAAACCAGAAGAACAGTCACCCAAGCCCTCGTAAGCAGCAAGCTGGACTACAACAATGCCCTCTATGCAGGAACCACAGCCAAACTCCAGAAGAGGCTGCAACACATCCAGTACGCCTCTGCATGCCTCATCCTGGACATCCCCCGCCACTGCAACATCACAGACTACCTGAAAAACCTGCACTGGCTCCCAGTCCACAAGAGAATCACCTTCAAACTCCTTACCCACGCTCACAAAGCACTGCACCACACCGGACCAGAATACCTCACCAGACGATTCTCCTACACCCCGACCTGACATCTCTGCTCCGCCGACCTCACCCTCGCAACTGTCCCACGCGTCCACAGAACTACACCGGCAGTAGATCATTCTCGCACCTCACTGACAAAACGTGGAACACTCTTCCCACCCACCTGCGCCAGACCAAAGACCTTCTTACCTTCAGGAAACTTCTCAAGTCCTGGCTGTTCGAGCAGTGGCAGCACCTCTTCCTCCCCTCAGCACCTTGAGACCCTCATGGGTGAGTAGTGGGCTTTACAAATTCCTAATTGATTGATTGATTGAGATACCTGCCCTCTGGGCTAGGAGGGCCTGCCATAGCGGTGACTTACAGTGGCCTGGTGCAGTGACCTGTAATGAAATGGTGCATGCACCTTTTCATGCAGGCTGCAATGGCACGCCTGCAGACACATTTTGCATGGGCTTCAATGGGTGGTACAATACATGCTGCAGCCCATGGGGAACCCCTGGTTTCCCCCACGCCCTGGGTACCTAAGTACTAGGGACTTATATGGGGGCACTGGTATGTCAATTACAGGGTGTGCTACGTCCTGAGCAACCAGATTTAGAGGGAGAGAGCACAGTCACTGGGGTCCTGGTTAGCAGGATCCCAGTGAGCACAATCAAAAACACACTGACCGCAGACAAAAAGTGGGGATAACCATGCCAAAAAGAGGATACTTTCCTACACATTGTACCTCTGTACTTTGATTCGTATCATCTTTTTGCCACCTGTGAATTTCGAAAATACTGAGGCCCGTATTTATACTTTTTTAGCGCTGCATGTGCGTCATTTTTTTACGCAAAAGCAGCGCAAACTTACAAAATACGATTGTATTTTGTAAGTTTGCGCCACTTTTGCGTAAAAAAGCGGCGCAAATGCGGCGCTAAAACGGTATAAATACGGCCCTGAGATTCCGTAGCTTGTGTGCTGTAATTAAGTGTGTCTAGTGTAGTAGGGTTTCCCTATTTTAGGGGTTGCTATCTATAAACCTTTCAATAACCCCCATTCTGCCCTTGCTACCTTCACCGCCTGGTGCTGAAGGGGTGTGTTCGGTTTACTAGGTTCTTTTTTATTCGTCCCATAAACGCCTGCCCTAGTGCTACCTCTGAAATCATATCTCGAGCAAGGTGTTACATCATGCTAATTCATGTGATTTCTTTGAAATAACCCCGAATGCATGTTGTTTCATAAATCAATGATAGTATTCTCCATTTGTCCTGCAGAACAACATTGAGAAAGCTGATGCTGAGAGCGGCCTATTTATCGCTGCTATATAAAATCATGGTGGGAAAGCTAACTGCTGGAGGTTAGGTATGCTCTCTGCACAAGAGAGCAAGCCAGAACAACCTCAATGGCCTCTATATGGCCCTCTAAGGCTAAGCTAAAGGGTGCAGCAGCTAGCTGCTGCATGTCGCCGCTCGTAATAGGGGGCAGCTGAGTGAGTGTAACACACTGGCCGTATTGTGTCTGTTCCATGCTAAAACTTATTTGAGGTGCCAAACACCCTGGTAAGAATAGGCTGAGGCTGGCTAGGAGGGGACTAAAAAATCTAATGGGAGGGATGTAAACCCATAGGCCTATATTTATACTTTTTTAGCGCCGCATTTGTGCCGCTTTTTGTTGCAAAAGCGGCGCAAACCTACAAAAAACAATTGTATTTTGCAAGTTTGCGCTGCTTTTGCGTCAAAAAGCGGCACGAATGCGGCGCTAAAAAAAGTATAAATATGGGCCATAATTACTGTAAAACGTGCTCTTACTACAGCAGCAAACTGATGAGAGAAATACTTGAAATAATCTCAGCTACTGAAGATCACTTAGACCGCATTCCAGTCCACCGTTTGTCATTGACTATTACACTCTAGATGAAGGCCAGTCACCAGCACATCAGTTTTGGTCCAGCTTCAGTATGAATAGACCACCCCAAACTGCCAGGATTCTGGATGAGAAAACAGGCAAACCCATGCTTGTTTTGACTTATTTAAGACTCATCAGTGAGGTATAGCTTGAGTCATTTGTACCAACTAACAAATGCATTGCTATACTTGTCACACTTACAGCAGCTACAGTAGCAAGCAACAAAGTGATGGAAGTAGTACTTAAATTATCCTTAGCCACTGCTGATCTGTCACAACTGCATTACAGTCCAGCATTTTATGTCATTGTATTGTGCCTCACTAGATAAAGACCAACCATATGTAAATCAGCCTTTCTCCTGGTCCAATAGGAACAGCGTATCCTGAACCGCCAGGGCAGGACTTCCAAACGAGAACACAAGTATCCCTAGACCCATTTAGGCCTAATTAGTTCTCATCAGTTTGTATTTGTATAGCTTGAGTCTAGATATACCTGTTTCAGTTATGGAGTCTGCTGTGGCAAACAACAAAGTAATTCTTAAACTAATCTCAGCCACTGGTGATCATTCAAACCAAACTCTAGTGTGGCAGCTCTAGACAGAGATTATCTGTATGCATATCAGCACTGGCTGCTCTTAATGGGAACCGCCTAGCCCAAATGACCAGGAACTTTAGACGGAAAAACCAATGAACAAATTCCAATTTGAGCTTACTTAAGCCTCATCAGTGAGAAATTGCTTGAGTCCTGTGACACACTGTGCATGTGAGCCATGTCTAGCGATAGCCATCCCAGTGAGGGCTCCTACTGCAGCAAAAGCCAAAGTAATGGAAGGAATGCTTAAAATAATTGCAACATGAGGTGGTCACTTGGATGGCATTTCAGTCCATCGTACCACTGTACTACTCCAGACAGACCAGCTGTATGCAAGTCAGCTTTGATCTGGCATCAATAAGAAAACCTCACCTGAACTGCCAGGTCATGTCCCTTCCAATTGGGAACGTTAGCAACCCTATTGTACCACACCTTTAGAGTGTTACAGTGGGCACAAAACAATGGACTGACATGCGGCCCTGAGTAATTACTAGTTGCTGAGATTATTTCAAGTATTCCACCCATCCCTCTTTTGGTTTCCTCCATGTGACATTCTTAGTGTGACTGGTATGTCCAGACCTAAGTCCCATGCTCACTGTGTTAAAGGAATCAAACTGTACCTCACTGAGGCCAGATGGGCTGCAAGCGATCTGGGAGCTCTTTGATATTTGCTAAATGAAGACTGGACCTGACAGTTCAGGTAAAATCTTTCTATTAGAGCAGCACCAAGCCTTATTTGAGGGTGTTTTCTGTTTGGAAATGCACAATGGGCAAAAAAATGATGGACTGTGATGTAGCCCAAAGTAATTACCAATGCCAAATACTAATTTGAGGCGTTCCACCCTTTACCTTGTTGTTTTCCTCAGCATAAAGCATAAATGCAATGGGTACGCTCAGCCATGGGTCCTGTCCTCACTGTTCCATAGGAATCAAGTTGCACCTCAACGATAAGACACGATAGGTTGAAACTAGTCTGAGGTTGTCTGTTTCCCATTCTTTGGGTACCTGGCCTAGCTGATCTGGCTGAACTATTTATATTGGCGCAGGACCAAACATAATTTGCATGAGTGTGGTTCTATTCTGGAGTAGCAAAGCCAGGACCGGCCTTAGTGCTGGTGGTGCCTGGTGCAACAGACTATGTTGGCATCCCCCAATGACCTCCTTCTCCGCAGCCACCCTCCAACAACATTCCTCATCTTGCCATAGCCCCTCTATCACATGCATTTAATTTGTTTTATAGCTCTACTCATACCAGTCTAAAGTGTCAGAACACCTCACATCACACACACATTATACAGAAACAATGAATCATATGTGTGTAAATCAGTCCATAGGAAATGTTACATGTGACAATGAGGATTACAAGGTGTAAGAATCACTTTGTCACTCATGTTAGCAGGTAATATTTTTAAAAGTGTTTTGTCTAAGGAAGCACAAACACAATTTTTAAAGAGTGGTTGGCTTTACTAATAAGAGTGTATTTCAATCCAAACAAACTGTTAGAAATGAGGTTTCTGGTTGGTTAGGGTATGCACCTAAGCCAGGGAGAGCCCACTACCCTTGTCAGGGCATGTAAGTTACACACCAAAGATAACCTGTGCTCACCCTTTGGTAGCTTGGTGCAGAGCAATTAGGCTTATCTTCAGAGGGAAAATATATGCTTTATTAATGTAAACATATCTCAGAGACCAAAACGACATAGATCATGAATATGGTACATAAAATGCAATTGCTGAAATAGTACCTGTTATCCTAGTAGTGCAAGAGGCAAAACGGTATGCAACATAATATCATGAAATGCTATAATAAAACACATACATTACAAAGTGTCACCATAAAAACATAAAGCATTATGCAAGTATTGAGGCATTACTCATTATCCAGACAAAGTAGGAATTGTAGGCCAAAGCACAGTGGCAATTAATATAGTTTTTACAAGAGTGATGGTAAGAGCACTCGCGTCCAAGATTAGGACTGCCTAGGGTGGGGGGGGTGGTGTGATTCTCTCCGGGGCCCACCAACACCTCAGAATGCCTCCAAAAGGCGCCAAGGCACACACGCTACGTATTACAGCGTGGAGACCTTGCTGAGTTTCCCCGCACTCCAAGAAAACAGAGAGCTGCTGCCTGCGAACGTGTGGTGCAGCAATTACCAGTGATCCTGGGATCTCAGCCCTTCTCGAAGTTGGGCAGCACGAGGGGAGCACAGCGTGACAGGGTTTCCTCAGTGGTTCTCCCCCAGCACCTGGGATCATTGCAGGGAGAACTCCTTTCCTGGCTTGTTGTCAACTCCAGGAGACTGTCCTCAGTAAGTTTTGTTCACCGTGGCTTGGGTGAGGAGGGGCCCCACTAAGGGGGTTTCTGAAGGCTGAGTGTTGTTGCTCATGGCTCCAACAGCGGAGGTGGGGCGGGGACAATGTGGGTGTTGTTGCACGCTCCCTGTTGCCTAGGCAAGATGTCAGGCAGGGTGGATGTCAGCATGCCTGCAGCCCCAAGGCATCACTCCAATCCGGCTAGAAGCACAATTTCTCACTGGCTGGCTGCTCGGGAAGGGAAGATACAGGTTTCCCTGATGGCGAGCTCAGTGCTGGGGCAGTAACACGAAGCACTCCTCCTGCGCTGAGAAAATGGGTGCTCTGCACCCACACTGAAAATCTTGCAGAGTGCTGAACATGCGCTGGAATTAGAAAGTTGAAGCACTCAGCATGCACTCCTGTGAAAGTGACTGTGAAGGCCGGTCTCAGAGTCCCATGTCCAATTCTGTGGCAGTGAGCCCCAGAGAACCACTTGGAGGCACTAGAGCAGAGAGCAGGCCAGCACACAAAGGCAGTTTGCAAGTAACAGTCCTTCCAACAAGCAGGCAGGCCATCACAACAAGTAGTCTAAATGGCAGTACCTCCTGGCAGCCCAGCAGTGCCTAATTAGAACAGGGTCAGGGAGCAGCTGGCAGCAGGGAAACAAACAGAAAGTCAATCCAGTGAGTCCTTTAGGTCACTCAGTAAATAGCAAGCAGCAGGGCAACAGCAGAAGAGCAGTCCAGATGAGTCCTTTGAGCAGAGCAGCAGTCCTTCCGACAGAGATTTGGTCCCAGTTCCAAAAGTGCTCTGCAAACAAGTGGTCAGAGCCCCTGTACTCATATACTATACTCGTAAATGTATTTGATGTAGGGGGTGGCTTCAAAGGAACCCTTCCAAGTTTACAACAAACCCCTTTCAACCCAGCCCTGGCTCCAGACATCTGTAGGGGGTAAATCAGCCCTTTGTGGGATGGAAGGAGACACACCTAACAGCATGTAAGGTGTGAACGACCTCTCCCTCTCCCAGCCCAAAAGGTCTGCCAGTATGCAGATGAACAAATGTATCTCCTGTCACACCCAGCCCTTCTTGTGTTGTGGCTGTCTGGAAAGTATGTACGAAAGTGTTACTGTCACTCAGCCCTAAACGTGGATTGGAGTCAGGCGGCAAAGCACATACAGTCATAAGCACAGAAGAATGCCCATTTCTAAAAGTGGCATTAAATATGTCAAGCAGGTGTAAGCCAATCATACCATGAGAGAGCACATACACTTTAGCACTGATTAGCAGAGGTAAAATGTGCAGGGTCCTAAAGCCAACAAAAAATAGAATAGGAGGAGGAAGGCAAAATGTTTGGGGATAACCCTACAGTAAGGGCCATTTCCAACACAACCCATATTAGCTACATTAGGATAATGAAAGACTGGGAAAACATAGCATTCTAACCTATTCCATGCAGTTTGCATGCAGCTCTTTGATGACAGTTCATAGGTCACTGTGCTATATTAGGATTGTAACTCATGAACTTCAAGTAACAAATGGATCTATGTGACAAAAACAGTAACCCACTGAGCCATCAACATAAAATACAATTCTGTGATCTTCAGGGTACACATTCTTTGCAATAGACATATTCACCCTCTGCACTACTTTGTGATGAGTTAAAACTGCCATTTGACAAAACTCTGATCCCTCTTTAGCAGGTTCATTAATTACCAGTTACGTGACATTTTTAGTGTTGCCTGAAAACTACTGAACAAATAAGCAACCGTGCAGCAGGGATTTTTAACCCATAAGTTATTTCTAAACACAGCGCCTGCAGCTCAGCACCAGGTGGGGTTGCACTGGTCTCACCGTCCTAAAGCCAGCCCTAATCACAACAGCCAAACAAATATTGGGCATACATGTGTGATATTTCAATGCATTACTTCATGTTTGACAGTTTGCGATTTGCAGAAAAATTATGCAATGAGATAAGTTTCATACGTGCTTGTGCATGTTCCTACGTCTGGAGGTGGCCTCACATGGAATGCAAACAACAGACTGAGTCTCCTGGGCTAGGCCAAGGAAATTGAGATGGACGTGGACTGAACTAGCAACACATGCCCACAAAGGGTGCACCTTATTTGGATGGACATAATGTGAACATGGCTTACTGTGAATTTTTTTTCATGCTGAAGTCTAATACTGAATGAGCCCGATTCATCCATGGCATCATTTTTCAGTAACAGATACACTTTCATTTCTCCAATGCTTCTCTGTCCACTCTTACCACCCTGGACGTGCCCTTCCACTGCCTTTGCCCCTTCTTCATCCATGTATTCATTCCTGCGTTTAAACATCCATCTCTTCCCGCAGTATTCCATTCATGTTCTCAATCATCACTAATCTATGCAGTCAACCAAAGAAGCATTCACAGGCAACCCCCTCAGCTATACCTCCCTCCCTTATCCATAAAAAGGCATGTGCAAACAATCAATGAAGAGGCACTTTTCAGCACTAGTGGCTTTGACAATGTTGGATACTTTAGGCTTCAAGAAATTAGTCCTAAAAAGCACATGCCTCTAGTCTGCAATCCTTCTAAAGTCCAAGGGGCCTCTTGGAGTAACTGCTTTGAGAACAGTGTCTGTAATGTAAACATAAACCTGTGTGAATAGAGAAACAAACTTTCTTAGACACGATTTTCAATATTCATTAGGTCCCACTGACCTATGTAATTAAAGAACTTCGGCTGCAGTGTTATGTGTTTATGGTAACCACCACATTTTCTTAGACCTACCTCGGAATTCAAATGATGCACCATACGTAGTGGATTTCTTATTAGGTTTAAAGTGTGGCTGAAAGAATCCCAGGTTTCCTCAAATATTGATATAACAGACTTTCTGTGGCTAGGATGCAAACCAAGATTTTCTTCTTTTTAGGTCTAGCCTACCAGATAGCACAAGCTGTTGGGTGTGAAGTACATATTGTGGGTTTACCAAGAACATGGAGGCTTGATTTGATTTTGATTTGATTTGACCAAGATTTATAGAGCACAACAAATGTTTGAAGACGTCAAGGTGCTGTAATCACCTAAATTTGATTCAGTCAAGAAGCAGCTTAGGCACAGTACAAAAATGATAATGGGCTCCTGATGAAGCAGAAAAAGAAAGACTAACAAATATTCATATATCTTGTAACAAAATCGTATAAGGTAGTGTGATTTTAGTAAAGAAAAATAATGTACGTGGGAAAATGTGCCCACGAGGTAGTTCGCCATTGTTATAAACTAGCTTAATTAATCATGAAGAATCGACAATGTAGTAATCCGTCATAATTGCAAATGTATTCTATGATTTTCTTGTTGAAACTGTTTTATGTTTAGCTTAAATTTAGCAGAGGCTTTGGCCTAGTTGCCTGGTCTCAAATTTAACTGCATGGTTTTCACTTGTATTGACAAAAACGTATTTTTACTTTAAGGTTGTATTTTTCCAGTAGAAATTACTAATACACTTATCTCACGGTTTCGTGCTAGGCTAGTTTCATCCCCTTTGAAGCAAGGTCAGTTTCTGCAGGTGCAGACAATAAAGACTCTGATATAGAGTTAATTGGCAAACTTTGTTGCAACTTGTGTTCCAAAGCTCCAAGGACACCTTATGCATAAATGAGTACTAAGAGATAGACGCTATTCATTGGTCAAAAGGAAGCCTCCCTATGAACCCTCCAATGGAAGACCGGAATAATTTGGTATGTTTCTTACTTAAACCCACTGGACAAAGAGAAGTCAGCCATTTTCTTTTATGCCATTTTGAAGCCAGATTCAAGACGCCATTTTAAAATGACCCTTTGATGCCTTTTCTCTGTCGCAGAGAAAGAGACTTTAAGAATTCTCACCCTAGAGACTTTAACTTTAATTTTGCCCCGTCTTGTCCATGCAGTAACTTTTGCCCCATTCTCTTTGCTGCCGCAAGGAAACTTACTTTAATTTTGCCCCTTTGAAATCTGCCCCATGCTGATCGAACCGGTACCTGAAGGACGAAGACTTTTCCTTGAATGCTGATTGAATTTGGTAATTATGAAAGGATAATTGTATTATGCATTGTGTTTTCCTTCTTAGGTACCAACTGCTTATTTTGATAGGGCCCAAGCTAGAAGTTTTCTAAATTTATGTTGACTAAATTCGTTTTGCATGAAGCCCCACATGCCAATGCTAATTAGAGGTTAGTTGAGGTATTCATTTGATGCACCATGCTAAATTGAAATCTTGTTATTGCTGACCGATGTATGCAATTAGTCAAATTCAGTTACTTATATTAGTGATTTGTATTGCCATAACCGAGTGCATTATAATCCAGATTTTGCGCAGATTGCGTTTCTTCCATCGCTATGGACAGCTAGTAATGTTCGTATACGTATATCATTTGATTTTGAGACTCACCTATATTGTGCTAGCTTTGTTAATATAGGGAAATAAATTCATTAACTTTTAATAAACTGGTGTGGTTATTCATGACTGAAAGGTCATGGTGCGTCAAAATACTGATTGTTATTGATTCCTAATGTGTTGTTTGATTACTAATTGAGTATTGGTTATTGATTATAAATGGTTATTGATTATTGATTCAAGTGATCCGACTATTCTTGGATGAGGAGAACCCAACTTGGTTAAAAGGTTCACCGACCTCCGCCGTGTCCAAGTTTAAGTAATTTATAAAGACTGGACGCGCTATCACTCCCTACAATGTAAAAAATAAGGGGCATATTTATACTCTGTTTGCGCCGGAATTGCGTCGTTTTATTTTACGCAAATCCGACGCAAAGTTAACTCCATATTTATACTTTGGCGTTAGACCCGTCTAGCGCCAAAGATCTTGGAGTTTGCGTCATTTTTTTGCGTGGACACCTACCTTGCGTTAATGATATGCAAGGTAGGTGTTCCCGTCTAAAAAATGACTCCAAGGCATGTGCGCCTTATTTAAACTCCTGTGCAAAAATGACGCACGGGAGTGGGCGGGTAAAAAAAAATGACGTCCAGACGCTTTTGCGTCATTTTTTAACGCCTGGTCAGGGCAGGCGTTAAGGGACCTGTGGGTTCGGAAGGAGCCCAGAGGTGCCCTCCCATGCCCCCAGGGACACCCCCTGCCACCCAAGGATGGAGGGACCCATCCCAGGGAACTTAAGGTAAGTTCAGGTAAGTAATTTAAAAAAAAAAAAAAATTGTGGCATGGGGGTCCTGATTTGTGCCCCCTACATGCCACTATGCCAATGACCATGCCCAGGGGACTTAAGTCCCCTGGGCATGGCCATTGGGCAAGGGGGCATGACTCCTGTCTGTGCTAAGACAGGAGTCATTTCAATGGGGGTTGGGAGTAAAAAAAAATGGCGCAAATCGGGTTGAGGCCAATATTTTGCCTCAGACCTGACTTGCCCCATTTTTTGACGCCCAAGCTCCATTTTCCCCTACGCCGGCGCTGCCTGGTGTGGGTCATTTTTTTTGACGCACACCAGTCAGCTGCGCCGGCTAACGTCATTCCATAAATAAGGCACCCGCATGGCGCTTTGGAATGGCGTTAAAAATTTTGACGCACAACTGCGTTGGCGCAGTTGTGCGTCAAAAAGTATAAATATGGCCCTAAGTCTTTAGGGCCTTTCAAAGGGCAAATGCAATTTGATCAAAGTCAGACCGGGCTGCAGTGTTTCACCTCAAACTGCTTTTAACTTAATCAACACGCACGTTTAAAGCCATTTCCATTCTCTTCCTTTGCACATACAATCGCCCTCTCTCTCACCTATTTGCCCTATTCTCTTGACCCTCAAAAACAACTTGGCAACAGCATGAATGAGCTCAGCTGTGGGTGTTTGAGGTGAAGAAGGGGAGGAACGTAAACGTTTGAGGTCAGAGGCCAGTAACCTCTCTGATGTAATCAGCCTGGGACTGATATAACATAAAAATGCCCCCCCCCCCCCCCCATTGTCTCATTTCACACATCGTAAGCAGAAGAGTTGCCAAATTTGGGGGCTTATTTACAAGCCCCATGCGCCTTCGGTGCGTCACTTTTTCCCATATAAAAAGTGACGCCGCCAAAAGTGATGCACCAGTGGCGTAAGGGCCTTGTAAATAAGCCCCTTGGTTCTGCCAACATGGTCTGAGCAAATGCCTGCCCTGGCTGAACTTAATAGTCAATAAACATCAAGGTGCAGAGAGAAAAGTCGATAAGGGCACACCAGGGTCTTCTGTTTTCGTGCCAAACATTGAAACACTTCTAACAGTAGTCACATGACTCACATGCACTCCTTCATCCACACCATTCCCATGGAGTAGAGTGATGCCCTCCCACAAACACACATTGCTGCATTGTGTGGGGTTAAAACACTATATAGATGCAACTACGATGCAACATGTAGTCAGTCCATGGGTCAGCTCGCTACAGGTGGAGAAATACTTCACAGATCAGAGTGTATGTGCACAGCCATGTATCAAACCATGTAATTGACGCTATAAGACAAAGTGCTTAATTCGAATTGGCGGCTACAAATGGGGCCACCAGAACTCATTTTTATGGACCTGCCCTTATTTCTCATCATCAAAATGTGATCTAGAGCAAGGTGGGAAAAATATGACAAACGTAGAAAGCAAAAACCACAAGAATGAGATAAAGGCAGCAGGGGCTGACGGTGGTGGATTCCAGAGGAATGAGAGGAAATCAAGACTAGTTATCCTGAGGAAAATGTTGGGCCCTTTTACTAATTAAGCACTTGCTAGAGGTATTAAGTTGGTGTGTCATAGGTTGGCTTCAGTTTGCACTTGATGTGATCCAGGTTCAATACAGGAGCGTGTTTTTTTTTTTTTAAACTTAGGCCCATATTTATACTTTTTAAGCACTGCATTTGCATAATTTTTTGACGCAAAAGTGGCGCAAACTTACAAAATATAGGGGCAGATTTATACTTTTTTGCAGAAAACTGCGTTAGCGCGTGAAAACGTATAATGCCGGCTAGCACCAATCCAAGATGCCAGCCGGGCGCCATATTTATGGAATGGCGCTAGCCGGCGCTAATGCCCTGTCAGCGTCCTTGGAAAGAACGTTAACAGGGTGGGGGAGGCATCTGGGAAACCGGGGCTTGTGCACCGAATTATGGCGCTCCACTGTTCAGAGGCAGAAAAATTACCTCTAAGCAGTGTAGCGCTATTTTCTGGCGCACAACCCCATGGACATGGCTCCTGTCTTAGTGAAGACAGGAGCCATGCCCACCACCCCAATGGCCATGCCCAGGGGACAAATGCCCCCTGGGCAGGGCCACTGGGGACAGCGCCGTACAGGGGGCCCCAAGTCAGGGCCCACGGGCGGGGTAAAGTAAAAAAAAATATATATATATATATACTTACTGGGACTTATCTGGGATGGGTCCCCCATCCTTAGGTGTCCTCCTGGTGTGGGTGGGGGTGGGCGAGGGTGTCTCTGGGGCCAGGGAAGGGCACCTGTGGACACTTTCCATGGTCTCTGACCATGGAAATATGCCTACAGGTCCCCTTACGCCTGCCCAAATCCAGGTGTTAAATAATGGCGCTAAGCAAGCTTAGCGCCATTATTTAAGGCCCCCATCCCCTCCATGCTGGATTTTAGCACGGGGGAATAAATAGGGCACAAAGGCCATATCGTCCTTTTCTGGACGGGAACGCCTACCTTGCATCTCATTGACGCAAGGTAGGTGTTCATGTCCAAAAAACAATGTTAACTTCATAACTTTGGTGCTAGACGTGTCTAGCGTGAAAGTATAAATATGGAGTTAAGTTTGCGCTGAATTAGCGTAAAACAAATGACTCTAATTCAGCGCAAACCGAGTATAAATATGGGACACAATTGTATTTTGTAAGTTTGCACCACTTTTGCGTAAAAAAAGACGCAAATACGGCGCAAAAAAAGTATATATATGGGCCTTAATTTTAGTTTGCAGTGGATTTTCAAAAGATGTGTTTGGAAGAGAGAGCGGAATTTTGATCATTGTTTTGCATTGGAGTTTCACAAATGTGTGTGCATTGACTGACCCCGTTCAATTTAGATTTTCACAACAATAATCACTGCCTTACAAAGGTACATAGACCTGTGCATGTGTTTATTGAAATATGAAATGCTAACTGAAAAGGAAGTTGTGAAAATCGATAGCAACTGAAAAACAAATCTTTTAAAAATATGTGACCTATTTCTGACCCTAACTGTGAGAATTCAGTGTAGGCTGACCACACACCTTTAACAAGCATTTTCAATGCAACGGGGCTCGCATTTGCTCGAGTTGGAGCTACTTGCATTGTAAACTCCTAACCTAACTTTTCTTGCCACACAAATTAAAAGAAAAAAACACTGCGCGATCGCGCTATGTAAAATGCAGTGCAATCGCACTGAAATTGAAAACAAAAAAACGGAGCGCGATTGCGCTATGTAAACCCCAGCACGATTGCGCTGCGGGGAAAATCAACAGATAAAGTAGTCCAGAAACCAGGCTCAAAATATCGAGCCTCGTATGTTTTTAGTAGTTTACCAGTGCTGTGTAGGTGGGCTAAACACCGGAAAAGGCATGATGTATGTATGCCTTCCACAAATGAAAGGAAGCAGATTTTAAAGAGCAAGCCCAGGAACCAATGAAAGAGACTGACGTGACCTGGGCGTAGTTTGAAGCCCAAAGAGAGATTACTTTATGGACGGAGCGCTTTGCCAAGATCCCTCTCACGCCCCTCAGCTAGTATTGAAAAGTACCACAAGCACTCTCACACATGTCTGAATTAAAGGACCTTTGATAATGGCTTAACTACAGCAAGCTCTTGTGTTTGACATGAGAGTGCCCTAGTAACCCTAAGGTACTGCAGCCATTGGCAAACCCTTGCAATGACATAATGGACCTGATTCACAAAGGGTAACTTACTTTTGTGGGGGATTACTACTGTTCGGTATTCACAAACTACGTGTGAATTTATACATCCTGACTGTGGTGTCTGAAGGTGCGGCGAACTCAGTGCACATAATATAGGGAGTGCGAGTCGTTTGTGAATACATAAACGTATCAAAATTACACAAAAGTGTAAATTTCCCTTTGTGAATCAGGCCCAGTGTTGGCATATGGTGGGCATTCTTAAAACAGCCAGACTTTTAAGCTCTGCTAGTAGTTTTTGCAAAAAGGAAACGAGACATGTATGTAATAGTGGAAATCAGGAACTGCAGAACATCCTTTAGACAAAAAGGCCATGTACAAGGATGGATTTCATATCCTCGGGTGAATTTTTTTTTTAAAGGATCAAAGGAAAGAAGATTACAGAGAAAGTTCTCTAGAAAAGAATTCCTTAAGTAATTTTTTCTCCAGAATCACTCAGAAAAAACCCAATAGTGTCAGGCTAAACAAATCTCAACAGGCGCACTTTTGTGAGGTCAAACCTCCCCCCCCTCCATTTACTTTTATAGATACCCATCAACAAAGACATCAGCCTGAACTTATTATATAGTTGTCGCGTTGCTGATGGATAGATATTTAGAACATATTCTTCCTTGCTCAGTAATGTTTTACTAGCCCAATAAAACTGTATAATTTCACTCTATCTTAATACATCATCATCATAGGCACTCACTCAAGCCCATTTGCCGCTAGAACCACATTCGTTGTAGCTGAAGTTATCAGATTGGGAGATAGCCAAGCAATTTTATAATAATGTGAGGCGGTGTAGTGCACAGGTGAAAAACCACGCTCAGGAGTGCTGCTTGTCCTTTTCAAACACCAAACTCAGACCATCTGAACAATTGTTTTGTGAATCTTATTTCCTCAAAGCCATTGGAGTGACATCCTCAGGGTGGAGAGAAGCAATCGGAATACAGATTTCAGAAGTATATTCTAAAATGAAATCAATGGCGTCAGAGCCGAACTCAGAACCCAAAGCAGCCCTGGCTAAATTTGTCAAACCAGCCCTCTTATGGTGCATAGCGAGCCGAGCCACTACAATGGGGCTTACAGGGTTTTCCCTCCCCAAGAACATTTTGGAAAAAATGGCAAATAGCTTTTGGTACACAGATTACACTTTTGATTATTTGTTGTAAATCCGTTCAGTAGTTTTTGAGAAATTTATAGAAATTCAAATTTGTATATCTCTGGCCGTGAAGTATTCGTGAACAAAGATGAGCTTGTGCAGAGAAATGCACTGCTTTGATTGCCTGCCAACAATTCAAACCAGGAAGTGTTGGCAGTCATCTCAAGACTCAGCTTGAGACAAAGTCCCAGAATAAAAAGTTTAAAAAAAAGATAAGTGGCCAGAGTAGAGTCACCCTGACCCCTTAGCACTGGTGGACATTTAAAAAAAATATTTGTAAACGCTTGCAATACATGAATTGCGCCACTTTGTAAATTTGGTGCAGCAAGTTTGGCATTGTTGGGCCACATTAGCATAAAAAACAATTATGATAATGTGGCGCAAGGAGGCACAAGGAGCTCTTAAATCTGCTCCTTGTTTTTTTCACACACACACACACATATATATATATATATATATATATATATATATATATATATATATATATATATAGTTCAGTTCAGGCTGGACTGTTCCCAAGGGGAGCAGGGTCAAGACTGATTTGCATATGGCTGAGCCCAAACTGGGGTGGCATGGTGAGCAAAAGAATGATGGATTTAACCCAGATCTGTGACTGGGGGTGTGTTTGAGTGTGCTAAAGTTGCCCTAAGTGGCCAGGGTGTGCCCAGACGGGGGTCCCTTTCTCACTGTGCCACTGGATTCAAACTAGCCTGATTGATAAGAGATAAGAGGTGATACCCCGAAATTGGGCCCAGAATTCTTGTTTCTGGTTCAGGGGGACCTGGTCTGGCAGTGCAGGTTGGACTGTTCAATTGGGGAGCAGGGTCAAGACTGATTTGCATATGGCTGGGCCTAAACTGGAGTGGCATGATAAGCAAAAGAACAATGGATTTAACCCAGATCTGTGATTGGGGGTGAGTGTTTAAAAAGTTTCAGCACTTCATCCATAATCCTTTTGTGTTGCTAAAGTCACCTTAAGTGGCCAGGGTATGCCAAGACATGGGTCCTTTGCTCGCTGTGTCACTGAACTCAAGCTAGCCTGGCTGATGAGAGATAATACCTCAAAACTTGTTCCATGATGCTTGTTTCTGGTCAAGGGGGACCTGGCCTGGCAGTTCAGGCTGAACTGTACCCATGGGAAGCAGGTTCAAGACTGATTTGCATATGGCTGGATCCAAACAGGGGTGACATGGTGAGCAAAGGAATTATGGATTTAACCCAGAGCTATGACTGAGGGTGAGTTTGAAAAGTTTCAGCACTCTGTCCATCATTCTTTTGCGTTGCTAAAGGCGCCCTAAGTGGCCAAGGTATGCCCAGACATGGGTCTCTTGCTCACTGTGCCTCTAGATTCTAGCTAGTCTGGCTGATGAGGGGTGATACGCAAAACCAGTCTAAGGATGCTTGTTTCCAGTCCAGGAGGGACTGTTCTTATTGAGGGGCAAGGTCAAGACTGATTTGCATATGGCTGGGTCCAAACTTGGGTGACATGGTGAGCAAAAGAACAATGAATTTAACCTGTCTGGGACTGGGGTGAGTGTTGAAAATGGTCATCCCTCCGCCCATCATCCTTTTGTGTTGCCCGAGAAAGTAGCAGCACCATTGCCTAGTAAATGCGGCACTGCCCTTCTCTCTCCTTCTCTCACATAACATAGAACAGCACAGCAACTTTTGTTGTTGCACTGTGTGGACTATTTCTAATTCTGCCATCAAGTGTGTATGGCTTTGTGGGGTCCCTGACCGGAAATGCTCGTGACGTCATTAATATTATTTCACGGTATTGTCGTTTTGTCTCAGAACATGCCGTCACAGGGCGCTTATTATCTTCATAAAAATGCGCTTTAAAACAGCCGGAAGAAATATTGTTGAAGAAACATAAATTCTCTGAAAAACAGCAACATCTAAAGGAGTGTTAAAAAAACAGTTTAGCAACTGAAGACTATCACCCCAGGGAATGAAATCCGCTATTTTGTGAAGACTGTAATTTCATTCTCAGCAGAACAAGGTTAGAAAAAAAACAGCAAACGCATTCAGTCTTTGTAAGTGAATGCCACACAACTGTTTAACGACGTAAAGGGTAGTTTTCCTGGAGAAAGTAGCTGGCTCCTTGAGTGACCTTGAATCTTTAAGCTGGCACACAACATGCGCGATAAAGATTGGCACTGCGGTGGTCCATCGAAGAGACCTGAAGGAATATTACAGCGTCGCTGCCTCCTACCCCATTTCTTTGCCAATCAATACACCTCAGTGGAGATAATGAGATTCTCGGGAGCAGGGAGATGATTCGGTTAAGAAGGGCAGAGATAGGCTTGAACGGCACCCAATTTGCTTTTTCTGTATGCAATTATTTTGCTGTTTAAATGACCTTACCAAGTAAATCTTCTTGTCCACATATTTTTCTTACGTTTTTTTTTTACTGAATGATAAAGAATTCGTGGCAGCGTTCATGCAACCCTATCACCTTAGAAAGAAAAAAAAACCGTGAACAGGCAGAAAAAATGTCAGCAAAAAGAAATCACATACCTAAAGTAAAAAGATGACCTATGCAAATCATATGAAACACGTTATGCTGTTCAGAGACACAAGTGCTAGAATGAATACAAGCACAGTCTCTATAGAATGATCCTACGGGAATCAACGGATCAGTTTCTCAAAAGGGGACTCCATATTATTCAGGCACGGTGTATTGTGGCCCAGATTTACTATTTTGCACTGTAGTTGTGACATATTTTCAATGCAGCCATGACCCAAACTGTCAACTTTCATGTAGTTTAGTGTGGGAATTTACCCAAAACTCAAAGCACCTCCTCGTGCAGTGTTGGGGAGGCCTTGTTTGTGTGGAGCGTGTTCGTACCAATACCTCCACCCATGTGTTTTGACTCAAACCCAGATTTACTAAATTCTGTAAACCTGGGTTTGCTTCAAAACGGCGTACCTACCTGAGACTGGTGTAAAAAGAAGAAATATATTTATTTCTCATTACATCGCCATTCTGCAGCACACATACAAAGTGTAATAAGCCTCGAAGAATAACTTTTGTCCAGTAAGTGGTGCAAGGGCACCTGCATGGGATATAGGCTGCTAGAAGTGCGCCAGTGCAAGGAAAGAGATAATTTGGCAAACATGGCACATTTCTGCTCTCCCTTTCATGCAACACAGTTCAGCAAGTTCCTTTGCTGTATTGCCTGAACGTTTAGTAAATCTGGGTCTGTACTTGTATAGTGATTTCCATACTTCTTGCAAGGCCTAGAGGGCTTTCTGAATTGTTGAATAAGTAGCTACTGCACTGGTTTAATTTATATTGCACTTTGTAACTCTGTGTAGGTCAAGGAAGAGCTCCAACTTATGTGGAGTTCCTGTATAATATTTGGTTGTATTGTTAAAAGCTTGTTGTTAGACCAATCAGCCTTATGGTAGTCTTCCCCCCAAATGTTTTGCTTCACTCCTCCACATTTTTCTGATCTGTGCATTTTACTATTTCTAACCAGTGCTAAAGTGTCTGTGCTTACTCCTTAAAACATTATAACATTGGCTTCTCCCCAATTGGCATATTTAATTTACTCACACGTTCCTAATAAAGTGGTACTAAAGGTACCCAAGGCCTGTAAATTAAATGCTACTAGTGGGCCTAAAACACATGTTCTGCCACCCACTTAAGTAGCCTTGCAAACCTGCCTCAGGCCTGCCATTGCCGCCTGTGTGTGCAGTTTTCAACTGTCATTTCGACCTGGCAAAATACACCTTTTGTCAGGCTCCAACCAGCCTTTTCAAGGCATCCCTAGGGTAGGCCCTAAACAGCCCACAAGGCAGGGTGTGATGTGTTTAAAAAGAAGGATAATTTTAAGTTTTACATGTCCTGCTAATGACAAGCTCTTAAATTCGTTCTTCACTATTGCAAGGCCTTCCTCTCCCACAGGATAACATCGGGGTTACCTCATTACATTTATTGAGGATAACCTCCAAATGAAAACCAGTACTCAGTTAATGTTTGGTGTCTTTTGAATTGTAATAAAAAATCCTCTTCCATGGAAAGTCGGATTTTGAATTACAATTTTGAAAATGTGACTTTTAGAAAGTTTGCACTTTCTTGCCTTAGCCATTTAGGGCCTGCAGCCTGTTTCCTGGTCACATGACTAGGTGTAGTTGGCAGCTGTTCTTTGAGTAGTCCTCCTAGACAGCCACACACAATAGAAAGCTTAGGTGTGCCTGGATAGGCCATAACTGACAGGATGGGGCAGTGGAGCATAACATAGCCCCACTTACACCTGAATAGGCTGTGTCCTGCCTGCACACAAAGGATTGCATATCCCCTGCCTGGAGCCAGGACAGAGGAGGCAGAAAACCTGTGCACTTCAAAGGGAAACCTGTAGAAGCTTCTCCCACTTCAAAGGAGGCACCAGAATTAAATATTGGACCTCAGACACCAACTATTCAGTACGCTTCTGGACCTGTGGAAGACTCCTGCTGTGCTGCTAAAATGACAGCCAATCTGCTGGACTGCTGGTCTGAAGGACTGCTGCCAGCTGTGTCACTCTGCTGCCCTCTTGCCTGGGTGAGAAGGATTGGATCTGTAACCTATATCCAGAACTGCCAGAGTGACTCCAAGGGCTCGGCTCTTGTAACTAGTCTGTGGACTCTGCAGTTCTGAGTTCTACCCTGCCAAGTGGTGCCACCCCAGTTGTGGACCCTAGGGAGTTGGCCTAAAGGTTCTCTGCCAGCAGAACCAACGCATCACCTCTGCTGTGTGACACAACCCCAGGCAGAACTGACTCTTCGCCTTTGTTGCCAGGATTCTTCCAGCACAAGGACTCCACATTGACCGCCCTGCCTGCAGCCCCATCGGAATACATCCCCAATGCAGGACCTCATTAAACAAGCCTCCCGTCAAAAAAAGCCTCAATGACGATGCAGCACTTTGCATCCCAAGTCTTGCAGTCTCTTTGGGACCAGCTAGTGCGTGAAGCTTTCTTAATGCAGGACTTTGCCTCGCAGCCCCGCAGCTCCCCGGATCAACATTGCGCAATGCATCTGTTAGAAATGGGGTCTTTGGTTGGCAGTTACCACCCAGTCCAAGCAAGGACCTTCACTCTAGTCAGGGTAAAGGAGAATCACCGTCAGCTAACCCCCGCCACCCCCTTGGTAGCTTGGCACGAGCAGGCAGGCTTAACTTCAGAGTCTAGGTGTAAAGTATTTGTACCAACACACACAGTAACTCAGTGAAAACACTACAAAATGACACAACACAGGTTTAGAAAAAATAGGAAATATTTATCTAAACAACACAAGACCAAAACGACAAAAATCCAACATACACAAGTCAAGTTAGTAATTTTGAAAGCAAAAGAGTCTTAAATCCTTTTGTAAACAGTAAAAACACTGTTAGCATTGAAAAGTACCTGGGTAGCGTCAAAATAACACACATGGGCGAGTATGCCTCGAAAAAGGTTAGTGATGCATCGATTTCTCACCCGCAAGTGAGACCGTGCGTTGTTTCTCCTTCTCTGGTCGACGTGCATTGGTTTTCCTCTATGCAGGAAAGCGATGCGTCGATCCGGGCAGCACTCGGGTCCGGCAGGCATTGCGTAGTTTTTCCGCACCCAGCAAGGTTTGTGTTGAAAATCCTGCTGTACGGTATCAGCAAAACCGTGCTGTGTGGATTGCGATGTTACCAGCCTCAGTTAGCGGTGTGGCGTTTTGTTTCTCCAGCTGCGTGCGTCAATCTTCCTGCCGTGCTGCAGGCGATCTGTGCGTGGATTTTCAATCTTGCTCTGCCAGCTTCACCTGTCAAGGTGATAGCGCGTCAGAGCCTTGATAAGAAAACTTACAAGGAGACACGCCTAGGTCGACAAACCTTTGGACCACGTTCGGGAACTTCCCAGTACGAGGGGTCTTTTTTGCATCACAAATCAATAGATCAATAACCCAATCAATATTCACAGTAACTAATCAACAAGATAATCAATTACATTTAATAAGACTCAATAGTTGAACACACCATGACCTTTCAGTCATGAATAACCACAACAAACTAGTTAAGTGTTAGGATATTTATTTCCCTATTGGTTACAATCTAATACCATCTCTGTTAATCTCATCAACAATCAATCTCATTAGTAATTCTTCAGATTTTTAATTAGAATGCAATTTATCAATTGATAGAGAATACTCATTCAGTATTTAGGCACATCATTAATATGAAGCAACTCAGCAAAGATTCGTTAATATATATAATTCAACAAAGCAAGAACTCAGTCATTTGTCTATTTGCATCAGATAATTGTGAACGCCTTAACTAACCTTAAATTAGCATCAGCATGTTGGGCTTCATGAAAAACAATTTAGTGAACATGAATTTAGGAAAACATCTAACTATGGCCTCTGTCAAAATAGCAGTTGGTACCTAAAAAGGAAAGGCAAACAGACAATGACAATTTTGCATCAGATAGTTACCAATCCAACAGATCAGCAAACAGCTTCAGTCTTCGTCCTCAGGACATCAGTCAATTCGCCATCAGCAGAGATAGGACGGGGCAAAGTCTCAATATAGCATAGCTAGGGAATAGGACTCTTACCTCATATGGAGGAGAAGTAAGAATAAGTAAGAATGGATAGAGGATGGTTTAAAGTACCAGGTCAAAGCAAAAGGAAACGATCAAGTCTCTGTCTCTCTGCATCTCTGCTCTGCCCTGTCTCTCCTTGGGTCACTCCGTTAAATCAAAACTACCTAATTAGCCCATAATTCCTCATTGGATAATATTTGGTGCATCATTATCTCTGTCCAATAATTCTCCACGCACTTTGCCAGAATATTCCACAAACCACAGTTCTCATGTCGCTGATTGGTCCATGTTATTGACGTCTTCATCGGCTGGAATGTCAGGTAAGAAAAGTTAAATTTTGCACTCCAGTCAGTGTCCCCATTGTTTTCTCGTACTCCAGGCAGCCTTGCACCTGTTACGAATTACACTGGTGCATTCAGCAAGAATGTCTCCTTGAGCAAGTCAGTTCTCATGAGAAAGAATTTACTACGGCTACACACATCTAACTTCTGGAAAAGTACAGCTTCGTGTCCGTCAGGAAAACAGCACATTGCACGTTAGAAAAATACAGTTTAATACGAGACCAGGCAGCTAGGCCCAGACCCTCGCTAAGCTAAGGCCTAATGATTAATGAGCAAACTCCTAATACATGACTCTAATTATGATATGCTGATACAAATTCAAAACGTTGGTACATAATTAATTCAGCATTAATAACTTTCATTAGTCTTTGTACACATTGGTAGCCACTCCCTGTGAGCACATTTCAATCACGTACATTATTTTCTATGTTAACACATTTTCTATGCAGCTTCATCACACAATATATTGCAAGCTTTTCACGTTAATATTGCTTTTGAAAAAACACACTCCAACAATCCCTCCTCTGATGACTCTTGTCATCACACAAACCTTCCCCCAGAAATTTTACATTTAAAATTCTCTCAACTCAATCTCTTCCCTTATTTGCTTCCCCTTTGATTTTGCCCTATACAATTTTTCCCTTTGTTTTTTCTTCCCTCCTCTTATTATTTTACGCCATTTACAATTTTATTCTTTTACTAATTTAACATGCCACCCACAATCCAAATAAGCAAGCTATAACAATCAATATCCCCTGTACAATTTTTGACAATATTCCATGCCAAATGTTACTAAGCCAATTTCCCACTGAAGCAAATCCCTTGCCAACCTTTTCCCAAACACCTGGTTCTTTTAATTCCTTCAAATCAGTACTATCCTTGGTCAAGTTAGTAAGCATACTTCTAATCTCATTACTATTATCTGGTATATAGGCACAACAATGACGCTCATTAAGCATCTTACAAACTCCGCCATTTTTCGCTAAAAGAATGTCTAAAGCAAGCCTGTTTTGAAGAGTCACAGCCCTCTCCGCAGCAAGTTCAGTATCCATCAGCAGTATAGCCCCTGAAAAATTTGTCAGCATGTTATCCACAATATTAGACAACTTTCGAATCTTTATAGAATTTAAGATAACTCCCACTGAAGGAATTATCGCCCCAAATATGTCTCCTACTACACCAGCAGCAGTTTCTCTCTTCTGTCTAGTACGATGTAATTCAGACAATTTCAGACACCTTTTCAAATCGTCAAGTTGATATATCTTTGGGAAAACTATCCCCAAATAACATTTCCCATACCAACCCTTTGGAAGACGGTAATAAGCATTAAGTCCACATATGTAGTAGATCCCCAGGATTGCAGGATCCTGTCCATTTAACATGAACGTCCAGTAACTCTGAAAGAAAAATACATGCTTACATTCACTCATTCCCACAAACACATTGTCATAATATGATTTCGGCCTAGATATGCTAAGTTTCCCTACTTGTAATGCATCTAAAGCTAGCTTCCCTTGTTCTCTAATTGTACCATATCCTTCACTACTAGCAAAAGCCTGCTGCTGCAATCCTTTTTCTAATTTGCCCTTTAATGCCCTTCTCTTATCTTCTGTGTGATCTAGAAAGCTTTTCTCTGCAGGTGTAAGCAAGCATGTAAAATTATTGCGGTGTGCATAAGATGTGCTAATCATCAATGTCGACTCAAAGAAGCCTTTAACTAACTTTATGCTATAGTATCTAGCTACCTCACTCAAATACTCTATTATATGCACATAAGAAAAGACAAGATCATAGTTCGAGTAAAAGGATTGAATCTCTTCCTGGTTATAGAATCTTGTTAGTAACAAACTACAACTTATCCCATAGGGTAGTGGCAGACTGTGATAGGTAACCCCCTCTTGTACTGAAACAGGAATCTGCGTACACACAAAGCAATCCTTCGCATTCATTGTGTGAACATACTCACTCAGCAAGCGATAGAAAACATTAGTGGAGAGTTCCCCTTTTGCGTTAGTTCCCTCATGCAAATATCTCATATCCAACTCAAACCTCTCCCAAGCTGTTAGTGCAGTGGTAGTCTCAGGAATTGTAGCATTGTTAGCCCCATTCTTATCCATTAGTGTCACACCCACAATCACAACCATAATGAATATCACACACACAACACCTAAACCAACACCCAAATATTTACAACGCCTGCTCCCTCTATTATCCTGACTAGAGTTAGCCATGATCTGTAAAGAATCAGAAAGTGAAGGTTGGTTAATACAAACAACAACAGAGGATGGGTAGAAAATGTTCTTCTCTTTTTTTTTTTTCTTCGCAGCAAAAGTCAAACAAGCGAAAGTCTTCTTTCAGCAATTATTTACAGCTTGCAGTTGCACTCCCAGGATCCTTGGATCCTTGTCAATTAAGGTCAGCAACTTGTCAAAATCAGTTTTTTCAAAGTCAATTCAGGGTTTTCAAAGTCTCATCTGGTAAACTCTCAGTCTCTTTTCTAAAAATGTCTCTTTACTTTATTTCGATCTTTACACCAATTCAGTCTCTTCAGCCAGATTCAGGTGCCAAAGTACTGACCTGGAACTTCCCGATCAAAGCAAAACACCAAAAACTCTTGTTGCCATTCAGCTGTCATTGTATACGGCCATTCAGGACCTGCGTACCTTCTGTTCGCTACTCTCTTTCTCTTCAACTTGCGATCACCTTGCAACTCTCCTTCACTTAGATCTTCTCTCCATGTTGTATCAACTTCTTTCTCTATTGCATCTTTAACAACCACTTCTCCCCTTTTCACTTGCAATTCTGGCCACTTGTCTCCTTTCCGTATCTCTCCAGTCTTTGATCTCTCCTGTGGCACCCCTTCGCACTCTCTTGGCTCTATGGTGTTTTCTCTTGATGGACCTGCAATCTGCTCAGGAGGAGTTTGGACACTCTGACTCTCTTCCACCTCAACTCCTTCACCTTCTGGGTCTGTCAGATGTTCTAGCTCATTCCCATAATCATCTGCTTCTGGGAGAACCTCTCTCTGATTAGGCTTTCCTGTTGCCACAGTTGAAATAGGCTCACCGTCACCCCTCTGGGTCTCTCCTCTTCCGTCTCTTACTGGAGTGACCAAGCCGTCCTCAACGGGCTCTCCGTCTGTCTCAGTTCCCCTTCGATCACTCTCCAGCCCTGAGACTTCCTTTTCTGTTGTTGGTACTTTCAACAACTTGACTTCCTCATCAGTTGGACACGTCACATTTTTCGTATGACTGTCATGGATCCAGTTCGGAATTCCCGCACACTTCACAGCAGTAGTAGTCGTTAGTATCACTTGATATGGCCCCTTCCAACGTGGCTCCAAACACGTCTTCCTTACATGTTTCTTGATGACAACCCAGTCACCAGCTTTTAGGTTATGTCATGGATCATTTGCCGGTGGTAGGGTGGTAGCTTCCACCTGGTGAGAAAAAGAGCGGACCACGTCAGCCAGACCCTTGCAGTAGTCCAACACCATATCATCCGTGATATTCACAAGAGCATTCGCAGGCACTGCAGGCAATCTCATAGCTCGGCCCATGAGAATCTCATGAGGAGACAGTCCTGTTTTCTTGTTGGGCGTATTTCTCATTGACATTAACACCAAAGGTAATGCATCGAGCCATTTCAAATTCGTGGCCGCACACATTTTCGCCATTCTCGACTTCAGGGTACCATTCATCTGTTCCACTAGTCCTGATGCTTCAGGATGGTAACTACAATGCAACTTCTGCTCAATGTTCAGTGCTGCACACAATAGCTTAACCACCTCGTTGTTGAAGTGACTTCCCCTATCTGATTCTAAAGAGATCGGAAAACCAAAACGTGGTATCAATTCCCTAAGCAGCAGTTTCGCTACTGTGAGGCTGTCATTCCTGCGTGTAGGGTACGCTTCAATCCAGTGGCTAAAGATACATACAATCACCAACACATATCTCAAACCTCCACACACAGGCATCTCAATAAAATCCAATTGCATTCTGCTAAATGGACCTCCAGCTCTCCTAATGTGGCTCAAATTTACCACTGTCCCTTTCCCCGCATTCATCTGTTGACAGATGACACACCTATGGCAAATCACTTCTGCAGCTTGTCTGAACTTTGGGTTAAACCAGTCAATCTTGAACAACCTGATCATGGCATCCCTCCCAATATGTGCTTGACCATGGTAAAACCTTGCAAACTGTGACAAAAGACTGTTCGGCAAGACCATTTTCCCTTCGTCTGAGACCCACAAATCATCTGGCCTTTGTACGCATTGCATCCTAACCCAAGAACGCTTCTCATCTTTGCTGGCCCGTCCCTGCAACAATCTCAATTCTTCCAACGTGTCAATCACCCTTATGGCGTAACCTGTGCATGTCTCATTTTCTGTTTCAGGTAACAATTCCCACTGATCTTTAAACGATATACAGTTCAATGCGCAAAACCTTGCGACTTCATCCGCATATCCATTTCTCATTGAAACAAAATCTTGTGACTTCAGGTGTGCACTGCATTTCACCACGGCAATTTCATGAGGTAACTGAATCGCGTGCAACAACTCCTTAATTCTCTCACCATTTTTCACTGGCGAACTAGAAGAGGTCAAGATGCCCCTCTGTGACCGCAGCTGGCCAAAATCATGGACAATTCCGAATCCGTAGTGACTATCAGTATAGATAGTCACTCTCAACTGGGCAGCGGCATGGCAAGCTCTAGTAAGAGCAACCAACTCAGCTACTTGAGCGGAATATACTCCTTGAAGCTAAGACGCTTCCAGGATGCCAGAATTCATACATACAGCATGTCCGGCTCTTAACACTCCTAATGAGTCTCTCAAACATGAGCCATCAACAAAGATAATTTGGCCATTTTCTTCCAATTGGGTATCTTTAATATCAGGCCTCGGTTTGGTGCACATTTCTGTTACCTCAAGACAATCATGTTCTCCATCTTCGACATTTTCTACCTCTGTGTTTTCATTTGGAAGCAAAGTTGCCAGGTTCAACACTGTGCATCTTTTCAACGTCACATTTGGTGACCCCAGTATAATCGTTTCATATTTAGTCAATCTTGCATTCGTCATGTGCTGCGTTTTAGTACAGGTCAACAGGATTTCAACTGAGTGAGGGACCATGACTGTTATAGGATGTCCCATCACTATGCCTTCACACTGTGTGAGGCTTTGTCCAACTGCTGCTACTGCACGCAGACAACCTGGTAAGGCTGCTGCAACTGGGTCCAGAGTAGCTGAAAAATATGCTACTGGTCGGTTTACACCTCCATGGACCTGTGTCAGGACAGACAAAGAACAAGCATCACGTTCATGACAAAACAGAACAAAAGGCTTCGTGTAATCAGGCATACCTAAAGCTGGAGCACTGCACATGCTCTCCCTCAACTCAGTAAATGCTTTCATTTCCTTCTCTTTCAACACTATGAAATCTGGCCCTTCTTTGACTGTCAGTCTCACCAATGGCTTGGAAATGACTGAGAAATTCGGGATCCACTGACAACAGTAACCCACCATTCCTAGAAACATCCTACCATCTCTCCGTGTTGTTGGGGGATTCATCTGTAATAGTGAAGTCACTCTTTCCCTGGATAACTTCTTCGACCCTTTCTCAATTTGATGACCCAAGTACTTCACCTCTTTCTGGCAATATTCCAATTTCTTTGGGGACACTTTGTGTCCATTCTTTCCCAGGTGATTCAGTAAGGCAATCAAATCATACTTGCACTCATCCCTTGTCTTGTATGCGATCAACAAATCATCAATAAACTGCACTAGAGTCGATTGAAAAGGCAATTCCAATGACTCCAAATCTTTCTTCAGTATCTGATTGAATATGGAAGGTGATTCCGAAAACCCTTGAGGAATTCAACACCAACTGTAAACCTTGTCCAGGAATTTAAAACTGAAGAGAAATTGGCTGTCCTCATGAAGAGGCACAGAAAAGAATGCTTGGGACAAATCAATTACCGTGAACCATTCTGCATCGCGAGGAATCTGAAACATAATCACAGCTGGATTTGGCACCACTGGGCAGCATTTCACCACTATGTCATTGATCTTTCTCAAATCTTGGACAATCCGAACCTTCCCACAGGGCTTTCTCAGTCTCATTATTGGTGAATTACATGGGCTGCTCATCACTTCTTTCAAGAATCCTTGTTTAACAAAGTCTGCAATTAATTGCGCCACCTTTATAAGAACATCCTGGGCCATATGATACTGCAGTACCTGTGGAAACACGGCATTTGGCTTCACACTAACTTTAACTGGTTGTACTCCATTTATCAGTCCTACTTCTTTCCCCGTTAAGTCCCACGCCTTCTCTTGGACTGTTCCCTGCAAATCTGCCGGGAGATCAGCCACTGTGAGCATCGGGAAGAAGTTAATCAGAGGATTCTCCTTGTCTGTGGTCTCCGTTTCAGGCTCTGAAACCTGCTCCTCTCCTTCATCGTCACTGTTGGTCTGAACCTCAATCCCCTCATTGGAACAGGTGATTGAACACCTCGTTTTGCACAGTAAGTCTCTTCCCTGTAAGGACACGGGACTTGCAATCCCTGAAAAGTACCAAGCTCAACCTGAACCGAATCTGTGATCGGGTTTGTCAGGAGCTGGTTTGCTACTCCCACTACCTTAACTGTACGTCCTGAAAGAGACAGTTTCGGAACCTCTGCACTTCTGACTGTAGAGCGTGTAGCTCCTGTGTCAACCAAGAATGAAATCTGGTGACCCATCACCTTCCCCTGAACATAGGGCCCTTTCTGATCTACCTCTAAGGATGCTGCAAGCCTACACTCCTCAGTATCTGAACTCTCATCCGACCATTCATCGTTTCTTCCAATCTCACCACGCAATGGGAACTGTTGCACTGTGCTATTTTGACTCATCCTTTGACCTGTGACCTGTTGAGGAAGCATCACCTGTTGCTGTTCCATTGGCGCTAAAGGCACTTGCATTTGCTGTCTAGGTACCATGGGAACCTGCTGTTGCATCTGTTGTAACTGCATCGGCTGTATACGTGGCATCTGCACCTGCTGCATGGGTTGAAAACCCTGCATCTGATTCATATTATTCTGAAAGTTCGGATTAGGACCTCTCAGCCTCGGTCCTTTCACATTTTGAAATGCTCTGACATCATTGCTTTGTTGAACAACACCCTCCTGCACCATCATCGGGCACTCCCGCTTCCAATGTCCAATCACCCCGCAAGCATGACAAGGTAACATCTTCTTCATCCCCTGCACATCATTTTGACCTACTACAACTTTCAAATCTGGACTTCGGTTCACAAAACCTCCTCGACCTCTGCCTCTTACTTGTGCCTGATACATCCCCTTTCCTTGCTGCTGTTGCACCATCTGCTGTAGACAACCTCCCTGCATCCCTGACTGTGCTGCCTTTATTTGCATCACCATCGCTTTCTCCTTCAACTTTCTTTGCTTTAATTCAATCTCGTCACTACAGTACTTCGCATACTGCAACACTTCATCAATCGGCTTTGCTTGCAGCAAATCAAGTGACTCTCAATCATCTGGCTAATCTCAGGTCTTAACCCTTCAACAAATCTAAACACAAGGTGATTCATGTCCTTTGCCTCATCTACCTCTGTACCACTGTAGTGCTTGAACGCCTTCAACATCCTCTCATAATAGGCATGTATCGACTCCTTGGCTTCTTGAGCCGTTCGATCAATCTTCTGCCAATCAATATTCTTCGGCGAAACTCTCGATTTCAAAAACTCAGTCACCTTATAGTAATACTTCATCACCTCAGGAGACGGTGCTCCTGTGATTCTGTCCCTTGCCGGTTCCGCGGTCGGCCAATCCACGCCCCTCTTGCACTCAAGCCACAAGTCAGCTGGAACTATGATCTCAAAGAGAGTATTCAGGTCTTTCCAAAGGCATTTTGCAAGCTTCACAAACCTGTCCGTCTGCTGATACCACTCTATTGGCTTCTCCCTCAGCCTGGGAAAATCATTCGTAAATGACAGAATATCACCTCTAGTCCACGGCACATGGACGAGAACTCCTCCGGCAGTCTCTCTCATTGGTAACATCTTTACCGTACCGTGTCCGGTAATGCCTTTGCTGACTGCTCTATGCAGTCACTTTTCCTCTTATCTATTTTCTTCGCCCATCTGCCTTCCCACTTCTCTAAGGCTCCCCAAACTTGTGCACTCTGCAAAATCTCTTTGAGGTGTGCCTTCATCCCAGTAGACCTCATGTGTTCAAAATCCTTAGGCTCAAAATCTAACCTATAACTTCTCTTCAGATGTTTGCTATTTTCTAAATTTATTCCATATTTATCTGCCAAATTTGCCAACCTCATGGGCACCCTGCTCACTTCTTTAGTTATCTTTGGACACAAGTATCTCAGTTCTGCTTCCGTGTATGACTCCAACCTGTTCACTCCCATACTCCCTTCCACAAGTTCATTGGCCTCCATGCCCAACCTCACAAAATTCAGGTACTCTTCTCCTTCCATTCTCCCTGCTGCTGCAGGAGTAGTCTGTGGAGTATTAAGCTTCTCTAACCAGTCGTTCAGCTGTTGTGCTGGTAAACCTTGTAAGGAGATATTCCCAGCCTGCGCTAAAGGTGTCTGCGGTATATTCGCACTCGAGATCTGCTGAGTTAACAGTCTCGAACCTGTCTGTCTCATGGCCTCTGGAGAAGCCCCAATCAGGCTGAAGTCTAACAAAGACCTACATCCTTCAAATGTCGGTTCCACTGGAGTCATTCCTTGAGAGCTCCCTATGAACCCTCCTCTTGTCATCTCTTGAGTCATTACCCCCTGATCACATACACTAGGCTTCGCCTGCGCATACAACAGTACTGGTGGACCAACTGTAATGGGCAAAGATATGGCGGCTGGCGTCTGCCTGTTTCCCAAACCCTGTGGAGTGTTAACTCCCATATTCTGGTTCACTACTGGTGCCATGGTCGACTGCTGTCCTGTGACCGAAGTGTAATTCAGAATCATTTGTTGCTGTACTTGGGGCAGTAATGGTGGAGTGGGATGAGTCTGAATCAACTTTGGTCTTCCATATATTGGCTCTGTCGGCACCATCAGATTTGTGGTAGTCTCTGGTAGTCTCTAAGATTGGGACATCAGGGTAAAGTCGCTGAACCTGCGGTGGTTGCAGCTGAGATTGCAGACCCTAAGCGATGGACACGCTAAGACTACTCTGCACCGGAACTGGTGTCGGAACAGCACTAACCTGTGGCGGATTTGTTGTCACCTTCTCTTGAGTCGAACCTGCAGGACATGTACTAGTACTTGGTCTATTGTCATCTATCGCATATGGCGGTGGTCGTTCATTCAGTAACTGATTAAGGAACTCGTCATCGTCTGAGTCATCTACCTCTGACCATGGCTTTCTAGCCTCTTTGTCTTTGGAAGGACTTTTGTCAGTCTTACAATTGGCTTTCCCCCCTTTGTCTTCACCTTCTTGAGCTATTGCTGGAAACAGTCTGACCCCCATCTATTGTTTCCCTTCTCCAAACTCTCTGTGCACTATCCCACCTAGCCTCCACTAGTGTCTTTTCTGCTTTCCTCATTCTCCTCTCAAATTTCTGTTGCTGTTGTCGTATGGCCATCAGCTCTCAAATTGCTAATGCCTCAACCTGTGCTGGTCTCGGAGGTGGCTTTAGCTCATTTAGCACCCTCCGCAAATTTTCCAAAATCCTCAAATTGAATGTTCTGTGCTCCGGAAACGCCAAATACCCTTCTTTCTCTGTAGCTTTGCACCATTGCTTTAGCCAAAGACATGGCGCGACCCCCTTTTCCTCCATTACCGCATAAGCCGGTGTATCCTCTGGCAGTGTAACCTCCCCTACACTCGCGGTAATATATACGTCTCCCCTCAAGGCGCTTTTTAAAACCTTGAAAAACTTCATTTTTGCGTGTTTTATTTTGCTTACAATCAAATCAGGAAGTGACTTTAATTCCCAGAACTCTCTTCGCCTACCCTCTCAACCAATTTTCTCTCACAGACGGCTACCAATCCATGCGCGACCTTTCTCACTAACTGACCTATCCCAGCGCGGCTCCAATGACGTCACACTCACACACACTGCGGCTGACAAAGTCTTGCGGCTTGTCCTCCCACTCTCGAATTCACACAAACTAATGCAATATAATGAGAGCACCAACCAATAAGAAACTCAAATTTGCCAGTTTACCACAGGAAAGGGTAACACAATTGCTTCAGAACTTTACAGAGATTTCGCCTAGCATCGGCCGCTACTCTCTCCTTCTCAGATCCCGCAATCGCATGCAAAATTTGACCCGCAAATTTTACTCTTGACTTGTCAATGGGTCGTTCTAGTGCACTTTAGAGCTTACCAAATCTCCATCGAAGTTTTCATTCACTCACTTTGACTCATACTTGACTCGTCTATTTCACCATTGACCTATTAAACCGCGCAAATTACAACATAAACCAAGTGTCTCATACACTTATCAATGGTTTAAGCAAGAAAATGGCCACTTTCTAAAAGTGGCATTGTCCATCACACAATCTCAAAACCAACTTCACTAAAAGATGTATTTTTAAATTGTGAGCTCAGAGACCCCAAACTCCGCATGTCTATCTGCCCCCAAAGGGAATCTACGCTTAGATCATTTTTAAAGGCAGCCCCCATGTTAACCTATGAGAGAGATAGGCCTTGCAACAGTGAAAACCAAATTTGGCAGTATTTCACTGTCAGGACATATAAAATACATTAGTATATGTCCTACCTTAACCATACACTGCACCCCGCCCCTGGGGCTACCTAGGGCATACCTTAGGGGTGTCTTACATGTAGGAAAAGGGAAGGTTTAGGCCTGGCAAGTGGGTACACTCGCCAAGTTGAATTGGCAGTTGAAAACTGCACACACAGACACTGCAGTGGCAGGTCTGAGACATGATTACAGAGCTACTATTGACGGTGGCACAACCAGTGCTGCAGGCGCACTAGTAGCATTTGATTTACTGGCCCTGGGCACCTCTAGTGCACCTTAATAGGGACTTACCAGTAAATCAAATATGCCAATCATGGGAATCCAATCAACAATACAATTTACATAGAGAGCATATGCAGTTTAGCACTGGTTAGCAGTGGAGGCAGGAGGCAAAACGATTGGGGATGACCCTGCATAAGGAAAAAAAGTCCAGTCGCTTCTCTGACCTGTACCTCGCATCGCCTCAATTGTGTGACGCATCCTAGACACGGAACCTTGCAATGTTCTGCAACCAGGATTTAAGGTACTCTCAGTGGGCCTATCTTGGTCCCTGTAGGTGGCTACACTCCATGCAGTGAGTCCTCTGGAGCTTGTTATATCGGTGTAGCTCAGAAGAGGAGGTCAGTCAGCTGACCCTTGGAGTCCCTTCAGCCTAGGATAATAGTTGCAGGTCCAGACTCTTTCTTCTCAGTAAGCAGGCCAGGAGGCAGCAAGGCAGCAGAGTAACATAGTAAGAGGTCAGCAGTATAGCAGTCCTTTTGACAGTAGAGCAGCACAGCAGTCCTTCTCCTGTAATATTCACATGTCCAGGAGTGTACTGACCTGTTGGTCTGACAGTCCTATTTTTATAATTGGTTCCTCCTTTGAAGTAGGAGAAGGTTTTAGAGATTTGCAGTTGAAGTGCTTGAAATTTCCTGACTCCTTTGCCCTGGCTACAGGTTGGCTACATGAATAATGCAGGGGTGACGAGTCCTTTGAATGAAGGCAGAGCACAACCTATTCAGTTGCAAGTGGGGCTGTGCCAAGATCAGCCTCCCATCCTGCCAGTTGATGGCCCATTCATGCACACCTTATCTCTCTATTGTGTAGCTGCCTGGGCTGGATAAGCAATGTCCAACTGCCAGCTGCTCCCAGTTAGGCCACCCATTTACAGGCTGTAGGCACCAAATAGTTAGGGCAGGAAAATACAAACTTTCTGAAAGTGGTATTTTTACTATTTTGACTTGAAATCCAAGTTTATCTTTATAGATGATTTTTAATTACAATTTCTCAGACACACAACACAGTCTACCTGTACCCAATCAAAAGTTAGCAATTAATAAATGTAACAGGGCTACCCAATGTTATCCTATGTGAGAGGTAGGCCTCACAGCAGTGAAAAATAAATGTAGTAGTTTTTCACTACCAAGGCATTTAATATTTAAAAATACATGTCCAACCTTTCAATTACAATGCACTCTGCCCTATGGGTTAGCTAGGACCTACTAAAGAGGTGCTTTATATGCAATAACTGGGAAGTTTAGGACTTGACAAAGGGGTTGTATTGCAAGTCAAATTGGAAGTTTTAAAGTGCATTCAGGCTGCAATAGCAGGGATGGGACATGTTGGAGTGCTTAACTGTGTGGTACAATTAGTTCCTCAGGCCCACTAGTAGTATTTAATTCACAGGCCCTGGATATATGGTAGACCACTTTACTAGGGATCTAGTAGTAAATCTAATATGCCAATCAGGTGTAGGTCAATTTTATCATGTTTTAAGGATAGAGCACAAGCACTTTAGCACTGGTTTTAAAGCCAACAAAAACAGATTCAGAAACATAGGATGGTGAAGGCAAAAGGTTTGGTAAAGATCACCTTAAGGCTGACAGGTCTAACACTGTCTTTCCTTTACCATACTGGGTATGGTAGGGGAAGATCAAGTTTTAAATATTGTATTAGACAAATATTGTAGGTAAAATATTGGCAATCAAAATAATGTTAATTTACACAAAAACAATGTCAATGTATGCCAATATATGTGTCAGCTTAAAAACAAACACACATCACTGTTCTCAAATCCACTCACCATAACCTCCCCATCAACCCTGAGTCAGAAATAAGAGGTCAGACAAGCCCTGCAATCTAGTCCTGAAACAACTGATTGATAGATCATGGGTGGGATAGCAAACGCTCAAACAGGAAAAACCCAGATCAATCCCTCAGATAGGCAGCAACATCACAAAAGTAATGTAAGATTGTCACATAAGATTGTCCTCCAATAAAACACATTTAGCCAGATTGGCGCGCGTTCCCAAAACACCATAAACGTCAGATGCCACATGAAGTTAGGAACACTCAGTCAATCAGAACACAACACACACACACCATGCAGTGATCATGCGCTCCCCGTGCCGGATATCTGGACATGTTACCTACTGGCCCGCATTTTAGCCCATATTTATACTTTTTTAGCGTCGCATTTGCGTCATCTTTTGATGCAAAAACGGCGCAAACTTGCAAAATATAATTGTATGTTGAAAGTTTGCGCCGCTTTTGCGTCAAAAAATGACGCAAATGCGGCGCTAAAAAAGTATAAATATGGGCCTTTGTCTATTCAAGGTCAAGACCAACCAGAGCACTTTATCAGATGGTCACATTACGACTCCATGACTAGGCCTGGATTCCTTTCCAAATAGAATGTATAGAATTGTTTTAGAAACCTTCAAGAATTGTATAAAAGGGCTCAGAACTTTGTAACTCTAAGAGACAATAATTAGGCCCCAACTCTGTACTTCGTTCTCCCGGACGCTGTGTTTAATTAAACCGGCTGTTCCTGCTTCGCCAAATGCCTCTTGTCTTTCATTTCTTTGATGTAGATCCACATTTGAGCAACAATATTGGCAAGATAAGTATATATAATGCAATATAGGTGTACTTTACCTCCTTTCATATATATATATATATATATATATATATATATATATATATATATATATATAGACATCCAAAACTTTACATAACAGCCGCGCACTCGGGAAATCAGAAGTCAAATTTGTTTATTTGACACACAACGCGTTTCGGCTGGCAAGCAGCCTTGATCACATGTGGTTAAGGCTGCTTGTCAGCCAAAACGCGTTGTGTGTCAAATAAACAAATTTGGCTTCTGATTTCCCGAGTGCGCGGCTGTTATGTAAAGTTTTGGATGTCTATTTGAGATTAAACCGGAGTGCTCTGCCGGTTATTGCCGCACCACCCCTCTAGGGCCGCCTGGAGCCCGTCTTCGAGCACGTTTTGTTGAAGAAAATATATATATATATATATATATATATATATATATACCTACATATATATATATTCATATATACTTATATATTATATACGTATATATAACCCAGTGGCAGCTGCCACTGGGTTATTATAGTTACCATAGGGAAATGATTTTTGGTTTGCTTATTACACCTCAGCAAATTCCTTGAAAGTTTCAGTTGTTGTATAGTGCTACAACCAAAATGGCTGAATGGAAGTACACTAAATTTAGCTGAAAGTTAGATCATTATGCAGAAAGAGTGTTGTTGATAAATTGGTGTCTATCCATTCAGTAGTGTTTGAGAAATTAAGGTTCAAATTATTTGTATATCTGGACGGTTGGGTTTGCAGGAGACTCATGAGAGTCCTGCGCTTACACAACTTCAAATAATAGAGTGATTTGATTAGCCTAGGGGGCCTATTTCCCGTCAACCTTCTCACTCAAGTTGGAGTGTAAGGCACCAGCAAACTCCAAAGGGAACTTGTGTTCTGACGTGATGTCCCCAACATGAAGATAAATGTTGCACCCATCATTTCTGGACATAGCATCTTCAACCCCTTGTCCTGAAAATTAGAAAGAAATAAGGTATAAGGAGGCAGGGTAGTTTCCTGACCCCCTGGACCTTGTGGAAGGGGTCACATAGGAAATTCACCTGGGGCCACACCTAAACTAAAATATATATTTAGGGGGGGATTTATGTGATCCCACAGGTGTCCCGCAGGAGCCAGTGCAGCCCCTGGACTATTGGTCCATTGGAAGACTCTGCTTCCTGCAAATTAAACTAAAAATAACACTGAAATGTAATAGTTATACTTTTTTCAAGGATCTATAACTCATGCCCTTGTCACGCAGTGATTATGACCTCACCTATTACAACATTGTCGTGTTCTCTGACAGCACTGATAACATAAATGTTGCCAAATGAACTGACAGTATTGATGCCAACACTGTGCATGGTTGGGGTGCGAGTTTGCAAGTTATAGTTCTGACTTTCTTCTTTAATGCAAAGTAATACAAACTATACCATCACTTTAAACATTTCTTTTTTCCAATGAAAAAATAAATAAATAAATAAATATATATATATATATATATATATATATATATATATATATATGTATGTTTTTTTAACTTAAAAAAACAAAGGTTACAGGGAGGTTATAGTTATGTTCACATCTTACCCACATAAAACCACCGTTTTTAATTCAACAGTTCATCATCATCAACACATCGCTTTATTCGGTTAATTTAAACCATCAAAGCATAAATCACACAATACAAGAATAAAATTTAAAATCATAGATATCTGGCATTCCAAAAATACATAAGAGAGTAAAACATAAATACTAAAATCAAAGAGATATTCCTCTTCACACAGTGCATAACTACCCAGCCCTTATTCCTCAGGATAGCCAAAATATCATTCAACGAGCTAATACCCTAATCATAGACCTCATAATGATCAAGAAGAATTTTTTAACTGGCAGATTTGTGTATGCCATGCAGCCGCAAGGAACTTGCTAACTGCACAGAACAGGGTGCAGGATGTGTCCCTCATCATTATCCTTAAAGCATCTATACAGCATCTGATCCCCATATTCTTACAAACTGGACGTAGCCACCTCTGACGAGCAATCCTATATGCTGGGCATATGAACATGAAATGCACAATGGTTTCCGGAGAAATACTACAATTCGGGCATAGATCAGTACTCAGAGCAGAATCCCGCCAATTGCCAAAAGATTTAAGGGGTAGGCATCCATATCTGAACTGAATATACAAACTCTTGCTTAATGGATCAGTAATAAGATCCATAAACAGTTCAAAACGCGGATGCCACTTAGTGTCAAGAAATGTAGAAGTCAATCTGCCATGAGACAAATGAAGTAAGTAATTTCCCCTGACATACGCCCAGTAAGCTGTTTTTAGATGATTCTTCTGCTCTTTCCTTAAATTATGAGGATGGCTCCAGTAATTACTAAGACCCAGAGTGCAAAACCATTTAGATATGTGTTTAAACCAAGGGATAGTAAGCACGTTAGGTCTCTCTAAGATATCTTGGATGGATTCCTTATATGTGAGTAGCTCAGGAGTAGACCAAACACGTACCCAGAAAAGCAGCGGTCTTAGAGCAATAATGTCTGAGATACGTGCAAGTCCAAGGTCCCAAAACATTGGTAACAAAGGAGTATTACGTGGACAAGCCAAGAGTGATCTTACAAAGTTGTTTTCACCTATTGAAAGTTTACCAGCATTTGAGTATCCCCAGATTTCTGCCCCATAGGCCACAGCACTCTGGGCCTTTGCCCGATAAATGTTTAGTGCTGGGGTAACTACCCTCTCGACGGTCGACTTGTGGAAGCGCAAAATTGCCCCAGATCTATGTGCCAGAAGGGCTAAGCTTTTATTAATCTGGGCCTCCCACTGCATGTCCTCACTAATTCTGACCCCCAGGTAATCAATGGAGCAAACCTTGCTCAACGGAGTCCCTTTATAAAGGATGGTATATCCTTTAGAGGGGCCACGTCCCATGGTCATGATTTTAGTTTTGGTATGATTAAGCTCCAGCCCAAAGTTGTCACAAAACGAGCTAAACCGATCCATTAAGACCTGTAGGCCCATCGGTGTTCGGGAGATCAAGAGAGAATCGTCGGCGAATAGCAGAATCGGGATTTTTGTATTATTCAGAGAGGGCGCATCATTTTGGCAATTGGTAATAACTTGCCCTACCTCGTTGATAAACAAGATGAAAAGAGTCGGAGCAAGAACGCAACCCTGTCGTACCCCTCTCCTGATCTCTATTCTGTCAGTAAGTTCCCCTTGGTTACCCCATCTTACTTGAGCGTAAGTATTCTCGTGCAGTCTTTGGATTAGGTGCACTAGATTCTCTGGGGTACCAATTTTCCTCAGAACTCCCCACAGTTTCTCACTAGGCACAAGATCAAAAGCAGATCTCAGGTCTACAAAGGCCACATATAATTTCTGTCTGGCTAAAGTGATGTACTTCCAGAATAATAGTGACAACATAAAGACTTGGTCCATAGTATTAGTTTTTGAACGAAATCCAGCCTGTAAGGGAGATAATATCTGATTATTCAAAACCCATTCCGTGAGTCTGGCCAAGATTTGTTTTGCAAAGATCTTTTGAAGAATATCAATAAGGCTAATAGGTCGATAGTTCGCAGGCAGACCTACATCGCCTTTCTTGAAAACAGGGATTATTTCTGCACCATGCCAAGAATCAGGAATGGGACCACCTGCTGCTATGGCATTGGACAATAAATTGATATACCATGCCCATATAGTGAGCTCAGATTTAAACAGATCCCCAGGTATCATATCGGAGCCAGGAGCTTTAGCTGGCCTCAGAGAATTAATAGCATCAGTAGTTTCAGCTATAGAAAAAACAATGCTCTCAACAGTGCTGTTTGTAGAAGCTACATCATCAACATATCTGATAACCTTAGGGTCGTGCAATGCAGGATAGGCATAAATTTCAGAAAAATGGGTCACCCATCTATTGGGTTGAATATAAGAGCCAATGGAGTCATTTCCCCCTCTCGATCTGCAGGCCAGTAATCTCCAAAAAGAACCATCATCCTTATTTTTCACTGCAACCAATAACCTCTGTCAGATTTCGTCTTCCCAGCTTTTTTTTGCATGCTTCAGGACCTTAGCATATTTAGATCTAGCATCAACAATGTCTTCTTGAATGAGGTTTTTTACTGCTTCTTTTAAGTTAGATCATGCTAGAGCGCAATCCTTGTTATACCACTCATTAGAAGGGATGAAATCTGATGACCGCTTTAGGCGGGTTTCTTTATAAAAAATACCTCGTATGGTGTCCACCAATTCTGTATGAATTGTCAGTATAGGTATAGTAGCAACCTCTTGTTCGCCAAAAACCGAAAGGAGATTTAGAAATGATAAATAGATATCCCTAATCTGATATGGATTTGCTGCCACATTTTGCCAGCTAACACGGGTTCGTCTGAGATTCAATCGAGGGATTGGAACATTAGTAGTCTCTTTGTGTCTTGTTTTAAAAAAAGCTTGGTTAGTTAACACAAGGCGCAAGGGATTATGATCACTGTCATGGCGAGAAATGATTTCCATATCTAGTGTACTTGACCAAAGCCTGATATCCACCAGAATGTAATTGATAGTGCTAAAGGAAAGCCCTCGCTTAAATGTAGGAGCACGATTTAGATCAGATCTAGTGCGACCGTTGCATTCTCTCAAACCACATCTTAAACAAAGTGAAGCCAACTGCATAGATACACACGAAGCAGGAGATGTAACCATTTCCTTGGTTTGAGGGATGCCCCATAGTTCATCTTCCTCACTAGTTAGGGTACTAATAGAGTCATCAGGTACAAAGGAACAGTTAAAATCACCTGCAATCATCAAAAAACCTGAAGGATCTAAAGACTCTACAAACTCTAACAGATGTGTAAATATCTCAGATTCAGTAGTACGTGGAACAGACCTTACATATGCATTTAATACAGTTAACCTAAAGCCAGGACAAAATGTAAGCTGTGTACCCAACAAATCACGAGAGTTAAATTCAATCACAGAATGTTTACAATCTAGCCTATTATTCAATGAGATCATAAGGCCTCCTATACATCTACCAAATCCTCTAGTGGCCGGTTGAGCGGGAGAAAAATCCGACGTGAAACCCTCTAGATGGCATGGTTCCACTGCCCAAGTTTCCTGAAATAGGCAAACATCGTAGTTGCTGACAAAGCCCAACCATTCTGGATCATCTAGCTTTGATTCTATTCCCGCAATGTTCCAAGACATGACATTAAGTTTTGGTAGTGAAATCACCAGTTGAGATCTTGTTTGGGATACAGTCATTAAACCCCCTTTATGTTCTTCCTGACATTCTCCATTGGTTGTAGTTGACGTTTTTACATAAGAAGCAGGTAGTCAATCCAAATCGGAAAGTGTAGGAGAATGATTCTCAGCCTTAGAAGCTAAATGAATAACTGGTAGAATAGCGACTCCATCTGCCTGATTCCCAGTTGAGTGGCAGCCCCTGTGCAACATGTCTCCAGGAGGATGCCTGCAAAGTCTGAGGACCGACTTCCTACCAGAACTTAAAGAACTGGTACGTACATCAAAGGATATGAGGTTGTTGGCAATACTACTGTCGTAGAAGAGAATAGATATAAAATCAAAATCCGACCCCTGTTGGTTATGTCTACAAACTTCTTGTATATCAGTCCGGATGACAGAAAGACAGTTCCTTTGTGTACGTATCCAAAAAATTACTTTATTAGTGAGAGAATCCTTGGATTTAAAGTTACCCTGTGGCAACCTAGATACCCCAGTTAGATATAAGCAATTACCATCCCTCCTTCGTCCAAATGATCCTTCCAAATCAAGCAAATGTATAGGTCTCATGAAATCAGAGGAGGAAGCTCGAGGGGGACTTGCCTGGAGGCCTGCTCTAAGAAATCTCCCATGGACTTTGTTCGAATTCAACAGTTATAGTTATACTTATAGTCATACTTGTGTTAAGAAACTAAAACTTGTGTCCTAAAGTTGCTGTCCGGCACAAGTTATAGTTTCTTCAGGTAAGTATAACTATAATTATAACCATAACTGCTACTTTTCTATGGTTTTGTGTGGGTAAAACGTTAACCTAAGTATACCGTCCCTGTAACCTTTATTTTATCAGTGAACTTATATGTTTTTTTGAATGTAAAGTAATTTATAAATACTGTATGTTAATGCAACCACCGCTGTGCACAGATCTGGCCATGTGCGGCTGAAGTTGGCTCTGCAGCCAACCCCTCCCACATGCACCCAACCCAACGATGGGGGCGGCCAAAGGCCGTGCGTGGCAAGGCTATGGTGTGTGAGATTTTTTTCCCATTGGGCTTCAGGTCTGTGGGTACATTTCCAAACAGCAGCTAAAGTGAATGGCAAACTCGTTTTGAAAATTGTGTAAAGATTTGTCAAATAACGGCAAAAATTCTCTGTCTATGGGAAAAGTTGGTCCTAACTATAACTACCTATTGGTTATCGCCAGTAGGTATGTGTATATATATATATATATATATATATATATATATATATATATATATATATATATATAGTTAGGAAATAGAATAAAAAATTCACTTAAAAAACCAAAGGTTACAAGGACGTTATAGTTAGGCTCACATTTTAAAAGCGCAAAACCATGGAAATTCATCTGTTCTAAATAGAGTTATCTCAAGTAACTATTACTTGTGCCCTAAGGTAACTATAACTCGTGCCCCCACCATGCACAGTTTTTATATCATAAATTTTACTGCAAATATTTAATTGATATTATCAATGATAATATCAAATATGCCTTGAGTGCCGGAATTTGTAGGGTAATTAGCAGTGCATGCTGAGGGTGCCTTTGGCCATGCGCAGCAGGGGTTGGCCAACCCCTATAACAACCCAACTCCACGCTGCGCACAGTCTTCGGCTGTTTGCAGTGGGGATTGGCCGCAAGGTCTAGCCTACAGACAGATGCTGTGGCCAACCCCCCCCCAACCACCCAACCCAATCCTGCACATGGCCTTTGCCATGTGCAGTAGCAGTTGGCTGGGGCCTGTCTCTTTGGCTTTGAGAATAGGTGTGACAGGATGTATCTGCGTGTGAGAGTGGCTCTGAGAGTGTCTGTCTGGGTGTGAGAGTGGATGCGTCAGTACCTTAGTGGGACTGTGAGTGTGCGTGTCAGTGTCTGTGTGAGACTGTGAGTGTGTGTGTAAGGGTCTGAGTGGGTGTAGGAGAGTCAGAGTGGGTCAGTGAGTAGGTGCATAAGTGTCCGAGTGGGTCTGTGAGTGGGTGCGTAAGGGTCTGAGTGGGTGTATGAGTGCGAGAAAGATTGAAAGAGAGAGAAAGAGTGAAAGAGAAAGAGATATAGAGTTTTTTAGGCTTTGATGATTGATATACTTAGAATGAGATCTTTCTGGACAAATTGAAAATAAAAATGTATTTGTCAATTAAAAAGAGTGAGATCACCTTTCAGTATGAACCTTTTGAAGTTGAAAAAAAAAAGAAGGAAAATAACCACAGGCTCACCTTGAGTAGAGGTCTCAACTTTCAGTGTGAGGGTCTGTGACGTTAACCTTTAGGCCATATGTAACTCCTTACTGTGATGCTTCCAGACATAACTATGACTGTCAACCCATGCATGTGATTTGAAAGAAATGTGAATGTTCCATCACTAGAAAGGTTCAGCAGTCAAAACACAAGTAAATAAACAAACACACTCCCAAGTGATACTAGGATTTGAACCCTCAGCATACTCATTCACAGCACAAGACCTTGACCACTAGGCCAGAAGTGACTATTTTCTGCTCTGCATCCAAACGTAACTTTAGCTGCCACCCCGAGGGCCAGCTCCTGCTATGTCCCTGGGTGTCCACCTACGGGACATAGCTGTTTGCTGTGGCTTGGTTGCAGCTTTGACATTTGCAGCCATCTCAGCAAACACTCTATCTACTTTTTGACAGCAGGACCTATCAAACAGGTCCCATTGTCAAGAAGCAGAGTTTTCATCTCTGTTCCCTGCGCACAGATATGCATGCAGGGAACAGAGATGAAAGCTTTGCATCAGCAAACATGGAGCTGCTACTTGAAGCAGCTCCTTGCTTGCTGAAGCAATGGGACCGTGGAGAGGCTTCTCCCGAGTTCCCAGATAATCCATAAAAGACACATCATAAAATATAAAAAAAAAACACATAGGGACCGTTGGGGAGCCCTGGAGGCCTCCCCCGCGGTCCCTACATGTTTTTTTTCAGTCCGAGACAGCCCATAAAGGGATAAAAAAAAGAGTAGCTCAAGTGTGAAGGTCACAGACCTTCACACTGAGCGTTTAGGGTTCGATTCCAGCTGGACTCGTTTCCCTCCTTTATTTATTTATTGTTTTAAGCCAAAAAGTGTAAGGCTCATATGAAAGGTGATCTTACTTTTTTTTAAATGAGAATTTTTATTTTTTCAAATTCAGCATAAACATCTCATTCTAAGTATATAATACATCAAAGCCTAAACAAGCCTCTATCTCTCTCATTCTCTTTCTCTCTCTCTTTTAATCTTTCTCCCACTAACATACCCACTCAGACGCTTACAAACTCACTCCCAGACCCAATCTGACACTCATGCACCCACTCAGACCCTTGTGCAGCCAGTCACAGCCCCAGTCAGACCCTCATGCACCCACTCACAGACCCACTGAGACGGTTATGCACCCACTCACAGACACACTCAGACTTTTACCCACCCACTCACAGACCAACTGACACCCTCATGTACCCATTCACAGACCTGCGCACACACTGACGTGCCCACTAAAACACACTGATGTATGCACCCTCACACCCAGACAGATACTCTCAAAGCCACTCTCTCCCCAGAAACACCCTCTCACACCTATTCTGTCACCCAGAAAGGCCACGAGCAACGTTCGCCATGCACAGCTAAGGGGCTGTGCACAGCATGGGGTTGGGTGGTTAGGGGGAGTTGACTGCAGGCTCTGGCTGCAGGCCAGGTCTTGCAGGCAAGCTCCGCTGTGTACAGGCAAAGGCTGTGCATGGTGCAAGGTTGAGTGCTTATAGGGGGTTTGCCCTGTGACCAACCGGCGCTGGGCACGGTCGAAGGCCATGCCTGGCGGTGGTAGAATTAACGTATAGTAATGAAAATTACTATACGTTTAAAAAAAACATAGAAATTCACTGAAAAAACAAAGGTTACAGGGACGTTATAGTTAGGAAATAGAATTTAAAAAAACACCTAGAAATTCACTTAAAAAAATAAAGATTACAGGGACGTTATAGTTAGGCTCACATCTTAAACGTACGAAACCATAGATATTCACCAGTTATAGTTAGAGTTACCTCAAGTAGCTATAACTTGTGCCCTAAGGTTACTAACTATAACTCGCTCCCTCACCATGCACTGCTAAATAGGCACTCATGGCATCTTTGATAAGAACATTGATAATATAAATGTAATATTTCCAGTAAAACCTTTGATGAAAAAACTGTGGATGGGGGGCGCACGTTATCGTTACCTTAGGGCACAAGGTATAGTTACTTGAGGTAACTTTAACTCTAACTGGTGAATTTCCATGGTTTTGTACATTTAAAATGTGAGCCTAACTACAACTTCCTGGTGACCTTTGCTTTTTTAAAGTGAATATATACATACATACATACATACACATATACATAATATATATAAACACATACATACACATACATACATATATACATTTAACTGTAAGTAAAATATACATTTGTTAAAAAACTCATGCCCCGCCATGCACAGTTTTCTCATCAATAATGTAACTGAAGATGTTACAGTGTTATGATCAATGATGTTATAAAAGATGTAATAAGTGCTGTAAAAGCTGGGGTAATTAGCAGTGCATGGTGAGGGCAGGAGTTATAGTTACCTTAGGACATGAGTTATAGTTCCTGGAAATAACCATAACTATGACAGCTGAAATTCTATGGTTTTGTACGTTTAAAAATGTGAGACTAACTATAACATCTCTGTAATCTTTGGTTTCTGCATTTAGAGTCTTTTTTATTAAGTTTAGAAGGTACAAACAAAGCTTATATGGCAAGCAATATATAAGCACATTGAACGTCGGTTAGCATACTCTCATATATGGATACAAACATTGCATATATCGCCAAGTCTTTCTTCAGGCTGCCTGAGCCTACAGAGGGTCATAACTGAAATGGAATAATCCTCAATAAAAAACATCAGACAACAACAATACATTGTCCAGGTCTTATAATGTAGGGGTTATGTCATGAGCATGTAGGCACATTGGCCCTCATTACAACCCTGATGGTCGGTGTTAAAGCGGCGGTAAAACCGCCAACAGGCCGGCGGAAAAGAAAATGGAATCACGACCATGGCGGAAACTGCCAACATAGACAGCCACTTTAACTCTCCGACCGCCACGGCGGTACAAACAAACACCGCGGTGGTAACCACCAACAGACAGGCGGAAGACAATGTACCGCCCACAGTATTACAACAGGCCAATCCGCCACCTTTTCTGGGGCGTATTCACAGTGAACAAAAACACGGCGGAAACAGGACTTGGAAGGGAAAACGCTCACCTCTACACACCCCACGAGGAACCAGGACGCCATAGAGCCAGAGCTCCATATTCTACCTGCCTTTGTCTTCCTGCTCCTCTACCAGGAGCAAGAACACCGGCGGCGAAGACCACGGTGAGTACTTCAATTACAACATAGGGGAGGGGGGAGGAAAAAGAGAGTGACACACACACGCAACACCCCCACCCGCACCTACTACAACACACACACTAATACATGTTGATACATTACAGTTACACCCCCAAACCCCCGGAAGAATGCAAAGACAAAAGGAAATGATTGTAACGGTTGTAATCAATTAAAATCCAGTACTCAAAAATATATATACACTATTAACAAATATATACACCAAGAATACAAGTCCAGGTACTGCACCATTTATAGTCCGTGGACCACTGGGCCCAAAATGCATGGGCGAAGCCTACACAAGATAACCGATCAAAATGGAGAGAACACTGCAGGGGCATCAGATAGAAATACAACAGGCACCTCAGGGGGAAGGGAAGGGGGGGCTCCTCTGCCAGATGAGTGCACAACGCCAGATCCACGAGGGGGCTCCATGCCCACTGCTGTATCCTGGGGAGTGCAAAGCCACAGTCTCACAAATCTCTCCAGTGGGTGGTTTGCCCACTGCTTTATCCTGGGGAGTGCAAAGCCACAGTCTCTCAAGTCTCTCCGGTGGGTGGTTTGCCCACTGCTTTATCCTGAGGAGTGCAAAGCCACAGTCTCTCAAGTCTCTCCAGTGGGTGGTTTGCCCACTGCTTTATCCTGGGGAGTGCAAAACCACAGTCTCTCAAGTCTCTCCAGTGGGTGGTTTGCCCACTGCTTTATTCTGGGGAGGTCAAAGCCACAGTCTCTCAAGTCTCTCCAGTGGGTGGGTTGCCCACTGCTTTATCCTGGGGAGTGCAAAACCACAGTCTCACAAGTGGATAACAGTCTCCACTGGTTCTGAAGGGGGATTTGTGCCCAGAGTTCTTCATCCTGCCAAGGACAGAGGTAGTGGATGCCTTTCTCCACTGGTTTTGGAGGGGGCTTTGTGCCAAGAGTGCTTCATTCTGCCAAGGACAGAGGTAGTGGATGCCTTTCTCCACTGGTTCTGGAGGGGGCTTTGTGCCCTGAGTGCTTCATCCTGCCAAGGACAGAGGTAGTGGATGCCTTTCTCCACTGGTTTTGGAGGGGGCTCTGTGCCCAGAGTGCTTCATCCTGCCAAGGACAGAGGTAGTGGATGCCTTTCTCCACTAGTTCTGAAGGGGGCTTTGTGCTCAGAGTGCTTCATCCTGCTCATGGCGGCCTCAGTAGCGGCAGTGCTTGCGGCGCTCATTGGCCTGCGGTGCTGGTGGGTGGCTCAGTGAGCATGCTGCTGGGGGCGGTGTCCTGGGCAGTGGTGCTGGTGGCGCAGGTGTCCTTGGCAGTGGTGCTGGTGGTGGCGGTGTCCTTGGCAGCAGTGCTGCTGGTGGCGGTGTCCTGGGCAGCGGTGCTGGTGGCGGCGGTGTCCTGGGCAGTGGTGCTGCTGACGACGGTGTCCTTGGCAGCGGTGCTGGTGGCGGTCTTGTCCGCCGTGCAGGTTGGCGGGCGACTTCCCTTTTTTCTGTGCCCCTTCCCCACCTTGGATGGTGGCGCAGCTGTCTTCCCACTCCCAACTGTAGTCCTGGGAGAGCCCTTGGTGGCAGGTGTTTTGCCATTCTCCCTCCGGGCAGTGGCCAACTTCTGCTTCTGAGGTGGGGGACTGTCCGTGGTCTGGCTTCTTGGCACACTGGCTGCCCTGCTGCTTGGTGCACTCCAGAAGCCGGTTACTGCTGGCACCACTGTTCCCGCTGATGTGGTGGCTGAGGTGGTGGGTTGGGACCGGGAAAGGCGTGCCCTAGGGGGCTGAAGGGGTGGGGGAGGTGAGGGGAAGAGGGCAAGGTTGGACAGGAAATGTTTTTTAGACACACTGGGATGGGTAGATGGAGGGGGTTTGGGAGGGGAGGAAGAGGTAGTGGTTGTAGGAGGTGTACGTTTGCTGACTTTGGGTAAAGTTGCATGGGCTGGAGGCTGTCGTGAGGTGGATGGATGTTGGGTGGGTGTGTGACTGCGTTTGTGTACCTTGGGAGGTGGGCTCACAGACACACTGGGAGAGGACACAGGGGATGTGTAAATGGTACTGGTGGTGGTGAGTGTACGTGAGCGGTGTGTGGTGATGGGTGTGCTGGTGATGGACGTAGTGGATGAAGATGTAGTGCATGCAGGTGTGAGTGGAGACGTGACAGGGGGGGAGGAGGGAGACGAGGAAGAGGAGGTGGACACAGTGGAGGCAGTGGCTGTTGGTATGTGTGCATGGGTTTGATGCTTGTGTGAGTGCCTGTGGGATGTGTGGTGCTTATGTTTGCCAGAGCTTTTGTTGTGTGTTGAGGTGTGTGTATGCTGGACTGATGGTATGCTTGGGATAGGCTGAGGTACAGGGATTTGGGTCTGGGTGGAGGAAGTTGGAGGTGGGAGGCTACACACAGGGACAATGGCTGCCATCAGTGCTGAGGCCAGAGTCTGAAAAGCTCGCTGTTGGGCTGCCTGACCAGAATGAATGCCCTCCAGGTGCGCATTCCTCTGTTGCAACTGCCTCTCTACACCCTGGATGGCATTCAGAATGGTAGACTGCCCATCAGTGAGGGATCTGAGGAGGTCAATGGCCTCCTCACTGAGGGCAGCAGGGCTGACAGGGGCTGAGGTGCCTGGGGCGAAGGAGATGCCCATCCTCCTGGGTGAGCGGTCACGGGACACACGCTGAGGGGCTGCTGGGAAGGCGGTGCTGGTAGGGGGGTGGCGGCTCTACCTGTAGATGCGGGGGGCACAGAGGGGCCCGCCACCGCAAGGGAGCTCCCATAAGAGGAGGAGTCCGTGTCGCTGGTCTCCGCTCCTGTCCCCGCCGTGGAGCTCCCCTTGCCCTCCGTCCCACTGGTGGCTTCAGACTCTGTTGTCTCACCCTCCATGGCCATGTGGGATGCAGCTCCCACCTGCTCCGGTGCCACTGCTACTCCACCTGATGATGCTATTGCACACAAGAACAGGGAGACCAAAAAAGTGGTGGGAAAGACAGAAGAAAGACATGTTGAGTGCATGCAATACCGCTACCGTTGGCGGACACTACAGACACAGAAGACCTCTGCACTACGCCGTGCACTTAGAGTTCCCTAATTAATCACAGGGACATGGGGTACAAGGCCTATGCCCGATTGCTGCACACATGGAAGTCACACGAGCCTGACTAGGTTTAGTTGGCTCTGAACACTGCTGGGGTAGGGTGCCACATGGCCTGCCTTATGAAGGGACCTTGCCTACTAAACTCGCCCTGGCCTAGGGGAACCCACAGCCCACCTCCCCCACCCAGACACCTCGTAATGCGCGCTGATTCAGCTGAATGAGAGTGTACTCACCCCCTTGTGGCTGCTGTGATGCTCTCAAGCGCCCATCCAACTCCGGATATGCCACCGCTCAGGATCCGGAACATCAGGGGGGTCATGGTGCAATGGGCACCCCTCCCACGTTGGGAGGCCATCCCCAGCTGGGCCTCTGCTGTCTTCTTGCTCCAGCGGCGAATGTCCTCCCATCTTTTCCGGCAGTGGGTGCTCCGTCTGTGGTGGACCCCCAGGGTCCGGACTTCCTTGGCGATGGCACGCCAAATATCCTTCTTCTGGTGGGCGCTGACCTACAGGAATAGTACAGGGGAAAAGGAGAAGATATAACCGTCCAGACCGTCACAGTCATTGGCCCGCGTTCCTACCCTTGCCATGACGACCGTCACCGTCGTTTCATGCACGCCTCATTCTCCCCCCCTATCTTCCATCCACACCACTCCACACAGGCATTGCCCATACAGCATGCTCACAGTGTACTTACCTATTTATCTGGAGGACCGTAGAGTAGCGTGTACTGGGGAAGACCCCATCCACTAGTTTCTCCAACTCCTCCGTGCTGAAGGCAGGGGCCCTTTCCCCAGACACATGAGCCATTGTCTCTTCCAGACTGAGGTCAAAGCAGCACTTGCAGTGTAGGTCCTCTCCTGTCGAAGATCAGGTATCAAGTGAGTGAACAGATAGAAAATGGCGGTCACGTCTGCGGCGGTGCGTACCGTCACCAGCGGTGTAAATTGTAATTGGCTCCTGGGACCCATAGGGTCCAATGTTAACCAATGGAGGATTGCGCCACGGTCTTCGACCGCCTACCGCGACGGTGTACAGCGCCAGCGCAGTTACCTCATAGCCCCTTGTCCCACATTACAGGTCAGGCAGCCACCATTTCAGGGGGCCACATGGCATTATTTTTAAATGCGTCACACATATCTAGGCCTTGGATACACATTAAGACATAGCGGATTGAAAAATGTGTGCAATAAAGTAGTGTTTTCGTACCTCAGTGTTGGCTGACCCTCTGCTCGCTGTTCTCCTCCATAGAGCACGTCTGCTGGAGCAGGTGAGGCGATGGCGGCATCCTCCGGTGTACAGACCACTGGTGGACCTGTCGACAATGGAAGAGCGACATGTAATTGTCACCTACAGACTGGACTGTGCAACAATCCAGGAACTGTGTGCACAGTTGTAGGCGGACCTGATGTCAGCTATCTGCCATCCCACAGGTATCCCCCCTCTAGTGCAGGTGCTGTCAGTACTCCATTTCCTGGCAAGTGGGTCTTTTCAGACGACAGTGGCCATAGCATCAGGGATGTCCCAGCCTATGTTCTCCAATGTGTTGTCCAGAGTGTTGTCTGCCCTGCTGAAACACATGCGCAGCTACATTGTTTTCCCTCTGGTGGAGGATTTGCCTACAGTGAAAGGTGACTTCTATGCCCTGGGACATATCCCCAACATCATTGGTGCCATTGATGGGACACATGTGGCCTTGGTCCCCCCCGCAGGAGTGAACAGGTGTACAGAAACCGGAAGAGTTACCATTCTATGAATGTGCAGATGGTGTGTTTGGCCGAACAGTACATCTTCCATGTGAATGCTAAGTTTCCTGGCTCAATGCATGACGCTTACATTCTGAGGAATAGCAGCATCCCTTCTGTGATGGGGCAACTCCAGAGGCACCGTGTGTGGCTATTAGGTGAGGACATGGACCCTATACAGTGTGACTAGGTGTCTGGGTCTGGGGTAGTCCCTAAGGGTTAGTGTGTGTCTAACAGTTGTCCCTCGACATTTGCAGGTGACTCTGGGTACCCCAACCTGTCATGGTTACTGACCCCAGTGAGAAATCCCAAGACAAGGGCAGAGGGACACAACAATGAGGCCCATGGGTGAACTAGGAGGGTTATAGAGAGGACCTTCGGCCTCCTGAAGGCCAGGTTCAGGTGCCTCCATATGACAGGTGGTTCCCTATTCTACTCACCAAAGAAGGTGTGCCAGATCATTGTGGCCTGCTGTATGCTTCACAACTTGGCTTTGCAATGACAGGTGCCTTTTCTGCAGGAGGATGGTCCAGATGGAGGTCTTGTGGCAGCTATGGAGCCTGTGGACAGTGAAGACGAGGAAGCAGAAGAAGAGGATATCGACAACAGAAACAAGGTGATTCATCAATACATCCAGTGAGACACAGGTAAGAAGACATCACTTCCTGCTACATCTGATACACTTGTTCTATCTCACTTTCACCCAGTGTATGGACCCTGAGTTGTCACTTTCCCTTTTGATTTCACAGATGTGGGTCCCACTGTGTGACATCTGCTTTGTTTCCTCATGGAATAGAGCTGTGTGACATAGGTATGTTGACAATACAATGGATATTGCATTTTCCCTCAGTTATTGCAAATACACATTTTCGAAAGCAAAGACTGACTCCAGATAGTTTTGTGATTTAAGATTGTTTATTTAAGTGCTAAATAGTGGAGGGGGTTGTAAAATGGTCAGGGGTGATGGTGGAGGAATGTCCATGGCAGAGTCCAGTCTATTAGTCTCACAGGTGCATTGTCCAAAGAGGCATAGGAAGTGGAGCTGGGGCAGTTGATGGATGGACAGGGTGACAAAGTGGGACAAAGGGATGACAATCAGGGTGGTCTCATTTCTTGGCGGGGGTCTTGGCATTGTTCTCTGTCTTTGTCCTGGATCTCAGGGACCGCTTGTGGGGTGGTTCTCCATCTGCAGGGGGTGGGGTGCTGGTGTTGTGGTCCTGTGGGGGTGTCTCCTGTCCACTAGCACCAGCAGAGGTGGTGGGCAGTTCATCGTCCAGGCTAGTGTCAGGGGCCCCTTGTTGTGCCACAGTGTCCCTCCTGGTGTTCAAGAGTTCCTTCAGCACCCCTACAATGGTGCCCAGGGTGGTATTGATGGTTGTGAGTTCCTCCCTGAGCCCCAAATACTGTTCCTCCTGCAGCCGCTGGGTCTCCTGAAACTTGGCCAGTACTGTTGCCATCGTCTCCTGGGAATGGTGGTAGGCTCCCATGATGTTGGAGAGGGCCTCATGGAGAGTGGGTTCCCTGGGCCTGTCCTCCCCCTGTCGCACAGCAGCCCTCCCAGTTCTCCTGTGTTTTTGGGCCTCTGTCCCCTGACCCGTGTGCCCACTGCCACTGCCCCCAGGTCCCTGCTCTTGTTGGGGTGGTGGGTTAGCCTGGGTTCCCTGTAGTGGTGGACACACTGCTGCTTGATGTGTCCTGGAGACAGAGGTATGGGCCTGCTGGGTGGGTGCTGTGCTGGTGTTTCCAAAGGGGGGAGGCTCTGTTGTGGCTTGTGCCAGTGTGAGGGGAACCAACTGTCCCGAGGTCCCAGATGGGCCGGGCTGGTCATCTAGATCCAGTTGGACAGAGCTGCTGTCATCACTGTGGGCCTCTTCTGTGGGGGGAGTGGACATGTCTGGAACCTCCTGTCCGGTGACGTTGGGTAGGGGTCCTGCAGGGGTGTAAAGCCATAATTATTGCATCTGTGTCTGCAATAGTGTGCAATGGGTGGGTGACCCTGTACCCCAGTGCTTGCATTCTTGTGTAGGACTTTGTGTGATAACTGTTTAGGGGTGTGTGCGGGTATGTGCAGTGGCCATGCATTGGTGATGGGTGTCTATGCTTTCGTGTTGCATGCAGGGCTTGGTGTTGGGATGGGTGGGTTGTGATAGTGGGACATATGTGAGGAGTTGGAGTGATGGGGGTGAGGGCGACGGTGGGAGTATGTGATAGCATGCAGGTAGGGTGGGGGATGAAGTAAAGATTTGACTTACCAGAGTCCATTCCTCCAGCTACTCCTGCGAGGCCCTCAGGATGCAGTATAGCCAAGACCTGCTCCTCCCATGTTGTTAGTTGTGGGGGAGGAGGTGGGGGTCCGCCGCCAGCCTCTGAACCGCGATGTGGTGTCTTGAGACCACAGAACGCACCTTCCCCCTGATGTCATCTCTAGTTCTTGGGTGCTGTCCCACTGCGTTGACCCTTTCCACGATTCTGCGCCATAGCTCCATCTTCCTAGCTATGGTGGTGTGCTGCACCTGTGATCCGAATAGCTGTGGCTCTACCTGGATGATTTCCTCCACCATGACCCTGAGCTCCTCCTCAGAAAACCTGGGGTGTCTTTGCGGTGCCATGGGGTGGTGTGGGTGATGTGTGAGGTGGTGTGTGTTGTGATGTGTGGGGTGATGTTTAGGGGTGTGTGGTGTTTTGGGCGTGAATGTGTATGTGCGATGGTGTTGTGTGCCTCTGTATGGTAGGGTTGTCTTTGCAGTGCTGTCTCTCTGGCCTTCGTCTAAATTTCTGGTAGTAAGGGTTTGTGGGTGATGTGGGTGTGTGTTTTATATTGTATTGAGTGTGTGGGAGTGTGTATGTGTATCAGGTGTGTGGATTTGGAATTGTCCAATGTGGTTGTGTTTTGTAAATGTGTGTGTATTTTGAACGCGGCGGTGTGTACTGGCAATGGAATACCGCGGTTGAAAGACCGCTGCGTGGACTCGTGGGTCATGATAGTGTGGGCCTATTCCTGTTGGCGTGACGGTGGAGGTTTTGTTATCGCCAGTTCATCACTGACCTTTAGCGTGGCGGACTTGTGTGGGTGTCTGGATTTTGACGGATTCCGAGCTGTGGGTCGTAATAGCTGTGGCTGAATTCCCCTGCTGCGGCTGTGTGTTGGCGGTCTTCTGCACGGCGGTAAGCGGCATTTACCGCCAATGTTGTAATGACCCCCATTGTCTTGCAATGCTATCTGTATTCAACCACTGACTCCATTCTGACCACTGACTCCATTTTGTGCTTAGCTTAGCTCTAGATGCCGTTACATCGGCAGCGCAGGTATTTTTTCACCTACAGCTTATTCTCTACACAGAACATATTTTTGCTCTTCTTCCTAGCACAAGGTTACACCGTGTTGGAACAAAACATGGGGGGTGTGGAAGGAACATGAAAAGAGAAGGCTTCAACCCTGGGAACGTTTCCATTAAGGAAAAGTACAGGTTCTCTTTCTCGGGAATGCGCTTAGGGGCAGGGCCCATTCCTTTGCATGTTTTGAACACAGACCAAGCACAGCCAGCACTTGAATTTCATAACTTACTCCAAAGGAGGGGGGAGGTTGCTAGAACCTTCCTCTTGGGTTCGTTTAAGGTATATATGGTGGGGAGGCTTGGCACTGAGTTAGAAGGAGTTCTCCTGAATGTGGATGCACTGTTCAGGTTAAAATATCCCATATTGAAAAGCTCTCCTACTGCCTCAGCCGCCCAGGACTTCTCGGCTTGATGTTGGCAAGGCTGAAGAAGTCAACCCCCATGGTGATGCATTTTAATTCTTAATTATGTAGCTTTGCTGTGTACATTCACAAATATATATATCTATATATATATATATATATATATATATATATATATATATATATATATATATATATATATATTTATATATATTTTTTTCACGGCATAAATATTCAATGTTGATGTATTGCACTTTTTCTGCCTATCATTATTCAACTGCTGAGATTATTTTAGTATCTGCACGTGTTTTGCTGCATTCAAGTTAAATGCTCACGTAAACATTTTTGTATGTCCTTGTTTGAGATCTGGGAAGTGCCTTAATAAATGAATTACTCAGACTAAGAGTGTTGCATTCTTTAGCTTTGTTCCCTCTTATTTTGTAGTTAAGCAGAACAATTTGGTGTAGTCGTTTGCAGTATACGAAGTGAAACATTTGAAAATTAAAAATGTTGGCAAAAAGTCAAAGGCGGTTTCCCAGTTGCCAAATGACATACCAGGGTGGGAAAAAATACCCTAAGATGTTCTTGCAAATGAATGGTCTTGAGTTGCCCAATACAGGTATCATAAAGGTAGGGGTAGAGTCAATCAAAAGAAAGTTAATTTAGCTATTGCTAAAGCAGGGTTAAATTGGGATCCAGAAATCTGGGATGCCAGTATCTGAGATACCACAGATTTTTTGTGATTCCAGTGATGAGTCGGTTAAAAAAGGTAGGGGCCAGCTTGAGCCAGATGAACAGAAAGTGGTGCCTGCACAGCCTATATTTAGACAGAAAATACTGAGCCCCTTCAAAACCTGAGGGGGGGTGAGGTGCCCTCCCTAGAAGATTATACTGAACAGGAAGTCAATGATATCATAGACAAATTCAAGCAGAGATCTGGGGAAATATTACTTACATGGATGGTGCGATTATTTGACACTGGAGCCTGTGGAGTAATGTTAGATAAAGGAAATGCTCTTAGGTTTTGTACTCTTAGAACTGACCCCATAATATACGAGCAGTTTAGAGGTTATCAGGGTAACCAACAGATCACCCTACTGCAGCTAGCAGTCGTGGGCTGTAAACATAAGTATCCTACAGAATCTGGCCACAAAATGACAAGCCTTGTACACCTTAAGAGCTGCAATACAAAGAATTAAGGAGGAGGAAATGAAAATTACTATTTTCCTGGGTGATGCTCACCGTCTGTTAGATGAACCGCTCTCTGTGTCAGTGCAAAATAAAATTATTCGCCTTCCTCCTCCAGCTGACACGCAAGTAATAATGACTTTCCTAATTAATCATACAGGGCAGGCATTTCAAGCTGTATTGGAGACAGTTTGTGAGTTAGGAGAGCTTGGAGACTGGACAAAACCTGGGAAAGCCTAGAGGTCTGAGGGTCGCACAGATAATAACAGAGTATCTAGGACAGACATGTTTATGGCATTACTGAAGGGTGGTGTCAACAAGAAGCAGATTGATGGGATAGATACAGTTTGTAGGAGGTGTACCGTAAGCGAGGGCTGGACAGAAGGGAGGGCAGCAGGAAAGTTAACAAGCAGGATAATAAATGAGTTAATCGGGGCCAGCCACAGATGCAAAAGGAAGGAAAAGAGAGGGAGAAAAATGTTTCTTCACTGGGAAAAAGAGGAGGATGATTTGGACAGTGATTGGCTAACTGCTGAAAACAGGGAAGGAGAGGAATCACCTCGCAGATATGAGAGCACATACCCAGACCTGGCTTGGGCAAAAGTTGACAGGTTTAAATCAGATTAGGAAACAGGCCAAGCTCTGATACAGGTTTGGGCACGGAAGAGATAACAGACCCCATGTTTATTTAGAAATTCACTGGAAACACAAAAATGTTCAAAGGGTCTGGACCTTAGTTGACACTGGAGCGAGGCCTCTTTAATTTATGGAAATCCAAAAAAGTTTGCAGGTCAGCACTACCCCATCACAGGGCTGGGTGGAAAGCAAACCCCTACAGTGCAGACTACTGTTCAAATAAAAATAGGGAGAACGACAAAAAGAGAATATACTGTTTTAATTGTGCCCCTCCTAGAGTATATACTGGGAATTGACATTCTGAAGGGGATGACTTTATATTGGGATGATGGTTGTTATTAATTTGGATCAAAGCAATATATTTCAGTGGCAGCAGTGAGGGGGGTTCATCTGAAGATACCCTCAGTGAAGGTGCCCCCAGCAACCAAGGTGGATTGTTTGAAACAATACTGAATTCCAGGAGGGCATGAGGAAATAAGTGAAACTACACAGGAGTTGAGGGAGGGAGTTGTGGTGGCTTCAGTCATCACTGAGTGGAACAATCCTCTGTGGCCTGTGTGCCAAACGGATGGGCGCTATAGAATGACGATTGATTGCTGTGAATTGAACAAATATACAACCCCTTTGTCTGCTGCAGTCCCCGACACCATCCCTTTGATGGAGAGAACACAAAATCATAAAGGGACCTGGTATGCAACTATTGATATTACCAATGCTTTATTTTCTATTCCATTGGCCACTGAGAGTCAGAAGCAATTCAGTTTCTCGTGGAATGGCAGAAAATTGAAGAAGCTAAGACTCCCCCAAGGGTTGTACATAGCCCCACCATCTGTCACTGGCTGGTGGCAGAACACCTAATGAAGTATTTGTCATTCCAGGGGTGCAATTGTCTAATTATACCAATGATGTGATGATTCAGGGAGAGACACAAGGACAGGTGCAGACTCAGTTGGACAGGGTTGTGGAACTCTTGCAGAGCAAAGGGTGGATGATTAATTCAGCTAAGACTCAAGGACCCTCTCAAAATGTGATGTTTCTAGGAATTCAGTTGAATCAGGGACATAGAGAGGTATTGTTGCAGGCAAAACAAAAGATATTAGAGTTTGCCACTCCTCGTAATAAGCAGAAGACTCAGCGATTCATTGAATTGGAGACAGTATATCCTTCACTTGAGTCAGATTTTGGCCCATTTGTGCAAAATGACTGGAAAAAAACATGAGTTTGAATGGGGAGAGTAGCAGCAGTGTATGTTTGACTTGGCAAAGGATTCAACGGACCTTAGACATATGGCTAGTACAGGAAGGAGACATTGAGTTACGTGTAACCGTTCAGGGGCAATATGCAAAATGGAGCATGTGGCAAAAAGAGGGAAGTAAGAGGGTGCCCCTGGGTTTCTAGACCAAAATGATGCCAGATCCTGGAGAGTGATATATTCCCTTTGAGAGTTACTTGCGTGTTACTGGGCTTAGTGGGTACTGAGCAAATTACTCTGGGTCTTAATGTAAGTCTGAAACCTGAGATTCCAATAATGCAGTGGGTGATGAGTTCACCTAAAACTCACCGAATAGGACATGCACAAGTGGCCAGTATAATCAAGTGGAAGTGATACATACAAGACAGGACCCGAGTGGGACCAGCAGGGACAGCAGTCCTGCATGAACAGGGGGACAGGCCCCCATACAGGATGATGAGAGGGTGCAGGAGGTACTAGAGATAAGAGAGTCACCAGTGAGGTGGGGTGAAAATTATCAGATGGAACTTTGAGAAACTGGAGAGAGCATTTAAATGAAGCCATCCAAATTTTTAATAACAGACCTTTGATAAATGCAGAGACCCCTTTACTGCGACTAAAACCCCATGTAGCGACCAACACCATCATGTATTGGGAAATAAAACCAGGAGCCTGAGATCCTTACCGAGCCACACCAGAATCTGCAGGTCTTGATTTACATGTTTGAATATGTACAGACTGAAACCAAGAGACATGGCACTTCTTGAAACAGGTGTTGGATTACAGATTCCCCTGGAGCATTTCAGATTGATTCCTTCCCAATCTGGGATGGCACTCAAAGGTATCCAGGTCTTGGGGGGAGTGATCAATGACGACTACCATGGACAGCACAACGTTATCCTTTTGAACAGTGGAGACACTGACTTGATAATACAACCTAGAGACAGAATTGCACAATTCATAATAATTCCTGTGTATGGAGGAATAGTTAGCAAGGGGTCGGCCCCAACCCTTCTTACAGTGCATGGGAGGGAGGCTTTGGCTCAACTGACAAAAACTCTGGTGCTTAGGTGTGGGTAGAATCCCCAAATCGTCCTCCTGAACCAGCAGAAGTTATAGCTAAGGGCCAGGACAATGTACTATTGATCATGACAACAGGAAAGGACAAGTGGGAATATGTACCAGCTAATAAATGTTATTTGCTAAAATTATCATACTTGTTTCTTTTATAGATCATACTGCAAGGTGACTGTATGTGGGCGTGTGGGATCGGGAGGGACTGAAAGCCCCCAGCTCCGAAGTGATTGACCAACCGCGCTGATCGACACCTTTACCGCACCTGACTGAAAAACTTTGGACCCACCTGCCACGAGCCATGCTCAACAGATCAGATTTTTGTATGACGAACATGAAGAGTACTGTTGATGTCTTTTCAATGTGCTTGGTCGCCATACCAATTCCTGCTAGCAGTTTGTTGCAAATCTTTAATGCCACCAACAAAGATGGAGCAGTTTAAGAAAGTGTCATGTTGCCACGCTTATATGAGTACTGAAGGTTTTTCCAATAGGTAACGGATGGAAAACGGGATAACCTGACACATGTGATTATTTACAATATTACTTCTGGTGATGTCTGCTACAACTTAACTTGTGATACTTACAAAATCTGAAAATGTGCTAAAATGTGCCTGGAGACAACAACGGGGTCTCCTCAAGAGATCCTGTGCGAACAACGAGTACTTTGTCATCATAGAAACAATAAAAGTTGTAAAAATATGTATAATAGCATGTCTTGCCAACATATTGTGACTGCTGCTAGACACATCAAGCATGTTAAACTACCAGTGGGATGGTTGTTCTCTCATGGAAATACCACTTATACATACATTCCTGCCAATATAATGGGTGGACCGTGTGCTTTTACGGGGTTAGGACTCATGATGCTTCCATTTCACTCTGTACATACTCGCTATCCAAGGGAAACAGTTCAATTAAGCGAAGACTGTGACTCTGAAATTCAGTTATCTAAATAACAATATTTGAGCTTAAGCATTTCTATAGTAGGAGTTCCAGGATTAGCTGTTTATAATACTCAGGTTATTAACATGTTAGCATGTTTGATGGTTAAGAACATCAATCACACATCCATCACATTGGCCGAATTAATCCTTGGTGCACGAGGCACTAGAAAGGCTGCATTGCAAAACAAGGCAGCCATTGGCTACTTGCTCTTTATATTCAGGACCTGCTATTTGGAGAGGTTCACTTTGAACCCTGAGATATCCGCAAACTCTGCTATACAGGCTACCACCACCAGTATGGAGGTGTCTGGCCGGGTTAATGTTAAGAGGTCATCTTTGAATAGGTTGATTTTATGCTCCTGTCCTCCGAATGATATCCTCTCAATCCGCTTGTTGCCACGTATTGCAATGGCCAAAAGCTCTGCTGCTAAGGCAAATAAGAGCAGTGGTACGGGATATCCATGCCAGGTGCTGCGTCTAACATTAATGGGATCTGTGAGTCTTCTGTTCACCCGGATTGTAACCTTCAGAGACACGTAGTAAGCCATTATTTTTATTTATCCCCATCCTCACTAGAACTTAGTGGAAATCTCCAGTCGACCCTATCAAATGCCTTCTCCACATCCAGTGAGACAAGGAAAGCGGGGGTTGTGTGTCCGTGGGCTTTCTCAATCAGATGTGCTACCCTACGGATGTTTTCCCCTCCCTACCAGCACCAAATAAAGCCTACCTGGTTGGGATTTATAAGGCCAGGCATATATTTTCTCAAGTCTAGTTGCTAGTATCTTCGTGTAGATTTTGGCATCAGTATTAATCAGGGCATTGGGGCGATAGGAGGCACTTTGAGTAGGGTCCCTTTCTGGCTTGGCAATTGGGGAGATTTCAGCTCCCGCCGTCAATAGGGGTGAGCCCGTTGACCTCAGTGAAAGAGTTGTATAGTTTAAGCAAGCGGGCCTCCAGGTCAGGAAGGAACAGCCAGTAAAAACTCACCGGCAATCCATATGGTCCCGGCGACCTGCCTATGGGAAGTGCGCGTAGCTCGTGTCATATCTCTTCTGCCGAGATAGAAGCTTCCAAGGCATCTCTTTGTATTAACTCCAACGGGGTCCAGTCACAGGTGCTCAGGTACGCCTCAATCTGTTCCTGTGAGGTTGTTTCACTACCATAAAGGGTTTGGTAGTAGCCACGGAGCTTGTTCCATTTGTCCCCTTCTGTGATTGCCCAGGATCCATTCGATTTCAGGAGCATAGTTATATCCATCTTATTTTGCTGTTGCTGCAGCCTGCGTGCCAGTAATGCACCCACCTTGTTACCCCCTTCATAGTCGTGTTGTTTGAGCACCAAAAGGGATCTCTCAGCCTTGTTTGTTGTATGAGCTCGCAGTTGACCCCTCAGAGTGGCCAACTGTCCTTTATTCTGGCGAGTGGGACAGACCTTGGTGAAGTAGTCGGTGATGCTCTTTCGGATCTCTGCTACATCTAATGGGTCCCTCATCAGTGTCACCGGGAGTCAACACCTAGTGGATTCTCCCAGGATCCTGTTGGGTATGAGCCATACCGCTTCGATATGTGCATAGTCAGTTATGGATATATCCGAAATTGTGATGGTGTTGAGGGCGTGCAGAAGCTTACGTGAGAGAAAAAAGTAATCTATGTGATAGTACATGGTGTGGACATGAGAATAAAAGGTGTAATCACGTGTGTATGGTTGCCGGTAGCTTCAGGCGTCTATGAGGCCTCGGTCGAGTATGTCCCATTTAAGTTGTGCTGACATGGCTCCAGTCATCTGATGTGTATTAGTATGCCTGTCTGGGGGGGGTCCCACACCAAATTCAGATCTCCCCCCCATTATAATGTCCCCCGTGAGTCCCTCCAGTTGGGCTTTCAGCACGCAATGTATCTAGGCATCCTGGGCAGTGTTAGGCGCATATGTTAAGCAGGTTGAGGCGCTCTCTCCCCTTCTGTAGGTGTATGGTCAGAAATCTCCCCTCCCTGTCCCTGATTACTTTGCTAATGTGTGTTCTAAAGTGTGTTTTACAGAATATGACCACCCCCAGTGTCTTGGTATCAGTGTATGCCCAGTGTCTTAGAGGGTATTTTGGATGGGCCATTCTATGTCTGTCTATTCTGCGTAAATGTGTCTCTTAGAGGAATGCAATGTCGGGGTTGTATTGAAGAACATATCTTCAGATCTGTTTTTGCTTGTTTACAGAGGTGATTCTCCGGAAATTTAGAGATAGTAGTTTCAGACCCCGCAAAGTGGCTCATCTGGAAACAGACAGTGTTGGGCAATGGTTAAGGTGTAGGCTCCGACGTGTTATTTTGAGGGGTCCTTTCCCCCCATGTACCCCTGCCCAGTGCGTTGGCTATGACCATGTGTCTCCCCTCTTTTCCCAAATAACTAATGCAAAACTGAGGAGTAACAAATAAGAAATACATTAAAAAACAATCCTAGGCCAACGGGCCTAACTTGTATACCCAACCTTGTTAGAGAGCCATGTAGTGTCACCAGCTTCTCCATGGAGGAGTCATCCTCCAGCAGGGCGAGTACCAGGGACAGATCAGCAATATCACTGACAGTCGTTTTCTCATCTATTCAGAGGTTCGGAAGAAGCTCCAGAGGCCTCCTGGGGGCCGGCACCACTATCAGGGTAAGCTCCAAGCAGCGAGTGGCCCGGTCCAGGATCAGCCTGCCGCTAGGCGGCAGAGTGTTGGTCATCGCCAGTGGAGCTTGCAGCGGATCGTGCCAAAGAGGGTTGATTGTCCATGTTTATTGGTGCTGTATGATATCCCTCTTCGTTTCCTGTGAGGACGTTGCTGGTCAGCTCCAGCACGACAATGCCCCACTGTGGTCCCAGTGGGTTTCAGGATAACACTAGCAGAACCCTCCTGCTAGGAGGGGGTCTCAGTCTCTTCTGATGCAGGGAGCCAACACAGTAATTTCACCTCCATAAGCGATTGGAGGGTGCCTCTTACCGTCCCATTCAAAGATTAAGGCAAATGGATGACCCCATTGATATTTTACATTTAGTGTTCGGAACTTGACAGTCACTACCTTGAAGTCCTTCCGTCTCCTTAGAGTGGTGATGGATAGATCTTGGTATATTTGAATCTTGTGACCCTGGTGTTCAAGCGCGGATTCAGCCACACTGCCTGGATAATGGCCTCTTTCTCTGTGAAATAATGTACTTGAGACAAGATGTCTGGGGTGGCATTAGGGTAGCACGGGGCGTCTGCCACCCGGTGCGCCCATCGAAAGATGACAGTGATCGCGAAGGGTCCTTCCTAACGGAATGCAGCAAGGCTGCAGTGTAGGCAATAATGTCCCTTCCTTTCTCTCCCCCGGCACTCCCCATATTCAGACGTTGTGTGAAAGCTTCTGTTTTCTAAATCTTCCTGTTTAAGTTGGAGTTCAGTGTGTTGCTTTTCAGTGTCACCATGCATCTCCAAAGCATTTCTTGGTCTTCCACTTGTGCATCAACAGTGCGCTCAAGGTCATCCACTTTCTCTCCAATCTCAGTCAACTCCTTCTCCACTTCTCGGACACAAGATTTGAGGTCGGCTTTGAGGGATGTAATTTCCACCAGCATCTCTTGCAGGAAGTGGTTCATATAGTCCTGCGCGATGAGGGTGGAGGGGCCCGTTGCCTCCAGTGTCTGCTGTGGTGTGGTCATCTGTTCCATAACTGCACCTACAGGTTTGGTCCACAGGGAGGTAACAGAAGTTTCCTTGGGAGTTTTAGTGTGTGGCATGGTACAAGTAATCTACAAGGTTTCTTTCTATGCAATCCCTAGGGTGGGTGCCACCGGACGGTGGTCATTTGTTTCTTTACTCTTACCCTAACGTGACAGTGCAAGCACACCCCCAATAAGTTTAGTCCTGGTTTGCTAGCAAGATATCCCTCAGTACATGCGTCAGGTGAGAGAAGGCTCCAGGGCGGTCCGCTTCCTCAGTGCTCCAGCAGGAGTGCAGGCCTGCGGGGGGCATGTTGTGGTGTGTCCTGAAATATGCCAGGGTATTTCATGGCTGGATGACATTCACTGTTGATCCGGGCACATTACCCCATTGCAGGCAGTCTCCAGAGATCCAGCAGCAACTGACCGCCTCCCCCAGTTCCAGCCACTGGGGATCACAGGGGGGAGGCTGCCTCCACTGCGTTGGGGGGCAGTAGGCAGTAGCACATCAACAAAGCACCCTCCCACTCTTGAGCTAGCCACAAGGGTGCCCGCCAGGCATACCACCCTCTGGCACCGCAGGTCATGCCCCAGTCAAGTAGGCCGGGAGAGGAGGGGGCCCACAAAGTTGGCTGCAGCAGCAAGGGCACCAGGGATGGGAGGCCTCCCACTGATCAATCAGCTATCCTGGTGTCTCTCGCAATCTGCCAGACAAGCGCCACTCCTATCCCAATAGGTACAGGGCCACACCAGTGCCCTACTGCTCACCATCCCGTTCCAACCCGCTATGGAGTCCTCCGGGGGACCCCCACTCCAACAGTCTAGGTGCTGATGGTCCAACAGTTCCCTATCATGGGCCCACGTCGCTCCCCCCATGCTCTGCTCACCTTGGGGGTCACAGCCCACACCACCGTCCGGTTCTTCGCCCTCAGTGCCACCGTCCAGGTCGCAGTGAGCTTCCACTCAAATATTGGTAGTGTCTAGGCAGGGCAGCCTGCGGCACTCATTGGTGTTGGTCCTTGCCGTCTGAGGGCACCAGATGCTGCTTCCTCCGCACCAAGGATGAGTGAGGTAAACCACAGGACAATTCAGCCCAGCAAAGGCCCTGCAGGCTACGGATCCCGCATGTAGGAGCGGCAGACAAAATGGGCCTCTCAGGCAGGTCGGGTCTCTGCTGGCCATTACTCCGCTCTGCCAGCCGATCAGGCCTCCCGCCGTGATCGCCGCCCTGAATCAAGCCAGGCAAGTTGGTGGCTCAGGCCCGACCAGGCCGTGATGGGGTGCCTCTCCATTGTTCCGGCCATTCCAAAGATCTCTTCACCAGCAGCAGGGACGACTTGCTTTCCCTTTTACTTCTCTGCTGCTCTCATTTGGCTCCTGGACCCGGTGTGGTAGATGGTACCAAGTTATTGCCCCAGGGATCTGGAGCTCCCTTGATCCGCATCTTACTCGGCGCGCATGCTGGCCACGCCTCCAACCTTTGTTTTTTTCAGTGAATTTTTATGTTTGTTAAAATTCTATTTCCTAACTATAATGTCCCTGTAACCTTTGTTTTTTTAAGTAATTTTAATTACTATACATTAATCCAACCACTGCCACTCCCTGAGACTAACCCCCTATTATCACCCAACCTCATGGCATGCATGACATTTAGCCATGCGTGGCAGGGTTTGGGGGCAAAACCATCCAATCCCACAGCACACACATCCTTCGCCACATGGCCAGGTCCTGAAGTATGATTGTTTGTTTTGTGCAAATGTGATCATAATATTTATGTATACCACTGTAGGGTGTCAGGGCACTTTACAGGAGACTACCAGGTGTAGGATTCACGTCATCCACACTGGTAGGCATTTTCTAAGAGTGCTTGGTCCGGAGAAGCACAAACTTAGGATTCAGAACACAGCACAGTGATTAGCGATGACGTTAGCGCAGTGTCTAATTTGTAAATAAAAATGTGCCGGTGCCCAAAGCCCTCCTCTTAAACATGCGGCTGCTGCAATTGAATGTGGGTACATGGAATACAGAGGCAGCATAATCCTGAAGCCATCTCGGGACTCTTCAATCCATATAAAACCACTCCCTGCCACTTCAGCTCACTCTAGCAGCTTTCTACTTTCTCCCTTTGTGACGCTTTTTTGTTTTTCCCTTCCTCCGTCTTTCCCATATGTGTCTTTTGCTCGCAGCAAATGCTTGAGGCAGAAGAATAAGCCCCAGCCCTCAAAAATAAGTGCCGGTGCTCAGCACCGGAAACAACAAGCACAAATTAAGCACTGCGTCAGCAGTAAGAATGTATTTCTACACAAGCAAACCTTTTTTAGCAGCATAAGGAAAATGAAAGACTAGGAAAAAAACAACTTTCTAATTTGTGCCATGCGGTTTGCATGCAGCTCTTTAATGGCAGTTCACAGCTCACTGTGCTAGATTACGATTATGAACTGCAGAGTAACAAAATAATCTCTGTGACAAAAGCAGTAACCCACTGTGCCATGCACATAAAATACTGTTCTTTGCATGATACACATTCTTTGCAGCAGTCATATTAACCATCTGCGCTACCTTTGAGTCAAAACTGCCACTGCACAAAACTCCCATCTCTTTCCAGCAGATACATTAATCACTTGAGTTGGCTTGACGCTTTTATTTTTGCAGTACAAGGAGCTTTGCAATGCGTTTAAAACTGCTCAACAACGGAAGTAATAAATATGAAAACATGCATGCACGTGTTTGTCAGAGGCCCCAGCTGGAGAAGTGCCTTCCTCCCAGCCCAGGCCTGCGGACCCCCTGGGAATGTGTCACGGACCCCTGAGGGTCTGTGGACCACAGGTTGGGAACCACTGTTCTAGACCATTTCACATAATTGTATTTTTAAAAAGGGATAACATGATATGTGGTCTCAGCAGCAGATGACAAGAAAGAACCCACTCATCACAGTTACTACATGAGGGATTGCTCTCAAAAAAGCAAGGACACAAACACCTCCTTCATTGTTTATAAATAACTTTTCACAGTGAAAATGCAGAGAAAACACACTTGCTTTGCCTTTTTTCTGTGAAATGAGCATCATGCCACAATGAATACTGCCATGCATATGTATAAAATTTACAAAAAAATAATGCAGGATTAATTTTTTGTTTTTAATAATCATTGGGGACTGCAGGGCAGCCTCAAGGCCCCACCGGTCCCATTCGGCTCTCTGCCCCTTGCAGGAAATGGCATTGCTACTGCATGCAGAGAACTGCTGAAAATCAAGCTCCCTGCATGCAGGAGCAATAGTGATTGCATGCCTGCATGTCTGCGGGCAGGGAAAGAAAAGAAAAGTCCGCTTCCAGAAAGTGGGAGAATTTACACAGCTCCAGCGTGCTGGAAGCTGAAAATGGAGTGTTTTCTTTTGCTCGGCAGAAGCTGTCACAGCTCCCTCCAAACAAAAGCAAACAGATACCTCCTGAGGGTGGTCACCTTAGGAGGTAGCAGGAGCCAGCCCTTGGGGTGGTCGTCCCCAGGGCGATATTTGACTCCATGACGGGGGCATGCCTCCCACCCCCTTCTTTCAATAATTCCAATGGGACCCTGAGATGTGATGGTCCCCGAGCCCAGGGGGGTTCTGCTCACCCCCTAACCATTTTTTGTCATTTAGCCTCGGGAGGTGGTGAATCTCGGGGCCCAGATGGGTCTATGCGGTCCTTCCATTTATTCATTCACTGTAGCCCAAGTAAGGTGGTGGTCCATGGGCCCGGGGGGGTCTGAGCAGGCCCCCCTATCAATTTTTAAGAAATTTCCCTGGGGATGTGGTGTTCCCCGGGGCCCCAGTGGGTCAGTGTGGCCCCTGCATAGACTTAAAATGTAGATCGTGGTCCATGGGGCTTTTAAGAGCCCGGGGGGACCTGTGCACCCCCTCCTTAATTATAAAAATCTGAATGCCCCCAGCCCACTCAGGGCAAAATAAAAGCAAGCGCGGGAGACTGCGCTTGTTTTGTTTTAAAATTCATTGCAAAATTTGGGTATATTACAAAATTTCACATTTAATTAAAAAAATAAAATGCTTATTTGCCCTGGCAGCGTTCCAGGGGGACCCCTGGACCAAGACAAGGAAGCCCCCTTTTCTTTTTTTCACTTTTTCTTGGGGGACTTAGATGAAGCTGCATACCAAAATGACTGCCAACCCTTCCTGGTTGAAGTGTTGGCAACCAATCAAATCTCAGCATGAGATTGGGACTATTTGTCAAGTATTCGAGCGTCTAGATATACAAATTTGGATGTCCTTTATTATCTCAAAAACGTTTTAACGGATTTACACCGAATAACAAAATGTGTGATCTCTGGACCAAAAGATACCTTCCTGCCAAGTTTGGTGTACTTCCGTCCAGCGGTTTGGACTTCAGGTGTGCCTGAAGAGTCTTTGGGAAGTAACATAGGAAAGGCACTTTTTTGACCCCCCCTTTTTCTTTGCCCATCTTGACAGATTACCCCAAAACTTTCCATGCACAACAAGACCTAACTCGATACTTTGGAAATGTCATGCGATTCATCAAACGGCGCCAAAGATATAGACAAGTCAAAAATGCTTTTTCTATGGATATTAAGTCTTAGCTATACCTACTGGCAGCCACTTATTTCTACTCCTTCTAGAGGCAGATTGGCCATTTTTAGGCCGAGCTTAGCCCCAAGCAGTGGCAATCCACTGGACAACAAGGATTGTGTCTTGGCTATGTTTTTGCAGGAGTAGCCCCTTGAGCAAGGGTTGATCCCCTAATGGGTTAATTTAGATAGTTTTCACTGTCACTGGGGTGATATCATCCATTTTTAAGGCCTATCTGCCCCCCTGGGGGGAGGAGAGTAGGGAATAACAATGGATGCCATGGAATTTGTGCCCATATGTTTTTTTGTCTGGGTACCTTCCCTAGGGGCAGGGGTCGGTCCCCTGAAAGGGGCAATATTTCTTTTGTTTCCACCCTTCCTGGTTGCAATCAGCTATTTTGTAGGCTGATATGCCTGTAGTGGGGGTGTACACCCACGCAACACCAGGGAATACATTTCTGTATGTGAAAGAACTTCTCCTGGGTTTAGGGTTGGTTCCATTCCAGGATGACAATTTTTGTATTTAACTTTGTGCCCCCCTTGGGTGTAAATAGGGCTTTTAAAAAATCCAGCAGACCCCTCAGAGCTGACTTCATTGTGTTGTATAATGTTAACAGTTTGTTTTAATCATGTGCATTGGTGACCTTAATGTTATTCCTTTTTACTGTAGTGCAAAGTTTTTTATTTTCTTTGTGACATACCCTGCTTGCAGTTTTGGCACTGGTAGATCTACAGTTTACATAGTTGCATGAGTTTGGTAAGGAAATGTTTTTGTGATGTTTACTTCAAACATTTGTACCATTGCCCAGCTTGAATGTTTTTTTTAGTATTGTAATAATTCTATAATATTTTGCTGCTGTTTTATTGTCTTTCAAATTCACTTTTGGACATGTGCAAGATCTATAAAGTATTGTCTTGTGTATAATTTGTTTTGGTTTTCCTTTCTAGTGGGATACCTTTGGGGCTTGCTGTGTCTTTTAGACATGTGCAAGATCTATAAAGTATTGTCTTGTGTATAATTTGTTTTTGTTTTCCTTTCTAGTGGGATACCTCTGGGGCTTGCTGTGTCTTTGCAGACTGACATTTGATCCTCAGTCCACTATTTATGACAAGCAAGAGGTATCTAGGCATCTTTTTTTAGCATAAAGTTCATTGTGTGGTTTGTATTGATAGTTTCTTTCTAGATCGTTATATTTCAATATTGTATTAGCGCTGATGATGTGCATCATTGGTAGATGAGATTGATCTGTCTGTAGTGCAGCATGAGCAAGCTATATTGCAGTCAGGAACTGGAAGGCTTCCCATTGGAAGTGCTGAATCCTGGGTTGTCCCTAAAACAATGCAGTATTTTATGGCCTATTGTTAGTGTTGTTGGATGGTGCAGAGTTATCACAGAGACCTTTTCACCTATCAGTGTATTCCAACTTTTTATTGATGATGTGTTTTGGATGACATTGTTGAGCAGAGCAATTTGTATGCAGATCAGTTTTTGAGGGGCTACACTGCCACACTTAAGGACCACTCTAGATCTACATAGTGGACTCTAACAAGCCTCCAGGAGGTGAAGCAGTTCCAAGTTTAACTTTTTTATGTGATTGCTAAGGAAGCCATCATTGTCTTTATTTTGGTCTACAAGTCCCTTGATGGGAACTGCCATTTTGCCAGGAACTATGAGTTGACATAGGTATCTGCTTCTGCGTGGTTGCTGCATTTTGTGGATGGTGCTACAGCGAAGTGAAAAGATCACCGTGATTATGACCACCTCTTCAAGATTTGACCTGTTCTTGACCATTTAGTTCATCATTTCTAATAAATCTGTGTTCCAGGTCGCAATATATCTGTAGATGGGTCTCTGGTCCTGTTCAAGGGCTGTTTGGTTTTCAGACAGTACATATCCAGCAAGTGAGCACAATGTAGTATTAAGCTGAGTGAAAGTGCCACTGGATATGCATATAACATCATAGTGTGCACTAGTAATTATTCTTAAAAAATTGTGCTACAGCTTGCCAGAACACTTTTTCTCAAAGGCCAACATTTATGCCTTATACTTCATACACAAGAGTGTAACTATTTATAGAATTGTTCAAAATGAGAACTGCATGTGGCACAATCTGCCTTGCCCCTAAGGGTTACCCTAAGGAGCTTGTGTATAAGAAACTTTAAAGGGGACAGAACAGTGGCTTGCGTAGCAATGATCTACTTGTGTTGAAATTTTCAAACAGAGGAGATATCCACATGCACACAACTATTCACAATGAAAGTATTAATGTGTGACCGTTTGGGGTCAGATATCAGAACTACACAAACCAGTGTGCCTTATAGACTACAACAAGCACAACAGAAGTGTAGATCAAGTGTGTAAAAGATTAGAGCCTTACAATGCTTCTTTCTTCTTAGAACATCCTTTATTGAATTTTAAGCCACATAGAACACCTTCTCTTTGAACATATAAACCTTGCTGCTTTTTTATCAGGCATATCTCTGCTGACAGGTAAATGGAATGTAGGTTCACAGTGCACCTATTAACTGCACACAGTAAACCTATCTGTATACGCCATCCAATCTCCCCAGATTTTATTATGCTTCTCAGGGCAGCCACAGGATTTATGTAGGGGTTTTTCAGCTGTGGCACAATTAGGAAGCCTATGGTGACAAAGAGCCTTATATAATGCCTCCTCCACCATCCATCCATCAGCACAAGTAGGACCAACTTTGGTTCTGGGGGCTACTGACCTACCCATTTACCCATGATAGTGTTGAACATATGGTCTGCTAATAAAACTGTATGACTGAACATTCCCAGATGGTATAGAAAAAGGTGCTCAAGGAGCTGTGGCATCCCAAACACTGTGGGTCTAGGTCACTGTTCCTTTTCTGAAGTCTTGTGGTGCTAAGATAGACACAGTTCAGATATTTTAACTAAATGAATCACAATTTCATAAAAACCACCAGTGTTGTAGGGGCCATACTGGCCTCCACCCAACCCTCTGCTTTCAGGGGGCCCCATGTCACCCTCTCACTTTTCATTCACTGTTATCATAGCGTCTGGGGTATTATTCATCAGCATGAAGTATGAAATGGAAATGCATTTCCTGCCCATCTGCGAGTCTGAAATGGGTGTTTCCAGGGGGTAGCATTGTGGAAGGGTTTGTGTAGGACCGAGGGAGGACTCAAATGCATGACGCAGTTGTAAATATTGATAAAATTGTGTCTTGTGCATTGCACAGGTGTGTATGAGATAATGAAATGTGCATATTGCGTTGCCCTTCCAGAAGTCCCCCAACTCGGATATACCAATAGTATCCCAGGCCTTGAAGCCCTCCAGAAAGATTGTATGCTTGAGACAGTTCCAGGCCTACATTAGCATTTCTACCATTGGTACTTCATGCCACCAGTTCCATCGCATTGCCTGGTGCCAACAGAGGACAGAGTTTTGTGTTGCAGGTGGAAGGGTTGTGGGTGTATTGGCACCATGAAGGAGGTTGAGTACACCGTGGCATTCATGGACAAAGAGCTCCAATGCTATAGAGGGGTCATCCTGTCTAGCGAACAGTAGTACAGTTTTATATCAGTGATCCCCGGTCCCCCTTCATAGAAGTTGAGCACAGATTTATGATAGGAGATACATGGAAGACTTCCTGCCCAGAGGTACCTCACCATGTCTGATTATAGGGTGTGGAAGAAGGTGGTGGTAAATTGTGTAGGTAGATCAGTAGGGAGTAGAGGAGCCGGGGTAGCCCTATCATCTTCAACAGTGTCTCCTGCCAGCTATGTTTAGTGGAAGACTTCCCAACGGTCCAGGTCTCTCCGCACCAAAGTTAACAGAGGTACGATGTTTAGGTCCCATGCCCGCTCTTGCGTCAGTGTGATTTGCATCCATCCCTAGGTATTTGATATGTTGGGTCATCCACTGCATTTGGAAGGTGGGCCTTATGTCATCCTAGAGATTAGTTAAGGGGACGTAGGTAGACATGGGCCTATTCATGATTAGGCTGGATGCATCTGAGTAAATTTGCAACGTTGATAAAAGTCAGGGCAAGGAGGTCTCAGGGTCAGTGACATAAATTAATAGATTTTCAGCATGTAACAGCACTCTATCCTTGCTTCCTTCTAACCAGCGGAACCCACTTAGCTGTGTGTGTCAACAGAACTTTATTTGATCAATGATCATCAAAGCAATACATAGTAAATATCACCATAAATATAGTATAAAAATATAAAATGCAATTCCATCCCAAGAGCATAATACCACGTGGTGACACCACCTAAAAGAATAAAATACAAATTTATCCTAAAATCGTAGTTCTAAGTAAAAAGTGATCACCTCCTCTGGCCTTGTTAAACAGGAAGAACTTGTTCCTCTGATCTTTTACTAATGTAAAAATTCCTTATGCGCCATGCTGATAATAAATATTTACTAACAGAAATTATTAGCATTTTGGTGGAATCGCTTTTTAAAATCCTCAGTGCTGGTGCACATTCCCTGATTCCCATTTCTCGACATAGGTCACGGATCCACTTGGACCTAGGAACTATGTATGCAGGGCAAAAAAACATAAAGTGCACCACTGATTCACAATTAGTACCACACACAGGACAAGTATCATTAGTCACATTTGAATCCCATCTACACACCACGGTCTTCAATGGTAAAGTTCCAAAGCGAAATCTAGCATATAGGCTTTTGTCTAAAATATCTGGTATAAAGTCTAGGTAGGGTGCAAAACCTTGGGTACCATTTGGTGTCAATAAATGAGTTGACTAGACGACCGCGTGATTTGTGAGTAATAACATCGTTCCTCAAATATGACCAATAGACACGCTTCAGTGCTTTGAGATGGACTTTCTCAAGTTTGTGAGGGTTCTCCCAATAGTCTCCTAGCCCCAATGTCTTGAACCAAGTGGATACATACTTGACCCACGGAATCGAAGCTGAATTAGATGTTAACAGATCTAGGAGTGAAGCTTTATAGATGTCTAGTTCAGGGACGGTCCATAGCCTGACCCAATACATCAAGGGTCTTAAGTTTATCAGGTCGGCTATCGGTTTTATACCCAGGTCCAAGAACAAGGGGATCAATGGGGTACTGGGAGGACAAGCACAAAGGGCCCTTGCAAAACTATTCTCCCCAAGGGTGAGCCTGTTGGTGTAAAAAAAGCCCCATACTTCTGCACCATACACGGCGGCTCCCTGTGCCTTTGCTGCATAGATCTTAATAGCTGGGGAGACCGTTTTTGTAGAAGTGGTCCTATAGAAGCGCAAGATGGATGCTGCATTATGCTGGAGAAGGCCGGTGCTTTTGTTAATCTGTTCTTCCCAACGTAAATTGTCAGTTATCCTTACTCCTAGGTAATCTGTGAAGCTGACCTTATCAGTGTGTCTTGCTGAAGCCACTCCACAAGCAGTTCAATGACCAGAGCGAATTGGAGAAGTGACCAGGGATAGCACTTTATTGTTCCTTGTTCAATTTTAAAGGTTTGGGATAGAGGCTCATTTACACAGCCCCCGCCTGAGGCCTAGAGTATTATAATTGAATGTAACTGTGGAAGAGGGGGCCAAAGTTAACATGTTGCAGATTATAAATTGCCAATGAACCAAACCAAATGCCTTTTTGAAGTCAATTGATAAAAGGGGGCTGCGCTCTGTCCCATTGCTAATCGAGGCTTGCATATTAAGGTGGCGAGGACAATGATGGGTACCATGCCCTGTCATGAAGACGTTCTGATCTGGAAGTATCAAAGTTGAGATCATCTTCACTGGCCTTTTTTTGCAAGTACTTTGGCGAGGATCTTAGTCTTCACATTAATGATAGAGATGGGTCTGAAGGATTCACAAGCATCTGGTGCCTTCTGCAGTTTCCTAACCATGGAGATCGTGGCTCACTGTAAGTCGTACGCTCCCCTAATTGCAAAGTGTCACTGTGCATGTCAAGCAAATGGGAAGTCAACTGTGATGCATGCCTCATACATTTCCAATGGGATGCCATTAGGGCCAGTAGTTTTCCCAGCTGGAAGCACCTGGCTGGCTTCTAGAAACTCCTTGGAGATTATTGGTTTGTCTAGGTCATGCCTATCTGCTTCCATAAGCTTGCTGACTATCAAGTCCTCAATAATTGGGTTGCCATGCTCAGCTGTGGGCGTAGGTCACACTGCATAGAGGCAAGTGCAGTAGTTTGCAAATTCTCTTGCTATGTGGTGGGATGAGGTGATCGTCAAGCCCGTATCAAGCTGGGAACTAGTCTGAGTTTGTATTACACTTCACTAGCACTAGCTAGTATAGGATTTTCCCTGCCTTATCTCCCATCTCATACATCTTGTATTGTGGAGCTATGTGTGCCAGGGCTGCTGTATCCAGTAATATTTGTTTAAGCGCTAGCCTCATTAAGTTTGAGGTGTGCATTGTGATGTAGTTGGGAGTTTCCATCAGATCCCTCTGCACTGCCCATATTTCCTGTTCTGACTCAGCTATGTTTCCATGCCTGCGAGCTTTGGCTGCAGCTTGATAGTGGAGCAGCGCAATTTAGACTCCATTCTTTAAACATCATCATTGCGCAAATATGTATTTACATTTGACACTTATATTTACTGTATGCCTTGTTATTATTAACCTGGATAGATATTTAAATGCATTACTTGAATGTAACCACCAAAAAATTGAAGTTTTAGAAATGTGCACACAATTGTTTATTTGAAATGCTCACATGTATTTGTTATTCATGTTTTTTCAAATGTACACATTAAGTTGTTTTTGAAGAGCAAACATACATCCTTTATTCATGCTCAGCATTTTGAGTATATGTGCGTGCATATATAATGTATTCAAAATGCACATTTGTTGTTGGCTAAAATTAGCCTGACTAAAGGCCTTCATTTAAAAAAAATGTATTTTGCTACAATAGTTTGTTCTTACTTTTGCAGATACGTTTCAAGGCTTTGTTAGCTGGAGAAAAGGAGAATTGTTCTATGTATTAGTTTGCTAATAGTAAGGCATGAGAAGAGAAATCTTGGAAAGAGACTGGAAGATCTAATGAGCACCTGAAGTGTCTTTACCATTGCGTACCAGGAACGAGGGATGTTCCAGGTTGCAGTAACTGTCACAGTCCTGTAAGATGAGAAATTCAGGTGGTGTTGCGAATGCAAATGATGGTCCAGGAGCTGGTTGGTTCTTGGAGGGAAGAAAGAGATAACATTGATGTTGAACGTCCTGTTTGTTTTAATTAATGCCTTATGCTGTGAAAAGTTAAGGCAGACCCCCTTAGACTTTGATGAGTACAGACCTTTCTACTTCTTTTATTTTTCTAAGTGTGAAGCTTTATGCTACACACTTAGGGGCATATGTACAAGGAGATTGCGCTGCCAATGTGTCATTTCTTTTACATTGTAGCGGCGCTGTCAGTATTCTATATTTACAAGGTGACTCACCTAAACCAATGCATCACTTTTTTGAGACCTGGATCAGAAATTTCCTGCGCCTGGACCGGCATCATCACACAAGTTTAAAAATTTGCAAGGTAGGCATTTCTTTTTTAAAATTCAATGTAAAACCAACTCAGTTCCTGTACATCGGCAACCCAGGCATAAGAAATGATAGATTGGCACTTGTGTATAAACAGAACAGACCCAAAGCACTCGGCAAGCTCAGCTATGCCATGGAGGTGCTAATACTTCAGCTAGAAGCAGCAAGACGACCACCAGCACCACCTCCTCCACCACCACCACATAAGCAGCGCAGGGGAAGGGAGCGTTTATATTGCCAATGAACTACTCTCATTGACTTCAGGGAGGAGGTGGTCATCACCTACTACAGGCTCGGGAGGGATTCCATCATATAACTCCTGAACTAGATCGCACTAACATTGCAAGCAACATCAAGGAGGTGCACCAACATCCCTCTGCAGGAACAGATGATGTCAGCCCTCCACATGATGGCATCTGGGTCATTCCAGACCACCACAGCCAGAGAGGCTTTTTCGGCCATGCTACCCTCTGTCCTGGATGCCATCATCAGCTTGGCACCCCAGTACCTCATGTTACCAAGACACAGCAGCAACAACTGGACACAAAGCAAGACTTGTATGCCATAGCTGGCTTCCCACATGGATTGGGGGCAGTGGATTGCACACATGTGCAACTGGTGCCTCCTTCTGCAGCATCCCACCTGTATCGCAATAGGAAGCACACCTTCTCCATAAACGTACAAGGAATAGTGGACCATCTGGGGGATGTTCATCAATGTGCTGGCAAAGTACCCGGGGACTGCTCATGAAGCATACATCTTCAGGCACTCAAACATCAAGGTGTGCTTCCATAATCGGAGATTTGGAAATGGTTTTCTAATTGGTAAGTACTTCCGAAGTATATGACATACCTAAGAAAAGTAAGTAATGTTTGAAAAAATATCCATCCATGTGTTCCTTACCTGAGACAGTGCATTTGTTGGAGGGGTGTGCCTCATTCTGGAACCATACATCATGTCACATGTGCAATGAAAACCCACAATTCACACATGTTAAGACATGCTAAGCCACTGTGTGGTATAATTACAAGCCCCATTGGCTGCTGGTGCGTAACTTTTTGGGACCCACTGGCAATGCACACTGCATACCCATATCTACATGCCATGCAAAGACACACTGTTTGACTTTTCATGGCCTTCTAGATATGGTGTAAGGCAGTGGTTCCCCACATTTTGACACCTGAGGACCCCCACTGAATCACTGCCGGAAGCCGGGGACCCCAAAGCAATTTGTACGATTTATATTTCAAACATTAAAACAGTAATTCCGAAAAAACACACACACAAGTAAACACCAAGCAACTACTCAAATTACTAAAAATATAATTACTTATATTGAAAAAATATGCAAAAATCAAAAAAGTTTAACAGGAAGGTTCATGCTACGACTCACTTTACAATGTTTGGTTTTATTTAGGAAAGCTAAATCCTCTGGTCAGATCTACAATTCACAAGTGTTTTCTGTTTTTATTTTTTGGGTACATAAAATCTGAGAAAGCTTTTTCACATAAATATGTGATGGGGAAAGGAAGTAAAACCATAAGGGCCTTTCATCTCTCCATAACCTCTCTGTCACATGCAATTTATTTGTTTTATAGCACTCATACCAGTGTAGAGTGTAAAAGCACTTTGCAGGGGACTGCAAGGTGTAGTATTCACATCCTCCATTTTGGTAGCCATTTTCTAAGAGTGCTTGGTCTGGAGAAGCACAAACTCAGGATTCAGAAGATAACACAGTGGTTAGCGTGTACTTTAATAATAAGAATGTATTTCTATGTAAGCAAATCTTTTTAGCAGCAGAGGGAAAATGAAAAACTGGAAAAAATATTACTTTCTAACTTGTGTCATGCAGTTTGTATGCAGCTCTTTGATGGCAGTTCATAGCTCACTGTGCTAGATCAGAATTGTAACTTATACACTGCACAGTAACAAAATAATTTATGAGAAAAGGAGTTACCAACTGCGCTGTGCACAAAAAATACGGTTCTTTGTATGATACACATTCTTTGCAGCATGTATATTAACCATCTACGATACTTTAGATGAGTCAAAACTGCCACTAGACAAAACTCCCATCTCTCTCCAGCAGGTACATTAATCACCATAGTTATCTTGACGCTTTTATTTTTGCCCAAAAGCTGCTGGATGTACAAGGAACTTTGTAGTGCTTTTAAAACTAGTGCACACAGGAAGTAATAAATATAAAAGGGCAAGTGTTTTGAGAAGCCCCAGCTGGAGAAGTGCCTTCCTACCGGCCCATGCCTGCGGACCCCCTGGGAACGTGTCACTGAGCCCTGAGGAGCCACGGACCACAGATTGGGAACAACTGATGTAAGGCAACAGTTGCTGCATTGAGTTTCACTGCATCACGGAGTTGTACCATGTGTGTTGTGCTGGGTTTTTCCCTGCAACACCAATTGGTTTTGACACTTACCCAGAAGTCCAAAAATCTGTAAACCTGGAAATGCAGCAAAACTGTACGCCTCCACAAGGCAGATGCAACAAGGAGAAATATCTTTATTTCTCTTCATTGTTTCCTCTTTCTGTGTGTGCTGTGTTCTGCCTCTCTGGACTGATTTTGAGCAGAAAGTTGTCCCTTCCTGCACAAAACAATCCTACCAACAATGCAGAAACCCTTGCACCATGAGGCAAGGGTGCCAGCCTTGGCACTAGGTAGCAATTTGTGCCCCACGCACTGGCGGAAAAGACAGAAATGCATTGTATCTTTTAAATATATGCATTTCTTCCCTTTTGAATGAGCGTAGGGCAGTGCAGCAGAAAGGCTGAAGAAACCTGAGCAATGCAACACTAGGAATAATGCTATGTTGCATCACTGTGTGCAAGAAAGGGCTTCCATGGCTGTTGTCTGTGTGTCCACATCTAACTCCCATGCTTCATGATGCATGCCATGTATCCCACATCAGGTAAACTGTGAAATCTATCCATTCAACAGCGCTCTCCAGGTTCTGTGTCCCATGGGAGAAATACTTGTCATCCAACACACTCTAACCACCTAAGTGTGGTGGAGTCTCTGACACTCAAACATGACCAATCAGGCCTCCAAGTATTAATGTAGTGCTTGAAGGCGGCCCCTCATGCACAAAGTAAATCTCACATGAAATGCAGCCACTCAATTCCCATGTTGCAGATGTGCCGGTCTAGGTGCTATGCAGCCCACTGTGTGGCAGTGCTGCATTAAAACTCGTGACTGTGCTGTATGGCGTCAAATAGGTCTTACACTGTCCTTTCTCATTGAGGCAGTGCAGTGCTGATAATTTACTTGGTGCACTGTACAGTGTCACATTTCTATACTTCTGGGCCCTTGTCTCCTGTCCACATAGTTGCTCCAATCCTCTGTAAAGTGTAAACAGTGATGTTCCAAATTGAAATGCACTCACTACTCTACCAATGGCAGTAGCTACTAGACATAGTGACTACTACTGTCACATTTCAATGGGACAACATCATCTGCACTTGGTAACAGATGTAAAATAGGACATGTTATAAGACAGAAAAGTCAATATGAGTTCTACACTAACACAATAGAGAAGTGTGAAACTATTGTCTCCTCATTGGCGTACCTACTTTCTCTGCCAGTCAATATTCATCATTTTCTGGCTACTGTGAAAAGAGTATTTTTTGTAAATCAGCAAGTGTGCCAGGAATAATAATTTAGAAAAGCCATCTGTGCCATACAATGCCTGTGTAGGCCCTAGACATGGGTAAATCTCTATACAGATTTACAAAGTGACATCAACAGTCCAAAAACCACATATCTCACAGTGATATTCATAGTACACGTACAGACATACACTCAGGTACATGTCCACCATGACAGATGAAAACAATGTGTTGGTATACCAGTTCTGGTGATACATTGACCAAAGGAAAACCATAGCAAATCAGCAATGTGCAAGTCACAAACACTAAAACAACATATCCAAATAAGGCATTCATCAATCAACCTAGCTTGCAATTCAACCTGGGCAAGATACCACAGTGTACTCTGGATACCAATGTCAACATTACTTTGTCACAGCAATGATGGTAGAACCATTGCAAATAGGCTCATAATCCACATCATGTTACAGTACAACACTTATGTGTGAAGACCAGGTCTGTGGGAGACAGATATAAGTTACAACATAAATGTGTTCTATCTAAAAATGCCCCCACATTTCATACCCATGTGTCAATCCCAATGCACCATAAGATATTGACTGATGAAAAGCAGCAGCTGAAGGATGACAATAAATTATACAACTATTCAGGGAACCTGTGTAGAATGCACCACAAGTGTTAGTGTAGTTTTGAGGTCATGTACTCGACTTATAGTTCCAGTCCATGGGGGTAAGGATGTCCACTAGTCAAGGTTCAAGATGACCCCAAACATACACCAGCAGCAACATGGGGCCGGCCAGGTGTAGAGGTCAAAGTTGGAGTTAGATTTAGAATGGGATCCTATGGAGACTGGGGGAACTCAGAAACAGATCTGCTGGCGGGAAATACCTGCGACTACGGAAGGCAGACCTGGGGGATTTAGGTGAGCACGGGGAGCACTGGTTAGCACCAAACACACACCCTCAGGGGCACAGGGGCATCCAGGTGTAGGGTGCAAACAAAGCGTCGGGCTCCCAATGCTTTTCAAGAGGGGGACGCAAGGGGTCACAAAGATGCAGCAGGCTAGGTCCAGGGGTTCGGTTCCACAAACCAAAGGCTGTACAAGGTGGAGGGCTGCCTGCTGGACGTTACTGGACTGTGGGTTGGATTCCCCAAGGCCAGGGGGCTGCGGGTGCAGGGATACCTTTGGGCGTTGGGTATCTTCATCCAGTTTCCTTGCGGTCAGGCGGGTCCTCTGGATATAGGCTGCAGGCGTCGTCGTGTTGTCCAGGCAGGGTCAACCCAGGGTGGACACAAGGTCAGAATTTCCTGGGGACCTGCTCTGGCCTGGCCTCGGGCCGTGCAGAGTGGACAGGTCTCGAGATCTGGGACAGTTCTGAACCCCTGGGGGTTTGTAGAGGTTGCTGGTCCTGCAGGATGCATCATCTCTTTGTGGCAGGGCTTCTGAAGCTGCAGAGAGACGGATAGGGCTGGGGCCAAGTCAGTTGGCGTCTGGAGTCCTCTCTGCTGGGGTCGGCTTAGTCCTTCCTCTTGCTTCTTTCTTCTTTACCAGGAATATGGTGACATAGGTTCAGGGGTGCCCTTAAATACTAGATTTAGGGTTTTTATAGGTGTCAGACGGCAGTAGCCAATGGCTTCTGTCCCTGAGGGTTGCTTCACCCTTCCTGTGCCCACTCCATTTGGGGTAGGGGGATACATTCCTAACCCTATTGGTCCCTGTCCGCCAAACCAAGATGAAAGATTCTGCAGGGAGGGGATCACTTCAGCTCTGGACACCTTAGGGGTGGTCCCAGTTGGAGTAGTCACTCTTCCCTTTTTCACCTAATTTTCCAGACAGACTTGCCACCAAAAGTGGGGCTTCGTCTGGGGGTTGGGCATCTCCACTAGTTGGTGTGCCCTGGGACCCTGTAAGAGGAGGCTTGATCCTTTGAGGCTCACCGTCAAGTGTTACAGTTCCTGCAGGGGGGAGCTGTAAAGTATCACCACCAGAGAAGGCTTGTTTCCGACTCCAGAGGGCACATAGGTCCTCACCTCATGGGGTCAAAGACTTAACTTATAGTGGCAGGCTTGCACAGACTGGTCACCCTTACATTAAAGGGTTGGTTAAAATACAAGGAGCATCTCTAAGATGTCCTCTGGGTGCATTGTACAATAAATCCAAAACTAGCATCGGTGTGGGTTTATTGTGCTGAGAAATGTGATACCAAACTTCCCAGCCTTCAGTGAAGCCATCATGGAGCTGTGGAGTTCATATTGATAAAACTTCCAGCCTGTGTACTTTATATGGCCACACTGCACTTACAATGTCTAAGAATGGACTTAGACACTGTAGGTTATTGCTCATGCAGCTATGCCCTCACCTGTGGTACAGTTCACCATGCCTTATGGCTATAAGGCCTGCTAGAGGGGTGACTTACCTATGCCACAGGCATTGGTTGATGGGCATGGCACCCTGAGAGGGATACCTTGTTGACTTTACCTTTTATTCCCCCGCCCGCACACACAATGGCAGTGTGCATGGGCTTGGTGAGGGGTCCCTAAGGGTGGCACAATACATGCTGCAGCCTTTAGGGAACCTCCCTGGTCACAGAGCCCTTGGTACCACTGGTACCTTTTACAAGAGACTTAGCTGTATGCCAGGGGTGTGCCAATATTGGGAACAATGGTACAGTTTTAGGGAAAGAACACTGGTGCTGGAGCCTGGTTAGCAGGATCTCAGCACACTCTAAGTCAAGTTAGCATCAATATCAGGCAAAATGTGTGGGGTAACCATGCCAAAGGGGTCACTTTCCTACATCACTTACAGTGGCAATGGACCTACAACACACCTATCACACTAAGCTACAGCCCAAATGTGATTGTTGGTTTGTGGCACTGTCAAAAGTAGGAAGCCGTCAACATGTTTTGATATGACATAGAGAAAAGGAATAGACATAGAATTTAAAGTGATAATCTAAATGTAACCAATAGTGTCCAAAACTGGTAGAAATGTGTATGAGTCATTCAGTACACATAGCTGACATGTACTTGAATGTGGGTTGATCATTCACTATGACCATTTTGTGACTTTTCGTTCTTTGTCTTTTCAGCTGACCAAGGATAAGTCCTGCAGTCATGGGTCATGACCCAATTTGCACATCCCCAGACTGAGGTAAAGCACACATACAACAACACACTTTGCAAGACCAGGGGTATAGTGCAGCAGATGTTCCAGGTACTGAAGTCTCGCTTTTGCTGCTTAGACATGTAAGGGGGGAGATTGCTATACTCCACCCCCCGTGGTCTGCAAAATTATCCTTGCGTGCAGTATATTGCACAACATATGTGTGAAGACAAATGTCCCATGGGACGTGGGTCATGAGGACCAGGAAGCACCATGTGAAAATAAGGATGGAGATGAGGACAGAGGCCAAAATGTAGCCACAGTTGCTGGTACCCAACGAAGAAACAACAATGACCAGAACTTTTTCATTGACACCTGAGGTAGCTTGAAGGACAGAAATATATTTCTTTTTCGAGTGTACAAAAATCTAAATAAATATATGAATAATACCTTTGTACATGCAATCTCATTTCACAGTCACTGTAAACGCCAAGACGCTCACATCTAACCTAATAGTTCTTGGCCAATCACAAAGATATGTAGTTAGATGTTATACTCACTTTAGGACAACATCATGTGGACCAAGATATGTGTGCATTTCAAAAACATGTGCCAAATGCATGTGCTTGGGTAGATATACACCAAACAAAGGTAGCAATGTGGAAGTGTGACCATGTTGTGAGTATGTGTGCTGCTATAGCGTACTGACCATCAGACATCTACCACAATCCAATAGGAGTATAAATGTAAACAGTGTGCTATGGCTGTGTGTGTGTTGTACATCTAGCAATTTTTACTGCCTTATACTCACAGACTCCAGTAGAGTGAACTCGGAGTCCGATGACTATGAACAGAGGCCCATATGATGTGCATGGGCACACAGTGCAACCCAGATAGTCACCATATGCTACATCCACATTTCCAAACACGTAGGAAAATCGATGTGGTATCTTATGGTATCTCACATTACACATACAAATGTTGAGTCCTTAAGTGTGCTGGTGCTGGATTGACTACTTAGGCTCAATGCTGGCACACTTGCCCCACTAGTCAAGAATGCAGTTTTTACCTTCAGGAATGGATGTGACTATGTTGGTGTGTCTCACTCTGATACAAACAATATTGTCACTACTACTGCTCCATCTATTTGTGCTAGTAAAAACAGGACACAAAGAACATCCCAAAAATAAAATGATATGAAGGTGTAGCTACATGCAGTATCACTCGTGCCAAGGTAGCATGCACTGATGCATTCCAAGTTAGAGTGGCGTAATGTGTCACTAAATGCACATGTGATCATCTGGTGTGCATGCCTACCCACATTCTAAGTTCACATAAGCCATGTCTGTTGCCAAGTAATGTGACGCAGGATAATGGTAAACATATTCTACTTGTAAGTCATCACAGTTATTTTGGCTACCCAAGCTGGTCTTGTGATGATCAAAATATAGGCTAACAATTTAGGCAAACACTTTTGTGCAAGGGTAATGTCCATGTGCCACACATATTGTTCCAGACACCGTGCCCAGACAGCTGATATGTGTGTCCCACAAAAATATTTGGTGGTTGTTATGTAGTTCTATCTGATAAATGTTGTCTTGCACATATTAACAGGTGTCATATAGGCCTGGCCACACAATTTACATATCTAGACAGTCAAACTGTGACCTAAATGACACATACACTGTAGACTGGGTGAAGCAGTCAATGTATGCCATTCCCTGAGTGTGTATTGCCTCCATAACACATCCTATGTCATGAATGCAGGCAGCTAGTATGTTCCTCACAATCTGGCATAATCATGTATTGCAATGTGTATTACATTTGCCTAGGACCTCAATACCTGTGCAATTAAAAAAAATACTCTGCAGGTATCTACGCCCAGCCTCGCATAAAACAAACTGTAAAACACATAAATAATGTCAAGGTCTCAACAATTCAAAATATGTCAGTGTATTTCACAGCAATATATTGCGTGTCCTAATGCTCGCACCATTAACGCAATGAGTCACACATATGCGCACTGTTAATATAAGCAACACATCCCAAGTCATCAAGCATGTCAGCTAAGAACATTTTACCAAGACAACTCATCCTGGGAGTGTTTACCTGCATTGCACAATACATTATACTGTACCACACATAATAGGCTATTTGGATCAATAAAACCACAGGCATTAGCCTTTTGCATGATGCATGGGACCCAGCATGTCACTCAAAATCCACACATCCATGGCACTGCGTCAAAAATAATGCATTGTGCATTGACATGCATTGTGTGTAAATCACGCATTGCCTAATTCTCCAGGAAAAACCACACATTTGTAGATAACGTGATGCATAGTCCCAGGAAATGATGCAATGGCCCTGCCATGCTGCAAACCAGGAAGGAAGTTACTTTCACTTTCCCTTACAGTCTTTTTGTCTGTACTGACTGGTGGAGGTGTTTGGTATGTGCTTGGTTGATTGGTGGCATTTTATGAGTTTGCTGGTGTCTATGCCTTCCATGTTGTGTTCCAAAAGTGTTCTTTGTGTATTGTTATTGTATTTTGTATTGTATTATAAGTTGCACTTCCACCATGGTCAACTTAGTCCAGCCATCGGGAGACATACAACACACGGATTGAAGATAGTGCTTTTACTTGCATCTGTATAAATATGTAGGATCACAGTTGCAGTTATTTCAGCAACAGCCCCAACATTGTTTGAGAGCTAAAGGTTGTCCAGACAGATCCCGTGGACAATACATGTCATGAGACATGTGGAGGTGTATTCTGGTGAGGATGAGATCCAAATTGCCATTAGAGAAAGGAGCCCACATTAACAGCCCACAAATAGATAAGAACAACAGGTAGGCAAACACAAAGAAGGCAGTGCCAGATGACAATGACACGTTACTCAATACAGGTCCAATGGAAAACTGGCCAAGGGCCACAGACACAGGTTAATGGAAGTTCTCCACCTGAAAGTGGGGAAATCCACTTATTTCTCCTCTGATGTGTGGTGTGCCTTCCCTGAGGGTGGTGGTGTTTGTGCAGGAGGCATCTGAGACACACACACACATCAGGGGCTGAAGATGTGTCTCCCTTGTCACCAGCAAGTGTGCCAAGCATTCCCTGTGGCCACTACTCAGGCCACAGCTCCTGTGAAAGTGAACAGGGTTTGTTGATGTACTCAGTCTGGTCCTGCTGTCAGCCTTACACATGCTGCATCACAACACTCTGCCCTATTGTGCTGTCTGGCATGCACATTGTGCATTCATGTGGCTAAGGTTCATATAGGAGCAAATCACAAATGATGGACGGAATGCGGAACCAATGAAACATTCACCCCTAGTCACAGATCTGGGTTTAATCCATTGTTCTTTTGCTCACCATGCCACCCCAGTTTAGACCCAGCCATATGCAAATCAGTCTTGACCCTGTTCCTCATGGGAACACTCCATCCTGAACTTCCAGGCCAGGTCCTCCCTGGACCAGAAACAAGCATCCTGGGACCGGTTTCAGGGTTTCACCCTTCATCAGCCAGGCTAGCTTGAATCCAGTGGCATAGTGAGCCCGGGACCCATGTGTGGGCATACCCGGCGCACTTATGGCAGCAAAAGCAAAACACAAATGATGGACGGAATGCGGAACCAATCAAACATTCACCCCCATTCACAGATCTGGGTTTAATCCATTGTTCTTTTGCTCACCATGCCACCCCAGTTTGGACCCTGCCATATACACTGAAACCAGTCCCAGAATGCTTGTTTCTGGTCCAGGGAGGACCTGACCTGGCGGTTTGGGTTGGACTGTTCCCGTGGGGAACAGGGTCAAGACTGATTTGCATATGGCTGGGTCTAAACTGGAGTGGCATGGTGAGCAAAAGAGCGATGGATTTGACTGGGGGTGAGTGTTTGAAAAGTTTTAGCACTTCATCCATCATCCTTTTGTGTTACTAAAGTTGCCCTAAGTGGAAGGTTATGGCCAGACGTGGGTCCCCTGCTCACTGGGCCACTGGATTCAAGCTAGCCTGGCTGGTGAAAGGTGATATCCTGAAACTGGTCTCATGGATACTTGTTTCCCGTCTAGGGAGGACCTGGCCTGGCAGTTCCGGCCAGGGAGGACCTGGCTCTTGGGGAACAGGGTCAAGACTGATTTGCATATGGCTGGGTCCAAACTAGTGAGGCATGCTGAGCAAAAGAATGATGGATTAAACCCAAATCTGCGACTGGGGGTGAGTGTTTGAAAGGTTTCAGCACACCGTCTGTCATCCTTTAGTGTTACCAAGGTTCATATTGCTCATCCATCCACACAACTCTACACAGCTAGCAACCTGCTACACTGCAGGAATATGTAAGTACATGTACTTAGCATGTGTGTTCTATCTGTGTAAACAATGTCCGGAGTGTGCTAACTCTGAGGGGATATACTCAGTCAAACTAGATAGATAGCTAGCATTGATGCTCACACCATTTAATTATTTCTAGAGTTGGTTATCTGCTGAGTATCACACATAGTTAGACTCAGCCCCACTCACTTGAACGTTTACATGACTCTGCTGGCAATCCTCATTTAGGGTCAGTGACTCCATTTACTGTCACACACAGAAGGAAGCCTGATCATACATTGACTCTCATGTGACGCCGAAGCCTACATTTACATTCACCACTTCCAATTGCCTAACATGGCTGCGTGTATTTGTGAGCTATGTATCAGGCTGGACACACACATGCTAGTAGTTTTGATAATGCATGATTTGTACCTACAGTGGTTTGCCACACACAAGTTTATCCATACTTCCCAGCCTCAAACCATCACAGATGCCTGCCAATAGTTATGGAAATCTAGCTCATCCTGTCCCTTCTGAATTCCCTGTTTGTCATCCTCCTGCTTTGACATATGTATCCTGGTACGTGTTTTCTTCTTCTATCTCCCTTCTGACACGTGCTACAATTTCCCTCTGTTGCACATCACATGTTGGATGTAGTACACCTATGCCCTCTTCTATGTCATCCCTTCCCAGCTGCAACAGTTGTGTTACACTATCAAACACAGCAATGTGTGTGTATAGCTCAGGCTACCTTGCAGTACATACACCACTCCTACCTCCTAGCTTTACAATGTTCGACATTTAAACAGTGACAATTCAATGTGCTCAGCCACACCTACATTAAACAGCACTACCAGGGGACAACCTGTCTCACACACCATCTATTGCTTGACAAAACACAAACCTCACTATTTTTTGCAATACTTGCCTCACCCCCATGAGACTTTTTACATAACAGGGTTTAGGGTGTTGGCTACCATGACAGGCTACGCCTGTTTTCTTACACCCCATACATCAGTGCATCTTTGTGTAATGTAGTTTAATGCAAGGGGCTAAGGGGCATACTTATTAGCCCCAAGGGCCTCTAATGCAACACTTGTGTTGATACACCAGCAGCACAGATGGCAGACCCATATCTATGAGGCTACAATAGAGCTATTTGCATGCCTTTGATTGGCCTCATAGATATGGAGTAACGCAAGGCAGTGAAAATGGCTGTGTTGCCTTATTCTGCGTCAGATGGTCATTCCATGTGCATTGTGGTGGAGTTTCCAATGCAGTCCCTATGGCTTTTGACTCATTTCCAGATTCAAAGGGATGGGTAAACCTGGCAATGTGTAAAAACCACATGAATACCCAGGGGACATAACAAGGATAAATAACTTTATTTCTCCTCCTTTTTGCATCTTTCCATGTGTGCTGCATTCTGCTGCACTAATGGGAAGAGGTAAATGCCTCCATAAATTGTTATTATTGTGTAGGAAGGTGTGCCTTCCTGCACAAAGACAGTCCTGCATGCAATGCAGGCACCCTTGAAAGAAGTTGAAAGTGTTCCTGCTTTGATGGCAGGCAGCCAGAAGGGCACCAGCGCTGAGGTAAGAAACAGAAATGTAGTTTTTTAAAAAATACATAGCATTTCTGACCTTTCCCTGTGGTGCAGGACAGCACAGCATGCTGAATTGCTGTGCTGCCCTGGGCCACTATTGTTGTACTTGCAGAGCTCTAAATGTGGCTCCGCACATGGTCCTATGTGGTGGTACCTCACATGCCCAACATATGAAGCTCCTCTCAAGTGAGTAATTATGCCTCTGACACCTACATTCCATTCCTTTGCAGTCCAGATTTGGCTGCACGGGCCCAAGAGAGGCCCCACTAGCCTCATGGTGCAAGGGATCATGCAATATCATTGTCAGGGTTGTCAAGGTCCCTATATCCTGCTATGCTGTGGTGCTTCAGTCCATATCTTTTGCTTGGTATTGTGGGTTTTGTGGTACTGGACACTTATGTTATACATTGCCCATCAAACTCCATGATCCAACTGTGAAGCTGGACTGGTGCAGCACATCACACATGGTCTGAACACACATGACGGATGTGGACTGGGCTGTGCAACATGTGAGAGCGTTTTTCTTAAGTTACATTTCTATGGCGTGTTAATGGACATGTGGCCATTTCCATCCCTTTCCCTTACACTCAGCTTAGTGCAGCGCAGAAACGTAGCAAGCTGTGCTGCTGAACCTGACGTATTTGGCGATATTGTCCCTTGTTGCCACTTACCCTGTGTGTCTTGTTGGTCATCAAAGGCTGCACTGTCATGTCCTTGCTTGCACTGTCATTTGCCTTGCTTTACGTGCCACAAATCAACCATGCGTCACTTTTGCAGCACATGCATCAGTTCTCCTTACGACATCCTTCCCACAGATGAGTCATTATTTTTGATGCACCATGGGACCTTATGCCGTGGTGCACCATGTTGCAAATACAACACATCCATGCCATAAAAAACTGTTGTACAGTAGCTCCCATTCGTTTAAAGCATTGCTGCTGCAAAACAGCGATGTGTCACTTCTTGTAAATATGCCCCTTATGCCTCTGTTGGAGGACTTCTACTGAAGATTTCACTATGCTGACACCTTTTTATATTTCCAAATTTCCCTAAGATTTCATTCGAATTGCCCTCATTCCCTACTTAGAATTCTGACTAGCTGATAGAATCATTTCATGTTTAGAAGAGATAGCAGGGATTTTTTCATGTAACACTTATTTCTACTTCTCAGTTTCTGTATTGCTGTTTTTGTATCAGCTTGTATCTTACTTTGATGAGACTGAACCAAGTGTGATATTTCAGCTTGCCAACTGTAATTCTGTATCTTTTTAACATTTTTGTGACCTGCATATATATTGGATTGATTATTGTTTGGAAATAAACTACTTAACTTCGTTTATCGATTCCTGGTCCCTATTGTGTGGCCAAATGGGCTTCACAGAAATCTAAATTGTTTAATATTGTTGATTCCCTCGATGTCTCACTCAACTTAAAAATATCCATCAAACGAGAGTTTGTAAATCAGGCTCCTGCTTGCTCTCAATAGTATATGATCTGTCCCCCAAGGGATGCCATTAGAGTCTTCCAAAGTGTGGTGAGAAAGTCTACTCTGCCCTTGTTGGTGGTGAAATGATCTAAAATCTGCTGTTCCAGAAAGTCATTATATGCAGTGTCCAAGAGCCATCAAGCACTCAGGCGCCATTGCCCTGGTTGTCTCTGTCTGGACAATCTAAGTGTAATGGTTATCGGAGAGTGATCAGTCAATAGGTTCAGCTGCTGGATGGCCTCCTCCAGACCAGCTGTGTCCGCAGTAGGCAGGAGGAAATAGTCTATACAAGAGGAGGATCTATGTAAATGGTATTAAGAGGTGCATTCCCCAGTCTTAGAATTAATCAGGTGCCAAGCCTCTGTCAAGGCCAGGGACCTGGCCCATGCTGCCAAGTAATGCAGCTTATGTCGAGGGGTTGCTACAGTCTAAACAGGGATCCATGCAGGAACTGAAACTGCCTCTCAATAATGTTGGGCTTGGGAGATTGCAATAACACTGAGGGTGCCAGTAGCATATTTATCATGAGTATGGGGGGCACAAACATATAGAATTGTCCAGTGTGTGCCCTCCATGTCCCACTTGATCACAACAAAGCAGCCAAGGGTGTCACAATGAGTGTTAGTGACCTGAATAGGAAAGCGCTTATGAAGGTGTATGGCTGTCCCACAGGCTAACAATACTTCTTGAAGGTCATACATCCGGTACAAGAAGTTGGCTGTTCATTTGTTTCATTTGCATCCTTCAATACTTATTTTGTTTTCAAAGACAATTCTGCAGATTTCGAGCTGACTTTTGTACAGTTTCAGCAGTCTGTAATAGGTAGCCTTGTTGCAATAGAGCAAGAAAGCGTTTGTAGAACCAGAGTGGCTGTGGATGGGGCTAGATTGAAATATTGCCACTTTCCTTAATACATTCATCTAACACCCAAAAAAGATTTTCCTTGCCAGAGATGTACGATCTGGGTCTGCAAATGAGTATAAAAGGAGAGTCGTATGTACTGTCTCTGGTGTTCTTCTAATTCTGGCCTATGTGACTCAGTTGTTTTAGACTGTACCATATGCAACTCAAGTACTGGGAGTAACAATGGGAGTAAAAGGCAGCTGACACTTTGGTCTGTATAGCCATTTTGCGTAACTTGCACACTTCTTCCTACAAAGAAGGATTGACTGGCATCCAAAGCCTCTCATCCAAACAAATCTGCATTTCTATTCTTAGTTTTATTAAATCCGCTATCACCATTAGAAACCGATATGAACTGGTAATGTGACTATTTATTAAGAGAAACTAGGCATTGTCTTATTACTATATTGTCTTATCATTATATACGCTTTTATAAGTATTTATTATCTTATACTGTTTTAGTAAGCTTGGGCGGTAAGCTTAGACTTAATAGATTTGCTTTTTATGAATGCCATAAGTACTGTATTTTATGATGACTTTTATGTATGTATGTATACTTTTATGGCTAAACGCCGAATAAAGTTATTTTGACTGACTGACTGACTGACTGACTGTATAGCTATATTTTTTTGTGTTTTGACACCAGGTTTCCAATTGTTTGATTTGTTTAGCAACAGCTGTTGTGCATGCAAACATGGTTGGTTTTTCATCTTCTACCAATAGGCAGGTTATTTTCCATTAAAAAAACTATAGCTAATGTGCCTTCTTTATTTGAATGTTTAATCTTTTTTTCTGTATCTGCTTTGTGTGACTAATCGGTTCCTTCTATACATATTTTAGAAATTAAAGTCGCCACAGGCTTCATGATAATGTCTGAGTGGTGGTTGGCTGGCAGTGTGTGGGCATGTGCCAGTGGTCAGCTGGTGTGTATGTAGTGTCTGTTGATTGGCAGTGTGTGTGTGGTGCTGGTTGACTGATGGTGTGTGTGTAATTGTGGTTGACTGGCAGTGTGTTTGTGTAGTGGTAATTGACCGGCAGTGTGTGTGTAGTGGTGATTGGCAGTGTGTTTGTGTGTGTGTGTGTATAGTCAAGGTGACTGGTGGTGTGTAAGTAGTGACTGTTGACTGGTGGTGTGTCTGTGTGTGTGTTTAGTGCCAACTGGCTGGCTATGTGTATGTATGTAGTGACATACTTCTGGTGTGATTATAAGTTAGTTGATGTTTGGGTGTTTGTAGTATGATTGGTGTGTCAGTCCTGTGGGCAAGTGAAAGTGCAGGGCCCTTGACTGGCGTGGTTTGTTGATGTGAGTATTGGAATGTCTTGTTTTCTGTGTGTGATGCATGAAAGGAAGATGAATGACCTGTAAACCGATTGGTAATTTGTTATGGCTTTATAGATCACAGGCTGGGAGTCACTGGTTCACTATTCTTAAGTTTTACATATCCTAATAACAGGTATTTCTGCATTTTCAGTTTTGTGAAATCATTTATTATTGATACTTATGTTTTGAACTTTTCACTCCTCCTCTTGCCAAATTCAGCCAGTATTTGTGTGTACTTGAGTACTGGAAGGATGTGCAGTAATATATGTATTTTCTGACTTTCACTGCCAGAGTGTACATTGTCTCTAGGGAGAACCTACCATTCCCAGATATTTTTGTAAACTAAACAGCAGGGTGCCTCATGTGGATGCCATATGGGGTTCTTACCCAGAAGCCCTTGCAAACCTCAAACATTGGGTAAAACACACATTTCGTCACATTTCTGTGACTGAAAGTACTGGAATCTGCAGGGAGCCATACATTTCCTAGCACCCAGTGTTCCCACATGTCTTGCAACAAAACATTACCTCAAATGTGTGGATGGGCATAGTACCCATGATGGGAAAGGGCACAAAAAACATAGTGGAGATGTTAACATTTCCTAACAAATGATTACCTGATGAGGCAAGGGGGGCGGGGTAGCTGCAGTATTTGGGACTGGGCTCCATGGGCACCCAGAGAAACCTACCAAACCCAGACAATTCTGAAAATTAGGCAATCAATGGAAGTCCAACGTGATGTGCCTAGGTTGGATCTTCTTGCCCACAATTCCCTGCAAACTTCAAACTAGTGGTCCCCCCACTTGTTCTGACAAGAACACTGTTTTACTTGTATGGCTGGACCTAACGCCCATGGCAGGAATCAGGGTCGAATGGAGTCCCCTTGTGACAACTCCCATTTATTTGGTAGATTTACCTGGGTTACCATCATGATCAGCTCAAAGATCACTGCTCACCCATTTTGTTGATGTCACCACATTACACTTTGGACACTTTACTATCTCGGGCATGAGGCCCACCCACACAGATTAGGTACATTTTTATCAAGAGACATGAAGGATCGCTGGGAGGTTGGATATTTTTGACTCCCCTCAGATTGCATAAGTTGTCGCACTGAAATGAGAGAAAAATGTGTGTTTTCAGCCAAAGTTTGAGGTTTGCAAGACCTTCTGTTTTCAGCCAAAGTTTGAGGTTTGCAAGACCTTCCGGGGTGTCTAGTTTTCAGAAATGTATGAGTTTGGTAGGTTTACCTGGATGCCAGGTGAGCTAGTGCCCAAAATCAACAACTACTCAAATTGCAGAAAAAGAGTCGTTTTTCAGTGGAATAATTTGAAATGTCCATGTTGCATTGGGCATGCATAGCCTTCACCTTGTACCAGATCTTTTTCGGGAAGGCAGTCTCTTGTGCACAATAAATGAGATGCAGGTGGCCAAGCCCCTACAGTGCATAGACTACACTTTGCACAGAAGTCTTCACAAAGTTCCCACTCATTCTAGACAAACAAGCCCTTGGAATTGTGCCTCTAGGACCCCCCTACATAACTCAAAAGGGGTCAGGGTACCCCTGCCCTGCACCTTTATAGCTTTTCATGGCTGTCAGCGGTTTAGTGTCAGTTGCATTGCCGACACGTCATGCCAACAAAACAATGCCCGCTGTATTTCAATTCGAAAAATGGTGTGGTGGTGTTGTGTTGGTGGGGTGCTGGCAGAGGTTCAAGCACCAGGACCCGTTCCCTCCCGGACGACCACCTCAACGACCAGGTTAGGTGACCATCCGAAAGGGGAGGGTGGGTGTTGTGCTTGTGTACGTATGACTATAAGTGTCTGTATGGATTTAGGGTGAGGGGGGTGTTATATGTGTGTGTGTGCGTGCACTAGTGTAAGGGTGTTGTGAGTGTGAGTGAGTGAGTGTCAGGGTGTGCGTGTGGGTGCATGTGCGTCAGTATGTGGACGTTTGTGCGTTTGGTGAGTGTTTGTATGCTGTGGGTGGTGGGTAAGTACGGGGTGCAGGAGGGGTTGGGGGGTTACCACGTGAACGAGGGCCTGGAGGGTGAGAATGTTGTAAGGAAAGGGGGGCTGGGTGGTGAGGGGCTCTTGATTGTAAGGGAGTAGGGGTGTCGTCTACCGGCGACAGGAATGCCAGTAGCCTTTCCGCTAGGGTTTTGTGGCGGTGCTACTGCCACAAAAACCCTGGCGGAAAGGGGACTAGTAATACCGCTGGTGATCTTTTGGATTGGAGATGCGTCTCTCTGGCCTGGCAGTCTGACCGCCCTGGTGGTTGGAGCGGGAAAGTAGCGGTTTGGCATAGGCCAAACTGCCACACTCATAATATGGTGGTCCACAACGTCGGCCCGTCACGGTGGGACCGCCACCGCAAGTCTGACGGTCTGAAAACCGCCAGACTCATAATGAGGGCCTGAGTCCCTATGTCCTATAATGGTGGGAGCAACATCTCGGTTTGTGCTGGGGCCAGCCAATCATATCACTCAGTACCTTGGGACAGCTCTAGTCCCATAGTAGTGAGGGGACTAATGGGGAAAATGCCCTCTTGGCCAATAAAATCCCTCTATTTTTTAATTTGTGGTACAATGGGACTACAGCAGAAGTTTTGTGGGACTAATTGCCCAGACACTACTAACATTTTAACCTAAATTTCTCAAAAACTGCTGATCAGATTTTACACTGGATAACGAAATGTATGCCTCCTAAGTAAAAATATAGCTTTCTGAAATTTTGTGTAATGCTGTTCATCTATTTTCACTGTATAGCTGTTCAAAATCTCTATGGACAATTGCATGGGGAAACGATTTAGGGACACACACACACTTTTTTAGACACCTTTTGAAGGATCACCCTGAAACTTTCCAGGAAGGAGGTGGGGTGGATAAATGATTTTTAGAAAGTTTCATCAAAATTTGTCAACTGGCAGTAAAATTAATAAAGAAAGAAAACATGCTATTCATTTGGAAAGTTTGACCTAACTATAACTACACAATGGCAACTGCCAATTATTCACTTTTATTTATATCTAAAAAAATAGATATTATACACATTTATTTTTTATATAAAGTATGTATATACCCAAATAAATATTAAATATGTATAATTATATATCTATATACATATATATAAGAATATATATGTGTATGTGTGTGAATATATATATATGTGTGTATGTATATATATATATATATTTGTATATATATATGTGTGTGTGTGTATATATTCACTCGAAAAAGACAAAGATTAAAGCAACGTTATAGTTAGGTGAATTTGTCAGTGACAACATTAATGTTTTGAACTAAAAAAACACATAAATTTACCAGTTATAGTTTGCGCCCCACCATGCACTGCTTATGAACTCACATGTGACATCACTCATGACATGTTCCATGACATCATTTATGACATCACTGATGACATAATTCAAGCCTACTGCAGACAGCTTTCATTTGTATAAAACCCCTGAAACACATCGCACCTACATTAAGATATAAAGTTGACATCAGTAGAGAACTGAGTACTGTATACAGTATTTACTCTTTGGAGAGTTCATTCTATACTACACTGACTGCAAGCAGTTAAGCTCTCATGAGAAATACACCACAGAGTATTCAAAATAATCTACTAAGAACATTGTACATTGTATGCAACAGTTGTCAAAAAAGACACTATTTGCTAAACATAACCAAGATCTGATGGTGCTAAAGATAATACTACCTAGACCCTTCATAATGTGATGACATCTTTTTAGTTAGCTTATATTCTGAAGCAAAACAAGGATACATACATAGGTTAGTACCTGGTGCACATGTAATGTACAATGTAATGTATAAATTGTCATCCTAACACAACTCTGTCTAATCACTCAAGGCTGCTTACAAAAGTTAGTGTCTACTACGTAGAATCTTTTTCCTGTTGGAACCAAAATGTTGTGTGAAGCATAATGAATACAATCCAGCTGTCACTTGCACACAGAGTTACTCTTGAATGCAAACATTTATAATGGGTTTGATACCTCTGCACAGCTATGGTGCATTAGGATCACATTCATTTTGTTAACACTCACACCCATTAGCTGGACCCAAGCTGTACAAAATTACGTAAAAAATTAAAATGGTAGGTACATGCCACTGTGTAAACTGTAAGACAATATTGCATATTCATTGGATGATGTAGTCCGTGATGTCATTTGAGATGTCATCAGTGATGTAATAGAACACCATGAGTGATGCCATATGCGAAGTCATAAGCAGAAGATGGTGGGGGAGTGAGGTAATAGGTAATTTTCTCACGCCCTAAGGAAATTATAACTCGCATCTCCGCCATGCACAGTTTTGTCTTCAGTAATTTGACTGCTAATGTTTCATTTATATTTTTAGTGACGTTATAGAAGCTCTCATGAGTATTGTAATATCTGGGTTAATTAGCAGCGCATGGCGAGAACACAAGTTATAGTTACCTTAGGATGGAAGTTATAGTTACTTGAAATACTCTCACTATAACTGCTGAATTTCATGGTTTTGTATGAGTAAATTCAGAAGCTAACTATAACTTGCCTGTAAACTTTTTTTTTTAGTTAATTTCTATGGTTTTCTAAATTCTATTTCCTAACTATAGCATCCCTATCAACCTTTTTTCACTGAATTGCTATGTTTTTAATGTAATGTAATTTTAATTACGATACTTTCATCCAACCATCACCTGTGGCCAGTCCCTGCGGCCAACCCCTATAACCACCCAACCCTGTGCCACACAGTATGGTGGGAGTTTACCACAGGGTCTGTCTCTCTGGTTGTGAGAATAGGTATTAGAGGGTGTCTCTAGGTGTAAGAGTTGGTGGGAGACTGTCCGTCTGGGTGTGAGAGTGGGTGCATGACAGTCTGAATGGGTCTGTGAGTGGGTGCGTCAGTGTCTGAGTGTGTGAGTGGGTGCATGAGGGTCTTTGACTGGGTGTATAAGTGTCTGAGTGGGTCTGTGAGTGGGTGCGTGAGGGTCTGAGTTGGTCTGTGGTTGGGTGTGTGAGCCTCTGAGTGGGTCTGTGAGTGGGTGTTTGAGTGTCTGAGCAGGTCTGTGAATGGGCACATGAGTCTCTGAGTGCATCTGTGAGAGAGTGTGTGAGCCTGAGTGGGTCTGTGAGTGAGTGCATGAGTGTGTAAGTGTGTCTGTGAGTGGGTGCATGAGTGTCTGATTAAGTCTATGAATTAATACATGAATCTCTGAGTGGCTCTGTGAGTGGGTGCATGAGTGTCTGAATGCATCTGTGAGTGGGCGTATGAGTATCTATGTGGGTGTGTCAGTGGCTGTGTGAGTGACTCAGACACAAAGGAACCTCACCTGTCCTTTTATCTAACAAGAGTCCACAGCTTTGCACAAAATATCTACTCAAGTGGAGTTCTTTCTGCCTCCTTGGGTAAATGTCCAGTGTGTATTCTACACTACAGCTGTGTAATGGAGCACAAGGAAATGTCACCAGTGACCTTGTTTGCATCGCGCCAAACCAGGGTCCTACCTTTTATCTATATGAGGTAAGTGCTTCTTTGTTTTGTGGAGATGTCCTCATATTCCTCAGTATCAAGAACGCGCCACCAAAATCAACATCAAATGCACTGGAGGGCCTATGGTAAGCTGTCCGTCATTGTGGTAAAATGCAGAAAGACTTTTGGATATTACTATGGTGGGTAGTGTGGGGCCAATTAGGCACAGCTTTCATATGATTTGCTTATTTGCATCCTCAAAGCAATTTAAAGGGAGAAACATAGACTGCTCTCACCAGGAGAGGACAAGGAAGTACCCACTTGTCACAGTCACATACAGATTGTGCTACAATAGAAGAAAGATGCGTTCACCTCCACGAAGGATTTCAGTTTGTTTCTCAATATGGAACCACCAAGTCAACACACTTGCTTTACTTTCGCCAAGCCCAGGACTGAAGGTCAGTTGCCCTTTCCAGAAGTGGAGCTTCAACTGGGACACCTGCTACATTTATATTTGTAAGTGCTTCCTGTTGAGGTTTAATTTCTGTGATATGAACATGATGGCCAAAATGGAAGCTCACCTGACCAGTTATCCAACAAGAGTCCATAGTTCTGCACAAAATGTCTAACTTTCTACTGGTTAGTTAGTGAGTGCTACCTCATCGGGCAAATGGTCAGTGTTCAGGAGGGGGACTGTGTGGCCCTCATCCACTAGCTGATTTCAGCCCCGGGTACCCCAGCCCCCGGGGGCACACCCTTAAAATATATAGTTTTTTATCTAGAAGAGTGGCCATGCAGGCCTCCCATCTTTGGGCTGATCTCAGCCTTGGGGACCCCATCCCTCGGGCTTGGCCTTAACATATAATTTTTTTGTTGGGGAGAGGGGGACATGTGCCCCCCCTCCCTGGCTGATCTTGGCTCCCAGGGCCCAGCCATATCACCTGGGTGCCCCCAGGGCACCCAGTCACCACCATTGGTGACCACGGGGGGCCTGAGTGCTCCCGCAGTCCCAGGAGGCTCCCTGCCTCCTGCGGGAGCCGGCATTGCTTTCACAGACAGAGAGGTGCTAAACATGCAGCTCCCTGTCTATGAGAGCAATTGTTTGCTCTGTTTCCCTGCCCACATGTCTGCGTGCAGGGAAACAAAGAAAACCTTCGCTCCCAGCAATCAAGAGTTGTCTGACAGCTCTTGCATGCTGAGAGTGGAGTTGTGTTTGCTCTGACTTGGTGGAAGCTGTCAAAGTTACCGGCAAATCTGAGCAAATAGCTATCTCCTTGGGGTGGGCACCCTGGACACAGCAGGAGATGACCCGGCGACGTGGCGGTCCCCAGGGCCATTATTGGCTAAATGAAGGGGGCATTGCCCCCTCCAATTTTTTATTTTGCATCAGGGAGGAGGTGGTTCCCAGGGCTCTGTGATGGACCCCCTTCAGTATTCTTTTCAGCCCCGGGGAGGTAGCGGTCCGTGGAGCTGCAGGAGGGCCACTTGCCCACCCCCCTTAATTTAAATGAATAGCGCTAGGGAGGTGGCAGTTCTTGGTGATGGGGAGGGCATGCTGCGTGGGCCCCCATTAATTGATGGTTTAGCTCCGGGGAGCTGGTGGTCCCTGGGGCTGTGGTGGGACTACGCAGGACCCCCCACATTATTTGAGTGTTTAGTCCCAGGGAGGTGGCGATCCCCGGGGCTGCAGGGAGGCTGTGTGGGGCCCCCACATTAGCTGAACGTTTAGCCCCAGGGAGGTGGCAGTTCCTAGGGATGCAGTGGGGCTGCCCACATCCCCAGCATATATTTACACTGATTTACCTCGGGGATGGGGGCGGTTCCCTGGGCACAGACGGGCCTAGGGGGCCCGCCCACCTACATATATTAAAGTGCTCAAGGGAGGTGGTGGACCCCAGACCTACAATGAGCCCTAGGAGGCATGCCACGCTACTTTTTTCTCCCCCCCTTGCCCCAGGAACCTGGCCCATATGGGGGCTTTTCTCAACACAAGCGCAGGAGCCCATGCTTGTGTTTTTTTTTATTTTTTGCTGGATCTGTGGATCTACCACAACTTTAGGAAAAATTTAAAAATGCTTTTTTGCCCTGCTGGGGTCCCTCTGGGTCCCAAGCATCAGAGTTAAAGGGTCAGGGTGTTCCTACCCTGGTCCCTTTTCTTTTTTAATCTTTTTTAGGAGCTCAGCTGAAGCTTCCATGTTGAAGTGTTGGCAACGGGAAACAACCTAAACAATGACTCCTCAACAACGACGTGCATTGTCCACGAAAGCAGAACAATGCTTTCCTGAACAACAATTTTCTTTTTCTCTGCCTTAACCACGCATGTCCTGAACAATGAACATGCGTGGTTAAGGCAGAGGAAAACAGATTCAGGATCGGGAGAGAACGCGGTCAGGTAAGTGGGGCTGGGGTAGGATTGGGGGTAGTTTTAGTGGCAGGGTGGGGGTAGTTTTAGTTTTTAGGGTCTGGGGTAGTGGGTCAGGGTAGTTTTAGTTTTTTAGGGGTTGGGGTCATGGTAGTTTAAGCTTTAGGGTTGGGGAGTCCTGGTAGTTTTAGGGGCAGGGATGGGGTGAGGGTACTTTTAGTTTTAGGAGCAGGGTGGGGGTTCAGGTAGTGTTAGTTTTAGGGGAGGGTGGGGTGGGGGGTCATGGTAGTTCTAGTTTTGAGGGGCGGGGTGGGGGTCAGGGTAGTTTTAGCTTTTAGTGGCAGGGTGGGTGGTCGGGGTAGTTTTAGTTTTAGGGGCAGGGGTAGGGGTCGGGGTAGTTATGTTTTAGGGGCGGGGTAGTTTCAGTTTTTAGCGGCGGGTGGGGGATCGGGGTTGGATTGTTTTTAGGGGTGGGGGTAGGGGATCGGGGTAGGATTGTTTTAGGGGCATGGGTGGGGGGTCAGTGTAGTTTAAAGTTTTAGGGGTGGGGTAGTTTAAGTTTCAGGGGCAGGGTGGGGGGTCGGGTAGTTTTAGTTTTTAGGGATGGGGGTCGGGGTAGTTTAAGTTTTAGGGGCGGGGTTGGGGGATCGCAGTAGTTTTAGGGGTGGGGTAGTTTTAGTTTTAGGGGTGGTGGGTCAGGGTAATTTTAATTTTTAGGGACAGGGTGGGGGTCATGTAGTTTTAGTTTCTAGCGGTGGGGTAGTTTCAGTTTTTAGGGGTGGGGGATCGGGGTAGGGTTGTTTTTAGGGGTGGGGTAGGGGGTCGGGTAGGATTGTTTTAGGGGCGGGGAGGGGTAGGGGTAGAATTGTTTTAGGGATGGGGTTGCATGCTAGAACCGCGCATAAGGCATGCGTGGTAAAGGCATTCGTGGTAACAACACAGTTGTTCCGACCGCGTTGTTCAGGCATGCGTGGTTCTAGCATGCGTTGTTCCATCGTATATTTATTGGCAACCAATCAAGTCTCAGCATGAGATAGGGAGGGTTTGCCGAGCCTTCACATCCCTATATATACACATTTTAATTGTCTTTAATATCTCATATACTACTGAACGCATTCTCACCAAAACACAAAACAGGAGCTTTCTGGACCAAGAGCTACCTTTCTGCAAAATTTGCTGTAATTCCGTCCAGCGGATTGGGCTGTGGTTCAAAATCCTTGGTTGTTGCGTTGGAACACCCATAGCAACACCCATGGAAAGCCTCTCTTGCGCAGAGTAAGGCAATGTAGCGATTTGCACTGCTTTGCCTTACTCCATATCTATGAGACCATTCAAAGCCATGCAAAGTGTCTTTGCATGGCCTCATAGATATGAGTTCAAGGTTTGCATAGCCGTTGCTTCACAAAAAGTGCGAGACACAAGTGGCTCATAAGTATGCCCCTAAGTGCTCAATGAGGTCAAACGCCCCCTTCCTGAAGACAAAGGAGCTGTGCAACTATTTGCCGAGGCTCCAAATACACATTGTGACAGGAGATAAGGGTATGTGACTTCTACTGTAAAAATGGCTCCATTTTATGGCCTCAAATATTAGCGATGATAAAAGGCAGTCAATTGAACAGTTATAACGTTCCTGCTCCTTCTCAGGTCTATGAGTTTGCCACAGAAGTGAAAAACAAAGCTAGTTCTTTCTTTTTAAAATTAAAAATGCAAATATTGGTTCTAAATAAAACCTAGCACAGCAGTAAAATTTCAAATTGGTGTACTGTCAGCCTAACAAAATGGACAATAATTAAACTTGTACGGGATATAACAATTATTTGTCGATTCTAAGCAGATCAAAGCAAACTTTTATTTGAATAATTGTTTCATTTTGAATTGCCAAGATTCCTTATTGCTGAAAGGAAACTTAGAGTGAGTCCTTTTAATATTGGTACATTGGAAATGGAAGGGTTTGCTTTTAAAGGACTAAGGGCCAGATGTACGTAATTCCTGAATTGCGACTCACAAATTGCGAGTCAGAGAGACTCGCAATTTGCGAGCCACAATTCAATATGCAGGATGGTGTCCCTGACACCATCTGCGACTTGCCAGGGGGTCGCAAAGGCCCACCTCATTAGTATTAATGAGGTGGGTCGCAATTTGCAACCCCCTTGAGACTCGCAGTACTCACAGGGATGGTGGCCTGCTGGAGACAGCAGACCACCATGTCTGTGACTGCTTTTAAATAAAGGAGTTTTTTTTTTGTGATGCAGCCCGTTTTCCTTAAACGTTTTTGTTTCATTTTTTCAGAGCAGGCAGTGGTCCATAGGACCACTGCCTGCTCTGAAAAAATGTTTTCCATGCCATTCACAAAGGGGTCCCATGGGGACTCCTTCCCTTTTGCGAATGGGTTACCACCAGTCTGACACTGGTGGTAACTGCGATTGCTTTGTGACCGCGTTTGCGGTCACAAAGCAATGCAGCATCGCGCTGCGACTCGAAATTAGGAAGGGGAACACCCCTTCCTAATTGCGACTTGCAGTCCTGTTTTGCGAGTCGGTAACCAGGTTACCGACTCGCACAATGGGGATTAGGCATCGCAATGTGCTTTTTGCACGTCGCAAACAGCTAAATTTGTTGTTTGCGACGTGCAAAAAGTTTGCTACATCTGGCCCTAAATTATTAAAAAAGCGACTGTGCAAACTAGCACATAGTAAGGTAGAGTTTTTACACTCTAAATGAAAAACGATATAAACATGAAATTAGGATCTAATCTTAGAGGGTTGACCCATCTCATTTGCTAAATCAAGCAAATCTGTCCTCATGGTAGAGGGTCTCTAGAAAGGTAGGGTGGAATGGGAACCCATCCCTAATGATGGTAATTAGAATGTTGCTGCCAGCCACGGATCACAACATTGTAAAGCTGGGTGCATAGTGAGAGCTTCCTCTTGCACATCCGCTCACAGAAGAGCGCTGAGAGACACCAAAGGGCATATTTATACTCTGTTTGCGCTGAATTAGCGTAATTTTTTTACGATAATTCAGTGAAAACTCAATGCCATATTTATATTTTGATGCTGGACCCGTCTAGCGTCAAAATATTGGTGTTAACGTAATTTTTGGGATGTGTGAAACCTCCTTGCGTCAATGAGATGCAAGGTAGGCGTTCCCGTCCACAAAAATGACTCTAACACCGTACTGCCATATTTATCCACCCGGGCAAAAAAGACGCACAGATGGGAGGCGGACCCCAAAAAATGATGTTAACTCCAATTTGCGTCAAAACTTCACGCCTGGGTCGGGCAGGTGTTAAAATGAGGCAAACACATCACTACTTAAGGAAAACACAAAGAAGCAACATTACCAAGCCACAGGAGAAGATGGAGGTGATACTGATCTAGTTTGCGAGACGACGCAGAGGACAGCAACAACTACAGCAAGCATCACCATCTCAACGCGGCCCACAAAGGCAACACAGAAGGCAGGAGAGGGTCTTCAGAACCAGGACAACCATCGTTGGCCTCAGGGACCAGGACATCATAAGGATCTACAGACTGAACCAGCAAGCCATACTACACCCTTGGCTCCACATTGAGCCACAAATCACAGGCAGCCTGCAGACCCCATGCAACATACCACCTGTGAGAAAGCTGATAGCTATCCTGCACATGCTGGCAAGTGGCTCATTCCAAACAACGGGTGCCCTGGTAGCTGGTGTGTCACAGCCGTCATTCTCTGCTTTCCTGCCAAAGATGTTAGAGGCTATAATCTCCCTGACACCCCACCACATCAGATTCCCCAACACCCAGCAAAAGCAGCAGGAGAGAAAACAGGGGTTCTACCAAATCCATGGCTTCCCACATGTGCTCGGTGAAACTGACAGCACCCATGTCGAGCTCGTACCACCTGCTGCAACTGAGCACTTATACCTGAATCACAAGCACACACATTCCATTAATGTGCAGGGCATAGTGGACCACAGGGGACTATTCATAAACATTTTGGCCAAGTAACCTGGGAGTGTCCATGATTCCTTCATTTTCCGGCCCAGCAGGATCAATGAACAATTCCAGGATGGGCAAAATAGAAATTGCTTACTTGTGGGTAAGCCAACAAACCTAGCAATATACACACAATACACCAAACCTGAAGGACACACAATACATACACCACTCTATTAACAAATGGCCAGGGTAACACAGATGTGCAGGTAACAACACATATGCACCATGCTGTAGTACAGCACATTCAGCGCACACCACAAACACATACACCCACATGTACGTAACACACCCACTACTTGACAAGCACACCACATGAAGGACAGGTGCAGATATGTACCTTTTGCTAACAGAAGAACTATACAGACCACTACAAGTGCCCACAGGTTGCCTACTACGTACACTTCACACACAATACACCCAACAAAGAATAGCACAGCCATGCTAATGGCATACACCATGCTCATGTTACGTAAGTTTCATATAGGCACAGATCCCTCAAATCATGCCATGCAAGTCACTGCCAGAACAAACATCAAATGCCACACAACTGCTGCCTATACCAACTACATCTCATCAACACATACCTGACTTTACTGTGGTGTGCATAGACATCTGCCTGGCGCATTGGCTCACACACATAGGAATACAAGATCAATGCCCTTCACGTACCATGTGCAAGATCTGTGAGAAGTGGCACCACACCTACTGTAGTGCCACCTCAAATGCACCACTTACTGACTCATAACACCATCATGTCTGTACCAGAAACAATAAATGGCCCACCATGGGGCAGAGTCACTGTCAAACAGTGCAGATCACGGATGCCATAGTGGGACCCTGTAGGAGAATACAGGACATCGCTGACCTCACATGCACTGTGCCAAGGGACACATTTGCTAAGTAACTGAGCTCCATCCCATAGCCTGCACTGTGCATGTGTTGACAGTATACATGCTGAATCATATGTTGGAAGATAGGAGAGACACTGGTAGTTATCTTGATCATCCTGAAACAATGGGATACACACCCTTGAACACCTGATGACTGCCACAAACACTATCTGCCACTCTGGATCACCAAGGGATCAATGTAAAAGCCCACAATGCCATTGTCATGGCCTGCACTGTATGTATAACTTGGCAGAGGACCATTTTTAATGACTTGAAGCCACATTGTAAATCGGCCACCCTCCCATGCAGTATGTAGTGTGGAAGGGGCGTGCAGTGTGTGTTGCTGCTGGTCTGTCACCACAAGATACATACATGATGATGCTGACTCAGATGTAGGTGTCACCAAAAACCTGAGGCAGTGCCAACATCAAACACCACCCCAGGGGTGCCGTTGAAGGTTGCAATTAGGAAGTAGACTGTGCTTTAAACGTATTTGAATGTGCCACCAATGCATGCTGCATACTGCTGGACACACAGAAAGAGTCAATTGTCCATAAAAACAGCATATGTACATGGCGGTGTCCCTTCCTGCACAGATACATCCACCTCCACAGGGCAGCTAGCCAAGTACCCTGATGGAAAGTTGGTAGTGTAGGTGCACGGCTGCATATGAGCTACTGGCACAGAGGAAAACAAATGGTTGCCTAGTAACATGTTTCACATGGGTCATTCTTGCATAGTCAAAATGTTGCAGGACAGTGCTGCCAATGTTGGAGACGTATTGTGCATTTCACTTACCCAATTTTAATGGGCCTAAGTGTCGCACATCATCTGCAATGACACACGTCAAAATGGATGTGATGTTCATGCCCTGTAGTGCTACCATATTGCCACCACATCTGACCCCATTGTGTTGTGAGGATGTGTCATGTCCCCTCTAGTGATAGCACAAGGATACAAAGGTGCACTACACAATACATGGTACATACATACTGACCATCAGTTAGGAGTCCAAATCATATGTCCCAGGTCCTTGAGCCAAACTCAAGATTGTCATGTCCAACACCCCAGTGCTGAGAAGACCTTACACAAGGCCAGGAACTCACACCATACCACAAACACATATGAGTCACAACCAACTCAAAATATCAACTGCCATGCTACATGACAAACCTGTTGCAAGCCTTAACAACAACTTACTCCTTTAATCTTTTGCAGCGGATCAGGGTTATGGCATACAGCCATGGATAATGACCCCATTTTCCAATCCAAGCACAGCCGCAGGGCGTGCATATGATGAGGCACATCGGAGGACACAGAATATTGTGGAGAGGACATTTGGCATCTTGAAGTCAAGATTCAGGTTCCATCACAGGAGGCAGCCTCCTATATGCCCCACATATCGACTGCAAGATCATAATGACGTGCTATCCTGCACAACATATGTGTGCAGATGAACGCCCCCTTGAATGATCAGGTTGATGACCTGCCTGAGGAGGAGGAGGAGGATGGTGGTGAGGGAAATGAGGAGGAACAGCACAACACAGCTGCTGTGATACGTCGCAGACTGCACATAGTTGATAACTTCTTCACTTAAAAATCACTTACCTCACCTTGTACATTTTGTCAATAAACACCTCACTTATTCAAACAATCCTGCTTTGGTCTCTTCAATCGCCACAACATATACCTTAGGATTGTGAGTCTAACCTCAAGTAGCATGTTACAATACTAATCTGAAAAGTACTGTTGCAACATCACAGGTGATGCGTAAGATTGTACTGCTACCATCACACACATCACAAATAGCCTCATCACTTGAATGTGGCAACTGAAGGACATAATCTATGGAACACAACATATGAATTACATCCACGTTGCCAACTTGTTCATCAATAGCTCATCACACACAACTACAACAGGTCTAAATAGGAGGTAAACAAGGGGCCCACACGTGAGGCAGTGGATGTCAAAATTTAGAAAGAAAGTAATGTTGGAACAGACCACTGTCACAACTCAGTGTGAGCGTTGCAATGGCTGCATGGAGCATGTGCGACAAGATGGGGACATCCTTGGTAAGAATGGTCATCATGATTAGCTCAGGTATGATAAGCAATGGAAGAATTTGGGCCTGTGCAGTACAACCATGGTAATCAGTCCTGCCACTGCCATGGGGCCAAATCCTGACACAGGGTACACATGACCTCACACTTTGCACAGACATGTCTGTGGAATGCACATCAGAAGGGATGTGAACATATGCAGCTAGGGCTGCAGGTCCACCACACAAAAACAAAACTGCTAAATTTAATGAATGTAATCAAACATTTGTGGACAAAACATAATCTGGGTGGAATGTAGGCAGAGTGTGTCAATCACAGTATGTACCAAAGATGTACACATGTCATACATATGTGTAGGCCACACACAAGGCACCATAATCTCCAAATCTACATACGGAGACAGTTGTTGGGTAACATTTCCTAGGTAGCATTGATCAGCCATCATCAACAATGCCTGAGCTGTGTACGTTGTCTTAAATGTTATCCTCTGTAATACAACTACACACACCACAGAAGTAGACACAATTCAAAAAAACAAGCCAGAACTATTGCATTGTACTGACTACCATACATATGTGGATACATTGTTGTCACACTCGTATACATATGCACGATGTGCAGCTATTTGCATGCTGTAGACTCTGTAACACACACATCGGTGTCACAGACCAATCACACCCTCATCACATTGTTGAATGGACTACCACATGTGGCAGCACAGCCCATTTCATTTGTATGTTTATACAGGGTCATCCATAGACAAGGGAACAAAATCACACAATCAGGATTTGAGTCCGAAACATTGACACAAATGCATCTAAAACATCCACAAACGCAAAGTATATGAAACATGGGCCCTTAGCGTGATATCCACCTTCGCACTCTTCTCAATGTGGATTTTCAGGGAATTCAACGCATAAAGGTAATGTGTCAATAAAAACGACGCACGTAGGTCATGCGTCCAATGTACTCACGCAAATATCACTTGCGTCAAATAAATACATGCATAACAGAAAATGTGATGCACGCGGACAGGAAGTGATGTAGTAAGAAATTCTCTTTACAAGCATGGTACAGTGGGGGTTCTTTCACTTTCTCTTTACATTCTGTGCCTCTTTTGACTGTGCTCTGGAGTTGGTGGTGTGATTTGCCTGCGTTTTGTATCTTGTTGTATCCCTCCTGTCGTGTTTTTTCTATTTTTGTCTGTACTTTGTCCCAGTGTCTGTAAATGTGTGTGTTTTTGTGTATAATTGTACTTGTACTGTGGGGTGTCTATCCAGGATAGTTGATAAGTTGGGCCTTAAGTTTCCTTTATATTATTTTTATTTTATCACTTTCACACTTTTGGTCAACCTGTACCTGGTTAATATGTCTGGTAGAGGGAGGTTGACTAGGATGGGAGAGGAGTAATTGAGTGGCTTTGTGTGGCTGGTAGCCCACTACCTGCCATTGATGTTGGAGATGGTGGGGGACAGTTAATTCAAGGGTGCCGGACAGAGGCGAGCAATGTGCTCTACCACCTGAAGAGTGTATTTTGGAGCACCAGGAATGAACACCGGCTGAAGCATCACTGGGCAGATCTGGTGGCCAGGGAGCAGGGTCTGTTTGATCATCTTGGTGTGGCCCTGTTGGTGAGTCTTCCATTGGCATACTATTTACTGTTCAGCGCTCTTGAATGACAGTAGCAGATGTGTTGGAGTGCTGCATGCAATGCTTTAGGACAGGTTGCATGCAACCAGAATGAAATGTAACTGCGCCAGTCTAGACATGGAGTTTACATGTTCTACCATTATACCAATGCAGATCAGATGTGTGGTGAGTCATGCATAACCATCACTAAATCGCACATTTCAGGGGCCATGGTGACACCTGGGCCGAGGCATAGTGTCATGTATAATACGCCAAGACTGGATTGTGTCAACAAAGTAGGGCAATGCATGTGTAGCCCAACATAATTTCACACACATAATCCCTGCAATCATTGGGGCATTTGATACCATCAGACAACTTTGCCACATCAGTCATGGATTACTCAACGCATGATCATTGCAGACTAATAATTGAGCTGCATGTCCATCACAAAGTGCCTCTGGGTGCCTAGCAGGACAAGCCTGAATACCTGAGTCAATTGTCTTGCAAAGCACCAGGGTAGTGTCATGTATTTGTCACCCAACTCCCCCTCATACCATGGAGTTCCATCTTCTATAGATTGGCCACATATGGTTGTTGCAGGGTGTAGCACTACATGAGTCTCATGCACAGTGTAAGTGTGCAGTGTGTCAGTGTCATTGTGAGTTTGCAGTGGTGTATCTGTTGCACTGTTTTACACCTGGATAACTTGCTCATTTCTCTAAAATAGTACACACTGTAATTTGTTGTCCACTAGTAGTGGCAGTGATATACACTAAGCATGGTTTTCCATCCATATCTTACAGGAGGACCTGCCCCCTACACCATCAGTGAGGTGGCAAGATATGTGGACCCAGATGTATCCAGTAATTGTGATAATCTGTGTCCTGTGAAGTAATCCAGGGTTTGGTGTGAGTGAGTCATGTGTGTTGCACACAATGCTAGATGTGATAAGCTGTCAAATTATCAGATATCAATATAGGCTGGATGGTGACATTGTGTCCCATTCAAAGGTTCCCCATGCACGAGCAGAGTCATATCTTGTGAGGCTTGTGGTGCTCAATGGGTAGCATTGTGTAAACAAGGTGATGACAAGCCATATGTAGGGCCATATGTGACTAAGAAGTACAACTCTGTGAGGATATTGGCACTGGGACACTCTGTCATTTTCACACCACAGTGATGCACCATTTTGAACCCAAATTGGTCTATCCCTGTATTGTAATGTATATGAAAGGCTGGGTGGGCAAATGTCCCTCAGCATGGCGCTCCATATTTTGCACTGCATTTACTTATGTGGAATGTAATAGGCGTGCATGCAGGTCAAGGCCAGATGTGTGCACGCATGGATATGGGTGTGTAAGGAATAGTATTGGCAGATCAGGTATTGATGAGTGTCTACACATGGACACATGAATGTAGATGTGATAGACCTATGGATACCAGCTTCCTAGTTGGCAGCTCTCCTAACATATGCCCACTCTCTGACTCCATGTATGAGTGAGAATGCCTTGGACCAGGACAGTTGAGATGATGGATTGCATGGCCACCCCCCCTGAGGCACAGGGTGAGAGGAACAACCAATTTATAGGTAGATGTCATGCTCACAGTGTAGATGACAGTCATATTGATCAGGATTGCATGTGTACCTATCAACACTGACCCCCTATGGTTACCAACTGCATCCCATACTCCCAATAACATATTCAAGATACTGGTGATGTATGGTTGAAAATCAACAGAGTTGATGAGGAATTTTGGGCATGATGATGTGAAGTTGACGCTGCCTTTGCATTATTACACATGGCACAAAATCAATGCACACCTACTTTGGTATGTTTCCTAATCTTGTTGTGAGTCGCTTGGTGTCAATGAAATGATGCTAAGGCAGCATTGTCGTTGCATTTATTAGGGCCATTGTCTTTTCCGGAATGTGAGTTGGAGTGCATGTGCAATTAGATGTAGAGTGTAAGCCAATAATCTATACATACTCCACACAATGCTGACACTGATGGTGCCTGTCACAATTTAACAGCTGCCAACATTAACTCTGAGGAACTGCGGGCATTCCAGAAGAGGGAAGTCTGCTTTAGACACATCCTGGCAGTGGAATTTGGGTTCCAGAGGATGGCACGCCGCTATCGCAGGGAGAGAGCCATCAGAGAATGGAGGGCATTCACCCAAGGGGGTCTCACACTGCCATTGGCCACACAGAGTAGACCAAGCTCCATAGCTGTGCAGAGGGGCACAGCTGTGACCACCACTACCGCCCCAGCTGCAACACTGTCCACATCTGTACCACAGCCCACACCACCTGGCATTGACCAGAGACTGATCCAAGATCTACAGAGGGACGTGACACTGGTCCTGAAAAGGTTGGACAGTTTGGAGAAGGAGGTGGCATCAAACACAAAAAGACTTAAGTTCATAAAAAAAGACCCTCAAGAGGGCAAAGCTATAATTGGCTTTGAAATTGTCACCCCTAGGTCTGTCCGCTCCCTCCTCATTTGGTTTAATGGTTTCATAGTGGTTATTAGGGTGTTAGTGTCAGGTTAGTAGTTTAGTTAGGATAAGTGGGTTTGGGGGGTGGGTTTTCTACTTTTCACATGTTACTTTGTGGGTGGGTGGGGGGTAATGGTGGGGAATTTGTGTGTTGAAAAATATATATATATAAAAACAATAAAAACAAAAAACTAAAAATATATATTTGTTTACATATAGGTAGCATATGTGTAGTTTAGTATATGTTGTCCTGCATGTGTCTTGAAATATAAAGGGGTTGGGGGACCAATCTTTAGAGTTTGTTGTTAAATGTGTTAGGTGAGTTTAGCATAGGGTAGTTAGGGTCAGTTGTTGGTTAAGTATAGTTAGGATAGGTTAGGTTAGGTTAGGTTAGGATAGGTTTTATTCATTCATATTAGTTTAGTTTAATTCTTATTAAAAATCTTTGGGTACTCCCTTACTTAATGTGTCATATGCTTGGGTCTCAGGGTCTTCCCATGAGTGAACAGTGAAAATTGTGTGTTGGCCTAGGGATTCCACCCTGCCTCCAAATCCCTCTGTTGACATGTTCATCACCTGTTTACAAATGAGCTGTCACACTAGCAGGTACAACACATCTACTTGTCTATGCATCTGCAACCAGTGTACCCACCACTCAAAGTGACTATGTTAACTTTGTATTGGACAGGTAGGTGTGGGAATTCAGCTGTCATTGTGTGGGTCCTGCGTTAGGAATGTTGGGCACTGTGTGACATCTGAAAACAGCCTACATTTTATATCTATCATGCTAAACTTACCAGTGGCAATTCCAGATTAAGTTAAGTACCTCTGTTTCACAACAATGTGTTCTACTGGTACTCCCAGCTGACGATATTGTCCGAGAACTGTTTCTCAGCCATTCTTGCTGTATGTAGTGGGTGAAGCATACATGTGTTCAACATTTTTGACATACTCAGTGAATTGCTTGTAGGGAATGAGACCAGCATCGTCGTTCATCATGTAGGAACCTTGTGCGTAGATGTCTGCCACCATATTCCTGCACTCTTGTACTGACACTCTGTGACTAAAGACATGTTACACACATCACAAAAAAACACAAGCCCAGGGTTGAGGGACATGTAATGGGACATGCTTGGGTAAAGTGTCGTTCAGTGCAGGGGAACATGAATTGCCAATTGAAAAGTGAGAGACAATTGCAGTCCATAGGAAAAAGGTCAACAGTGTGTCGGTGAAGAGTGCATATCTCCTACTGTGCTAACACTGGCATGATGTCAAGCACAGGACAAAAGAAAATCACTACCCATGTGGCATGGGCTGGTGCTACCGGGAACTCCTATGGGTGAAGATGATCTGTTCCACATCTGCATCCTCCGATGTGTCTCCTCTGCCCTTGATGTTGGTGATGGGGAGGTAGAGGGGGACACACACACTTCAGTGGTTGGAGATGTGGACTCCCAATTCCCGGAAGCCGCCATCTGTGGAACTACATATGGCATCACTTCCGCAAGGAGGAGCTGCTGATTTTTGAGGATAGCAGCAACATCCCTGTGGTAGGCAGCCATGTCTGCCCTGAGGGAGGCCACTTCCCCATGCACGGAGTCCAGCTTGTCCTCAATCCCACTGCTGCCAGTTTGGGAGGACAGTTGTTGTGGCCTCTCCCTCATAGCAGCAGCTATGTCCCTCAGACACTTCTGGACCCCATGCATTGGGGAGTGTGTGCCTCGTTTGGCTGCTGTCTGTTCAGTGGCCGTAATGATATACATGCGCATACCCTCTAGGCTGGCTGCCATAGTTTGCATCCCCAGCCGCACCTCCTTAGCAAGCTCCTGCTGGACTCCTACCACTGTCCTCTCAAAGCTGGTCCCTGGGTCCTCAGAGTCCTCAGCTGTGTCGGTGCTGGCAGGTCGTACTATTGGGATGTTGGGGGGGCCTCTGAGATGGCTGCTGCATGAATACTCCTCCTTGTGACTGGAGGTGTGTCTGGAGGGATACGAGGACTTCTTGGAGGGTCTCTTGGCTGATGGTTGTCAGCTGGTCATCCAGTTCATCGGGTACTCCAGGACAGGCAGATCCTCTAGAGAGCCATCATCCTCTGCAATGAGATGGTGTAAAACCAGTCTGTCTGTGTTGTGGCAGTTGATATGTCATGTCACTGACTTGCTATTGGAGTCTTATTGTCATCTTAGTTCCTAAACATTGTTCCTGTATATAATGGTTGCAGTCTATCAGCCCTGTGCCCCACCTGCGTGTCACATGAAGGAAAGCCCAGTTGGTGCACTTGACTGCATCATATCTTCTAGGTGTGATGTATTTCCGTTTTGTGGCTTGACACCATCTTGTCTTTGTCAACCCTCCCTATGCATCCATTTGCATGGTGAGGCCTTGCAATAGGTGCTGCTGTGCCCATGCCACAGCACCACACATGGTAATTTTCCCCTGTCCCAGTCTTCCATGTTTCACATACACCCATGTGGTGCTGAGACTTTGCACCACCCTAGGGATGGCATTGCCAGGACACTATGCTCTTGTTAGCATTGATAGCTCCTCATGTTGATGTTTGTGTATGTGTGCATTGCATAGCACTCATGGACCTAGCAGAGTTCAATTTCATCTTCTGTCTGTGCAGGTGGGTTCACCTTCCTACACACCTATGTCCTCCCCCTCAATGCAGCCCTCCTAACACTATGATGCATGAGATGCAGCATGGTGGCAGTTCAGCTAATTTGACACAGGTACAGAGGTAGACCCAGGGATGGCCAGCATGGGTATAAGATTTCTGCTGTGTACATCATTATGTATGTGACAGTGCCTAACGGTAAATTAGTCTATGGACATAGCCAGTTAACAGGAGGTGAACTTAGGCCAGGACCTGAAGCTAGTTTAATAGTCATTGTGCAGGTAGTCATACTGGTCTCTCATTTCAAGTGTGTCAGTCCTATCGGCACCTGACTGCCATTGTCTATTTGATCAGCCCCAACAGCACAGGTGGTAGTGACAACATTTGTCAATGGGGAATGCCCTATGGGCCAATGACCTGGCACTGGCAGGTTTCCAGCAGCTTACAGACTGACAATGCCAGCTGTCCTGTGACACCAGACCAGTATTATGTTCAATGCTAACCTCCAGGTTTGTTTCTGCATTTCCATCAGCCTTTGCATGGCGGTGAAACCCCCATGCAAAGGTTGGTGGTGATGTGGTGTGGTGCGCCCCTGGGTGCCCCCGGGTGCCCCTGCACAGCCCATGCACCTGGTATGGGCAGGGCAGGGGGTCCCATGCCATGGCCCTTTGCCCTTTCCACTGCCTGATTTGCAGGGCTAAGTGCAGCGTGGATTGGGTGGGGAGAGAAGACACAGAGATGCACCAAGTCTTCTTCAGGTAAGTGTTTTTATTTTTATTTTTATTTTATTTTTTATTCCCAACCCCGCCACATCCTACAGCGCAAACACCCCCCGCTGCGCGATCCCTCAACCCTGCACACCGAACATTATTAAAAGCAGCTGCTGCAGGATTTGGGGGTCATCAGGTCACAACCTTTGTGCCCTCTTCACTACCTAGATGCATGTTTACTTGCCCAGCAAGGAGTTGAGGGGAGGGAGACAGACTCTATGTACACTACACTTCCTGTGACTGGAGCAACTGTGGGGCATAGGCGACACTGGCTGAAACTCACTGCAGACACACTGTAAGGAAGGAAGGGGATCCCCTTCATGTTACTCGTGTTTATGATAAATCAACCCTCAATTACATTAATAATACACCCCTGGACCCTGGCCCACCTGGGGGACAAATACAAAGCAAGCTTTGATCCTCCCGGAAATTGCTGAAAAAATTAAAATATGGGACCCCACCCAAAGGCCTAGTGGGTCAGGATATTCCTACCCTGCACCTTTTTTTGGGACTCGGCTGAGTCCGAGTTCCAAGATGACTGCCAACACTTCCTGGTTGAAGTGTTGGCAGCCAATCGGATCTCAGCATGAGATCATTCAAATCTGTATCCCTAGATCTCTATATTTCTTATCCATTAATATCTCCAAAAACCACTGAAAATATTTACACCAAATGAGAAAAAGGGATCTTTTGTTCCTGGACCAAGAGCTAGCTTTCTGCCAACTTTGGTGTAATTCCGTCCAGCAGTTTGGGCTGTAGTTGTGTTCAAAATTGAAATTGGAAATTGCATGGGGAAAATGTGTTTTGGGCCCCCCCCCCCATTTTTCTCGATCCCTGCTTCACAAATCACCCCAAATCTTTGCAGGCAGCAGCTAAACTGACCAACCCACTACTTTTGAAAATGTAATGAAGATTCATCAAACGGTGCCAAAATTATTAGCAAGGCAAAATACAAAGAAGGCTTTGACTATGGGTTCTAACTATACCTACCTACTGGCAACATATCAACAGTTATTACTTCTCAAGAAACATCACGGCATGCACACTTGTTAGCAGCTCATGCTGTGAAATCCTGTGAATCTGAAAGCACACCACTTCCAAGTCACTTTACCAGGAAAGAATTTACAATTGCTGCTCTTGATAATTTTGATTTTAAAGACAGCTCTTCTTTCTCTGGAACATTCAGCACACATGATACTGCCATGGTGCTTTCTCAAGACTTTACCAATGAAGTAGCTGCTGGAAAACAAGCTGTGTCAGCTATAGACATGAACAAACAAAGCTGCAAAGTTATAACCCAACTGCCTTGCCAATGTGTGCAAAGCCACTAAAAGCTATCAACACGTACCAGTCTACCAGAAAGTTTCAAAGTGGCTGAGGACATGGGTCTTCTTCTACCTGATGCTTTGGTCCGCATAGCTGATTTAACTGAACTTATCCTATTGTTTATTCGATGCTGACTGAAGGATGAAGAAAAACCAGTTCCTCCATGGCGAGAATTCATGCTCTGATCTCCCAGAATACTGTCCCACTAAAGAAGTTGGGCTTTTACAAGTAATACCATCTCCAGTCACAAAATAAAACTTCAGTATAAACAGCTCTAAAACATGTTCAAAATGTGCATGCTCAGTTTGAAGACCAGCCTATCCTGCCAATTTTTGGCAATTAAGGTGTTTTCTGTATTGTAGCAGGTATTTTGTTATGAGGAATCCAGTAGAAATTGATGATCTTTATCCAATGATTATCCACATGACAAACGTTATGTTGCAGTGTGAGGAATTTATCTTGGTGGATGTGCTATAGACAATACACTTATTGAGGCTGAAATCTTTGGAAGCAAAACTGTGAAGTCAGTCTTTAGCCGAAATCATTATGTTCAACGTTACAATGGATTCCCTTCATATCTTAGGCTATAGGAAATTGCATTGGAATGCTTCTTGGAACAAGAATGACAAATTAGGTTTTGCATATCTCATCTCAGAAGTGAACAAGGTACAGGGTGCACTTCATTCAAAAGACATAATGCAAAGTCATGCAATGTTCAATACACTAGGTTCAAAATCAGAAAACCAAGCTTGGATAGTTTGTCAAAGAATGTGAAGAAAAATCAGAACTTTGCAGGTACAGAGGAATTGTTTTACACGTGATAGCTCTAGTGAAAAACTTGGTACATGCTGATTGTAAAAGGTGATTGCGAGTTGAATGTGACGACTGTGGATTCTCCTATTACTGTGTTTCGCAAATTCAATTGCATAAACTACCTGAGATATGGGTCCTGGTATTTGGAAAAAGTGAAGAAGCTAGAGGTGGAAAAACCATACCCATACAGAAAATTGATCCAAAGACATTTTGTGGTGAAAGACAGAGAGGCATGGTTCAATGCTGTGGCTCCAGATACAAAACTGGAACAGACGATCCAGAGATCACTGAAAAGCTCCAAGGGAATTGTTCGTCAGACAAGTAAAAGTGAATATGTTGCTCAACGGCAGCTAGTTTACCATAAAGTTTTCTACTTGCAGTGTTTTCAGAGAGATGACCAATTCAAAATTAATGGACCACTGTGAAACTGTTCCTCACCACAAACTTGTGGGAGAGAGGAATGTTTTAATAAACATGTTGACAGCCTTCTTCATTTCATGCAGCAGCAAGGAAAACCCTTTGAAATGACTGGGCCTGTGTGACTACACAACCCGTGACCAAACAATATGTGAATAAAGATATAGAGATATGTCTACTAGATGTCCTGGAACATGGATCAAAACTATATGTAGAACTGAAGCAGGGGAGATTTGCATTGAAAGAGAAAACACCTTTTGACATAATCACTAACACTAAACGTCCACGCTTTAATTGCCATACTAAGAGTTTCATCCAACCAGCCACTACAAGACAGGTTACAAAAAAACAACTTTCGCAAGCACGTAGAGAGATGGATGTAACAAAAGAAAGAGGTGAATTTATCAAGGACATTCTGTTGCATGATCTTCTTCTAACAAATGTATTATTTGATGGAGATGCTGCAACCAAAGCAGTGAAGCACAAACTTGTACAAGAGCTAAAAAACCTTTCAGCTGAAGAATTTAAATTCAAAAAGATGTCCTCATTGAAAACTGCTTTTGTTGTATATTATGTCACAATTGCGAATGGTCAAGATTACATCCATGCAAAACATCGAAGAGGTCATTCAAACTGGTCTACAGATATCAAAGTCAGTGTGCACCTTGGAAGAACTGCATGTTGTCTTTGACAGTTATCTTGAACTAACTTTCAAAAAGTATGAGTGAATAGGACAAATGTCTACAAGTGGAACAATTGACCTTGCCTTCATCAAGAATTTGACACCTATACATTTGGAACTTGATAAATTCTGTCATCAATATTGAACAAGATGAACTTGGAAATGTTAACTTAATAAAACACTGCTGATGCTTTAGTGAACACTGACTTTTCAATTATTGCAAGTAGAATGACTGTCAATGAGGAGTTGGTGCCTGCAGATATATATTCAAAAGGGAAAAAGAACTTAAGAGCAAATTGGACGAAGCTGACCTTCGTGTTGTGGCACATTTGGAGTGGGCTGTTCGAAATGGTTTCAACTGAGTCATTGTACTGTCAGATGACACAAATGTTATTATTGTGCTACTTAGATTTGTTGTAATGTTCATAAGTCAAGGATTGTCAGAGTTATGGGTACGTTATGGAACAGGCGAGAAAACACACTTAGGGGGTCATTCTGACCCCGGCGTTGAGTGTTAATGTGGCAGTATGGCTGACAACATTCTGGCGGTAAATACCACCACATTATGAGTTTCTCCATTCATACCTCCATGGCGGTATGAGCCGCCGGGCCGGAGATGTGGATCTGCAGCCAGGCGGTTGGCTAAGTACCGCCGGTGGCATTATGATCCTGCCTACCACCATGGTTTTCGTGTCATTAGCTATGCCACGATAACCATGGCGGTAGACCCTACCGGTGACAGGGAACTCCTTCCCTGTCACCGGTAGGCGGTTCCCCCACCCCCCAACACTCACCTGACACCCTCCACCCCCTCCATCCAAACACCCCCTCTGATCCTCACAGACACCCCCCACTCCTCTGATCCTCAAAGACACCCCCCACCCCCTCTGATTCTCACAGACACCCCCCACCACCTCCAATCCTCAGACACCCCCACCCCCTCCGATCCTCAGACACACTCCCTCCACCACCCATACACACACACACACACCTGCAGAAATGCACCACGCACACACCCAATCACTCACACTGGCATACACGCATTCATACACACACTGGCATACATGCATTCATGCATGCATACATGCAGACATGCTCACACACATTCTTACAACGATCACACTGACATGCAGACACGCACTCACTTCACCATTCTTACACGCATTCACTCACACAACCATGTAAACACACAACACACACAGACGCACTCACACACTCACACATTCATGCACACACTTAGACACACACACAAAACACCCCCGCCCTCCCACCCATCTCCCCTGTTGGAAGCCCGACTTACCTTGAGTGAGGAGGTCTTCCGGCAGGGAATGGGAAGGGGCGCTGCTACAGCCATCAGCACCCTACCAGCAGAACATCGCCAGGCCGTATGAATTGTCATAATACGGCTGGCAGTGTTCTACTGGCGTGGCGGTGCTGGTGGTAGCAGCGCCGCCTTTCCACCGTCCACCACAATGAACACTGCCGGACATCTGCCCTTCTTGTGGTGGAAGTTCGGCAGTGCTCATAATATGGCGGACAGATGGTAGCCGCGGTGGTGGTATTTGGTGGCCGTCACTGCAGCAGTTTTTACCACTAATGTCATAATGACCACCTTAATCCTGCTTCATATTCTGTACAAGAAACTTGGCCCAGGGATGCCTAGTGTTCTTATCAATCCACATATTCTTCCGGGTGATGACACTATGAGCAATATTGGAATAAAGCTTGGAGCTTTAACTGCTGAACCTGTGAAGTTTCTTAAAGGACAAACAAAGAATGTGACTTTAAAGTGACTAGAAAAATACCTTGTGCATGTGTGTAAAATGAGTTCTGACTGTCATACATATGACGATCTTCGATACAGTGAGTTCAAGAGATCAGTCCCGCTAAGTGACCTTTTACTGACGTCATATTCTGTGCATGAAAACATTAAAAGAGCATTCTACTTGATCAGAAGATGTGTAAATGTTTTGGGTCATACATATGTAGATAAAGATATTGATGAGGTGCTAAATTCTGCGAAATTTCTAAAGTCTTTATCCACAGAACTTACATGTACATGTTCTTGCAAAACCTATGCTACAAAAAGATATCCCTGTCGATATGCTCCTGTCAAATGTTCAACATTTTGCAAATGTACCACGAGCGATTACCGAAACAAATAAAGTGAATTATGAAAATGTGTCTAAAACAGGAGTGTTAAGCATTATTTTTTCATAGTCAGATCATAAACATTGGTTGGTGTATACATAAAAGGATTAAAACCCATTATTATTTGTTTCATGTCTCTATATGCTTCTTCTTCTTCTATTATAGCCACTATTTTGGAAAATGGTGGAAGGGTTGCTCTAAGGAGTTATTGTCTGTCTCTATAAGACTACTTGACCCCCAAAACCCATGTTTTGACACCGAAATGAAATATATAGGTTTCATGGTTCCTGAAATATTACATCATCACTGCAACACATCTGCCATTTTTTAAAATGTCACCCAAATATATTGTCTTGGATCAGAAATGTCTACCCAAGCTAAATTACTTCTCTAATGATCCAAAAACACAAATCAAAAATGAAAATCTCTGGACAACAACATTTTTACAGAGGTGTTGGAAATGGCCTTTTTTGCAGGGTCATCCCTAAACTTTTTGCCGCCTTCCTCCTAGTTTTTCCAACCTGTTTTTGTTGGCTTTAGGACTCTGGGCACTTTACCACTGCTAACCACTGCTAAAGTGGATATACTCTCTGTGTAAACTGTATTATTGATTGGTTTATCCATGATTGAAATAGGTTAGGTGCTGCACAGATGGTGTCTGCAGATGAGGAGAAGGGTTCCCCATGGGTTAGTGTTAAAGTCGAATCATCAGATGAAGACAGGATTAGTAGTAGACATGTTTATTTAGCGTCTCCTCTCTCCACCTCATTCTGTTCTCCTCGATTGACAGGTTAGAATGCCTGCATCACAACATTCTATTGCAGACTCTTTCTCTCAACAGAAGGAATGTTTTAATGAAGAGTACAGAGGAGGTGAGAAGGAGCTGTACCATTACATCACATATAATGTCATGACAAGTGGTATTAACCAAAAGAGGATAAACATAATTATAACAGTTAGCTTAGTGAGCCCTGAGAGTATGGACAGAGGCATCCAACTGGAGTCAGGAAAGCGTAGAACTGAAACATAACCCTGCTGTTGTGGGCCTGGGTCCTTGTTCTATCGCTCCAGTCAGGGAAGTCCATGAAGGTATAGATTGGTCTTCCCTGGCTTTAGGCTGGTGTGGGGGCGTGTTGGAAATGGACCTTTTTGCAGGGTCATTCCTAAACGTTTTGCCTCCTTCCTCCTAGTTTTTCTCAGCTGTTTTTGTTGGCTTTAGAACTCAGGGCACTTTACCACTGCATACCAGTGCTAAAGTGCATATGCTCTCTTGGTAAATTGTATTATTGATTGGTTTATCCATGATTGACACATTTGATTTACTAGTTAGTCCCTGGTAAAGTGCACTAGAGGTTCCCTGGGCCTGTAAATCAAATGCTACTATTGGGCCTGTAGCAATGGTTGTGTCACCCACATAAGAAGCCCTGTAAAGATGGCTCAGACCTGCCACTGAAGTGTGTGCAGTTTTAAACTGCCAATTCGACTTGTCAAGTGTACCCAATTGCCAGGCCTAAACCTTCACTTTTTATACATGTAAGGCACCCCTAAGGTAGGCCCTAGGTCAGAGGTCTTCAAACTGGGGGCCGGGCCCCCCTAGGGGGGCCTCGAGTGATCCCAGGGGGGGCCCCAGACTCTGTCCAAAATAAATATTATACAGATAACAGGCTTTTTGTTTTTAAGCAGAAGCATATTATTGCAGTTTAAAAAAGTTAACAGTACCTAACTGAAATGTTTAAATAGGTTTAGACATATTTAAACATTGCCATGTTCAAAAAATAATTGTGAAAAATTATGAGGGGGGCCCAATGATTTTTATTTTTCAACTGGGGGGGCGCGGCAGTAAAAAGTTTGGAGACCTCTGCCCTAGGTAGTACCATGGGCAGGGTGCAGTGTGTGTTAAAGGTGGGACACGTACTGATGTGTTTTACATGTCCTATCGGTGAAATACTGCTAAATTCAGTCTTCACTGTTGCAAGGTCTATCTCTCTTATAGGTTAACATTGGGGCTGCCTTTGAATAACTTTAAAGTGTAGATTCCCTTTGGGAGCAGATAGAAAGATGGAGTTTGGCGTCTCTGAACTCACAATTTAAAAATACGTCTTTTAGAAAGTGCCCATTTTCTTGCTTAATCCATTCTGTGACTCTGCCTGTTTGTGGATTCCCTGTCTGGGTCAGTTTGACAGTTGGGCTGTTTGTGAATCCCCTCTAGACATTGAGACAAAGGGAGCTGGATGGTAGCCTGCATATCCTGATGGGCCATCTGTTCTAGAGTGGAGGGAGGAGTGGTCACGTACACCTGAATGGGCTGTGCCTGTCCTCTCACAATGGAGTCTCCGACCCCCTGGTGTGTGTCTGGGGCTTGGCCGGGGCAAGGCAGGATCTTGTAAACAACAGAGACTTTCCTTTGAAGTATGCCTACTTCAAAGACAGAACGGGGTATAAGGAGTGAACACAAAACCTCATACTTTAGATTTCTTCAAGATCACTTATGGAACCAAGAGGAACCTTTGCCAAGGAGAAGAGCTGAAGAGCTGAGGAGTGCTGCCCCTGCCTGTGAGTATGCTTTGTTTTATTTGCTTATTTGCTTTGATAATTTTTTTAAAAAGTACCTTTCTCACCGCACCACGCTGTTCCGATCCGCTCCGCTGGCTGCCAGAAGTTGCAGGCACAGGTTCCCAGCCTTCTCTGCGGCCTATCCTAACGCTGCTTTTTGCTGTTGTTAGCAGGAAAGCAGCGTTAGAATTGGACGGAGCGCCCTGGTTGGGCGCTCCAAGGCAGAGTAGAAGTCTCTGCCTGCTGTCTCCAACCTGGCAACACAGTGCCGGGCTGGAGAAAGTCTAGTGTGTATATGTGTTTGGCCGGCCCGAGACGGTCCCTGTCATGCCCAGTGGTCCCGCCCCTTTTATACCAAACCATAACAAATTATGTTTATTATGGTTTTGTTGTAAAGGTTTTGCAGCTGCTGCTGCTGACGGGGTGGGGGGGACACTCCTCTGCCATAGCGGAGGAGCCGCCCCTGGGTTACCGCCTCTCTCAAGGAGTCAGTAAAGTAGAAGTGTTTTGCGACCGCATTCCTGGTTGCAAAACATTCATACATACCAGTGCGATTGCTATTAGGAAGGGATTCTCTTTACATGCCCCTTCTTAATAGCCACTCACAAACCCTATTTTGTGAGCAATAGCTACCGACGCGCAAAATAGGGATAGTGCATGGGGAAATTAATTTTACCTGTTGCAAATAGCCCAATGGCACATTTTACGACGGGGAAAATGCATAATCCATCTGACCCCTGGCTCAAAGACTGGTGTGATTCAATGCAAAATCAGAGCCTTAAACAACATTGCAGAAAAATATGAGAGAATTTGAAATACTTGTGTTTTAAGATAGCCAAGATATGCATAAATCCCATATTTTTAAATTAAAAATACATTTGATATGTTGTATATCCGGACAGTGGTTTACATTTTAAATTATTACAAACATATTTTGTTCAATTCTTACTGAGGAAAAGAAACATAAATGTAGCCATGTATCCTTCAGAGAAAACCTTTTGTGAAAGAGTTCAGTCATTTAAGTCAGATTTAACCTAGGATGTGTTTTGACTTCCTGGCAATTGGTATATTGTCCTATTCACCTTATGCTAATGGATGGCATTAGAATAATTACTAATGTAGTCATAAATTCATTCAGTTCCATTTAGAGTGTTGCTCTTGTGGCTGTAGGCGGTGATGCCATCAAATAACTTGCTGGCAAGCAGCATGCTGCGCTGCGAGATAAGCTGAAACAATCACATTTATTCGGCCTGGTCTGTGGGAGAAGAAAGCCTTTACTCTACAAAATACCACCCCATTGGTAATTCCTGTCACTCGCGTTCGCCTCTAGGGGGCGTCTAAATGAACCGTCCTTTCAGTCTGTTAGACCCCCTGAGGCTCTGTACGTACCCACAGTAATGAATGAAACTGATATAATTATTAGAAAGACAAAAATCTCCAAGTGCGCTCTTATATTTGCATTTATGTTTTTTTATAATGACATCCCATGAATGTAATTTATCAGTGTTATCATAGAAAATATAACTGTTTTGTAAACTTTGCTCAATAAAATGCTGAAACATAAATAAGGAACACGTGGGTACACCATGGAACTGGAACAAACAAAATACTATTACTCAAATGACTGCCACATTGACCACAGTGAAATATACAACCCAATAAGATCATGGGAGGAATGTGGTTCTCTCGGGACCCACTGTGCTAATTTAAGAAGAAGGAGTTTCTGTGTCGGAAAATAACTAAACAATTAAAATCACTGCATGCATAGTAAGGGACAAGCCAACACTGGGATGAAATTAAAGTATGGTTGAAAGGGAAGAAACATCTATAGCAAGCACTGAAAAAGTCAACAGGACTGGCTTTAATGTGCGCTTGTGAATAAAGGCATTTACAAATGCTGTTAAGTGTGTTGCATGCACAAATGCTGTTTGTCGGCCCTATCGGCTTTGCAACTCAGGGGGAAAAATACGTCATGTGTTCCAATAGAAGCACTTCCTGGAATGCAGAGTCATACAACAAGCAACCAAGGGGCATATTTATAATCCCCTAGCGCCACCTTGCGCCACATTAACGTAATTATTTTTGACGTTAATGTGGCCCAGCGGCGCCAAAATCCCCATGCCGTATTTACAGAGTGGCGCAATGTATGCATTGCACCACTCTGTAACTCTTTGCGCTACATTATGCCTGCGCCAGGCATAATGTTTGCAAAGAGGGCGTTCCCCCGTTGCGGGGGAAGGACAAATAAAATGGACTAGGAAATCTATGAGATTTCCTTCTGCCATTTTTTACAACACTTTGAACGCCTGCTCAGGGCAGGCCTTCAAAGGGGGCTTCCATTCTTTAGAATGGGCCCCTAGGTACTCTGCAGGAGTAGCGCCAACAGTTTAGAGATACTCCTGCAAAGTGGCGGTAAGGGGGTGCTAAAGGGTGCAGGGAAAGTGGCACTTCACTCAGTGCAGTGCCACTTTCTATAAATCTGTCCCCAAGAGAGGTGGGAGAGTAATGCTCCTACGGTTGGAGCCAAAGCCCATTAAGCCCAGGTTAACAAACATTTCACTCAGTGCAACTGTGGTCCGTGATAGTGAGAGAGCAGAACTGTGCCATATTTTCACAGAAAAGACACAGTTCCGCTCTCTCCCTATGCTGGCATTCTTTGGCCTGCCTAGCCCAATGCAGGCCACCTTGTGCCATAGCGCAAGAATGCTTGCGTTATGGTTAAGATAGTTTTTGTGCCCCTGGTCAGGACAGTTTTTATGCAGGAAGGGGCATATAAACTATCACTGGCAGCTTTTAGTCTTGGGGGAAGCAGCACAAATGTAAAGATAACGCAAAGGAAGAGGAATAAAGATGTAAAAATCTTTAGGCCATCCACGGGAAGGTGTGCCATTTTCGGTGCAAACCCAATTCTACAACTTTTTGTAAGTATAGGTTTGAACTGCAATTAATTTGTGGTTGCATGGGAGCGCACATGAACCACCCAAGGAATGTCTCCCTGATGCAAAGTACACAATGCACTGTATTGAGTTACTTTTTATTTTTTACAAACCAACACAAATCGACATTTCCATCACTTTGTAAATAACAAAAATGATTTTGTATCAGGTCTGCAGCAAAAAAGTGAAGCAAAGCTGAAGCAAAATCTTTGTATTAGTATATAATTTAAAAGGTTGTTAACAATAGATAATGCAGAAATCTATGTTGGGAAGCCACATCGAATAAAAAGATATAGGGGGTCATTCTGACCTTGGCGGTCCATGACCGCCACGGCGGAGTGCGGCGGAAGCACCGCCAATAGGCTGGCGGTGCTTCCTGGGCGATTCTGACTGGGCGGTAAAGCCGCGGTCGGAAAAGGGGAGCCGGTGGTTTCCTTCCGGTTTCCCGCTGGCCCAGGGAACCCGCCATGGCGGCACTGCTTGCAGCACCGCCATGGGGATTCTGACCCCCTTCCCACCAGCCTGTTTCTGGTGGTGTCCACCGCCAGAACCAGGATGGCGGGAACGGGTGCCGTGGGGCCCCTGGGGGCCCCTGCACTGCCCATGCCACTGGCATGGGCAGTGCAGGGGCCCCCTAACAGCGCCCCACAAAGATTTTCACTGTCTGCTGTGCAGACAGTGAAAATCGCGACGGGTGCCACTGCACCCGTCGCACCCCTTCAACTCCGCCGGCTCCATTCCGAGCCGGCTTCAATGTTGAAGGGGCTGTCCCGCTGGGCCGGCCGGCGGTCTTCTGGCGGTCGCCCGCCGGGCCAGCGGGAAAGCCGGAATGGCCGCCGCGGTCTTTTGACCGCAGAGTGGTCTTTCGGCGGGAACCGCTTGGCGGGCGGCGAGCCCGACCGCCGCGGTCAGAATGACCGCCATACTGTTGAAAAGCTAGTTAGCTGGAATATTAACAGCTTTGTTAAGTGCTTAAAGGGCCCATTCGGTGAATGATATTGCAATAGATATCAAATCCCAGTAGACGTTATCAAGCAAAGCAACATTCTAGAATGGTTACTGTTGGTGATTGTTGGAGATGCAGAACTGAGTACATAGGACAGTTTTTTTCCTCTTCACTTGATGGCCCCTGTAGGGAACTGGGTTCTGATTGCAATATCCTCCCTTCACACATACGTTTTGCCTGGTTTTTAGATGCAACTTCAACTGAAGTGCACTGGGTTTCCGATAACCAGGTCCCCAGTGCCAGTGTTCCTTCCCTGAAACAAATAAATCTGGTCACTTGACGCCTAAGTGTCCCTGGCGCAAGGTCAGTATGTGCAGGAAAAGGTTCACGTTCCTTTCAGATCCATCATGGCACCAGGCAGGGGTGCCTGTTGTCTCCACTCATATTTGCTCTTTATATAGAGCCGTGTTTGCAATCACTGCATAAGAACATTAGTATTCAACCATTGATGTCCAGTGACTGTGAACTCAAACTTATGGCATATGCTGATGACATAGTGGTCTTCTCCGCTAATGCCTTGCTCTCGTTGGAATACATTGTGAGCAAGGCCAAGAGGTTTGGAATCCACTCATGGTATAAACTAAATACTAATAATTTTTCACCTGAGGTATCAACCACAACAGCTGTGTATCTTGGTATTAAACACAGTGGCCGGGTTGATACTATTTTTAAATTAAACTATGGCCCTGATTTAGACTTTTTTTGCGCCGCATTACCGTCATTTATTGACGCAAAAGCGGCGCAAACTTACAAAATGCAACTGTGGTTTGTAAGTTTGCGCCACTTTTGCGTCAATAAGGCCCATATTTATACTTTTTGACGCTAAACTGCGCTAACGCAGTTTAGCGTCAAAAAATTTAGCGCCGTCTAACGCCATTCTGAAGCGCCATGCGGGCGCCGTATTTATGGAATGGCGTTAGCCGGCACTAGCAGACCGGCGCTGCCTGGTGTGCGTGGAAAAAAACCACGTAGACCAGGCAGCGCCGGCGTTGGGCAAAAATGACGTTAGGGCGTCTTAAAATGGGGCAAGTCAGGTTGAGGCAAAAAAATCGCCTAAACCCGATTTGCGCCATTTTTTTACGACGCCCAGACGCCATTTCATGACTCCTGTCTTAGTAAAGACAGGAGTCATGCCCCCTTGCCCAATGGCCATGCCCAGGGGACTTGTGTCCCCTGGGCATGGTCATTGGGCATAGTGGCATGTAGGGGGGCACAAATAAGGCCCCCCTATGCCACCCCAAAAAAATTAAAAAATATAAAAAATTATACTTACCTGAACTTACCTGAATGTCCCTGGGGTGGGTCCCTCCATCCTTGGGTGTCCTCCTGGGGTGGGCTGGGGTGGCAGGGGGGGTCCCTGGGGGCAGGGGAGGGCACCTGTGGGCTCATTTTGAGCCCACAGGCCCCTTAACGCCTACCCTGACCTAGGCGTTAAATAGTGGCGCAAATGCAGGGTTTTTTGACCCGCCACCTCCCGGGCGTGATTTTTGCCCGGGAGTATAAATACGACGCATTTGCGTCGCCGTCATTTTTTTAGACGGGAACGCCTTCCTTGCATCTCATTAACGCAAGGAAGGCGTTCACGCAAAAAAATGACGCTATTTGCCCATACTTTGGCGCTAGACGCGTCTAACGCCAAAGTATAAATATGGCGTTAGTTTTGCGCCGAATTTGCGTCGAAAAAAACGACGCTAATTCGCCGCAAACGGAGTATAAATACGGGCCTAAATGTCGGTAACGCGGCGCAAAAAAAGTATAAATCAGGGCCTATGTGCCTTTATTATGTTCAATCATTGCAAAAATAAGGCTTTGGTTCAGGATTCCTATGGCCATTTTTGGCTGCTGTAATATTATTAAAATGAATATTCTTCCAAAATGTTTATATTTATTTCAGGCAATCCCGCTACTGGTTCCACTCTCCTTCTTCAAGCTTGTGGAAGGTGCAATTTGTAGCTTTACATGGGGATAGAGGCAGGCGAGGCGTGCTATTTGCTTTTTTAAACTTTCATATAAGCAGTTTGGGCTGCAACTGCTAGACTTTATGCTATATATTTGGGTGGTATTCGCCAGTCGGCTGTGAAGTTTATTAACACCGGCAGAACCAGCTATATCAGCGTTTGGATATCAGCTAGCATTAGGGTCCGAATTCAGACTTTTTTTTAATATAGACTGGGAGATCCCAACTACCGCAAATGCGTCCTCTTTAAAATTGTAAAAGACAATATGCATATATGGCAGGACATTACTGCCACATATTGTATAATGTATAAGTGTAAAATATGGGTACCTCGCTATGGGATAACCTTGCTTTTCCTTCAGTTTTTCAGGACCCTACATGTAAGTCTTGGGCAAGTCGTGGGGTATGGACTATTGGACGGATATACCGTTTAAATGGATTTTGCTCATTTGCAGGGCTACAGGCCTCATTTGGTCTCCCCCATCATTTTTTTTTCAAATACTTACAGCTTAGGGATTTCTTTATTTCTTCTTCTGGCCACCAGCTTTTAAATGATCTTGTTGGAACAGGATTAACAACATTCTTTTTTAAGGTAAACCATAACAACTTTTCAGTTAGTACACGTTATCAAGCTTTTTCTCAGTACTCTCTGATGACAGTATCTCAGTGGCAGCTAAGTGGAGCAGGATCTTGTCATGCCGGAACAGGATTGGGGTCTGAAATGTGTGCTCGCAATAATAATTGTGTCTGCCCAGCTTTTGATTGTGAGGGCCTGGGTTTCCCTCTCTCTGCCGAAACCCGCTGAGTGGTGGGCTCTGTTCCAGCAGATTTATGAATTAGAACCCGCATTGGTTTAAGCTAGAGGATTCCACTCTCTCATTAACATTTGTTCAATTTTTAGGAGGTTTTTAGTTGGCACGCCCTAATATAAAGGTAATTTTAGGAACTGGGCCTTTTGATTGATTAATGCTTTATTACTGAACAATTTTTTCTTATATCTTCTATTATATATTTAGTGTTACTATGCTGGTCGTGTTTTTTTCTTTTTGTTTTTGCATTATATTCACCTATTTGTTAATGGTATTTTCTTTTATGTCCCCAGCCAAAGCCTATTCCCATTGTTTGATCAATTATTGTTGTGTGCCAATTATTTGTGTGATCTTTTCGATTTTAGTTTGAATCTAATTTTGTTTTGAACATTTGTGACCACAATAATAACAAATATTAAAAAAAAAAGAAATTGCAGTCAGCAGCTGTAAATCCGCACGTAGAAACACAGAGACAGCTGTAATGAATATACACATCATCACAGGTGTTAGACCGGGTATCCTTGGCATGGCTTTCCCTAACCTTCTGCCTTCAGACCTCCTGTTTTACTTACTTAGTTTTTGCTGGCCTTAGGATTCTGCACCCTTTACCACTGCTAACCAGTGGTAAATGTGTGTGCTCTTTCCCTAAAACACAGTAGCACTGGCATGTTTTCAAATGTCATGTTTAATTTACTTATAAGTCCCTAGTAAAGTGTACTAAACGTACTGGTAAATTAAATGCTACTAGTTGGCCTACAACACTGATTGTGTCATCCACTTAAGTGGCCCTTTAAACATGTCTCAGGCCTTGCATTGAAGAGCCTGTGTGTGTCATTTAAACTGCTATTTTAACCTGCCAAAGTCAACCTCTTGCAATGCCTAAGCCTTCCTTTTTAATACATATGTCAAACCTAAGGTAGGCCCTAGACAGTCCCAAGTCCCTGGTGCAGTGTATTTAAAAAGTTAGACATGCACTTTTACGTTTTACATATCCTATTAGAGAAACACTTAAGTTTGTTTTTCACTACTGCAAGGCCTTTCTCTCCCGTAGAATAACCCTGGAACCACCTTATTACTTTTTATGAGTGTAGTTTCCAAGTGGGAAGAGGTAACCCCTCCAAGTTTGGCATTTCTGGAATCACAATTTTAAATCCTAACTTATGGTGAAGTCGGATTTTAAATTGCAGTTCTAAAAATGCCACTTTAAGAAAAGCATTTTTCCTGCCTTAGCCATTTGGTGCCTGCAGTCTGTCTCTGATGTCTATGTTTGTGTATTCCCTCTAGAGAAAGGGAGCTTAGGTATGACTTTGTGGGCCATTAGTATCTTGATAGGCAGGATGGGAGCAAGGAGCTGGACACAGCCTCACTTCCACCTGAATAGGCTGTGTCCTGTCCACACGGAAAGAGGTGCATATGCCCCTGTAGTAAGCCTGGAGTCAGGGCAGGAATAGCAGGACAACTGTGCATTTCAAAGACACGTCCTTGAAAATTCTTCCACATCAAAGACACCACTGAGTATAAGACTGGACCTCAGAGAAGGACTAGCTGACTGGCCTCTAGATCTGAAGTCTCAGGGTCATAAAAGACTCCCAACCACCATGCTTCTGTACCTGGGCTCTACCATCTGTGAGTCTACTGTGCCAAGTGGTGCCACCCCAGTCCTGAACCCCTGGAGGTGGGACTAAGGTGCTTCCCAGTGGAACTGATGCATATTCTGTGCTGAGTGGCGCATCCCTGAGTAGAACCAAAGCATCTCCTTGGCTGAGCAGCGCATCCTCAAGCAGAACTGACGCATCGTCACTGCTGTGTGGATTGGACTTAGTGCAAAAGACTTGCATCACCGCCAGATCCCACATCTTGGGCTCAAAGCATCGCCTTCAGTACTGCCACTGTACGACTTCCCTGGAGCAGGTCCTCGCATCCCTCACTGACAGCAGCCTCGATGACGATGCCAAAGCTCCGAATAGCAGCTACACCTCTCATCAGAACCAACACATCATCCCCGCTGTGCAATGCATCCCCAATACCGGCCTTTGCATCTCAAGTCCATCAAAGGGATCCTCAACACTGGCTCAACAGGACCTCGCGCCGCACCTTACCGCATTTCGGAACTAATAATTGTATCGGCTGAACGATGCATCTTTGCCTCGGATCCATGCACACTTCACAGCCAGGATTTAAAGTACTCTATTTAGCAATGCTAACTGGTTCCCTATAGAAGGCCCATGCTCCATCATGGTCTGCCTCAACGTTTGTCTTTGTCCCGGTCTGGTGCAACCATATATCCCCAGTTAGCTCTTTTTACTTTTAAGCACTATTCAACAGTTTATTCTTTAAAAATGTATAACTCAAGTTCTACTGTTTGGATGTTTGTTGTTTTGGCCTTGCTTTATTTACTAAAATCGATTTTATTTTTCTAATATGTTGTGGGATCCTTTTTGCAAGGTGTTTTAACAGTTTTACTGTTTGAAGTGTTGCACAAATACTTTACACCTTGCCTTCAAGTTAAGCCTCACTGCTGTGTTTCAAGCTACCAGACAATGAGCATGTTAATTTGAAGTTTGCTTGTGCCTTACCCTGACTAGAGCTGTGGTTGCAGCTTGACCGGGGCTCATACCCCAGTTAATAAACCACCCAATTTCACACAACAAGCTAACAGGGCAGATTATATTCAAACTAGTCATTCTAATAGATAGTTAGGTCCTGTCTTTCTTGTTGAGTTGGTGCTTCTATGTGGTGTTGAGTGGCATAATTGTGTTCTTTTGTGTAATGTGGAGTTTTATGTACTTGAATTGTTTTGGGGCAGTTAGAGCGGAATGTCATGGGCTAGACAGAGAAGGAACTCTCTGCACTGCTGGGGCATTACCACCCTCCTCGTTGCATCAGGCTTGAGGTCTCTGGAATTGGTAACAGTAGTCCATCCTCCCAATAAACCCTGTGGGTACCACTGACATTACCCTTCTCTTCCTGTGCAGCTTGCTGTCTCAGACTCTCAAGAGTGGGATGGTTTTTTTGTCCCGGGTACTGATCCTCCCTGGAGGGTGCCCCTGGACTCAAGAGATCAGGGTGGCAAGGCCCAAGCTCTTCTGGCTTGGTTCCCTCTGGGATTAACAAGTCCTCTTCCTAGGTGTGGGGGGAGGTTCTGACTTGTTGTCTGTTTAGAAGCTGGTCACCCACTCTTCTTGCCTTTTCTCTTGGAGGGTTGGTCCATTCTTCCAGGATCCAACACCTCTTGTTCCCTCTGGAGGTTGCTCTTTGCCCTTGTTTTGACACAACACCATTCTGGGATCCCAAGCATGGCTGCATGGGTCCTCAGTTCTTCTTCAGCCCAGGAAGAATTCTTCATGTCATTTCCAAGCAGACATTCTAAAGGGATGGATGGGGACACATCCTCTTTTTTCTGTCTAACTTCTTCCCCCCAGTCAAAAGATACCATTGCCATGATATGGATCTTTGTGACATTGTCAGCAGAGGTAACAGGATAAGTTTTCCTATCAGGTTCTGATCTGAGTGGACCAGGTGCTAGGTCACCATGGTGACACTAGCCCCAGTGTCCCTCAAGGCTTCTACCCTAGTCCCATTAATCAAAGGGTGCTGCCTGTGTTTTTTCATGTTAGTAGGCCAGGCAGCACAGGATAGATATACCCCTCCCTCAGTGACTAATGTAGCCTCTGTGGGTTCACTGACATGGTCAGTCCTTACAACTTAAACGTGCACCAGGCGAACTGTGCATCTTGAAGTTAGAAAGACAAGTTATTGTAGTTTAACCAAGAACAGATTACTGCTCCTTTTGTGAGGCATGTCTGATGAAAAAAGAGATAAGGTATAACATAATGTTTAGCAAAAATACACTCTGCTGCCTACTACATTCCATTCTTAGTGGATCAGCATTATAGCCGTCAAGTAGGCAAGCCTTTTGTTTTAACATTGTTCCAAAGGAGACATTCTAAATAAATACCTTTGGTGTTTCGGTTTTAAAGTCCTTGTGGGCATAGCTTCATCATATCTTTCATTCTTCTTATCCAAAGTGTCTTGCTACTACTCTCTCCCCTATTCAGAAGTGCTGGCAAGTGATTTCGTTCAGCTCCACCTTTTAGCACTGGTTTCATACAGTAAAAGGTGTCTCTCTTTTTTCATGTTGCTAGTCTGGAATAATCTCCTTCCTGAAATCCATGAATCCCTTCAATATTCACCATTTTATAGTCTGCAGGACCTATCGGTTCTTCCAAGTCATAGTAAGCTATCCGCATGGATATAGTCAGTCAAAAATCACATGTCAATGAGGGAGAAAAAGGAAATATTTTAAAAGATGCTAAGAGATACTTACAAATTTTACTTTCGGTCTACCCTATGCTTAGCAAGGCAAGGAGGGAGCGAGGAAGAAAGAGATTTGCATGGTAGACATCCTTGCAGAGACAGGTACAGAGTGTAGCATAATCTATTTATTAGCAGCCCAGGCATAGTTAGGCTCAAATCATATCGCAAAACCTGTGTGGTAAAGATATACCCAGTCAGAGAAAGGCGCGATGTGTACATTTCCCTACACCGCAGAGAGTGCAGTATCTCACATCATAGAAATTGAGGCCCAGGCAGAGATAAATTGAGTGCTTGCTGAATATGTTGTATGTTCCCCAGGTGAAAGCTCAGTAAGATGAATATCATCTTTTATATTGTTCAGCAAGAATCGTAGTGAGCTATTGAAGACATTAATACCTTCTCTCACATCATATATCCAGAATAAAGTATGTGACTGTTGGAAAATGGGTTATTGGTAGGGCAGGTAGGTACCTACACCTAGCAACAAGCCACTAACCTCCACATAGGTACAGTTAGGTCTCAGTAAATTAATCCCAGCTCAACCCTTGGTAGCTTGGCAACGAGCGTCAAGGCTTAACTTAGGAGACAAAGTGTAAAGCATTCAAATATCACAAAACAGTAATTAAATAAAACACAGGAAACAGTTTAAAAATCCAAAACCAATTTATAAAAATAGTTTATATTTTTATCTTTAAAATGACACAAAAACGATTAAAATCGGTTCAGGGGAACCGGAGATATGAATTGTTAAAGAATTATTACTTTTCTAGCGCTTAGAAACAAAAAGCGCCAATCGGGTCATCTGGTTGCACCTCGACCGGGGCAAAGTCAAACTTTCAGGCCGACCGCGATGGAGCCCTGCTCGGCTACAGGTCGCGGGAGGCCTCGGTTAAAAAGTTACCTTCTGACTTAGTCTTTATTTTGAAGTTTTTCTTCACCGGGACGAACCTGCCAGTTGAATCCGACCTCCTGGAGCCCTTGTCCGGATACGCGATGTGGGTTCCTCGGTGGAGACTTTTACCTTCGGACTTAGTCGTTTTTTCGAGATGAAAATCCTTCGACCGGGTAAACCTGGATCTTGATCCGACGTCCATGGAGCCCTTCTCGGATACGATGGCTGGGAGGTCCCGGTCAACTTTTTACCTTCGGACTTAGTCTATTTTTTGGATGTTTTTCTTTACCGGGACGAACCACGAAGTCAGGCCGGGTCGCGGTTGAGGCAAGCCGGCTAGAATTTCCGCGGAGGGTCGGTCCCTCTCTGGAGCTTTTTTACAAAATTTGTCAAATCTTCTCCAAACTTCTGGGGCTTCACCCAGATGTTCTTTTAAGGTTCTTTTGTGGTCCACAGCTCACCCCAAGGGTCCAGAAGTTCTGTGATGGTCCTTGGGGAGTGCGGACTTCAACTCCCAGAATGCACCTGGCGCAAACTCCTTTTTGGCCACTGAACAGTGGTCAGCTGGTCGCTTTCTTCAGGAGTTGGTGCAGGGGACTCTGGTTAGCAATTTTTCACCTGTAGCAAACAGGGAGTCCCTCCTTGAACCAGTTGAAGCCAGGCAAAGTCCTTCTTGTGGTGAAGCCCAAGTGTGCAGCTGGTGCAGTCCTTCTGAGTGCAGGTTCCAGGTGCAGGCCAGGGGTCCAGCAGGGCAGTCCTTCTTCTCCTTTAGTTCTTTTCTTGTTGAAATCTGGTAGGGATCTGAGGTGTGGGTGCAGGTCTGCCAGTTTTATCCTTGCTCCTGGGTGAAAAAGCAGGGGGGCCCTGGTTCTCCAATCAGGGACAGGGTCGTGCCCCTGTGATGACCACTTCCTGGGAAGTGTGGCAAAAATCCATCCCAGAAGGCAACAGTCTCTAAAAATCCAACATGGATGAATCTGATTTTTGGAGGTTACATCTGGCTGAGCCCACCCACTGGTGTGGCTAAAAATCATAAACACACCCCTCTCCTGCCCTCTCCTAATCTAATCAAGGGGGCACCTAATTGTCTGGGGTTGCAGGATGTGGGGGTGTTGCTGGGTGCTCCAAAAGTCCTTCTCTGCCTTTGAAGACCAGTTTGGCCGCCCTCCCCCTTCCTGCCTCACCATCTGCTGAGGGGAGATTCTCTCCCCCAAGCACATTCCTTTGTGTGAAGCCCGGCCACTTCACACCTCATCAAGGCAGCCTGGCAGAAGCTGCTGCAGGCTGGCCAATCAGAGCACAGCTGCAAAAACAATGCAGAGCTGAAATTGGCAACTTTTTAGGTAAAGTCTAAACTTTTTACCTGGACAAGTTATATTAAATCCAACAACTGGAAGTTGTGGGATTTATTACAACAATCAATTTGATACCAAATTCTTGGTATGTAACATTTAAGGAGACTTTAAAATTTTAAATAAAGTCTGCCCATTCTAGCCTATGAAGGCCATTTACTTCAATGAGGGAAAAACGAATTTGGCTGTTTTTACCTCACCAGGGCTTATAAATCTATTTTTATAAAGTCCCTGCTTATAGTTACATGGCACCCAGCCCTAGGGGCACATAGGGCACACCTTAGGGGTGACTTATATGTAAAAATAAGGTAGTTTAAGACTTTGGAAGTACCTTTATTTCCAAAGTCGAATTTGCATATAACTTTAATTTAAAAGCAGCCAGCAAAGCAGGCCTGCCTTTAAAATGACACTGGGCACCTCAGCAGTGCACCTAGGTGTGCACCACCTATGCTGTGGTCCCTAAACCTACATGCCCTACCATATACTAGGGACTTATAGGTAGGTTAACTTAGCCAATTATAATTAGCCTAATTTGCATATCCATTTTACACAGAGCACAGGCCCTGGGACTGGTTAGCAGTACCCAGGGCACCATCAAAGTCAGGAAAACACCAGCAAAAAGAGGAGAATGGGGGCAAAAAGTTATGGGGCCTCTGCAATCAGCCCTGTTTTCTCACAGTGACACTTAAGAAAACCAGCAATAGGTTTGTGTATGTGTGTGTGTCACCTTCATTCATACACTGTCTTTGTAACAAAGCAGTTGGCACTGCCAAAAAAAGCACATGTGGGCCTAGTAGCGCAATATCACTAGCAGTGTTGAGTCCTGTGTAAAGCAATAGAACGTAAACAGTGTCCATTCAGATATATTGGACATGAGAATCCATAATGTGTTTTTAAGGCATTATCTAACCATATTTTGAGTTCTAATAACGTTGCTTAAGAGGCCCTTCGTGATTTTCTTAGCCAAATGGGGCTGCTTTACTTCATAGACTGTGGCTAAGTGGCCAGTGAAGAAAATAATTAGATGTTTCTCAATAGGCCTTTGTTTCTGAGAAGCAAGGCAGAGCCTGGAAGACAGATGAACTGAAAAGTATGGATGCCATTGGCAGTCCAGCATTTTATCTGAATGAGGATTTGAGCGGCAGTGGAAGAGGTAAAGAGGCTGGTGGTGTGCAGGCATGTCCCTGGAAAGGAGTGATTACCAGTTAGAGACAAAGACTAAGACTGTCACTACTAGTCTCTAAAACTACCAATCTTAAAGAGCTGATTCCTTACTTTGGTTGCCTTCCCTATATAGCCATGCTTTGAGTTCAGTCTGGATGTTATTCTTCTCTTGGGTGCTCAATGTCAAACTGCCACTGAACTAGTAAACCTGCCCTGTAACTCCGTGTAAGCTTTCAACCCAGGACATACCTGATTCATCTTTTAAGCGCCATATAATTAAGGAGTCCTATTGTATGTGCATTTAAGATTTGCCTAGCTCTTGTGTCTGAGGCCTGTTAGAGGAAACCTTGCGGAAAGGCAGGAGAGAACCGCACTGGGTTATGAAGTTGGTGCAGTCCGGCAAGAAGAGCCAGTGGAGTCTTCTGGGTGAGGGTGATGCAGTAGATTTTTATAATATTTGATTTTTACGGCCTTTTGCCATGTTCAAAATGAGTCATAAATTATGGTTGAAAAAATGAAGTAATGAAAGATGCTATGTACATTTTGATAAATGGTGTTCCATGTGACATGGAATACGTAGACTGTTTTTAACTAGGTATATTACATATAGCTATTTAGGTAAAGCTATCCTGTTGAGAACAAAGCTTGCCAGCACACTACAAACATTTTGGAAGAATGCATTCAAACTTCTGGATTTTTAGCAACTGTCCAGGAAAATTGTACTGTGCAAGCCACCATTAGTCGCCACTACTTACACAATTTCACAATTACTCTAGAAACAGTCAGTCTCTGTTGCTTTGCTCACTCAATATTCTTAATGATTAGTGTTTACGGCCCACCACTTTCAAAGTTCACCAGCCGCCACTGCTATTGCCACTACAAGTAAAACTCATTTATCCTATCAGTTGGCAAATCTATGTAAAGTAACAGGAGAATCTTTTGAGCAAAAATAATGATAATATCTGAGAAACATATCCGGCTTTGGGACCCATGTTCAGTACTAATAATTAAAGTGAAAATCGGGAAATGTGTGAAATTTAAATCACTCAATGCCGACCCATCTACACACTCGGATTCCTTGAATCAAGTTAAAGTATTTATCAGGGATGTCTATAGGGTATAATGGAATCATAATACAGCGGATGGGCTATCCGTCCCCATCCACCAAACCCATCCTAAATCAGGCCCAAAATGTCCTGGTCTTGGCCCTCTCTGCAGAGTCACTCTCAATGTTTTGCCTTCACCACTCCAGTTTTCCGAACCACTTCTTTTTTTAGGAGTCTGTATTTTATTCTGCTAACCAGTGATGTAGTACTTGTGCTCCCTCCTTTAAACACGGTAAAATTGTCCAATGGCCAATTGGCACATCTCATTTACCTAGAAGTCCCTAGCAAAGTGGTACTGCATATGCTTAGGGCCTGCAAATTAAATGCTACTAGTGGGCTGCTGCACATATTGTGCCACCAACTTAAGTAGCCTTTTTCAGCATGACTCAGGCTTGCCATTGCATCTTGTGGGGTGGTTTTAAGCTGCCGTTTCGACCTGGCAAAATAAACCCTTTGCCTTGGCTTATACCTTCCTTTTTAACACATGTAAGTCACCACTAGAGTAGGCCCAGAGGCCCAGATACAGGCCGATTCGCAGAATCAGGCCTTTTGCAACAAGAAAGAAGCATTTCTCAATGTACAAACCCAGTTTTGTGATTCAGTAATCTATTTACAGAATCGCAAAAAAGGTTTGCGAGTTGCAATTAGAAAGGGCCTTTCCAAGGGTATTCCTTCCTAACTGAAAGTTGCAGTGGTATGTATGATTGTTTTGTGACCGTGAATGCTGTCACAAAACAATCACAGTTAATATCAATTTCAAATTGGTGTTAAGCCATTGGCAAATGGGAAGGGGTCCACAAGGGACCCCTTACCCTTTGTGAATGGTAGCAAAAATATTTTTTCAGAGCAGATAGTGGTCTCACGGACCACTGCCTATTCTGAAAGAATGAAAACAAAACTTTAAATTTTTTTGTTTGAAATGCATCCTGTTTTCCTTTACTCCCTTTACTGCCAGGCCTTTTCCCCCTCAGGTGGTAGGCCTTTTTTTGGCTATATGGGCAGTTCGCGCTTAGGACCTCCTAACATTTTGTTCACATAACCTACCCATGCCAAATTTGCATCCTTTTTCCCAACATCCTAAGGATTCTAAGATACCCAAAGTTTGTTGGTTCCCCTGGAGGAGACCAATACATTAGCCAAAATACAACAAAAAATCTTTTTTAAAAAAACAATGGGAAAAAAGGGCTGCAGAAGAAGGCTTGTGGGTTTTACCCTGAACATGACATCAACAAAAGGTTTGTGGTTCTAAAAGGACCATCTTCCCAGCGTTCAGGAACAGGCAGACGTGAACCATAAAATCACATTTTTCTACACAATTTTGGCATTTTGCTGGGACATAACCCATTTTTACTATTTTTTGTGCTTTCAGCCTCTTTTCAGTTAGCGACAGAAATGGGTGTGAAACTAATACTGGATCCTGGACAGCTAAACATTTCTAAAATGTAGACAAAATTCAGAATTGAACAAGGGGTCATTTGTGTAGATCCTACAAGGTTTTCCTACAGAAAATAACAGCTGAAATAAAAAGAGTAACAAAATTGACGTGGAAAAAAAGACCATTTTACTCTGTGTTTTTTTCCTGCAATGTCAGATTTTCAAACATAATATACCGATACGTCTGCTGGACTCTTCTGGTTGCGGGGATATATTGGGCTTGTAGGTTCATCAAGAACCCTAGGTACCCAGAGCCAATAAAGGATCTGCACCTTGCAATGCGTTTTCATTGTATACTGGGTACACAGCAATTCATTTGGTGAAATATAAAGAGTGAAAAATAGGTATCAAGGAAACCTTCATATTTCCTAAATAGGCACAAGATAAGGTGTTGAGAAGCAGTGGTTATTTGCACATCTCTGAATTTCGGGGTGCCCATACTAGCATGTGAATTACAGGGCATTTCTCAAATAGACATCTTTTTTACAAACTGTCTTACATTTAGAAGGAAAAAATGAATAGAAAGACAAGGAACAATAACACTTGTTCTGCTTTTCTGTGTTCCCCCAAGCCTCCCAATAAAAATTGTACCTCACTTGCATGGGTAGGCCTAATGCCTATGACAGGAAACGCAACATGGACACATCACAATTTCCCAAACAAACCAGACCTGTGTTTTGCAAAGTGCCTAGTTCTGGATTTTGGCCTCTAGCTCAGCCGGCACCTAGGAAAACTTACCAAACCTGTGCATTTTTTAACACTAGACACCTAGGGGAATTCAAGATAGGGTGACTTGTGGGGCTGTCACCAGGTTCTGTTACCCAGGATCCTTTGCAAACCTAAAAATTTGGCAAAAAAAATACTTTTTCATCATCTTTCGGTGATAGAAAGTTCTGGAATCTGAGAGGAGCCACAAATTTCCTTCCACCAAGTCTTCTGATAAAAATGGTACTTCACTTGTGTGGGTAGGCTTAGTGCCGTGAATGGAAATGCCCCAAAACACTATGTGGACACATCAAAATGATCAAATACAAAACTACCTGTGCTTGTAGGGGGAGGGGAGCACCTGCGTTTTTGGTCCTGGGCTCAGCAGCCATATAGGGAAACCTACCAAACACAAACATTTCTGAAAACTAGACACCCGAGGGAGTCCAGGGAGGTGCAACTTACATGGATCCCTCAGTGTTTTATTACCCAGAATCCTCAGCAAACCTCAAATTTAGCTAAAAAATCAATTTTTTTGCACATTTCAGTGTGGGATCACAGCAATAGAGCAAATTTTCTATCACACAACTCCCCCTCAGTCTCCCACTTAAAATGATACCTCACTTATGTAGGTTGGCCTGTGACAGGGAAGAGCCCAAAATGTGTTGAAAATGAGAGGAACCAAAGCGGGTCCAAAAGGGCAGTTTGGAAAAATATGTTTTTAGGGTGACAAGTGGGGCAGAATTGTTATCAGCATACTTGCGACAATGCTGGGTAGGAATTTTGTGGATTCCTGCAGATTCCGGAAGGTTCTATTACAAACATGTGGGAAATGTGTGATTTTCTGCAAAGTTGGAGGTTTGAATGGCATTGCAGGTAAGAAAATGGTGCGGGGTGCATGTGACGCACACCGCCCTGGACTCACCCAGATGTTTAGTTTTCAGATGTGTCTAGGTCTCGTAGATTTTCTACATGACAGCATCCCAAAGTCCAAAAAGTGCAGCCTTCACCATTCCAAGTGGGACGATTTTGAGAGTTAGACAAGCTCTCATGGCCCAAATGTAAAACCAAAACCACAATAATCAAATGTCTTCTTGCTTGCCATGGGATAAGATGTTTTAGTGTGCAGGGGAGAGCTGAAAGACTGTTATCCCCTTCTGTTGGGGTGGGGGCATAACCATGCCCATACTGGTTGTAAGCCACCACCCCACTATTTTTTTTAAAATTCCCTGGCATCTAGTAGGCTTTCTGCTCCCCTGGGGAGTGGATCAGGGGTAATTGCCCTATCTGCCTACCAGAGGGCAGAACACCTTTGTCCCCATTTATTTGGGGTGGGGGTATGGCCATAACCCCACCCTCTATTTTTTTTTAAAAATCTTCCCTTGTGTCTGGTGGGCTTTCTGCCCCACTGGGGGAGCCTTGCAAAAATAGGCCGATCTGCCCCCAAGGGAGCAGAAATAGCCTAAAATAAATGTGCCCCCAAAGGGAGCGACCCTTGCCTAAGGGGTCACTCCCCATCTGTAAATAAAAAAAAAAAAAAAGAAATCCCTGGTGCTTAGTGGTTTCTGCCCCCCTTGGGGGCAGATCAGCCTAATTAAAATAGGCCAATCTGCCCCCAAGAAGGGAAGAGATGGCCTTAAATAAATTTGCCCCCCAGGGAAGTGACCCTTGCTTAAGGGGTCTTGCCCCTTTTTTTAAATTGTTGCAAAAAAATGAAATCCCTGGTGTCTAGTGGTTTCTGCCCCCTTGGGGACAGATTGGCCTAATAAAAATAGGTGTCAAAGTCCAGCTCACCTGAGTCCTTGTTCAGTTCTGATGGAGGTTGAAGACAATCCGACCCCACCCTGAAACTGCTTGTTCCAGCACACTAGTTTTTAAAACAGTGCACTAAGAACAGAAGCTCAAGGGAAGGGGGGAAGTGGATAAAATAAAATAAAGAGACAACTGCATTTCCACTGTTGAAGTGCTGCACAAATCTGCGGCCCTCTCTGACTTCGGTAGAAACTGGTGCCTAATGAAACATAAACAAAGAACAGATAAGTACATCCTATTCCTAACTGGGTTCCTGACTATCCCTTTATTTATTAGAAATTTTCTTCTAAAATTACCTCTTGGATCCTGGTCTCTAGTTTCCAGGTTTGGAATGTGTTACTGCTCTGGGATGTGCTTTCTATTACTCTAAAGCTTCTAAAACATTAAACAAATACCGTTATCAGAATTATCAATATCAAACATTCATCTTAATATAACTAAAGCCTAAATTGCCAATAGCAGACTCACTTTTCCCATATTTCCAGAATCTTTTATAAAACAAATACTGTACTTTTACGTCAAAATACAGCATGTAATTTGTGCAAGTCCTTGATTTACTGTTTGCCTTGCTGTTAATGGTTTCCACAGTTCGATTCTTAAAAGTTCCATAAAAAAAATGTTTGCTTCACAAAGTTCCGCAAAGTATTGTTGTAACAAAGAGTTTGAATCACAATGTTCGTGGAAGGTATCTTGTTTCAAATTGGCTATACACGAATCCAGTTACTTGTTGCTGGCGAGAGATACTGATCAGTCTAACCTTGTCTTCTTTCTCTTTTGCAGGTTGCTTGTAGGAGAGAGGCTGAGGCAAGGAGGAACCGGAAACTGGAAGAAGGAAGAGCCAGCAGCTGCGCCCATTGAAGCCAAAGAAAGTCTGTAGAGAGCAGGAGTGCCAGCGCCGAGGGATCTGTCCTCAGGTAAGTGGGAGGTAGACGAGCACAAGCACTGGGCGAGGCTCGAGGGCTGCCTTTTATAGACAGGGCTGGGTGTGGTCCTCACATGCTGCACATGTTCTTGAAAGGTGTGCAGAGCTGGGTGTGGTTTAAAGAGCTGGGTGTGGTCCTCACATGCTGCACATGTTCTTGAAAGGTGTGCAGAGTTTCAGTTATTATGCAAATGAGTTAAATTAACACATGGCCTAGAGAGGAGTGTTTTAAAGAAGCCTTGGTAAAAGCAAGGCCCAATGTGTAAACAAAACAGCACATTAAACAACATACACAGAAGCCTAGGGGGGGTGGGAAGGTGAGATAACAAGAAAGGCTTTCAATAGTAATTTTAAAAGGGAGCTATTACAGAACCCACTAGTGCAGTGAGAGGGGACATGCTCTTTGCTGTGCACAAACCCTAACAGTTGCCCCCCTCAAAGGCCCTCCTACAGGACGGGGTTTTCCTGGATTTTTTAAATAAAACCGTCTAATCAGCTGTGGGGCATGTACATATGATGCTGGTTCCCATGAATTCTCAGATTCATCATATCCTTTCCATTCTACTAAATAAAACAGACGTCCCCTAATTCTTTTTGAGTCTTTTATGCTTTTCACTTCATATTCTAGATTTCCCTTAATTGGTATGGGTGGAGGTGGTGGTTCAGGTCGGGTTTTTGGATTGTACGGCTTAAGCAAGGACACATGGAATGTAGTATGTACTGGATATTCTTTTGGTAAATCTAATTTCACTGTTACCGGGTTTACTATGGCAGTTATACTAAAGGGTCCAATGAAACGTGGTTGCAGCTTTCGGGATCCCTCTATGTTTAGGTTCTTTGTGGAGAGCCATACCTTGTCACCGATTTTATACTTTGGGGCCTCAGATCTGTGTTTGTCTGCTTGTCTTTTCATGCTTTCCTTGTACTTTAATAAATGTTTCCTGGCTTTGTCTTGTATGTCACCTAACCTTGTTAGTCTATCCGTTACTGTAGGTAACAGAGAATCTTCTAACAAAATGGGTATAGCTCTTGGATGATACCCCTGCAAGAAATAGAATGGTGAGCAAAGTAGACCTGAATGCTCAGTATTATTATAAACAAACTCCGCTACACGGAGAGCTTCCAACCATTCACTAGAATAATCAGCCAATAAACAACGTAGCGTTTGAAGTAAGGTTTGGTTCAGTCGTTCAGTCTGTCCATCTGTCTCTGGGTGGAAAGCAGTGGATAATGCCACATCTATTTTCAGTTTTTTACATAATTTTTTCCAAAATTTAGAGTTGAACTGGCTCCCTCGTTCTGACACCACTTTGCTTGGCAAACCATGTAAACGCACAATTTCCCTTATAAAAATATCGACAAACTCTGCCGCCGTGGGTAATTTCCGTAATGGTACAAAATGTGCCATTTTAGATAAAAAATCCACTATAACCAACACTGTTGTGAAAGATTTTACAGGTGGTAAACCTACAATAAAGTCCACGCTCACAGTGTGCCAAGGTTGCTTGGGTGTTGGCATTGGTATTAACAAACCGTCAGGGGCCTTATGAGAAGATTTATGTCTTGCACAAATTGGACAGGTAGTGACAAATTGCTTAATGTCCTTTCTTATAGTGTCCCACCAAAAGTGTTTTTGCACATTTTCCAGGGTTTTTACCCAACCAGGATGACCTGCCAACGGTGAGGCGTGATGCGAAAATTATCACCTGTGTTTGTAATTCAGAGGTGGGCACTAACAGCATGTTGTCGTGATACAATAAACCTCATTGTATTGTGTTATGGGAATCTTTTAACCAATCCTGAGGTGCTATTTGCATGTGTGCATTATATAGATCTGTGATGAAATCCTTCTGTTGTACTGGTGCCAAAAACTTTTGGGGAGGAATAATGGGTTCTCCTATTTTATCTTGTTTCATGTCTGAAGTATGTCCGTATCTAGATAACACATCAGATTGAATTTGTTGTGCACCTGGTCTATAGGTTATTACAAAGTCAAATGTGCTAAAAAAAATTAACCAGCGCATCTGACGTGGTGTTAGTGCTTTAAGTGATCCAAAAAACTGTAGGTTCCTATGGTCAGAAAAGATTGTAACTGGGTACTTGGCTCCCATTAAATGGTGCCTCCATTCTGAAAAGGCTACTTTGATAGCTAGTAGTTCTCTTTCAGCCACAGTGTAATTTTGTTCAGCTGGTAATAACTTTTTGGAATAGAAGGCTATAGGATGTAACTGGCCATCTACTGCATCTCGTTGAGAGAGAACTCCTCCTAAAGCTACTTGTGAAGCATCCGCTTCAACAAAAAAAGGCAAGTCAGGATCAGGATGTTTCAGAATTGGGGCTGAAGTGAACTTTTGTTTTAGGAGTTGAAAGGCGTGTGCCGCCTCATCAGTCCAAATAAATCGTTGCCCTTTCCGCAACAAGGTAGTTATTGGGGCCGCAATGTCTGCAAAATGTGCAATAAACCTCCTATAAAATTTGGCGAAACCCAGAAATTTCTGAATATCTTTTACAGAGGATGGTTCTGGCCAATCAGCAATAGCACTGATTTTCTTTACATCCATAGTTATTCCTTGAGGTGACAGGCAGTATCCTAAAAAGTCCACCTTGCTGACATTAAAAGTACACTTTTCTAACTTAGCAAAAAGATGATTTTCTTTTAACTTTGATAATACTGCACAAACATGTTGGGTATGTTCTTCTGAGTTCTTAGAGTAAATGAGGATGTCGTCTATGTATACTATGACACAAACGTCCAGGAATTCGTGTAGGACCTCATTTATAAAGAACTGAAAGGCCGCAGGGGCATTACATAACCCAAAGGGCATTACTGTGTACTCAAATAAACCAAACTTTGTCTTGAAAGCTGTCTTCCACTCATCCCCCTCTTTTACTCGGACCAGGTGGTAAGCTCCCCGCAGATCTAGTTTAGTGTATACAGTAGAATGTCTTAACTGATCCAACAACACAGGTATTAGAGGAAGAGGATATTTATTCTTTATTGTAGCCTTATTTAGTCCTCTATAATCGATACACGCGCGCAGGGATTTATCCGGCTTCGGGATAAAAAAGAGTGGAGATGACACCGGAGATGTGGAATGACGGATGAACCCAGACTGTAGTAGGTCATCTAGGTAGGTTCTTAAGTATTTGGTTTCTTCGTCAGTCAAAGCATATACTCTGTTATTAGGTAAAGGGGCCCCTGGGATAAGATCTATACGACAGTCATAAGACCTATGTGGGGGCAGCACACTAGCCTTTACTGGATCAAAGACGTCTTTAAAGTCAGAATATTCAGGAGGGAGACTTGGTTCATCTTGTATAACACTAGCACAGTGTAATACTGTGCTCTGTTCTGTACCTGCTTCTTGATAGCAATTGGTTCTACAGAAAGAGGAATCCAAAGTAACATTTTTATTCACCCAATCAATTTTTGGGTTATGAGTTGTTAACCAGGGTACCCCGAGAATCAAACCAAAATTAGGAGTATCTATCAGATCAAAGCTAATCACCTCTGTGTGCCCGTTCTGACAGACCATGACAAGTGGACTTGTTTGTTTTGTGATTATTCCAGAGGTCAATTCTGACCCATCTACTGCACATACTGCTTCTGGACAAGGCTTTAGGCACATAGGAAGTCCTAAGTTTTCAGCTAACTTATTATCCACAAAATTTCCTGTCGCGCCTGAGTCCAGTAGGACAGGGAGAGAATGCCTCACTTGGGTAGTAACAATTAAAACGACCTGAATTATGAAATGTCTAGGTATGTGCGGTACCATGAAGGCTGCAGCATTAGAGGTTTGATTAAAATGTTTTCTCGAACAAGTAACCTCTCCCCTTGTCGAGCTTAATCGTTTCCCGATTCAGTTGAGGAGGTGGAGGAAACAGCACCCTTTCGTGGATTTTTAGGCTTTACTGGACATTCTCTGGCAAAGTGACCTGCCCTTCCACAATATAAACATAATTGAAGTTTTCACCTTCTTTCTTTTTCCTCTGATGTGAGTGAACCTCTGAGTGTCCCTATTTGCATAGGCTCAGGTTCAGGGAGTTTATTATCTGGGTCTTTCTTCTCGTGTCTAATACAAGTTAACCGTGATTCCAGTTTGTATTTATCTCCCTTTCTTTCTCCTAGTCTATGTTCTAATTTCACAACTAAATCTACAAAGTCCGAATAGTCTTCTGGCAAATCAACGATATGAGCCAGCGCGTCTTTTAACTCGTCTCTCAAACCTTTATAGAAAAGGGAGACACGCTTTTCTTCTGGCCAGTGTGTCTCGGTGAGTAAGCGATTAAAACTAGTGAGATAGGTCAATAAATCCTTGTTACCTTGTTTAAGATTTAAAAGCTCATTATCACTTGCCTGCATGAAAGTGTGTTTTGCAAAAAGGCTGGTCATGGTACGTTTAAATTGATTCCAATTATGGAGGATGGGATCATCTCTCTCCACGAAAGGAATTGACCAATTGGCTGCTGTGCCACCCAAATAAGACAAGACGAATGCCACTTTCGTAGCATCAGTAGGGAACTGTTGTGGCTTACAAACGAAGTGTAATTGACATTGATTGATAAAAACATGGAATTTGTTACTATCTCCTTGAAAACGTTCAGGTGCTGCTAAGGGCACAGCATTAGGAACATTAACAGTGACCTCAACTGGGGGAGGCAAAGTTGTATGTTTTGATGGCGCCCCTGTCTCTGAGGAGGTTTTAAACAAAGGCGTAAAAGCTGTGTTCCACTGAGACACCCTAAATTTATACCTGCTTAAATCCTGTTTTAAAGATGTATTCTCCATCTTTAATCTCTCTATTTCCTCTTGCATATGTTGCAAGATGCCAGACACTGATTCATTATGAGCCAAGTCCTCATTTAGGGCCTGCGCCACATCCGTGACGTCAATGCCCTCTATTTCTTCCCCGATATTCATCGTCCACCAGAACTGAATTTGTTTTAATTTTTATTTAAGGCTTGTGCTTCTGTCAAAGCCCAGCTCACCTGAGTCCTTGTTCAGTTCTGATGGAGGTTGAAGACAATCCGACCCCACCCTGAAACTGCTTGTTCCAGCACACTAGTTTTTAAAACAGTGCACTAAGAACAGAAGCTCAAGGGAAGGGGGGAAGTGGATAAAATAAAATAAAGAGACAACTGCGTTTCCACTGTTGAAGTGCTGCACAAATCTGCGGCCCTCTCTGACTTCGGTAGAAACTGGTGCCTAATGAAACATAAACAAAGAACAGATAAGTACATCCTATTCCTAACTGGGTTCCTGACTATCCCTTTATTTATTAGAAATTTTCTTCTAAAAGTACCTCTTGGATCCTGGTCTCTAGTTTCCAGGTTTGGAATGTGTTACTGCTCTGGGATGTGCTTTCTATTACTCTAAAGCTTCTAAAACATTAAACAAATACCGTTATCAGAATTATCAATATCAAACATTCATCTTAATATAACTAAAGCCTAAATTGCCAATAGCAGACTCACTTTTCCCATATTTCCAGAATCTTTTATAAAACAAATACTGTACTTTTACGTCAAAATACAGCATGTAATTTGTGCAAGTCCTTGATTTACTGTTTGCCTTGCTGTTAAAGGTTTCCACGGTTCGATTCTTAAAAGTTCCATAAAAAAAATGTTTGCTTCACAAAGTTCCGCAAAGTATTGTTGTAACAAAGAGTTTGAATCACAATGTTCGTTGAAGGTATCTTGTTTCAAATTGTCTATACACGAATCCAGAAATTGTTGTCAAAGTTCTTTCAGGTAATAAAAGTTTTGCACTTACTTGTTGCTGGCGAGAGATACTGATCAGTCTAACCTTGTCTTCTTTCTCTTTTGCAGGTTGCTTGTAGGAGAGAGGCTGAGGCAAGGAGGAACCGGAAACTGGAAGAAGGAAGAGCCAGCAGCTGCGCCCATTGAAGCCAAAGAAAGTCTGTAGAGAGCAGGAGTGCCAGCGCCGAGGGATCTGTCCTCAGGTAAGCGGAAGGTAGACAAGCACAAGCACTGGACGAGGCTCGAGGGCTGCCTTTTATAGACAGGGCTGGGTGTGGTCCTCACATGCTGCACATGTTCTTGAAAGGTGTGCAGAGCTGGGTGTGGTTTGAAGAGCTGGGTGTGGTCCTCACATGCTGCACATGTTCTTGAAAGGTGTGCAGAGTTTCAGTTATTATGCAAATGAGTTAAATTAACACATGGCCTAGAGAGGAGTGTTTTAAAGAGGCCTTGGTAAAAGCAAGGCCCAATGTGTAAACAAAACAGCACATTAAACAACATACACAGAAGCCTGGGGGGGGGAAGGTGAGATAACAAGAAAGGCTTTCAATAGTAATTTTAAAAGGGAGCTATTACAGAACCCACTAGTGCAGTGAGAGGAGACATGCTCTTTGCTGTGCACAAACTCTAACAATAGGCCTAAATGACCTAAAAACAATATGCCCCCCCCAAGGGGAGCGACTCTTGCCTAGTAATGTAAACAACAAAGAAAAAATCCCTGGTGTCTAGTGGCTTCTGCCCCACCTGGGGGCAGATCGGCCTCATCCCTTGCCCCATACCGAGGGGAAACTGATCTGTTTCTCCTCAGATCGTGTTGTAAGCGTGCTGGAAGCATCCTTCCAGCACGTTGGGAGGTGACCTCTGATGAGGTCACGTGCCAACGTCATCAGAAGTCACTGGCGGGGTGGGGGGGCTTGGGTGGAAGGGGAAGCGATTCCCTTTCCATTCCTGCCCATGGGACGGGGGTGCGAGGCCCTCGGGGGGAGCACTAGTGTTTCCCCCAGGGGCATATTTCTGGACGAGGTGGTTATGTCCCTGGCGCCTGAGCGCCACGCCAGCAGATGTAACCACCTCGTCCACGGCACACGAGGGGTTAAGAAAAACAGGCTGCATTTAAAAAAATCTGTTTCATTTAAAAAGCAGTTACAGACATGGTGGTCTGCTGTCCCTAGCAGTCCACCATCCCTGTGAGTGCGGCCATTTCCAATTGGGTTGCAAATTGCGACCTACCTCATCAATATTGATGAGGTAGGCCATTTGCGACCCAATGGGAATTGTAAACAGTGTACTTAACACTGTTGTACTTTTTTAATTCAACTCGCAATTTGCGATTTGCAAACAGATTTCAAATTGTGAGTCGCAAAACAAAAGGTCGTACATCTGGCCCCAAGTAACTCATAGAGCAGGGAGCAATGTATTTAATAAGTTGAATATGTTCTTTTAAGTTGTACATGTTCTGGTAGTGAAAAACTTTTAAATTCATCTTTCACTGCTGCAAGGCATTCTGCTCCCATTGGGGTAACTTATTACATTTAATAAGTGATAAACTTTGGTTTGGAACATGTGGAAATATCACATTTACACTCAAATGAATTGGAATTTAAAACCTTCTTAACAGTAAAGTCATATTTTTAGCCACTAGTCCGAAAATGCCACTTTTAGAAAGTTGACATTTTCTTGTCCTAACGTTTGGTGCCTGTAGCCTGCGCTCTGGATCACATGACTAAGTGTAGGTGGCAGACGGTGTTTGCATATTCCCCCAGACAGTGTCACAAAGGGGGACCAGGGGTTGATAGGATGAGCCATCCTGATGAGATGGGTAGGGGCAGAGCTGTCACCTACCACACTTGCACTTCAATAGAGCCTACCTCCTGCACTCACAAAAAAACTTTACACTAGCCTCTAGTCACCCTGCACTTCCTGGGAAAAGGGCAGGAAGGAATGAAATTTCAGAACCAGATGTGGATAGAAGTCTGGAAGATTCTCACACTTTAAAGCTGGCCCCAGGTCTAAATATTGGACTCTCAGGCCAACTTTTCACTACACTCCTACACCTGTGAATATTACAAAAGGAGGGATTGTTCCGCTCCCAGAGGACTGCCCTGCTGCATGAGAAGGAAGGCTGGACTTGCTCTCTTCATCACAGGCTACATGAAATGACTCCAGTGGTTAGCTGACTTACCCTTTCAGAGCTAAAGGGACATAACAAGCTCCAGCGGCCTCCCTGCAACCTCCAAGCAGACCTTCTGCAAATGGACCTGTTTGGACCTGCATGTATACATCCTTGAGCCCTGCTGCCCTCTGCAAGAATGATTCCACGATTCACAAGTGCCATCTTGCCAGTTCTTGGCCTCTTCATTAGTATCAGAGTACACTCCTCTTCGGAAGGAGAAATCATGAGGTTTTGGGATCTTGGTGACTGCAAACGAGCATGTTTGTGCAAAGATCTCACTGCACATTATGATCAGCAATGTGAAGTTTGAGTGGACCTGACTGTTTGCGCTATAGCGCCCACCAGCGATAACCAGCAATAGGAGATCCACACTTTGTGCTACAGCATTGATAACGCTACAGCAATGACTACCTGCAACACCTAACTTGCTCTTTGTGTTACAGAAATAACCGTCCATGATGCTCTCCCTGCCCCTCGCAACCTTCTCCACCCAAACTGGACTCTTTGCACCTTACTTTGAGAAGGTAACCTTCTTAGTGGGAACAACCTACTCCCTGTATCCAGCCTGCTATTGTGGTTGGCCTGAACTTGTGACTTTCCATGGTCTAGCATGACCAGACAATCGTCAGCGGCACTTTAACTTTTAGGTGCTATATTTACCTAAATCTTTGAAACACATATCTCCTGTTCATTGATTGTATTTGTATTGTTTTGGTCTCATTTTATTTATATTTTCTATATTGGTGAGGTGTTTTTCTTATGTGGTGTTTTCACTTTAATAATGTTTGTGTGCTGCATAAGTACATTACACATTGCCACTAAGTTAAGCCTGGCTGCTTTTGTGCCAAGCTACCAGAAAGTTACGCACAGGCTAATTTAATGACTTTTTGTGATTCACTCTGACAAGGATAGTCTCTGTTGCTTGAGAAGTGCTCACACATCCATCAACCAACAACCCAGTTTCTCACATCCGTACAGTCCACCTTAACAGCCTATCCCAGCTATTAAAGACCCACTCCTCTGTAATTGGTCCAATCAGAAAGTGGGCCCTTATAACAAAGGAATAGACCTTTAATACCCACTATAGGCTTTTGGCCATGTGGAGGGTGGGATTGGGCACAGGGGCTAGGCGCTGCCCCCAAACCCAGTAGGAGTGTGTAGCATATGGTTGGACATAGGGCCAACGCCCAACCCCCTGTGGGAGTATCTAACACGTGGACTACCTAACCTTAATTGCACATAGCCTTCAGGAGTGCACAGTGTAAGGTTGGTTGCAGGGCCTGGTCTGTGATGAGGCTCTGTAACCAACCGCACACAGACATGTGTACTGTGGGGTTGCACTAGTCCTGTGCTCAAACCCACATGGGCAGCCAGCCCCAGAGGCACAAGGCATTTGGCTGTGTGTGGCAGGGGGTTGGCATCAGTGTCTGGCCTGTGGCCAGGCACTCTTCTCAACTCCCATGGGCAGCCAATCCCCACTGCATATAACCTTCGGCTGTTCATATTGAGACGTTAGCCAAAGGACCTGGCCTGAGGCCATGCCCTGCACCCAACTCCTCATGGGCATGTGCATTGTGGGGTTGGACAAAGAAATTGCATGGTGGCCTGTGTTCAGTCCTTGTGCCCAACATCCGTATGAACATGCACATCCTGGGGTTGGGCACAGGGCTGACCTGCAGCCAGGCCCAGTGCTCAGTCCCCTACAGACGGTGAACCCCTCTTGGGTGGCCAACCCCTTGCTGTGAAAGGCCTTTGGCCATGCGTGGCGGGATGTTGGCCACTGAGGCCCCAAAAATTATGACCTCCTGCGCTTTTTAAATATGAGCCCCCTGGGGTGGCTTAGGGCCCGAGGGTGGCCAATTATAATTTTCACTGGTGAGGGAAGCGTACAACCATCCTCACCGAGCCTCCTAAAGGCCCCAGGGACCCCACCTTACAGATCTGATTTTGTTAATTAGTGGAGGGTGCATGCCCCCTGATCCTTATAGAGGCCACAGAGACTCCATCCCCTGGGCCTGACATAATAATTTAGGAGAGGGAAGCATCCAATCCCCCTCCGGAGCCATTCACTGGCACTGGGGGCTCCAAAACGCCCAGCCCGACGAGATCAGTGTCCCAGGGACTCCTTCCTGCATGTCATGAACAATGTCATTTGTAAGGTCAGGTCAGTTAGCTTAGTAAACTATAACCGGTTAATTTCATGTTTTTTTTTTGCTTGTTAAATGTTTTTTTAAATCTTATTTCTACACCTAAGTATAATGTCACTTTAATGTTTTTTAACTTTTACTAATTTCTTTTTTTCTTTAACATTAGCAAAGATTTCAATACCTAACTATATTATCATTTTAGCATTATTTTTTCAGTGAAATTCAGAAGTTTTTTATCATAAGCGAAGACCTTTTTACCATACCGAACTATAACGTGTTTTTTTAATCATATTTAGCCAACTTTGGCACTTTAGCCTCCTACCAGGTCCTGCACTCAACACCTGTGTGAGGCCAACCCAACGCTGCTCATGGCCTTTAGCCATGCACAGTGGGGGTTTAGCCACAGGGCCTGGCCTCTGACCCGGCCTTGCTCCCAAACCCCAAAGATGTCTATCCTCTGAGGATGTCCCACCCACATTTTGATTTTTTGTTTTTTTGTTTTATTTATTTTTGCAGGGACCCTTGTACTCCTGCAGCACCCGATGCTCAAGCTACACCCCATACTACCCCAGTACTTTGCAAGCTTCCCTGAGGAAAGTGGAGAGTGTCCTAATTCACAGTCATAGTTTTTTCAAAGAACCCTCTGACGATTATTGGTTCATCTAGAGTAATTGTCACTACCAAAAGATGTATTCTGAGTGCCATGCCAAGGCAGTCTGCAAAAGGGAGGGAGGGCAAGGACAGCACCCGTTTGGAAGCCTGAGGTGGATGAGGCTCTCTGGGGTATGCTGCTCTAAGGGGGGAAAAGAGGGATAGGGTAGGGAGGGAGGTTTGGGTGGTGTGAGTGTAGAGGTGTAGAGAAGTCATAAAAGGATGTACCAAAGCTATCAGTACATTTTATTGAAAATTTAAAAGGAAGAATAGTTCATTAGAGTCCAAGGGCCAGATGTAGGAAAGCTTTAGCGACTCGCAAACGGCGAAAAACGCAGTTTGCGAGTCGCTAAAGCCCATCTGGTATGTAGAAATGCATTTTGCGAGTCGGAACCGACTCGCAAAATGCATTTCCGAGTCGCAAATAGGAAGGGGTGTTCCTTTCCTATTTGCGAGTCGCACTGGTATGCAATTCCATTTGCGACCGCGAAAGCGGTCGCAAATGGACTCGCAGTTACCATCCACTTGAAGTGGATGGTAACCCAGTCGCAAACGGGAAGGGGTCCCCATGGGACCCCTTCCCCTTTGTGTCTGGCCTAAAAAATAATTTTTCAGAGCAGGCAGTGGTCCAATGGACCACTACCTGCCCTGAAAAATACTGAAACAAAAGGTTTCGGTTTATTTTTCAAAGCGCAGCTTGTTTTCCTTTAAGGAAAACGGGTTGCACTTTGAAAAAAAACAACTGCTTTATTTAAAAGCAGTCACGAACATGGAGGTCTGCTGTTCCCAGCAGGCCCCCATCCCCGTGAGTGCCCTGAATCGCTATGGGGTCGCAAATTGCGACCCACCTCATTAATATTAATGAGGTGGGTCTTTGCGACCCCATAGCGACTCGCAGAAGGTGTCTGAGACACCTTTCTGCATCCCAAATTGCGACTTGCAATTTGCGAGTCGCAGGGACTCGCAAATTGCAAGTCGCAATTTGGGACTTTGCTACATCTGGCCCCAAATGTACTAAGCAGTTTGGACGTCGCAAACAGTGAATTTAGCTGTTTGCGACGTGTAAAATGCACTTTGCAATGCACAGACATCATTTTGAGATTCGGTAACCTGGTTACTGAACCGCAAAATGGGTTTGCGAGTTGCAATTAGGAAGGGGTGTTCGCTTCCTAATTGCGAGTCACAGTGCAATGCAGGATTGCCTTGTGACCGCGAACGCGGTCGCAAACCAATCGCAGTTGAGACCCCTTCCCCGTTGAGAATGGCACTGCAAAAAAAAAATCAGAGCAGGCAGTGGTCCAAATGTTTCATTTTTCGTTTTTGTAATATATCCTGTTTTCGGTCTGCATTACAAAAAAAAACTGCTTTATTAAAAGGCAGTCACAGACATGGTGGTCTGCTGTCCGCAGCAGGCCACCATCCCTGTGAGGGCCGCCATTCGCAAGGGACACCATCCAACATTCTGAATTGCGACTCACAATTTGCGGGTCGCAATTCAGAATGTACCTACATCTGGCCCTATGTACTATAGCTTGTAGGCTGTTGAGAATCATTTCATGTAATGCCAATGGCCTCAATAATAGGCTCAAATTTTGGGCAATGCTAGCTTGGCTTAGATCATTGGTGGTGAGTATTATTCAATTGGAGCTCCCCATTGGAAATCCCTGGTTATATTCAACAAGCATTCATGCCTCCTCTTTTGCAGCCATTGGGAGGGTGGCTATTTTAATTGCTAAAGAACTACCAAGTACTTAAGGTGAGTAGAAATCCAGGAGCTGGGTGGTCCTCAGTGCAAATTAAGATTTAGAGTCAGTTGATCGACCTGGTTAACTATTACGGTCCCATAGAGGACTCACCCCAGGCTCTTGCAACTGTATATAATATTGCAAAAGAAGAATTAGGCCCCCTGGTGATTGGAGGCGATTTCAATACACTCCCCAAATACAACTTTGAACTCATCTCATGCGAATACATCTCAGAACAAACCGAAGTCGATTAAACTTCTATGATTTTTGATGAGAGATCTAGCCTTGGTGAATTATTGGTGCAGTGATCACCCAAAGGACAGGCAATATACTTATCATTCAAAATGATTTAACTTATCTTCTTGTATAGATTTTTTTTAAATTTCACATATTCTCCATTACAAAAAAAACCTGCTTTATTTATTAAAAAAACAGTCACAGACATGGTGGTCTGCTGTCCGCAGCAGGCCACCATCCCTGTGAGGGCCGCCATTCGCAAGGGGGTCACAAATTGCTACCCACCTCATGAATATTCATGAGGTGGGCCTTTGCGACCCCCCTGCAAATCACACATGGTGTCAGGGACACCATCCAACATTCTGAATTGCGACTCGCAATTTGCGGGTCGCAGTTCAGAATGTACCTACATCTGGCCCTATGTACTATAGCTTGTAGGCTGTTGAGAATCATTTCATGTAATGCCTATGGCCTCAGTAATAGGCTCAAATTTTGGGCAATGCTAGCTTGGTTTAAATCATTGGAGGTGAATATTATTCTAATGGAGCTCCCCATTGAAAATCCCTGGTTATATTCAACAAGCATTCATGCCTCCTCTTTTGCAGCCATTGAGGGGTGGCTATTTTAATTGCTAAAGAACTACCAAGTACTTAAGGTGAGTAGAAATCCGGGAGCTGGGTGGTCCTCAGTGCAAATTAAGATTTAGAGTCAGTTGATCGACCTGGTTAGCTATTACGGTCCCATAGAGGACTCACCTCAGGCTCTTGCAACTGTATATAATATTGCAAAAGAAGAATTAGGCCCCCTGGTGATTGGAGGCGATTTCAATACACTCCCCAAACACAACTTTGGACTCATCTCATGCTAATACATTTCAGAACAAACCTAAGTCGATTAAGCTTCTACGATTATTGATGAGAGATCTAGCCTTGGTGAATTATTGGTGCAGTGATCACCCAAAGGACAGGCAATATACTTATCATTCAAAATGATTTAACTTATCTTCTTGTATAGATTTTTTTTAAATGTCACATATTATCCATAGAGCCTAATCTGAAAAAATAGCCAATCCATTTTCAGATCACTCAATAATTACTGTAAATCTCTATCTGCCAGACCATGAGAAGCCTAGATGGGTTTTGATAAGTCCTTATTAGCCAATGTTAACTGGGTTAATGAAAGGGGGCAGGCCTTGGATACACTCTTAGAGATCCACATCGATCCCAAGACCACCCTCAGAGGAACCCTCATCTACAGACCCCTCGGACCCTGGCCGTAGTTCAGTGACTCCATCGCCGACGTCCTCAGCACGCACACCCTTGCTTCTGCAGACTACATCCTCCTCGGAGACCTGAACTTCCACCTGGAGAACACCAATTACAGCAACTCCACCACCCTGCTTGACAACCTCGCCACCCTCGAACTCAAACTGCTCGTCACAACACCAACCCACTCTGCCGGACACAAGCTCGACCCCATCTTCTCCGCCAGCAGCCATGTCACCTTCAGCCACCCCACTGAACTCCACTGGACTGACCACCGCTGCATCCACTTCACCCTCAAGAAACTCACCACGCACCATCACCCACAACGGATCCCCCACCGCAGCTGGAACAAGGTCACCAAAGACCAATTGATCTCTGCCCTCGCCTGAGACCCACCAGCCCACACCACCGACATAGCTGCCCGCAACCTCAGGCAATGGATTGACGACTGCACCATCACTCTCGCCCTGATCATGAAACCCTCCAACAACCGCACCGCCAGAAAGGCCATCTGGTTCACTGCCGACCTCCAGGCTTCAAAACAGATGTGCCGAAAACTTGAGAAGAAGTGGCGCCACGAACAGGCACCGGTCACCCACACGGCCCTCAAGAACGCCATCCGCATGCACCACCAGCTCATCGGGACCGCCAAGACATCCGCCTTTAAGGAACGCATTGACAACATGCACATAACAACAAAGAGCTCTTCCATATCGTGAAGGAACTCTCCAACGGCAGCCCCATCTCCAACGACATCCCACCTTCTCAAGACCTCTGTGACTCCCTAGCCATCTTCTCCCACTGCAAGATCGCAGACATCCACAATAGCTTAAACACCAAGACCCCCCCGACAGTCGCAAACACCTCAGACTCACCGCCCCCCAGCCACACCAACCTCCTGCTCTCTTGGACCCACGTCAATGACGATGATACCATCAAAGTCATGAACACCATTCATTCCGGCTCATTATCCGACCCCTGCCCTCATGACGTCTTCAACAAAGCGAGCTCCATCATCACCACCCAACTCCAGATGATCCTCAACAGCTCCTTCGAGACCGCCACCTTCCTGGAAAGCTGGAAGCATGCTGAGATCAACGCCTTACTCAAGAAACCCAAGGCAGACCCAAAGGACCTCAAAAACTACCGGCCCATCTCCCAGCTCCCGTTCCCGGCGAAGGTCATCGAGAAGATCGGCGACAGGCAACTGACCCGCTTACTTGATGGAAACAACACTCTGGACCCGTCCCAATCCGGTTTCTGCAGCAACCACAGCACCGAGACCACTCTCATCACCGCCACTGACGACATCAGGACCCTGCTGGTCAAAGGCGAAACTGTGTCCTCCTGGACCTCTCGGCCACCTTCAACGCTGTCTGCCACCGCACCCTACGCACATGCCTCCACAATGCAGGGATCCGTGACAAAGCCCTGGACTGGATCACCTCCTTCCTCACTGGCAGAACCCAGAGAGTCCGCCTCCCTCCTTTCCGATCTGAAGCCACCAAGACTATGGGGGTGATTCCAACCCTGGCGGTCGGTGATAAAGCGGCGGCCAACCCGCCAACAGGCAGGCGGTCCAAAAAATGCAATTCTGACCCTGGCGGGAACCGCCAACACAGACCGCCACTTTAACACTCCGACCGCCACGGCGGGACCGTCAAACAGCGTGGCGGTCACCGCCAACAGGCAGGCGGCAGACAATGTACCGCCCACCCTATCACAACTCACCAATCCGCCACCTTTTCCAGGGCGGGAGCCCAGCCGATAAAAACACGGCGGAAACAGACTACGAACGGGAAAACGCTCACCTCCACACACTCCACGAGGAATCTGGACAGCATGGAACCCGAATTAAACATCCTACCAGCCCTTGTCTACCTGCTCATCTACCACGAGTACGAACGCCGGCGCAGACGACAACGGTGAGTACTGCACCTACGATACAGGGGAGGGGGGAGGAGGAAAGGTTACGTGCACACACATACGCGATACACCCACCCCCCCAACCCACCCCCCCAATACCTACACACCAATGCAGAGCAACAAGTCAGAGTGACACCCCCCAAACCCCCCATAAGAATGCAAAGACATAATTAAAATGAAGTTTCAAATTTATGTATAAAATAGGTTCATTGAAGTCATGGTAAAATGCCATATGAAATATACAAAAGAAATAATAAACATAGTGCAAAGTATAAACATAGTCAAAAAGTCCTGCACAGTCCGTTAAATATCCATAGTCCGTGGGCCAATGTGTACAAACACATGGGCAAAGCCCACACAGGAGACCGGACACCATTGGAGAGAACACTGCAGGGGCATCAGATGATAAAACAACAGGCACCTCAGGGGGAAGGGAAAGGGGGGCACCTCAGCCACATGAGTCCACGACGCCAGATCCACGAGGGGCCTCCATGCCCACTGTACCATCCTGGGGAGTGCAAAGCCACAGTCCATCAGATGGATAACCGACTCCACTGGTATTGGAGGAGGCATGGTGCCCAGAGTGCTTCGTGAACACCTGCTCGACACAGAACCGGCACTGTCAATGGACCAGCGGTGCTTGAGACGGCGGTGCCCAGCGGAGCGGTGCTTGAGATGAAGGGCCCAGCGGAGCGGTGCTTGAGATGAAGGGCCCAGCGGAGCGGTGCTTGAGATGGAGGGCCCAGCGGAGCGGTGCTTGAGATAAAGGGCCCAGCGGAGCGGTGCTTGAGATGAAGGGCCCAGCGGAGCGGTGCTTGACAGGAAGGGCCCAGCGGAGCGGTGCTTGACAGGAAGGGCCCAGCGGAGCGGTGCTTGAGATGAAGGGCCCAGCGGAGCGGTGCTTGAGATGAAGGGCCCAGCGGAGCGGTGCTTGACAGGAAGGGCCCAGCGGAGCGGTGCTTGAGATGAAGGGCCCAGCGGAGCGGTGCTTGACAGGAAGGGCCCAGCGGACCGGTGCTTGAGATGAAGGGCCCAGCGGAGCGGTGCTTGACAGGAAGGGCCCAGCGGAGTGGTGCTTGAGATGAAGGGCCCAGCGGAGCGGTGCTTGACAGGAAGGGCCCAGCGGAGCGGTGCTTGAGATGAAGGGCCCAGCGGAGCAGTGCATGACAGGAAGGGCCCAGCGGAGCGGTGCTTGACAGGAAGGGCCCAGCGGAGCTGTGCTTAAGATGAAGGGCCCAGCGGAGCGGTGCTTGACAGGAAGGGCCCAGCGGAGTGGTGCTCTTCACGGCGGGGCCCTGTTCAGCGGTGCCCTTCACGGCGGGGCCCTGTTCAGCAGTGCTCTTCACGGCGGGGCCCTGTTCAGCGGTGCCTGTCTTGGCGGGGCCCTGTTCAGCGGTGCCCTTCACGGCGGGGCCCTGTTCAGCGGTGCCTGTCTTGGAGGGGCCCTGTTCAGCGGTGCCCTTCACGGCGGGGCCCTGTTCAGCGGTGCCTGTCTTGGCGGGGCCCTGTTCAGCGGTGCCCTTCACGGCGGGGCCCTGTTCAGCGGTGCCTGTCTTGGCGGGGCCCTGTTCAGCGGTGCTCTTCACGGCGGGGCCCTGTTCAGCGGTGCCTGTCTTGGCGGGGCCCTGTTCAGCGGTGCCCTTCACGGCGGGGCCCTGTTCAGCGGTGCCTGTCTTGGCGGGGCCCTGTTCAGCGGTGCTCTTCACGGCGGGGCCCTGTTCAGCGGGGCCCTGTTCAGCGGTGCTCTTCACGGCGGGGCCCTGTTCAGCGGTGCCTGTCTTGGCGGGCCCTGTTCAGCGGTGCCTGTCTTGGCGGGGCCCTGTTCAGCGGTGCTCTTCACGGCGGGGCCCTGTCCTGCGGTGCTCTTCACGGCGGGGCCCTGTTCAGCGGTGCCTGTCTTGGCGGGGCCCTGTTCAGCGGTGCTTGTCCTGTCTTTCAAGGGAGCCAGACCTGGCCAAGACTCCCCTCTTAGTCGCCCTCCGACCTTGCGGTAGCGGGGCCCTCCTGTGATGGAGTCTTGGGCCCGTGGGTGTCGTCCGTCACACCCGGTATGGGGCTGGTGGGGCCCTTCTGGTGCGCTCGGCTGCTGCATGTCTTCTCCGCCCTGCTGCCCTTGCCCTCCTTCGCTGCAGCTCTCTGGCCCTTGCCTCCCTTAGATGATGTGGCAGGTGACGGGGCAAGGCCACTCTCCTTGGTGGCAGCCGTCTCAGGCTTTTCGCGCCGGCCCTTAATTTTTCTTGTCCTCTTCCCAGGGGGTGGGCTGGCTGTCCCCTTGCTGCTGGCCGATGTTCCTTCCCTAGGAGCTGGTGGACTCCAATAGCCCTGCACTATGGTGATACTAGATGCAGGGCTGGTGGTGGCTGAGGTGCTCTTTGGACTCTTACCAGATGGAGGGGGTGGGTCAGGTGATGCAAAGAGGTTAATTTTGGAGAGGAAAAGTTTTTTAGGAGCAATGGGAAGGGTAGGTGCAGTGGGTATAGGAGTGAAGGAAGAGGATGTGGTTGTAGGAGAGTCAAGTGTGCTGTCTTTGGGTGCAGGTGCTTGGGCTGGAGGCTGTCGTGAGGTGGATGGCTGTTGGGTGGGTGGCTGCCTGCGTTTGTGTGGTTTGGAAGAGGGGGTGACAGACACAGTGGGCGAGGACACAGGGGACGTGTAAATGGCAGTGGGGGTGGTGACTGCACGTGTGCTGACTGTAATGGAGGGTGTGCTGGTGATGGAAGTACTGGCTGATGGTGGTGTGCATGCAGGTGTGAGTGGAGACGTCACAGGGAGGGAGGAGGTAGACGAGGAGGAGGGGGACACAGAGGTGGTAGTGACTGTTGGCATGTCTGCATCTGGATGTTGTTTGTGTGAATGCTTGTGGGATCTGTGGTGCTTATGTCTGGATGAGCTACCCTTGAGTGTTGAGGTGTGTGCAGGCTGGTCTGATGGTGTGGATGGGATAGGCTGAGGAACAGGAGACTGGAACTGGGTGGAGGGAGTTAGAAGAGGGAGGCTGGAGACAGGGACAATGGCTGCCGTCAGTGCTGAGGCCAGAGCGTTGAACGATCGCTGATGGGCAGCCTGACCCGAATGAATGCCCTCCAGGTATGCATTGCTCCGATGCACCTCCCTTTCTACACCCTGGATGGCATTCAAAAGGGTAGACTGCCCAACAATGATGGTCTGGAGGAGGTCAATGACCTCCTCACTGAGGGCAGCAGGGGTAACTGGGGCAGGGCCTGAGGTGCCTGGGGCGAAGGAGATGCCCACCTTCCTGGGTGAGCGGGCACGGAGCGAAGGCTGAGGGGCTGCTGGGAGGGCAGGGCTGGTGCGCTGGGTGGCGGCTGTACCTGTTGTGGCGGTGGGCACGGATGTTGCCGCCACCGCAAAGGAGCTCCCTTCCGAGGACGTGTCGGTGTCGCTGACGTCTCCACGGGTCCCCGTTGTGGAGCTCCCCTCGCCCTCCGTCTCACTGGTGAACTCGAATTCGGTTGCATGGCCCTCCGGGGCCATGTGAGATGCAGCTCCCTCGTGCGCCGATGCCACTTCTCCTCCGCCTGATGATGCTAATGCACACATGCACAGGAAGAAAAAGAAAATGGGTGGGGGGGAGAAATGAAGACAGGTTGAGTGCATGCATTGGCAACACCGTTGGCGGAGAGGACAGACACAGAAGCCCCCTGCACTACGCTGCGCAATCGGGGTACACTACTCAGTTCTTGTGACTAGGCCTACAGGTCTATGGATGACAAATGCACACATGGGTGATGCAGGACCATGGATAGCTGTACTTGGCACCCTACAGAGGTGGGGGGCGGGGGCACAGGGCCATGCCAAACGGAGGGGACTAGCCTACAGAAAGCGCCCTGGCCTTGAGTTACCTACAGCCCTCCTCCCCAACCCAGACACCTCAACTGCACGCAAAGATAGCAGAATGTGCTGATACTCACCCCCTTGTGTCTGCTGTGATGTCCTCACGCGCCCATCCAAATCGGGGTAGGCCACCGCCAGGATCCGGGACATCAGGGGGGTCAATTGGCGGTTGGCACCCCTCCTACGTTGGGAGGCCATCCCCAGCAGAGACTCAGCGGTCTTTCTGGTCCCGCGGCAGATGTCCTCCCACCTCTTTCGGCAGTGGGTGCCCCGTCTGTTGTGGAACCCCAGGGCCCGGACGTCCTTGGCGATGGCACGCCAAATGTCGATCTTCTGATGGGCGCTTACCTATTTGACATGTACAGGGTGGGAAAGGAAATATCATCACTTTTCTGCATGGTCGATGTGAGTGGCCCCCCCTCCCCAACCTTGCCATGTGGCACATGTTCCCATCTGTCGTGCGTTGCACTCCTCATTCGCTCCCCTCCCCACCATCTTACATACACCCCACTCAACACAGCCATAGCCCATTCAGCGTGCACCCTGTGTACTAACCTGTTGGTCTGGAGGACCATAGAGTAGCGCATACTGGGGGAGGACCCCATCAACAGGTTTCTCCAATTCTTCGGCAGTGAAGGCAGGGGCCCTTTCCCCAGTCGCAGCAGCCATTGTATCTCCCAGACCGAGGTCACAGCAGCACTTGCAGTATAGGTCCTCTCCTGTGGATGATCAGGTCTCGAGTGATTAATCAGATAGAAAATGGCGGTCACGCCCGCGGCGGTGCGTACCGCGACCGCCGGCGCACATCGTCATTGGCTCATGAAACCCATAGGGTGCAATGTTAACCAATGCGGCTTCGCACCGCGGTCTTCGACCGCCTACCGCCACGGTGTGCCACGCCAGCGCATTGACCTCACATCCCACTGTCACACTTCACAGGTCAGGCAGCCGCCATTTCCAGGGCCCACATGGCATAATTTCAACTGCGTCACACAGGCCTAGGCAGTGCATTGCCACTCATACAAGCCTTTCAATGCATTGGGATTCTTTTACTGTGCAAGCTGTGTGAACGAACCTGTGGTTTGCTTGACTTTCTGCTCCATGTTGTCCTTCCTAGGCACCGTCCGCTGGGACTTGCGAGGAGAAGGATAAATCCTCCTGTGTACCGACCGCTGGTGGACCTGTCGACAATGGAAGAACGACATGTTATACTTAGATACCGACTTGACAGAGCCACTATACATGAACTGTGTGCCCAGCTGGAGCCAGACCTGATGTCCCCCATCCGCCAACCCACAGGGATTCCCCCTCTGGTGCAGGTTCTGTCAGTACTCAATTTTTTGGCAAGTGGGTCTTTTCAGACAACAGTGGCCATGTCATCAGGGATGTCTCAGCCTATGTTTTCTAAGGTTTTGTCCAGAGTGTTGTCTGCCCTGATGAAATACATGCGGAGCTACATTGTTTTCCCTGAGGAGGAGGATTTGGCTACAGTGAAGGGTGATTTCTATGCCCTTGGACATATCCCCAACATCATTGGTGCCATTGATGGGACCCATGTGGCTTTGGTTCCCCCCAGTGGAAGTGAGCAGGTGTACAGAAACAGAAAAAGTTATCATTCAATGAATGTCCAGGTGGTCTGTTTGGCAGACCAGAACATCTCCCATGTAAATGCCAAGTTCCCTGGGTCAGTGCATGACGCGTATGTTATGAGAAATAGCAGCATCCCTTACGTGATGGAACAGCTACAGAGACACCGTGTGTGGTTATTGGGTGACTCTGGTTACCCCAACCTCTCCTGGCTATTGACCCCAGTAAGGAATCCCCGGACCAGGGCAGAGGAACGGTACAATGAGGCCCATGGGCGAACTAGGAGGATCATAGAAAGGACCTTCGGCCTCCTGAAAGCCAGGTTTAGGTGCCTACATATGACTGGTGGATCCCTAATGTACTCACCAAAGAAGGTGTGCCATATCATCGTGGCCTGCTGTATGCTTCACAATCTTGCTTTGCGACGCCAGGTGCCTTTTGTGCAGGAGGATGGTCCAGATGGTGGTGTTGTTGCAGCTGTGGAGCCTGTGGAGAGTGAAGAGGAGGAGGACGACGGGGACGACACGGACAACAGGGATACAGTCATACAACAATACTTTCAGTAGCACACAGGTAAGAAACAGCCACCCCAATTTACATTTACTTAAGGCCTCCTGTGTCTCTACTGTCTGTGTTTCCCCCCAGTTCCTTTTAAGTTAATTGTGACTTTCCCTTCCCTTTTCAGAGCTGTATGACCGACTGCGTGACTACTGCTTTGTTTGCCCATGGACTAAAGCTTATTGACATTGGTATGTTGTCATCACAATGTTGCTGAACATAATTGCACCGTTATGTGTAATACATTTGTGAAAAATACAAGCAGACTCCTGTTATTTTAAGTGCAATGAGTGATTTATTTCAAGTGCTACATATAGGTAAATGATTGGGAAGCGGGGATGGGTGGGGGTGGAGTAATGTCCATGGCAGAGTCCAGTTCTCAGTCGCACAGGTGCATTGTCCATATGCCTGTGGAAGGATGGAGCAGGGGCAATTCAAGGTTGGACAGGGTGACAATGTGGGACAGTGGGATGACATCAGGGGGTATCATATGCTGGCGGGGGTCTTGCAATCCTACTCTGTCTTCTTGTGAGATCTCAGGTTCCGCTTGCGGGGTGGTTCTTCTTCAGCAGGAGGTGGGGTTCTGGTGGACTGTCGTTGTGTGGGGGCCTCCTGTCCACTAGCGCCGGCGGATGTTGTAGCCTGTTCCTGGTCCTGGCTAGTGACAGGGGCCCTTTGTGGTGCCACATGGTCCCGCAATGTGGTGACTATCTGGTTAAGGGCCAGGACGATGGTCCCCATTGCGGAACCGATGTTCCTCAGTTCCTCTCTGAACCCCATGTACCGTTCCTCCTGCTGTGCCTGGATCTCCTGGAACCTGGCCAGTACCGTCGCCATCGTCTCCTGGGAGTGGTGGTATGCTCCCATGATGGAGGAGAGGGCCTCTTGGAGAGTGGGTTCCCAGGCCCAGTCCCCCCCCTGTCGCACAGCAGCCCTCCCAGTTCCCCTGTTTCCCTGGGCCTCTGTCCCCTGGACGGTGTGCCCACTACCACTGCCCCCAGGTCCCTGTGGTTGTTGGGGTGGTGGGTCAACCTGGGTGCCCTGTAGTGGCGGACACACCGCTGATTGACGTGTCCTGGAGACAGAGGCATGGGCCCGCTGGGTGGGAGCTGTGCTGGTGTTCCCAGAGGGGGTTGGGTCTGGTGTAGCCTGTGGCTGTCTGTGGGGAACCGACTGTCCAGAGGTCCCCGATGGGCCGGGCTGGTCGTCTGGCTCCAGGGAGACAGAGCTGCTGTCATCGCTGGGGGCCTCATCTGGGGGTGGGATGGACATCTCGGGACCCTCCGTGGCGGTGTGGTGGCGTTCGGGTCCTGCAGGGGTATTAAGGTATGGTTATAGCTTCTGTGTGTGGCATTTCGTGTGATGGGTGGGTGTCCATGTACCCAAGTGCAGGCATTCCCTTGTGGGGGCTTTTGTGAGGGTGGCTTGTGGGGGTGATGTGTGTGTGCAGTGGGCATGCTTTGGTGATGGGTGTCCATGCTTTGTGGTCGCATGCAGGGCTTGGTGTTTGGATGGGTGGGTTGTGATGGTGAGCCTTTTGCAAGGAGTTGGTGTGATGGGGGTGGGGGTATGTGCTGGCATGCAGGTGGGGTGGGGGTGGGAAGTAGTAGTTAAGATTTGACTTACCAGAGTCCATTCCTCCGCCTACTCCTGCGAGGCCCTCAGGATGCAGGATGTGCAAGACTTCCTCCTCCCATGCTGTAAATTCGGGGGAAGTAGGTGGGGGTCCGCCGCCAGTCTTCTGCACCGCAATGTTGTGCCTTGATACCATGGAATGCACCTTCCCCCGTAGGTCGTTCCATCGCTTCCTGATGTCATCCCGATTGCGTGGATGCTGTCCCACCGCGTTGACCCTGTCCACTATCCTTTGCCAGAGCTCCATCTTCCTAGCTATTGTGGTGTGCTGCACCTGTGCCCCGAATAGCTGGGGCTCTACACGGACTATTTCCTCCACCATGACCCTGAGTTCTGCGTCTGAGAACCTGGGGTGTCTTTGGGGTGCCATGGGGTGGTGTGGATGAGGTGAGGGGTGGTGTATGTGTTGTGGAGTGTAATGTGTGTGGTGGTGTATGGTGTTTTGTGCGTGGTAATTGTGTGAGTGATGTTGTGATTTGCCTCAGTGTGATGGTCTACTCTAAGCAGTGCTGTCTCTCTCGGTCCTTGATTCGCAATTGTTGTCGTAGGGGTTTGTGGGTGATGTGGGTGTGTGTTTTATTTTGTATTGGGTGTGTGGGAGTGGTGTGTATATGTATCTCAGGTGTGTGTGTTTCAAATTGACCAATGTGGGGATGTTTTGTAGAGGTGTGTGTATTTCGACCGCAGCGGTGTGTACCGCCAATAGAATACCGCGGTTGAAAGACCGCCGCGTGGATTCGTGGGTCGTAATGGCATGGGCGTATTTCTGTTGGCATGACGGTGGAGGTTTGGTCATCGCCATTTTTTCGCTGACCTTTGGTGGGGCGGACTTTTGTGGATGTCGGGTTTTTGGAGGTTTTCAAGTTGCGGGTCAGAATGACCGTGGCGGTTTACCGCGGCCGCGGCGGTATTATGGCGGGCTTCTGACCGGCGGTAAGCGCCTTTCACCGCTGAGGTCAGAATGACCCCCTATGTGCGGAGTACCCCAAGGATCATCCCTCAGCCCGACCCTCTTCAACGTCTACATGGCACTGCTTGCCAACATCGTCCGATCTCACAACCTCAACATCGTCTCATACGCCGACGACATCCAGCTGATCCTCTCCCTCACCAAGGAGCCCGCCACCACCAAAACCAACCATCCACGAAGGAATGAAGACCGTCGCCGACTGGATGGAGAACAATCGCCTGAAAATGAACTCGGACAAGATGGAGGTCCCCGGCCTCGGCTCCACTCCCTCCGCCTGCGATGACTCCTAGTGGCCGGCCACACTGGGAGCCGCACCGACACCTACCGACCATGCACGCAACCTGAGGTTCATCCTGGACTCATCGCTCTCCATGACCCAGCGAGTCAACTCCGTCTCATCCTCCTGCTTCAACACCCTCCGTATGCCCTGCAAGATCTACAGGTGGATCCCCACTGAAACCAGAAGGACGGTCACCCAGACCCTCATCAGCAGCAGACTGGACTACAGCAACGTTCTCTACGCGGGAACCACGGACAATCTCCAGAAAAGACTGCAACGCATACAGAACGCCTCCGTACGCCTCATCCTTGACATCCCCCGCCGCAGCCACATCACAGCCCACCTGAGAGACCTGCACTGGCTCCCTGTCAACAAGAGGATCACTTTCAAGGTCCTCACCCACACTCACAAAGCATTCCACAACGCCGGACCAGCATACCTCAGTGAACGACTCATCTTCTATACCGACGAACCGACAGCTCCGCTCCGCCAACTTCGCCACCGTTCCACGCATCCACAGGACAACAGCCGGCGGCAGATCATTCTCCCACCTCGCCACCAAGAACTGGAACACCCTCCCCATCCACCTGCGGCAGACCCAGTACCGGCTGACCTTCAGGAGACACCTCAAGACCTGGCTGTTCAAGCAGTAGCAGCTCCCCTATCCCACTCCCCCCTCAGCGCCTTGAGACACTCACGGGTGAGTAGCACGCTTTACAAATGTATTGATTACAGCAGAATATCGATACTGCTGCTGATTTCTCAGTCTGGGACACCTTGAAAGCATTTTTCAGGGAGAAGTGATAGCATTTTTAGTGGAACAGAGTCAGATAGAAAAGAACACGTCAGCAACTACAACTAGCTCTAAATCAGGCAACAGCAGCATACATATCAATTCCTGCTAAGGAGCCTAAGCAAGAGACGGTACAGGCAAGACATAACCTGCAAGATTATTTCACTTCAGGGGCGGTATTACATCATAATAGAATTCTGCAAAAAAGATATGTAGCGAATGAACATATTGGTACAGATCTGGCATGGTCAGTTAGGCACAGAACAAGTATTAATCTTTTTGAGAAGATTCAAGAGCCAGACATAGACAAACTCATAACCCAGCCGCAAGAAATAATAGATGTCTTTCAAAATCACTATACAAGGCTCTATTTCTGCCCTCAAAATATGGCTCTAGAGACAGTAAAAAGATGGTTAGAGGGACTTATTTATACCCAGAGTAACCCCAGTTCGGGAGAAAGCTATGATTGGTCCAATCACTGTAGCAGAAACATCACAAGTCCTTCAACTCCTCCCCCAATGCAAAAGCCAGCAGTAATGACAGAATACCTGCAGAAGTTTATAAGCTTTTTGGCACACAATTGAACCAATTTTTAGTGAGTCTGTTTAAAGGAATCTTGACAGGGGGTGAAATTCCTAAACCGTTTAGGGAACTGGTAATTGTTAGCCTTATTTATTTATTTGTAACACTTATAGAGCGCACTGTAACCAAAACTGGTATCCTGGCGCTAAAACAGTTGACAGGCAGTATGTGTTAGGAAAATCTGAACATAGCAGAGGCCCAATAAAAATCAAATGAAATCAAATTCTATTTTGGGAATTGCCATGTTTTGAGGGCTTACCTAAATTTCAAAAGCTCCAAATGAGCTCTCAGAGTGGCAGGAAGTGAATTCCACCTCTGCGCAGCTTAGATGGAAAGGCTCCCCCCTTCCCCTTAGTTGAGCTCTTTGAAATCTAGATGTCTTCACAAGACTTACAGAGGCAAATCGCAAAGCTCTCAATGGAACATATCTTTTCAGTCTCTGCTGAAGAAGTGCAGGCCCTTCCCCCTGCAAAGCCCTAAACATAATGCAGATAGCGTTGAAGAGCATCCTCTTTTCTATAGAGAGACAGGGCAGTTCCCTAAGGCCACTACAGGCAGAAGATCTAGGCGGTCTCTTCAAAGTCAATTTTGCAGCAGTCGACCACACTCTTCAAAACGTCTGGAGCCCCTAGAAGGATGGCGTTGCAGGAGTATGACACACCTAGTAGCTAACGACTTGGCTTGTCCCAGTAGTACCGGAAGCAGTTTTCTCAAACTACGCAACAAGGCCAAGCAGGCACCAGCCACCTTATTCACATGCTTCACAAGCAGGAGATGAGCATCAACACTGAACCCCAGGATGCGTATAGCCTCAGAGGAGCACATCTTGATTTCTATAGGTAATGGCCAGAAATTAGGAGGTACTGGAATCAGGCCCTTTTTTGGGGAGCAACGGAGAAACCCAGTTTTATCCCCATTTAATTTGAGAGAATTTGCATTCATCCACTTTACAATGTTAATCATGCAGGACTGAAAAGACCTTATCCTTCTGATTAAATGACAAAATCAATTCTGTGTCATTATTATAAATTATAAAATAAATGTTATGATTTTTTATTAAAGTAATTAGTAGTTTCATATAAATGTTGAATAAAATCGGACTAAGTGCCAACCCGTACCCCATGTTGGATGCTTCTAAAATTAGAGCAGAAAGAAGGCAGTGCCACAGCAATCCTGTAGATAGGATTGCGTCCATTTTCAAATGGTACCACCCACAAGTATCTAACGTAGTCAGCAACGTATTGTGGTTGACCATGTCAAATGCTGATGACAAATCAAATAGCACTACTATTATCAGTCTGATCATTATCTGCCCTCATGCGTAATTCGTCCATAGCACTCACATGGGCTGTCTCAGTGCCATGGCTGTGCCTAAAACCAAATTGTTCTACATCTAGCATAGAGTGATCTCCCAAATATAGTGATATGACTCTGCTAACATATTGTTCTAGGATCTTCACCGGATATGGGAGAATAGAGATGGGCCTATAATTACTCAAGACGGCCGGATCAGTTGATGATTCTTTCAGTAAAGGTGAAACCATGGCATTTTTCCAGGCTCCAGGTACTTTCCTTGAACTCACAGAAAGATTACAGAGAGCCCTAAGGGGCGGAAAAGGCTCTTCTGCCCATTTCATCGACTGTCTAACTGAAAGGATCCCGACATAGCGAAAGATGCAATGTTGAGGAAATTTTCATTAGAGGTTGCCTCAAAACAGTCAAGCTGACAGCTAGCACTCCCTTTCATATCCTTCATCCATTGTAGCCCCTCATCTTCAGCACAAGTGGCGTTACCAGATGTAGTATCCCTTGCTAGTATTATTAGTTCCTCACAAGACTTGTCACCAAATTCTCTAGAATACTCTATTCTCAAGTAAGGGCACTAGATCATTACATAATTCCTGTGGGGGAACAATATTATGTTTCCGACATTGGGGATTAAATAATTCACAGAGATTTTCAAACACATTTTTGGCATTATTTGAGGCTGCTAAGATAGAGCTAGTATCCACCTTTGCCTTCCTAATCTCCTTTTTAAATTTACTTAGAGCCATCTTCAGCTCTGGCTTATCTTCATCTGCGTAATGTCTGTCCCATTTTTTTTCCAATTGTTTGCATTCTAACATAGAAGCTGTTAGCGACTTATTATACTGTGGAGCAGATGGGCACTTCCTAAGTCTATGAAGGGAAAGGGGGATACATTCATCCAGTTTGGCAATGATTTCTTCATTAAATAACCTGCAATTTGTCCCCATAGAGTTCTTAGAGTCAAGGATAATTGTTAAGTCAAAGACTGATTCCTGCAGAGGCTTCTCCAGTTTATACCAAGCTCGGATTAAAGTGTCTAAATTGGGTACCTTAAACCAATGCAATGGTTCCTGCTTAAATAGATGGAGAGAAATTAATGCATGATCAGTCCAACATAATGGAGAGATCCTATTTACCGAAATTAAGCCTTCGATGCCAAAGTTAAGGTCAAATGTATGGCTTCTTTGATGAGTGGGGCCATGGATGAATTGCTGGAGACCTGCAGTTTCACAGGCATTCCACAACTCTTTCCCAGGAGAGGAACGCTCCCCTTCTGCCCATAGGTTAAAGTCACCCAAGAAAACTAAATTGGCATGAGCCAAAGCCAGAATTTAAATTACCTCTGTAAAAAAGGTGTGAAATTGGTGAATCTGGGGGCCTATAACATAGTGCCCCTGCAAAAGCACACACTCTCTTTAACCTAAATGAAAACCCTATCACCTCTATGCTCTCTGTATCATTCAGGGGGATCACATGAAATCACAAGAAAATCCAATTTTTCATGATAAAGAAGGCCCACTCCACCTCCCTTCCTACTGAGCCTGGGTTTGTGCATGGCTTTAAAACCCACAAGAAGGGTAAGCCAGAGAGGGATGTGAATTCCTATTGCCTGATTAGTTTACTCAATTGTGACAATAAGATGGTCACTAGAATTTTATCGAATAGACTTGCAGTAATATTCCCATTGATTATCCATAATGATCAGAATGTTTTTTATTAGGTAGAAATATGGCAACCAACATGCAGTATCTAACCCACGCAATAGACTATTTTACAGTACAGAGAACTAAGGCTGCCATCATAAAGCTAGAGAAAGAATTCGACCGGGTTCAATGGAATGTCCTTTTCTCTTCCGGGTTCACTCAGGTACTAAAAAATGTGTTGATTAACCCTAAAGTGTACATAATGATAAATGGAAGATCTGCAGGGGGGATTTCTATGAGTCACATGACATGACAAGGCAGCCCTCTTCTCCCATTTTGTTTTCCTTGTTTATTGAACTATTAGCCTGCGCTATCCGTCAAGACCATAATATCAGATCTCCCATAATAGGGGCAGCCAAATCAACTCTTTGCCGATGACGTGGTTCTCTACTTTGCAACAGACAATGTTATCATATTGCGCATATTTTCTAAAATAAGCATATTCACAGAAATAGCGGGCTACAAGATTAACCATGCAAAGTCACAGTGTCTCCACTTTAATTGCTCTTTAGAAATGCCACCTACTACGATGCAGGCTCATTATTCTCCAACTTCCCCCATAAGATGTTTAGGAATATACGTGACATCTAAACATGAGGATTCGTTTTCACTAAATTTTAAAACCACATTGAGCAAGAGTCGTAATGTACTAAATCAATGGCAGAATCTCCCAATAACAATAATGGGTAAGGGCCCCTTGATTTAAACGAGCATTCTTCCGTTAATATTATTTTTTTATTTACAAACGCTGGGCCCGATTCACAAAGATAAACTTAGACGGTTAGTCTAAACTTAGACCAAAAGGGATTTACACGTGCTATCTTTATATCTGCACTCGGGCGGAGATTCGCCCCTGTGGACCTAAAGATAATACTGGTAAATGCCCATTGTGGATTCCCAATTCCCATTGCCTTTGTGAATCGGGCTGTTATGATTAAAATTTCACAGTCTTTTTTGATTCAGTAAATGCCGAAATTCAAAACTTTATTTGCCAAGGAAACAAATCCAGACTCAAAATGCAAGCCATTCAGCTGGATCCTGAGGAGGGAGGCTTTGCTCTCCCTCATAAAAATATGCTATCAGGTGACACTTCTTGATTGGTTGCCAAGGTCTTCCAGTTATATATTGAGTGATGGGAATTTTTATTTAAAATATCTGCTAAATACATCAGAAATTGAGCGCTTCCTCTTTTTAAAAACACCAAGGATACCCAAGAGGTCCAGATATAAGACCTCTTGCACCATTTTGGATCGTTTTATCAGGATTTGGAAAGAATACGAAATCTCCCAATTTCACCCTCATTTGAAATTAGTAGAATGTATTCCACTGGGTTTACATCTGTTCAATCATACCTGCAGTCAGTGGGCCACTTGGGGTTTCGAAGGGTGCAAAAATTCTACCATAAAACACATTTACGCAATGGCTAAGGCTGTTTAATTGAAACATTAATCTGAGCTCTTCTCTCTTTTTCAGTTTTATTCAAATGAAACATTTTTGCACTGGATATGCCATAGAGGATGGAACATTAGCGGGCAATCTTGGCAAAGCTGCACCCCAAAAGGAGTGAAGTGTTGATACTGAATTTACTACATTCAATAGATTCCTCAACAAGGTGTAGACTGGATATTTCTCAGTGGCATTTTTACAACTGATTCAGTGTCAAGGCAGTACGAGCTGCCAACTTAAGGAGAATGGCTTTTTTCAGCAAATGGGTGCTGTATTATACCCCAGCTAAAATCCGCAAAATGTATTCCGGGGCAGACCCTAGATGCTTCAGATGTAATCACACAGAAGGACTCTACATGATATTTACCTGCATTCAATTGATTATAATCATATTTAGGCTGATGTTTGATTTTGCTTCCGCTTACGTGTCAACTGAAAAAAATATTCGAATTGCTTGATTTGTATTTTGTTGACTAGCATTGATTTATACAATTGTTGCCTCTACATCTAAAAAATAGAAAGTGGAGAGTAGCATACAGATTGTCAAATGGTGCCACAGTTATTAGCAAAACAAAAACGATCTTCCTATAGACACTCTGACCTAACTATAACTTTGTTTTTTATTATATATGCAGATGCACAGAATGTAATGTGCCGTTTATTACTATTGATGAGTCACAAGACCTGGAGCCTTGAAATATGTCCAACAGAGATAGTTTGACAAATCTGTATGAAATTTTCTAAAAAAAGTTCATCCACCTCTGTGCCTTAATGAAAAGTCTACAGTGATCCGTCAGGAGGAGCGCAACAAAAAAAGAGGGGTGTTCCCAAAGGTGCAATTTCTCAAGCTATGTATCATAGTCAGTGTTGCCATGTCATACAGAAAAAATAGGTAATTGGAATGGCACCAAATTTGGCAAAAAGTTAGAATTTTACTCAGAAAGCATCCTTTTTGTGAATTGGTGTACATCTGTTCAGCTGTTTTTTATAAATTGGCATTTAAAAAGCATTTCGGATTGGGCAGGAAGGGGTTAACCCTCAGAAGACGGTTTGGTATTTCTAGGCAGTTGCTCAAGTGGGACTTCTGTGAATAGATTGAAAAAGTAGGCCCTTTTGATTAACCAAGGAAGCTTTTTGTCCCATTGGGCATTTCAGTGAGTGATACGATTGGCTGGCCACAACCCATGATGCAGCTGCCTTTACAGGAAGGTGGACTCTGCCCGAGTCCTAAAAAAAAACTGAGAAGCTCATAAGGGAGCAGGATTACCACACTCTGACTCTCATTGCATTTGAGGGTTAAGTCAAAAATAAAAAAAAAGTTCCGGTGCTGGTATTGAAGTACCAGCACCTGGTACTATGGTACCCAGCGCAGCACTCCCTGTGATACTGCAGTAACGGTACTAGTAAAGTGTTAGCAAAAAGCATTTAAAAGAAACTACCATTGTGCAGTTCACAGGCCATGCTAAGTGGCGACTAGTCGCCTGCACTGAGCTGGGCCTTCGGCCAGGCTCTGAAGCTAACCCTTGCTGCCACAGCCAAAAAACATGCACAGCATGGATTAGGTGCTACAGGGGATTGGGAGCAAGACCTTCAGCTGGACACAATGGAGGTGCTGTTGGCTGTAGTTTGCCTGAGGTAGCTGGGCATATGCCCGGATTTGAATAGGATAAAAAATACAGAAACACTGAAAGAACCAAAGGTAAAAGTGATGTTATAGTTAGGTATTTTAATTTAATCTTAGCTTACTCAATAAAAACCTCAGAAGTTCGCTGAAAGAACCAAAGTTAAAGTAATGTTATCAGTAGATATTGAAATTAAATAAAAAAACTAATGGTTAAAAACTAAAAAAACAATACAATTCACATTTTACATCACTCATGACATGTTAAGTGGCATCATTGATTACATGACTGGTGACATCTCTAATGACATTGTTGATGACAATGATGAAAAACAACAGATAAAGCAATTAATGATACTACATTCATAGCCATCTCCTAAATTGTTAAGGGTAATGTGATACATACCCTCATCTGTAAGATCACTAACAACATTTGTAATTGCATCTGTTTAATTGAGGGTGAGGTAATGAGCATTGCATTAGTGTCCCAGTTATGGACTGTGCTCCTAGTCATGTCTTGCGAATTACAGTGTTTTATATGTGCACTTTCACTGTGTAAAATTAAAAATGTAATATAAAAAGATGACTTTTGAGGGCTTCGGCCAAAAGCCCCTTTATAAAGTAATCAGCTGGTTTGTTATGGATACCTGAACACATTAAGTAAATCTGTGATAGTGAGAGCGCTAATATTTCACAAAATGAACCATAATTCTCAATTCTGCACTGATGAGAAAATCAAGCAAGCTTTAACATGACTTTGGGGCATGATTTGGTTGTGAAATGATGGTTCGTGATTATTCTTTCAACTTGAATACAAACTTTAGTGCATATTTATACTTGGCTTGCGCTGTTTTAGCGTAAAAAATGTTGACGCTATAACGGCGCATAGCTAACTCCATAGTTATATTTTGACGCTAGACCCGTCTAGCGGCAAAATATAGGGCTAAGCGTCATATTGTGGATGCGGCAAACTATCTTGCAGTAATTAGATACAGGTAGGTGTTCCCATCCACATTATTACACTAACCCCAACCACCTTATTTATACTCCAGCATAAAAACGATGCGCAGGGAGTAGGCGGGTCAAAATAATGGCGCCAAGCCTGCTTAGCGCCATTATTTAACACCTGGGTCTGACCAGGTGTTAGGAGTCCTGTGGACCCATTCCATGGCTAAATACCGTGGAATGGGCCCACAGATGTCCACCTCAAGCCCCAGGAATAACCCCACCCACACCAGAGGGACACCATAGGATGGGGGACCTCATCCTGGGTAAGTGCAGGTAAGTTTATTTATTTTTTCTGTGCCACTGGGGCCCCTTCCAAGGGGTCCCCTGCCTGGCACTGGGAATTATGGCCTTGCCCAGGGGACACTCGTCCCCTGGGCTGGCCATTGGGGTGGTGGGCATGACTATCTTTTTAAGACAGGAGTCATGTTTGGGTGGTAGTGCATCAGAAAATGATGCTAGGCTGGTTATCGGCATATTTATTGCAGCTAACCAGCCTAGTGTCATTTCTGGCCCACTAGCACCTTTTCCCCTTCCGTCATCCCCCACCCCTGGCTAGCGTCTTTGCTTTAGACGCCACCGTGCACCATTCCATAAATATGGCACCCAGCTGGCGCTATGGAATGGTGCGATCAGGCGCTATGGACTTTGATGTAAAACTGCATTAGCACAGTTTTGCAGCAAACTCCATAAGTAGAGGCCTAAGTATTATTGGAGAGAGAGCAATATGGCACTACTATTTTGACAGTATGCTTTTTTAATTAACCGTTTCTCATTTGTTTAAGTCACTGTGACATTTTAAAAACCTGGCGCACCTTTCTTGGCCTGTGGGAAGAAGTTTCAAGCACATGGAAGACTTTCCCAGGGAACAGAGAGGCACTCAAGGTTGTTTACCTTTCTGAGTACGGCTCAAGACAGGCTAGGGCAAGGGTGTACAACATAGGTCCAAGAGAGGCAGGCCTTTGCCATATTTTCAGAATACAAAATACAATTACTTTCATAGTACTAGGTGATTCTGAACATCTGGCAAGAAATTGGCCTTTGTGCATCTAGATTGGCTGTCTTTGCCACAAGGACGCCTGTATATTAACACAGACGTGACCAACTTTGGTCCAAGTGGACCAGAACAATGACAGATATTCAGGATAGCCCTGACTGTGTGAGTGATTGCATATACAATACTTGCATTTAGAGTTATCTAATTTAGATATGCTACACATCTAGCATTGCACTCACCCCTGTGGACCAACATTGGACTCCATTGCCTTGATGTAAGTGTCAAGTGATCTCCAAACAGGGATGGCTCCTTCGCAATGGCGAAGCGTTGCCCCCTGGCTAAGAGCCAGCAGCTGAAATATAAAACAATGCTTTGTGATTGTTTTATTTTTCAGCTGCTGGATCAGCCAACATGTGAAGGGAGAGGCAAGGCTGGTCCATGGGAGGGGAGATATGGGGGACTGTAGTCAGTGTACTAAGTGTGCATGTCAATTTGTCTGGCCGTCTCAGACCGGCGAAATTTACATGCACATATAGGTTTCTCCAACCCAGCTATGTTGCACAGCCAGGTTGGAGAAACTGCACAGACTCCCACATAGTGTCTGAACGGCACAACAAGCCGCTCAGACCAATCCTAGTACTGCTCGGTATAGCATTATAGCAGCACCAGGATTGTTTGTGGAGCCTGTGCTGGTGTCCCAGGGACTGCTGGCATACCAACACCACCAGAAAAGGAGCGAGGTGGGCGATGGCGGCAGAAAAAGGTACGTTTATAATTTTTTCATTTCTTTTTGTTTATTTCCCCTGTCTCCCTCCCTGTCTCCCTCACCCCCCCCCGGTGCAGTGGTTGCCATTAATACCTCAATAAAAGTGATAGCTAACAATATTGAATCTTCTCTGGCTTAAATGTTTTAACTACCCTGAGGGAGAAAACAAGAAGCTCAAGTTTACTGCCATTGTGCATAAACAACTTATTCATTCTTCATCAGATCCCAAAGGATCTTTAATAATGCTACTGGGGTGACATTGATTAGACCAAATAAAAAGGTTTCTCAGATATCAGAGAATAAGACTGGCAAAGATGCTTCATTTTTAGCTGAAGTAAATCCTTTTCAGATCGGCAAGTTGTGAGGTAAATGTCCGATTACAAATTGCTCAGTTTCCAATTGTAAATAATAATCTAAATGATACAGTTGATGATAACTATGATAGAGATGACAGAATCGACATTAATAAATTATTTACAATGGAACTTGATTGTTTTGGTCCTTAAGAAAACATTTTCATTCTGAGGAGTGTCTGTTTGCTTTTTGACTGTTCTGATGAGGCCATCATTCGATTACATCTCTATCTATCACCCAAATTCTGTGATATGGGTCCCTACAGATCAAAGTGGAACAATATATTTCCAGTGGGCTTAGATTACTCTTGGATAAGCAAACTTGAACAAGATTGAAATCGAAGTGTCCCTGCCCTTCTCTCTCTAGTATCATCATGGTTCCAATGGTGACTGATTCCAGTTTGCTAGTTTTCTTCTTGAAATTTGGAAAACACTTGAAAAAGGATAAATGAAGCCTGGTCAAACTGCCAGGACAAGCTATTATTTGAAATAAGTCCCCTAACAAGAATTTTAGACATCGCTGAAGAGGTACACTTGGGAGGAATGGGTATTTATCCTGAACTATCAAACTAGACTCAAAGGGCAATATGCATTTTAGGTAATGTCAACAGTGCTATGGCATTTGAATCTTGGATTCTTGTTGGAAATGGCCCTCTCTACAGGGTCACCCCCAAACATTTTGCCTTCTTCCTCCTACTTTTTGCTGGATGTTTGCTCAGTTGACCTTAGGACTCCGTGCACTTTATCACTGCTAACCAGTGCTAAAGTGCTTGTGCTCTCTCCCTAAAACATGATTTGTTTGGCTTATACATGATTGGCATATTTAATTTACATGTAGGTCCCTGGTAGAGTGGTATAGCATATATCAAGGGCCTGTAAATCAAATGATAGCAGTGAGCCTGCAGCACTTATTGTGCCACTCAAGTAGCACCTTAAAACATGTCTCAGGCCGTCTATTGTAGCCTGAAGGCAGTGTTTTACTGCTATGTCAACTTGGCATTTAAAACCCAGCGCCAAACCTTAAACTCCCCTTCTATTACATATGTCAACCCTAATGTAGCCCATAGGGCAGGGTGCTGTGTAATTAAAAGGCAGGACATGTGTGTTTTAGTTTTACATGTGCTAGTAGGGAAAACACCCAAATTCGTTTTTTTCATTACTGTGACGCTTAACCCTCCCATTGGATTACATTGAGGATTCCTTATAAAACGTAATAAGCTGTAATTCCTAAACCAAAGTTTGTAAATATTTCATGTTTGGTATCTATGAACTTTTAGTGATAAACCCTCTTTAGTGGTAAAGTTGGATTTATTATTATAAGTTTTACAATGCCACGTTTAAGAAGTTGGCATTTTCCTGCCCTTAGTCCTCTGTGCCTGAAGCCTGCACATGACGGGGTGTAACTGACAGTTGAGACTTTGTGAATTCACCCCAGACAGTCCCACAATAGGGGACTAGCAGAGCCTGAATGGACCATTAACTGACTTGAAGGGGGGGGGGGGCTAGACACAGCCTTACTTGCTACTGAATAAGCTGGGCTCTGTCACCACACAATAGGCTCAACCCTATATTGTCAGTGCAGTTAGCTAGGAGCCAAGGCAGGGGAGACAGGAAACTCCTGGAACTTTAGAGAACCCTTCTGGGGCACCAGCGTACAAAAATAGGGCTCCCCGACCCACTCCTCAGTTCACTACTGGACTTGCAGAAGGACTCTCAGAGGACTGCCTGCTGCTGTTACCTGCTGTGCATTCTACCTGAATGCTGCTGTACATGGGAGAACTGATTTGCTGCCTGTTGCCTGCCTTGAACCTTCAGAGGCCAGCCCTGTTGTGGAGCCCTGCATCTTCACCTGTACCCACAACTTTAGAAATGACTCCCAGGGCTAGTTTAGATGGCCTTCTGTTCAGAGCCACATGGATGTAACAGGCTCTCAATCCCTTAAACCCACTCCTGGACTGAGCCTGAGAGAGTATTGAACAGTATTGTGTTTTCACTGTGTTGCTGTTTCTGTCTGCATAAATACCTAACACATTGCCCCTAAGTTTAGCCTGACTGCTTTGTGTGCCAAATTACCCAGGGTTAAGCACAGGCTAATTTAGTGATTTTTTGTGGTTCACCCTTCAAGGGATTATGTCTGTTGCGTGACCAGGGCTCACACCAGAATCAACCAGCAACCCAGCTTCTCACAATTCTCTAATGCACAATGGTGGAATTTGGTGAATTTTCCTTCAACCTACACATTTCCACAGCATCACCTTTCTTGTTCAAGAAATGAACACAATTATGTGACTGGTGTAGTGTACCACCATTTCAAGAAGTAAACTATTTTCCATCACAAGGATCCTCTTTTACTAGGAGATTATATGGCTCATTTAAATCTCCAAGATGTTTCTTGTCAGTCCCTATTCACAAGATTTTCAGGAAATATCTATTGTATCAATGGACCTTTATTACTTCACCATTTTTCCCATACAGCTTGGTACTTTTCAAAGAACAAGGGTTAAGTCTAATAGCTTAACTAGACAACATTCTTTTCATGTCTCAAAACCAGGTTGATCGCCAGCATAATTTTTTGATTGACACCTATGTATTGCAAAAATTGGGGTTTGTGATTGACTGGGAAAACTCATAATTTCAATTAAAAAACTGAGAAATAGGCACCCTGTCCAAGAAGGAAACACAATGTCAGTCAGGGTAGGTCACACAAATGCCCTAAATTAACCTGTGCTCACTCACTAGTAGCTTGATACCGAGCAGTCAGGCTTAACTGAAGAGGCAATGTGTAATGTATTTGTGAAACACTTCAAACAGTAAAACAACAAAAACACCACACAAAAAGATACCACATCTGGTCAGAAAACAGAACTTAATTCAATGAACAAAACACAAGGTGGGGCTATCTGGTCACCCTAGACAGGGTCAAATCCAAAAGTTCGGGCTGACCGCAATGAAATGTGGGTCGGATACAGGGACCAGTCTTGGCTTGCTGCATAGTACCTTAGCTGTGTAGTTGTTGAAGAAAAGACGCAGGGTGCAGGTGATGCAATATCACATTGTTGGTCCACATTGAAAGGTGATGTGTTAGTTCCGAGCCACGCAACAGCCGTGATATGTCTAGAGTGAAGTAGATGCGCTGTGCAGTCAGCAATGCACTGGAGTCGATCCTCGCAACTGGGATGATGCGTTTGCGGTAGAGGAGATGCACTGGTTCTGAGTTGTTGCATTGACGATGATGCGTGGATTCTGATGGAGCAGCACTTCAAACCCACTTCCAAGGGTCCAGGACAAAGTTGGCACCCTTTGGTAGGGCAGACTCACAAATGGCAGAGTCCAGGTGCTGTAGCAGGTGAGTTGGAAGTCTTTTATGTCCCTGAGACTTCAATCAGAAGACAAACCAGCAAATCTTTAGAGCCACTATGGTTCTGGGTTTAAATGATGTGGGTCCAGTGCTTCTAACCCAGGCAAGGAAGGCACCCGGAAGAAGGTCAGCACAGCAAGAAAACAGGTCTTCTAGAGTAGCAGTCCAGCGGAGTGGCAGTCCTTGTAGCATCACAGAAGTCCTTCCTGGCAGAGTATCCACAGATGCAAAAAGAACAGATGATGGACGGAATGCTGAACAATGCAAAATTCACCCGAGGTCACAAAGATTTGAGTTTAATCCATAATTTTTTTGCTCACCATGCCACCCCAGTTTGGACCCAGCCATGTGCGAATCACTCTTGACCCAGTTCCCCATGGGAACAGTCCAGTCCGAACTGCCAAGCCAGTTACTCCTTGGACAAGAAACAAGCATCCTAGGACTGGTTTCAGGATATCACCCTTCATCAACCAGACTAGCCTGAATCCAGTGATGCAGTGAGCACGGGATCCACGTCTGGGCACATCCCTTCCACCCAGGGCGACAAATGCAAAAAGAACAGATGATGGACAGAATGCTGAACAATGAAAACATTCACCCCCAGTCGCAAAGATCTGTGTTTAATCCATCATGTTTTTGCTCACCATGCCACCCCAGTTTGGACCCAGCCACATGCAAATCAGTCTTGACCCTGTTCCCCATAGGAGCAATCCAGCCCAAACTGCCAAGCCAGGTACTCCTTGGACCATAAACAAGCATCCCAGGACTGGTTTCATCAGCCTGGCTAGGTTGAATCCAGTGGCGCAGTGAGTAGCCACAGATCCAGACTTATACTCAGTTGGTACAGTCGGAAGACTATTTCTTATACCCAGTGGTGCCTTTGAAATATGGGAGACTTTAAAGAAGGGCTTTGAAATGCCCAAAGTTCTTTCTTTCCTGTCCTGGCTCCAGACGGAACTGCCAAGCAAGGCCTTCACTGGACCTGAAACAAGCATCCTGGGATGAGTTTCAGGGTATCACCCTTCATCAGCCAGGCTAGCTTGAATCCAGTGGCATAGTGAGCCCGGGACCCATGTCTGGGTATACAAGGCACACTTAGGGCAACAAAAGCAAACAAACACAAATAATGGACGGAATACGGAACCAATCATACATTCACCCCAGTCACAGATCTGGGTTTAATAGATCAATTCTTTTGCTCACCATGCCACCCGTTTGGACCTAGTCATATGCAAATCAGTCTTGACCCTATTCCCCATGGGATCAGTCCAGCCCAAACTGCCAGACCAGGTCCTCTCTGGCTATTGTTGCCCTAAGTGGGACAGGTATGCCCAGATGTGAGTCCTGTGCTCTCCATGGCACAGGAGTCAAGCTAGCCTGGCTGAGGAGAGATGATACCTCAAAACAGGTCCCAGGATGCTTGTTTCCAGTCCAGGAAAGGCTTGGCCTGGCAGTTTGGTCTGGACTGTTCCCATGGGGAACAGGGTCAAGACTGATTTGCATATTGCTGGGTCCAAACTAGAATGGCATGGTTAGCAAAAAAACAATGGGTTTAGGCCCAGGTCTCTGCACTGGGGGTGAATGTTTGACCTCGTTTAACATTCCGTCCATCACTTCTTCCTTTTGCAATTTAATAAAATCCAGACTTTTATTCACTAACGGCTAGGAAAATCTGTATTATCCCTTACAATCTTGAAGTCAAGATATCAAACTGTGCTGTCATCAACTCTTTCTTTAGAGTGAATACAGCAATCACTCATAACATTATTGGTTTCACTTAGCCCCTTGGCCCCTTGGCCTGAAACAAACTTCCCCTTGACCTTTATCTAACTGAATCCAAAAGTGGTTCAAAAAGAAGTTGAAAACCTGGCTATTTTCTCAAAGCTAATTTCCTTCACCCATGGTTTGGCGGGACACTCTTCGGCTGTGCGCTCTATAAATCCCTTTTCATTCACTCAGTTATTCATTCATTCACTTTTCTGACCTCCGCGAATGCCTGTGCCTGTTTTGGAGGTAGTTTAAATATTGCACATTTCAAGCTCCAAATAATTTTATCAGCTTACTTCCAGCTGCAAAATGCAAAGGGGCACCAGTAAGGAAGTTTGAACAGGACCTCCACCCTACAGTCATGAAATCCAAGATGCAACATAAGGGTGGAAAGGGTACCCTTATATATCAAATTGTATGCATTGCAATTGTGTACAGTTTTGTACCACACAAACAATCCATTCTCCATCATATCCTGGTCTATAATATGTTCTCTGGAAATGACTCCACATGCTTGTTGCTTAAACAGTATCTTATTTTTTAGCTGCAGCTCTAGACTTCTAAAGTTGCCACCTTACCATATTTTGACTAAAATGACTTTAATCATATTGCTGAACAAGATCCACAAGATTTCAACAATGAATCTGTCTGTGGTCTGCAGACAAGATTTATGTTAGAGAAAAGATTTAGGCCCAGATATATGTGGGCCTAGTGGCATTTCAACGCCACGTTAGCATCATTTCTTTATGCTAATGTGACGTTAGAAGGCCAAAAACCCTGCACCATATTTACAAAGTGGCACAATGCTTGCATTGCGCCACTTTGTAACTTCTTGCGCCACAGTATGCCTATGACAGACATAATGTATGCAAGGGGGGCGTTCCAGCGCTAGGGTGGCTGAAAAAATGGCGCAAAGAAATCTATGAGATTTCCTTGTCATTTTTATCTGCATTTTCTAAAGCCTTCTAACATCAGGCGTTAAAAAGAGGCTCCCATTATGTTCAATGGGCCTCTGGGTGCTTTGTATGATTAGCGTGATAATTTTTTATGCTAATCCTGCAAAGCGCCGGACTTGCTTAAAAAATTATAATGCTAGTCCCCCTGACTGCCATCATGGTGCGTCATATTTTAAATATGGCACACACATGGTGGCGTTAGGGGGGCACTAAGGGGCGCAAGAAAAGTGGCCCTGCAGGGCCACTTTTCATAAATCTGCCCCTTAATATCAGTATTAGTCGATATGGGAACTGTGATCCTGAATACAATTAGGGGAGGGAGGGGTAAGTGAGTGTGACAATTGGAAATAGCTAAAAAACAGACTATTCAGTAGCTATTTTGTGGTCTTTCCCCTGCAGTAAACTGCATACATCGAGTATTCACCTTCAAAGAAAAAAAATGCAAGTTAGACTAATCTATGTGAAATGCATTGTTCTGATAGGAATGCTCAATTGGTTAATGCAATCTCTCCTGAGGTTGATTAAAGTGAATCCTGGTTGGGGCACTGGGGGATAATGACGTGTATTTATAGTGCTATGGGGTGCGGACTTTAACAAAAAGTACTGTGAATATGTAAGTTATTATTTTAAAAATGTATTACATATGGTATAGGAAAATTTGCCATGATTAAAAAATGTATACGCACAATATAAGAAAGGTTGCAAATAGTAAAAGACAAGCAAACTGCAATTTGTGCAAAAAGAATGTGTTTGAGTGCTTACAGTGCTTTCAAAAGAGTATGGGGCATATTTAAAAGTCCTTAGCGCCATTCCAACGCCACATTAGCGTCATTTTTTTATGCTAATGTGTCATTAGAAGGCCAAAAAGAGGGCCAAGCCATGTTTACAAAGTGGCGCAATGCATGCATTGTGCCACTTTGTAACCCTTTGTGCTACATTATGCATGCGCCAGGCATAATGTATACAAAGGGAGCGTTCTCCTGTTAGGGGGTGGGCAAAAAAATGGCGCAAGGAAATCTATTGCTTACAATGGGCCTCTGGGTGCTTTGCAAGATTAGCGTAAAAAAATGTAAGCTTTTTTTACGCTAGTCCCCTAACTACCGCCTTGGTGAACCGTATTTTAAATACAGCACACACATGGTGGTGTTAGAGGGGTGCTAAGGGGTGCAAGAAAAGTTTTGCTGCACTGTGTGCAGTGTCATTCTTCTTAAATATGCCCCTATATGTTTTATAATGTACAATCAGACATTACCTAGTGCAAATCTTTTTTTAATAGGTTTTCATTAGACACATTACAGAATTGGCAATGTTCTTACATACCTCTCAAAAGGAACAACTCCTTATCACCATGAACCAGTACTGACTCCTAAGCAAACTTTAGATTTGCTGATTAACAAATTGAACATATTTCCATTTCTTTCAAGTAGCAGTCACCCTGAATGGAAGGCTGTTTCATCTTTAGCTATCTATACTTTCTCTCCCTTCATAGCATAGGAGACTCCATCCCTATGTTTCAGCATGAGGAAACTCAGGGGCACATTTATAATCCCCTAGCTCCACCTTGCGCCACATTAGTGTAATTATTTGTGACGTTAATGTGGCACAACGAGGCCAAAATGCCTGCACCATATTCAAAGTGACGTACTGCATGCATTGCGCCACTTTGTAAACCTTTGCATTACATTATGCCTGCGCCAGGCATAATGTATGTAAAGGGAGCGTTCCCCTGTTAGGGGGGGGCAAAAAAAGAATGCAAGGAAATCTATGAGATTTTCTTGCGCCATTTTTTAGTCACTTTTAAAGCCTGCTCAGAGCAGGCGTTAAAGTAGGGCTTCCATTCTTTAGAATGGGCTTCTATGTACTCTGCAGGAGTAGCGCCAACATTTGGGTGCTATTCCTGCAGAGTACATCAATAGCGTCACATTGAATGACGCTATTGCCCTCTACCCTGCGCCTTGGTGCGCAGTATTTTAAATACACTGCACACATGGTGGTGGTAGGGGGGCGCTAAGGGGCACTGGTAAAGTGGTGCAGCACTCAGTGCAGCACCACTTTCCATAAATCGGTCCCTCAAGATCCACATTAACCATTCAGGAGCAATTGTTTTTCAACAAAAAGTGTGGGAACTGTTTTGATCAAATTAAAAAAATAGGGAACGTCTTTCCCAATAGATCCTGTCAACGTCAACTTCTGGTATTAATGAAAGAAAAGAGACGTGTACCCTGGCCACTCCTAATTATTATGGATCAAATATGTGATTTCATGTTTCTGATCTGTGCTCAGCTGAAGACAGACTAACCATCTTTAATATTTGATGGTAACTCATAACTGAGATCAGTAAATTATCAACACGTAGCTACAGGAAGTGCATTGATTATTTACGCTATCCTGCTAGCATTGAATCATGTTGGATACATGTCTGGATACATGTAGATCTTTGCAACTGGTGCCTTGACTGGCACACCTGACTCACAGACATAGCTAGTAGAATTACTGAGTCCACACTATTGTAAACAGAGGATGACATAAAAAGCAACAAGTTTGACTCTTCTAAGGACCAGCTCAGCATCTCAGTTGTAACAGATTATTAAAATGGGTACCACTTATTTGGGTAAAGATAAGACCTATTAACGTTGCTGCTAATCTGAAATACTGTTAACAAAGTGTCATTTAAGAAAACTACGTACAAAAACGTAACGTTTGCACACATATTTTTGATTGGGCGACTCTTTTTCAATGGGCTCTTTTATGGGAACAAATATCATCAAGTTATGCTTGACCAACATGTCCCTGGAAAACCCTGAGGTACTACCACTTGCTGTAATGGCACATCACTTGGAATTCTGATTTGACCAGTGACGAGAGTAACTGCCTGAATTAGAATTTGCCCGTAACTGAAAACTAAGGCCTCAGTTGTCTGTGCCCTGTTTGCTTTTCATAGTGAAATCTAATAAATATCAGCATAAGCATGCCTTTTTGGTTGATTCTTCTGTCTAAGTATTTTTTCACATATTGGGGGTCATTCTGACCCGGGCGGGCGGCAGACGCCGCCCGCCTGGCGGGAACCGCCAAATGGCCGCTCCGTGGTCAGAAGACCGCGGAGGCCATTCTGACTTTCCCGCTGGGCCGGCGGGCGCCCGCCAAGGGAGCGCCCGCCGGCCCAGCGGGACAGGCCCTGCAACACAGAGGCCGGCTCCGAATGGAGCCGGCGGTGTTGCAGGGGTGCGACGGGTGCAGTTGCACCCGTCGCGATTTTCACTGTCTGCTATGCAGACAGTGAAAATCATGCTGGGGCCCTGTTAGGGGGCCCCTGCACTGCCCATGCCAGTGGCATGGGCAGTGCAGGGGCCTCCAGGGGCCCCACGACACCCGTTCCCGCCATCCTGTTCCTGGCGGTCAAAACCGCCAGAAACAGGCTGGCGGGAAGGGGGTCGGAATCCCCATGGCGGCGCCGGATCCCCTTTTCTGACCGCGGCTTTACCGCCGCAGCCAGAATGGGCACTGAAGCACCGCCAGCCTGTTGGCGGTGCTTCCGTTGCCCGCGGCGGGTCGGAATGACCACCATTATCTTTTTTCCTTGCAATTAATATAGACACCAGATGGCTGAATTTCCTAAGAGATAACTAAGGCCTGTGCTCCACATAGCAGGTACTATCATTTTCTAATTCCAGTGAGTATTGTTGCATGGCTTTGACCATCACCTGATTTTACTAATTAGCGGCGTAGCTATCAACGGTAAAGATGGTGAGGTGACACTGGAGGTGGTTTGATGGGTTGAGCCAATTTATTAGTATGCTGTATAGCATAGCACACATATGAGGGTAGAAACATTTGAATAAAAGAAAACTCTTCTGCTTTCTATCTATCTCAAGGAGGTATAATTGTGTGAAGCAAGACCGGTTTACAACTGTTAGTTAGCTTTGCCTCAAAAAAGTCGTGCAAATTAGCACCAAACAGTACATTGCATTACTTCAGGCAAATTTCCAACATAAAAAAGTTTTCCACCAGAAAATAATTCCCAAATCAACATTTTGCACCAGTTTGCACCACATTCGGGCCCATATTTATGGATTTTGACGCAGTTAGTGCAGTCTTACGTCAAAATCCATAGCGCATACTAGTGCCATTCCAGAGTGCTAGCCGGGCGCCATATTAATGGAATTGTGCACAGTGGCGCAAAAGACAGGCTACCGTCTACAGAAAAGACGGTAGCCGGGGGGGATGGCGGGAGGGGAAAAGGCATTAGTGGACCAGGAATGACGCTAGGCTGGTTAGTGGCAATAAATATGCCACTAACCAGCCTAGCATCATTTCCTGACGCACTACCACTCAAACATGACTCCTGTCTAAGTAAAGACAGGAGTCATGCCCACCATCCCAGTGGCCAGCACAGGGGACCAGTGTCCCCTGGGCATGGCCATTATACCCAGTGCCAGGCAGGGGGCATGTAAGGGGCCCCCAATGGCACTGAATAAAATGTAAATAACTTACCTCTACCTACCCAGAATGGGGTCCCCCATCCTATGGCGTCCCTCTGGTGTGGGTGGGGGTGTTCATGGGCCTTGGGGTGGGCACCTGTGGGCCCATTCCATGGTGTTTAGCCATGGAAATGGGTCCACTGGTCCCCTAACGCCTAGTCAAACCCAGGTGTTAAATAATGGTGCTAAGCAGGGTGAGCACCATTATTTGGGTCTGCCTACCCCGTGCGAGTCATTTTTGCGCCAGAGAATAAATAAGGCATTTGGGGGTTATCATGATATTGTGGATGGGAGCGCCTACCATGAATCGAATTAGCGCAAGGTAGTTTGCTGCATCCACAATATGGCGCTAAGCCCTATATTTTGACACTAGGCGGTTCTAGCGTCAAAATATAAATATGGAGTTAACTTTGCACCATTTTAGCGTCAAAATTAATGACAGTAAAACGGCACAAAGCAAGAATAAATATGCCTCTTGATGACTTTACACTTGCCCAAAGTATTCATGACATTGGCTCAAGGCCCATTATGGGCAACATGTAAATTGTGCTTAGACCTTGGTTTTTCTGAGGGCCTGTGGGATGAGTAAAAGTGACCAGTGCTTAGTTTGCAAAAGACTTGGGCCATATTTACAAGCCACTTGTGCCCCCCGTAAGTCACTTTTTATGATGCACTGATGGCGCAGGCTGCAGGCCCATATCTAGAAGGCCAAGCAAAGCCACTTTCTGAGCTGCGTTGCCTTACTCTGTGTCAAATAGGCGTTCCATGGATTTTGCGGTGGGTGTTCCCATGCAACACCCAATGATTTTGATGCATCCCAGATTTACAAGGATGTGTAAACCTGGGAATTAGTCAAAAGCCTATGCCTCCCCAGAGAATGTGTAAAGGAAGTGCAACAAGGGGAAATACCTTTATTTTTCCTTGTTTTTATCTTCATGTGCTGCATTCTGCAGCACACTTAAAAAAGAAAATGCCTCTCACGTGCAGACACCTTTGCACTATTATGTAAGGGAGCCTGTGTTGGGGCATGGCAGCCCATTGTGCGCCGCGCCAGGGGAAAAGGGCAGGACTGCGCCGTTTCTTGTAGATACTGTGCATTCCTGCACTTTTCTTTTGAATCAGGGCAGCACAGCAAGAAGGCTATAGTGCTGCCCTGTGTCAATATGCCCCTAAGAGGCAGGTCCCAATATTTTGCTCAGAAGCCTGCAACAGGCGCTATAGAAGGCTGGGCCCAAATAACAAGGTTGCGTAGTGTTGATTCCATCTTATGCCTCCTTAATCCAACACCAGATGCTCTCTGCCCCTGTATTTCATTCTGGTGGATTTCTTTCATCCCTGCTTTCCCTCTTTTGTGTTTTTCTCTCTCTTACACTGGACCAAAGCCTGTTGAAGCAAAATGAGTGTTGATCCCAAAAATGAGTGCCGCTAGGTCTCACCTACAACCACCTGCTCAAATTAAGCACTGCAAGTGACCCAGTATTTCCAGTGGGTTCGGTAAAAAAGCTAAAACTTCTCTTGGACTGCAAAATTCGATGTAATTCTGTCGAAAGTTATGTTTTCCCAGACTTTCATTATCCTAATTTTACTTGAAAGAGTTTGAGTAGAAATAAATTCTTATTAGTAAAGTCAACCCTAACCACTGTGTTACGTTTTCAATCCTGAGTTGGTGCTATCCCAGACCAAGCACTCTTAGAAAATGCATACCAGTATGGGTGACATGTAAATCCTACAACTTGTAGTCCCATTTGTCTTATGTTACATTTTGTACACGCTGATTTACACATGTATGAATAATTGTCTCTGTATGTGTGTGTGATGTAAAATGCTTCAACACCCTATGTCGGTATGAGAGGTGCTATAAAACAAATGAAATACATGTGAGAGAGGGGCTATGGAAAGATGAGAGGCACTGTTAGAGGATGGTAGTGAGGGACTCATTTAAGAGCCCCAATAAAGATTGCCATATTCTGGTGCACTGTAAAGTCATAATTTACTATGCTTTAAAAAACGAATACAATGGAATATATAAGGAAATATGTGCTGTAGAATGCACCACTTTTCTCCAACTTTTCTTGGGTTGGAGAACCCCACTCTAACTTTCCTTGTAGTGGTCAGGCTCACTCGCTGCTCTTGCTCTTTATGCACCATAAGGGGGCTGGTCTGACAAAACTTGGCAGGGCTGCTTTGGGTTCCCAGTCCGACCCTGTTAAATACCAGGTAGAAATGAGCCCCTACATCACCCCAATCCAATTTGGAGGAAAATGCTTGTGTAAACCAATATGGTGTATATTGATAAAGTGTACCGAGACGTTTGTAAAGTCAGTCTGTGCATGTGGGCCTATTTGAAATCTGTCTCAAAAATCGGCCATGCACAATGGTATTTCCTCTGGTGAGTCCTACGTCTGATTTTCATGTTTCCTACATTTATGATGGCAGAAACTATTAGGCAACAAACAACATGAACTCCTAAGACTCCATCAGGAAATGTGTCATGCAGTTCTGGACTAGAGGATTAAATGCTGTATTTGGAGGAAACAGGCCAGCGTATTAAGAACAGCCTACACATAGTTTCTTAATGTGTCAATGATGTTGTCAACTATTTGCAGATTTTAACAAAAAAGAAATGCAGTGGCAGCTGGGCTTGTAGTTACATTGGAGGGGTGGGATACAATGATGATAATAAAAAGTCACTCACCTGCGGGCGTCTTTCTCCTCTCATGGCATCCTCTTCTCTCATCCTGGCAGCTCGAACACATCCATGGGGACCAGGAAACAGCATTAACAAATCCTGACGCTGCTTTCATGCTGATTACCAGCATGAAAGCAGCGCCAGGATTGGTGCGAGCGGGCTCTCTCAGTACTCACAAGAGCGCTGGAGGCCTGTGCTTTCTCTAATCCAACTGTCCTAAGACAGCTGGTTTAGAGATGTTTAAAGTGTGCATGTCGGGCTGCCGTAGCAAGACGGCTGGCCAAAGGGACATGCGCACTTCAAACAAGTGCGCACCTCCCTGCTGCTACTCGCAGCAATTGACCCACCCCATCTTGACAGTCGGTTCAGGACGGGATGCTGAAGAATAAAATGGAAATAAAGAATGTTTATTACCATTTTATTTTTCAGTTCTGGGTCATTTTTGTAGCAGACAATGCTCCTCCGCTCACGTGGAGGGACTGCCCCTGAAGAAATGTATAGTTCAAACTTACTAAAATCGCTGCCACACCTTCTGGCCTGGTGAAACCTTTGCCCAGTGTTAACGTGTTACAAAGAGAAAACAGTGAATATTGTTAGAAAATGTGGCTCAATGTTTCGCATAATTTGCTATTTCATTCCGCAAAATTGGGTCTTCCCTGCTGCATCTTTTGGTCTTCCCCTGCTGCATAATTCCAGTGGCTGTACAAATGATGAATACATATACTGTCTGCCTGTATGCGCAGTTCTAACGTCACACCTTAAAGATTTGTATTTAAATGACGGCAAAAAGAGAATCAATGTTGCAAGAGGGCATGGGCAAGGACAGACACATTTCCTGACCAGCAATCTGTAGAACGCATAAAGCGGATAAGAAGACCGTCAAATGAATTGGCACCTTCCCATGGGAGGCTTACCACCGACGCATAGCATTATACATGTATAAGAGCATGTTGCAAAGAAAAGGTCGAACATTACATTGTAAAGGTCCATTTGAGCCACCAAGCTAAGGTGAGCCTGCGTGAATCTACATTTCATTGTCTCCTAAAGTTCACACCGTTTACGCCGTGTTTCTGAACGGATCTTAGCATTTTGAAAAGGACAACTGTACAGAAGTCGTTTGCTTTCACAGTGTGGTGCACCTTGAGGTGCCAGGGGCTATCTATGTGCATTAGAGGGAGGCAACGGTGTCATCCTACGGCTTCCTGCAGTGACAAAGATATGCTAGAGGTAGAAATGTCACGTCTCGTTGGAAACGTTCCATTGCATGTGTCTATCTTGCAGCCTGGGCACAAAGCGGAGGGCAGTGGGACAGACCATTTCATGACTCAGTAGGAGCAGCACCATCATATTATTCCCCATGCATACACTACCTACCTCCAAAGAAAGAGCAAGCATTGATAAAGGCAATATGTCTTGGCGAGCCTGCAATGTTGTTTTTGCAAGCATGCAATAGACATTAAGGGGCTTGTGTACAAGCCCCGTGGGGTAAGGCAACGCAGCAAGTTACCTTGCTGTTCTGCCCCCGACCACAGGGATAGGGGCAGAAATGTGTCGTATTTACAAGTAGGGCACATTTGTGTCTTCTCCCCCTGTGCTGGTGCACAATGGATGGCCTAGCACAGTCGCAGACAGTATTGTTTCTGTGCAGTAAGGAACACCATCCTGCACAAAATAATCCATAAAGGCTTTTTCCTCTTTCTTTGGGCCTCATTTACTAGAATCACATCCATAGGAATTGATCCATCATATTTCTTGCACTTCCCTAAGATCCCCTAACGACTCCATGGATTTACAATACAGAGCTCCATGGCGCATGTTTTCACAGATGCATCAGAAATTCTGATGCATCTGCTGCCGCTAAACTCATGCATTGCTGGAGTAGCATCGTAAAAATGATGCTACTCCAGCAATGAGAGGAGGCTCCGATTGGAAAAAAGCCCTGTGCCAATTTTATGTCTGATCTGAGCAGGCAGTAAAATACTGAAGCAGTGAAGCAAGTGGAGAAAATGAGGTGACACATTGCGCCATGCTGTGGTGGGTGGAAGCAAAATGTGGATGGCTCTGGAACAGACAAATGGATTAACAAAGTTGTCTGAAAAACCCTCTGTGTATATATAAGTATGTATTTTTCTTACGACTTTTTGGGAAAACTTGAAGCTCGTTGTACAAATAGAGCCATCACCAGATCAGATCATAAAGTAAGGGCAGGCAATTGTTTTACTAAGTGCATGTTCACTGCAGTGAATTAGATCCATGGCTCTGAGGAGAAATCCAAACAATAGCGTAGCAAAGGTGTCGTGTCGTGGGCCTTAATGCAAGCAAGGAAGATGCGGCACTGGTCTCTGTATTATCAGTAAAAAAAGCTATTTTGAGAGGCATTGGACGCCCCTCACAACTAGTGCCAAGTGACATTGCACCTGCTGCACTATATATAGCTAGTCCAGTGAAACCAAAACCTAATGTCTAGAAACAGCAGACTGAGTTGAAAGAATTCACATCTCAGAATCAGCTGTAGAGATTTGCATGTTTTAGCAGCAGCAATATAGAGAGATTTTGTCAACAAAAGTAACTGTTTTAACCCCTTTACTGCCAGGCCTTTTCCCCCTCGGGTGCCAGGCCTTTTTTATGCTATTTGGGGCAGTTTGCGCTTAGGCCCTCATAACTTTTTGTTTACATAAGCTACCCATGCCAAATTTGGGTCCTTTTTTCCAACATCCGAGGGATTCTAGAGGTACCCAGCGTTTGTGGGTTCCCTTGGAGGAGACCAAGAAATTAGCCAAAATACAGCAAAAATTTAGTTTAAAAAAAAAAAAATGGGTAAAAGGCCTGCAGAAGAAGGCTTGTATTTTTTTCCCTGAAAACAGCATCAACAAAGGATTTATGGTGCTAAAATCACCAACTTCTCAGTTTTCAGGAACAGACAGACTTGAATCAGAAAATCGCATTTGTTAACACAATTTTGGCATTTTACTGGGACATACCCCATTTTTACTATTTTTTTGTGCTTTCAGCCTCCTTCCAGTTAGTGACAGAAATGGATGTGAAACCAATACTGGATCCCGGACAGCTAAAGATTTCTAAAAAGTAGACAGAATTCTGGATTTAGCAAGGGGTCATTTGTGTGGATCCTACAAGGTTTTCCTACAAGAAATAACAGCTGAAATAAAAAAATATTGAAATTAAGGTTAAAAAACAGACTTTTTTCTCCACATTTTACTCTGTAACATTTCCTGAAATATCAGATTTTCAAAAGCAATATGTTGTTACGTATCCTGGACTCTTCTGGTTGCAGGGATATATAGTGCTTGTAGGTTCATCAAGAACTGTAGGTACCTAGAGCCAATAAAGGAGCTGCACCTTGCAATGGATTTTCATTGGATACCGGGTATACAGCAATTCATTTGGTGAAATATAAAGAGTGGAAAATAGGTATCAAGGAAACCTTTGTATTTCCAAAATGTGCACAAGATAAGGTGTTGATAAACAGTAGCTATTTGGAAATCTCTGAATTTCGGGGTCCCCATACTAGCATGTGAATTACAGGGCATTTCTCAAATAGACTTCTTTTTTACACACTGTCTTAAATTTGGAAGGAAAAAATGTAGAGAAAGACAAGGGGCAATAACACTTGTTCTTCTATATTGTGTTCCCCCAGGTCTCCTGATAAAAATGGTACCTCACTTGTGTGGGTAGGCCTAGTGCCTGCGTCAGGAAACGCGACATGGACACATCACATTTTTACATTGAAACCTGACGTGTTTTTTGGAAAGTGCCTAGCTGTGGATTTTGGTCTCTAGCTCAGCCACCAACTAGGGAAACCTACCAAACCTGTGTATTTGTTCAAAAGTAGACACCTAGGGGAATCCAAGATGGGCTGAATTGTGGGGCTCCCATCAGGTTCTGTTCCCCAGAATATTTTTTCCCCCAAGTCTCCCGATAAAAATGGTACCTCACTTGTGTGGATGGGCCTCGTGCCTGTGACAGGAAATGCCCCAAAACACAACGTGGAAACATCACATTTTCCCAAAGAAAACTGTCCTGTTTTTTGCAAAGTGCCTATCTGCGGATTTTGGCCTCTAGCTCAGCCGGCACCTAGGGAAACCTAGCAAACCCATACATTTTTTTAAAACTAGACACCTACGGGAATTCAAAATGGGGTGACTTGTGATGCTCTCACCAGGTTCTGTTATCCAGAATCCTTTCCAAACCTCATAATTTGGCAAAAAACACTTTTTCCTCACATTTCAGTGCTGCAAAGTTCTGAAATTGGAGCAGACCCACATACTTCCTTCCACCCAGTGTTCCCTCAAGTCTCCCGATAAAAATGATACCTCACTTGTGTCGGTAGGCCTAATGCCCGCAACAGGAAATGCCCCAAAACACAACATGGACACATCACATTTTCCCAAAGAAAACTGGCCTGTTTTTTGCAAAGTATCTAGCTGTGGATTTTGGCCTCTAGCTCATCCTGCACCTAGGAAAACCTAGCAAACCTCTGCATTTCTGAAACTTAGACACCAAGGGGAACCCAGGATTGTCATGCAGGTGTTTGTTACCTCTACACCTCCATGACCTTATGGGACTGCTTGACACTGTATACTGCATCTGAGGGGCATGTGATGGTTGTTACAGTGGCTGTCCAATTGTGAACCCCATAGCATTTGAGCCTGCCCAAATGTTGTAAACATCTACCTCATTGTCACAGCAAACTGACAAACTACTGCCCAGGGGTCGTGTGGGTATTCCAAAGTGTTGAGGAATGCCGTGTTACATCCTTCAGTGAAGTAAGTAATATGTGTGTATCATCACAAGGCACACACACAATCAATAATGCTATAGGAGTTTACTCATGTGAAAATAGTTGTACCTACCTGCACATTGACTGATTGAAATCATGGAGGTCTTGTCAATAGTGTGTAGCCAGCCAATGTTGGCATGTTATACCATTATTTGTCCAGGGAGGGATAAGAACATTGGCACAGGCAGATGCCTCAACACAGACACACACACTCTGGGCCTCATTATGACCCTGGCGGGCGGCGGAGGCCGCCCGCCAGGATGCCGCCCTCCAAAATACCGCGCCGCGGTCAAAAGACCGCGGCGGGTATTACGAGTTTTCCCCTGGGCTGGCGGGCGGTTGCTGAAAAACCGCCCGCCAGCCCAGGGGAAAACGACCTTCCCACGAGGATGCCGGCTCGTAATCGAGCCGGCGGAGTGGGACGGTGCGACGGGTGCAGTGGCACCCGTCGCGTATTTCAGTGTCTGCAAGGCAGACACTGAAATACTTTGCGGGGCCCTCTTACGGGGGCCCCTGCCGTGCCCATGCCATTGGCCCCGCGACCCCCCCTACCGCCATCCTGTTCATGGCGGCTTTCCCGGGGGGCTCCGCAGCCATGGAGGATTCAAACGAGCAGCGGAAAGTCAGCGGGAGACCGCTGACTTTCCGCTTCTGACCGCGGCTGAACCGCCGCGGTCAGAATGCTCGTTGGAGCACCGCCAGCCTGTTGGCGGTGCTCCCGTGGTCGGTGGCCCTGGCGGCCACTGGCCGCCAGGGTCAGAATGACCCTCTCTGTGTCCAAAGATGCTTTTTGTGGTGCAGGTTACTAAGTAATGTGCCAGGGATGAAGCAGATGCAGGGCAGCCCCATACTGTCAGTGAGAAGCAGCAGGCCTGTGGAACTGGCTCAGCTCATGTGTGTGTGGTAATAGACATAGTATAGGGTGTATGTAAAATACAATGTACAGGAACAGGGAAGTGCTAGTAGTCAGGACCCAGTGCATGGTCAGACTCCCTTACATGGTCTTGGCCAATGACACAAAGGGGACGATAGAACAACAGTGGTGCAGCACCAATTGCATCAACAGTACATGTGGCCCTCAGTGTACCCCTTACCCGCACCATTTGTGCGCCTAATGAGAATTAAGACACAGCATGATGCAGGTAGGGTCCAACTGTATCTATTTATGTGTAGGTAAATGATGTACTCAGCAGGAGTTTCAACAGATCATCACAACTTCTGCTGAGTACATGGTGGACCCATCACATTCATTTATATGCCCCCATATCACACCTGCTCTCAGCAGCTGTTCAGAGTGCATGAAAAATGGAAAAAAGGTATTTCTGATTTTTCCCAGTGGCTTATACATTTGCCTCCCAAACAGGTTTTGGGACCCCCTTCCATAGATGATGCATGGTGCATTTGAAGTGCAGGCCTAAGGTGGCGCTGGGGCTCTTTATACAGGTAGCATCCAACGTGTCCAGATCCACAAACATTACATGCAGCACTCAACTGTATCTTCAACTGTCATGCACTTGCAAAAGAAATGACTTTGGGCCTTATTTATACTTTTTGGTGCAAAACTGCACTAACGCAGTTTTGCACCAAAAAGTTTTGCACCTGCTTGCACCATTTCTTAGCACCAGCTGGGCACCATATTTATGGAATGGTGCAAGCCGGTGCAAAGGGTAGGCTAGCGGCAAAAAAAAAATGACGTCAGGCAGGTTAGAGTCAAAATAAATGACTCTAACCAGATTAGCGTCATTTTTTGACGCTAAGGGGCATCTTCTTCTATAATGCCAGCCCCACCCGACTAAAGTCATTTTTTTTTACTCTAGCCTACCCTGGTGCACAGAAATGGTGCGAGCTGGTGCTAAACTTTTTGGTGCAAAACTGAGTTAGTGCAGTTTTGCACCAAAAAGTATAAATAAGGGGCAGTATTTTGTAAGTTTGCGCCACTTTTGCATAAAAAAATGACATTAATGCAGCGCTAAAAATGTATAAATCAGGGCCTTGGTGCTAGACGGGTCTAGCACCAAAGTATAAATATGGAGTTAGTTTTGCACTGAATTAGAGTAAAAAGAATTACGCTAATTTGGTGCAAAAAGAGTATAAATATGTCCCAGAGTATAAATATGCCCCTAAATATGGCGTTAAGGCCATAGAGTCATTTTCTGCACGGGAACTCCTACCTTGCATCTCATTAAATCAAGGTAGGTCTCCACTTCCAAAAAATGACTTTAACTCCATAAATTTGGCGCTAGACGGGTCTGGCACCAAAGTATAAATATGGAGTTAGTTTTGCACCGAATTAGAGGAAACAAAAATGACGCCAATTCGGTGCAAACAGAGTATAAATATGCCCCTTTGTATGGAAATGGGAAACGTGCCTACTGCTCCACCAATCTCTACACCCAGATGATCCAGCAGATCTTGCTTCCTTGTTATGAGGTCTGCCTAGTGGTGCTTACGTTGGTGGTCGTTCCTTTCTGTCGCAAAGATTCATCCTAAGTGGTGGAGCTCCTTACCCCACCACAGCCTCTTTGCCTCTGTGGGGTAGCCTAGAATGACATGGCCATCCAGTTCCAGCATCATGGGGAGGTAGTGCTGAACCATCCATATAAAACCCCCCATCTCATCAGGCAACATCTGCGCCATCTTCCCTTTCCCAGACATACTGGACCGCAAATGCAGTTCACCCAAAAAAAAATGAAATTCCTTACACCTAACTCAACTACCCCAACAACTATACTACCCAAGACAAACACCCCACAATACAGAGACAGAAACAGGACACTTACAATACAAAGGAAGGATTTAAAGACAAAAAATACACCAACACCTACAGGACACAGCCCAATAAACAGTCCAAACACTCCAAACACTCCAAAACTCCTACAGGACCAGCTCCACACAGCCTCACACAGTCACAGACAATAAGACTGTGAAGTGAAAGTGGAAGTGAACTCATTGTACCACGTTGGCAGACAGGATGTCCTGTTTCATCACTTCCTGAGCTTGTGCTTCCCTTTTCCAGTCATGTGACTTTTTTTTTACGCATGACGGTCATGCGTAGATTTTCTCACCTTTTGTGTAAAATTTCCCATGGACATGCGATAGACGTTCAGGGGCTTTGTGTCTTTTAGCTGAGGGGAATTGTGTGGTATGTGCGTATGTATGAAAAAATTTGACACATGGCGGTCATACGTCAATTTCTCACCATAGTGCATTAAAAGACGTGTGAATGTGTAAATGCTGTTCAGGGCCCAGAAGTCATTTTACTTATATTGCAGCGTGGATTAAATTTGTTTATATATTTTTTTCACTTATGATGGAATTGTGTGGAGTTTTGCATTGTAGGCCTTGAAGGCACCCTGATTTACTTAACATGTCACATGGGCTGTGCGACAATGTTGTATATGTGGTATGGCTACATGTGCGTGACTATCCAGTAATGTAATTACGGTGACATTGTTATGTCGAATCCATAGGTTTGTCTATGAGTCTGCTGTATGCGATTACTCATACCTTATGCATATGTGCATGCATAGCTACACTGTGTCCACATACATGTTGGCACATGTGTGCTATGTGTGTACATATGCATATGGATACCAGGCGGGGGCATCACCATCCTACACAGAGACACCATCAAAGTCACCACCAGCTCCCAAGACACTATCGGCAACACTGAACACATGCACTTCCTCATCCACATCAACAACAACTCCACCCTCAGAGGTACACTAATCTACAGACCACCCGGACCACGCCCCCCTTCTGCGACACCATCGCCGACAGCATCAGCCCGTACGCCCTCACCTCCACAGACTACATCATCCTCAGTGATTTCAACTTTCACTTAGAAAACCCACAAGACCATAACACTACCTCCCTCATAGACAACCTCAACAATCTCGGACTCAAACAACTGGTCACCGCACCCACCCACTCAGCAGGACACACGCTGGACGCAATCTTCACCTCAAGCCAACACATAGCCTGCACCCACACCACCAAACTCCTCTGGACAGACCACCGCTGCGTCTAATTCTCCTTCACCAAACCCCCCACACACTACCATCAACACACCACACCCTACCGCATGTGGGACAAGATCCCCACAGAACGACTAAACTCCCAACTGGCCCATAACCCCCCCACCCCACATCAACAACCCCAATGCAGGAGCACACAACCTCTCCAAATGGAGCACCCCTCAGAAAACACATCACCACCCTCAACATCAAGAACGCCCCATGGTTCACCCCTGAACTCCAAGACTCCAAGCGCAAATGCCGCCAAGCTGAGAAAATATGGAGACTAGAACCCTCCTCAACCAACTTCTCCACCCTCAAAACCAACATTCGCACCCATCACCAACTCATACGCACCGCCAAAAGAGATCACTACAAGACACGCCTTGACAACAACTCCCAAAACAGCAAAGAACTCTTCACCATCATCAACGAACTTGCCAAACCCAAAGCCAGCAACATAGACCCCACACACACACAGCCCCTATGTGATGCCCTTTCCAACCACTTCCTCCACAAAATCCTGGACATCCACAACAGCTTCATATCACACACACCCACCACACATACCCCTCTCTCACCCAACTAAACTCTCACTCAAGACCCCCCACCACACTATCCACATGGACCCCTACCACACACGAAGAAACCGAAAAAACCATGAACTCCATCCACTCCGGTTCCCCCTCGGACCCCTGTCCACACCGCATCTACAACAAAGCTAGCCCTACCATCGCCCCTCTACTCTAAAACATAATCAACTGCTCTTTCGACTCCGCCACCTACCCAGACCCCTGGAAGCACACGGAAATTACCACTCTCCTAAAAAAAAAACAAGCCGACCCGGAGATCCTCTCCAACTACTGCCCCATCTCCCTCCTCCCGTTCCCCGCCAATGCTGCAGAGAAATTAGTCAACACTCGCCTATCCCACTTCCTCGAAGCAACCAACACCCTTGACCCCTCACAATCTGGGTTCTGCAAGAACCACAGCACAGAAACTGCATTCTTCGCATTCACTGACGACATCAGGACCAAAGTCGACAAAGGCGAGACCGTCGCACTCATCCTCCTAGACCTCTGCGCAGCTTTTGACACCGTCTGCCACCACACACTCCGCACACGCCTCCACAACATAGGAATCCGCCACAAAGCCTTAGACTGGTTCTCCTCCTTCCTCACCGACCGAACCCAGAGAGTCCGCCTCCCGCCCTTCCACTCCAACACTACCAAGATCACCTGCGGAGTCCCCCAAGGGTCCTCCCTCAGCCCAGCACTCTTCAACATCTACATGATCCCCCTAGCCAACATTTTCCGAGCACAATGAATCACCATCCTCTCATATGCAAATGACACCCAACTCATCCTCTCCCTCACCCGCAACCCCACCACTGCCAAAACCAACCTACACGCCGCTCTCCTAGACTCCGCCAACTGGATGACCACTAACCATCTCAAGCTCAACTCAAACAAAACCGAAGTCATCATCTTCGGCCCCAACAAAACCACATGGGACAACTCCTGGTGGCCCACCGCCCTAGACCCGCACCCACCCCCGCAACCCATGCACGCAACCTCGGCATCATCCTTGACCCCTCCCTCTCCATGACACAGCAAATCAATGCTCTAACCTCCTCCTGCTTCCGCACACTCCGCATCCTAAAAAAATCCTTCAAATGGATCCCCCCAGAAACCAGAAAGACAGTCACCCACGCACTCATCAGCAGCAGACTGGACTACGGCAACGCCCTCTACGCCGGCACCACACTCAAACTCAAACTCAAACGCAAACTCCAAAGAATCCAGAACACAGCCGCGCGCCTCGTCCTTGGCCTCCCCAGACACGAACGAATCTCACCACACCTCAAATCCCTACACTGGCTCCCCATAGACAAGAGAATCACATTCAAGATCCTCATCCACGCACACAAATCCCTCCACAACACCGGCCCAACCTACCTCAATGAAAGAATAAACTTCCACACTCCCACACACAACCTCCGATCAGCAGACCTCGCCCTAGCCACAGTCCCCTGCATCCAGCACACCACCACAGGAGGCAGGTCTTTCTCCTACCTCGCCCCCAAAACCTGGAACTCCCTCCCCACCGACCGTCGCAAAACCAAAGACCTACTGGTCTTCAGAAAGAACCTCAAGACTTGGCTGTTCGACCAGTGACCCTCCCTAGCCCCCCCCCCCCCCATTTCCCCCTCCCTCCAGTTCCCCCCCACCAGCGCCTTGAGACCCTCATGGGTGAGTAGCGCGCTCTACACATTTCTTTGATTGATTGATTGATTGATATGGATAATAATTTTTGGGTGGACTACACTGTTGATTCTGAGATACAAATGTACACATACCTTCCACACAATATAAATATGGCCCATGTCCAACAGGCATGTGACAACCATAACAATTTGTACTCAGAGTTTTCAGTAGACTTGGACTGCATTGACATCACGTTACCCCTGGCAATTTGCGGGTGCATGTGTATCCACTCTGTGGTGTGTTGTTGGATTTTACTTCATGTTGCTCTGCTACACATGTGACATTTGTTTCCCCATGCGTCTTAGTTGGAGGAGATGTTATGTACACGTGTTAGTGAAGGTTGGTATATGCTGTGTGTGCGTAAAGACATTTGCAGTGTAATTTCGGTAACATATGACAACAGTGGTGTGTTCATGGGATATGAAACCTCACATTACTATCTTCCTGTATGAACACACGTTGGCATTTTACAAATGCATGTGTTGTCACATCAGTGCCACCTATGTTTCCATATATCGGAACAAATGTGAAGGTCATTTCTTTCAGTCACTGATCTTGTGATACCTATGCCCTTATTTTTGTGCTAGGTTGCCTTTTGTTCAGAATCCATACACATTACCATGCCTGATCTATTATAGTGGTACATGTGTGCTGAGATATGTGGTATATGTGTGCATGCCTCCAACTCGGCTCTCACATTTGTCAACATTATGTTTATAATGACTGTCACACCAATGGCATACCACTGTGTAGCAGTGTTGCAGCCTGGCATAGATGCCAGCCTACTCATCATCACAACTGTGTGAGTTTGTATGGCAACACAAACCCATGGTTGCATGTGGAGGGGCAGGTTAATGATGCTCCAGTTTACTTAGCCCCTTGTGCACATGCCTCAGGCCCCTGACAATGTCATACGTTAATGTAGCCAGAGCGGTGGTGTGTGGGTTTATTGACGGCAGATCTAGACTCTTCATGATTGCTACTCAGCAGAACTTTGCACACTCCACAGCAGACACACACATGCACAATTGGGATCATACAGACCAGGATATCATATTTTCCTCAGCAGTACTTGATGTCAGCCTTCTCCTCTCATGTACAGAGCTCTTGATACTTTCACATGTAGGACATATCTAATTATTTGATGTCCTTAGTTGTTTCCATGGGAAGTTTGTTTAGGGGCTGTATATCTGTTGTGACTTCAATATTGGAAACGTGCCAGGGTACAGATGGTGTTGTCTGTCACTGCCTTCTGTCAAGGTGGCAGGCGATGGGAAAATACCATGGTATGTTAGTGGCTAACATGACTGGGTTATGTACTGACCTGGCCACCCCCTCTGTACATATGTTAAATGTTGACATGATGAGATGGTTGTGTTGTACAGTGAGTATTGGTCTATGTGTGTCCCTTCTCCATGTTTTCCTGCATTAGTGGAAAGGTATGCATTGTCGCCTACGTTGCTCCCATTCTTTAGGCTACTTGCACTTTGTACACATCTTCTACAGCAACATTGTCTGGTTATACATGGACAGGATGCAACATGCGACTTGTGTAATTTGTAGATGACCACATCTCCAACTAATGGCTACTTGATAGTTAAGGTTCCATTGACGTAATTTGTGATGTGATGAGTCTCATGCAGATATGACATTACACCTGCCACTGCACTTGTGTTGTCTCCAAGTGACCTCCCTTGTTGTATTTTTAAATATCCGTCTCAAAGCTGACCGTCCACATTCTCCATTGAACCTGGGTATGCATTTCTTCCAGCATGCCACCACCAAGGTAACTCTTACCATGACTGAATGATGTTGAGGTGTGAAATCATCTCAGTGCTGTACTTGTCATTAGCCAAATGCAACATATATGGCTAGGTCTACTCCCACTCAATTTCATGTTGTGTTTCTGACATTATTAAACAATGCTGGACATAGTAGCACATCCCACACATGATTGTGGTGTTGGAGCCCAAAATATGTATGGGATAAATTGTTAGTGTTGCTACCATGCACTTGTTCTGTCATGTGAATGACAATGAGTGGTGTGTATTGGTATGTGCTGTGTGATGTTGTTATGCAGAGCATACTAGGTAAACATGCTGACACATGTCAAGCATTGTTGAAACTGGCAAACCCGTTGCTACCTAGGACATACACACATACATCAGTCTTCACATGTTTATCTGGATTTGCTTTGGGCATGTGTCAAGACAGCAGATTTGTGTGACAAGTGTGCAGTATTACACATTCTTCCTACATTCCACTCAGGTTATTATTTGGTTGTGGACTGTCCCATTAAATTCTTAGATCCTGACAATGGTTCATGTGTTTGGATAGTGATTCTGCACCCATAGCTGCTTATTTTGTCTGGCAATCCATTGCACACTCCACAGCCAACGTGTGTGTGCCATACGTGAGGTACAGTCCACCATGTGTCAGATTTGTGCCCAATGGCCGTGCCAGGACATCATTCAATGGATACACTGTGCAGGCTCAGCATCCAACATTGGTTACAATCCCTGTACAATTACTGAAGGTCCATAGTTACCTATGATGTCCCACCCTTGTCACACATATACCATGCAGGCAAAGCTGCAATCACCGTGAGTTGTGACAGTGTTCTGTTCCAACATTACTCAGTATCCATTTGTTGACAGCCCCTACCTTATGTGTGCCCCCCTTGTATACATCCTGTATGGTGTTGTTGTGGTGAATGGGCTAGGTTTTAGCACCTTGCTCACTTGACGGCACAATATATGTAGTGGTGCATGGATCTAGGTCTTCAGGAGTCACATGCCCATGAATTGCGTGTCACTGATATGTGAGATGGAGGCAGTAGACCCTCTTACATCACAAATGATGTTGCTACCATACTTGCCACCTTTGTGTTTCTTACCTGCTCCATGAGGTTTGAGTCACATTCTAATGGTATATGTATTGGAGAATGAGTAGACAGGAGAATCAGGTGCAAAGTATTTTATTTGTGCAATTTGCAATGTGATTTTGTTAGACCAGTGACTATGTATAGAAGTTCTCTACAGTGTGCAGTTTTCTGCGAACTCTTGCAGCAGTGTTCTGTTGTTCCCCCTCCAAATTATCTGCTCCATCATCATCCTCCTCCTCGTTGGGGACATCAACCTGGTCATCCCATGGGACATTTGTTCTGACACAGATGTTGTGGAGGATTGTACATGCCAGTATTATTTTGCATACGAGTGGTGGAGCATACAAGAAGCTTCCTCCTGTCAGGGCCAGGTACCTGAACCTTGATTTCGGGAGCCCAGATTTCCTCTCCACCACATTTCGTGTTCTTCTGTGCCCTTCATCGTAGCCCCGCTCTTCCACTGTTGGCAAATGAAGTCATAACCCACGGCTGTATGCCGTACCCTTGATCAGCTGCAAAGGAAAGCAAGAAGATGTGCTGGTAAAGCTTGACATTGGTTTGGAACATACCATGGCAGTTGTTCGTTTTAGTTGGAATGGTGCCTCAGACTTGCTTGTGGTATAGTGCATGTTCATGTTCTTGTGAAATAGTTTCATTGGGCTGTGTTAATGGACATGACAATCTTGGGTAGTGGCTAAAGGCCCAGGTGATTTTCATATTGATCCCAAAATGATGGTTGTAATTTAGGAAAATGAGTTGTGTGGTCCATATTTGAAGCAGTGTTCTATTGTTAGACGGAACCTACCACCTCATTGCACCACAATGGTGTCAGATGTTGAGACACCATACATACCCTACAAAGTCAGACCGTGTCGTCCATGTTACCATATGGCACTACGCATGCAGTGAGACACTTTGTGACCCTTTGTGGCAGATGATGCTTGTGGCAGCCATCAAATGCACTAGGGTGTGTAAGACACATTAGTAGGGTGTTGTAATTTGGTGCAGTAGTATCTCCTTGCTTCCAATACATGATTTCTCACAGACACATTCTACACATGCACAGTGCAGGCTTTGGGAGGGGCACACCTATTTTTCTAATTGGTCCCTTAGTATAGTGTATGTTGGTTCAGGAATGTCCTCTATACTCCTACCGAGTCTTATTATGGCATCCATCATTGTTACAGTTTTTTTCACAAACTCTGCACCATGGTGGACCATTTCTGGTATACAGAACAGACATGGTGGTGTTAGGGGGCACTAATGGCACATGCGAGGTGGCCCTCAAGTAGGTGCTGCTTCATTTCTCATGATTCTGCACCATGGTCTTCAATGGCAGATAATTTTGTATTTGTATGTGTGCAACACAATGCAGCAGCAGACAGGTATATGTGCACACTACAGGTATGTTGGGTATGTGTCGATGATATGTAGTTTGTTATGGCACCACTTGGGTGGCATTTGATTTAGGTACTGCTAGAGGATTGCACACCATGATTTACGTGGGACTGGGCCTATGTGTGACTCTCTTAAAATGGCCATGGCCTATGCCATTGACATGCCTGGGCCATTTTTTATTTGGTGTAATGTGTGTGTGATCTTACTTAGTTGTCAACCTGTGGACACATGTAGTGGTTTGTGAGCATCATCTGTATCCAAAGGGGACTTGGCTCCACCTGTCAACACATGGTGTGCCAGTCAGGGTGTGGCTGTGTTATGTACATGTGGATGTATGTGTTTGTGAAGTGCAATGTATGTGGTGTAGTGTGGCATGTTGTATATGTTTTGTTGCCTGTACATCTATGTACACCTGCCCATGTGTATTTAGTGTGGTGTTTATATTGTTTGTCCTAAATGGTTGGTATGTTGTGTGTATTATGATTGGCGTGGTGGTATGAGTAGACCATTGCCATATTAGCCATTTTGGAACCGCTTGTTGATGGTACAATGGCGAAATATGCATGCATCATGGACACTGCCGGGATATTTAGCAAAGATGTTGGTGAAGAGCCCACGGTGGTCCACAATGCCGTGCACATTGATTCTATGTGTGTGCTTGCGGTTCCTATATAGATGTTCCGTTGCTGCAGGTGGAACCTGTTGCACATGAGTGCAGTCCATTGCACCCAGCACATGAGGAAATCCAGCAACCTTGTTTGGCCTCCTGCTGCAGATGCTGGGTGTTTGGGTAGCAGATGTGGTGGGATCTGAGGCGCATGATGGTGTCCAGGACCTTAGGTAGGACGACCGATAAGGATGGCTGGGACATACCAGCAACTTGTGCACCCGTTATCTGAAAAGATTAGGACGCCAGATTATGGAAGACAGCAAGGAGTTTGGTTATGGGTGGAATGGTAGTGGGAATTTGCACCCTTGCTGTGATTTGTGGTACAATATGGTGCAGCAGGCATTAAATGAACTCCTGGTTCAGTCTGTATATCCTGATCACATCTTGTTACCTGAGGCCGAGGATAGTTGTGCGCTGTCTGAAGATCCTTTCCTGCCTTCTGCGCTGCCTTTGTGGCTGTTGTGGTGGTGTTTGGGGTTGCTGTAATGGTGGTGGGGGGACCTGCTGTCTTCAGTGACCGTTTCCTGTGTGTGCCAAGCTGGAGAAGTACCACTTCCATGTTTTCCTGGAGGTTTCAAATTCCTTCTGTGTGTTTTCCGTGAGTGGTGGTGTGTGGGCCTCTTTTTAACGCCTGGTCTGACCAGGGATTATAATTTGACTCTAATCGGATTTAGTGAAATTTTTTAGGTCTGCTTCCTTGGGTTGCTTTGTTTTTGCATCAGTAGGTAAATATGGCGCTAGAGGGCTAGCATAATTTTTTGGTAGGGAATGCCTACCTTGCACTCCTTCTGTGTGTTTTCCGTAAGTGGTGGTGTGTGGGCCTCTTTTTAACGCCTGGTCTGACCAGGGATTATAATTTGACTCTAATCGGATTTAGTGACATTTTTTAGGTCTGCTTCCTTGGGTTGCTTTGTTTTTGCATCAGTAGGTAAATATGGCGCTAGAGGGCCAGTATAATTTTTTGGTAGGGAATGCCTACCTTGCATCTCACTGTCGCAATGAGATGCAAGGTGGATTGGCGCTCCCTAACAATGGAGCTAACTCCTACATTTTGATGCTATGTGCAGTGTGGGGACTATGATGCACATTAATCATTGAACTGAACACCTACCATGTTATGACGGCCAATAAAGGTGTTGATCAGGACATAAGGAAGTCCAAGATTTCCTGAAGTAGATTAACAAAAATTCTGTGGATCCTTGCCTAAAGAAGTAGTGGCCCATGGACGTTAGGTATCAATGCACAGGCAATGAAAGGTTTTCCCAATGGCGGCTCCACCTTAGTTAATTTCCTAGAAGGTTGCTTTAGTATGATACAACGTAAAGCAAGTAGGAAAATGCAGGCCTGGCTGAGATGGGCACTGGGGACAGTAATAACAACTTTCCTGCCTCTTTCCCTGCTTCAAGCACACTTTAAATCAATGAGATGGTCGATCCTTTCTGCATGTTTTAGGAATGTGATTAGCAAAGTGTCGTTCCTGCAGCCTTGCCACATCCTCCAGAACGTATGAAGTACAGGCTGCTGCTTCTGTATCAGCAGTGAGGCTTTCAATCACGGACAACTGAAAGTCAAGGACAGACAAGAGTCTTCCTGTGGTTGTCTGATGATAAACTACATATGCATTGTATATTGCCATCTGATCAGGTGGGTAAACAGTTTCTTGTACCATGTGTGAGTTTTAAGGCTCGCATTATATGGTTGAAGAACTTGATTGTTCTTGTCCACTCCGCCCATGTACTCATTGTAATCAAGTACATAGGTGGGCTAGTGGACTTCGGCCATCTGACCCTAAACTGTGATGGGGGAAGTGTTCTCATCATGAATTGTAGTGAGCAAATACACATCACACAACGGAAAGCAGTACTCTGGGATTTCAGGAGCTTCTTGCTAACAAGCTCCTGCGGGAATATTTTGTGGTGACAACGAACTGTATCACAGAACACAGTACCAGCTTTGTAGAGCTCATTGAACAGCTTTACTCCTCTATAGAAATCGTCCACATAAAGGTTATAACCTTTGTGAGGGAGTGGCTGGAAAAGCTCCCATGCAAACTTTCCTGTGACCCCTGGTGTGGAAAGGCAACCTACAGGGCTTAGCATGGAGTCCTTTCCTGTATACACTTTCAAGATGTACACATAGCCAGTAGAGCTCTCACACAGCATTTACAGCTTGATGCCATAGCAAGCTTTTTTGCTCCCAATGTACTGCCTGAACAGCAGCCTCCCTTTGTACCAGATCAAGAACTCATCAACTCCTATATTCTTCCCAGGAGTATAGATCTCTGGAAACCTGGCAGACAAATGTTCCACAGCAGGCTGAATTGTGAACAACATGTCATGGTCTGGATGGTCCTGGGGCAACGCAGCAGAATTGTCACTGAAATGCAGCATGTGCTGCAATAACAAAAAAAGTTCTCTGCTCATATATGGTGCGAAGATGGGGGTTACCCAAACCGTGTGGGTCGTCCAGTAGGACTGCAAGGTGGGTTTCTGCATTAACCCCATTTTGAGTGTAAGGCCCAAAAATATATTCAACTCCACCAGTGAAGTGGAAGTCCACTGATTTGCCCTAGAATGTGGCCCTAGAGTGCCTCCATGCTCCTCCAGGAACTGTTTGGCAAGCAAATTTGTTTGCTGCACAATTTGCTGAAGCAAGACAGCATCCAAAAATAGATGGACGTAGTCAATTGGCAAAAAGTTGGCCGTATCGAATTTACATCCAGCGTCACCTATAAAATGTGGAATTTGGGGCTGAACTAAATTGTGGGGCTGCCAAGAGAGCACTCTGTCTGTGCTAGCCGCTGAACACACTTGCTCTCTAGATTGGGCTAACCTGCTGTTGTCCCGCTGTACAGATAGTACTTGCAAAGGGACCGCACAACTGTCCTCATCATCTCCCTCAGAATCACTGGAAGAGGAGTCATTGGATGGGACTACACAAATGAAAAATCAGTCCCAGATTCTGCTCCGATGTCCTCTCCCTCAGATGCTGTCTCAGTATCTGCTGTCTCAGTCTCTGATCCTGCCTCAGAGCTGTCCTCCATTACCTGAGTTAGGGCTTGAGCAGCAGTCATCCAAGAGATGCCATCTCTGATACTGGCTAAACTGTCCCTCTAAAACACAAGCACACGTAGAAGGCAGATATGGTTACAACATTGCTGGTGTGTGTGTGTGAGATGTGTGCAACAGTAAATGACAGTCATCTTACATTCGCTTCTTCCCTCAATCAGCAGGTTCTCTGAAGACACAAAAAAACAAAAACAAAAAAAGACACACTATTACTTCAGCTTGCCCCATACCTATCATCACAGCCTTTAGTGCTGGAGGAGCCCAGTACGACAATTAATTTTGGTGCTTCCCCTCCCAAGACCTCCTCCTCGGATTCCCTCACTACCACCCAGCAAAAGTGCCCTTCAGCTCTCCATAGCACCCATCACACATGCATTTTATTTGTTTTAAAGCACAGGTAACGGCTGGCTTTACTAAACATCTCAGCTATTCACAGAAAATGCAGATCTGTTCTTTGTAGCAGGTATAAAAACCTTCTGCGCTACTTTATGGCATCAAAACTGCCACTAGGAAAAAGTCTGATCTCGTTCTCTAACAGGAACATAATCACCAGAGTAATCTTGACATTTTTATTGCTGCCTGAAAGCTATATATGCCTGAAAGATATATATCTATATAGACATATATGTCTCTTATAGAGATATCCCTCTCTAAATATACTTACTTTTTTATGTATGTATATAGACCACAGATGTATAAACCAAAGTGAGATATACATATAAAGAGAGAGAGAGTCAGTATCTCTCTCGCTCTATATATCACTTATTTTATGCATGTGTGGTTTCTCAGGGGCCTATCGCGACCCCAAGGGAAACCACACATGGATAAAAAAATAATGCCCCCTTAGGGCGTTGGCCCGTGTCACAGGGCGACTTAGCCATTATGTTTTGTGTTTTGCGTTTTTTTATCAACTGGGAGGTCGTGATCCCCCCCAGGGGTAAATCATTCTTTAAAAAAAAATAATGCTCCTGTGAGGGGTTATGCCCACTTACACAGGGGCAGACCCCTCAAACAAGATCCCTGGGGCCTAGGGCTGTTTCCTGGCTGTGGATTGCAGATTCCCATCTAGGGAATCTGTTTTGGCCTTTTTCCTCCACCAGAGTGGGGAGAGGACACTTACCTGCTCCTTGAATCCTCCGGTGGGGAAAATGTACGTGCCCTGACGTCACAGATGGGCAGAAAGGCAGACGGGTGAGACAAGCAAGCTATTCCACATCTCCGAAGGATTTTATTTTTTAATCCTCCGGTGCAAAGCACCGGAGGATTTTTCAAAGCCCTCCCTGGTGTCGGCCAATAGTTGTGACCCGCACAAGGGAGGGTGTGCATGTGATGGCCATTGGCCGTCATACACACTGAAGGGGTTAAGGTAGTAGGTGTAGGATAAGTAGGTCAAGGTAGGTTAGGCATAGATTAGATATAATAAGTTAATGTAGGATAGGCTATGGTTGTCCCAGTTTACATTAGATATAGTATGTTAGTATATGATAGTTATATGTTTTAAGAAGTATAACATTTGAATAAAAATATTTACTTTACGACTTATTAATCATTTAATGCTGAAAAGTTGTCATCATTGCTTAGGATGAGTTGAGTCCATGATGTACAGATTGCCTACACTTTATATGTGAAACTTTGTGTGAGTCCTTTGGACAAGAGTTGGTCTACCTCACACTTGAGTCACTTAGGTACTCTTCACCAATCTTTAGGAACTCTGAGTGCTCCTCTTCATGTATATTTATGCACAACCCAATACAGATTGCCACCCACCGTTGTACTGCGGGTGTACTAGATGTTGCATATATGGTACGGATAGTTCTGTCTCTCAAGAATACCCATTCCAAGATGTGCTGCGACACACACTGGTGACGGCCACTTACACACCCAACCTTGCACCACTGTAGTAGAAGGTTATTGTTGTTAGCCTTTCATTAGCCTTTTGTAAATCCTTGACGTTCCCCCTACCTGCCTGAACAATCTTAACCATCCTTGTCATTTTGTGCATTGAGTTCTTGCTAAGTGGGGGACTTCCTGCATGTGAATTTGTGCAACTACTTGCTAAGTTAGCAAACCATATGTCTTCCATTTCTTCTTACCTTAGTGTTGTGTATCTTGATCAATGGGTGTGTGACCTGGCTCCTAATTTTTGATATGCTTGTATATTGTACTGTTGATGCTGTGTGGTTACTTTCACACTCAGTGCATATGAGGGCTCACAGGGGTAGAGGAACACATTGACCCACATATCCCAGTGTGCTTTAAAACACCAAGGGGCATATTTATACTCCGTTTGCGCCGAATTTGCGTCGTTTTTTTCGACGCAAATTCGGCGCAAAACTAACGCCATATTTATACTTTGGCGTTAGACGCGTCTAGCGCCAAAGTATGAGGAATGAGCGTCATTTTTTTGCGTGAACGCCTTCCTTGCGTTAATGAGATGCAAGGTAGGCGTTCCCGTCTAAAAAAATGACTGCGACGCAAATGCGTCGTATTTATACTCCCGGGCAAAAATCACGCCCGGGAGTGGGCGGGGCAAAAAACCCCGCATTTGCGCCTCTTTTTAACGCCTGGGTCAGGGCAGGCGTTAAGGGACCTGTGGGCTCAAAATGAGCCCACAGCTGCCCTCCCATGCCCCCAGGGACCCCCCCTGCCACCCTTGCCCACCCCAGGAGGACACCCAAGGATGGAGGGACCCATCCCAGGGACATTCAGGTAAGTTCAGGTAAGTATAATTTTTTTTTTTTTTAATATTTTTTTTTGGCATAGGGGGGCCTGATTTGTGCCCCCCTACATGCCACAATGCCCAATGACCATGCCCAGGGGACATAAGTCCCCTGGGCATGGCCATTGGGCAAGGGGGCATGACTCCTGTCTTTACTAAGACAGGAGTCATGTAAATGGCGTCTGGGCGTCGTTAAAAATGGCGCAAATCGGGTGGAGGCGATTTTTTTGCCTCAACCTGACTTGCCCCATTTTAAGACGCCCTAGCGCCATTTCCCCCAACGCCGGCGGTGCCTGGTGTACGTGGTTTTTTTCCACGCACACCAGGCAGCGCCGGTCTGCTAGCGCAATAAATACGGCGCCCGCATGGCGCTTCAGAATGGCGTTAGCCGGCGCTAAACTTTTTGACGCTAAACTGCATTAGCGCAGTTTAGCGTCAAAAAGTATAAATACGGGCCCAATTATCAGTTGACACAGAACCACTAGTACTTAGTTGTTGTAGTTAATGCTTACTGAAATACAAGGTGTATCACTGACCTTCAACATCCTTCAGTGGGACTGTGACACAATTACCTTGAGATGCAACGAAGTGGCTTTTGCATTGACACATCCACCTTGATCTAGTTAGGCCTATCTGCCCCAGACAGACAACACACTGGTTCATGGTAGTGCACTTTTTAAAGGTGCGTACAATGTCAATTCAAATGTAGCCGTTCTTAGGGCAACAACCACAAAATTATTGAAGTCGAAAGGATGCCCAGACAGGGTCCATAGGGGCTACATGCCAAGGGACATGTCTAGGAGAGGAGTATTCCAGTGAGAAGAAGATCCAAATTGCAATTATGGAAGGTCATCCAAAGGTCATCAACAGTCCCTAAATGTATCTGATTAACAGGTGGGCATAAAAAAAGGGGACAGTACTTGGTGACAAGGGAGGTGGCATGATGATGCATTCAAGTTCAGTGGGAAACTTGCAAAGAAGCACAGACAAAGGTTACTGGGCAGTTTTACTACGAATGTGGTAGAGTCCACATCTTCATTCTCTGAAGTGTGTTGAGCCTCCCCTGAGGATGGTGGTGTTTGTGCAAGAGGCATCGGAGGCACACACACCTCAGGGGCAGAAGATGTGGCTTCTTGTCCCCGGCTGCTGTTGTCTGTGCAAGCAAGGAAGGCAGCACAGCACTGACAAGATCTTGATGCATGCCAACAAGGTTGCTGTGGAAGTTACCCATGGTTGCAATATAGGAGTCCTGCTTGTCCGCTATAGACTGGAGGATATTAGGATGGCCCCAGCTGTGTGGCAACCTCACTGGTGTAACATTGGCAGGGCTGTAGCGTCAGCGTCATGACACCAGCAATGTCATCCAGGGACGGTTCCGTTCTGTGGTGCGAAGGGTAGGTACCTTTCATAAAATCAGAGGTGTTCTTATTGGCACCTATGGACTCCCTCTAGGGTGTCCCACAATGGTCTCTATCTCCTCCCACACTTCATCCATCATTTGCTACTGGACTCCATCTGCTTCCCTTTGGAAGACAACTTGGGGGTCCTCGGAGTCCAGAACTGGGCTTGGGCTTGGCCTGGCAGATGGAGCATGTCCTGGGGTTGGCACACCCTCTGCAGACCCAGAAACACTTTCATCCCTTTCCATGACCCGAGAATGTGTTCCAATGGAGTCCAGGAGTTGCTGGAAAGTGCCTTTGTCCAAAAGGGGCATGATGTCCTCCCCACAGGTTGGTCAACAGGCTGATGTTCAGGAGTTGTTTATGCTCTGCAATGTAATAGCAATATGTTACTGGTGACCGACGCTAGATGTTGACAAGAGTAATGTTCCTGACATCTAGTATTTATTCTCATTCACTTTCATTTCAATATTGATGTGTAAGACATATGTTACTTGTAGGAAATCAGGCAAAGTTGTACTGTAGTTGGCTTTCCGATGGCAAAATATTTCCATTTTTTCCAAAGCAATGTGTGAGAAAAGTGACTTTCATTGTCATCACACCCATAATAACACAGTTACACAGCTTGCTGGCCTACCTTGCTTCTGATGGTGGGTTGAGCTACAGTACCCATCTGCCTTGTGGATTATCATCTTTTTTGTACATGAAGGCTATACTCATTATTGTTTCACTTCTTGACACGAATACTGTACAAATTGCACAAAGTCAGCAGGGTGCCTGCATGCCCTCTAGCCGCTACTCAGCCCACATCTCTGGGGACAGTGTTGTTGATTTGTTCTTGTATTAGATTTGATCCTGTAGACTGCCTTACACACTGTCCAGCCTACCATGTTGTCCTGTCTTACATTCATAAGGTGCATTCACAATTCACAATCTGTGGGCTCATATCTGATACACATCCACACAACTCTACCCAGCTAGCAACATGGCTACAGTACAGGAATGTGTAAGGGTATGTACATACAATAGATTTACCTATTTGTGTGAACACGTAAACTTATTACATACACACTTGTCACCATAGTTCAGAAGAGCAGACACTGTGTCACAATTTTGAGTGGATATGCCCAGTCAATCTAAGACATTTTAAAACACTGATACTCAACTCATTTTGTCACTTCAAGAGCTGGTTATCTGCAGAGTATTGCACTTCTCTTAACTCAGCCTGATTCACTTCCACCTGTACATAAGTCCCCTGGCACTCCTCATTCAGATGCAAGGACTCAATTTACTGCCACACACCAATGCCATCCAGATCATCCATGGACTCTCATTTGAGTAGAACACCAACAAAAAGAGTCACCCTATGGAAGTTTAAAAGATGTTTCAGTTCCTCCTGCTTTGACATATGTACAGGGCCAGCTTTAGGGCAGTGTGACTGATACAGCAGCACTGAGGGGGGCACGGTATTGAGCAATACCTTGACATTGAAACACACCTACTTCAGAGTTCCTTGTGCCTCCAGCTTTCAGGCAACAATAACAATGCCAAGACAACTCCTGTGATTAATGTTCCTGTTAGAGAGAGAGAGCTCGGAGTTTTTGCCTAGAGGGAGTTTTAACTATCCCTAAAGTAGTGCAGAGGGTTAATATGTGTGCTGCAAAGGACAGTTCTTTATTTTATGTGGAATCCTGGGTGGATTAGTAAAGTCAGCCTTTACCAGTGCTTTCAAACAAGTGAAATGCATGTGAGAAATGGGATATGAAGAGATGAGGGGTATTTTTGGGGAATTGTAGTGAGAGGATTTGAGGAGGCGGTCATGGGAAGGGGGTGCTAAAAAAGATTGTTGCACCGGGCGCCACCAGCACTAAAGTCGGCCTTGCATTTGTGTCATAGTCAGACATTTTCTTGTCCAGCTCCCACACGTGATATATTTTCACCCAGGTCCATATTCCATGTAGGATGTAGAACACCCATGCCCTCTATGATGCCCTCCTCTCTTTTATCCCTTCACAGCTGCTACACCTATTGTGACATTATCAGACACAGCAGTGCTTGAGTATGGTTCAGTCTAACTTGCAGTACACGTCACAATGTCACAACTCATCTCCATGCAATGCAATGTCCCCACATTCAAACACAGTGCCAGTGCTTAAAGTGCTCAGCCACCCCTACATTGCACTACACTACCAGGGGCACCCCAGGCTTCCACACCATTTATTCTTCCAACAAACTCTCATGGTCCTCTGGTGTGCTTCACTTGTATTAAACACCACCCCAAGGATAAAATCACAGTTGACAGGAGGTAATGTGGTCTCAACCATGTCAGACAACCCCTATGTGCTCTCACTCTATACATAATGACAGCTGCATACAATGTAGTTTCATGCTAGTGACTGTACATGTAGCTATCTGCATGATCCTACATGATGAGACTTCACATACATCATAGCTGAAGCCTCTCTCAGATGAGAAGTTGATCCTCTTCAACCCCATTCTAATCCATTGATTTACAGTCAAGATTTAACAGCACGGGCCCAAAAATAGACACAGTGGGACATATTTATGAGAGGCTTGCGCCGCCAGAGCATCACTTTTTTCGATGCTCCGACGGCGCAAGCCTATCAGCCATATCTGTGACGCCTTGCAAAGCCACTTTGCATGGCTTTGAATGGCCTTGTAGATATGGAGTAAGACAAAGCAGCGCAAGTTGGTGTGTTTCCTTACTCTATGCTGGAGAGGCGTTCCCTGGGCATTGCAGTGGGTTTTCCCATGCAGCGCTCATGGATATTAATACTGCCACAGATTTACTTAACTATGTAAACCTGGGGCAGAGCCAAAACAACCTCATCTCTCCCCAGACAAAAAGTAACAAGAAAAAATATTTTCATTTCTCCTTGTTTTTCCCTCTTTCCATGTCTACTGCATTCTGCCCCTTCCTGCACAAAAACCATCCAAGTTTGCGTGGGTGCAGAGATTTATTGAATGTATTATGAAATAAACAAAACACATACATTCACTGGAGAAGTCAAAGGTTAAAGTGAAGTTATAGCTGGAGTTTGTTATAGCACTTTAGGGCCTGATTTAAAACTTTGACAGGACTTCCGTCGTCCCTCTGTGTGTTGATGGACTTAAAACTGCTGTTTTTATATGTATGGCAGCTGAACCTCCATTCTCGTCTGCAGAGTGTATTCCACCACGCAAGCGGTTTCACTGTGTCGCTGTGATGGACTCCTATGCTGGCTAACAGTACTCCATTGCCGTCAGGATGGCGGGATTGTGCCGAGCATATTTTGATTTCACAGTTGTGCTGGCTCTGAAAAGGCAAATGTGGTCCAGAATAGTTGACAGAGTGAAGTAACCTGTGCACACAAAAGGAAATTAGGAAGAGGTGGACTGACCTGCAGGGGAAAGTGCGTTCCCTGGCCTCCAAGCATCACTTGGAGGTCCAGAGGACTGGTGGTGCTACTCCTAGCCTCCCTTACAACTTTTTCCCTGGGATGAGAAGGTCTTACAGATTCTACATCCTGAAGTCTTGACAGGAATCCCTGGTGGAGTGGAGTCTGGTAAGTTATACTTATGAATTTCTTACTAAACATAAATTTATTTTTTGCTCTTAAGTTAACTATTGCTAATGTGTTTAGTACCTTTGTAAAACATATTAACCCAAAGTCAAATATTCCAAATCTATTGTTACCATCAGACTAATAGCATTTTGGTAGTACCTCTTCTTTTACTAATGGTCAATATCTGTAATTAATATGTCTGTTGTTCTTCATTTGCCTTGTATGTTTCTTTTTTCAAATGTATTTTGTTGTAGTTAAGATAACAGGTTAAAAACTCCATCTAATTTCACATTGTGAGAAAACAGGGCTGATTGCAGAGGCCCCATAACTTTTTGCCCCCATTTTCCTCTTTTTGCTGGTGTTTTCCTGACTTTGATGGTGCCCTGGGTACTGCTAACCAGTCCCAGGGCCTGTGCTCTGTGTAAAATGGATATGCAAATTAGGCTAATTATAATTGGCTAAGTTAACCTACCTATAAGTCCCTAGTATATGGTAGGGCATGTAGGTTTAGGGACAACAGCATAGGTGGTGCACACCTAGGTGCACTGCTGAGGTGCCCAGTGTCATTTTAAAAGCAAGCCTGCCTTGCTGGCTGCTTTTAAATTAAAGTTATATGCAAATTCGACTTTGGAATTAAAGGTACTTCCAAAGTCTTAAACTACCTTATTTTTACATATAAGTCACCCCTAAGGTGTGCCCTATGTGCCCCTAGGGCTGGGTGCCATGTAACTATAAGCAGGGACTTTATAAAAATAGATTTATAAGCCCTGGTGAGGTAAAAACAGCCAAATTTGTTTTCCCCTCATTGAAGTAAATGGCCTTCATAGGCTAGAATGGGCAGACTTTATTTTAAATTTTAAAGTCTCCTTAAATGTTGCATACCAAGAATTTGGTATCAAATTAATTGTTGTAATAAATCCTACAACTTCCAGTTGTTGGATTTAATATAACTAGTTCAGGTAAAAAGTTTAGACTTTACCTAAAAAGTTGCCAATTTCAGCTCTGCATTGTTTTTGCTGCTGTGCTCTGATTGGCCAGCCTGCAGCAGCTTCTGCCAGGCTGCCTTGATGAGGTGTGAAGTGGCCAGGCTTCACACAAAGGAATGTGCTTGGGGGAGAGAATCTCCCCTCAGCAGATGGTGAGGCAGGAAGGGGGAGGGCTGCCAAACTGGTCTTCAAAGGCAGAGAAGGACATTTGCAGCACCCAGCAACACCCCCACATCCTGCAACCCCAGACAATTAGGTGCCCCCTTGATTAGATTAGGAGAGGGCAGGAGAGGGGTGTGTTTATGATTTTTAGCCACACCAGTGGGTGGGCTCAGCCAGATGTAACCTCCAAAAATCAGATTCATCCATGTTGGATTTTTAGAGACTGTTGCCTTCTGGGATGGATTTTTGCCACACTTCCCAGGAAGTGGTCATCACAGGGGGACGACACTGTCCCTGATTGGAGAACCAGGGCCCCCCTGCTTTTCACCCAGGAGCAAGGATAAAACTGGCAGACCTGCACCCACGCCTCAGATCCCCACCAAATTTCAAGAAGAAAGAACTTAAGGAGAAGAAGGACTGCCCTGCTGGACCCCCGGCCTGCACCTGGAACCTGCATTCAGAAGGACTGCACCAGCTGCACACTTGGGCTTCACCACAAGAAGGACTTTGCCTGGCTTCAACTGGTTCAAGGAGGGACTCCCTGTTTGCTACAGGTGAAAAATTGCTAACCAGAGTCCCCTGCACCAACTCCTGAAGAAAGCGACCAGCTGACCACTGTCCAGTGGCCAAAAAGGAGTTTGCGCCAGGTGCATTCTGGGAGTTGAAGTCCGCACCCCCCCAAGGACCATCACAGAACTTCTGGACCCTTGGGGTGAGCTGTGGAACCCAAAAGAACCTTAAAAGAACATCTGGGTGAAGCCCCAGAAGTTTGGAAAAGATTTGAGAATTTTTGGAAAAAAGCTCCAGAGAGGGACCGACCCGCCGCGGAAATTCTAGCCGGCTTGCCTCAACCGCGACCCGGCCTGACTTCGTGGTTCGTCCCGGTAAAGAAAAACATCCAAAAAAGAGACTAAGTCAGAACGTAAAAAGTTGACCGGGACCTCCCAGCCATCGTATCCGAGAAGGGCTCCATGGACGTCGGATCAAGATCCAGGTTTACCCCGGTCGAAGGATTTTCATCTCGAAAAAACGACTAAGTCCGAAGGTAAAAGTCTCCACCGAGGAAACCCACATCGCGTATCCGGACAAGGGCTCCAGGAGGTCGGATTCAACTGGCAGGTTCGTCCCGGTGAAGAAAAACTTCAAAATAAAGACTAAGTCAGAAGGTAACTTTTTAACCGAGGCCTCCCGCGACCTGTAGCCGAGCAGGGCTCCATCGCGGTCGGCCTGAAAGTTTGACTTTGCCCCGGTCGAGGTGCAACCAGATGACCCGATTGGCGCTTTTTGTTTCTAAGCGCTAGAAAAGTAATAATTCTTTAAAAATTCATATCTCCGGTTCCCCTGAACCGATTTTAATCGTTTTTGTGTCATTTTAAAGATAAAAATATAAACTATTTTTATAAATTGGTTTTGGATTTTTAAACTGTTTCCTGTGTTTTATTTAATTACTGTTTTGTGATATTTGAATGCTTTACACTTTGTCTCCTAAGTTAAGCCTTGACGCTCGTTGCCAAGCTACCAAGGGTTGAGCTGGGATTAATTTACTGAGACCTAACTGTACCTATGTGGTGGTTAGTGGCTTGTTGCTAGGTGTAGGTACCTACCTGCCCTACCAATAACCCATTTTCCAACATAATTGGAAGCAGCGACGGGATCCTGTACTTGTGTTCAATATCACGTTACAGTTTTGAGTAAAACAAATTAAAAATCCTTTAAATTGCCCTAGTGCAAAAATTGTTTTTTTTTAATTTGGATTAATTTCAATTATTGAATTTTTGTAATTTTTCTAAATTCTTGTTTCCAATTTTTGCAAAAAGTTTTTGTTGACACAAAACTAGGGAACCATGGAGCTTGATCTGGCTAGCCTACCCACACTGACAGTAGTCCAGCTTAGGGGGTTATGTATTGAAAGAGGGTTGCCTGCAACCACTGATCTCAGGAAGCAAATCCTGATCACATCCCTGACAGCATGGGCTGAGGCCCAAGAGGTAGAGTCAGAAGAAGCTCCAGAGGAGGGAGAAAGAAGGGAGGATGCAAGCTCTAACCACTCAGGGGAGGGAAGGCATCTGAGCCCAAGTGAGGATGAGGAAGAACGGTCCTCAGTAAACACAGTCACTAGGGGCATATCCAAAGCTAGTGGTGGGAAGGGGGTCCTTTCAGGAGGAGAGAACCCATCCATCAGAGAAAGAGAGCTGGAGGCCCAGCTAGCATACATAGCTTTGGAAGCAGAGAAGCTGGCCCTAGAAAAGAAAAAGTGGGCATACAAAGAAAAAAGAGATGGAAGCAGCGATAAAGAAGCTGAGGTGTCCATGGGTGGGGGAGTTTGCCCCAGATTACCCAAGGGGGTAGTTCCTGCTTATGTAGAGGGGGATGACATAGATAAGTGGCTAGGGGCCTTTGAGAGGGCACTCCAAATGAGAAGGGTTAGGCCTCAATACTGGGGTTCCCTTTTGTGGGAGTTGGTCCCCAACTCAGGGAGGGATAGGCTTCTGACCTTAAGGGGGGAGGAGGCAGATTCATACCCTAGTATGAAGAGGTGCTTAGCCAAGAAGTTAGGTCTGACCCCAGAGCAATATAGAATGAAGTTCAGGGACACCCAGAAGGTCAGTACCCAGTCTTGGGTTGACTTTGTGGACATTTCACTAAAGGCACTAGAGGGCTGGATTATTGGTAACGAAGTAGATACTTATGAGGAGTTATACAATCTGATCATGAGAGAGCACATCTTGACCAATTGTATCCAAGAAAGGTTACGCCAGCATCTAGTGGACTCTAAGCAGACCAACCCTAGAGAGCTAGGGGAGGCAGCTGATGAGTGGTTGAGAACCAGGGTGGTTGTCAAGTCCCAGGGGGGAGACTCCAAGAAGGGGGGGACAGGTCCCCAAAAACCTAAGGAGGGAGGTGGTAAGCCCACCACAGAGACTCCCTCTGTACCCCAGAACCCTAAGAAGGAGGAGAGTAAATCCCACTCCCACTCTGACAAGCAGAGACAGGGAGACCCAGGGTTAAAAAAACTCTTGGACAGTAGGGCTTGCTTTGACTGTCAGCAGACAGGTCACTTCAGAGGAGATGCAGCCTGTCCATGGAAGGTGGTTAGCACTGGGCTGTCCAGTGTAGCCATAGAGGAGGATTCCTCAGATGATGAAGTCCTCCTAGCATTGTGCTGGGAGACAGGACCAGATGGTAAGCTGGTGATCCCTGAGGGTGGGAGTAGGCACTTCCACCACATTCAAGTGAATGGGATCCCTACCACTGGCCTGAGAGACACCTGTGCCAGTCACACTATAGTGAGTGACCGGTTAGTGACCCCAGACATGTATGTCCCAGGAAAGACAAAGAAAGTCAGGATAGCCACAGGGGAGGTCACCTCCAAACCTGTAGCCATAGTGCCCCTAGAGAGGGAGGGTATCCTTGACTGGATTAGGGTGGTAGTCAGTGCTGACCTTCCCCTAGATTGTATCCTGGGCAATGACCTCCCAGGGGTGAGTCTGGTCACAGATGGGGTGGTCGCCCAGGGCGCCCCCCCAACCCAAAGTCCTGGGGAGTCAGTCCCTACAGTTAGGAGACAGGGGTCCCCAAGAAAAGGAAAGAAGAAAAGGAAGGGTAGGCCACTCTTAAAGAGAGTTCCAGGGAGCCAAAGGCCTTCTGCCCCAGTAGGGGGGGAGCCCAGAGTTGGCACTGGTGAGGCCTCACCTGACCCCAAGGAAGTCCTGAGTAGTCAGGCAGCTGTCCAGATGCAAGGTGTTGCCCCTGCACTGACAGAAGGGAGAGTGGAAGGAGGGTGTCTGCCACAGGAGGTGGTAGCCCCCCACTCTAGACAGCAAGAGGGGTGCCAGGACCCCAAAGTTGCCACCTGTCAGTGGAGAGCTTAGGGTGTGGTTCCGGGTACTGACAGCTGTCAGTAGCCTCTGCTGGGTGCTAGCCTTCCTGGCAGCACTGTACTTGGCCTGGGAGGCAGACCCCAGGGCCAATAGTAAAGTAGGCCCTCTGACCCTATTGGTCATGGTGGGGTTGCTCAAGTGTTGGGTGACCTCTTTGGGTAACCTAGGTGTTGCCCTAGCAAAGTTTGGAGTAGGGGAGGTGGGCACCTCACTACCCAAGTTGGCAGAGAGAAAGGAGGAAGACCCCCCTAGAGGGAAGTTTCAGTTTGAGTTGGGCCCTTTTACTGTTGGGATGGCTTCACTACCCATAGGGAGTGACCCTGACAGGAGGATATAAGGCAGAGTAGGCCCTGCAAAGGGACAGCCAGTTTTCTTCACTGTCTTCCTCGCCTAACAAGCCAGGAAGACTCTCCCAGGGTTGGGCTGAGTCTCCTGGGCGTGTGGGCTGGGGGGGGTTGTGTGAGAAAACAGGGCTGATTGCAGAGGCCCCATAACTTTTTGCCCCCATTTTCCTCTTTTTGCTGGTGTTTTCCTGACTTTGATGGTGCCCTGGGTACTGCTAACCAGTCCCAGGGCCTGTGCTCTGTGTAAAATGGATATGCAAATTAGGCTAATTATAATTGGTTAAGTTAACCTACCTATAAGTCCCTAGTATATGGTAGGGCATGTAGGTTTAGGGACCACAGCATAGGTGGTGCACACCTAGGTGCACTGCTGAGGTGCCCAGTGTCATTTTAAAAGCAAGCCTGCCTTGCTGGCTGCTTTTAAATTAAAGTTATATGCAAATTCGACTTTGGAATTAAAGGTACTTCCAAAGTCTTAAACTACCTTATTTTTACATATAAGTCACCCCTAAGGTGTGCCCTATGTGCCCCTAGGGCTGGGTGCCATGTAACTATAAGCAGGGACTTTATAAAAATAGATTTATAAGCCCTGGTGAGGTAAAAACAGCCAAATTCGTTTTCCCCTCATTGAAGTAAATGGCCTTCATAGGCTAGAATGGGCAGACTTTATTTTAAATTTTAAAGTCTTCTTAAATGTTGCATACCAAGAATTTGGTATCAAATTAATTGTTGTAATAAATCCTACAACTTCCAGTTGTTGGATTTAATATAACTAGTTCAGGTAAAAAGTTTAGACTTTACCTAAAAAGTTGCCAATTTCAGCTCTGCATTGTTTTTGCTGCTGTGCTCTGATTGGCCAGCCTGCAGCAGCTTCTGCCAGGCTTCCTTGATGAGGTGTGAAGTGGCCAGGCTTCACACAAAGGAATGTGCTTGGGGGAGAGAATATCCCCTCAGCAGATGGTGAGGCAGGAAGGGGGAGGGCTGTCAAACTGGTCTTCAAAGGCAGAGAAGGACATTTGCAGCACCCAGCAACACCCCCACATCCTGCAACCCCAGACAATTAGGTGCCCCCTTGATTAGATTAGGAGAGGGCAGGAGAGGGGTGTGTTTATGATTTTTAGCCACACCAGTGGGTGGGCTCAGCCAGATGTAACCTCCAAAAATCAGATTCATCCATGTTGGATTTTTAGAGACTGTTGCCTTCTGGGATGGATTTTTGCCACACTTCCCAGGAAGTGGTCATCACAGGGGGACGACCCTGTCCCTGATTGGAGAACCAGGGCCCCCCTGCTTTTCACCCAGGAGCAAGGATAAAACTGGCAGACCTGCACCCACGCCTCAGATCCCCACCAAATTTCAAGAAGAAAGAACTTAAGGAGAAGAAGGACTGCCCTGCTGGACCCCCGGCCTGCACCTGGAACCTGCACTCAGAAGGACTGCACCAGCTGCACACTTGGGCTTCACCACAAGAAGGACTTTGCCTGGCTTCAACTGGTTCAAGGAGGGACTCCCTGTTTGCTACAGGTGAAAAATTGCTAACCAGAGTCCCCTGCACCAACTCCTGAAGAAAGCGACCAGCTGACCACTGTCCAGTGGCCAAAAAGGAGTTTGCGCCAGGTGCATTCTGGGAGTTGAAGTCCGCACCCCCCAAGGACCATCACAGAACTTCTGGACCCTTGGGGTGAGCTGTGGACCCCAAAAGAACCTTAAAAGAACATCTGGGTGAAGCCCCAGAAGTTTGGAAAAGATTTGAGAATTTTTGGAAAAAAGCTCCAGAGAGGGACCGACCCGCCGCGGAAATTCTAGCCGGCTTGCCTCAACCGCGACCCGGCCTGACTTCGTGGTTCGTCCCGGTAAAGAAAAACATCCAAAAAAGAGACTAAGTCAGAACGTAAAAAGTTGACCGGGACCTCCCAGCCATCGTATCCGAGAAGGGCTCCATGGACGTCGGATCAAGATCCAGGTTTACCCCGGTCGAAGGATTTTCATCTCGAAAAAACGACTAAGTCCGAAGGTAAAAGTCTCCACCGAGGAAACCCACATCGCGTATCCGGACAAGGGCTCCAGGAGGTCGGATTCAACTGGCAGGTTCGTCCCGGTGAAGAAAAACTTCAAAATAAAGACTAAGTCAGAAGGTAACTTTTTAACCGAGGCCTCCCGCGACCTGTAGCCGAGCAGGGCTCCATCGCGGTCGGCCTGAAAGTTTGACTTTGTCCCGGTCGAGGTGCAACCAGATGACCCGATTGGCGCTTTTTGTTTCTAAGCGCTAGAAAAGTAATAATTCTTTAAAAATTCATATCTCCGGTTCCCCTGAACCGATTTTAATCGTTTTTGTGTCATTTTAAAGATAAAAATATAAACTATTTTTATAAATTGGTTTTGGATTTTTAAACTGTTTCCTGTGTTTTATTTAATTACTGTTTTGTGATATTTGAATGCTTTACACTTTGTCTCCTAAGTTAAGCCTTGACGCTCGTTGCCAAGCTACCAAGGGTTGAGCTGGGATTAATTTACTGAGGCAAAACAAAATGATGATGGACGGAGTGCTGACAATGCAAACACTCACCCCCAGTCACAGATCTGGGTTTAATCCATCGTTTTTTTGCTGCCCATGCCATTCCAGTTTGGACCCAGCCATATGCAAATCAGTCTTGACCCTGTTCCCTATGGGAACAGTCCAGCCCGAACTGTGAGTGTTTGACAATGTTCAGCATTCCGTCCATCACCTGTTGTTTTTGCTTTGTCGCCCTAAGTGGGAAGGGTATGCCCAGACGTGGGTCCCGTGCTTCCCATGCCACTGGATTCAAGCTAGCCTGGCTGATGAGGGGTGAAACCCCGAAACCGGTCCCAGGATGCTTATTTCCGGTCCAGTGAGGACCTGGCTTGGCAGTTCGGTCTGGACTGTTCCCATGAGGAACAGGGTCAAGACTGATTTGCATATGGCTGGGTCCAAACTGGGGTGGCATGGTGAGCAAAAGAACGATGGATTAAACCCAGATCTATGACTGGGGGTGAGTGTTTGACAATGTTCAGCATTCCGTCCATCACCTGTTGTTTTTGCTTTGTCTCCCTAAGTGGGAAGGGTATGCCCAGACGTGGGTCCCGTGCTTCCCATGCCACTGGATTCAAGCTAGCCTGGCTGATGAGGGGTGAAACCCCGAAACCGGTCCCAGGATGCTTGTTTCCGGTCCAGTGAGGACCTGGCTTGGCAGTTCGGTCTGGACTGTTCCCATGAGGAACAGGGTCAAGACTGATTTGCATATGGCTGGGTCCAAACTGGGGTGGCATGGTGAGCAAAAGAACGATGGATTAAACCCAGATCTATGACTGGGGGTGAGTGTTTGACAATGTTCAGCATTCCGTCCATCACCTGTTGTTTTTGCTTTGTCGCCCTAAGTGGGAAGGGTATGCCCAGACGTGGGTCCCGTGCTTCCCATGCCACTGGATTCAAGCTAGCCTGGCTGATGAGGGGTGAAACCCCGAAACCGGTCCCAGGATGCTTGTTTCCGGTCCAGTGAGGACCTGGCTTGGCAGTTCGGTCTGGACTGTTCCCATGAGGAACAGGGTCAAGACTGATTTGCATATGGCTGGGTCCAAACTGGGGTGGCATGGTGAGCAAAAGAACGATGGATTAAACCCAGATCTATGACTGGGGGTGAGTGTTTGACAATGTTCAGCATTCCGTCCATCACCTGTTGTTTTTGCTTTGTCGCCCTAAGTGGGAAGGGTATGCCCAGACGTGGGTCCCGTGCTTCCCATGCCACTGGATTCAAGCTAGCCTGGCTGATGAGGGGTGAAACCCCGAAACCGGTCCCAGGATGCTTGTTTCCGGTCCAGTGAGGACCTGGCTTGGCAGTTCGGTCTGGACTGTTCCCATGAGGAACAGGGTCAAGACTGATTTGCATATGGCTGGGTCCAAACTGGGGTGGCATGGTGAGCAAAAGAACGATGGATTAAACCCAGATCTATGACTGGGGGTGAGTGTTTGACAATGTTCAGCATTCCGTCCATCACCTGTTGTTTTTGCATTAATTTACTGAGACCTAACTGTACCTATGTGGAGGTTAGTGGCTTGTTGCTAGGTGTAGGTACCTACCTGCCCTACCAATAACCCATTTTCCAACACACATGTAGGAATGGTGCCTGTGGTGCAGCTACTGCAGGCCAACCCAGCAAATCACAGTCACAGGGGCAGTACTCCTCCTCCTGCTTCTCCAGCTCTTCTCTTTGGCAGAGGTCCCTCTTGGTTCTAGAAGTAATCTGATTTTCAGGGGTTTTGGGTGCTCTTCTTATACCCCTTTCTGTCTATGCTTCCAAAGGGAATCTGCATTTTAATAATATTTAAAGGCAGCCCTCCTGTTCACCTATGAGAGAGATAGGCATTGAAACAGTGAAAACCGAATTTGGCAGTATTTCACTGTCAGGGCATGTAAAACACATAAGTACGTGTCCAACCTTTAACATGTACTGCACCCTGCCAATAGGGCTACCTAGGGCCTACCTTAAGGGTGCCTTACATGTATAAAAAGGGAAGGTTTAGGCCTGGCAAGTGGGCACACTTGCCAAGTCGAATTGGCAGTTTAAAACTGCACACACAGACACTGTAGTGGCAGGTCTGAGCTTTGTTTACAGGGCTACTAATGTGGGTGGCACAACCAGTGCTGCAGGCCCACTAGTAGAATTTGATTTACACGCCCTGGGCACTTCTAGCGCACTTTACTAGGGAACTACTAGTAAATCAGATATGCCAATCATGGATAAGCCAATGTACACATATATTGTATACAGGGAACACTTACACGTAAAGTGTCCAGAGCTACCAAAACAGCAAAAACATAGTCCAGCACACAGAAACAACCTGGGAAGTAGAGGGAGAATGTTAGAGCAGACCATGCCAATGATACCAAGTCTAACAGTGCCTGTAAGTGTTTTTCACCTATTAGCATTAATTCGCATATGTGTTTTTATATTGTAAATGCCTGTTCATCTTCTCTGCATATATTTTACGAGGTTCAACTGACAATTTTGCAAGTATTGTTCATGTTAAATTGAAATGCGTGAAAATACACAATGCTTTGTTTTTTCCCCTAGAAAATAATAGTGCAATGTGGGAAGCGCGACACGGAGAAGGGAGGCGGCGGCGGCACTTTTGAAGGGGCAGGAGCCCTTTAAATTTGAAATACCGCGTTCCCGCCCTGCGGGAAGTGCGGCACGGAGAAGGGAGGCGGCGGCGGCACTTTTGAAGGGGCAGGAGCCCTTTAACTCAATCCCACGGGCAGGAGCCCTTTAAATTTGAAATACAGCGTTCCCGCCCTGCGGGAAGCGCGGCACGGAGAAGGAAGGCGGCGGCGGCACTTTTGAAGGGACAGGAGCCCTTTAACTCAATCCCACGGGCAGGAGCCCTTTAAATTTGAAATACCGCGTTCCCGCCCTGCGGGAAGCGCGGCACGGAGAAGGGAGGCGGCGGCAGCACTTTTGAAGGGGCAGGAGCCCTTTAACTCAATCCCACGGGCAGGAGCCCTTTAAATTAGAAATACCGCGTTCCCGCTCTGCGGGAAGCGCGGCACGGAGAAGGGAGGCAGCGGCGGCACTTTTGAAGGGGCAGGAGCCCTTTAACTCAATCCCATGGGCAGGAACCCTTTAAATTTGAAATACCGCGTTGCCGCCCGTGGGACGCGCCCGGGCAAAGCCCGGGCCAAGGGCGGGCCTGTCTTGCACCCGTCATCGCCAGGAGGAGCCTGGGCTGGGCCACCCCCCTAAAGCTTTGTTTGTTTTGTTATTTGGACTTGGTCTAGAGGTTTCAGGAATCTTGTCTGTTAAGTCTGACTAATTTTATTTGATCACAAGCTTTATCCGGCATTAAAGGGGCTAGTGGAGCAAGTCTTTATTACCCCTTGTTCCTAGGGGCTTCTTTTCCCCCCGATATCATTTGCACTCAATAGTAGGAACCAGGGCTGGGCCATTTTTCCAGAAGTGTTCGAATTTATTTAGCTGGGCCATCGGAAAGACGATATGGGGAAGAGGAAGGCCGAAGATGTATCAGTATCCCACTCTCGGGTTAAAAAACCCAAAAACGTTCTGTTGGGAAAGTGGAGGGATGTTCCACCACAAATCTACAGCAATTCAAAACAATTGATTCATTGTTTGAAGAGGTTGAGGCAATATTGAGGAGTCCCTCTGTTGCTGGCCCTTCTATACTGGACACCATTCCTTCAAAAAAGATTCCTGATCTCTTTAAGAAAAAAACACAGATGCATAGAATAGAGGTCAAGGCGGATCTACACCCTCCACCTCACTCCCAGGGTGCAATTCCTTCACTTTTGGAGACTTCACCATCTTTGGTGGAAACAAATGGATGTTTACCTGCAGAAGGTGCACCTCTTTCGAGGTGCACGTCTCCGCCTTTTATTACCATTCCTTGCTCTAACAGGTTTTTGGTTTTATCCTCTAATCCTGTAAGTCCTGGATATTCACAAACCTTATTCGCAGAAGGAACTGATAAAAACTCCCTGGATAGGAAGATGGGTAACAACGAAGCTTCTCAGTTAGCTATAATTTCTCAGAAACTAGATGATGTTAAGTGTCTGCTGGTATCTTTGACGAACAAAATTTCTGGACTTTATGATCAAAAGTCTGGTTGTAATTGCATTATGCCGTTTGAGTCTATTCCTTCCTCTGATTCACTGCCGGAAACCAAAAAACCTAGTTTCCTTACTTTAGGTGACAATTCGACATCTCTTTCTACACACAATATCGTTGGGGGAAGTAATGGTAGCTCTCCAAGGCATGGCAGGTCTGTCCGTCAGACCATGTCTACCACCAATGAGCGAGTTCCAAAATTAGGCGCAAATAAGTGTGGATCCACCTCTGGAAGGGGGGATAAAGGTATTCCCTGTTTTAAAATTTCTCAGTTAAACTCAGGTGGAATGCCTTTTGCAGCAAGTTGTCGTGCTAGTCCCCGTTTAGCTACACACCCTGACAATTTGACATTTCTACAGACCCGTGATTCAAAGGCAAGGTCAAGAAGGAGGAGGGAAGATGCCATTATATATTTGACTAAGGTGCCAAAGCTACCTCAGGGCAATAGAGAGTCGAGTGACTCTCTAACCAATAAAGTCATTCATTGGATACGCTCCCAGATGAACTGTCTCTTCCGTTCCCCGTGGGTCAGAATCAATGGTTCTCACCCAGCTGACGGATTATATAGAGCTTTTGGACTCTTCAGATTTTCTGATTATAGCTGGTGACTTTAATTGCTCTTTTTTGTTGGATAATACCATCAGCAATCTGACTACTGAGGAGGACGAATATTGGGGTATTCCTCAATTAAAGGAAATTGCGTCTCTGCCAGCTTCCCGTGTTGCATCTCAATTGTCTTCCCTTTGTCTGAAATATGGCCTGAGAGAATGCAATGGCCGCACTAAATCAGATTCTGAGCGAGCTATTACTTTCAAGCGAGGGCTTTCCTTCAGTACTATTGATTCTATTCTGGTGGATATTAGGCTGTGGTCAAGTTTACTGGACATGGAAATATTACCTCGCCTGGACAGTGATCATAATCCCTTGTGCCTTGTACTGACCAACCATGATTTCTTAGAGTCCAGCACACAACGATCACTAACGTCCCACTCCCTTACCTGAATCATAGACGCTCTCGGGTCTGTTGGCTGAAGGTCGAATCCAACCCGTACTTGACTAGGGAAATATATTCATCATTTTTAAAGCTTTTTGTAGATTACGAGGAACAAGAAGTCTCTGATATTCCTATTATGGTTATCCACAATAAATTGGTGGATTCCCTACAGGGTATCTTTTATAGGGAAATCCCTTCTAAACCGAGACCTGTTGACATCCCTCGTAGGGATTGGTACAATCAGGATTGTGTGCGAGCAAGATCTAATTTAAACGAGGCTGTAAAAAACTCTACCCAAGAGGTTATTAAAGAGGCCAGACGTAGGTATGTCAATGCCCTGGAACAAGCAAAAAAAGAATGGGATAATGAGATAGGGCAGAAGCTGCTTGAAGCAGTTAAACATCAAGATGATAGTTCCTTTTGGCGGCTGCTGACCTCCAGCTCGAAAAGGGGTAATGATGATATTGGCATGTATATTCAGCCCGAAAGATGGGTGTCCTATTTTTCTGGAATTTATGCTCTGCCTGCACCGCAAGCTCTGGAGGTCCCTGGATATGATGAGTGTTGGGCTGTTACCAAGACTCCAACTGAGAGCCTTGTTTTTACCTTAGCCGAAACAACAGCTGCAATTAATTCTCTGAGGCCAGCTAAAGCCCCTGGTCCAGATAAAATTCCAGAGGACCTGTTTAAATCAGAACTAAAGATATGGGCATGGTACATTAACTTATTGTCTAATGCCATAGCAGCTGGTAGCCCTATTCCAGATTCTTGGCGTGGTGCAGAAATAATTCCGATTCACAAAAAGGGTGATGTAGGTTCACCTGCAAATTATCGACCAATCAGCCTTATCGATATCCTTCAGAAGACGTTTGCTAAGCAAGTCTTGGATAGGCTTACTGATTGGATTCAGGATAATCAAATTCTATCCCCCTTACAGGCCGGCTTTCGGCCTAAAACTAACACCATGGACCAAGTCTTTAGGCTGTCATTACTATTTTGGAGTATGTCACCCTATCTAAGCAAAAACTCTATGTTGCTTTTGTAGATCTAAGATCTGCGTTCGACTTTGTCCCAAGAGAGAAACTATGGGGAGTATTAAACAAAATCGGTATCCCAGGAAACTTAGTGCATTTAATTCAAAGGTTACATGAAAAAACATTTGCACAAGTTAGATGGGGCAATCGGGGGGAACTCACCGACAAAATAGATATTAGGAGAGGAGTGCGCCAGGGCTGTGTTCTTGCCCCAACTTTATTCACATTGTTTATTAACGAGGTGGTGCAAGTCGTTACCAACTGCCAAAATGATGCTCCATCCTTGAATAACCACAAAATTCCAATTTTGCTATTTGCCGATGATTCCCTCCTGATCTCCAGAACTCCTATGGGTCTCCAGGTACTTGTGGATAAGTTTAGTTCGTTTTGTGGTGACTATGGACTTGAACTTAATCATAGCAAAACTAAACCTATGACCCTGCGCTGTGGCCCCACTAAGAGATATTCAATTTTCTATAATGGAACCCCCTTAGGCATGGTAAGCTCCATAGATTATTTGGGGGTGAGAATTAGCAACAATCTGCATTGGGGGGCCCAAATCGATAAAAGTTTAGCTCTTTTGGCCCAGAGATCTGGGGCTATTCTACGCTTCCACAAGTCTACCTCTGAGAGAGTGATTACTCCAACCATTAAAATCTACCGAGCTAAGGCACAGAGTGCTGCGGTCTATGGGGCAGAAATCTGGGGGTCCTCGAACACTGGCAAGTTGGCAGTGGGTGAAAACAACTTTGTAAGGTCAACTTTGGCTTGTCCTCGTAATACCCCACTGCTGCCAATGTTCTGGGACCTTGGCCTGCCATGCATCTCAGATGTAATTGCCCTACGACCATTGCTTTTCTGGGTCCGTGTATGGACTACCCCTGAGCTATCTACATATAAGGAGTCTATTCAAGACATTCTAGATAGACCAAATGTTCTTACCATTCCTTGGTTCAATCACATCTCAAAATGGTTTTACAGATTGGGTCTTAGTGAGATTTGGAGCCATCCAGAAAGTATAAGGAAGGATCAGAAGAACTATTTGAAAACTGTTTACTGGATATATGTCAGGGAAAACCACCTGATGTGCTCAACACACGGTAGATTGACCTCGCAATTTTTTTATTTTAAATGGTATCCGTATCTGGAACCATTTATGGATACAATTCTTGATCCATTAAGTAAGAGTTTATACATTCAGTTCAGATATGGTTGCCTGCCTCTTAAATCTTATGGTAGTACACGGAGTCTGACTATAAGATCTGATCCCTGTCCTAGTTGTAATCACACTTCTGAATCTATTGTACATTTTATGTTTATTTGCCCTGCATATATGATTGCGCGACGGAAGTGGTTACGACCTGTGTGTAGAAATATGGGGATAAGACACTGTATGGCTGCCTTGAGGATCATGATGAGGGATACTTCCCTCTCTCTATCTTGTGCGGTTAGCAAGTATATTGTAGCTGCTTGGCATATACGTATCAGTTCCCTGGGAAAAAATGATGATGAGGAACAAATTTTAAATGGGGAAAAAAAAAGAAAAAAAAAGGAAAGTGTTTTAGCTGCTAAATTTTAACTATGCACCGAAGACTGAAATAAAACCCTATGTTTAATTTAAATGATAGATATTAGGGGGTCAGGTGCATTCTTGATGGAATGTAATTTTATGTGTTTTAGGGCTGAACATATACTGTTCTATTTTATCCTTATTCCTTTTTTAACTAAACTTCTTTTTCTTTTTTATTCAATTGTTGGTTGTTTGCTTTTATGGTTGAAAGTAACCGAATAAAGCTATGTGAACTCGAATAGTGCAATGTGATGTTGGTCATTCTCTCTTTTCTTCCTTATATGAACATATGTTAAATTGTCATGCATTTGTCAATCTCCATTTCGTGCTATACATAAAATTGTCATTATTTTATTTCATTTTGTATGCTCTCACTTTTCTGTTATTTTATTGAATTGATGTAATTGGGTTCATAAATCAAAGTATGCTTACTTAAAGATCTCCATTTATATTATGTTGCATGCTGAATATAAGTTGTCTTGATAATAAATGTACTTTGCAATGTTTATATGATGTGTAATGCTATCAAACGTTCTAAGTTGTATAATAGTCTGAATTTTAGCCTGCTAGGCCTTGGAATGGATTAGTTGTATGTAGTAAATGTTATGTATACTTTCTAAGCAAATGTTTTCTTTTCAGGACATCTCTTCACCTTCTTTTTTTAAAGTTTTCATGTGTGTTAATTAAAATGTTTGTGTAATCCCCAAACAACCACATAAAGGTCTAATCATTCTATTACTTAAGTTTTTACTTTCAGGTTGCTTCATTTGTAGCTAAAAACAAAGTTGCTATATATTCCAGACTTTTACCATTTTCTTTTTTGTAATTCATATTAGATCCAACACCCAGAGTATGTGGACAACCATCTGCCACTGAGAATACCTCCACTCCATACCAGGATCATGCCTTCAGTGAGGACTCCATCCCTGCAAGTCTGGATAATAAGGAGCTGCCTTATCCAACTGGTCTGTCTGGGAACACAGCTCCACTAAGTCTCACTCGGCCTACACCTATACCTCCTATCCCAGCTGTTACCACATCTCAGCTTATGGTTACCTCCACTTCCTGGGTCTGATGGAACATCACCCCAGTCTTGTGCCCCAGGTCAGGGCTGCTGTTGAGCCAACACTACCACTACCCCCAGTTTAGCTAGGACTCTGTGGAAAGGGGAACACTGGGTCAAGGGCACAGGATAGTGGGAGTAGTGTTTGTGAGAGGGAATCCATGAGTCAGCAATGTGAGGTCACTAGATTCACTGTCACTCAGGTCACCATTGATCAAGTCTTGAGATCTCTACATCAGACCCAAGACATGATGGGCCGGACCCCTACAGAGCTCTGGGGCATGAAGCAGTTGCAGAGAGAGCACAATGTAGAGATGCAGAATCTAAACACAAATGTGAGCTCCCTGATTGGGGTGCTGTTTTATATTTATCACCATATGTGCAGGGCTTTACCAGCTATATGTACACAAAAGGAGAGCAATGGGAGTGTTGCTAGCCCACACCGCCTCCCTACAGAAATTATATCATCACTAATGGTGTGGGGTAGTAGGAACTGAAGATAAGACTAGGTCAGTCTTTTTTACAGTGGTGTTAATAAGGTCACTATAGATCCTCAGGTCGGGAAGTCATAGTTGGAAGAATGTCCAAGCTAGGGGGTGCTGTGTTGTCCTACATGGGGGAGGGGGATTTCCCTTACGGACTAGGTGGTCTCACACACATAATAGTGTCTTGCTTCATCATATGACCACCTAGCCCCACCCAAGTAAGATGATACTACTTGGGCGGACTCGACCTCGTGGTTAAAAGAACCCGAGGGAGTGCTTTACCAGCAACATCTAACTCTTTCTGTGGTCCTACAACATCTGGTCCAAATTCACTTGCCCCAGCAATGGAAAGGGAGGCCCTGTCACAAGAGAAACCTTCTGCACCGACCTAAGTTCTTGCAACCGTGGACCCCCCCACACCAGGAGTGGACGTTCATCCGGACCACAGGAGAGGATGACAAGTCCTTCACAACCACCAGCAAGAGACGCAGAACCTAATTTCCTCCAGTGTGTGATTACCATTTACTCTGTGGACTATTTTCTGGACACATTTACCTTTTTGATGCCAGTTGTGTTTTGTGCCTTGGATTTCTAAACATTTTTGCCTGTACAATAATAGTTTGGGTCATCATATCTTAAATTCTGAATTATATTTTCTTTGGTTAAAACTGAGGTCCTTCTGTTTGGGCAAAATCTGCCTTCATGGAATCAGGCCCGGCGGCCTCAATCCCTGGGCATCCTTCCGACTCCAGTACAGTGAAAAATCTGGGTATCATGTTTGATGCCAGTCTGTTCTTCAACACACAAATAAATAAACTTGCGTCTTCCTGTTTCCACTTGTTGTAGGATAAGGAAGAATCTGGTATATATTCCATTTGAGTTGCATCAATCAGTGGTTACGGCTCTGATTTTGTCCAGACTGGACTACTGTAATGCCCTATACCTGGTGACCTATTAGTATTCTATGAATAAATTAAATGCCTGCAGAATGCAGCTTTTGAAAAAGATACCCAAATTTCAGTCTGTCTCATTTACTTTGAAAGAGCTGCCCGTGAAGGAGAGAGTCTGGTTCATGTCTCTCTGTCTTGTTCATAAAAAATTGTATGGAGCTGCTCCTGAATATCACTAGAGATATCTCAGCTGGTGATTAAGGTCCTCCAATGCCAAGCTAATTAAGGTGGTGAATTTTAAGAGATCTAGCTGGGGAGGTAGAAGATGTGTGCAGCTAGCAGCACATTTACGGAACAACTTGCCTGACCAGCTGAGAAGTCAACCTCATTGTTTGGGCTTCAAAAATTTGCATAAGACTTGGCTATTTTCCCACCCAGTTAGTGAGGTTTAATTCAGGGGTGGCCAGTCAGATCTCTACAACAAAACTAATGAGTCAGTGGCAGTTTGAGCACCAAGATGCCTCAGAAATTCTTGCGCTCTATAAAACTATCAATTTCAATAAAGAATTGTTTGTCATAGGTTTAAAAAAATTACACACCATGCATAACCCAAATACTCTGTGCCATTTTTACATTTACAGGTCTAGATCTTGACACCATGGAAGAATGGGATATGATGCAAAAACAATCAGATTCAATAGGGAAACTGTCATTGATTCATGTCATCATCTGGAGCCAGACCTCCTGCCTCACAATAGGAATCTCACATCAATTACACCAATAGTCAAAATAAAAGGAGTACTACATTTTGTGGTCACGGTATCATTCCAGTACACTGTGGAAGAATCTGGTGGAATGTCACAACTATCAGTGGTGTGCTACAGGAAGTTCTCCATTGTCTTCCAGAAGAATGACTAGTTTAGTTCAAGACCATTTGCATTATGCACAGGGCAATCAATAATAAAAGCCCCTTATTGTTAAGGTCTTTAGCCTCCCCATGTCTACCTGGGAGACCTCTTAGATCTTCCTCAGCTCATATATCAAATGTCCCTAAGATTCGAAGAGCCTGTTGAGGTGCCATTCTAACTACTTTTGGGGCCCAAACTCTGGAATACCCTACCTTTGCAAATGTGCTTACTGGAGCATTAACTACCCTTCCGTAAAGCTCTGAAGACCAAGCTTTTCAGCAACTAATCTTCTCTTACAGCTACTGACGATTTGTGGTGTCTGTTGCACCGCTGTGAGACATTTCTTTATAGAATTTGTTCTGCCATAAAACATTTCTGAGCACCAGCCGGGCACCAAATTTATGGAATGGTGCAAGCCGGTTCAAAGGGTAGGGTAGCATAAAAAAAATGACGTTAGCTAGGTGGGGCTGGTGGTATGAAAGAAGGGGGTTTTGCACCAAAAAATGACGTCAGGCTGGTTAGAGTGAATAAAAATGACTCTAACCAGCCTAGCATCATTTTCTGACGCAAAACCATCCATACCACATGACTCCTATCTTGGAAAAGACAGGAGTCATGCCCACCACCCCAATGGCCAGCACAGGGGACCAGGGTCCCCAGAGCATGGCCAGTGCACCCAGTGCCATGTAGGGGGGCCCATTTCAGGGCCCCCAATGACACTTAAGAAAAAAATACTTACCTATGCTTACCTGGGATGGGATTCCCAATCCTCCGCTGTCCCTCTGGTGTGGGTGTCCCTGGGGCATGGGAAGGACACCTGTGGGCTTATTCCATGGTGTTCCACCATGGATATAGGCCCACAGGTCCTCTAACGCCTGCCCTGAACCAGGTGTTAAATAATGGTGCAACGCTAGCTTTGCACCATTATTTGACCCCTCCTCCTCCTGTGTGTGATTTTAGCACGGGGATAAATATGGCGCTAAGTCCATAGAGTAATTTTTTGCACGGGAACGCCTATTTTGCATCTCATTGATGCAAAGTAGGTTTCCACGTCCAAAAAATGACTTTAACTCCATAACTTTGGCGCTAGATGGGTCAGGCGCAAAAGTATAAATATGGAGTTAGTTTTGCACGTAATTTGCTTTAAAAAAATAATGCAAATTTGGCGCAAAACAAGTATAAATATGCACCTTTGTTTAAAAAAAGATTTTTTCTAAAAAAATTCGTCACCCGAAGTACACACAAAAATGCACAATTATCGCATTTAAACACAGTAACACATTACATAATACTGTTTTTATTTAAATACAATGAGTCAAGTTAGAAAATGGTCCTCTCTGAAGGGTCACCCTAAACTTTTTGACTTTCTCCTCTTCTTTTCATGACCTTGTTTTTTGGGCTTTTAGGACTCTGGGCACTTTACCACTGCAAACCAGTGCTAAAGTGCACATGTTCTCTCTCTAAAACATGGTAACATTGGCCCACACCCAATTGGCATATTTAATTTACTTGTAAGTCCCTATTAATGTGCACTACATGTGCCCACGGCCTGTAAATTAATTGCCACTAGCGGGCCTGCAGTACTAATTATGCCACCCACATAGGGAGCCCCTTAACCATGTCTCAGGTCTGATATTCCAAGGCCTGGTTGGCGGTCTCACTGCCACTTCGGCTTGGCATTTAAACATACTGGCAAGCCTTAAATTCCACTTTTCTTACACATAAGTCACCGCTAAGGTAGGCCCTGGGTAGCCCATAGGGCAAGGTGCTATGTAAGTAAAAGGCAGAACATGCACTCATATGTTTTACATTTTCTGGTAGTGAAAAACTCACAGCGTCGTTTTTCACATCTGTAGAACCTGCATTAGAAATTCCATTATATGCTTTTAAATGATAGTTTCTGATCTAAGAGGACTAGCCTTGTCATATTTGGTATGGTTGGAATGGTAGTGAGAAATCCTACTTACTGGTGAAGTTAGACTCTACATTACTATTTTAGAAATGCCACTTTTAGAAAGCATGCATTTCTCTGCCCTCACTGCCATCTGTGTCTTACAGCCTGTCTCCAATCTATATCTGGTCTGTGCTCGTTGACAGCTCCCCTTGGGCATTCCACCCAGACATTCATAAACAGAGGACACTCAGCTGCATCTGCATAAAGATGGGTTTTCCTGGGCAGGAAGGGTGGAGGGGCTCTCTTTTACACTTCAATGGCCAGTTGGCTTCCCTCACACAAAGAACTAATAACCACACACAAGGTTCCTGACAGACAGGGTTTGGGTTGAAAGGGGAACTTGTGTACTGCAAAACCACTCTTTGAAGTTTCCTCCACTTCAAATGCACTTTTGGGTATGTATACTGGGTCTGTGACCCCACCAAATCAGACACTTGTGGACCTACAACTGGACTCTGTCAAAGGGACTGCCTGACTGCCCAAAAGACTCATCTGGACTGCTTTGCTGTAAGGACTGCTCTCCTGCTTGTTTCCCTGCTACCTGCAGACCCCTGACTCCCCTGGAAGTACTCTGCCTTTCTCCGCAAGTGCTCTCCAAACATCACATTGGTGAGTTGGTATCATCGACAAACAATAGTGAGCTTGTGACTCAAAATGACCAAAGAGAGTCAATTTATTTTAAAAGTTTGAGATTGCCTTTCTCCTTTACACATGTGCTTGTAAGCCAATCAGTTTTTTAAAACATGATTTGACATATATTTGTGAATGAAACAGACAGGAATGTGTACACATTGGTGACAGAGTAACACATACCCCAAACCAACTTTTTTTATGTCCTTTGTTATGTCCAGATAATGAAAGGGACTTTTGCAGATGGACAATGTACAATTGTTTTTGCTAGATATTAATTTTTGCCTGTGTTCACTATTCAAATCAAACTGTCTGTACCATTCAGAGATGTGCAACAATTGCCGGAGAAAATTCACAATGATGAAGAGAAATTATTTAAAAAAATGGGAGTAATGAAGTTAAATTACTGAACTGTGAGTACATTGGTCCTGAAGTTGTTCCCTACGTACATGCTTTAATGCTAAAGTATACCTAAGTTTGAAAGCCCTAAAGCAGGTGAAATAAGAAAATTATGAGTGTTTTTTAACAAACCTCATGATCTGTTTTATGTACACAGATACAATAAGTATGTAGTATATGTCTTTTCAGTATCTTCAGGAGCAGGCGAAGGGGACACGAACGCGGGGAAGCAACTGGCCACTGTGTGTTGTGTGGTCATACACTGATGAACTCAGTGGCATGGAGGATGAGGATACTGGAACAGAGGCCACCAGCTCGTCATCTTCTTCAGAGGCACGGCCGGCTTTAGGGCGGTGCTAGTGGTGCTGCCGCACTGGGTGCTAACCTGAATTAGGGGGGCACTGACTTAATGGGGCGCTGTGTTTAGTAATAACTTATAAACGTGTGATTTAAAAGCACCTGCTGAAAAGTTCCTTTTGCGTCCAGCCTCCAGGAAGCAATTAAAATGTCAAGACACCTCTTGTGATTAATGTTCCTGCTAGAGAGAGAGATGGGAATTTTGTCTACCGGCAGCTTTGACTCGTCATAAAGTCATAAAGCAGCGTAGATGGTTAATATGCCTGCTGCAAAGAACAAAACTATATTTTATGTGGATACCTGGGTGGATTAGTAAAGCCAGCCTTTACAAGTGCTTTAAAACAAATGAATTTATTTGAAAGACGGGCTGTGGAGAGATGAGGGGCACATTTTCCAGGTGGTAGTGAGGGAATCCGAGGAGGTGGTCATGAGGTAGGGGGCGCCAAAAAAGACTGTTGCACAAGGCACCACCAGTGCTAAAGTCGGCCCTGTCCCCAGTGGTGGCGGACCCTACAGGACCTGTACTATCTGTATCCTTGTCTGCCACCCAGAAGCCCATCTTCATTCTCCCTCTTACTCCCCCCCCCAGTTCGCCAAACTCATCCTTCTAAAAGGGCTGGAGTCTCCTTTGCCGCTGAAACCTCCTCCTTGTCCCTGTACCCCCGGCTGCACTCAGTGAAGAGGCTATTGACCTGTTATGCAGCATCTCTATAGGCCAGACTGTGATCGTGAATGGCATCCAGGGCCTTAGTTGCCATATGCAACAATTGGTTGCATTTCTGGGTGTCATCATTAGTTCAATGTCTGGCATGTAGAGATCGCTTGTGAAAATAGCCTCTGCACTTACCTCAGCCCACCAACTAGTCCAATCTTGTGCCCCAACTCCAGTCCCTTCCTCGTCCCAAATTCCAGCTATCAACTCCCAACTCCCACCCCTATCCCAAGCACACTCACTTCTTTACAGGCACCCATTCCAACAGACAGAAGCAGCACACCCACACATAAACACAAACACACAAAGAAACAAAACCAAACACATATCCAACATACACAGACTCCCAATACTATACCCACAACTACAAAAACCACCACCACAACCACCATGTCTACCACTACACCCACCACCACACCCACAAACACCACAACCACCACCATACCCACATGCACCACCACCACACCCCAACCACAACACCCACCACCACAGACATAATCACCACAACCACCATCACACCCACAAGCACCACAACCACAACTTCCACCTCAACAACACACTCATTCAAACAGCCACACTCACACAAATGCACACATACACAAACAAATGTCCAGCAAACCCAAACACACACTCACCCAAACACCAAACTTGGGCTAAACCAAACACATTCAAACATACACAAGACACACATGCAGCTTCAAAACATACAGACACATGCACCACAACCACACCATCCACATCAACAGCACACTCATCCAAACAAACACACTCACATATAAGCACACACACAAAAACACCAACCAAACCTAAATGCACACACTCACCTGAACACCAAACACCTTCCAAGAAACACACATCCAAACATACACCACATGCACCAGACCCACATGCATCTGCTACCCCTCCTATCTGTACTGCTGTACCCAACTTGATGTTATACCTGTCTTTCCCTGACCCCTGTGAAACCCAAACCCACCTTTCCCCTCCCAAGAAGGATCCTTGAGATGCCTACTCTGTGCCCATTAGATGGCCCTTCTAGAGGAGGTTATCCCTTGGCAGTGTGATTAGGAGATAAACATGGGGCGAAGACCCACCACTTGATGTTGTGCATTCTTATTTTGGACAAATATTATTTAATCACTAATAAAGATTTTTAGAGAACTATCTTATTTCTAAATAAAATATTTTTATTTTCAAAAAGTTTGTCCTGACATTTTTATTTGTTTATAAGACATTTATTAGTAACAATGTTAATTATGAAAATGTGAGTAACATAAAATTAATTTCATTTATGACAGTGAATAAAAAAAGGTTTTTGATAACATATTTGTATAGTCCGTACATTAGTGATAAACATTTGTAATTGACATGGTAATTTTGGTGCAAACATTCATCATGATAATAGACATACCAAAATTTGAACATGCCAATTTTTTTAAACTTGTTAATACAGGTGTGTTCATTTTAAAATTTTAAGTGTTAAAAATAAACACATATGCATTACACAATAAAAATATTTAGAGTTCAATAAAATGTAATGATATACAGAAAATGACTAGGCAAGGGGAAATGTGACATTAATACATGTGTGAGATGTTTTAAGTTTGACAGTTTATTTTACATTTCCTGTCATCAACCTTTTTGCCTTGTCTAGTGCAATTTCTACATTTAATTAAATGTATGTTGTTCCAGAAATGTTTAATGCATGTGTATCTGATTTGATAGTTTATGGAAAATGATTAAACACACCTGTACGGACACGTTTTGAACTTGGAATTGATGTGGCTTTTATGTAGGTGTCCATTAGGATGAAGGCAGGTTGTACCAAATTTGTAAATGTAAATGAAATATACAGGCGGGTTTCTTTAAATTTCCACATTACACATATATGCTTTGCACATTATTATACTTTTGCTTATAAGCACTGTTAGAAATGGGGTCTTTGGTTGGCAGTCAGGTTACCCCCTGTCCAAGCAAGGACCCTCACTCTAGTCAGGGTAAGTCACACACAATCCAAATTATCCTGTGCCCACCCTCTGGTAGCTTGGCACTGAGCAGTCAGGCTTAACTTAGAAGGCAATGTGTAAAGTATTTGTGCAATAAATCATACAATAACACAATATAGCACCACAAAAATACACCACACAGTGTTTGGAAAAATATATAATATTTATCTGGATATTTGCAGGTCAAAACGATAAAAGATGCAATACGAAATTGTAGAGATATCACTGAAAAGTGATATGAAGTGTCTTAAGTCTTTAAAATGCAAACAAAGGGGGTCATTCTGACCCCCGCGGGCGGCGGAAGCCGCCCGCCTGGCGGGAACCGCCAGAAGACCGTACCGCGGTCGAAAGACCGTACCGCGGTCGAAAGACCGCGGCGGTCATTCTGAGTTTCCCGCTGGGCTGGCGGGCGACCGCCAGAAGGCCGCCCGCCAGCCCAGCGGGAAACCCCCTTCCACGAGGATGCCGGCTCCGAATGGAGCCGGCGGAGTGGATAGGGTGCGACGGGTGCAGTTGCACCCATCGCGATTTTCAGTGTCTGCCACGCAGACACTGAAAATCTGACTGGGGCCCTGTTAGGGGGCACCACGACACCCGTTCCCGCCAGCCAGGTTCTGGCGGTGGAAACCCCTAGAGCCAGGCTGGCGGGAAGGGGGTCGGAATCCCCATGGCGGCGCTGCTTGCAGCGCCGCCGTGGAGGATTCCCAGGGGCAGCGGGAAACCGGCGGGACACCGCTGGTTTCCCGTTTCTGACCGCGGCTGTACCGCCGCGGTCAGAATGCCCATGGAAGCACCGCCAGCCTGTTGGCGGTGCTTCCGCGGTCATTGGCCCTGGCGGTCCATGACCGCCAGGGTCAGAATGACCCCCAAAGTCTCTTTCAAGCACAAAGTACCTGGTTTGGAGTGAAAAATCTCCACAGAGGGCCGCAGAGGAGGAGATGCGTGGAAAATGGTGTGTGCGTCGGTATCGGCCCTTCACACACGGACTTGCGTCGTTATTTTTCACGCGGGGAAGACGTTGCATCGATTTCGGGGGGGGGGGGAAGTCTCCTCTGTGGGTCGTGGGGTTTTCAGACGCCCCGGAGTCTGTGCATGGAATCCTGGGCTTGTTGTCTGGCTGCGCGTCGTTCCGGTGGGCTGTGCGTGGGTCCCAGTAGGGGGTGTGGCAGTCCTTTGTGTGAGGGCAGGCCCTCCACCCTCCCAGCCCAGGAAGACCCATTCAAAATGCAGATGTATGCAAGTGAGGCTGAGTACCCTGTGTTTGGGGCGTGTCTGAGTGAATGCACAAGGAGCTGTCAACTAAACCCAGCCAGACGTGGATTGTAAGGCACAGAAAGATTTAAGTGCAAATAAATGCTCACTTTCTAAAAGTGGCATTTCTAGAATAGTAATATTAAATCCAACTTCACCAGTCAGCAGGATTGTGTATTACCATTCTGGCCATACTTAATATGACCTTCCTACCCCTTTCAGATCAGCAGCTACCACTTCAATAATGTATGAGGGCAGCCCCAATGTTAGCCTATGAAGGGAGCAGGCCTCACAGTAGTGTAAAAACGAATTTAGGAGTTTTACACTACCAGGACATGTAAACTACACAGGTACATGTCCTTCCTTTTACCCACACAGCACCCTGCTCTAGGGGTTACCTAGGGCACACATTAGAGGTGACTTATATGTAGAGAAAGGGGAGGTTTAGGCTTGGCAAGTACTTTTAAATGCCAAGTCGAAGTGATAGTGAAACTGCACACGCAGGCTTTGCAATGGCAGGCCTGAGACAAGGTAAAGGGGCTACTTGAGTGGGTGGCACAACCAGTGCTGCAGGCCTACTAGTAGCATTTAATCTACAGGCCCTAGGCACATACAGTTCACATTACTAGGGACTTATAAGTAAATTAAATAGTCCAATTGGGTATGATCCAAAGTTACCATGTTTAAAGGGAGAGAGCATATGCCCTTAAGCACTGGTTAGCAGTGGTAAAGTGCGCAGAGTCTAAAAGCCAGCAAAAACAGTGTCCAAAAAGTGGAGGGAGGCAGGAAAAAAGATAGGGGTGACCACCCTAAGGTAGTCAGGTCTAACAAGCACGAATTGAAAATGCACAAGTCCAGAGCTAATGTAAACAGACAATTCTGATCTAAACAGGTAAAAAGGCACTTATTGTTGATTCCGGTGACAAAAGTGGATATTTTCATTGTGCTTAAGAAGTAGCAGCAAAGGAAGAACTTGTATGATCGGGTTCATGATGAAAAAGGAAGCGAAAAATAAAAAAGGTAAATTATTATCTTACATACCTCCAATCTGACAACTCAGGTGTGAAGGTTTCCCCGTCAGAGTTACGTTGGCAGGAAGGCACATCATGATTGGCCCGGCGGTAAATCTGGCTGTGGTCCCGCCAACAGCCACTTTTGTCTATGGCGCCATTGACGCCAGTGTAAAATTCTGGCGGTGATGGCGGGTCGCTAACGAACTTTATAAATGGAGGGGGCTGCCCACCTCGTCGCGGATGGATTCTCTGATGGAAAATCGACAGTGGGATCAATTCTGTCAAGATCTAAATCAGGCCCTAAATGTTTATGAAATCACTTTAAACATGCCAGTATGTAACAGTGCCTAAAAGCAGAATTTTATTTAGTATCAATACATACACAAACATGTAAATTATACAATTGTAGTTGCCTCCTTCAAAGTGTTACTAGAAATATGATATCTAATCTCATCTTTAAGATGTGAGAAATTAAGAAATGCATATGTCAGATTAAGGGTGAGGTCATGAGCATTGCATGTGGTGTGTGAGTTATGGTTTGCATGGCTGTTATGAGAGTTACTGATAGCAGACCTTACTACAACTTGCATAATTCAGTGGTTTTGACTGCAGACATGCCCACATCGGCTGAGGAGAAATTTGAACATATGAATTCTACTGAGGGGATGCAAAGTGGGTCTGTAAATGCTTGGTTTACCTTGTATTTATGTAGACATCCCCGAACTTCACTCAATCACTTCTCCACTGTAAAAAAGGACGTACATTTTTGTTCTTCCAGGGTGGAAAAAGGAATGGCCTTTATCCAAGCAACAATATGTTCCATGTAAAGACACAAGTGTGTTTTTGCACAGAGGGCTCCACTCATCTTGTGTGGAGAAGTTGGCACATAGGGAAGAGGAGCCCACGCGAAAAGCCACATTTTCAAAATACTTTCTTTATTGATTTTTGACATTGTCATCATACAGGGTACACTTTAACATTTTCGCATTCGACAGTAAATACTGGCTTTCTAAATGTGTGTTACAGCGTGTGCTATGAGACATTCTATGTTTTGACAATCAGCACCCTCGGGAGCATATTTATACTCTGTCTGGGCCGAATGTGCATCAAAAATGTTGACGCACATTCGGCGCAAACCTTGCACCATATTTATACAATGACACCTGACCCCTGCGAATGCCAAAATTCCGCCGTGTGCGTCATTTTCTGGATGCGGGAAACCACCTTGCATTGATGACTTGCAAGGTAGGAGTTCCTGTCCAAAAAATGACTTAAACACCTGTGTGCCATATGAAGACACAGAGCACTGGACCAACAATAGCAGCTTCCACAACACCAGCAGGGACCCCAAAGGCAATGCAGGAGGCAGGAGAGGATATTCCACACCAGGACAACCCTTCTGGGACTCTGGCAACAAGACATCATCCAGAGGTACAGACTCAACTGGCAAGCCATTCAGCAGCTGCTGCGTAACATTGAGCCACAGTTGGCACCCAGCTTGCAGACACCCCACATCATTCCACCAGAGACCAAGCTGCTAGCTGTCCTCTACATTTTGGCAAGTGGCTCCTTTCAAATCACTGGTGCCCTGGTTGCCGGGATCTCACAGCCCTCATTCACTGTCTTCCTACCCAAGGTATTGGATGCCATCATCTCCCTCACACTGAGCCACGTCAGCTTCCCCAACATACAGCAGAAGCAGCAGGAGACCAAACAGGGCTTCTATCAAATCAACGGCTTCCCACACGTGCTTGGTGCCATTGACTGCACACATATACGCATTGTGCCACCTGCTGAACCGAACATCTATACTGCAACAGGAAGCACACACGCTCCATCAATGTGCAGGCCATTGTCGATCACCGGGGATTGATCACCAACATCGTGGCAAAGTATCCTGGGAGTGTACATGATTCATTTATCTTCTGATCTGCACCATCAATCGACACTTCCAGGATTGACAATATGGATATGGCCTACTTGTTGGTAAGTACAGAAACCTACTTATATACACACAGCACAGCAACCCTGTAGGACACACAACACATACACCACTACATTGACACGTGGCTAGGAAGACAATGCAGTTGTGACACTGCTAGGAATGTTTGAATTCCTGACCCAATGGGATACACAGCTATGGACAAATGACAGATCCAAATAACAACAGATGCCACTCCACAGACACAAGGGAACAATTTAAAACAACACAAGGACATGGCCTTAACTGGCAATACAACTTGGAAGATTAATCTTTCAATATCACATCAATAACACTCAATCAAACACCCTTCCAAGCAATAAGTACTGTGTAAGGGGTGTGCAATGTGTTTTGCTGCAGGTCAAACACCATGAGACACATTGCATGATGATGATGACTCTAATGAAGATGACATCGATTCATTGAGGCGGTACTAATATCTCACATCACTCCTGCTCTGACATTGCCCACTACCAATAAGCAAGTGGACTCTGCTAAGAACACATATGATGTGACAATATTGAAAGTGCACATTGCAACACATACGGTTTGAGACAATTACACATAAACAAAACAGATGTACAGGCATATGGACCTTCTGCCACTCAAAACGTCAACCTCACAACCAAGTTAGCCATCTGAACTGGACCAGGTTCAGTAGTATAGGTACATGTTTAAACATGGGTCAACTCGGCAAGGGCAGATAACTAGGTCTGCAGAGAACTTGTCACACATGGGATATTTGTGCATTGTCAAATGTCAACAATTCAGTGCTGACAACTTATGGAGATGTGTTGTACATTCTCACCTAGCCATATCAAAGGACCTCACTGATGTTTAACACATTCTATTGCATATGTTAAATTGGATGGGATGGCCAGGCCATATAGATGCAACCGTGTTACCACCACTGTGGAATTGAGTCTGTGTATGGAAGTATCATGTCACCCCCAATTAAGACACATGGACACCTCTTTCACATGACATAATGCAAGGGAGTACACATTGTACTACAACTCTACAAAAATAGAGCTGACATCCGGTCAATCAGCCAAACACCAGTTGAGATAATGAAACAACCCAATGCTGATGGTACATCCCAGAAGCCTACGATTCCACACAATAACACAAACACAGATGAGTCACAGACAACACAAGAGAACAACTTCCAGGCAAAGTGATAATCATGGTGCAAGCAACATCAACATTTTCTCACTCAATTTCTCTTTCAGCTGATCAGGGGTATGGGATCCAGCCATGGATCATGACCCCATTTGCAAACCCAAGCACAGCATTAGAGCGTGCCTATAATGAGGCACATCGGAGGACACGCACCATAATCAAGAGGACTTTTGGCATCCTGAAGTCAAGCCTCGACATCACCGGGGGAAGCCTCCTATACTCACCAGAAATTGTCGGCAAGATCATTTTGACCTGTGCCATCCTGCACAACATTTGTGTAAGGAGGAACATTCCCCTCTATGAACCAGACCCACAAATGGCTGAAGAGGAGGAAGAGGAGGACGTTGTCCATCAACATGAGGGGGACCATCCAAACACAGCTGCAGGATTGCGTCAGAGGCAACACATTGTCCAAAACGTCTTTTAACTATAGTCAACATCACCACTGTCTTACCATATGTCATTAAACACCAATTCTAATCACTATATCATGGTCTGGGTAATCATTTTTGCATCACATTATCCCTAAGATTCATAATCATAGTGTAGCCTCATGGAGCATTGCAGAAATACATATTAGGATACTGAAATATCCACATCGCATTTGATGGGTATGAATGTACAGCCAACTTCACACACTGTAAATGACATACATCCTGTCCATTTCACATTTGAAGGGCAGTAGCAGAGGACCACAGCTATTTCACACATACATGTTGGCAACATGGTTCATTGCAGCATATGCACACAACAAAGACACCATCATTTAATAAGGAAACAAATGCCTCATACATGAGGCAGTGGATGTGCTATTGCATTGGTAACAGGAATGTTTGACCAGACTCTTGACAGCAGTAAGTGTGACATCAGCTATCTTTGCAAGGAGTATGTGTGACAAGAAATCCATGTAAGCAGCAAATGGATAGCACGAGTGCCCCAGGTATGACTAGCATTGCTCACAAGACATCCCCTGCACATGCCATCCCAGGTCATAAGTCCTGCCACTCCCATGTTTTCTGTCTCTCCCCACCCTTCTCGAGGGGGCCCTGGAAATGGACTATTTGTACCCAGATAATCCCTCATATACACACACCCAGACTCACATTCTGACTCCAGTATGCTTCCCTCTTTAGTATGGTATGGCATAGTCATTGTTCATCTGTTTGCATGGACTTCTGGTCGGATAATGCACTGCCTTTTAGTCTGTAGGACCTGTAATCACCTGTCTATTGCTTCCCATGTGAAAGGTACTGTCGGGCCTTTGAACTTGATTCTCACCTACAGGACTTGTGAGAGACTGAAGCTGCAGACACCTGTGAGCACCTCCATGCAGACCAGCCATTTGAACATGCACTGCCCTTTCAGCTGCCTGGAATGGCATAGAAACTGCCATTATATGTATATCACTGTAATGCATTGCCGTATAAATCAATTGTGTAATACAGGCCTTGGGTTATTGTGTAACGTTGCAGCACACAGGAGAAAAACAGTTTACATTTTCCACAGTGTTGTTCCAGCTTTCACCAGTCTCAGTCTGCTCACTGTGTATGTGCCTTGTTCATTTTTGTTCCTGATTGACCCTGCATCCTGTTAGCCTGACTGGTTCCTGTCTTTGCATTACCATAAAGGTTCCCTGTGGCTACATTTGTCTCATAATTACTTTCCATGCCCTCACTTTCCTCCTGGAGTATTGTGTCAGGTAGGTCTACAATGAATACTCAAATACATTGTATAGCTTAATCAGTTTACTTATCGTATCATGGGGTGGAACTTGTCTTCAAATAGCCTAATCACGGCCCATCCCTTGTCTGGGTTTCATGTATGCATGAGTGACAAAAAGTGACAGTGTACCATGGCTGTATGCATGGATTAAGTATGGTGCCTCCAGCACAACAAGCAATGTTAGATAATGTGCATGAAATGTCAACACATGTTTGTACCCTGATGGTTCACACACTGATTCACATTGGCACCAACATATTGATGGGCTTGCGTGGTGAATAGCTGTGAGATTAATCAGCACAGAGGCACTGATGTTCCCGGCTGCAGTGGGAATTTTAGAGGCCACCATGTGTACAAATGTTGTGAGGAAACCTGGCAGTTTAAAATTCCTGATCCATTAACTTTGTGAGCACACCAAGGTTGCCCTGTTTTCAGTCTCATAAAACTTCTGCAGTGCCATAGCTGGACTATCCCCATGTGTGTTCTCAATTCCTCTTCGGCTTTCGTTCAATTCAGCTGTGTAGGATACTTTGTTAATGCAGGGAATGGCTCCACAGACTCATGAATAGACCTGCACATTACTGTGACAACATGGACCCCAATAATGACACAGGCTACACATGGGCCCACACACTTGAACTGGACACCTTTGTGCAATTAACCACTGGAAATATGTCAACACGTGCTGCTTGGTCTGCTGGTCCTCCACTGCCATGGGAGAAACATAGGTCATTTATATGACTCAAACTGTGGAGTGACATTACATTTGTGGATTGGTTTTGGGACTCGGTGTCACAAACACCGTACCCACATAGCATTTTCAAATGCCTGACTCATGGGTAGTATCGAAACAAGTGACCAGGAAGTGGTATGCAACATTCTAGGACATGTGATGGCTTAGTCTTGAAACATTGCCATGATCAACCATCCTCTATCTATCCTGTGCATGGTTTGTCATGGGAGATGCTTATGTCTCAAAAATCTGGGAAGTTCACACAGCATTTGTTGCTACATGTATGACAAACACATTTCCTTACTCATTTCCCCACTGAATAGCATCTGATGGTTGTCCACATTGACAACACGTGCATACAAGCACATTTATGAAAACACATTTTGTGATGTTCACACAGTGGGACAACTAAAATTGTAAGAGCCAATTCACACACATTGACACACAGGCAATGAGTTACTGTAATGAGTTGCATAGCCTTGCTATCCCCTATTGACACACAACCAGCTCAAACTGGGTAATACCAATTTGTATTCCAAAAGTTTGGGGATCCATTGCGTAAGTGAAGATTGCCAATCCAGTACAACAACTAGAGGATCATGGTCCACAGTAGTGTGATCTGCCACATGTGTCCATACACTGGAAGGTACAATGTAGGTGCAAACAGCCTATCTCTCTATAGAAACAGCTGTCATGTACTATAAAATTTGAGAAATGACCCAAACCAAGTAAAAGGCATAAATGTTGACGCACATGCGTCAAAAAAGACCCACATGCGTCAAAAAATGTTGCATATGCGTAGAAAAATGACGCTCACTGCCATGATACATCCATTGGCCCTGAGAGGTAATTCCCACACTGTACCACATGAAATTGGTTAACTATGAAAAATATTTGAAAATATGGATGCAGGGTAATTTCTAAGCATGTGCTAAAAAAACAAATGACACACAGACTGTAAGCGTTATAAGTTTTTGACGCATCATAATAAAAACGCACTGCATTTGAGGCAGGAAGTGATCTAATAGGATATCCTGTTTACAGAATTGGTACAGTGGGTGTACTTTCACTTTCACTTTGTAGTCTGTGATGTGTCTTGACTGTGTGGCTGTGTTTGGACTTGTCTCTCTGTGAATATTGTGAATTTGTCTCCTGTGTGCTCTTTATAGTGTCTTTTGGTGTTTTGTAAGTGTCTGTGGTATCCTGTGTAAGTGTATTTTTGTCAATTCTGGTGTCTAATTTTGTCTTTGTACTGTTGGGAGTCTATTGTGGGTAGTGTTAGTTTGCGGATGGTTTGGCTGTTTTAGTGTTATTTACTTTTCATTTCCCTCTCCTCCTTTCCCTTCATTATCCTCTGTACCCATTAATTCCTTTATTATTTCAAGCATGTTGGGTAGGCCACGTCTCGGTAGAATGGGAGAGGAGGAGCTGGGGGGATTCATTTGGCTGGTGCGCCACTTCCTCCCATTGAAGATAGAAGCAGGTGGCCGGGTGATACAGGGGTATCACATAGAGGCAAGGAGGCTCCGGTGGTCAAAGGTCCTGTACCATCTGCAACGCATATACAACACACCACGCAACGACCACCAGCTAAAGCACCGTTAGGCTGACCTTGTTGCCAGGGAGCAAGACCTGTTGGACCACCTGGGTATTGTGATTGGTGGCCCTGTTGGTGAGTACAATTCAGAGTAATGTGCACATTTAAATGCTCTGTAGTGACAGTAGCAGATTTGTTCATATGCTGCAGGCAATGTTTTTGGACATGTGGAATGCAAGTTAAACCTACAGTGGCCGTGAGTTATACAATAATTGCTACGCATTACCGTCATTTGTTGACGCAACAGCTGCACTGAATTACAAAACACAACTGGAGCCTGTAAATTAGTGCTGTCTTCACGTCAATAGATGATGCAAATGTGGCTCTAACATATGTTTTAGGCATGGTCTGTGAGTGTAACAGGAAATACATGTTTTTAATGCAGATATTTTCAAGAATTAATGTGTCCCCCAATAATTTCTGATACATGTCTGAACTGGATTCTGAAACATACGTACCAAGTTATTTCTAACCTCATGTAACATCTTAGGCTGATAGTTTGACTTGGTTGTGCCACAATTAAATTAGGGTTGGATGCCAAAAGTAATGCACACAGGTTCATATCTTAATGTTTGGTGCTACTTTCCATAGCTGTGGCACATACAATGAAGCAAATAATACAAATTGAGGGGTAACAACTATCTGGCCCTCTGTTCATTGTACCTGTGTGTTTTATATTGGTATTGGGCACAATAGCTGGAACAGAGCTAATGCATTTACCATCTGTGTTACTCTATAGCCATAAACTTCTCATAAATTATGAGATCATCATGGGATACCTGATGTCGGGAAATGCATGATCACAATGTATTACGTGCATGATGTCGTGCAAGGGACCCCTGACCAATTTCATCATACATATAAAGTTCACTAATACTTTGCTAGTTTAGTTTGGCACATCCCTGCTGATCTAATGCAGCATATGTTTAATAACTAACTTCCCAGTATGGAGGCTATTACAGACATGGGAGTATGCTAAGATCAGAAGACCAGCATTCCTGTGACTGCTGCCATTCCGAAGGTACATACAAATTAAAACCTACATCATCATGATTGACACAGTGGTACATTTGCTAAACCATGTGTTATAAATATGACGGTGTCAGTTTGCTGTATATCCACTGATCAACCAACTTGGCAAATGTAAGATGATGAATGTGTCTCACTGTGATTTCCAAAACCCATTATGGGTACACAGGGCAATGAGTGACACATTTCAGGTGCAATGACTACACCTGTGCCCATGCAGTCTGTCATGGATGTCTACATTGTACACTGTCAACATATATCTCCTTGTCGCATCCAAATATTAAAACTGGTCAATCCGTGGCTAGCCTCAAACTGTCACCAATTAATGGTCAGGTGTAATAGGGGGCATATGTGGCTCAGGGTACACTGTTAATGTAGCATATGTAACCTAGACACAACACAGGCCCTACATGTAAGGGACCATAGAAAGCATGATAAATCATGACCTTAAATCAACCCACAGGTGTGTCACACAGTAAATTATTGTCCCTTGATACACAACACACAATACCTGAGTGACTGGTATTGCAGTGCTCCAGGAAAGTGGCTTTGCATGTCTCTCATCACTACAAATGATGAGAGGAGTACACTCCATAAATGAGTCTGCAAACAATTGATGGAGCATGTTTGTCACCACATGATAGTTAGGGCTACTGCATGTGTGCAGATATGTGTGTATCACTCACTGGAGTGACCGGGTTTGTACATGTTTGCAGTGGTATGTCTGTTGCAGTGTCATCATGCCTGAGAGGCTGGACTTTCAGATTTAATGTTACACACAGTAATTTTATTTGAAAGTGTTGTACAGTGCACAGACATTAAGCACATTTCTCCCTTCCATGCTTTACAGGTGGACCTGCCCCCTACACAATCGGAGAGGTGGCTCGATTTGCAGACCCAGACATATCCAGTAAGTGTTGATATTTCAGTTCTGTGTTGTGTTTGCAGCTGTTGTGTGATTGACTCCTGTATGTTGGACACTTAGCAAGGCATGATGTGCTAGTAAATGATCGGATATGTTACGTGAGTGGAGTATCACTTTTTTTCCATCTTTGAGTTGGACAATCATTAGCGTATAGTCATATTTTGGGATTGTAGTGCAGCCCTGTAGGCATGGCCATGTGAATACTGTAGGGTGACATTTGTTGTAAAAATTTTAATAAAGAAAATTTAGCAGAGGACCATATTCATGATTTAGTCAGCAAGTCAGACCCTGAATCTCACAGAATAGGGATGCCAAAGTCTTACCCACAGACTTGAGCCTCACTAATGAACATGTTCGACTGTATGTTTGACTTCCTAGCAGCATGTAGCTCCACATGTTGTCATACATGTATGTGGCACTTGAGTACAATGTCATAGGTGTGCATGCAGCTCATAGCCAGATGTGTGCTTGCATATATCTGCTTGTTGTAAGACAGGTATTAGTGGTATTAAATGATGTTGACAATTGTCTGCATTTACAAACAAAAATGTCGATGGGATTGTCCAAGGTTTGGGTGTATCCTAGTTGGACATCCTCCTTACCTGTGTTGGACTTCCCAAACCCATGTACAACTGTCCAAAGCTTCCTGGGTGTCCTAGATGTTTGAAAGTATTTGTTGCTTCTCCATCCCCCCCGAGGCACAGGCTTTGGGTTATGAAATGTGTACCTGTGTGTGATGATCCAAGTTTAGTACACAGACATGTAAACTGTAAACCACTTGTCCAAACCTAGGACACCCACTCATAATTAGTAACTGCATTCCATCCTGGCAATTCCATTTACAAATCACAGATCTTGTGGCCCTTGATTGTCATCCAGAAGATAGTCATTAGTTGGCCTGTCACATGTGGAGGACTTGCAGCATTTTTTACGTGACAAATGTCTGAACGATGATGCATAGGTCATTTAAGTTGTTACACATCTTTTAGAGCGTCGCTGTGCTGTTAGATAGGACATGTGTAGCCTGCGTTGGCATGTACTTCCTCAGGGTGAATCTGTGATCTGTATGGTGATATGGACTGTTTCAGCTACATTAGATGTACTGTCTGATTTTCTTCAGTAGCTGTATCACACAATGAAGTGCCTAATGTTTGGCTTTATCTTTTTTAACAGCAGCCAATATGAATGCCATCCAGATTCAGGAGCTTCAGCGCCGGGCGATGCGTTACCGCCACATTCTGGATGTGGAGTCTGGGTTCTGCCACATGGCACGGCGTATTCGCCATGAAAGAGCCTCAAGAGTGTGGAGGGCATTTGCCCAAGGGGTCCCTTCGGTGTCCACAACAGCTGCCACCACCAGCACCACCACTACCACCCAGGTGGCACCAAGCATATCAGGACCATCGACCTCCACTGCTCCTGGACCTATGACAGCACCACCTGCACCTCCCCCTACAACCATGGCACAAACAACCGAACAAACATCTACAACTGGCACTCAGACCACCCCTGCTGCAGTCATTGACCCTGCAGATTTCCAAAGGATGCAATGTGACATGCAACGTTTGTTGAGGAGAATGAACAGGCTGCAGCAGGAGATGTCACAAATTAATAAGAGGGTGCGTGCCATCAAGAAGACCCTGCGGAGGGCGAACTTGTGAAAATTATACCCTCTGCCATGAATCCCTCCCCTCCCTCCTCTTTCCTGGTTCTTTTAATTAGTGGGTTTAGGGGGCTTAGTGTTAGATTAGAATAGGCTGTTAGTAGTAGTAGTGGGTTAGGGGGTGGGGTATGATAATCTAAAATGTTTTTTTATTATTTGTGTGGGTGGGTGGGTGTTTGATGATGTTGGGGTTTTGGTGTTTTAAAAAAACAACAACAAAAAAATGAAAAAAATATATAAAAATACAAAAAAATACATATTTGTTTAGTATAAGATAGTATGTTTTTAGGTTAGTATATGTTGTCCTCCATGTGTCCCGTCTTATAAGGGGGGTGGGAGGTTGATGTTTAGAGTGTTTAGTTAAATGTAAGTTTAGCTTAGGTTAGTTAGGGCCTGCTGTGGGTAATGTGTAGTTAGGATAGGTTAGGTTATTTAGGGTGTTTCCCCAGGTTTTATCTTCCTTTTTTACTGTTAAATAAATATTTAGGTACTCCTTTACAGTATGTGTCAAATGCTTGGGGATCAGGGCCTTGCCATGGCTGAACAGTGTCTCTTTAGTATTTGCATTTGTGTCCCATCCTGCAACCAATTCCCAATTGAGCTGTTACATTGGCAGCTACACCAGAGCTACTTTGCTAAGATTCTGCCATCCATTGCGCCCACCACTCACGGTTACTATGGATCCCAATGTGCTGTTGATTTTTGATGTATGTTTTCAATCTCACATACTTTGGGACCAGATTTGGTATTGAGGACACTGAGTTACGTCTGCCTGCAGCCTGATGTCCAAGTGAAGCCTTAGAAGGTGAGTGGTGGTATGATCTCATGTAGTATGGTATACATTACTCACACCTATCATTTGTTACATTGTTCAGCCAGGTTACTTATTTGTACGTACACTCATACACATTCATTCCTGCTGTATGGTGTGTGTGAGGAAAATTTTGGGTCAAATGTCACATAGGTAAAGATTGTCTTGAAGAAAAATTTGAAAACAATAATTTTTGGCTTAGACATCCCTTGAGGAAGATTTATTCTGTCCAACACAGCATTATACTGTGAAGTTTCTATTTACCTCAGAATTAACCCTCAGAAAGGGCAGATGATGGTACAATCCAGACCACAGTGCATAGTTATCAGCCCACATTCTTTCAGGGCACTTGCATTGACATTCTATAATCATTGACATGAGGCAAACATCACTGATCTCCCTCATGGTTGATGTGTCACACTACACAGAGAGAAAGTGGTTGTGTAAGTGCTATTTATTATAAAGTGCTGTAGTGCTATATTTACATTGTCCATGATTGTGAGTCCATCAGTGAGACACCTTCCATTGTGATCCTACACAAGTGCAAAAGGACATGTCATTGGCCATGCTGGGGTGAAGTGTCAGACAGTGCAGAGGGACATGATTTGCCAATGAGTTAGTGAGAGACAATCACAGGGCAGAGTGACAAGATAAACAGTGGGCTGGAGAACAGTGCTTGAGAGCAGCTGTTGCAAGACTGGCAAATTACAAAGCACAGGACCTTCGTTATAAGTGGCCATGTGGCAGGGACTAGTGCTACTGGGAACTCTTACGGGTGAAGGTGATCTGTTCCACGTCTTCATCTGGTGATATGTGTGTTGTCTCCTCTGCCCTTGGTGGTGGTGGTTGTGAAGGGGCAACACACACCTCAGTGTTTGAAGACGTGGAGTCAGACATCCCGGTAGCTGCCAACTGTGGGGCTATTAAGGACAGTACTGCAGCAAGGAGGGAGCTGCTGGTTCTTAAGAATAGCAGCAACATCACTGTGGTAGGCAGCCAGGTTGGCCCTGAGCGGGTCAATATTGCATTTGTGCATGAGTTGAAAAGTTTGTGGTTGGAAGTGTTGTGTCAACTCTTTTACAGTTGTGCTGATTTCATTCACACTTTTTTCAAGTTCTTGCAAGATTGATGTCTGCCCTTGCATTGCTGCTGCCTGTTCTGCAGTTGACATCATGTACAAACGTACCCAGTCTAGGCTGGCTCCCATATTTTCCATCCCCACCCGCACCTCCTTGGCCAGGTCCCGCTGTACTCTAACTACAGTTCTCTCAAAGCTGGTGCCAGTGTCGTCAGAGTCCTCAGCTGGGTTGGAGCTGTCAGGTTGTACAATTGGGGTGATGGCTGCTGTATCTGTGCTCCTCCTTGCAACTGAAGGTGGGGTCTAGAGGGTTCCAATGACATCTTGGAGGGTCTGCTGGCTGATGTTTGTCAGCTCGTCATCCATGTCATCAGGGAAGTCCAGGACAGGCATATCCCCAGGAGAGCCATCGTCCTCTGCAATGAGATATTGTACAATTAGTGTGTCTGTGTTGTTGGATTTGTAATGTGACGTGCCTGCCTTCCTATTTGTTGCACATTGTGATCATGGTTCCTTTTCATTGTTCGTATCTATAATATTAGCATTCTCCCAGGCCTATGCCCCACCTGCATGTCACATGTAGTGTGGTCAGTTTGGGGACTTGTCAGCATCACATCCTCTAGGTGTTGGTTCTGGCCAAATTGTATATTGCCACCTTCTTGTCCTACTCAACCCTCCATCTACTTCCATTCTCATGGTGAGGCCTTGCACTGGCTGTGGTTGTTCTGATGGCACTTGCACCACACTTATCAATCTGGAACTGAGCCAGTCTCAGATATTTCACATCCAGCTATATGTTGCTGAGACCTAGCATATACTATGTATAGCATTAGCATCGCACTCTACAGATAATGTTGATGTTGGAAAATGTGTGCTACATTGGATTGCACTGATGGTCCTAGCAGTGTTCCATTTCCTCTTCTGACTGTGAGGGTAAATTTCACTAGCCGGTGACATATGTCCTACCCCTCAATGTTGTTGTCTGAGCAGTATGACATGTGGGATGTTGCATGGTGTCATTGGAGCTATTGTGACCCAGGCACAGGGTGGACCCTGACATATGCAGCATGGGTATGACATTAGTGCTGTTTACCTCATAATGTTTATGACAATGGCTGATGTTTGTAGCAACTATGGACATTCACATTTGACAGGATTAGAACATTTTTATTGATTACAGGGGAGTAATAAAGTTGTCATCCTGAACCCTCTAATTTGGGTTTGTTTGATCCATGGGGACGTTACTGCCATTAGCTACTTGACCTGCACACACAGCAGAGGTGGTAGTGGCAACTGTTGTCAATGTTAAATTCCACTTGCAGATATGGCCTGAGACTGTTAATTGATCCCTAGTTCATGTAGGGAGAATACCAGCTGTCGTGTGACAGCGGGCCAGTTTTACGTTGTACCCTACCCTCGTGGACTGGCTTTACCTTTCCAACATCCTTGGCATGGCAGCATACCCCCATGCAAAGGTTGTTAGTGTAGTGTAGTACTGTGCCCCAGGTTTCCTCTGAACAGCTCATACCCCGTGCCATGCCCCTTTACCCATGCCGCTCCCTGAATATCATGACTTATATGCATTGTGTAGTAGGTATATCCCCCCCGCTTGCAGTTGACATTTGTGCATTTTAATTACCCATGCGACTTACCCTGCATCTGTGTTGTCTCCTGGTAGTCTGCGCTGTCCTGTCCTTGAATCCCTGTGATGATCTCCTCAGGGATGACAGCTGCCACCATCTCCTCCATGTGGTCCAGGGCCTCCTGCGGTGCTGGACACCCACCTCCAGTCTGCAATGCTGCCTTCCTGTTCCTGGCCATCTTTTCCTTGGACTTGCGCTTGCAGTCATGCCAGCGTTTCTTGCACTCGATGACTGTTCTCTGTACTTCTGCCACACTGTTTATCTTGTCAACAATTTGTTGCCATATTGCCTCTCTCCTACTAATTGGCAACTTTGAGGTGACAAAAAGTTGGTGCTGGTGTTCCGTCACCTCTTTCACCAGAATTTCCTGCTTCTCTGCACTGAAGCAACACTTTCTTTTCTTCTTCTCCCTCTCCTGGGTCTTGTGTGGGTCCTCCTGGCTGGTTCCTGGTCTGTTGTCATCTTCCTGGGGTCTGTCCAAGCATCTGGGATCCATTTTGTCTCTCCTTAGCACATTTTGCTGTGTTTGCGCCACTTTTTGACGCTATTGCGTTAAAAAAAGGCACGTATCCAGTTTGCGACGTCGTAAACCGGCTCACAGTCATTTTCGCTGCGTTAACGTTTTTCTTTACGACGTGACGCATTCGTTTGAGTAAAAAAAAATGACTCACAGCTGTGGTTTGCTCCGCCGTGCGTCAAAGTATAAATTTGACACCCGCACAGCGCACAGAAATGGCGTTAGACGGCGGTTAATTTTTTGACACAAAACTGCCTCGGCTCAGTTTTGCATCAAAAAGTATAAATATGGCCCTCAGTGTAGCTCGTATGCTGTCAACGCCATCTATAGTTGTGTTGCTCTCAATATCTGCAACAGCAGCTTAACACACGATATTCGTATGTGTCTCATGAAAGAAAGTAACAGGAGTCTCAAGCTGAAATCTTGTTAAATTTCCCAGTTTTCCTCTCATATGAAGTCTGTGTGGTGGACATAGGCCCGGTGTGTATGTGGGCCTGGTCAATGTTCCAATTTCTGGTTGATGTCTTGGTGGGATGCAAGCCTATCATTGATAATTAGATCAAACTGTGCAGCAGGATACTAGTGGTTGTCTACAGAATGTCATTTGTGGGGGGTTCCGGGTCTAGGGTTCCAAAGAGTCCAGCCAGCTCCTGCACTACCGCTCATTCAACTAGGAACTGGCTACCTAAGAGGCCACTTCCAGCAGTCAACTCCTCCACTGTACAGAAACCCTCAGAGTAACATTTACCTAGTGTCACTATGCCTGCCTCTGTCCTGGCTGTCATTTGTCAGAACACCGCCTCTTGGCATTGGTAGCTCCACCAATGTTATTGCAGGGGTATATAGAAGATTTGACCCAACACGACAGAGCATCCCCTTCCAGCAGTTTAAAACACTGTGGAGGAACTTTAGCATACGAGTCAGTATTATTTTTCCCCCATCACCAATGTCAGTATTGCCCCCTCTCTGTGCTCGGTTCCCAATTCTCTCAACCTTGCTAGGTCTATACCAGCCAGCCATCTAGCCTGCCGTTGCAGCTGTGCTGCATAGTAATATATTTCAAAGTTGGAGACTCCCAACTCTCCCTTGTCAGTTGGCCTCTGAAGCATGCACAGGGACACTCAATTTCTCCACCCATCCCATATTAGTTCTTAGAGCATGGCATTCAGGATACAATGTAAACCCTCACGATGCAAAACTGGTAAGTGACATCTTCACTATGAATGCCAGCAGGTAGTTACATCTCAGTAAATCAAATGCTTTTCTAATGACCAGAGGTAGCTCTACTGCTCTAGCACAGAGGGTTGTGGGGGAAGGGGGGGGGGGAGTTCAGAAAGAATGCCAAATAGGCATCTGATGTTGTGGGAGGTATTGTATTTAGGGATCAGCCCATTATGGTCCTCATGTACCAAAGTGGGAAAATAGAGTTGTAACCGGTTGGCCAGGATCTTACTGAGGATCTTATAGTCTAAATTCAGCATTGATAAGGGGTAGTAGGCTGTTAAATCTGTAGCCTCTCCCAAGGTCTTGGGCACAGACCCCACCAGGGCCTCCCTCTTTGTTTCCTGCAGAGACCCACAGTCCAGTCCAGTGCATGCATACATCTGGCCCAGTTTCAGGACTAGGAAGAGAGCAAATGTTTAGTAGAAATCAGCTGATATGCCGTCTGTCCCAGGGATCTTGATTCGTGCCAGCCCTTTAATGGCTGGGGATTTAAGAAGGGGAGCTCCAAATATATCCCATACCTCTGCTGCCAGTCGCAGCAGCGTCGTTCATGTCAAGAAAGCTGAAATGGCCCCATCACACGCAGAGCGGGGCTCCGCATACAACCCTCAATAATGGTATGTGAGGGTTGCGTGTATTTCCTGCCATATGTGATCCAGTTGTTCACTTGTCTCCGAGATGTGGGTGACGGCGTCTCCCTTGCACTCTAAGCAGACCAACCATGATAACAGTCTGCCCCCCTTCCTCACTCAGAGTGGGCATCGGTCAGACAGTCACAGTGCTTCAGAGTGTGGAGCTGGTTTGACTTCACTACATGCTTCTCCTGCTCTTTCTGTAGCATCAACAGAGCTTGCAGCTTATCTGGGATCTCTAGATTGAGTCGAAAATTCCGTCCTCCATTGTGGTCAGCTCAGCCATAAATATACTCTCCATCCCCACTGCCTGGCTAAGACAGTAGCCAGGGATCACTCTCTTGGTTAATACTCACGCAATGTTAGTATGTGATGTGGTACGGACGTTTGTCTGTAAGGAAGTAATCGATAATCATCTCTCCTAGGGAGTCTCTAAAAGTGGGTTCATGCAAGTCAGGTGAAGGGGGGCGATGGATGTAGGTGCCATGTGTCTGTCTCAGTGAATTGTAACTAACAATAGCTCATGGCCCAAGACCATATGTCCCTGATATTCCATGCTAGTGGTCTGCATGGTCAAGTACTGGGTGCACATCATTTTGTTCAGGCGCAATTGCAGGTCATGCACTGCAGAGTAGAAGGAGTACTCTCTCCAGTTCATATTCCTCACCCTTCACATCCCTCTAGCCCCAGTGGCCTGCCCAGTCCTTGAAGTTCTGTGCCAGTCCTGTGGTTGAGGAATCTTGTAGAGGAGGGACAGATCTCTGCAGGAAGTTATAGTCTTCCCCTAATAATAGTGGTGTGTCAGGGTCTGCTGAGAGAATTTGAGAAAGGGTTGCCAACAAGTGTGGCTGTCCGCCGTTAGAGGCATAAATACTACGAGTTGTTATGTGAAACCCATTGAGTTGCTCTGTCAGGATTACCTAGCATTCATCCTGAGGTACATGAGTCGTTGCGACCTCAAAGGAGACTCCAGGACTTAACTTTAATTAGCACCCCTTTAGAATGCAGAGTACCCCTTGGCATAAATACATCCCCTTCACCTCTGCTGGAGTTTGGCCCCTTCTGCACTCACCAGATGAGAAGAGCCACTTGACATTCTTCTTTGAACACTCTCCAGTGCCAATTTACATTGTGGCACAGACGTTCATTACAAACACTGTGCCCTCTTCACAAGGTAAATTAATTTGTAGATGTAAACAAATGTTTTTGCATCTGCCAAAAATTCTCAGGGGGATTACCGGTATGTATTTATCAGTATGAATATCACCACTATGAATGTAAAACAATCCACACTTGTCATGTCCTACCCGTTTAACAGCCATGAATTTGTTTCACTATTGAGCCATAAGCAATACGCTTTGATTCATTATAAAGATGCAGTGCAAGCAAGGTTTGTAAGTAGCCTCTTTTTCACAAGTTAGAGAGAATGTAGGAAGTGTAATTTTACATGTTTTTCTCTTAATTCGACAGATCTGGGTTTGTTTTGGGAGAGGGGGTATTTTCATCCTAACAATGCACCGATTGAGAAATGGAAATAAGATGCATGGACTCATTACCAAGGAATCTATTTACCATACACTGCTGAAAAAAGATTTGTTAAAACGCACTGTTTCTGTGAGAGAGTAACATTTTCTATGAGGGTATTATTAGAACATGCTTCTTTTATGGCCCCATAACTTTTTCCCTCCTGTTCTGATCTCCAGGAAGCAATGCCCACATGTCATGCATATTCATCAAACAGCACCAAAGTTCCTAACCAACAAAAGAATGCCTTTTCAAAGGAAAGTGCATCTCGACCCTATTTGTGCATTCGCTACTGCAAACTGTGTATAACGTTCTCTATAACTGCCATTTGAAGCATGTAATGTGACTTCTGGATTAAAAATCAATGTATTCACTGCTCTGAAGTGAGAGGAGAGAGAAACGATGAACAGATTTTCAATGCTCTGGGACTGTAGTAAGAAAGTACAGACTTCCTATCCTTCTCAAGTCTCACTTGGGTCCCTAGAGACCTGAGAGGAGTAAGGAAAGAGTGGGCCTCTGACCCACTACTTCCCACTGACAGTGTTGTGTTAGAGTTGTCTATGATGTCATGCTGAAACCTTTGATGGAAAACAACCCTGTTTCCAATCTGTGCATGTTTAACTTCTGCGAGTTTTCATAGTTTAAGGGCCTGTTCTAAGTTTGTTGGACGAGTGCTCAGTGAAACGTGACTCACAATCCTCCACAGTATTAAAAGTGCCTTAGGAAATAGTGTACTTAAAATAAGGCGGATGGGCTCTCCATCACGTTTGTAACAGGGCCCACATCTGCGACACTCCAACTCTCTCCATTACAGTAGATTCCAGATTCATGAAATATTGGCAGCCCTTAAATAAAAAGGTTCTAGTTGCACTTATAATACTATGCATAATAATGTTTGAAAAACAACAACAGCAACAAAACAACAATAATAATACTAATGATTACGATGATAATAATAATAATAATAATAATAATAATAATAATAATAATAATAATAATGACAATAGTAAGACCAGAAAAAGAAAGAGGCACATAAATCAAACCGAATCAGTCAAACATCAGCAGATAGTTTCTGGAGCCTGAATCTGACCTTAAATTGACAATAGGGTGAAACAAGCAGCTATGAATAGGCATTTGTTTCATGTTGACTTTCTCTGATATAATGACAGATTACTGGCTCTCCGACACCTTCCTCTGCTTAGAGGCAGCCCTGTCAGTGTAATGAGAGTTCAGATATCTGTGGCCTGAAACTAGAGACACCTGCTGAAATGTCACTACAAATCAAATGCTTCTTGAAGTTGTTCTCAAGTTGGAGCTTGTTATTTTCTCGATCTTGCTGCCCTGAATGCCGGTTTTATGCACTATTACTTTATGCCTTATTTTTCTCATGATATCGTGTTCGAATGACAGCAGGGTTGTAGTTGTTCCAAGCTGCAGTGCAAGAGGATTTAGGGGACTTGTGCCACAATATGGTGTTCAAAATATCTGATTACACCAATGTCCCCATTATCACTCTTATAATACTAATTAATATAACAATAATACTAATTGTAAAATTATCAACATGTCAGTTCATGAACATAAAACCTTTATAACTGTTTCGCAGTGACACACTAACTGGTTGTGCACAATTTAACAGGATTGCTCCAATGTCATATGAGTCAAGAACAGCTCTTCCAAGGTTATTAAATTCAAATAAACATACTTAGGGCTACAATGACTCCTGGTAGACTTATTTTAAAACATTGAAACTATACCTACACTCCCAGAGCGTTCATTTCAAAACAAGAAATCCACCACATTACCCAACTGCTCATAAATGCAACCTCCGTACTAGATCTTCCAGTGCTGCTATTTCTTATTACCACACTGTCAAAAAAGTTAATAATGGCGCAGTGGTCTCAAAAACAAAACACACCCATTCTAAATATTGCACTTTGTAACACAAAGGCACTTTGGGTTCAACAACATGGCAGGGTAAGTGACGGTGCACCCTTTGACCTCCAATTACATCTTCTGGTTTTCTGTTTGTCTCGTCCATAGCCATTCAGCAGCTTTCCTACTTGCTGTAAGGTCAAGAAGCTGAGACTACAGATATTAACATAGAGCACACCCTTTAGTTTATTCTTCTTCATTTGCCTTAATATCACAAATATCAGGGCCGCAAGAGCAGTGCCAGGGTACTAACGGGCATACTTTGTGGTTCAACTGCTACCTTTCACCTCTAATAGAATACCAGCCCTTTTGGAATAATAAATACAAATGTACCCACAAAACTGATATCTTAATTATGTCAAAAGTTGCCTCAATTGTTTGTGCTTGTATGAATGGACTTAGGGCCTGCTTTATTTGCTGGTGGTAAGGATACTCCATCACAACGTTTGCCGCCAACATACTGGCCCACCCGTCAAATTGAAAATCAGGCAGACTATAGTTTAGCCACGGTGGAGACCACTCCAATTCCACCATGGCCAAACTTCAACAATGATCCGACGGAGTAAGGACCGTCAGAGAATTGGCTATATGTCCACCCACCCACCCACCCAATTTAGATGGGAGGATATATAGCTGTTTTTAACTGCCCATTACCACCAGGAAAACCCTGTTTTTTTATTTTCAGAAAAAATGCAGCTTGAGATTTTCTTTTTGAAAATAAAAAATACAAGTTGACTAAGCTGTGCATCAAACGTAAATGAGCAATAACAGGAACGGCTGTGACAGTTCCTGCCAGTGCTTCAGAAATGACCGCAGATTTAACAGTCCTTTCTAAATCTGGTGGGCGGGTAGTGCATCAGAGCTATGGAGCAATTTAATCCGATGCTCTGACGGAGTTAACCCCAACTGCCAAAAAATAAATCAGGCCCGTAGTTTAAGGCCCCTTAGAACCTTCAAATATACTTAAGTCCTGCAGTTGTGGGTATCCTGGGCATGATGTACAGGTGAAAGACATTGGGCGAGCAAGCATTTAATATGCTTCTTGAGGCTTAATTTGAGCCGTGGTTCCCAGTAGGGGGCACTGGTACAAATTTTGGAGACCAGCTCTTTTTTACCTAATCAGACATTTCCCAAGCGCAAGAGAGGGAAAACACACCAAAAGGAAAGAAGTAGAAGGAGAAAGTCTGCGAAATATCACAAATTTAGAAAGCATGAACATGTAACAGTGAGATAAAAGGAAATAGGGTGTCTGGTAGTGAATTAGAGAGGCATGAGGTTTGTTGAAGACTGTGCAGCCTTGGTATTCCACGTGCTGATTGGGGCCTTCAGAATATAGCTACGGGCAACGGCACTCATTATTTTACAAATAAAGCACTGCTTAATGGGGAAGTGTCAACATCAGGGCAGTGCGCGCTCCACGGGTGACTAGAATGCAAAAACCTATCAATTTCAAGCTAACATAATTTATGCATTGTGCTGATATGATGTTGTTTAACCTTTTGCATTGCAGAGTTTAATCTTGAAAACTTATGTTCAGCATGCATATAAATACTGTTCACATGCAATGTACTGCTGCAGGCTTTCAGACTGTGTCAGGGTGTGGTCCCCTTCCAGGGCCTTCTAGAAGCTTTCCCCGCAGCATGCCTGGTGTGGTTGGTGGGCTGGGCTAAGACTCTATAAAAGGGAGCCAGCCCAGCTCCACGTGCTCACTATTCAGAGGTCCCATTGCAGAGCAGCAGCAACTTCCTGAGCTCCTGTTCCGGAGGCCTACTTTGCCCTTCATTTACATTGGTGATCCTTGATCAGGGCGGTAAGATGGAGGTCGGGCTGGGCCCCCAATCCCGTTTTGGAAGGCATCCGAGTTCTTGGGCCTAATTTTCATGTTGAGAGATTTTACCTTGTGTGTGTGAATGTGCTCTGGGTTTTTCCCGGCATTTACATGTTAATATTCGAATCGGCAAGACGCACGATTCGTTCCTCGTGCTTTAACCCTTGATATTCATTGTGCGCTACCATTTCTTGGCAGTTACATGGTGGCATTCGAATTGGCAAGACGCGCGATTCGTTCCTCATGCTTTAACCCTTGATATTCATTGTGCACTACCATTTCTTGGCAGTTACATGGTGGCATTCGAATCAGCAAGACACGCAATTCATTTCTTGTGTGTAATTCATGTTATTCATTGTGCGCTACCATTTCCTGACATTCATATGGTGACATTCGAATCGGCAAGAGGCGTGATTCTTTTCCGGTGCCTAGATTCATGTTATTTCTTGTTCGCTACCATTTCTTGTCATTCATAAGATGGTCTTCGAATCGGCAAGTCGCGCAATTCCTTTTCTTGTGTTTAATTCATGATATTCAGTGTACGCCACCATTCTTTGGCATTCACATGGTGGGCTTCGAATCGGCAAGACGTGCAATTCATTTCTTGTGTCTAATTCATGATATTCATTGTGTGTTACCATTTCATGACATGTATTGGCTGACATTCAAATCGGCAGAAAGTGCGATTCATTACTTGTGTTGAATTCATGCTATTCAGCGAGCGTTACCATTTCATGGCATTTACTTGGGGGTGCTCGAATCGGCAATACGCGCGATTCATTTCTTGTGTTTAAAATCACGGTTTTCATTATGCGCTACCACTTCATGGCATTTACTTGGTGAATTTCGAGTCGGCAAGACGCATGATTTATTTCCCGAGTCTAACTTATGTAATTCATGGTGCACAATCATTCCATGGTATTTACAACCTTTGTGAAAATCTGCAATGTGCGGAATTCATATTCCGGCAATTTTGAGAAAAGAAAAATACTAGAGTTCTAGATGTGATGTTGTATGTACATAATAAGTTCCTCAAACACGATTCATATGATGGTTTAGAAATCATTCAGATTATTTCCTTATCGTCATGCAAAAGCTAATACTTGAATTTGAAAGTTGCATTTAACCTTTCTTGATTCCCTCACAGGTACCCAGTCATCTTGAAGCCTAGTTATTTAAGTCTCTGCTTAGGTTGTCCATGTTTTCAGAATGACAATGCTTAGAGTCATAGCCTAGTACTGATTAATATGATATAATCTTGATATTGTGTGTTTTAACCTTTTTGCTTCCTATAGGTCTCCTTCCCAACTGCTCCCTTCCTAATCCCCTTTTCCCCACTTGGACTCTCTTAGACTCTGTGACAATTCTAATCAGAGTATTGGAGCTGTCTTGTGTTGGAAGTGTTGGGAACGTGCACGGACCCCGAGGATCTGGTGACTCTGACAGGAGGCTATTCCACATATTGAGCTTTCCCTTCACAAGTCAGTTACTACATCAATGGTCGGAGACTCATTGATACCTAGCATTCCAAATTACAAACAGAAGGAGCACACATGTCTCCTACTATTTACGATTCAGGAGGCTTTGCAGAAGTTACCTTATGAGTTAGAAAGACCTTTCCAACTTGAAATGTAGGTAGTTGTCAGAACACTTTTTTGCAATTTGCAAACACTGTGTTTTTGAATTGCACGTTTTGTGACTACAACATAGTTTTGTACATTGGATGCATTATTCTGTAGAGACTACTGGAAAAGTAGTTATCCTGTTGCAAGGCCAATAACAGTTGCAGAAGAGCATCCTTAACTTTGTTGTTTTCTCTGATATATGGTTTGGTTTATTACATGCTGGTTTGCATTGTAATGGTGTGAGGAAAATGTACATTAATGTTGCTGATTTGGAGAGACTAGACTAAGAACTGCTATGGACTGAGTTTGGCTTTATTTGTACAAATGAATGGGGCAGCGGAGAGACTTTAGACCTCATTTTGAGGTACATGATACATCTTGAGGTAATACCATAAAAAGGTAATAATGTTAGTGTTTGGTTTTACCTCCATATGTAGAGTTTTATGAAATAAAAGAGGAATATTTTATGGTAATAATATAAATGCTTCAGGATGCCAGAGAGCTGTACTGCAAGATAGCCGCCTGAGGGTTCGCTCTGCTGGCAGTGTAAGAAATTCACAATAAACCTTGATACTAAAGTGACCATCTCTGCTTGTGCTCTTAAGCTCAGCTTTTTGTATTGAGTGTGACAAGCCGACAGATCATTTTTAGGCTTCGCCTGCACAGTGCTTGCACTATGCTTGCAAAGTCTTATGTTTCTTTAAAGGGACTTAGAAACCACCCCTACTTCACTGCCTACTTACCTGAACTTCCCATTTGTTAATTTGAACGTTGCTCCAGCTTTGCTTGAATTTACTTGCTTTTTATTGGCTAACAGTTAATTTTCTGCTCTTCTACTATTCTGCTCTGCTTTTGCCGTCACATGGAGCGTGGCTGAAGTACACCTTCCTGTTTTTGGTGATTTGTTACTTGTTGGTGTTTATACACAAAAAGATCAACTGAACACAAGTCAATTTGATGAAATGTGTGTATACATGTCGGCCATCTTGCAATGGAGTATCGAGTGCAGATGTAAAGCAAGCAGCGAGTGGGCTCATTACTCAGTGTTTTTCATTACTTAATAGTTACATTTCTGATGAATAACAGTTGAAAATATTAACATTAATTATGTGTAAATTTATTATATTACCACTCACTCATTTTTAAAGAAAAGTTATTTGCTTAATTCGGCTACATTTTATTTGGAATTGCTATTCTCTCAGTGACTTATTACAAGTGCGGTTAACTAGCAGGCACCAGGGTCATGATTTCAATGGTGCAGAATGTGCACTGGCACCAGGGCCAAAAGTTGTCAGAACTCCTCTAAACACCAGATATTGCTAGATTTCACTACCAAACAGGAAGTCACAAGTGCAGTTACCTTGCAGGCATTAGGGTCCTGATTTGAATGGTGCAGCAGGTGCAGTGGCACTGGGGCCACATGATGTCAGAAGCCCCTAAACACAGATTATTGCAAAACTTTACTACTAAACAGTCTGACAAAAGTACAATTATCTAGCAGGCACTAGGGTTACGATTTGAATGGTGCAGCACGTGCACTGGCAATGGTGCCATCAGGTGTCAGAACCCGTCTAAACACAGATTATTGCTAAATATTATTACTACACAGGCAGTCACAAGTGCAGTTACCTTGCAGGTATTAGGGCCATGTTTTGAGTGGTGCAGCAGGTGCAGTGGCACTTGGACCAAAGGTTGTCATACCTCAACTGAACACCAAGACCCAGATTTAAGAGGGCCTAGCATCTCCTTGCACTACATCAGCATAGTTGTTTTTTTACTCTAAAGTGGGCGACAAGGCTAAAATTGTGGCGCCAGATTTACAAAAATGCTTGGCCCCATCAGATAGACGATTGTAGATTTGTGCTGGCCTGGGGCTCACACTGCCTCCTCCCTGAGGGCGATATGCTTTGTGAACAAGGTTGTACCTCATCCTTTCGGCAGGGTGAACCCCAAACTTTGTGATTCACCCCTTCTGTTTTCTGAACCTGTTTCTGTTGGCTTTAGTATACTTTACCGTTGCTAACCAGTGCAAAAGTCCTAGTGCTCTCTCCTTTAAACGTGGTAAAATTGGCTTACACGAAATTGGCACATTAAATTCACTTGTAATCCCTTAGTCAAGAGGTGTACAGGTACACAGGGCTGGTAAATTAAATGATACTAGTTGGACTGCAGCACTTATTGAACCACCCACTTAGGCTGCCTTTGTAAACATGTCTCAGGTCTGCAATTGCAGCCGGTGTATGCATTTTTAAACTGCATTTTTGATCTGGCAAAATAAACCTTTTACCAGGCCTAAACCTGCATTTTAACATGTATGTCACCCCTAGGGTAGGCCATAAACAGCACATAGGGCAGCATGTGTTGTATTTAAAAATTTGACTATGTACTCTTAGGTTTTAAATGTCCTGGTAGTGAAAAACTCTTTCTTCACTATTGAAAGGTGTACTTCTCACATAGGATAACATAGGGTCACTGTTGGACTTGGTCCTTTGTGCAGGGTTACCCCAAAACTTCTGCCTTCCTCCTATTTTTCTGACCTTCTTTTTGTTGACTTTAGGACTCTGAGCACTTAACCATTGCCAATCAGTGTTAAAGTGCATGTGCTCTCTCTCTCCTAAGACATGTTATGATTGTCTTACACCTGTTTGGCATATATGATTTACCTGTAAGTTCCTTCTAAAGTGGCTTATCTTATACCCAGGGCCTTTAAATTAAATGCTATAAGTGGGCCTGCAGTGCTGATTGTGCCACCCACAGAAGTAGCCTTTCATATCTGTCTCAGACCTTCTACTGCACTATCTGCATGCACAGTGTACTGCCACCTTGACTTGCCATTTCAAACTACCTGCCAAGGCCTAAACTGCACATTTCTTACAACTACGTCTCCCCTAAGGTAGGCCCTAGGTGGCCGTCTGAGCAGGGTGCTGTGTAAGTAAAAGGTAGGACATGTACTCTTATTTTTTGCACGTCTTAGTAGTGACAGAGAGCGAAGTTAGTTTTTACTTCTGTAAGGGCTGCTCTTTTCATAGGGTAGCATTGGAAATTCCCTTTTATATTTTTAAGTGGTGATTTCTGATCTGAAAGAAGTAGAGTTGCCATGTTTGGTATGTTTGTAATGGTAGTGAGAAATCCTGCTTTCTGGTGTAGTTGGAATTTACATTACTATTTTAGAACTGCCACTTCATAAAGAGGACATTTCTCTGTGCTTATAACTGTTTGTGCTTTGTAGCCTGACTCCAATCCACGGTTAGGGCTGAGAGACAGTTACACTTTGTGCATACTTTCTAGACAGCCACAACACAGAAAGGGCTGAATGTGACAGGAGATACATCTGCATTCATCTGCATACTGATGGTCTCCCTGGGCGAAGAGAGGGAGAGCTCATTCACACTTACATGTGAATAAATTGTGTCCTGCACTCACATAAAGGGCTGAATGCCCCCTACTGATGTCTGGAGCCAGAGCTGGGTTGAAAGGGGTTTGCTGTACACTTGAAAGGGTTAATTTGAAGTCACCCCCTACATCCAAGACATTTATGAGTATAAGTACAGAGTCCCTGGTCCCACATTTTCAGACACTTCTGAACTAACAACTGGACTCTGTCAGAAGGATTGCCATGCAGTTCAAAGGACTCAACTGGGCTGTTTTTCTGGAAATACTGCTTTTCTCCCTGTTACCTGCTGCCTGCTGCTCCTTGACTCTGCTGGAAGGACTCTACCTTCCCATCAGAAGTGATCTCCAAGGGCTTGTTAGATTGCCTCCTGCTCCCAAGTCTCAGGGACATCAAAGACTTGAACCTTCTGCACCTGGACTCTACAAGCTGTGAATCTGTCCTGCCTTGGAATTGGGCCTAAGGTGCTCTGCCTTCTGTGATGTTTATCGGAATTGTCAGGAAGCAACACAAAGCTGCGCAAAGTCTTGCAGCAAAGCTGCCAGCCTCACCGGGCTCAACGCCCAGTGGTGCAAAGCATCACAACGCAGCTGTTAGCCCATCTGACTTAATGTACAGTGACACCAAGCCCTGCAAAGCTTCACCCCACAGCTCCCCAGAATTAATGCTAAGCAGCGCCAAGCCCCACAAAGCCTCCCTGCACAGCTCCCTGCGATCAACCAAACCGATGCCAAACCCTTCAAGGACTCGACTCACAGCTTCTCGGAATCGATGCTGGACAACGCAGAGCCTCGCAGAGCAACACGGGGCGGACTGTGGACAAGGGGTTAAGATACTGTGCTTAGCTGGCCTAAGTGGGTCCCTGTAGCTGGCCTGAACTTGTGACTTTGTCCCATCCAGCCCAATCAGATAAGCACAGTTGGTGCTTTGTGCTTATATGCACTATTTGTATCTACATGTTTAAAATTGCATATCATAGGGTCTACGTATTGGATTTTGGTTGTTTTGGTCTTGTTTTATTTATAAAAATAACCTATCATTCTAACCTGGTGTGGAACCTTTTTGTGGCTTTTTCACTGTGTTACTGTATGGGTTATTGCCCAAGTCCTTGCCTTCTAAGTTAAGCTTGCTTGCTTTGTGCCAAGCTACTGGAGGGTGAGTACAGGATAATTTAGGTTGTGCCGTGACTCACCCTGAGTAGGATTGTGGTCCCTACTTAGATAGGATGCATACCGCTGCCAACTAGAGACACAATTTCTAAACGTTACCTTATTATATTTAATAAGTGTTAACTTTTGGTTGAGAGCGTGAAGGTTTGGTGTCTGTGGAATTGTGATTGTAAAACCTCTTTATTTGTAAAGCTGAATTTTAAGTCACAGTTCTGAAAATGCCACTTTTAGAAAATTGGCATTTTCTTGCCCTAACCTTTTGATGCCTGCAGCCTATTCCTGGATCATATGACTAGGTGTAGTTGGCAGTTGGTCTTTGTGTATTCCTCCTAGTCAGTCACACAATAGAGAGTGTGGGTGATGGAAGGATGGGCCATCCTTGCTTGACTCAGGGGCAGAGCTGTCACCTGTTACATTTGCACTTCAGAGAAACTGCCTCAGCTCACACACAAGGAACTTCACACTAGCCTACTGCACCTGCAGGCAGACTGGGACCAGGGCAGGAACACAGGAAATTCCAGACATCTCTGTTGGGGGAAACTCCAGAAGTTTCTGCCACTTCAAAGTGGGCACCAAGCAAAAAAGGGTACCCTCAGACCCACTCTTCAGTATACTCCTGGATCTACACATACTATATAAAAAGGACTGCTGCACACTACCTCCCTTGACCGTCTACTGTACCTGCTTGAGACCTGCCCTGCTGTCTGAGAAGGAAGGCTAGTCATCCCAGACTGAAGCGACTCCAAGGTTCAGCTGGCTGACCTCCTGCTCTGAGCTAAAGGGACACAACCAGGCCTCCCCACAGCCTCCCAGCTGAACCTCCTGCACTGGATCTGCCTTGGCATGCAACTGGACCTGCCTGAGACTTGCTGGCCTGTGCTGGTGTGAGTTTCTGACCCCAAAAGGTGCCTCCCTGGTCCTCGACCCTTGGTGTTGAAAGCTTGATCTACAAAACATGAAATTCTGAGGCTTTGGGATCTTCACAACCATGAAATTGCTTGTACACTCCAAGATCTTGCTGCCCACGCCACCCACCAACGCAAAACTCCAGTGAATTTAACTCTTCCCACTACAGCGACAAACAGCGATGACCTGCAATGAGAGATCTACATTCACACTCCAGCACTGACAGACTGAGGTGACAGCCAACGGGAATCACCAGCAATGGCTGCCCGTGATGCCCAACAGGATGTATGTGCTACAGCTTTGACCATCTGTGATGCCTGTCTACTCTTCACACTTCTGCAATGATTATTCATGACGCTCTCCCTACTTCTTGCGGCCTCCTCCTCTGGGAATGGAACTCTTTACACTGGAATTTAGATGGTAACTTTTTCAGAGGGATTAACCTGGTCCCTGTGTCTGGCCAGTGCTCCATCGCGGGCCAGTCTGAACTTGTCACTTTCATCCTGTCTCACACAACCAACTGTGGGCATGGTGTCACCAGATCAAGGGCCAGTTTTTGGGGTGAGCTTGTGCCCCCATTGTTTCCAGATAGAGGTAGTACCCAGCTGACCAGGTTCTCTGAGTCAAGCAAACCCTTGGTTGAGTCACTGGCTTGGGAACCAAACTAGAGCAGACTTTTTTAACTGCTGTGGCGATGAGTAAATGTGACCAGAGGCAAACTAATATGGCTTTTGACTACAAGCGCCCAATGAAATCCACCAACGAGAATATGAGTCAGGTATCCTCCCCTAACCTGATCACCAGAGAAGGCCACACCGAGCCAGGTCCTGCACGACCTATGGATTGAGATGAAACATAGGCCCTCATTATGACATTGCCGGCAAATGCAGCCTACTGCCACGGCGACGGGCACCAACATACCGTCGGCGTGGCTACCGACTGTCCATGGAATTATGACAGTAGCTGGAATTCTGCCAGAAGGCTGGCGGAATTCCGGCTACGGTCATGGTGGCGGACGGTGGTAAGGTGGCACTACTGTCAGCGAGACCCCTATCAGAACCAGGGAAGGATTTCCCTGACACTGATAGTGCCTACCGCCATGGTTTCTGTGGTGGTACAGAAACCACAGATACAATGGCGGTGGGTGGGGTCAGAATGCTATGGGCGGCCTAGTGACGGCCGCTGGGCTGAAGACTGTAGTCTCCAGCCTGGCGGTCGGTGTGTTAACTTGACGGTTTGGCTTTGGCCAAACCGCCAATGTCATAATAGTGAGGTATGTACTGCCAGCCTGTTGGCGGTACTACCTCCACTATTACACCGACCACTGGGGTCGTAATGACCTCCATAGTCTTGCTACGACTGACCCCAAGATAGATACACTCACCACCAGGCTCGACCGCACGAAAGAACGAATAGACAAGCATGGTGACTGCACTGGTCACTATGGGGCATAGTTATACTCTGCGCCGTTTGTGCATAATTTTTTTTACCGCAGAAATTGTGCAAACTTAACTCCATATTTATATTTTGACGCTAGACCCATCTAACATCAAAATATAGGAGTTAACGTCATTTTTTGGATGCGTGAACCCATCTAGCGTCAATGAAATGTAAAGTAGGTGTTCCCGTCCACAAAATGACCCTAAGCCTGTAGGGCATTATTTATTCTCCTGTGCAAAAATGGTGCACTTGTGGGAGGCAGACCTAAATAATGGTGCTAACCCTCTTAGCGCCATTATTTAATGGCTGGGTCAGACCAGGCGTTAGGGGACCTGTGGACCCATTTTCATGGTCAAACACCATAGAGTGGGCCCACAGGTGCCCACACCATGCCCCAGGAAGACCCCCACCCACACCAGAGGGGCACCAGAGGATGGGGGACCCCATCCCAGGTAAGTAAGGTAATTATTGGTAAGTATTTTTGTGTTTGTTGTAAAGTGCCATTTGGGTGCCAACAAGTAGCAGCTCCCTGCGTGGCAATAGGTGCAATGGCCATGCCTAGGGGACCCTGGTCCCCTGTGCTGGCCATTAGGGTGGTGGGCACTAGATGCATTGGCCATGCCCAGGGGACCCTGGTCCCCTCGGCTGGCCATCGTGGTGGTGGGCATGACTCCTGTCTTTTCTAAGACAGGAGTCTTGTGTTTGGATGGTTGTGCATCAGGAAATGAAGCTAGACTGGTTAACAGCATTTTCTTTGCCTCTAACCAGCCTAGCCACATTTTTTGAGGCAAAACCCCCTTCACCCCTCCCGTCAACCCCACCCAGCTACTGTCATCTTTTCTGACGGTAGCCCAAGCTTAGCGCCGGCTTGCGACATTCCATAAATTTGCCACCTGGCTGGCGGTTTGGAATGATGCAAGCTGGAGCTATACTTTTTGCCACAAAAAACTGCGTTTGCTTCGGTTTGCAGCAAAAAGTATAAATCTGGGCCTTAGAGCATTGATTGTCTGATGCAGAGTGCGATACAGCCAACAGAAATGAGCAGCTAATGAGAATGGAAAAGGCCCTGGAAGTGATAAAGGCCAAGAATGAAGACTTTCTCTCACCAAATTACCATTCCAATTCTGGGCCTCCCATAGTTCATAGCTGTGGAGCGCATGGAAACATATGTGCGAAACATGCAGCAATCCCTATTCACCAGGAATGCCTTCACCCCAATGTTCTTGGTGGAACAGGCACACCGCATACTGTACGATCGCCACCTCACTGATGCCACCAAGCACATAGTGCGGGTGTCGTGTATTGCAGAAAATCTGAGGGCTCCATACTCTGCATATGCTCGAGTGGTTGCAATAGTGATGCGAAAATGCACCCTTTGGCAATCACTAAAACTATCTGTGACAGGGAGGGTAGATCTGTCTTGCTCCAGGGTACCTTCCTGGGCCATCTCACTATGTTAGACCTGGCATCCTTGGCATAGTCTCCCCTATCTTTTTTGCATCTACTTTGCATTTTTTGACTGTGTGCTGGACTCTGTTTTTGCTGTTTTTGGTACTCTGGGCACTTTACCACTGCTGACTAGTGCTAAAGTGCAGGTTCTCCCTGTGTAAATTGCATGTGTAATTGGCTTTTCCATGATCGGCAGATTTGATTTACTAGGAAGTCCCTAGTACAGTGCATTAGAAGTGCCCAGGGCCTGTAAATCAAATGCTACTAGTGATCCTGCAGCATTGATTGTGCCACCCACATGAGTAGCCCTGTAAAGATGGCCCAGACCTGCCACTGCAGTATCTGTGTGTGCAATTTTAAACTGCCAATTTGGCCTCGCCTTGACAGGCCCAAACCTTCCCTTTTTACATATGCGAGGCACTCCTAAGGTAAGCCCTAGGTAGCCCCATGGGCAGGGTGCAGTGTATGTTAAAGGTGGGACATGTAATGATGTGTTTTACATGACCTAACAGTGAAATATTGCCACATTCGGTGTTGCAAGGCTTATCTCTCTCACAGGTTAACATGGGTGCTGCCTTAAAATAACTTTTACGTGCAGTTTCCCTTTGAGAGCAGATATGGATTTGGAGTTTGGGGTCTCTGAACTGACAATTTAAAAATATATCTTTCCCATAAAGTTGTTTTTTAGGTTGTCAGTTTGAAAATGCCACTTATAGATATTGGGCATTTTCTTGCTTAACAGTTCTGTGCCTCTGCCTGCTTGTGTATTCCATGTATGGGTCAGACTGACAGTTGGGCTGTTGGGAATTCCCTGTAGACAGTGAGACAATGGGAGCTGGGGTGTAGCCTGCATATGCTGATGAGCCATCTGGGCTAGAGTGGAAGGAGGAGTGGTCACTTACACCTGAATGGGCTGTGCCTGCCTTCACACAATGCAGTCCCCAACCCCCTTGTGTGTGTGTCTGTGGCCAGGCCTGGGCAAGGTAGGATCCTGTGAACAACAGGGACTTTCCTTTGACTTTGCCTACATCAAAGGCAGAAAGGAGTATAAGTAGTGGACCCCAAACCCCAGAGATTTAAATTTGCTTCTGGAACCAAGAGGGACCTCTGCCAAGGAGAAGCGCTGAAGCGCCGAGGAGAAGAGTTGTCCCTGCCTGTGCTTTGTTGGGCTATCCTGTAGTTGCTCCTTCTGCCTGAGGAAGTGGACAAAGACTGTACTTTGTGATATATTCCTGCTCGTGAAGAATCTCCAAGGGCTTGGACTAAGGTTGCCTCCTATTTTGAAGTCTCAGGGTCATCAAAGACTTCCTCTGCCAACACCTGGACTCTCTGCTGAGAGTCCCGCCCTGCTATGTGGTGCCCTATCCAGCCCCTGGACCCTTGAAAGGTGAAGCTGGTAGAACAAGGAAGAAAATCCACGTAAAGGGAGCCGTGCCGGGAAAATTTCGATGCACCACCTGCAACACGGCTGTAAAAATGAAGCGCCACCTGCCTCGCAGCTGATTTCAGCGCATCACCTGTATCACGGCTGGAAAAACAACGCAACACCCGCTTGCGGCTGCTGAAAATGACGCAAACCTCATACAGCGTGGTTTCCCATCCCCATGCGGACGGATTTCTCACACATCGTTACTGGGCGTCAAAGTCATTGTGAACCTGCGCAGATCTGAGGTGTCTGAAAATTGACGCATCGCTCTCTTGCGGGAGGAAAAATTACACATTGCCTGCCCGACTGGAGAAGAAACAAAAAACGGCCTCACTTGCAAGTAATGAATCAACGCATCACTGACTTTTCGAACACACTCTCACCTGTGAGGCTCTATTTTTTACGCAAACCAAGTACTTTGTGTAAAAGCAACTTTTCTATTGTTTTCTATGGAGTAAGACTCTTTTTACTTTAAAAATTCATAACTTGACTTATGTATTTCGATTTTTGTCTATTGGTCTTGTTTGATTCAGATAAATGTTGCCTATTTTTCTAAACTGGTGTGATGTCCATTTTGTAGAGTTTTCACTGTATTACTGTGTTTGTTGGTACAAATGCTTTACACATTGCCTCTGAGATAAGCCTAACTGCTTGTGCCAAGCTACTTAAGGAGTGAGCAGGGGTTATCTAAGTGTGTATCTCCATTGCCCTGACTAGAGTGAGGGATTTGCTTGGACAAAGTGCAAATTGACTGCCAGCCAGAGACCTTATTTCTAACACACAGTTATTGTAGGGGGTGTCACTATTCACAGATGACACCACCCTGTACCTTTTGGAATCCAGAGATCAACGCAACCCCTCTGTTTAGGAAGTTTATATAGTTCAACAGGTTGACTGGCATCATGGTAAACTGGGCTTAATCAGTCTTTTGTTCATTGACCTCCCCGTATGTAGAATTCCTATTAGAATTTCCATTGACGTGGGCCCAGGTAGCAATGAAATACCTAGGTGTGGGAAAGTGCGCTTTTATGTATGGTCCACACCCTCTTTTTGCCCCCAGTGCTGATATGTATGACTCTCTTAGTGCACTGGAAGCATGCTAATCATGCCCCAGTGCCTGGGCTCTCTCCCTAAATTATGTTGACTTGGCAATTAATTGATTGGCATGAATTTACCCCCTTATAAGTCCCTAGTAGGTGGTACCCAGGGCATAGGCTGTAAAGGGACCCCCAGGGCTGCAGCACAAGTTTGCGCCACCCTGGGGGATCCTCCCAGAAGTACTGGTGGCAGGCCTGACATTTCAGACTGCCAGAGCGATGCAACCTGCTTAAGTTTGACTGTGTCCTCACCAAGAGCAGATAGTCCCATGCACTGTCTTACATATATGTCAGACACCCCTAAGGTAGACCTCTGCAACCAAGGAGGCAGGGTACATTATATTTAAGGTGCAGACATATAAGCAGGAGCTTATGTGTCTCCTTAGTGTCCTTTCCATTAAGGTAGCCTGTAGGTGCAGGAAGGTCCATAGGATAACATAGGACTTTGGCCCCGATTGACCAGGGCTGCTAGTTCCATTATGGTACCGCCTAGATATGTTGAATTTGGTGTCAAACAACTTGCCTTCTCTCCTCCAACATGAATCTTGTGTCAAGGAACAGCTGGCATGTACCCAGGTGGAACACTAGAGGTTGGCTACCTGTTTTCCACCCTTCTTTATGCTCTGGTCAAGCAGCCTGTGCTTTTTCCTGTGCTTGCTGCCCCAAGACAGGTTTCTGACCCCCTGCCAGGTAGCTGCGGTACTCCCAGAGGTCACAAAAAGTTGAGGCAGGAAGGAGATCACACCTTCCGCCCACCCCGCCGGCCTAGTGAGTAGAACCATCAGGGCAGTGACCTTCGAAGGCTCACTTCCCGTGATAGCCATCAGTGCTGTCCTCCAGCAAAGAAACAGCCCTCTACTTGCCCCAGGCACATTTGCTCATTAACAGGCAAGAAATTAGGTATTTAGGACTGTCCACACTCCCAGCAGGCTGAACACACCTCTAGGGTGAGCAGCCCAGTCTGTGCACTAACTGTTGATTCCTGCCATCTTAGAAGCAGTAGAACAGAGGGTTCTGTGTAGCTAAAGGTGACCTGTACCTCCGGATGTGGTCACCTCAGAGGCGAATTAGCTGTAGCAGCTAGCTGCCCATTGGTCACTAGTCTCCACACCACTAACACCCCTAAATCCAGGATTTAAGGGGCCCCCCGAACCCAGAACCTCAGATCTGATGGACCAACTTCAAGGAAGGATGAAGAGATGCTCTGCATCACCAGCAACCAGACTCTGTTCACTGCTTCAAAGCAAAAGAGAGAAACTTTGTCCCTGAGGCAACAGAGTGGGAACTGTGTGATCGACCTTTGTCCTTGGCTGAAACTCATCACTCCTCACCAGATGGAAAACATGTAGAAGTCAGAAGCACCTTCAGTCTCCCTTAGACTAGTGGCACTAGTCCCTTGCGAGCTGCAGGTAAAAGCAACCTCAGTTTCCAAACCTTCACTGGCCATTGGGTCCACCTTGGGATTGTCAAAAACCAGGTGGTCTAGTGTCTTCTGAGAGATGTAGTGAAGCCTGCCTCCAACTTTCAGACCGTTACACTGCTACCTCGGACCCAAGGAAGTTCTTAAAGGAATCCTGTGCCTTTACCTCTGCCAAGGCTTGTTGGGTGGCAGTCTGCTAACTAACGCCCCACATACAATGCCACAGATTCAGGGCACAGCGTGCAGCCTGTAGGTGACATCTGCACCCCATCCCCAGCTGGGATTTTGCATCCCTTTGTCAGCGACATTGTGTCAGCGGTAAAGTCAGCCCTTGTGCGTGTCTTGTTCAGCACCACTGATAGCCAGGACAACTCTGCACCCGGATTCTACATACCAAGGTGAAGTGAAGTGACTGCCGTTGTATAGACCCAGGACCTGCACAACCTTAACCCTGCAAGGGTTCCCTGCAGAACAACCCCCAAGTTCAATTTTTCACCAGTAGCTTCCAACCATTGAATTTAATGTGAGTCCCATTCAGCACCACAGACAGCCAGGACAACCCTGCACCCGTACGCCATGGGCCAGGTAAAACTGCACTGACTGTTGTGATCTGGTCCTCGGGGCTCCACAACCTTAACCCTAAAAGCGTTCCACACAACTCGCTTTCTAAGTGTGTTTTTGCAACGAGTGACATTTCTCCCATAGACTTCAATGCAACATTTAAATGCCAGTTCTGCTATAATTTAATATTGTTTCTAAAATCTATAACTCCGGTTACATTCATCCACTTCTGTGCGTTTTGATGTCTAAATTAAAATAAAAAATAAGCTCTATGTTTATAAATTGGTGTTGGATTTCTTTGGAGTCATGTTAATTACTCATCGTCCATGTTGGTGCTCATGAAATGCTTAACACATGTTCCTATAAGAAAAGCCTGACTGCTCTTTTACACACTACCAGGATTGAGCTAAGGATTTATTAGTGTGAATCTAAGGACCATTATTGGGGTATTGTTAGAAGATTACATGGTGAGGACTAACCCACCTCACACTATATATTACTCCGCTTTCCTACACTAGGAGTCTGGGTCAGTGGCGATACGACACCCTAGAAAGCTATGGCAGGGCCATCACATATTGGAGGAACGTGTGCCTGCGTGAATTAAGTGCCCTCCGCCCATGGCAGGCAGAATTGTCATAGCAAAAATGATTGTACTTATCTGTTTCATATTATTCTAACACCATCCCCATAACACTTACTCTTGAGGCTTAGATCCAATCTGATCAGCCTAGCCTGGGTCTGTCACTTGCCTGGGATGACTTGAGAAGTGCTAACACTGCCTTTTGATCAGGGCAGGGTGTGTGCACCAGATATGGAACTGTGCTACTACTGTGCTCAGGTTCAATATGCATATTACTGGTTCCACCCCAGTCTAATTGGGTAGTGAAATGTCATGTTACACATTTGGCAATGACATTGTTGGTCATGTGCAGGCAGCTCTGGACTTGCGCAGCGCACCTCACCTTGGAGGTTTGGCAGCTTTTATGAATGAGGCTGCACCATGCTGGATGGTTCAGTCCGAGGTTTTCCCAGTTGGTGGTGTTGATCTCTTAAGACTTCAAGGAGGCCTTCAGCATGTTCTTGAACCACTTCTTTTGTCCTCAATGGGTTAGCTTTTTCTGCATGTGTTCTCTGTAGAAGAACTATTTGGGGATGGGCTCATCTGACATTCTGACAACATTCCCACCCTACTCCATTCTAGCCTCACATTGCACTTGAGGTACACAATGCAGCCCGCAGTCCACTAACCACTGTGCTTTGTTCACAAGAGCTGTGACTATAAAAAGGAGAATCGCATTGTGCTATGCACAATCCGTGCTTGGGGTTGCCTTTGCCAGAAAGATCTTCTGGCATGGATCTACTCAGACGACATGCTGGTCACGTGAAATTAGGCCCTTTTCCCAACTGCTGACAGCAGGGTCTACCAACAATTAGAACACTAGCACTGCAGTGTTATCATAGTAACATATATTTACTGTTGTGAAAAGTATTCGATAATAGCTGTAAAGCATCAGTTTTTTTGTGACAGTTTACACAAACATGACTTCCTGAGTAAAAGTATCTGGATTTTGATTTTAGTAGCAAATTTGAGTAAATAGTCTACTCTCTGCTGAGAAATCATTAAGGCCAACAGAATTGCCTTAACACAGATATTTACTTCAGAACCGAAATTCCAAGCTCCATGCAAATAGAGCAGGGTCCGATATTGTTTCTTCCAAAAAAAATCGAGATAACAGGTGATTACATTTATGTAGGAAAAGAAAACGTTCCAAATGTTGACTTTTGCAGCTAGTGATGAGGGAAAAAAACGTTTAGCAAACACTAAATTGCATGTTACTGTTTATTCTGACATAAACTCTGAATGGGAGGTAATCAGGAGTGGCTCCTGGCAAGCAGAAGGGGCGGAGTGGGGCGTGGGGGACGTGTGGGGGGAAATTAAAATAAAATAAAAATAATAAAAAGAAAAAACACGTAGCTTAACGCTGCGTTCCGCTCCTCCGTCTCCTCGCTGCAGGCACAGTCTCCCAGCCTGCCTGCGGCCAATTCTGATGCTGCTCAGAGCAGCATCAGGATTGGCTTTGAGCGCCCAGCCAGGGTGCTCCCAGGCAGACTGGTGGTGTAGGCTCTCTCCAGCCTGGAAACTGTGTAGCTGGTTGGCCAGCCCGAGACGGACGGACAAACATACATGCGCAGTGCACTCCCCCTCATTGCTCTTCACCCCCGTGGCTCCACCTGTTTAAAAGAAAATTATAATAAACAACGTTTATTATCATTTTCTTATAAAGGTTTTGCAGCTGCTGCTGGTGGGGGGGGGGGGGGGGGTGATGCTCCTCAGCCCCAATGGAGGACCCGCCCCTGGAGGTAATGTTAGACTAGGTTAAAACCTTTTTCCTGAGATTCAATTTTCACTTCCTACATTACCTCCATGCATTACTTTCTTGTCGTAGTCATAACTTATAAGCCCCCCTTGGCTCTTGACAGGGAAACACTATCTAACTTTTCATCTATTTCTATCAAAAAGGAGACCACCAATAGGGTAAAAGGCGCCTCCCCCTAACCACTTTCTGCCCCTCCATCTTTTAAGACCGAGAATGCTATGATTTCGACATACAGGTAAGGTGTACTTTCTTTCTGGATTTTGTCTGATATTAACGGTTTCTTACCATTTGGTGGTGCTGGCAGGACTCGCACTCATGTCTGAGGTTATGCAAGGGAGCCTTTTGTAATTGCGTGTACTGTCGGTAGTCGAGCGTGAGTGTGATTCTGTTTTGCACTCTGTCTTGCTGGTCTTGGTGCTCTTGTATGAGCGTGCGTAGATCAATTACGCACTTGGACATCAGTGTATTTATTTGGGAATCCAGTCTCACCAGCTGTGATTTGGTTGCTTGGCAACCTATTTAACCTGGAAGATGCTACTATAGTGAGTTTTCCTGAAACAATGGAGTCAATTCCCTGCACTTCTGTAGAGTAGCCTGTAGAGTAGAAAGTCTTGTCAGTCTCCCGCTCTGATTTGCAGACTTTAATTGATGATGCCATCACCTCAGCCGTAGCTCAGGCATGCCCAAAAAGCAGAAGCTGTCCCTGGAGGATTTGGAAGTTTGTCCCAGAGGCAGATATATGCAGGGCTTTCAGTTTCAGGACATGTTGAAACACATGAGAGAAATTTTGGGATTCCAAAAGAAATAACTGGTAGACAAAGAATTTTTCTTACAATACAGGAGACCAGCATCAGATGACTTACCCATTCATGAAGTAATTGAAGGTGTCTTTTTAAAAGAATGGAAATACATGGATAGGACTTGTTCTCCACTCTTTCCGGCAAAAAGAATGTGTTTCAGTCATTTGGGGAGAAGTTCCCATAGCACCCCAAAGTTCATTCAATTTTGGCTAGTATGGTTTCCTCTTTGTCTTTGGGCTCTGAAGAGGCATCTTTGGCAGATGCCGTTGCTAACAAAGCTGAATCATCAGTAAACATAGCTTATACTGCCTTTAATTTTCCTATTAGGGCTGCTACCTATGCCGAAGGACACTACTGACATTTTAGCTAATATGGAAATTTTAGCTCAGTTTTTGTTAGACACCTCATTTGATTTTCTATGGTCTTCTGCTACTGCGGATGAAGCCTCTATTGCTGCTCTTTGTGATCTGTGGCTGAAATTGCAAAAACTGGATCAATCCCAAAAAGCGCCTATCCAGCAGCTTCCTTTTACAGGAGATTAATTGTTTTTTGCTCAACTGGATGACTTGGTAATGAAGGATGCAGAGGAGAAAAAGGTTCTTCAGCCTTTTCCTTCTTAACAAGGGAACAAATATTTTATCAATAAGAAATACAACCAGGCTCTTCGAAATAAACAGCCCTTTTGTGGTCCGCTCAGGTTCAGGGAGCCACGGCAGAGGGAAAATCCCAACTGCAGCTGTAGTCCCAAGAGCATCTTCAAGCAAACAAATGACAATAAATTCAATATGGTGGGAGGAACAATAGCCTGATATTTTTTACTTGGCAAACCTTTATTTCTGACAGATGGGTGCTCAGCATTGTCCAGAATGGTTGTGAAATTGTATTACTCCACCTGTGGAACCATTCTTTGTTCAGACACAATTGCCAACGAATCATCTGAAACTTCAGGCAAGTCATCTAGGGGTACAGAAGGGTGCAATTATTCCAGTTCTCCCAAAAACATTGGCAAAGGTTAATTCCACTCTCTTTTTGGGGCCAAAACCAGACAGCCGTTTCCTCCCCATCCTGGATTTCAAAAACCTCAAAAACGTTGTACAGTATCTTCCATTCAAAATGGTGACACTGCAGCAGATCATCTCGGCTATTTTGAAAGGGGATTGGATGTCCACCGTAGACTTACAGGATGCTTACTTTCATATCCCTGTTCATCCAAGATCTCAGAAGTACCTTCGTTTCACTGTGGTCGATGATTCCTTTTAGTTCAGAGTGTTGCCTTTCGACCTGTTCTCTTCACTAAGAATCTTCACAAAGGTACTTGCTCTGGTGGTCGCTCACTGGCATTTGTTTGGGGTTCAATTATATCTATATTTAGATGACAGGTTAATTGTGGCATCTTCTTTGTCCACATCTAAGGAAGATGTTCAACAGACCATTCAATTGCTGCCATCTCTGGGACTGCTTCTAAACCAGGAGAAGTTGAATCTACCTCCTGTACACCAGAGACAGTTCATTGAGCATTGTTCAACTTTGAGAAGGTGAAGGTTTTCCTGTGAGAGGACAGGATGGAGGCTTAACTCTCCAGTCCAAACTCTGTCACTTGCTGCAACAAACAACAGCTACAGCCAGACAATGGTTACAACTCCAGGGTCTCATGTCAGCTTAAACAACAGTTGTTCCTTGGTCACGTCTTCACCTCAAACTATTGGTATAACATGTTCTATCTCACTGATCTCTGGCTTCCCTAGATTGCAATGTTCAGATCCAGGTTACACCTGCCATCATTCTAGGTGTCCAGTGGTTACTGTTCCCACAGAACCTTCTGCAAGAGACTCACATGTCGGATCCCCCTCCACTGATCATTACAACAGATGCCAGTCAATGGGATTAGGGTCCGAATCTGGGTTCTCAAGAGATATAAGGAAAATGTATGGAGTCAGAGACTCTCAATTCCTTGAATTGAACGGGGTTAGCTGCAATAGGGAGAGTGTTGTTGGCTTTTGCAAATGTCCTGATGAGATGACCTGTCCAAGTCAGGGCAGATAACCAGGTGGCAAAGGTATATATAAACAGACGGGGGAACAAGCTGTCTGTTTTTTGCTTCTCTCGCCTAGGAAATCCTGACATGAGTAGATGAGTCTGTACTCGATCAAAGCAGTGTACATTCTGGGATGGTGGGATGGTCCAACACCCATGCGGACAGTCTCAGCTGGAAAATTCCATCCACCATAGAATTCCATCTCTCTCCCCAGGCTTTCCGACTGATGAAAAAACAGTTTGGTCTTCCTGGTCTGGCTGTCTTTGTATCTCCAGTGAATGCTCTCCTCAGTCTATTATGCACAGAGACTCTGTTCACTCAGACATGCGGCACAGATGCTCTGACTCCTCTGTTGCCACAGGAACCTCTGTGTGCCTTTCCTCCTTTCTACCCATGATGCCTATGGTTTCCAGTCCTGACGCAACTGCTGTGGAACCCTGTTCACCTTCCTTTCTCTCTGAGTCTTCTTTGATTACAAGTTCTTACAATAACTCATATCCAGCAAATCTGCTGGATGGCTTGGAAGTTGAGTGGTCTGGACTGCAAGACCGAGATTGCTCTAAAACAGTTGCTTGTGATATCCTATCAGCAAAGAGGAATTCCTTGCTAAAATATAATGCAAAGCCCTGGAAACATTTTAATTCTTGGTGCTCCATTGTGGATCTAGATCCAGTTTTCGGGGATCTTTTTGAATCTTGGACTTTCTATGGGATTGATTTGCTAAAGGCCTGTCTCTTTCCACTTTGGCCTCCCAGTGGTCAGCCATTAAATCCTGTTGGAGGTCTAGGGGTAATCTCTTAGATATTGTCCTTTTAGTTCACAAAGTTGTGGAATGTTTCCAAGTGAAAGCACCTGTCAAATCCCCTCCTTGGCCTTCCTGGGATCTTTTGGTGGTCTTGGAGGAGTCACAGAGAGAACCTTTGCACCATTAGAACAAGCTGACCTGCCTTGAGTATCTGCTAACGTGGCTTTTTTATTGACTAATACTTCGGCTACTAGGCTGGGTGAGTTGTCAGCCCTTGTCATTACTTATCCACACTTAAACCTCTTTCCGGACAAAGATGTTTTCTGAGCCTCCTTTTAAGCGGAAAATACTTTCAAAGTTTCACACAGATCAGGAATTAATTCTTCCAGTCTTCCCTTCTGATTATGGAATTCCATCTTCCCTGGATGTGAAGAGGGCCTTGCTTATTTATCTGGATTAGCCAAAACCCTTATGTCCTGCTAATTCCTTTTTGTCTTTTATGGGTTGACTTCTAAAGAGAAGAAGTCTTCTTCACTTACCATCAGTAGTTCGGTCTGTCATGCCATGACTAAGGCCTATGATACCCTGTGTTTGCTGTTATATGGAAAGGTTTTGGCCAGGTCTACTAGAGCAGTTGCAGATTTCTGGGATGAGGGGGTGTTTCCCAGCCAGAAATTTGCCAGGCTGCTAATTGGGGTACATCACACGTGTTCCTCTCTCACAATTAGACATGTTTTCTTCTAACATTGAGAATTTAGACTTTTCCATGCTTAAGTTGGATTTGCTATCATTCTGTGAACAAATATTTCTATTTTTGCATCATACAATTGTGCTTGGGTAAATCCTCACAGTTTATGGCTATGATGATGAGGACATATGTGGGGGTAATGAATAGCTATATTTACTGGTGATCTTCATTATTCTTAGGATAGTCCTCTTCACCATAGCAGCTGCCCACCCCCCCAATGTCCTGGACACAATTATATGTGGCTTAATTACTTTCAGGAAGTGGTTAAGGGGAGGCGCCTTTTACCCTATTGGTGGGCTCTTTTTTTATGGAATTAAAGGAAAGCTTAGGTAGCGTTTCCCAGTTAAGAGGTGAGGTGGCCTTATAGGTTATGGCTATGATGAGGAGGACTATACTAGGGTAATGAGGACCACCGGTAACTAATCTGTCCATTTCCAAGCACCTCAGAATGATCTCCTACACTTAGGGGCATATTTATGGAATTTTGGTGCAGGGCAGAGCAGAAAGTCACCTTGCTGTGCTGTCCAACATCAAAGTGAAAGGGAAGGAATGTGCTATATTTCTAGAATATGCCATATTACTGTCCTTTACCCCTTCACCGACGCACAATGGACTGCCTGGCTCCAAAGCAAGCACCCTCGCAACATAGTGCAAGGTTGTCTGCATTGCATGCAGGATTCTTTTGTGCAGGAAGGGACCTCTTCCTGCACAAAAACAAGCTTAGGAGGCTTTTAACACTTTCTATGTGTGCTGTGGAATGCAGCACACATAGAAAGAGGAATAAATGAGGAGAAATACAAATATTTCTCCTTGTTGCGCCTCCGCTGTGGAGGCATAAGGTTTTGGGGCATCGCCAGTTTTACAAGCTCTTCAACACCCATGGAATGCCTCCCTTGCGCAGAGTAAGGCAACGCAGCATTTTGCCCAGCCTTACACCATATGTATGAGGTCATTCAAAGCCATGCAAAGTAGCTTTCTGTGGCCTCATAGATATGAGTTCAGGGATTGTGCCACCATTGTGCCACAAAAAGTCACACAAAGGCAGTGCAAGGGGCTCAATAATGTACCCCTTAGTCTTTTATCTTTGTGCCAATTAGAACTTTGTATTTATGTTAATCAACACTTTTTTCAGAGGTTTTTTAGTAAACTGTCTGCCACTTCTCCAGATGTTCCAGAGCAGGTGACTGAGAAGCCTATAAATGCTGATGTCAAGATGTTTGTAGGAGGCTGGCCTGGCTTATAGTGGGTACCTGATGGTACTTACACCTTGTGCCAGGTCCAGTTATCCCTTATTCGTAGATTAGTAGTGTTGTAGCAGCTTAGGCTGATAGAGGTAGCTTTAGCAGAGCAGCTTCGGCTGAACTAGGAGACATGCAAAGCTCCTAATATACCACTTATATCATATAGCACTATATCATAAGAATCACAATACTCAGAGTTACTAAAAAATAATGGTACTTTATTTTAGTGACAATGTGCCAAAAAATATCTCAGAAGATATACTCTCTTAGGAGATAAGTAAAATACACAAAATATACACACAAACCAAAATCAGGTAAGTAAACAGTTAAAAAAGTAGTGCAAACACTGTAGAATACAATAGGATGCAATAGGCCTATGGGCAACACAAACCATATACTAAGAAAGTGGAATGCAAACCACTTAGGGACCTCAGGCCTAGTGTAGTGTGTAGGGGGTCGCTGGGAGTGTTAGAAACACTAAGGGTGTCCATGATACCCCACCCCATGACCCTGAAAAGTAGGAGTAAAGTTACTCTACTTCCCCAGAAACACACTAAAGTTGTGATAGGAGATTCTGCAAAGACCACAACTGACTGGAAAGCATTGAAGATGGATTCCTGGACCTGAGGACCTGTAAAGGAAGGGGACCAAGTCCAAGAGTCACAAAAGTGTCCGGGGGGGCAGGAGCCCACTAAACCCCTGATGAAGGTGCAAAATGGCTGCCTTGGGGTGGAAGAAGCTGAAGATTCTGCAACAACGGAAGATGCCAGGAACTTCTCCTTTGCACAGAAGATGTCCCACGGCGTGCTGGAGGATGCAGAGTTGTTTTCATGCAGAAAGACTACAAACAAGCCTTGCTAGCTGCAAAGATCAGTGTTGAAGAAAATGGGTGCTGTCTGGGCCCAGGAAGGACCTGGAGGTCGCCCCTAGGAGGAGGAGACAGAGCTGGCGCTCAGCAACACAGAGAGCCCATGCAGAAGCAGGCAGCACCCGCAGAAGCACTTGAACAGGGGTTCAAGAAAACTGAGCACTGTGGTCGTCTCAACACTACAAAGGAGAGTCCCACAAAGCCGGTGGTCAACTAAGCGAGTTGAGCAATGCAGAACGGAGTGCTGAGGACCTGGGCTGTGCTGTGCACGAAGGATTCCCTGCAAAAGTGCACAGAAGCCGGAGCAGCTGCAGTTCAAGCAGTGCACAGGATTGCAGTCTGGCGTGGGGAGGCAAGAACTTACCTCCACCAAATTTGGACAGATGAACCATTGGACTATCGGGGTCACTTGGATCTTGCTCCTGTGGTCCAGGGACCACGCTCATCAAGAGGAGAGGGGACCCAGAAGAACGGTGATGCAGAAGTTTGGTGCCTGCATTAGCAGGGGGAAGATTCCGTCGACCCACTGGAGATTTCTTCTTGGCTTCCAGTGCAGGGTGAAGGCAGTCAGCCCTCAGAGCATGCACGACCAGGAAACAGTCGAGAAAGGATTAGGTGCTACAATGTTGCTGGTAGTCTTCTTGCTACTTTGTTGCAGTTTTGCAGGCGTCCTGGAGCAGTCAGTGGTTGATCCTTGGCAGAAGTCGAAGAGGGAGATGAAGAACTCTGGTGAGCTCTTGCATTCGTTATCTGATGAGAAACCCACAGGAGAGACCCTAAGTAGCCCTCAGAGGGGGATTGGCCACCTAGTCAGGTAAGCACCTATCAGGAGGGGTCTCTAACCTCATCTGCTGGCACTGGCCACTCAGAGGCCTCCATTGTGCCCTCACACCTCTGCATTCAAGATGGCAGAGGTCTGGGAGACACTGGAGGAGCTTTGGGCACCACCCCGGGGGTGGTGATGGACAGGGGAGTCACTCCCCTTTCCTTTGTCCAGTTTTGCGCCAAAGCAGGGGCTGGGGGATCCCTGAACTGGTTTAGACTGGTTTATGCAAGGAGGGCACCATCTGTGCCCTTCAAAGCATTCCCAGAGGCCAGGAGAGGCTACTCCTCTCAGGCCCTCAACACCTATTTCCAAAAGGAAAGGGTGTAACAACCTCTCTCAGAGGAAATCCTTTGTTCTGCCTTCCTGGGACTGGGCTGCCCAGACCCCAGGAGGGCAAAAGCCTGTCTGTGGGTTGGGAGTAGCGGTAGCTGCAGTGAAAACCCCAGAGAGCTAGTTTGGCAGTAGCCGGGGTCCATGCTGGAGCCCCGGGGATGCATGGGATTGGCACCCCAATACTAGATTTGGCATGGGGGACAATTCCATGATCTTAGACATGTTACATGGCCATATTCGGAGTTACCATTGTGAAGCTACATATAGGTATTGACCTATGTGTAGTGCACACGTGTAATGATGTCCCCGCAATCACAAAGTCCGGGGAAATTGCCCTGAACTATGTGGGGGCACCTTGGCTAGTGCAATGATGTCCTCACACTTAGTAACTTTGCACCTAACCTTCACCAAGTGAGGGTTAGACATATAGGTGACTTATGTAAAATGGCTGTGAAATAACATGGACGTTATTTCACTCAGGATGCAGTGGCAGTCCTGTGTAAGAATTGTCTGAGCTCCCTATGGGCGGCAAAATAAATGCTGCAGCCCATAGGGATCTCCTGGAACCCAAATACCCTGGGTACCTAGGTACCATATACTAGGGAATTATAAGGGTGTTCCAGTGTGCCAATCAGAATTGGTAAAAATGGTCACTGGCCTGCAGTGACAATTTTAAAGGCAGAGAGAGCATAAGCGCTGAGGTTCTGATTTGCAGAGCCTCAGTGACACATGGAACACATTCAGGCCACAAACTATGAGCACGGGGGCCCTGGCTAGCAGGGTCCCAGTGAGACATATAGAACACACTGACAAATAGCGTTTTCACTATGAGCAGTGTGGTCCTGGCTAGTAGGATTCCAGTGAAACAGTAAAAGCACACTGACATATACTCACAAACAGGCCATAAGTGGAGGTAACAATGCTAGACAGAGCCTACCTTCCTACAATGTTGTATAGAACTGTGGCTTGAATATCAACCAGATTGGTAAATTTGTGTTACGACTCTGTCGTCCCATCTCTAGGGGGTGCTGTAAAGGGACTGTCTGAAGCCTGGGAATCACCTTAAACACTTATCTAGAGTATGAATCAGAGTCTTCAGAAGGAAGTGTCTCAGCCCCTCTATCAGAGCAAATAAATATAAAGGAAGAAGTGAGTTCTGATGCAGACGCCAATAGCTGCACCTTAAGAAACCAAGATATGACTTTACTGGAGATTAAAGGCAAGTTGTGCAACAATGTTGAAGAATCTGAATCTAGTGATGACAGTGGTTCCTGCCCTGCGGTGAACAAACCTGCAGATAGTGCTGTTCAAATGCCGCACACACCAGTATTTTCAGACTGTGGGGATACTCCTGCCCTTTCAAACGATATCATAGAATTTTCAGAAAATGAAGAGACAGTTCCTGTTCCAAGTGAATTAATGGATTTTTCTGACTGTGAAGAAATACCTGCAGTTACTAAGAATGTAATGGACTTCTCAGAAAGTCTAAAAATCTCTTCTGTGCCAAAGCAAACCATGGAGATGGACAAGGAAGAAAGCCAGCAACCTGAAACTGAACAGTATGTCATAAGAAATGATAGCCTTCTCCTAGAACTGGACACAGTTGCAGCCTCAACCACTGATCCTGACTTGCTGTTCCCTGCCACTGTGTTTCCTGTTTCCAGCTCAACGGTTAGGGAAGAACAGATCTCTGATCTACCAGTATCTGATCTTGATGTAAAACCAGCCACACCAATGCCACCTGCTGTGACTCTGAAATTAAAGACTCATGAAAACCAGCGCTCTGAAACAGAAGTATTGAAGAAAGTAATGTCTCCCACCAAAATTAAAGACATGAACTTGAATCTTATATTCGAAGATTTGATAATAAGTACTGTACTAAGTGGTTTATTGCAAGAAACCATCATCAATTCAAAGGCAAGAGCTGAAAATTTAGATAACAATGTAAAGACGATTTCTGAAGAGACTCCGGTTCCATTTCTTTCCAAAGAACAACCTTTCAGTGTTAACAGAGTTGAAGATCAACTACCTGTAGTAGAAACGCTTTGCAAAGAAACCATTTCTGATACCATGAATACACCACAGAGCACTTGCAATGATGAAATCTCAATCTTGTCTGAAAATCACCCTAAAGAATTAGCTTGTGGAACTTCTAAATTTTCAGAGGTTAATCCAGTTTCTAAAGACTTAAAAACTCTTGTTGATCCTGAATTTGATACTCCGAATCTTTCCCAAACTAAAGAAAATTCGGACTTTTTCATGTTTACCTTGAGAACACCAGTTACCCATGTCTCCCAAGACTCTATACTTTGCAAGCCTCAGACCACAACCAATGCAAATACTGCTGCAGAAACAGACATATCCTGCTTGTCAGAAGGTGTTACAGACCTGACAGTTACTAATACACCAATTATCTCCTCCAAAGAAGAAAGTATTGAACAGGAAACTAATGTCCTAAAGAATACCGCCCATAATGCCATTCCAGATCTCCTTGCTCCTGAATCCACTTCACCAGAAACCAACTCAATGCACTCCTCCCATAGCAATCGAACAATAAAGAGGAAAGACATCGGAGCTCATGTGGATATTAATACATGCTTTGCTCATTGGATGATTCATCTGTGGCAGGAATGTAAACTTATCAACCAAGGTTGGTGTTGGATTTTCTTGCTGTGGCTTTTCCTCTTCAACTTTTTTCTGCCAAAGGATCGCCTTCTGTTCTTGAGCAGACTGGTGGAAGGGGGTATACTGTTACGACTCTGTCGTCCCATCTCTAGTGGGTGCTGTAAGGGGACTGTCGGAAGCCTGGGAATCGACCTTAAACACTTATCTAGAGTCCCTTGCTGACTCCTGTTTGCTTCTCTTTTCACCATGGTACACTTGTGTAGTACTACATTAGCTTCTTGGGACTGAAAATCCCATTATGCACAGCCTGGTAGTCAGGAAAGCCTGGATTCTGTTTCCCATTGGTTTCTATGGGAGAAATCCAGTTGCTCCTTTTCACTGGATCCTCTCCTGTAGGACTTGCAAGTGTCTGAAACCACACACACCTGAGACCTCTCCTTTGCAGCCCAGCTTGGAACTGCTTATAAGCAGCCATTTTCTCAAGATCCCTGTCGTGCATTGCAGTTTGATTCCTTTGTGTTACAGACCCTTTATCGGATGGAGTTCCAGTTTTGTTCCTGTTCTGTTCCAGCTTGATCCTGTTTCATGTTTCTCTGCCCTCTCCAGATTGTTCCAGCCAGAGTCTGCTTCCTATCTCTTAGCCTTGTACCTGTTTGTTTCTTCCAGAGCCGGCTCCCTGTTTCTCTGTTCTGCTCCTGCCTTGTTTCAGCCTGAACCTGCTCTCTGTTTCCCAGTCCTGTTTACTGTTTTTTTCCTGATCCCTGTATTCCAGCCCTGTCCTTGCTTGTTCCAGCCAGAGCCTGCTCTCTGTTTCCCAGTCCTGTTTCTTTTTGTTCCAGCCAGAAGTTTGCACCCTGTTTTCCAGTCCTAGTCCTGCCTTTGCTTCAGCCTGAGCCTGTTCCTAGTTCTTGCCTCTGCCTCTTAGTTTGTTCCCTTCTGTTTCTGTTTCTTCTTGGTTATTTGTGTCAGGTAAGTGTTCTATCAGTCTTCACCAGTGTATAAGTGTCCTCATTTGTACTGGGGTTGGCTCCTGGTTTCCAGGAGGCAATTCCGGCCCCCATCCTTGTCTAGTGTTATACGTTGTCTTTCGTGCCTAACAGTGACGGTGTGCTATTGCTGTTTTCTCAGGAATTGCAACTGTGTTTCCTGCTGGACCCACAAGAGCGTGTCTTGTGTATGTAAGTACTATCCTTGTTTGTGCTCTAGTATCCAGAGACAGAATCACTTCTACTGCCTCCTTTCTATGGGGCTTGTGGGGTGACTATCTGTAAGAGCAAACTGCACAGAGGTATTGACATTCCCTGTCACTGTGGGAAGTTCTGTGCCTTACTCTGTGTACAACCCCAGCGTGTTTGTCCATTAGTAATCTGTTTCCTGTTTGTTCACACAAGGGTTGCTCTGCTTTTACTTTCCTGTGCCTATCCATAGCTGTCCTTTCCGTGTATGCCTTTAGCTGCTCTTCTGCCTGAGTATACTACCTCTTTAGGATATTCGGTGACCTCAAGGGATGTCCCAACCAGAGTTCTGATCAGACTCACCCGAAACCGTGACAATTTGACAGTAAGGTCTACAATTTGGAAGCTCTACTCTTTTTTCCTCATATTTAGACAATTTCTGTTTATTTTGAGGAATAACTGCCATTAACATTATTACTGTTGGTTATTTCCGCATTTTTATTTCAGAAAATTACATCAGTCAGAAACATATGCTGACAGTACTGGTTGCTGTACAGTACTAACTTCAAACATACTGACAATTTTCATAGCTGCTGCAATGCCTGAATTTGTCCACTTATTTATAATTTAATTGTCATCAGTGTCAGAAGAGGTGTACAAAAATCTAAAAAGAAGGGCAAACCTGTTTCCCAATATGATAGAAAACGTAATATTTTCCTTAACATGTCCCATCTCAATCAATCAATTAATCAGGTCATACTTGTAGAGTGTGGGTTGTCACCAGAGAGGGTATCCAGGCATTTGCTGCACGTATCAGACGAAGAGCCAGGTCTTGAGCCCTTTCTTGAAGTGAGTCAGCGTGGGTGCAGTGCAGAGGTGGCTGGGGAGGGCTTTGGCTGTGATCTGGGAGAAGGAGCATCCTCTGTAGTGGCAGCGATGAATGAACTGTGTCTGTGCGAGGGTGTGGTATGTGGGTGTGGAGCAGAGGTTCCTGGGAGGTCAGTGGAAATGCAGGCCATGCTTCAAGTAGGTGGCTCTTTGGTCTTTGAGGGCTTTGTATGTGTGGGTCAGGAGTTTAGACTAGCATCTCTTCTGTATCGGGAGCCAGTGGAGGTCCTTCAGGTGCTTGGTGATATAGGTTCTCTTGGGCAAATTGAGGATCAATTTGGTGGCTGCGGTCTGGAGTCTTTCCATGAGTTTGGTGGTGGTTCCTGCATAGAATGCGTTGCCGTAGTCCAGTCGGCTCGTGATGAGGGCCTGCATCACCATCTTCTGGTGCAGCTGGGAAGCCACTTGAAGACTTTGCAAGGCATGTGGAGCGTGCAGAAGCAGGCTGAGGAGATGGCGTTGACCTGACATTTCAAGAAAAGTTTGCTATTGAGGATGATGCCAAAGTTGGGGTCAGCTGTGAGCGAGAGGGCGAGCTGCATATCGTTGTTCTATGAGATGGTGTTGATGGTGTGCGATCTAACGGTGTCTGAGAGCGGTGTCATGGAGAAACTGAAGAGGGTTGGGCAGAGGGATGAGCCTTGGGTAGGTGTCGCAGATGGTGTGCTTGACTTGTAAGGTGACGGGAGGGAGGCGGACTCTCTTGGTGTGCCTTGTGAGAAAGGATGCCATCCATCTGAGTGCATTGTCTGTGATTTCAGTCTTGTGTAATCGATTAATGAATGTGTGGTGAAAGACTGTGTCAAAGACTGCGGAGAGGTCAAGCAGGATCAGGATGGCTTATTTTCCTCTGTCGAGTAGGGTGCGGATATCATCTGTTGCGCCGATCGGAGCTGTCTCGGTGCAGTGGGTGGCTCTGAAGCCTGATTGAGATGGGTCCAGTTGGAGGTTGATGGCTTTCTCCAGGACTTTGGTGGGGAAAGGGAGCAGAGAGATTAGGAGGTAGTTCTGGAACTCATTGGGGTCTGCAGAGGGTTTCTTGAGGAGGGGTCTGATCTCTGTGTGTTTACAGGCTTCGTGAGAGATGGCTTTTGTTAACAAGGCATTGAGGATGGTGAGCTGGTGGCTGATCTTGTCTTTTCCTAGGCTGAAAAGCCGGTGGGGCAGGGGTCAGAAGGTACTCCAAAATGGATGGAGTTCATAAGTGTGATTGTGTTCACTGTGCTGAGTTGTTCCCATGCGATCAGGGGGTGGTTGGTGGTGGTGGTTGATGGGATGTTGTTAATGTCAGAGGGTTGGGGGTCAAGGTTTCTATACATGGTTTCTAACTTGTTGTGTAGGTGGTCGGTGGAGACATTGCAAAGTTCCTGTAAGGAGGGGATAGAGTTTTTGGTGGCTGACAGGCAAGTGAAATCTGTGATGATGGTGAAGTGTTCCTTGGCTTGGTGGGCACTGGTCTCGATCCGGTGGGTCAGGGCCTCTCTTTTTGTGGCTTTGATCAGTTCTGGGGTATACCAGCTGGCTTGTTTGGAGGGTCTGTGGGTTTTGGCTGGTTTGGTTGGGGCGGTTTGGTCGGTGGCGCTGGTGATGCAGCCGTTGAAGTTCTGTACTGCCTGATTCAAGTTGTGATGAGGATGGGTTATGTGGTGCTGAGGGAGTTGGTCCATTGTTCCTGAGTGAACTTGGTCCAACTGCCGGGAGGTGCTGTGGATGTAGGGGAAGGTCTGCAAATAGTGAAGTGCATGATAGATTGGTCCGACCAGGTGAGTTCTGAGATGTGGCTGTATCTGATTTTGTTGTTGGATGTAAAGATGGGTCCACCATGTGTCCAGCTTTGTGAATCAATCTTTCTAGGAGGTCGTGGAGTCGGTGTCTGCGGGGTCATCCAGGTGGAAGTTGAGGTCACGCAGGAAGACGTGGTGTTTGGATTCAAGGGTGAGAGGGGTGATGAATTTAGTGATGGTGTTACTGAGACCGGTTTGTGGTCCTGGCTGTCTCTATGCCAGGGTGCCTCTGATTGCTATGTTGTCCTCTGTGTGGAACTGGAAGTTCATGTGTTCCGTGATCAATGTGGTATCATCATTGGTGATGGTACAGGTGATCGACTCCTTGTGAACGATGGTGCTGCTGCCTCTGTGTCTGTTCGTGATGTTTCATCTTGTAGCTGGTGGTTGTTGGCATGGTGATGTCAGGGGCTGATGTGGGGGTGAGCTAGGTCTCTGAGATGAAGGTTGCATGTTTGCAGAGCGATCTGGATTAAACAGTAGGCAGCTGAGTTGTACCGGGGAAGTCTCGGTTGGCAGGACTGGTGAGGCGCTGGCAGCTGTGGGGGCGGTCAGTCCTAGGGTGGAAGAGTTCCAGCAGTGGATGCAGGCGAATGACCGGCTACACCTTGTATGTTACTTAAATATGTATTTCAGCTATCAACTTTGATATATACTGCTTTATTTTGCTATGTCTTTTCTCTCCTCCCCTTTTTTCCATTCCATACTTTCCTCTTTTTCTTTCCATTTAGAACCTATCTGTATTTTGTTCATGCATTTCACTACTTGTTTGTTTCCTGAAACGTCTTGATTGCATATTATTTACATCTGTAATAGTCCTCATGAATAATAACTCTTTTCATTGTTATAAAATTCAGAATTATTTCATGGAATGTGAAAGGTATCAATAATCCAATTAAAAGACAGACAATCTTATCCCACTTAGCTCCAGATAATAGTTTTATTGCAGGGTACACATCTTAATGAGTTTGAGGCCGTAAAACGTAAGCATGATTGTGTGGGTCACATTTTTGTTTCCTCCACTGAAAATAAGAAGTCATTTTTTTGTAATAAAAAATTAAATCTTGTTATTTTCCAGGAAACAGATGATAGGGGTAGATGGATTATCCTTCAGCTTATAATTAATAATATTCCCTTGTCTATCTTTAACATTTATGTACCAACACAAATGATTTTGATTTTTAGCCTACAACTTCTCAGAAATGTATTCAATTTAATGATGCTTATATGATTTTGGGGGAAGATTGTAATCAAATCATGTATCCGTTTTTAGATGGACAATCTATGGTCCAACACACAAAATGTATAAGCAATTTAATTCCACAATAACAAACACTTCATTTATTGATTCTTGGAGAGTTGCTAATCCCACTTATTGTGACTATACTTTTTATTTGCCTACCCATGAGACCCTAACAAGATTGTGTCATATTTTATATATATCCAAACCTATGACACAGATTCTAATTAAATCCCACGTTGGCACTACAGTGCTTTCAGATCATGCCATGGTGGTCATGGACTTCAATTTAGTTTCCCTGAAATCTGACTCCTACAGATGGATATCTAACAATGATTTGTTGAGAAACTCACAATTTTCTAAATTATTTACTTCATTTGCATCTGTACATTTTTCGATTAATAATTCATTGGACTTTGTACCTTCTCTTATTTGAGATATATTTAAGGTAGCTGCCCTTGTTTTTAATATTGATTATGCTGCTAATAAAAAGATAAACCGAATCAAGGAACACAAGTATTTATTGTCTTCTATTAAGAATTTGGAACACAAATATTTTTTGGTCAAATCTACTTCAGATCTTCACAACTTTTTAAGGGCTAAGTTACAATTTAATACTCTCTCCACTTATGAAGCCTCTTCTGTTTTGTTAAAAAGTAATGCACGTTATAATGGAGATAAAAATAAAATTGGTAAGTTTCTAGCTAATTATCTTGAAGTTAGGAAGCAATGGTCTCAGATGGATTCAATAGTTAATTTAGATGATATCTCTTTGAGAACACAGGAGGATATTGAATGAGTTTGTTAATTTCTATAAAACCTTATATACTCTGGAAAGCAAAGTACAACATTCTCAGATAGCTGACACATTTAAAACTCTTCTTCTTCTGCTTCTAAAGTAGATTTTTCTTTATTAGAAATGGATATCACAAGCACAGAAATTTTTCAGGCTTTAATGCGCTAATGAAAGGTAAAACTCCATGTCCCGATGGATTCACGGTTGAATTTTACTTACATTTCTCCCATATTCTCATTCCTTGTTTGTTTCCTTTTTTACTAATTTTACTGTGCCTGAGTGCCCTGCTGGCACTTTTCAAGAAGCTACAATTTGTTTAATACACAAAGAAAGGACAGAATCCACATCATGTATCATCTATAGACCTATATCCTTGCTAAATGTACATTATAATTTTTTAGCGAAACGTTTAGCAATGAGCCTCAAACGTTTTCTTCTATAGCTTATTGAGAAGGAACAGTTGGGCTTCAGAAAAGGTAGATTATCATCTGATAATACCAGATTATTTTTCTATCTATTTAGCAAAGTTACTTTTCTTAAATCATAATTGGCAGCAATTACCATTGATGCAGAGAAAGCATTTGATAGGATTAAATGGGATTTTATTTTAAAAGCGCTAGCCTGGGATTGTATTGGTCCAAAAACTATCTATTTTATATCATTATTATGAAAATCCCCAAGAGCTTCAGTGTTGGTGAGTGGTAAATCATCTGCTTTCTTTCCTTTTCAACATGGTGTTCGACAGAGGTGTTCTTTATCTTATTTACTGTTTGTTCTTGCACTCAAGCTTTTTCTTTCTCGTATTTGTTTCAATCTGAATATCTCTGGCTTTTCCTATGGAGATTAATATCTCAAAATATCAGCATATGTAGATGATGTGCTTTTTTATCTCCCCCAAATACCTCCCTACCTGCATTAAGTAATGAACATTTTCAAAAGTTTCAGTTATAAACTTAATACAGATACAACATAGGTTCTTCCACTAAATAAGTATACATTTAAACAATCATTTGTCAATGCTGATTTACAGTGGGCCTTCTCTTATAAGATTACATACATAGATATTTGGTTTACTGGTTCTGAACAAAAAAATCTATAGATGTTAATTTTAAAGGAATTTACACTAAATTGATAAATTACTATCCTCAAGGAATCCATTTTATTTATCTTGGTGGGGACGTATGGATTCTATTAAAATGATGGTTTTCTAGTCTTTTACTTTATCTTATTTCTGTGCTGCCAAACCATATACCACAAACCATTAAAAAAATAAATACTGGATTTTTGAAATTCCTATGGAAGGGCCAGGAAACAAGGATTTCCCTTTCTTATTTACAAAAATCCAAAACTGAAGTTGAAGTAAATTTCCCAAATTTTGCTGCATACCATAAGGCGCTTTGTGTGTGTCAAGCCACCTTTAGGGTTTCTGAAGCTGTTAATCCATTTGCTCAGCTATGGCTACTGATTGAAAAAGCCTTGCTTCGCACCTTTTCATTTAAAGAAATTGTGTTCTTTACATCTAATTGTTTTCTTCTCTCTACACCTGTTTTTAAACATACTTTTTCCTTAATAAGAGCAATGCTTACCAATGCCTCCTCTATTTTTTTTTCTACAACTATAATGGGTAACAACTTAATAAAAACACGTAACAGACCAATTTTCTAGCATTCTTGGAGGACGAAAGATATTAAGGGGGTTATTCTAACTTTGGAGGAGGTGTTAATCCGTCCCAAAAGTGACGGAAAAGTGACGGATTTACCACCAGCCGTATTACGAGTCCATTATATCCTATGGAACTTGTAATACTGCTGGTGGTATATCCGTCACTTTACCGTCACTTTTGGGACGGATTAACACTCCTCCAAAGTTAGAATAACCCCCTAAGTGTGTAGGACAACTTTTTGAAGATGGAATTCCTCTACCATTTACTCAATTTCATCAGAAATTCAATTGTCCTCAATCCTTTCAAAAATGATTTATTCTTTTATTGAATGTGGTATTTGATACTTTGTTCTCTCTTCAGACTGCTCCAAATTCTATGTCACATACCTCTCATCTAACCAAGTTACTTATTTCTATTCTTAGAGCTTCTAATAATTACAAACTTCTTATCTCCAAATGCCTCTCGTGCCAAGTTCAAATCCGAAATCTTATGGGAGACAGATCTTGGGTTAAAATGGATCATTCTCTTTTGGAATAAGGTGTGGTCACGTATTTATAAAATTTCTAGAACAGCAAACATTACCCCAACTCTCTTTGTTATATGTCACAGACTCTATTTTACACATATGCAATGTTCAAGATTCTCCTCCTTCAACTCATCAAAATGTTGGTCTTGTGATTTCCCTACAGGTGATCTCATGCACGCGTAAATTTTGTGTCCCAATACACTCACTTTTTGGCATAAAGTATGGTCACAAATAAATATATATTTATTTCAGTTATTCTTTTAATATTTTACATATTTGTCTGGGTACCCTATCTAAAGAAATATTTCCAGGGTTTCCAGAAATTAAATTGTTATATATTTTAATAGCAATTGCTTATCAATATATTGGCCCATATTTATGCTTTTTGCCGCGAAACTGCGCTAACACTTAGGAAAGACAGGAGTCATGCCCACCACCCCAATGGCCAGCTCTGGGGGCAAGTGTCCCCTGGCCATGGCATTGTACCCTGTGCCATTCAGGGGGCCCCAAGTTAGGGCTCCTGATGGCAACAAAAAAGCAAACTACTTACCCAGACTTACCTGGGATGGGGTCCCACATCCTCTGGTGTCCCTATGGTAGGAGTGTTCCTGGGTCTTGGGGAGGGCACCTGTGGACCCATTACATGGTGTTTAACCATGGAAACGGGTCCACAGGTCCCCTAATGCCTGGTCTGACCCAGGCGTTAAATAATGGTGCAAAACAAGCTTTGCACCATTATTTAGACCCTCCTCCCATCTGTGCGTCATTTTAGCACGGATGGATAAATATAGGGCTATGAGGATAGCACCCTTTTTTAGATGGGAACGCCTAACTTGCACCTCATTGACGCAAGATAGATGCACACATCCAAAAAATAGTGCAGCGCCTATATTTTGACGTTAGACGCGTCTAACGTCAAAATATAAATATGGAGTTAGTTTTGCACCGAATTTGCATTAAAATGATGCAAATTTGGCACAATTGAAGTATACATATGGGCCATTGTTTCTAATTGGAAATATTCTGCCAAATTATCATAAACTATGGTGGGATAATGTTTTATATCATCATAAAATTGACATTTTATATATGCACCAATGTTTTAATTATCATAATGCTCAGTTGTTATGGTTACCTCTAACTACCTTTTTAAAAAGTTTGATAACCACATAGCAGATTCAGCTTATATATTTTCAGAAGATTTTCAGTCACTGTGTACAGGGTATCTTTCTGTTTTACACTGGGAACCATAATTTGCAAATGTGTATTTCAGATTATATGTTACTATGTACTTTATTTGACTGTCATTTCATATATGAGGAATTTTTGTATACATAGTATATGATTAAGAAAAACACAATGTTTGCATAATATAATAAAATCAAAAAAGATAAAGCTGCAGATGATATCAAATCCAACATTCACATACCAATCTCTCAAATTTTAGTGCCTCATGATACATTTAGAAACTGTAAAACTGATCAGGGAAAACCTCATCATCAATATATTAAAAAATGGCAGTCTAGAGCTATGAGAGCCTAACATCAATAGCATTGGTGTTAACTTTTTCCGGGGAACTTTATAAAACGTTCAGAAGAAGAAATGGTGCACGCTGTACTGAAGAGAAGTTTCTGCAAGGATATAGTTTGCATATTTTCCCTGCAGCTGTAGATTTAGGGAGGCTCATCATTTTTGAGTGAAGGTCAAACCTGAAGAGAGCAGGAGGTATTTTTCATAGAGTTCAAGGACCCAAACTAAATACCGCTCTGACCCAGAACAGGTCTTGACTAGTAGCTAAGCTTTCACATATGGTTTCCTAAACTTAGCCCTTGAGTTCTCCATAGGTAGGATGGAATTATTTTGTTAGGCTGCTTAAAATACCTCATCCCTAGTTCCTTCATCTTAAATTCATGCAACAGTGGAATGACTTTATGAGTGTCTTTAACCGGAATGTCTGTCAGAATTAATCTGGTCAGCTCAACAGATCAGTTCCACGAGACCCACTGTAAATCCTTCTGATAAATTACAGCCAGCCACTGATGTACTGCTACGTTGTGGGCAGACTATGACAGCCAAGGGTCGAATGAAAGAGGCTACTGTATTCTGTTTGGAGAAGTTTTGTTCTGGGATTATCTACCATCACACTCTCTGCTGCATGGACTCTAAGCACCAATGGAATGTTTCTTCTCCTTTGGTTGTTTTAGAGCGTGGAGTGTCACCATTAATTTTTTCTAAGTTTGAAGATTTTTTAGATAATGGAGGTCCCATATTTAAGTTATATCGAAGTGACGCCTATATGGACCATTTCAAGAGACATGGGGTTCACTTTAATACACTTGACTTTTATGTTTTTCAGTCCCAGGGACATGATCTTAGATTTGGCCACATATGTTTTGTTTTGAAGCTATACTGTTCCATGTATTGTACATATTTGGTCACTGAATGAAGAATGCCAATCACTGAACTTGAAAACTTGGTTTTAGTATGGCATTATCCACATAAGTGAAAAGGGGATAACATCTCTTCAGAAAGGAGGATTGGAAGAAATCTCTGCAAGGTCCTTTTACAGATCATTAATGTACAGTGAGATAAGGAAAGGGGAAAACACATAACCTGCCATAGTCCATTTTTCAAGCTTAAAGGATCTAGCGCATTCCCCCTTAATAGCACAGTTAACTGATCAACACGAAGAATAATGTAGCCTTTTGAGCAGAGTTTCCAACCCTTCCACCGTGTCTCCCTCCTTCAGGACTTGTCATAGTTTTGACTTGTTGACTAGATTGAAGGCAGCTGACAAATCCAAAATGCTAGATGGAACTGGCCTCTTTTAATTTTGACTTATTTTCCCATCAGAAGATAAAGGTTAAGGCATGATTCTTTGGTGCCCAGTAGCACCTAAATGCCTGAGTGCCCAAGAGCACTCCCATTGTGTCACACAGCTCCTATAATCAACCCAGGGATATTCTTCCTTATTTTTTGACAGAACTATCTAGAAGTGAGATAGCCCAACAGCAGCTACGATTTGCTAAATCCCTAATTTAAAATATGTTTCTAATAATAGATAGGTCAAAAATTTCAGCAACGCATCAACATATTAGTCAATAATTGGGTCATTGAAATGGATTGCGTTAATAATGATTAACAGGTAATCAGTTGGTGGCCCAAACTCTTGTTAGCTGGCAACCATCTTTCGACTTCTTTACCACTCACAAAAGAATCTGGATTCACTCAGTTCCTTCAGGGATTCCTTAAGGTCCTCAATTTCCCTATTACTTCCACACTGGTTGCTAAAATGAGTAAACTTTTAAGGTTGCAGCATCCGTGGTATGCCTTCTCCCAGCACAATATTCAAGTCTAATTTAATTCCTTGATGCTTAGATAACCAGTGTGAACTCCTATTATTATACCTGTGACCTCAGAATCCCTCTGCAAAATTGTAATGTTCTTCATAGATCCCATGTACCTTTATGGCATTTGGCATTGAGACAATTTTACATGTTCTTATGAATAAGAACTCACTGTAACCAGAAGTAAATTAGAAATTCCATAATGAAACTCAACCAGACATCCTATGTGCAGAGTCCCATTATTATGATAGAAACTCTAGAACAAGAATTCTTCTTTGAGGTGATTTTGGTTACATAGAAATGCGTTGCCAATTTGATGATTTGTATATGCTTTAATCACAACTACAGACATTAATTTAGCTGAAGGACTTTAAGGCCTTCTGATATCAGGTTCCAGTATTTTATATTGCCATTTGAAGGTGATACGGTGTTCAGTAAACCACCAAGGAAAGGAGGGAGTATCTCTCCATTCAGGTTTAGATTATGAAAAAACTATGATGTCTAATTAAGGGTGGTATGGGAATCTCTTGTATAACCTGAGGGAACTCATAGGGAGCAATGTTTGCTAGGATCTGAACTTGGTGTGCTCACTTTTGAGTCTCTGCTTAAGAGTGGAAGCACATATCTGTGTCTTGAATTGGACTGTTAAGTGATCATCACACATAAAGTATAAACTGATAATACACTGCAATATGAAAAAACAGGGTCAAACTATGAGCGTCTATTTGAATCTGGCCTTGCACAAACTGTTCCAAGACCAAGGCCAGTCAATTTTCTGGAAGGGCACTTGCGATTGGGCTCTCAACTCAGATGTTAAGATTGCCAGGCAAAATACAATTAGCAGTGTGAAGCAATATAATTGGACAAACTGGGTCCAAAGTTTAATACAGGCATAGGTAGTCAGTAGACCAAATGCTCCACAAACCAACCATGAATGTGGGTTTAAGAGCATTTTGAATAGGAGGGTTTCAGCAGAAATAAATAACTCTTTGGATAGGCAGAAACCTGCAGAGATCTGTGGTTAATAAGGGCCACTCCATCTCTATGTTTAGAGCTTCTGTCCATTAGGATCAACTGAAATTCAGGTGGAACTGCCAATGCAATATTTGGTCCAGAATAGTCTCAGATTCATGTCTCAGTTAAAAATAAGATGTTCATTTTGCAGGAAACAGTGAGGTGAGCTACTTAAATAATGTGAAGGAGAGAGTGCAGACATTTACAGCCATACAACGTAGACCAAACATTTTGTTGTCAGCTCTCTTGGTGGAAACAAGGAAGCCATTACGATTTGTGCCTTCCATTATTTGACATTTAGGTATGACATATTACAAGAGGTATGACATGGGACCAAAAAGACTTCCCTCAGGGCACAGATGAGAATACTAATTTTCTATTATAGGTTATTCCCATATCACCCAGACAGATTGTAGCTTTTCTCTATATCAAACCTCCTTAGCATGCAACAGCAATTTCGTAGAAAATGTTTGGGAATTTGCTATCTGAAAATGGCCAGGACACTGTATTTTCATCTTTTAATCTGAACCCTCTAAACTTGCACAATGTGGGACTCCAATTGAGAAAGGAGAGTATATAACTTTTTGCTTATGTGCTGTATGAGCAAAAAACAAAAAAAACAAAGCTTCTCAGTCCCAGAAAATGAGTGGTTCTTCTGAGGTTTCTAGAAATCAATTCTTTTCCCTTGAAATCTTGGTAAATTGTAATATTGTTTGAGCCTTTGCAACCAGAATTAGGTCCTCATTTTGACATTGGCGGTCTTTTACAAAGACCACCACTGTAGCGCCTGTCAAATGACCACCAGTGTTGGCGGTCTTTAGACCACCATATTATGGCTGCTGGCTGCTCTTCGACCACTATTAGGCGAGGAAGCAGCCAGCAGCCATACTGGCGGTCGGCAGTCTAGTGGAGGTTGCTCCACCACCACTGCCACGTCACCACCACACCGCCTGTCGTATTACATCACTGTAAACAGTGTGGCAGTGTTGTGGTGATGGGGCGCTGGCGGCGGAGTAAGCACCAAGGACCCTGTTCCCTCCAGGACGACCACCAGGTAAGGTGATCGACCGACCGGGGCGGGGGGGGGGAAGAGTTGACTGTTGTGTGCGTGAATGGGGTTGTGTGTTTGTGTGAAAGGAGGGGGTGTTGTGTGTGTTTGTGTGCGTGTGTATGCAAGTGTATGTGTGCTTGTGGGAATGCATATATGCAGCGGTGTTGTGGCGTGGGGGGATGTGTGTGTGAATGAATGTCCATGTATGTGTGCATGTATGTATATATGTGTAATCTGTGCCTGCGTGGATGTACGGGGGTGGTGGTGTTCATGATGGGGAACAGGGGGCGGGGGCCCAGAATGGGACCCAGGGGGAGGGGTGTGTCACTGCTTTCTTCTGATGGGGTTGAGGGTGGGTCCTACATGGAGAGGGGGGCATTGGGGAGTCCTGCAGTGGTGACAGGAATGAGTATTTCTGTCACCAGTATTGTTACCACCAGGGATTCCGTGGTGGGGCTGCCACCACGGAATCCCTGGTGGTAAGGATACTCAAAGTACCGTGGGCAGTGTTCGGCCACGTGGTCCTGCCCCCCTGGGGGTACAGATGGTGAACTGGCTGCAAACAGCCAGTTCACTATTGTGTCATAATTTGGCGGTCCTGCACCGCCATGCTGTCTGCGGTCTGGCCACCTCCGCTGGCGTGGCAGAGCAGGCCCACCAGGGTCATAATGACCCCCTTAGTTTCCACACAAGGGCATGATACACCCCATCAATACTCCAAACCATCTGTTTGTAATTGGCCGAAATATCCCAGAGGCCATTCTTAGAAAATTGTTTTCCAATCATATCTTCATTAGGACTTTTTTGCTTTTCCTCTCCTGTGCATCCACAAATCTGATTATAGATCTCCAGGATTACTTTTGTTGAGGTATCCCTTCTGGGAAACAGCTATTACAATGCGGTCATTACCACTCATGACCGCTACCACAAAGCCACTACCATGCATAGGACTTTGCCATGCATGCCTTTACCATGAATATTCCTTTACCACGCATGCCTTTACAATGAGTTTCATTGTTAAGGCATGAAGGATAACAGCATAGGCATGGTAAAGGTTTTAAAGGTAAGTATTTTTTTTATTTTGTAAAGGCATGAATGGTAAAGGTATATGTGTGGAAAAGGTTTTTACAGGTAAGTATTAAGTATATATATATATATATATATATATATATATAGTAATTTTTAGGGGTTAGGCTGGGTGTATTTTTTTTGGGTGGTAAGGTTTTTTAGGTTTTAGGGTGGGTATGGTGTTTTGGGTGGTAAGGGGGATTTAAGATAGGTATGGGGTTTAGGGTGGTAAGGGTATTTTAGGATTTAAGGTGGGTATGGATTTTTGGGTGGTAAGGGCATTTTTAGATTTTAGGGTGGGTATGGGTTTTGGGGAGGTAAGTGGGTTTTAGGGTGGGTATGGGTTCTTGGTTGGGTAGTGGGTTTTAGGGTGTGTATGGGTTGTTGGGTGGTAAATGCATTTTTAGGTTTTAGTGTGGTTATGGGTTTTAGGGTAGTAAGGGTATTTTAAAGTGGGTATGGGATTTGAGTGGTAAAAGGTTTTTAGGGCCTTGGGTAGGTATGGGTTTTTGGGCGGTAAGGGCATATTTTTAGGTTTTAGGGTGGGTATGGTGTTTTAAATGGTAAGGGGTTTTTAGGATTTAGGATAGGTATGGGATTTAGGGTGGTAAGGGTATTTTAGGATTTAATGTGGGTATGGATTTTTGGGTGGTAAGGGTATTTTTAGGTTTTAGGGTGGGTATGGGTTTTTGGGTGGGAAGAGGGGTTTTGGGGTGGGTATGTTTTTTGGAAGATAAGGACATTTTCAGGTTTTAGGGTGGGTATGGGTTGTTGGGTGGTAAGGGCATTTTTAGATTTTAGGCTGGTAAGGGTATTTTAAGGTGGGGATGGGGTTTTGAGTGATAAAAGGTTTTTAGGGTTTAGGGTGGGTATGGGATTTAGGGTGGTCAGGGCATTTAAGGGTTTAGGGCGGGTATGGGTTTTTGAGTGGTAAGAGTATTTTTACGGTTTAGGGTGGGTAAGGAAATTTGGGTGGCAAGGTGATTATGCATATATATTTAAATATCTATCTATCTATCTATCTATCTATCTATCTATCTATCTATCTATCTATCTATCTATCTATGTATGTATATATATATATGTGTATATATATATATATAAATATATATATATATATATATATTGCTAGGCCTGCCATCCTTGACGTGGTTTCCCCAATCTTTTTGCCTCTGCTTCCTGTATTTTTGACTGTGTGCTAGACTTCGTTTTTGCTGGTTTTGGTACTCTGGGCACTTTACCACTGCTGACCAGTGCTAAAGTGCAAGTGCTCTCTATGTAAACTGTATTTATAATTGGCTTTTCCATGATAGGCAGATTTGATTTACCAGTAAGTCCCTAGAACAGTGCAATAGATGTTCCCAGGGCCTGTAAATCAAATGCTACTAGTGGGCTTGCAGGACTGATTGTGCCACCCACATGAGTCACCCTGTAAACATGTCTCAGACCTGCCACTGCAGTGTCTGTGTGTGCAGTCCTGCACTGCCAGTTTGACCTAACAAGTGTACCTACTTGCCAGGCCCAAACCTTCCCTTTTACAACATGTAAGGCACCCCTAAGGTAGGCCCTAGGTTGGCCCATGGGCATGGTGCAGTGTGTTTAAAATGGAGATATGTACTGTTGTGTTTTACATGTCCTGATAGTGAAATAGTGCCAAATTCAGTTTTCACTATTGCAAGGCCTGTCTCTCCCATAGGTTAACATGGGGACTGTCTTTAAATATCTTTTAAGTGCAGTTTCCAATTGGGAGCAGATAGATATGTCGGGTTTGGAGACTCAAAATTCACAATTTAAAAATACATCTTTCCTTAGAGTTGTTTTTTAGATTGTCTGTTTAAAAATGCCACTTTTAGAAAGTGGGCATTTTCTTGCTTAACCATTCTGTGCCTCTGCCTGCCTGTGGAAACCATGTCTGGGCCAGACTGACAGTTGGGCTGTTTGTGAATTCCCTATAGACAGTGATATAAAGGGAGCTGAGGAGTACCCGGCATATCCTGATTAGTCTTCTGGACTAGAGTGGGAAGAGAGGAGCTGAGACTTACACCTGAGAGGGCTGTGCCTGTCCTCACACAATGCAGTCTCTGACCCCCTGGTTTGTGTCTGGGGTCAAGCCTAGGCAACCCAGGATCTTGTCAATCACAGACACTTTCCTTTGAAGTTTGCCTACTTCAAAGGCAGAAATGGGTATAAGTAGTGGACCCAAAATCTCAGACTTTTAGAACACTTCTGGATCAAGGGGAACCTCTGCCAAGGAGAAGAGCTTAAGAGCTGGAGGAGGAGTACTGCCCCTTTGTTGTGTGTGCTTTGCTGGGTTGGCCTGCAGTTGCTGCTTCTGCCTTACAGAGGGTAAAGACTGGACTTTGCTGTGTATCCTGCTTGTGAAGTTTCTCCAAGGTCTTAGATTCAGCTTGTCTCCTACTAAGAAGTTTCAAGGACGGCAAAGACTTCACCTACCGGCCTCTGAGTTCACTCGCTGTTGACCCTAACTCACCAAGTGGTGCCTATTCCAGTTTCTGGACCCTTGGGAGTGAAAGCTGGTTGAAAACCAAGAAAAACCAAGTGCACCGATGCCTGAGTGATGCCGTTGTAGGAGGCTGGCCTGGTTTGTAGTGGGTACCTAAGGTACTTAGGCCCATATTTATACTTTTTTAGCGACGCATTTGCGTCATTTTGTGACGCAAAATCAGCGCAAACTTCCAAAATACAACTGTATTTTGTAAGTTTGCGCCGATTTTGCATCAAAAAACGACGAAAATGCAATGCAAAAAACGTATAAATATGGGCCTTACATCTCATACCAGATCCAGTTATCCCTTATTAGTGAAATGCAGTCAGTGTCTAGAAGCCAGGCTCTCTAGGGGAAGTGTGGATGAGCAGCCAAGGCCTAACTAGGAGACATGCAAAGCTCATGCAATACCACTGTAGTCACACAGTACTCACACACATATAAGAAAATACTCAGTGTTACAAAAAGAAAGGTACTTTATTTTGGTGACACAAATGCCAAAAATACATTAGAGACTATACTCTCTTAGGAGGTAAGTAATATTCACAGTATTTACACTAGAATGCTGTAATAGCTGTAAAAACAGTTAGGAAACATTGCAAATAGTGAAAATCACAATAGTTAGAAATAGGCCTAGTGGGGGACACAAACCATAGACTAAGAAAGTGGAATGCAAAAGTCGGTTTCCCACCTGGGCAAGTGTAGTGTGTAGAGGGGCACTGGGAGTGTAAGAAAATACCAAAGGTAAGTAATAGAAGCCACCCCAGAGCCCAGGAAAGCAGGAGTAAATCACAGTGACTTTCCTAGAATACACAAGAACACATGATAGAAGATTTTGCAAGACCCAGAAGAGACTGCAAGACACCAATGATGGATTCCTGGACCTGAAGACCTGTGGAAGAAGGAGGCCAAGTCTAAGAAGCACTGTAGAGTCCAGGGAGAACAGGAGCCCCTGCTAACCCGGATGAAGGTGCGAAAGAAGAACCACCAGTGAAGAAGAACAGTCAGTACTGCACCCAAGAAGACGGATGCCGGTTCCTGGTTGGTGCAGATGATGTCCCACGCCGCATGGATGATTGCAGTCTGGTTTGCGTCGCTGGATTCTGCCAACAAGCCTTGGCAAATGTGAAGCACACAGCTAGCAGAAAATGGCACTGCCCGGGACCAGGAGGGACCTGGTGGCCTCTACTCAGGAGGGGGAGACAGAAGGGGCTCTCAGCAACTGAGAGAGCCCTCAGAAGACCAGCCAGTGTGCACAGGAGTCCCACAGAATGGGGACCAAGAAGGTTCAAAATGACGCCCATGCCGCACTACAGAAAGAGATCCCACACCGCCGGAGAGCCACTCAGGAAACTGTGCATCACATGATAGAGTGCTGGTGCTGCACGGTGTGTGAAGAACTTCATGGAAGGATGCCAACAAGCCTTGGAAACTGCAAAACATGCAGTGCATGGGGGTACTTTCTTGGTTGGGGAGGCAAGCTCTTACCTTGACCAAAGTTGGACAGCTGGACTTCAGGACCGTCAGCACCACTTCAGTCCACCACCCATGTTGCTGGATCCATGCACTTTTTCAGGAGAGGGGACCCAAGCCACCGGTCGTTGCTGCAGAGGGGTGCCTGCTGAATCAGGGAAGTGACTCTTTCACTTCAAGGGAGATTCCTTTGATCTTCTGGTACAGGCTGAAGACAGGCAGTCCTCGGAGGATGGCACGACCTGGAAACAGTTGCAGTTGCTGACTGGAGCTGAAGATACAATGTTGCAGAAGTTGTCTTTGCTTCTTTGTTGCAATTTGTAGAGTTACTGGAGGGTCCAGATGCAGTTTTATCAGTAGAAAGTGAAGTAAAGGATGCAGAAGATTCCTGCTGGAGTCTTGCAATCCGAATCTGAAGAACCACCCAAGGGAGAGACCCTAAACAGCCCTGAAAGGGGGATTGGTTAACTACACAGGTAAGCACCTATCAGGGGAGGGCTCTAACGTCACCTGCTGGCACTGGCCACTCACATGCTCCTAGAGTGCCCTGCCAACTTGGAATCCAAAATGGCAAAACCCAGGGACACTCTGGAGGAGCTCTGAGCACCACCCCTGGGGTGGTGATGGACAGGAGAGTGGTCACTCCCCTTTCCTTTGTCCAGTTTCGTGCCAGAGCAGGGACTGGGGGTCCCTGAACTGGTGTAGACTGGATTATGCAAGGAGGGCAACATCTGTGCCCTTCAAAGCATTTCCAGAGGCTCTGGGAGGCTACCCCTCCCATGCCTGTAACACCTATTTCCAAAGGGAGAGGTTGTAACATAGCTCTCCCAAAGGAAATTCTTTGGTCTGCCTTCCTGGGCTCGAGTTGCTTGGGCAACAGGAGGGCAGAAACCTGTCTGTGAGGTGGCAGCAGCTGGGGCTGCCTGGAAAACTTCAGACAGCTGATATGGCAGTACTGGGGTCCTCTGTGGAGCCCCCAGAGTGCATGGAATCATACAACCAATGCTAGAATCAGCACTGAGGTATAATTCTGAGATGTTAGGCACCTCACATGGCCATATTTGGAGTTACCATTCTGAAGCTGGACAAAGGTATTGACGTATGTCCAGTGCACGCGTAAAATGGCGCCCCTGCACTTACGAAGTCGGGGAAAATGGTCCTGGATGATGTGGGGGCACATCTGCTAGAGCAGGGGTGCCCTCACACACATTTACTCTGCACCCAGCCATCAGGGTTGGAAGGTCTGGTATATGGGTGACTTGTAAGTAGCCTGGTGCAGTGTAAATGGCAGTGAAAGGCTGCATGCACCATTTCACACAGGCTGCAATGGCAGTCCTGTGGAAGCCTTTGCATGGGCTCCCAATGGGTAACAAAAGTAATGCTGCAGCCCGTAGGGATCCCCTGAAACCCTATGCCCTGGGTACCTAGGTACCATATACTAGGGACTTATAAGGGGTGACCAGAATGCCAATTTGGGATGAAATACTGGGTTCTCAGTATGCAGTGACAAAATTTAGAGGAGAGAGAGCATAAGCACTGGGGTCCTGGTTAGCAGGATTCAAGTGACACATTAAAACACATTGACATCAGACAGAAATTGGGGGTAACATGCCAAAAAGAGGGTACTTTCCTACACGGCTGTCTGGCCCGCACCATCGGCTGCAAACAAAGCCGTGGTCCCTGCTGGAGTGTGATGACCCGACTGATATTGCAGGCCTGACGCTGCCTCGGCCCCGCTGACGTCCAGTAATTTCATGAGTTACCAGTGCTGTGTCACTGACGTTTGTGGCACCAAACTTCGCTGCAGCACCTACAGCCCTGTGATGTGACCACGACCCCGTGAGGTCGCCCCACCGCTTCTGGACCTGCTGGAAAGGAACCAACGCTTCTCACCAATGCCGCCTTATCTGCACAGATCCGCAGCACGGACCCGATGCTTCACACCGACGCACCCGCTCCACTGCTTCGCAGCATCGGAACAAACACTGCACTGGATCCAGTGACGCCGTGCTTCCCCAACTCTGTGCACCGGCTTGTTTCCTCAATTTCCAAAGGTACGGTACCTGGGGGTCTCTGCGACTCCGTGACCGGCGCCATTGGCATCAAATTGTGGGGAACTACTCCGTCACGAGGGTATGATAACACCAAATTGAAGCATTTGCGTTTCTAAGCGCTATATTGAAGTTTAATCTTTAAAAATTCATAACTTTGCTTGTGTATGTTGGATTTTTGTCGTTTGGTCTTGTTTTAATCAGATAAATATTGTCTATTTTTCTACACTGGTGTTGAGTACTTTTTTAGTGTTTTCTCTGTGTTATTGTGTATGTTGGTACAAATATTTTACACCTTGCCTCTGAGATAAGCCTGACTGCTTGTGCCAAGCTACCAAGAGGTTGAGCACGGGTTATCTGAGCTGTGTATCTCCCTTTCCCTAACTAGAGTGATTGGATTTAGGTCATTTTGGTATCAGACAATTTACTAAATGTTACTCTATTTTTCTAAATTGGTGTGGGGTTTTTCTTATGTTGTTCTTTCACTTTAATACTGGTTGAAGTGCTGTTTATTAAGCCTTTTTCTGACAAGCTACCAGAGGGTTGAGCACAGGTTAATTTGGGATTTGCTTATGTTTCGGCCTGACAAGAACTGTAGTTGCTGCTTTGGAGGAGTTTCACCCCCCTTTGCCAGTAACCCAATTTATTACAACCCCAATATGCTTTTTGTCTTTGTGTGATGTTTAGGAGAAATATACAATGGGCCAGATTTATACTTTTTGACGCAAAACTGCGCTAATGCAGTTTTGCGTCAAAAGGTTTAGCACTGGCTAGCGCCACCCATGTGTCATATTAATACTTTGATGCTGGGTCGCGCTAAGAATAGGTCAGAATATTTTTTCCTGATGTTAACCATTGTGTCTTGTCGTAAGGCAAAATGACGTTAACGCAGGAAAAATGACTCTAATCCGGTTTATGACATGGAAACACGTCGCAAAACAGATATGCATCATTTTCCCCTGCAATAGCGTCAAAAAGTGACACAAACAGAGCAAACAGTGCAAAGGAGCCCCAAAATGGATCCCAGAAGCCAGAAGAGACCCCAGGGAGACCCCAGACAACCAGGAACCAGCCAGGAGGACACAGACAAGACCCAGGGGAGAGACAAGAAGAAGAGAAAGTGTTGCTGCAGCGCAGAGGAGCATGAAATACTGGTGAGAGAGGTGATGGAGCACCAGTATCAACTCTTGATGGCAAGGAACAGGAAGGCAGCACTGCAGACCGGAAGTGGGAGTCCAGCACCACAAGAGGACTTGGACGAGATGAAGGAGATGGTTGCAGCCGTCATACTGGAGGAAATAGTCACTGGTACGGTAGGACAGGACAGCGCAGAAAACTAGGAAACAACGCATATGCAGGGTAAGTTGCATGGGGGACCAAAATGCCTAAATATCAAGTGCAAGAAGGGGGAGGCACATACCTACTACACAATGCATGTCAGCCCTGCAAATCAGGCAGTGGACAGGGCAAAGGGGCACGGTGCGGGACTCCCTGCACTGCCCATGCCACGTGCATGGGCTGTGCAGGTGCATCCAGAGGCACAACACAACAACCTTTGCATGGGGGTTCACCGCCATGCCAAGGCTGGTTTAAATGCTGAAGCAGCCCAGGAGGGTAGGGTAGAACGTATAACTGGTCTGGTGTCACAGGACAGCTGGTATTGTCAGAATGTAAACTAGAGAACAATGCCCAGTCTCAGGTCATTGGGTCAAGCGGCATTCACCACTGACAACAGTTGCCACAACTACCTGTGCTGTGTGCGCTGGTCAATTAGGAAATGGCAGTTAGGTGCCCATGGAACAAACACACTCAAACTGATGGTTCAATATGACTACGTAATCAATCCCCATCAATCCCTATCCAAGTGCAACTTCTGTCAACTGCTCATGTCCATAGACTCAATAACCATCAGGCACTGTCACATACATAATGATGTACACAGCAGTAATCTCATATCCATGCTGCCCATCCCTGGGTTTACCCCTGTGTCTGTGCCACAATAGCTGCAATGCCACCATGTAACATCTCAGGTGTCATAGTGCTAAGACAACTCCATTGAGGGGGCGGATATGTGTGTGTAGGAAGGCAAACATACCCGCACAGTCACAAAAGGAAATGGAACTCTGCCAGGTCCATCAGTGCAATGCTATGTAGCACACATATGCAAACATCAACATGAGAAACTACCAATGGTAACACCTGTATTGTCTCATGGAAATGCCATGCATGGTGTGGTGCTAGGTCTCAGCACTGCATAGGTGTATGTGAAAAATGATATACTGGGACTGGGCCTTATTGTTATGTGTGGTGCTGTGGTATCAGCACCTGAACAATCATTGCAATGCCTTACCATCCACATGGAAGCAGAGGGAGGGTTGAATAGGACAAGCAGGTGGCAAGCCATAATTTGGACAGAACCCACACCTAGACGATGTGACACAGACAATTGCCCAAACTGCCCACACTACATGTGCCATGCAGGTGGGGCATAGGGCTGAGAGACTGCAAATATTAATGACAGGAACAATGCATGGGAACCAAGATGACAATGTACCACCAATAGGAAGTCAGAGATGTCACATTATAACTGGCACAACACAGACACACTAATTGTACAATATCTCATTGCTTAGGACGGTGGCTATCTTGTGGATCTGCCTGTCCTGGACTACCCTGATGACCTGGATGACCAGCTGACAACCATCAGCCAGGAAACCCTCCAAGATGTTCTGGGAACCCTCCAGATATAACCTCCAGACAAAAGGAGGAGCATTCATGTAGCAGCCATCCCAGAGGATCCACTCACCACCCCAATAGTACGACCTGCCATCTCAAACACAGCGGAGGACTCTGATGACACAGGGACCACCTTTGAGAAGACAGTAGTGGGAGTACAGCAGGAGCTGGCCAAGGAGGTGTGGGTGGGCATGCAATCTATGGCAGCCAGCCTTGAGGGGATGCGCATGTGCATGATGACGTCCGCAGAACAGATAGCAGCCAAACAAGTCACACAATCCCTACTGCATGGAGTCCAACAGTGTGTGAGGGACCTAACCACTGCTGAGGAAGTTGCCACACCTGACCTCCCAATCTTGCTGCTGTATGCATGACAACAAGCTGGACTCCATGCTCTGGGAACTGGCCTCCCTCAGGGCAGACATGGCTGCCTACCACAGGGATGTTGCTGCCATACTCAATAATCAGCAGCTCCTCCTTGCTGCAGTGATGCCATATGTAGTTCCACAGATGGCAGCTGCCGGGAATTTGGTATCCACTTCTCCAACCACTGTGTGTGTTGCCCCCTAAAACCTACCAGCACCACCATCAAGGGCAGAGGAGACGACACACACAACAGAGAATGAAGATGTGGAACAGATCATCTTCACCCGTAGGAGTACATGGTAGCACCAGCCCATGCCACATGGGCACTGATTTTCCTTTGTCCTGTGCTTGACAACATGCCAGTGTTGCTACAGTTGGTGACATGCACTATTCACCAACACACTGTTAACCTTTCCAATATGGACTGCAATTGTCTCTCACTACTCAATTGGCAATTCATGTTCCTCTGCACTGAACGACACTTCATCTCAGCACGTCCAATGACATGTCCCTCAACCTTGCACTTGTGTTGCGTCACAATAAAATGTTTTACACTAATGGGGTTACAGACCTGGACTATGTAAATATTGCACCATAGCACTTTAAAATAAACAGCACCTACACACCCACTTTGTCTCTGTGTAATGTGACACATCTACTTTGCTGGAGATTTGTGATGCGTGTAACATGTCTGTGGTCACAGAGTCTCAATACCATAGTGCAGAAATAATGTGAGCAGATATCTATGCACAAGGGCCCTAATTTATAATTTTTTTGCATCGCATTTGCGTAATTTTTGACGTAAAAGCCTCACAAATGTACAAAATATAATTTGTACGTTTGCGCCACTTTTGCATCAAACAATGACCCAAATGCAGCGCAAAAAAGTATGAATCAGGGCCAAGGTATCTACAAGATGAATGTCAATGCTGGCCACATCCCTTACAAGCAAGTCACTGTGTTTGTGCCATTTGCTTAAAAACATACATACCTCACCCACAACATACATCAGGAATGGCTGTGTAAGAATGTTCGGCTAATAACATCTGCTGGGAGTACTAGAAAAACACATTGGCGTGAAATTTCTATATTTGACCTCATCTGAAATTGGCACTACTCAGTTTAGTAGTGTTCACATGAACTTCAGGCTGCAGGCAGACATCCCACAGTGCCCAACATCACAACACAGGATCAAAACAATTACAGCTTAAAAAGCACACCTACCTGTCCAATACATGGGAACCATAGTCATGTTGAGTGGTGGGCACAATGGATGGCAGATGCATTGAGATTTAGATTTGTTGTAGCTGCCAATGTGACAACTCAGTTGGAACTGGGAATTAACATGTCAAGAGAGGGATGCAGATGCAGGAAGGAATTCACAAGCCAACAGACAATTGGCACTGTACACTCATGCAAAGACCCTGAACCCCAAGCATATGGCACATGCAGTAAGGGAGTACCTACATCTTTAATAACTATGTATCAAACAGAACTTAAAACTATGTAACACACCAATACTAACCTAATCTATCCTATCTATACATTACCCACAACTGGCCCTAAATACCCTATGCTAAGCTTACTTATCACATTTAACAACACACTCTAAACATTTCCCCCCCCCCCTATATGATGAGACACATGCAGGACAACATATACTAACCTAAACATATCCTACCTAATACTAAACAAATATATATATATTTTTTTTAAATTACACTTTTTAAATTTTATTTTTTAAATCCACAAAAGCCAAAACATTAGCTCCCACCAACCCACCCACAAACTAACATGTAATAATATGAAAAACCACCCCCAAATCTACTTGTCCTATCTAAAAAAACTGCCCTACTCTAACCTATCACTAAACCCCTTAAACCCACTACACAACAGGATGAAGAATGAGGAGGGAGTGGACCTCAATTAGGGGTGAGGGGAGGCAAGAGTTCACAGGTTTGCCCTCTTCAGCATCTTTTTAATTGCCTTCAGCCTCCGTGTATTTTTGTCTACATCCTTCTGAATGGCGACAAGCTTTTTTAACACCTTCTCCATGTCTCTCTGGAGTTCAGCAATTGCGGCCATGTCCATTGCAGGTGTGGTGGTCTGTGTTGCAGAGGATGATGGTGCAGCAAGTGTGGTGGTCTGTGGTGCAGAGGTTAACGGTGCAGCAGGTGTGGCAGATGTGATGGTGGCCACTGTGGTACTGTGTGCAATTGTGGTGGTGGCTACAACCTTTGTGGCCAATGGCGGTCCCCCTTGGCTGAAAGCCTGCCATTCCCCTGTGACTCGCTCTCTTTGATAGCGTCTTGCCATCCTTCGGTACCCAGACTCCACATCCAAGATGTGTTGGTATCTCACTGCCCGCTTCTGGACAGCCCTGATTTACGCTACATCCATGTTAGCAGCTGTAAAAATAAGACAGGCAACCATCAGTGTCATCATTGTGTGATGCATGTACAGATGATAATCTAACACTCTGCCTCAATTTGCACATGCAGTCCGAATCACAGTCCAGATAATACAATGTCCCTGGGACACATGCATGCTTGAATGAGATGACTGTCATCTACACTGTGACCATCCCATCTACCTACATATATGATGTTCCCCTACCCCTGTGCCTCAGGGGGATGAGCATGCAATACATCATCCAACTGTCGAGGACAACCACAAAGGCATGTCCACTTGTACATGGGTTTAGTTAGTGGAACACATGTGAGGAGGGCTGCCACCTAGGAATAAGGTATCCATAGGTCATTTACATCTACATTCATGTGTCCAGTTGTGGACAACCATCATCACCTGATCTGCCAAAATAATTCACAAAACACCCACATTGATGCCAGCACACATCTGGCCTTGACCTGCATGCACGCCTATTGCATACCACATAAGTGTCACGTAAAAGGAGTACAACTTATGGGGCTAGATGCTGGGGGACAGTAACCCATACAGTCCTACATGTACATTACAATACAGGGATGCACAAATTTGTGTGGAAAACAGATGCAGCACTGTGTTGTGAGAATGAGGGTATGACCCAGTGCCAATATACTGACACTGGAGCACGTCCAAGTCACATGTGGGCCTACATGTGGCTAGTAATCACCTTGTTCACATGCTGCTGCCTATTGCTCAGCGCAAGACTCCCAAGATATGATTCTCTGTCTGTGAATGTCTAACCCTTGCACGGAACACCATGTCAACATCGAGTCAAGTAATATATCAGATCACGTGCCAGCTCATCATATCTTGCAATGAGTGCAACACACAAGAGTCACTGACACAGCAGCTGCAATCCCTACACAGGACAGACATTATCACACTTACTGGATATGTCTAGGTCCTGAAATCGAGCCATTTCACCAATGGTATAGGGGGCAGGTCCACCTGTAAGACATAGAAAGGAAATACATGCTCACTGTAGAAACGTGTGGACAACATATCACAGTGTGTAACATTTTACATGAGTGAGCTGGTGATTATGCATGTAGACAGTCCAACAGACATACCCCTGTACAATCACATTTACACTGACACTCCAGTGAGGGATAGCCACACATCTGCACACATGCACTGGGCCTAACAATCATGTGGTACTAAACCCAACTACAACCATTTGTGGCTAATCCATTTCAGATGGTACTCCATGTCATGATTTGTATTTAGGTGACAATTTCAATGCCACTTCCCTGGTGCACTGCAATACAAGTGACTCAGGTATTGTGGCTCGTGCTTCAAGGGACACTGAGTTACTGTGTGATGGACATGTGGCTCAATTTTCAGTCTGCAATTATCATGCATTCAGTGGTCCATGACAGATGTGGCACAGTTGTATGTAGGTAACAAATGCCCTATTGGCAGTGTCCCCTAAGCTGTGTATGCCCCCTTTGCCAACATAATGACAGGGATCATGTGTGTGTAATGATGACAATGTAGCGCTAAATATGGATTGGCTACTTTGCTGTCCTGATACAGTGAAATGTGGTATGCTGACAATTTCTTACCTGATCATCATTGATAGAATGCATGTTGTAATTGCACATGAAATGTGTGACTAAAGGCCACATGTTCGAAGATCAAGTTTTGTGAGTCACACATTGCGAGACTCAGGGCCAGATGTAGCAAAAAAGCAAATTGCGACTTGCAATTTGCGAGTCCGTGCGACTCGCAAATTGCAAGTCGCAATTTGCTATGCAGAAAGGTGTCTCAGACACCTTCTGCAACTCGCAATGGGGTCGCAAAGACCCAGCTCATTAATATTAATGAGGTGGGTCGCAGTTTGCGACCCCACTGCGAGTATGGGCACTCACGGGGATGGTGGCCTGCTGGAGACAGCAGACCACCATGTCCGTGACTGCTTTTTAATAAAGCAGTTTTTTTTTTCCATCTGCAGCCCGTTTTCCTTAAAGGAAAACGAGCTGCACTTGGAAAAAAATACCGAAACCTTTAGTTTAGTTTTTTTTCCATTCACAAAGGGGAAGGGGTCCCATGGGGACCCCTTCCTGTTTGCGACTGGGTTACCATCCACTTCAAGTGGATGGTAACTGCGATTTCATTTGCGACCGCTTTCACTGTCGCAAATGAAATTGCATAGCATTGCGAGTCTCAAATAGGAAGGGAACACCCCTTCCTATTTGCGAGTCGGAAATGCATTTTGCGAGTCGGATCCGACTCGCAAAATGCATTTCTGCATACCGGAGAGGCTTTTGCGCCTCGCAACTGGCGTTTTTCGCAGTTTGCGAGTCGCAAAACCCTTTTTACAACTGGCTCTTAGCAACTCGCAATTTGCGAGTAGGATAATCTGATGTACAACACTGTCAATGACACTGTTTGCAAATCACAAATGGGGTGGCAAATGACTCACCTCATGAATTTTAATGAGGTAGGTCTCATTTTGCAAATCCCTTGGGAATGGCGGCATTCACAGGGATGCTGGCCTGCAGGGGCTAAGCGAACCACCACGTCTGGTACTGCTTTCAAATAGAGATGTATATTAATTTAAAAAATGAGGCCTTATTTCATTGAGGGTAAACAAACAGCATGTAAAAAAACAACATTATAGCTTTAATATTTTTTTTAAAGCAGACAGTGGTCTGTGGGACCACTGCCTGCTATGAAACAATTTTTTGGCATGCATTCACAAAGGGGAAGGGATCCCATGAAGGACCCCTCCCCTTTGCTAATGGGTTAGCACCAACTTGAAACTGGTGGTTACTGCAATTGTTTAGTGACAACATTTGCGGTCACCAAACAATCTATCAGCGGACTGCGACTTGCAACTAGGAAGGGAACGCCCCTTCCTAAGCCCCTCCCCTTTGCTAATGGGTTAGCACCAACTTGAAACTGGTGGTAACTGCAATTGTTTAGTGACAACATTTGCGGTCACCAAACAATCTATCAGCGGACTACGACTTGCAACTAGGAAGGGAACGCCCCTTCCTAAATGCCACTAGCAAACCCTGTTTTGTGATTGGGCAATGTGATTGAACAATGGCAAAATTGGGTATGTGCACTGGAATAAACATTGTTTCTTGACGTAAACACACAAATTCTAAAAACTAGGCCGTTTGTGACAATTAAAAATGGCTTGGTACATGTGGCCCTAAGTGATAATCGTACATGACTCAACAAACCTCAGGACTGCATTGTTAACATGTATAGACATGTGAACTCCAGCTCAGTACTGGGACACTAACACTTTGTTCTGCTTGCATTCAACATGGCCACAAACATTGCATGCAGCACATCAAGAGATCTGCTACTGTCACTTAGGAGCATACTACTGTACACATTTGTCAATGTGATACTCACCAACAGGGCCACCTATCACCACACCCAGGTGGTCCAGCAGATCCTGCTCTCTGGCCACCAGGTCAGCTCAGCGATGCTTCAGCTGGTGCTCATTCCTGCTTGTATGGTAGACTCCTTTGAGGTGATAGAGCACTTTGCCCCACCACAGCCGCCTTGCCTCTGTGTGATACCCCTCTATCACACACCCACACATCTCCAGCATCAAGGGAAGGAAGTGGCACACCAGCCACACAAAGCCCCCAAGCTCCTCCTCCCCCATGCGGGTCAGTCTCGCCCTTCTGACATGTCCTTGCACAACAAATAAAAACTTAAAAAGTGTCAAAAAAAAGGAAAATAAATGTAAAAAAAGGAAACTTACAGCCCAGACTAAAGAACCCCAAGTAACCCAACTAATCTAACCCCCAGACAGACACCCGACAGTATAAATACAATCTGAAATACACTAAACTACACAAAAGCACATACACAGGTACAATAAACAAACAGAATTCACAAAAGACACAAGAGAGACCCACAAGATACAAGAAACGCAATCCAGACACCAGCAACACCAAGACTCAGCCACACAGTCAAGAAAAAACACAGATTGTAAAGTGAAAGTACACCCACTGTACCATGCCTGTAAACAGGATTTTCTATTACATCACTTCCTGTCCCCTTTGCGGTCCGTTTTTCATCAGGCGTGTATTATTTTTTTACACATACGATGTTTGTGTGAATATTTTCGATGCATAACCTACATATGCGGCAAAATACCATGCATTATCTGTAGACTTCAATTTCAATGGATATCCGCCTGCGTGTGGTGCACAGGTGGAATTCACACTAAGGGCCCATGCATGGTTAGTTAGAGTTTGCGTGATTTTTCGATGCATTCGCGTAATTTTTTTGACTCAAACTGTGATTGCGTGATTTTCAAATATTTAACATGCATGCACCCTGTATCAACATGAAGATAGGATGGTATGGCCTGCAGTGTGTGGTATAGTGGTTGGCCACATGTGGTAGAGCATGCAACTGTGTGTTTTGGGTGTGAATGATCTGTAACAACAATATGTGTGTTTCTGAAGGAACGGCATACAATACATTGGATGTAATGCTCATGTGTGAATGTGTTCCAAATGGGTATTTACATCTGATGGCAATCAGTGATCTACAACAGTCATGATGCGTGTTTGTAATATGTCTTGACTCATGATGTGTGTAGTTGTTTGACTTTGGGGACATTACATTTCACACGACAAACAAATTTCAGGGATGATTGAGAATAGCTGATGAGTGCAATGTCAGATATGCTTCCCCTCATATGTCATTAATTGTTGGTTATGACTTCATGGTGACATGTGTACATGTTTGCTACGTACTGTGTTTCAGACACTGTGCCTTAATTCCACCCATAAAATGTTTGGTACACATCAGTTTAACTCATAACAATTACCTATGTTACTTATGTTGCTGCAGCAGGTCTGGCTGCATGTGTTCACATATTTTCAGATTTGCATTCCACAGAAGTGTCCAATTCAAGTGTGTGGGCATGTGTACCCTGTGTCAGGATTGGGCTCTGAGGTGTTACAGTTTCGGGCTGGTCTAGTCAGGACTCTGTTAGGGGCACCCCTTGAGTTCACAGAGTAGCTCGCAAGGAGGTAGTGTACCAAAGCAGAAGAGCAGCTAAAGGCATAAAAGGGGAAAGGCCAGCTATGGTAAGGCAGAGAAAACAGAAATGTGAAGGCAGAGCAACCTTAGTGTGAACCAATAAGGAACGGGTCAGTAATTGACAAACACGCAGGCCTTATCACTAAGGTTGTACACAGGGTAGGGCTCAGAACTTTCCACAGCAACAGGAAACGTCAGTGCCTCTGTGCAGATTAATCTTACAGATAGTCACCACACAAGGCCCATAGAAAAGAAGAAGCAGTAGTGATTCTGTGTCTGGACCCTTAGGGCACAAACAAGGATTGTACTTACATACACGAGACTGGCCCTTGTGGGTCCGGCTGGAGACACAGTGGCAATTCATGGAATACAGCCATAGCATTGTCACTGTTAGGCACTAAAGACTACATGCAACACTAGACAAAGGATGGGGGATGGATTTGCCTCCTGGAAACCAGGTGCCATCCCAAGTACAAAGGAAAACTCTTCTACACAGGTGAGGACTGATAGGACAGTTACCAGACACGATAACCCAAGAGGAGACAGAAAGCGAGGGAACCAGCTAGGAGGCAAAGCCAGGCACAGGGAACAGGCTCAGGCTGACGCAAAGACTGGAACAGATCTGGGAAACAGAAAGCAGGCTCTGGCAGAAACAAACATGAACAAGGCTGAGAAACAGGGAGCAGACTCTGACTGGAACAAGCAGGAGGAGAGGAGGTTCAGGCTGAATCAGGACTGTAACACAATCCAACAAGGAGTCTGTAACACAAAGAAATCGTACTCCAATGCACAACGAGGCGCTTCAGGGAATGGAAGCTTATAAGCAGTTCCAGGCAGCAGCAAGGCCAGGCTGTCATGTACAGTAGACGCCACAGGTGTGTGCAGCTTCAGTCTCTCACAAGTCCTCGAGGAGACAATCCAGTATAAAAGTACAACCAGACTTTTCCCGTAGGAAGCAATGGACAGAAGATTACAGGTCTTACCGACTACCAGGCAGTGCATTATGGGACCTGAAGTCCATGCAAACTAATTAGTTCTTCTATAGTATGCCATATGGAAAAGCGAAGCAAACAGGAGTCAGAAAGGAAGTGAGTGTTAATGATGATTCCCAAGACACAGATAGTTTGTTTACAGCGCCCCCTAGAGATAAGAGGGCAGAGACGTAACACATGGCATTGGGAGGACTTATTTCCAGGGATGGACTGCGCAGGGCATGTGTTGTGAACATTGCTTGTCATACCTGGGACACTCATCCTATCCATTTTCACAAATGATGCCCCCTTGTCACACAAGCTCCTTGCAGAGATTGCAAATGTCACACTTACTAATGTCAGGGGTCGGTTCATACATTCCTGTTTCCACTGATATTTCACATCCACTGCCTCATGTACGGGGCGCTTATTTACCATACGATTGGAGATGTCATAGTTGTGTGTCATGTGCTACAGTAGACCATGTTGGCAGCATGGGTGTGTGTCATATGGTGTGGTCCATTGATTTTGTCCGTCATATGTGAAATTCAAAAGATGAGTATTTTTTATATGTGTGGGATGTTTGCTGTACAATCATATGCATCGCATGTGATGTTGCATCTGAAGTAGTCGGATTTGTCTTTGTAACATGCTCCCTGAGGTAATACTCACATTTCTAAGGAACATGTGATGGAGAAAGAAGAAACCAGATCAGGATTGTGTGATCAAGTAATGTGTTTATTTACATATCTTAACAAGGTGTGTAGAGTGACTATTGGTTGAAAACATGTTGTGCAATTAGCTGTCTGTGGCGCATTCCTGCAGCTGTGTTTTGCTGTTCTCCCTCATTTTCCCTGGCACCATCCTCCCCCTCCTCCTTAGGCAGTTCTTGCTCTGGCTCATATAGAGGGATGATCCTCCTCACACAAATGTTGTGCAGAATAGCACAGGTAAATATGATTTTGCACACAATGTGTGGGGCATGTAGGAGGCTACCTCCTGTGATGTCCAGGGACCTGAATCTGAACTTATGATGCCAAAGGTCCTTTCCACAATGGTGCGTGTCCTCCGATGTGCCTCATTATAGGCACGCTCTGCTGCTGTGCTTGGGTTGGGGAATGGGGTCATGATCCATGGCTGGATCCCGTAGCCCTGATCCGCTGCAAAAGATAATAGGAGGGAATATTGTGTTAGTGCTGGCAACAGGAATGTCATGTAGTATGGCAGTTGATATCTTGTTTCGTATGTGCATAATATGTGTTTGTGGTATTGTGTGAGATCCTGGGCTTCTGTGAGGTTTTTTCTGCATTGGGTTGTTTGACTTGACAACTTGTGTTTGGCTCGTTGACCTGGGATCTATGATTTTGTTTCCAAACTGTTGGTCAGTATGCATGTACCATGCGTTGTGTAGTGTCCTACATGTTTTAGTGTGCTTTCACTGGAGGGGACATGATACTTCCACACACACAATAGATCCCGATGTGTTGGTAACATGGTTGCACTACATGGCCTGGACATCCCATCCAATTAGACATATATCATTGCAGATGAAATGCAACAGTGAGGCCCTTTGATTTGGCTAGGTGGCAATGCACAACACATCTCTGTAAGTTGGCAGCACTGAGGTGCTCAGTATTCACAATGCACAATTGTCCCATGTGACTTGGTTCTAGGCAAACCTTTGTTGTTCCCTCTGCCAGTGGCTCTTGGGCAACCGTGCACCTTCACTACCAAACTTGCTCCAGGGAATCTGGTTAACTGCCTTGTGGAGGTGGATGTATCTGTGCAGGAAGGGTCATCTTCCTGTACATATGTTATTTTGATGGACAATTGGCTCTTTCAGTGTGTGCAGCAGTTTGCATAAGTGCCACATCAAAATGTGTTCATAGCACAGTCCACTTCCTTAGTGCTACCTGGCAATGGCACCCCATGCATGATGTTGGGACTGCCTCAGAATTTCCGTGTCACTTACATGTGAGTCAGTATCATCATGCTATGTGTCTCTTGGTGTTAGACCTGCAGCAACACACATTGCACACCCCTTCCACCCAACGTACTGTTTGGGAGGGTGTTGGATTAACTATGTGGCCTATTGTAATTGTAAATGTTTAATCTTCCAAGTTGTACTTCCATTGCAGGGCATGTCATTGTCACTGTGGGCTTTGACATTGGTCCCTTGTTGCTCTAGAGTGGCAGCTAATGTTTGTGGCAGCCGTCATTTGTCCATAGGTGTGTATCCCATTGTGTGAGGGTATACAACATAACCGGGGAACATCGATGAAAGTAGGTCACCCGGCTAGGTCGGCTCCACTAACAAACTAAAGTGGATTGCTTCAAGTAGATGCTCTCCCCGATGAGGCCCTACATTTAATTTTTTGTGGGCTTTGTTCTCCCTATTATGGGATGTCCAAGTGTTTAAAGGATTAGGTACGTCTTTAAGGTCCTGACGAATCGCGTAAGATCATTTATTGACTATAAATTAGCGAGAAACATGTTGACCTATGATGTAGAGTAACACAGGGGATCCTGTGTTTACTTGTTTCGTTCTTACTACTCCCCAATGTGAGAGCTAGTAGCTGTAATAAGAAATTCTTCTTTTTATGGGGAGTGTAGACATTATTTTACTATATCCCTATTTATTGTTTTTAATCTTGCCAGAGGTACTAACATTGAATTAAAATTATGATCATATCCTACCTCTAGGCATTTTTAACCATTACTATACCAATCCTCGAATTCTTTTGACCGGTTGTGCATTTTCCTCCAAAAGATCTCCGGCAAAGAGCCCCCACGTAGGGCCCGTCAGGCATTGCAGCGCCAGCCTGACGAGGAGCACAGCCCTATGATGAAGCATGTCACCGATAGGTGAGTGAGGGCTCGTGCTTCAAAAGAAAAAATTTCTTTCCTTGGTATGCAGAACCTATCGGTCTAAAAGGAACTCTCTTTTTGGAATCGTGTGTGCAATTTTTGATTCGTACTATACAACATAACTACCAGTGTCACACCTCAGTGTCATCCTGCCTACGTTTCAATGTAGTGGTGTATGTTTGGTGTGTCCTACAGGGTTGTTGTGCTGTGTGTATATTGCTAGGTTTATGGACTTACCGACAAGAAGGCCATTGCCATATTGTCCGTCTTGGAAGTGCTGATTGATTGTGCTGTGGCGGCATAAGAATGAATCATGTACACTCCCAGGATACTTGGCTAAGATGTTGGCGATCAATCCCTGCTTTCTGTTCTGGAATAGCTGCTCTGTTGCTGCAGGTGATACGATCCAGACATGGGTGCAGTCAATTGCACCAAGCACATGCAGGAAGTCATGGATTTGGTAGATGCCCTGTTTTATCTCCTGCTGCTTCTACTGGGTGTTGGGGAAGCTGATGTGGCAGGGTGTGAGGGAGATTATGGCATCTAAGACCTTGGACAGGGAGGCCGAGAATAAGGGCTGTGATACCCCAGCAACCACGGCACCCATTGTCTGGAAGGAGCCACTTGCCCATATATGCAGGACAGCTAGCAGTTTGGTCACCGGTGGTGTATTATGTGGTATCTGCAGGCTAGCTGTTATTTGTGGCTCAATTTGGCGCGGCAGCTGCTGAATGGCTTCCCAATTCAGTTGATGCCTCCGGATGATCTCCTGTTCCCTGAGGCCATGGAGGGTTGCCCTGTTCCTGAAGACCCTCTCTTGCCTTCTGTGTGGCCTTTGTGGGCCGCGTTGGGGTGGTGGTGGCTGCTGCTGTTTGTCCTGTGCTCGTCATTGTCTTTCAAGCTGCATGAGTAGCACCTTCATGTTGTCCTGTTGGTATGTGATGTTGCTTGTGTGTGTTTTCCTTAAGTAGTGGTGTGTTTGCCTCATTTTAACGCCTGCCCTGACTAAGGTGTTAAATTTTGAGGCAAATCGGGTTTAGCGTTATTTTTCGGGCCTGTCTCCCATCCGTGCGTCATTTTTGCACTGTTGGATAAATATGGCGCTAAGGTGTTTGAGTTCATTTTTTGGATGGGAACGCCTACCTTGCATCTCATTGACGCAAGGCGGTTTCACGCATCCTTAAAATGATGCTAACTCCATATTTTTTACGCTAGAGGGGTCTAGCATCAAAATAGAAATATAGAGTTAAGTTTGCGCTGGATTTGCGTAAAAGAAATGATGCAAATCTGGCGCAAACAGAGTATAAATATGGGCCCATGTTTCTTGGTTATCTCAGTATGCAATTGACTCTTACGCAATGGCTAAAAAACGCCCAATATACATTGATAACTTGAAAAGTTAAGTGAAAAGCAGGTCCAGCTAAGAGAGATACGACTGATGCATATTTGACATTGTGGCACCCACATTGTTGTAAGAAATGCACACCTAGGTTAAGGAGACTAGTTATATAGATCAAAATATTTAGCTTCTGCACAGCGGTATTATTATGGATAAATATGGAGTTCCCTTTCTGTATGTTCACATAATGATTGACCCAGAGGGCAGGTATGTGAAGATAAAAGTAAGCAAATGTAGTAGATGACCCAAAATACAGAAGTTTAAACGAGTGCCTCACCACCCTCAAGGCAGGATATGTGTTAAAAACCACTCCATTTTAGGTAGGAAGCAATCATCAGTACATTTATTGTTCTATAATGTGCCTAGGGCCAAAGTGCAACACATACATAGTGTACAAAGGGGCCTCCTGGAGCATTTCAGCTGGCTCCTAGGCCTTTCTCAAACCATTGTATAGTCAGCCTTAATTCTGGAAAAGGGTTCCGCTCTTCATGTGCACAGAAATCCTAATGCTCCTACTGCTTGCATTATATGAATAACGCACTAGATTTGTTTCTCACTACTGTTCACATAGTTGGTAGATCTCTCATTGTGAAATATCTCAACAACATAATTGCATCACTGGTCCTTACTCCTTTCAATTAAAATGGGGAAACTCCCATACAGGTGTACCTGTGTGGATGCTGCAGCCACACGACCTCTGAGATCAAGTATTCAAAAGCACAATATGTGAAGAGATCACACATTACTTGAATGACAATGCAGGTTTAATTGGAGATGGTAGTCTGGAAAGAGAAACCTTTAAAGCTGTATCCAGAGGCATGAACATAAAAACAGTGTGTGAAGAATGGTCTGTACTACGGAGAGAGCTGACAAAGTGAGAACATGTAATGGGAACCTTGGAAAAATATATCACCTTAAATAATTCCCTTAAGCCTACACTACTTGTGCACAAGGAAACATAGGATGTGTTGCATGGAATACTATGAATACAATGACGGGCCCACGGGAAAGGTTATAGGGCAGGCTGAATGCTTGCTCACTTAATTGTAAAAGACAGAGACAGACCTACCTTACTACTCATACAAGATCAGGTTGATGACATCAAGCACATACAAAAGACATTAACTAAGTATTTGCTGAGTGTAATTTCTAACTATATTGCACCAAATCTGAAAAGCCTGGAATCATTTAGATGCACTGCTGTCACCGTCAAATGTGAGATGCAAAATTGGGACAGACAGAATACTGTGTGGAATATGAGGCACTGTTTCCGTCTTTATTGCTAGATTTATACTACGGCTCCTTGGAAACAGGTAGTAGACTAGCTCCACCAACCAGAGATGCACTTTTTGTGATGACCCCAAAGACAGATGAGGACACGTTGAACAGAACTCATTATTTATTGTCCATGCAAGTCTCAAAACTTTTATTGTATTAAAATAACCTCAAGTTAATAGCAGATCAATTTTGTCAGTAGCAGTAAAATAAAATAAAAAGTATCGGCCAATTCATGCAGATACACCTTCACACGATGTTCAGTTCAAAACAAGACAGGTTCAGTAGTACTAGAAACATTAGTGATGAATGAGTGTGCAAATCATGCAAAAAGATATAAATGTAAAATGACCTGCAGTCTAGAAAGTGCAAAGCTTAAAGTGCATGACGTAGTAACACTGAAACTAGTCCAGGGAGGCGCGTCTAAGAAAACTTCCTGGATACTACCAACCTAATGCACCTACCCCGATCAGTATTAAGTATACCATACCATAATATTGATAGGTTGCTTTTTGACATGAACTCAGTAACATTTTTACAGCTGAACATTAAGGGACAGATGTACCAAAGGATTTTACCCATTCTGTGTCTATGGGAAAGAGCTTTCGTACATATGGCCCTAAGATACTACTTTGCACAGCGGTTTGCCAGGTAGTGCACCCCGCTCAGAAGGAACTTATTACAGAGTTACCACTGTGACATGACAATCGTTATGTAACCACAAAAGGTGTTTACGGTACTTATGTTCCTAATTTCAATGCATCAAAAATGTATGCAGAGACAGCCATCACAATGTCTTTATCATCAGATCTCATGCTCAAGGTTTCTGCCTCCTCGCATTTCCTGATCCTGAGTTTTTGGAAAAGCGGACATAAATGTAGATGTTACCGATGAAGATGGCTGGGTCGTGCTCTTGATTAAATGACAGATAATGTTGTTGTGTAGCCATTTTAGTTTTAGCTTGTTTTTTTAGAGAAGGTAAATGCTAATGAAGCTGTATTTGGGTAGGCCATCTCCAATAGTAGTGGGTCATGTTCACTTTCTATCCTGTCCGAGACTTTCATCTCTATAATGTGATGCCTTGCTTCGATGTTTATGGCAATATAGTCTGTTACACTTTGCCTATTATCGACTCAGAATTTTGGTTTTAGAGACTTATCTGATTTAGTTCTTTTATTTAGAGTGCACAATCGGCCTAGTAATTAGGCTACAAAAATCAGTTTGCCTTAGTTTATGCTGTGGTACCGTTCCAGAGGGGGAGGTGGGATATTCGAGACACTTTCTTCTTCAATTATTGAGGCACCCCCCATTATGGAATGCGGCTTTGTATTAAAGTCGCCGCATATCAGCAGGGAATTCTTGCACATTTGGAGGAGCTCTCCCAACTTAATTTTGGCTGATGATTTCAGCTGTTCCTCTGATCTTTTCCTCAGGAAAAGCTTTTTAAACAAAAGAACATCTGATTTGATTTGGGCCCAACTACAGGTGGGAAACATACATTTATAATTTCTTATTCCTTTGCGTGACTATTTGGATATTTTTGTTTAATATGGTATAGCTTGTTTCAGAATTTTCAAATAACAATATTCTGATTCAAGTAGTAAGGCCCCCTACTGACCTGCCTTTTTGCCGTTTGATTGCAGGTATATAAAATGTGGAATAACCATCTAGTTCAAATGCATTAACAGTCCATGTTTCCTGGAAACAACAACTATCTTGTTGCTTTAAGAAATCTCACAAGTTCTTATCCTCCATTTTGGAATTTAAACCTGCTATATTCCTGCTTAGAATTTTTAAAGGCTATCTTGATTTAGTTTCCAAATCGATGCACTTCGGTTTAATCTACAGGCTACTCGCTTCTTGATCTACCAGTGATGGTCGCAGTTGCGGTTGGAAAACTAAACAAGATTTATTTTGTAGAGTGTTGCTGGATATTCAAAACCTCATGTTTGCCATGTTGAACCATTTAGGGAGCTGCTGATAAGAGCTTCTTGCATCTTGGAGTACCGAGCCAAGGCTGTAATTAGGCTCGTACTTGCTTTCAAGATGCTGTGTGCTTGTGTATTCTAGAAATATGGAAGGATGCAGTTCCTTTTCTGGGGAGTCTATAGTAATACTCCAAGACTTTATTAAGCTTGTCTGATTTTGAATCTCAATTACTGTCCTTAAGGAACCTTGTGGATTCTCTGCTACTTGACCCTTTCAGTTGTATGAATCTAACTGACAGCAAATCCTTCATTTTAAATACTGCAAGCCCGGCAAAAATGAGACGTACGCTATTGCTCCTGTTGAGGATGTTTGACTCCCTCTTTAAGTATACTCTAGGGTAAATAGAATTTTGGCTGCCTGCTCTTTATTTTTGCTTTGGAGAACCTCATTACCCTCATGTTGGTTGTTTTCCTGTCTACAGAGTCTCCTGTGTTCCTCTGGGATTTGCCACTAGTATCTGGTGTGGATATTTGCAGTGGTAAGTGGGTGCTATCATACAGCTGTTGGAAAGGACCCTTCCGGGGGCACAAATCATCTGGCCATGCTTATTCACAGTGAGATTAGAAGGGAGGAAGGGAGGAAGAAAACGAAGGCACAAGCTCTTCGTCAGCACGTCCATGAATGGCCTTTCTTATGCTTTGCTCTATGTCTTCTAGTGCAAGACGTGTGAATGTTCTGAGTTGTGCCTTAGTATTAACTAAGGGTAGACAATCAGTACTGGGATGAGATTTTGATTGCTAAGTGTCATTGCTATTTACAGCTGCGCATTGGTGATGTGCTAATACAGAATGTTCTATTTTACTGATGCTTTTGCCTTGAGTATGAATATCTCTACTGGGATGTTGCATTATGTTTGATGTGTGTGGAAGCAAATGGCCCTCACTGTGACATGATTCTTCTCTTGCCTGGATGGTTGTCATATTCATTGTTAACTCACCCCCATTCATAGTGTCTGGTTTTGATGTTGAACTTGGCCTGTATTCTGTTGGTACTGGGTGAATGTGGGAATGGAGGGTACAAGTTTTATCACACAGCAGGTCTGAATTTTGATTTAGGAAGTCATCATTAATTTCAACGTTATTTCCAAGGCTATCATCCAGAATGCTTTGACCTGCTCACTGCTGTTGGACCTTTTACGGGTTGCAACGTATTTTGATGTTGCCTTACTGGCTGTAACTGTAATGACAGATGTGTTGATTTTTTGGCAGCACTCCTTTTGTTCCTTTTAGCTTTATCCCAATGATTTTGACTTTTCCCTTAAATTGTTCTTCTTCCTCTGGACATTCCTTCCTTCCTTGAGTTAGAGGTGCTTCTACTATGGATGTGGAAGTCACGCTTAACTCCTCTATTGAATCACCAGTACAAACACAAGATTCTATGTGGTCCTTGTTACCCAAGGATGGTAGCCCAAAATTGCTCATTAGATTTCTAGGGTCCTTATCTCTTGCCACAGAGTCAGCCTTCGGCAGATTTTTAAGGTTAGATTTGCCATCCTCGATAATATCATTTATGACCCTCAGAACTTCCATCAGTTTCTACAACAAGGAAGCACACCTTTGGCTATCTTTGAGTTCTGACATAGATTGTAAATTTAGATTTTCTCTTACAGTGCCCTCCACTAGGTCATTCTATGATGTATTGTCATTATTGAGGCTGTAAATTGCCTGTTAAGTTCTAGTTGGCTGTCCAGTTTGAGGGATTGCATCATGAGTGCATTTGCAATTGAATCCAGTGTCGTGCACATAATCTTCATGATTCTAAGTATAGGTTGATCTAGGGGGAAATCATTCTACATCTTCGCTTAATCTAAACCTTGACCATTAATATGACCATTTGTTTGATTCCCCTCTTCATCCCTAACGTTATTTTGGAGATTGCCATCCAAAAACCTTAGGTCATCTGATGTTATACTGTCCATTTGAAGGTCTGTCTTGCTGGACTTGATTACCTAATGAAGAAAGTTCCAGGCTGAATGATCCCAGGCCCCATCTGGCTAGTGTACAACAATCCTTCCCAACTAAGAAGAAAGGAGAAGATTGTGTCTGTAAAACTTGCATACTTGATGACTGGTCCGATTGTGTTTTTGTCAGCAACTGAGTAAGTAGCTGTACCTGCTGGTAGCATAGCATGGATATTATTTTCAATAACAACAGATGGAGTTGCGGTTGCGATGGACATCCAGTTGGGGTATTGAGGATCAGGCTTACTCCATTCCAGACTCATAGTTTGATTATGATTTTCTTTAAATAACGACTATAGTCCTACTTGAGTGCCCTGGCATTGCCTGGTTCTGGGTTACCTCATCAGAAATTAAGTCCTCTGGTAATGCTGATTCTCTTGCTTTTGAAGTGAAATCCTTGTTATGAGTGTTTAGATTCAACAGTGATGGTAATGATGGAAATGTTAGAGAAGGATCTGATGCCATGATGCCCTTCGGCAAGCCCCCCAGAGGGTTGCATCTCCCCTTTCCCCTAGCTGTGGTCCAGAAGCAGATGCTGAAAAAGGAAGGGTAGGTGTAGGTGTCGCCTGCAACCAGTTGATGTTTGGGTTACAGTGATTGTAATAATTTCTTATGATGTTCACTCTGTTGGTGTCCTTGGGCGTTGAGAGTGCTTGGGTCCTTGGTCATAATTTGGGCAATGATTGATGCTGGCTTTTTGTCTCTTCACTTTTATAAGGAACATTGGGCCAGATGTAGCAAAGGATTGCGAGTCGCAAACGGCTCGCATCGCTATTTGCGACCCCGCAAAATCCGAAATGGGATGTACAAATCCCATTTCTGATCACCAAATTGCGATGTGACCCATTAGTGACTTGCAAAATTTGTGACCTGATTTTGCGACCCGCAATTAGGAACCCGCAAATTGCGAGTCGCAAACCGTATGCAAAAGCCAGTCGCAAATTGTGACTAGTCGCAAAAAGACAGTTTTTCTCACCCAGATTACCACTGATTCAGAGCAGGTGGTAACCAGAACTAAAGTATAAAAGGAGACCCAGAAGGAATCTGGGCTACTCAAAATGGATGCACTAAACGTGATTGCATGGAGGAGGAGAGTCCAGGCTGCCCAGCAGAGGAGGAGGAGGCAGAGACAGGAGAGGATATACTGAACCAGGCAGACAATATTTCAACAAACTTAGGAGGAGATTTATGACAAATACAAACTGAGCAGTGCTGTTATTTTAGAGATTATTGAACTACTGAAACCTCAGCTTGAACGACAGGCAATGCGCGGCAGCGCCATCCCCACACATGTGCAAGTGCTATGCTCACTGCACCTCTTGGCCTCGGGTAGCTATCAGGGGGTGATTGCATTGGCAGGTGGGGTATCCCAAAGTGCACTCTCACAATTCTTCAGATGTTTCCTAGATGCCATACTCGCACACATGTCCAGATATATATACCTACCCAGAAATGAGGCAGAAATGAACAGCACCAAGTTGGACTTCTACAGAATTGCCAACTTTCCCCATGTAATAGGGTGTGTGAATGGGACACATATACCAATTTGCCCACCAGCAAATCTGGAATATATGTTCCGCAATAGGAAATGTACCCACTCACTAAACATCCAGGTGGTATGTGACGCCCATAATGTCATTACTGACATTGTAGCTGAATATCCAGGGAGTACACATGACTCATACATATTCAGGCACAGTGGGATACACCAACGCCTAGAACGTGGGGAGTTTGGTGAAGGATATTTACTAGGTATTGGTGACTACACTCTGAAGCCTTACATAGAGGTCACTGTGTAACCCTGTGATGCCCTGCTAAATTTGCCTTTTATGTCAAACAGGTGACAGTGCATATGCCCTGAGACCATGGATACTCACACCATACCTAACACCTGGCAATCAGAACGAGAGGCGATACAACATTGCACATCAGCGGACCAGAACGGTAGTCGAGAGGACGTTTGGCTTGTTAAAGTCAAGATTCTGATGCCTCCACAAAAGTGGAGGAGCACTCCAGTATGCCCCAGAAACAGCATGCAAGATAGTTGCCACCTGTGCCATCCTACACAACATTGCCACCAGACGTGGGCTATATCTCACCCCTGAAGACACAGATACGGAGGATGAGGAGCAAGAGCTACCACACCGACAGCCTGGGGATAGAAGCATTGCAATGGATGGCAGACAGAGAAGGAACCACATTGCAACCCACTACTTTGGCAGGAACGTGGCAACCGTGACCACACTCACTAATGTCAGACACACATAGCCCAGTTGTGTAGTCAAACAAACAAAATCTTTTTATTGCAGAACTATAATGTTGATATCATTGTGAACTATGCAACAGTATGGTACTGAAACAGTCAAATCAGACACATTATGTTCATGTGCCTCTGTACCAGTATGTGTCAGTGGCTCACAGCCTCCTATGACTGCGGCCACCATGGCTCACTCCTGCTTGGTCCCCTGAGCCCTGCCGTACACTGCTACTCCGCAGCACACGTGCATCAGTGGCAGACACACTACTCACTGTTGAGCCCTCCTCACAGTCCTGCGGGGTATCCCATATGCCCCTTGCAGTCTGTCTGGTCTCCAGCAGATCCACCACATGGCTGATGCGGCCAAGTACACGTGCCACATCTCCTGCAAAATGTCCCAGTTCTACTTGCAGGCTGACAGTGCGCCTTGACAGGCAGGTTGTGTTTGTTGCCAGGCGCCCTATGGATGCAGCAAGCCTGTCTAAACGGGCAGCAGTGTTGCGCTCCCTGCGCCGTGCCTGTGCCCTGTCATCCATTAGTTCCCTGACCAAATTGTCAATGGAGGTCGTCAGGTTACCCAGATGTGTGTTCATTGTTGTGAACTGGTTGTCCACATTTGCCAGTCCATGTGTGACAGTGATCTGCAGTCTTGAGAGGTTCCGGTTCATTAACCTCATCTGTCTATTTTGCAGGTGCTGACTCTGCAATAAGGATGCCTCAAGTCCCACAAGCTCTACATCTGGAACATCCTCACTGCGCACGGGCTACAATCTGCGGCAGCATCTATGTACTGCGCCTGATGATGACTGTGTGTGCCTTTCCATAGACATTGGCCCTGGTGTTGCAACGGCTGCCTCCATACCCAGCGCAGGATCGTCCATGGTCTCCTGTACCAATTCCATGGGTGGTGTTGTCCTGCACTCCCCTGCAGTGTCTGTGGCAGCCTCCTCCTGTGGATCTGTGCCATGATCCTCTCCCTGCACAGTGGCGTAGATGGGGGTATCTTGTGGGAGACCTGTGGGACATAGGGGATACACTGTCAGTGTCTCACATATGTTTGATGCCTCAAAATAAACATTTGCTTATATTTGGACTACTGTACTTCATTGCCCATAATGCACTATTCTAGAGGTTGCTAGACTGTGAATGGAGCTAGTCTGGAGGTGCCTGCTGATGTGTACTGGGATTGTGTGTATAGTGCATTTGTGGATGTGAATGCATATATTTTGGTACTTACTTTTTGATGTTCCTGGTGCCGAACTGTCTACATCTCCAGTGCCCAGTACAGCCTCCGGCTCCAGAGTTGTCTCGACCATGGTTTCTATTGGTGTATTCAGTGCCATGCATCTCCCTCATGCGCCCTGCCACCCTCTACTTGGTCCTGGAGCGAAGGTCATACCACCGTTGCCAGATTTCATCCAGGGTGCGGTGGCTTACACCAATGGCATTGATCTTGTTCTGGATGTCCTGCCAGATCTTCTTTTTTTGGGTGTCAGGGACACTCATTGCTGCCTTGCCAAATAGTTGTTCATGGTGCAGGCAGCACTCCTCTGTCAGCACCTCCAACTCCTTGTCAGAAAACTTGATTTTTTGTTTTCTGCCTTCACTGGGTGTCTCCTTCTCCTGTGTAGCCATTGTTGCTGCTGCTTCTCTCACCTGGGTGCGGCTCTGCAGTTTGGGCTGGGTGGGCTCCTCCCTCCTCCCAGTTCCATTTGGTTACTTCCTGGTTCTGATGTCATCACACAGAACCAGGAAGTGGGTATTTCAACCGTTTTGTTCCACCTGCAGGCAGTTTGCGAGTCAGTCACAATTTGCGACACCGACCACACCCTTTGTGCAATTTGCGACCTCACTAAAAAAGAGGTTGCAAAATGCTGTGCGACTCCTCTGTGACTCGCTATTTGGAATAGCGATTCTTTCTGGAATTTCGTTTTGCGAGTCGGAAATAGCAATTCGCCTGAAGTCGCTATTTCCGAGTCGCAAATTTCTTCGTGCTTACATCTGGCCCTAAATCAGCCAACACCGAAAGGGCATCTGCTGCCTATTGGTTGCAATTGTACACTTGCCTAGACTTGTATTACTATTCACAATAGGTCCAGGCCTTGTAACACACCCTGTCAATTCATTTTCGTCCGGGTTTAAGATGCCAGTAGCAGCAGAAAGATGATAGGATGGAAATCTAGTCCTTTGGAAGTGGGACCCCGTGGGGTAACTTCTAGGTCATTTGCAGGATTTGAGACCAATATGTCTGACATGGCTGATTCCACCATGATGTTTGGCCATTTGCTTTTGTACATTTGAGCTTCCTTGTCCATTTTGATTTTACCCTTGTTCCATACATTTTGGGAATTGAATTTGATTTGATCTGGATTTATTTCTTTCTTTCTCTTCCCTGTCCTTTATTGTTACTTGTTCCTCTGTTTTCCAATAATCTGTCAATAATCTTCACCCACGGAGCATTACCACGCCCTTATGCAGTCTTCTTTGATTCTTTCTGGTCTTTTCTGGTCCTGGGGATACTGGGGATATGGGTGCACTCTACTGATGGGAATTAATCCTAGTCCTTGATCCCTTTGTGCATGCTGCGGCTCTTTTTGGGGGCCTGGAGGTCTACTTGAAGGCCTACTTGCAGTCCTGGGGAAGGAAGGAGGGGGGTAGATCAACGGACCTAGAAGGTACTACAAGCTGCACTAACCTAATGCTGGCTGCTTCTGCCACACCCTACAGGACCTGCAGCTCTGGGCCTGCCTGCCCCCACCCACGACCTCAGTAATGACACTACTGCCATGTCCCTAATGATGATTTTGAGTGATTTCTGTACTTTCAACTTCAGTCAATGCAGCAATATATGGAGGATGCTACCCTCTTGCCTGATTGCCTGTTAGCCTGTTTTCCTCCTGCTCCCACTCTTGGATGGCAGGAGAGCGGGATGATAGAGACGCAGCAGACAACCAAGCAGTGTAGTGCAGGATAGGCACAGTAGGTAGACATGAACATGGCGTGGGAGTGGAGTGGATGGGGGGGGTAAAAGCGATCCATGCCAGGCTAAAGAGAGTTGAGGTGGGTCGGAGCGTGTGCGAGGAAGAGCAGTGTCACACAGGAGGTCTCACCTCACTTACCTTGCTTTCAGCTAGCGCGCTGCTCGGGATCCGTCGGACCCTCCAGCCTCTGCCTCGTCCTCCATGCCTCGGCTTAGCTCCACCCAGATAATTTGGTTCCGATGTGCTACAGCACTACGGTACTGCGGCACTGCATTGAGTCGGGCAGTGAGTCAGCAGTGAGCCAGGCAGTGAGACAGGTTTGTCTTGCTGCTCCTGTGTCACGCTCCTCAAACGCTGCTTGGACTTCCTCTTCTGTCGCTCCATCACTTTCGTCGCTTCCTTTGTCCACTTGGTCTCAGATTGTTTATTGATAGGTCCATGTTGAATATATACTGTAAAATAAAGAGCAAGATATTGGTTTTCAGGTGCTGGTGTTTTTTCTGGGCCTAGATCTGGTCTGACCAGAACAGAGCAGATTTGTGCCACATAGAAGTACAGCCTGCTTTTCGAGGAAACTATTTAATGTTGTAACTGAATTTCTGAATCATATGCATATGGGGATAGTGGTGTTGCTGTGAATGGAAAAAGCATTTGGCACTTTGGAATGGACTAATGCAACACTGAAACACATGAACTTTATTATTCAGTCAATTTGACTTATAGACACAGAGCCAAAAACTATGGTTAGACCTGGCTGTGTTGTTGGAGACCAATGAGATGTACGGAGGGGCACTTGTCTAGGGTGTCTCTATCTCCCCTCTTGTTGGTATTGGCAATGAAACAGCTTGATTGGCAGTGAATTACACTGGGTTGACAGTCCTTAACATGAAGCATAGCATCTCTTCCTATGCAGAAAACAGACTTTTGTACACAAACAGCGCTCTGCAAGGTCTTACTTTTATGATATATATGTGTTAGGTTTGGTCACCACCTGATCTACAGGTAAACTGGAATAAGTCATAACTTTTTCTTCTTATATAGGAAACAGATCCCAGCCAAACATAATACATTGCTGTGAATTACAATGGGATCCTGACACCTTTAAACATTGGGCATAAGAGAGTATCAAACACCTGAGAGCAATCATAACAGGGCCATAGCCTTGTTGTGAGGCTCAATGTCAATCTATCAATGCCTCTCATTTTCCAGCCATCAAACACTTGACTTTATCAAAAATTGCTGCCCCACCATATCTTCTTTATTACTTTGTCAGTGTCTCAGTGCTACTTCAGCAAACCTTTTTTAGAGACTTCAGCCCATATTTATGGGCTTCGTGGCGCATGGAAGTGCAGCAAGTCACCATGCTGCACTGCCCTGCATCACAGGGAAAAGACAGGAATACACCGTATTTTTCTAGCACGGAACATTCCTATCCTTTCCCCTTGGGCTAGTGCCCTTTTGGCTGTCTAGAGCCAATGCAGACAACCTTGCACCATAGTGCAATGGTGTGTGCATTGCATGCAGGATTGTTTTTATGCAGGAAGGGTATCTTGGGAGGCTTTTTCCTCTTTCTATGTGTGCCTCATAATACAACACACATAGAAAGAGGAAAAAACAAGAAGAAATAAAGATATTTTTCTTGGTTTTATCTCACCTGGGGCGGATCAATAATCCTCTCAGAATATGTAGTTGAAAGCCAACATTTCTAAGGTGGGAGTACTGTTTGAGTCAGATAAGCTTATATGATTTGAAACCTTAAGACAGGCTCACAACTTAGTGGTAGGGCAACTTATAACATGCAATAGAATTCTTAGAACTGTCCACAAGAGGAGAGTGGTTGAATCCAATGTATTGCCCATGGATGCAGTGAAACAACAGTTGTTGGAGATTTGAGTGGGAGGTAAAGTGGTCACCCATTATTCAGAGCAGTGCACATGGTGAAGAGTTTCTGACTAGAAGATCATAATGAGTATGTATGCATCCATGTGATAGTTGTATATCGCAAACCTAACCTAAAGCAGCAGAACATTGTACAGTTTAAAAAGCAAGGAGTACAGTCAATAGGTGATTTGACAGGTTTGTGAACTGTTCATGAATCATGATGTAGCCATCTTAAAAGAGGTTCACCTTTATCGTTTTTTTGAATTGGTGCAGGGTTGGGTTGATCTTGTTTGATATAGGGATATTGTTCCTGATTGTAGAGTCTTTTTGCCTTGTTTTTTCTTTTTTTACATTTTTTGTTTTTGATGTCTCCTAGTGGCAGGTGTGCCACAAGCTGCTAGAGGTTTTGCGCTTGTCTGGCATGTTAGGCAAGGACACAAGGACAATCAACTCCTTAGTAAATGTGGGCCTTTGAGCCTGATTTAATTATTGGTGGACCGGTTACTCCGTCACAATGGTGACAGATTTCCTGTCCACCAAATTATAAATCCCATTATACCCTATGGTATTTATATTTTGGTGGACAGAATATCACTCACCATTGTAATGGAGAAACCCGTCCGCCAAGAACTAAATCAGGTCCTGTGTGTTTTACAGATTTTAATATGCGTGCTAGGCCTTAACTTACGCTAACACGATCTGCCTTGAGTAGTATGTGTGCCTAATTGTATTAATTTCTACATTCAACCTTAATATAAATATGTTTGTTTAACACATACTCTTACTTTGCTTGTTCAGAATCTACAGAACAATATTTTCCAATTTTTTGTGTGTGCAAATCGTCATATCTTCTACTTTTCACTGCTTGAAGTGGAACATTAAGTAACTGCAACACTCATAGCTAACAGTAAGAAGGAGGGAAAACATTCCTTGTCATGCAAAGTGACTTATTAAGTCTTCAGCTTCCTCACTAACAGAATTTCAACTACAATAAGTTTCAAGGATTCCAATGCTTTGAATAACAGCATTTGGGTTCAGCAAAATGTTGCTTTTTACCCCGCATTGGTTGTGAGATGTGCTCCCACCATCCTGATAGAGGAGATTTAGATTTTAAGGTATATACACATTCTCATATTAACCCCTTGGCAGCCAAGGACATAAAGGATATGTCCTTGGCTCTGGCACTGAGGCGCCAAAGACGTAACCGTTATGTCCTGGTACCGGCTTATGGGGGGAGCACTCCCCTCATGAGCCTTGCATCAGCGCCCCCCCTGCAGGGATGGAAAGGGAATCGCTTCCCCTTCCACCCCCCTGCCTCCCTGTGGCGTCTGATGACATCAGCTGGCGATCGCACGCTGACCTCATCAGAGGCCTGCCCCTAGCGAGGATCGGAGGCCAAATTATTTTGCATTTCTCCTCCGATCACGTGGAGGGGCCGAGAAAGGCATCACAAGAAAGGAAAGGCCTTTCCTTTCCTTTGATGTCTTTCTCAGCATTTCCACTGCCAGATCGTGATGCGATCGGGCAGCAGGATTGCCCAGTAGACACCAGGGAATTTTTTTGGTGTGATTTTGACATGATGGGAGCTGCCCCTTGGGCAAGGGCCGATCCACAGGGAGCCAAATTATTTTTGGGCCATTTCTGACTCCCTGGGGGCAGAAACCCCCTAGACACCAGGAATCTTTTTTTTTTTTTTATTGTTTTTTTTTTATATGTGGGGAGCGACCCCTTAGGCAAGGGTCGCTCCCCGAGGGGGCAAAATTAATTTTAGGCCATTTCTGCCACTGGGGGTGGGGGAGGGGGGCAGAAACCTCTAGACACCAGGGATTTATTCTTTTTTTTTTACGTGAGGGGAGCGGCCCTTTGGGCAAGGGCCGCTCAACAGGAGGCCAAATTATTTTGATGCCATTTCTGCCCCTTGGGGCAGATCGGCCTACAAGGGGGGCAGAAAGCCCACCAGAGACCAGGAAAGAATTTTTTTCAAAATAAGAGGGTGGGGTATGGCCATACCCCCATCCCAAATAAATGGGGCAAAAGTTGTTCTTCCCACCAGTGGGCAGGTGGGGCAATTATCCCCAATCGACACCCTGGAGGGGCAGAAAGTCTACTAGATGCCAGGGAATTAAAAAAAAAAAAATAGTGAAGTGGTGGCTACCAACCAGTATGGGCCTGGTTATGCCCCCACCCCAAGTGAAGGGGGTAACAGCCTTTCAGCTCTCCCCTGCACACTAAAACGTCTTATCCCAAAGCAAGCAAGAGGACATTTAATTTTTTTGGGTTTTGGTTTTACAGTTTAGCCATGAGAGCTTGGCTAACTCTCGAAATCGTCCCACTTGGAATGGTGAGGGCTTCACCTTTTGGACTTTGGGACGCTGCCATGTAGAAAAATCCACAAGATCTAGACACATCTGAAAATGAAACATCTGGTTGAGTCCAGGGTGGTGTGCTTCACATGCACCCTGCACTATTTTCTTACCCACAATGCCCTTCAAACTTTCAACTTTGCTGGAAATCACACATTGTTCCCACATTTTTGTGATGGAAGCTTCCGGAATCTGCAGGATTCCAAAAAATTCCTACAACCCAGCATTGTCTCATCTATACCGATAAAAATTCAGCTGTACTTGTCAGCCTACATTTTTTTTTTTCAAACTGCCCTTTGGGACCCGCATTGGTTCCCCCTCAATTTCAACATATTTTGGCTCTTTCCCTTCACAGGCACTTGGCCCACCTACACAAGTGAGGTATCATTTTTACCGGGAGACTGAGAGGAACGTTGGGTGGTAGGAAATTTGTCCCAGTGCAGTGCACAGAAATGTGTGAAAAATTAAATTTTTTAGCTAAATTTGAGGTTTGCTGAGGATTCTGGGTAAGAGAACACTGGGGGATCCACGCAAGTCACACCTCCCTGGACTCCCTCGGGTGTCTAGTTTTCATAAATGTCTGGGTTTGGTGGGTTTCCCTAGATGGCTGCTGAGCCCAGGACCAAAAACGCAGGTGCCCCCGCAAAAACAGGTAGTTTTGTATTTGATAATTTTGATGTGTCCAGATAGTGTTTTGGGGCATTTCCTTTCGCGGGCACTAGGCCTACCCACACACGTGAAGTAACATTTTTATCTGGAGACTTGGGGGAATGCTGAGTGGAAGGAAATTTGTGGCTCCTCTCAGATTCATGAACTTTCTGTCACCGAAATGTGAGGAAAAAGGTTTTTTTTGCCACATTTTGAGGTTTGCAAAAGGATTCTGGGTAACAGTACCTGGTGAGAACCCCACTAGTCACCTCATCTTGGATTCCCCTAGGTGTCTAGTTTTTAGAAATAAACAGGTTTGGTAGGTTTCCCTAGGTGCCGGCTGAGCTTGAGGCCAAAATCCACAGATAGGCACATTGCAAAAAACAGGTCTGTTTTCTTTGGGAAAAATGTGATGTGTCCACATTGTGTTTTAGGGCATTTCCTGTCGCAAGCGCTAGGTCTACCCACACAAGTGAGGAACCATTTTTATCAGGAGTCTTGGGGGCTACACAGAATAGCAAAACAAGTGTAATGGCCCCTTATCTTTCTCTACATTTTTTCCTTCCAAAACAGTGTGTAAAAAAGACGTCTATTTGAGAAATGCCCTGTAATTCACATGCTAGTATGGGCACCCCGGAATTCAGAAATGTGCAAATAACCACTGCTTCTCAACACCTTATCTTGTGCCCATTTTTGTAAATATAAAGGTTTTCTTGATACCTATTTTTCACTCTTTATATTTCAGCAATGAATTGCTGTATACCCGGTATAGAATGAAAACCCACTGCAGGGTGCAGCTCATTTAGTGGCTCTGGGTACCTAGGGATTTTGATGAACCTACAAGCCCTATATATCCCTGCAACCAGAAGAGTCCAGCAGACCTAACTGTATATTGCTTTAAAAAATCTGACATCACAGGAAAAAGTTACAGAGTAAAACATAGAGAGAAATGGCAGTTTTTTTTCAACTTAATTTTTTTATTTTTTATTTCAGCTGTTATTTTCTGTAGGAAACCCTTGTACGATCTACACAAATTACTCCTTGCTGAATTTAGAATTTTGTCTACTTTTCAGAAATGTTTAGCTTTCTGGGATCCAGCATTGGTTTCACAACCATTTCTGTCACTAACTGGAAGGAGGCTGAAAGGGCAAAAATAGTAAAAATGGGTTAGTCCCAGTAAAATGCCAAAATTGTGTTGAAAAATGTAGTTTTCTGATTCAAGTCTGTCTGTTCCTGAAAGCTGGGAAGATGGTGATTTTAGTACGCCAAACCCTTTGTTGATGCCATGTTAAGGGAAAAAAACACAAGCCTTCTTCTGCAGCCCTTTTTTCCCCTTTCTTTGAAAAAAACTACATTTTCTTCAGCAGACATAGAGGAGTTGTTACATTGCTCAGCGAGACAGCAGCACAATAACATAATATCACAAGAACGAGTAATTGATTAAAGGTGCTTGAGTTGAGTAGGGATGTGTGCTAAACAATATTTTATATATGTATTCTATTCATTTAATATTATTCACCTTTAGTGGATTACCTACTATTATAATCCTAATACATATGATATACATTAGATCAGCATGTAATAAATACTAACTATGATGAAATCCAAAGGTGGATTTACTGATTAGTGGAGGCCTGGGTATGGCTGAACCATGCTAGTGATTTTCTTGCAGGTCTTTCATGTTTCTAATGTCCCTTGAGCTGTGACTCAAGCCCAAAGGAAAGAGTGGAAATTGCTAATCCGTTGTCATTTTCGTTTGCAGAAGCCAATGCTGTGTATTGGCCTCAGAAGACTCGGGATACCTACTCGGTTGTGACCCAAAAAAGAGGGGTCTCACAACATACCTCCTTTACTTCTTCAGTCACATTGCAGAAATCTCTTCAAAGTTGATTGACCTTGCAGTAGAGCATGAAGCTGTACTGGCAGTATGTGCTTTAGGCATCGGGAAGGCATTCAAGTGGGTCAGTTGGTGTTATCTCTGATTGGTGCCACATTTTTTATCTGCAGTTCAGTCCCTTTATAGATTTCACATTGCAAGTCTTAGGGCCTGCTTAAGAGTTTTGAGGAAGTGCACGCTGTCACCAACCTGATGGATATTTTGTCCACCTTAGGGCATAATAATACTAATGACACTATTATTTATAGCAAACTGAGATAAATCGTAAACGTTTATAAATGAGAGTATAAATAGAATTCCTCATTGTAAATGCACCAGTAAAAAGATGGGGTGATAGCACCCTGGGACTTTCTCATACTTTAGTGTTCGGTATTTCCAAGTGTTGCATTACTGCTTTATCACAAATGCCACAGGTCGGAATGGGGAATGTCATAATATTGCATGTTTTCCCACTTCCAGTGCAGCAAAGCGTGTGAACAGGTTTATGTTTTTTAGCACAATGCAGTGCAGCACTCAAACGTGCTGCGCTGCATTGCAAAATTGGAAGAAAGCAGCACGGAACCATGGGGCATATTTATACTCCGTTTGCACCAAATTTGCGTTGTTTCTTTTTCAGGCAAATTCAGCTCAAACTTAACTCCCTATTTATATTTTGAAGCTAAGCACATCTAGCGTCAAAGTATTGGAGTTTGCTCCATTTTTTGGATGCCTGAACCTACCTTGCGTCAATGAGATGCAAGGTAGGCGTTTCCATCCAAAAGATGGTGCGATCCCCATAGCCCCTTTTTTATCCCTCTGTGCTAAAATGATGGATGGGTGGGAGGAGGGGCTAAATAATGGTGCAAAGCTTGCTTTGCACCATTATTTAATGCCTGGTCAGGCCAGGTGTTAGGGGACCAGTGGACCCATTTCCATGGTTAAACTCCATGGAATGGGTCCAAAGGTACCCACTCCAAGCCCCGGGAGCACCCCCACTCAAACTAGAGGGCCACCAGAGGGACACCAGAGGATGGGGGACCCCATCCCAGTTAAGTTGGGTAAGTATAGGTAAGTATATTTTGTTTTTATTTTAAAGAGCCATTTGGAGCCCTAACAAGGGGCCCCTGCATGACACTGGGTGCGATAGCCATGCCCAGGGGACACTGGTCCCCTGTGCTGGCCATTAGGTTGGTGGGCATGACTCCTGTCTTTTATAAGACAGAAGTCATGCGTTATGGATAGTTGTGCATCAGGAAATGACTATAGGTTGGTTTGAGGCATTTTTTTGCCTCTAACCAGTCTAGCATCATTTTGTGACACTCAACCTCCATCTACTCTCCCTCCACCCCCATCTGGCTAGCGTCAGTTTAGTTGACGCTAGCCCAAGCTTAGCGCCGGCTTGAGCCATTCCATTAATTAGGCACCCGGCGAATGCTCAGGAATGGCGCAAGCCGGGGCTAAACTTTTTGGTGCAAAACTGCGTTAGCACAGTTTCGCACCAAAAAGTTTAAATATGAGCCCATATTTGTAAAATATGGCCCTGCACTACTGCCTAGTACCGCACACAACCTTTGAACCATGAGGCAAAGGTGGAGGTGTGCTGTCTAGCAGTGGATTTGTACTGGAAGTATGCCCTTCCAGTACAAAATCCTATAAAAGTTTTAACATTCAACACATTCTGTGCACACTGCCTAGCGATTTGTACTGGAAGCCTGTACTTCCAGTACAAAATCCTACGCCTAGACAAAGCCTTATTTATCAAATTGAACGTGTGCTATAAGGTGCAGCACACATGCAATATGTAGAATGTTTGAAGAAACGAAAACATTTCTCCTTCTTTCTTCCGCCTCGTATGAGGCATTTTAAAATGTATATATATATTTATTTTTTTACACAAAACCCAGCCCAGGCTCGCTATCTCAGTAGATCGAGCTTTCAGTCACAAACTGTGGATGCGGGCAGTGGTTGACTCAAGTTATAATGCCTCCTTCAGACACAGTGGTGCAAAGCAGCCCAAAGCGCTAGTTATGCTGAGAAAAAGCATCTTCCCAACACAAATTACATTTTGCGCTGGCAAGTAAATACCTTTGCTAAAGTTTGCACCTCTTCGTGCCACTTTGTGTGACTTTGCCCTGGCACAAACCCTTAGTAAATCTAACCCACTGTTTTATGACTTTAGCGCCCATGGAAATGAGTGGAAGGTGTAGGGAACTTTATTGCATGGATACTCAGGTTTTGAGTACACTTGCAAAAACGTTCAGTTGCTACTATAGAAACCTTGTGTCCGGAGCTAAGATTGCCCCATAGATTTACGTGCCTCCTACATGGATCTCTGTACAGCCTACTAGTCACAGACCTAAAATATGGCAGATTGACTATGCAATTTAGATGGGTGGTAAAACTATGTGAAATATACAGCGCTACACAATTATACAACAGAACGCTTTATTCTGTTAGTACCTGTGCTGTTCACCTACTCCATACATTACAATTTCGAGTACAAAGCAGCAGTATCTTCTCAATGTCGCATTCATTTTTAAACATCGTATTTCGGTTTACTCGAGATGTCTGCACGAGTTGTGCTATGATATTTATTCCTTTGAATTATTCCTGAAATTCAGCACGAATATAAATATTTCATGATGGATGGATGACATTTCCCAGAGATGCAAATTGGCAACGCGTGTAATTATTCAGACCCTCCATGCAATTTAACCATGAAGGGATGCACACCAAAGCCTCCTTTGCGCACATTCACAAGCAATTGGGTGTACGATTTCAATATTTATGTGTGCTTCTGGAAGAAGCCTCACATAATTTAGCATATTTTTCAGAGTGTTAGACAGTAAAGAAATTCATGCTGTCTCGGGTTACCCACCTTTAAGTTTCTTAGAGTCACCTGACTCATTTTACTAATGCCACTTGAATATACATATTGCAAGGCTTCTGTATGGTTGCCAATAAAATTTGCTCATGCACTTTTCCTGAGCTTCTCTGCTATTGAAGTGACTTCCTTCTATAGCCTGTAAATGGCCTCATATCCATACTGGCCCTCCTGGCCCTTGGATTATTAGGGTTACAGTTGTATTTACTGATAAATAAAAAAGTTTATTTTAATAGAGAGGGCAGAATGTGTATGATTTATTGTGTTCATTCTTTGCGTATACATTTCTAAGCCACATTATCACAAATATTACATACATCTGAAGTGCCAAAACAGGGAAGCAGGAGTAACAGGAAATATACGTTTGTAGTGCACAGTGGAACTTGAGATATCTCCTGCACACCCAAGTTGCAGTGGAAGGCCTTTCTAACGGTGGGAGCGTAGACACGGAAAACCTACCCTAACCAATGAACATGCATTAAATGGGGAACCTTAAGGATGTATGAGTGGTCTGAGCTCTCTCAAAAGGATATGACTCAGCTGAACATAAGATTGACCAATCATATTAAAGGCAGAGTAGACCTGGCAGTGAGCATTGAGATCTATTCTTTGTTTCACATGCAGTTAATGCTAGGACGCCCTGCTGCAGAGAAATGACTGAGTGTGTGCAGTGCTAAGGTCAGTCTTAGGCTATGTTTTGCACCACTTGTAAATTAGTAATAAAAAAGTCAGAGCATTGTCCCAGTCATGGTGGGAGACAATGACCAGGGCATCCTTTTCTCTAGGGATAAAGGTAACATTCTCCTTAGAAACTGAAGCTGAAAAACAGTCAGATCTGACTTTGTGAATTTGGGCATCGAAACCTTGTAAATGCTACAAAGGATTTCTGCAAATCTCACAGGAGAAAACAGGGGGCAAAAGAACTTGGCCCAGTAGGATATAACATCGCTGTCAAAGAAGACTTCTGTCTTTTCACCTTTACGTTTTAAAAAGCTTGCTGCTGATGAAGCAGAAAATGAAGGTTTTGATTTATTAACGCATAAACGTAGTGTGAAATAATCATGTGTGACTTTAACCGAACTAATAAAGATTGTACGGGGACAAAATGTGCCCTTAGAGTAGTTTGCCAACATTTATAAGCGTGCTTTATATAACATGATGTATTAGAATTGCACTAATCCGACATAATCATAAACGTGTGCTACGATTTGCTTGTTTGAAATGCTTTAGCTTAGCATTACTTTAGCGGAGGCTTTGGCCTAGTGGCCTGGTCTCACGGTTTAGATACTCGTATTTTTCCAATGTGCTATTAAACGTGTATTTCTGCTTGAAGCTGTACTTTTCCACAGAAACTGTTCACATGCTTATCTTAAAGTTTCGTGCCAGCCTGGCATATTTTCTCCTTACTTCAAGGTCGACTTGCAGGTGCGGACAATGGAGGCTCTGAAAGTGAGCTAATTGGTAGACAATGTTGCAACTTGCGTACCCATCTCCAAGGATAATGTATGCTTAAGTAAAAGCTTGAGAACTGTCGTTTTTGATTGGACAATTTGAAGCTAACCTATGAACCCTCCAATGGAGACCCTACTGGATTCGAACTGTTGTCTATAAAAACCAGGTGCACGAGAGGAAAGTAGCTATTATCAGCTATTACCAGCTCGATACCCGCCATTTTGCAGACTTCGTAGCTATTATGGCCCACTTTGCTGCGACGCCATTTTGAGAGACTTTGATGCTTTCTCTAATCAAGAGAAAGAGACTTTAAATGATTCTGGCCCTAGAGACTTTAACTTTGATTTGAATCCTTTGCATGAAGTAATAGTTTTCCCTTGCCGCCGTGAGGCAATTGCCCCGTCCACCCTTGCCCCTTTTGTCCCGTCCCATGCTGATCGAAACGGTACCAATGCTGATCGAGAAACGGTACCTGTGAGACGAAGACTTCCTTGTATGCTGATCGTAATTGGTAAATATGAAAGGAAATTGTACAATTGCATTGTGTTTCTTTTAGGTAACCAACTGCTGATTTTGATGAGATCCCTAGTTAGGAGTTTTCTAAATTAATGTTGCTAAATTGTTTTTTGCATGAAGACCCACATGCCGATGCTAATTTGAGGTTAGATGAGGATTCCATATGTCACACGATGCAATTTGAGATCTTGTTATGCTGACTAAGGGCCATATTTATACTCCGTTTGCGCCGAAATTGCGTCGTTTTTTTGACGCAATTTCGACGCAAAACTAACGCCAACTAACGCCATATTTATACTATGGCGTTAGAGGCGAATAGCGCCAAAGTTCCCGGAATGTGCGTCATTTTTTAGCGTGAACCCCTTCCTTGCGTTAATGATATGCAAGGGAGGCGTTCCCGTCTAAAAAATGACTCCCAGGCCTTTACGTGGTATTTATACTCCCGGGCAAAAGAGACGCCCGGGAGTTGGCGTGGCTAAAAACGGCGCATTTGCGCCACTTTTTAACGCCTGCTCAGGGCAGGCGTTAAGGGGCCTGTGGGCTCAAAATGAGCCCACAGGTGCCCTCCCATGCCCCCAGGGACCCCCCCTGCCACCCTTGCCCACCCCAGGAGGACCCCCAAGGATGGAGGGACCCACCCCAGGGACATTCAGGTAAGTTCAGGTAAGTATAATTTTTTATTTTTTATATTTTTTTTTGGTGGCATAGGGGGGCCTTATTTGTGCCCCCCTACATGCCACTATGCCCAATGACCATGCCCAGGGGACAGAAGTCCCCTGGGCATGGCCATTGGGCAAGGGGGCATGACTCCTATCTTTACAATGATAGGAGTCATGTTGATGGGGGATGGGCGTCGAAAATAAATGGCGCAAGTCGGGTTAAGACGATTTTTTCGACGTAACCTGACTTGCCCCATTTTAAGACGCCCATGCGCCATTTTCCCCCTACGCCGGCGCTGTCTGGTCTACGTGGTTTTTTCCCACGCAAACCAGGCAGCGCCGGTTTGATTGCGCCGTCTAACGCCATTCCATAAATACGGCGCCCGCATGGCGCTTCAGAATGGCGTTAGACGGCGCAAAACTTTTTGACGCTAAACTGCGTTAGCGCAGTTTAGCGTCAAAAAGTATAAATATGGGCCTAAATGTATGCAATTAGCTCATTACAGATTATCGTATTAGTGCTTTGCATTGCCATTATCGAATGCCTTGTGATTCAAATGCTACATAGATTACACTTGTTTCGCCGCTATGGACAGCTATTAATGTTCATTTATGTTTATCATTTGGTGTTGAGACACATCTATATTGTGCTAGCTTTGTTAATATAGGGAAATAAATTCACTAACTTTGAATAAACTGGTGTGGTTATTCCTGACTGAAAGGTCAGGGTTCGCCGAAATGTATTCTGGATTAATTGTTAAGTGTTATGTTGATCAAGGTATTGCTTATGTTCGTTATTGATTATTGATTTCAGGAAATTGATTGATTGGGAGTACAGAGAGTTCCCACTTAGTCAAAAGATTCATTGGCCTAAAGAGCGTCCGAACACAGGTAAATTATTACTACGGACCGCTCTATCAGTAGATGGTAGCAGAGGACGGTTTCGTCTTTTGGGACCCTGTACTCTTAAAGTATATGGTGTTGAATTAACGGCTACGCATTTTGAGACCCCACTCGAGAAGTTGAATTAGATTTTTCTTGAATAAAATAGATTGACAGAATGATGATGGGCTAGGTCCACCGCGACTTTCCCGGGATCTCGGAGCTTGCGAATGGAGAGAACGGAGGTGTGGAAACAGCGTTGGCGGTACTAGTGATGGTATGAAAGAAGTTAGGGTTTTGCGCTTGCACAGCTTATTGCCGCAGGGTGTGTGAAAAGGTTGCGAGGATTTTTTTTCTTTTAGAGGATAGCGGAGGTGCGACTCCGAGTGTAGAAGTAGTGAAGTCGTCGAACTTCATGGAAATAGCGGAGGTGCGGCTCCGAGTGTGAGAGTAGGGAAGTCGTCGAACTTCATGTGCGTGTGGCGCTTTGTGCATAAAAAGGTCCACGTGGTTGTTGTTGTTGAGGCGGGCCCTGCGAGGTCAAGAGACTCCGGAGTATGTTGATCCATGTTGTGGTCTGGGCGGTTTAGTAGGTTGATCGGGCGTGGTCAACGAGTCGGTACGTGTGTTAGGGAGTGAAAGGAACTTCGACTTCGGGCTTTGACAAGATTCTAAGTGCACTAGAATAGATCATTGTCAAGTTGAGAGTAGGTCTGCGGGTCAGATTTGCTTGCGAACGTGGGGACTGAGAAAGACGGAATAGCGGCCGAGGCTAGTGAAAGGTCCCTAAGGTCCTGAAGCGATTGTGTTACCCTTCCTGTAGTAAACCGACAGATCTGTTTTATTTTTTGGTAGCTCGCAATATATGCAAGAAGTTGTTACGAAAAGAGGTGAGTGAAGGAAGACTAGCCGCGAGGCTTTGTCAGCCGCAGTGTGTGTGAGTGTGACGTCACTAGGAGCCGCGCTGGGATAGGTTGGTTGGAGAGAAGGGTCACGCACGGATTGGACGCAGTCCGTGGGACTCGATTGGAAGGGGAAAGGCAAGCGAAGAGTATTCCGGGAATTAAAGTCACCTATTGATTACAAATTTTGTGAAATAAAAGTCACCTATTGATTATAAACTTTGTGAAATAAAAGACGAGAAAAATGAAATTCCTTAAAGCATTTATGAGTGCGATGAAGGGGGAGTCTTACATCAAAGCGAGCGTAGGGGAGGAGACGCCGCCCGAGGGCACACCAGCTTACATTGTCATGGAGGAAAAAGGGGTAGCTCCGTGTCTTTGGCTAAAGCAATGGCACAAACTGACAGAGAAACATGGGAGCGTAGCGTTCCCGATACATGGGACATTCAACATAAGGATCCTAGAGAATTTGAGATTCACGATGTATGACATGAAGGTGCCTCCAAGGCCAGCCCAGTTTGAGGCTCTAGCAATTTGGGAATTAATGGCTAGACAGCAACAGAAAAATAAGTTTGAAACAAGGATGAGGAAGGTAGAAAAGACACTAGCGGATGCTAGGTGGGATAATGCACAGAAGGTGTGGAGGTCAGATGTATTGCAGGGGATAAAATTGTTTCCCGCAATTACTAAGGAAGAAGAGGAGACAGGTAAGAAAGCTACCTGTAAGACAGACAGGAAGTGTTCCAAGGATAGAGAGGACGAGGAGAAATTGAGAAGAGAAGAGGAGTTAGAGGATGAGGAGTTAATAATGCAATTGCTGAACGACCGTCCACCACCTTATGCGGAGAATGGACAAGGTCCAAGTACCAGTTCTGCCCCTCCGGCATCGGTACAGAACAGTGAAACCCAGAGTTCAGGAGCGTCATCGGGATCTAAGGACCCGAGTTTACTGTTTACCCCACAGATACCGCAGGTTAGGAGAATATACCCAGATGTGCCCATGCTGAAACCAGCAGAAAATTATCAGCCGCAAATGCCAGGGTACTACAGCAGTGACAACGGTGCAGGAATGATTCTAGATCCAACCGTAAGGGGAGTACAGAATGGTCACAATCCAACAATGATACAGGCTGAATCAGCTCAGTTTTTGATGCCTCAGAAGCAGATGCAGGGAGGAAACGCACATGCTCAAATGACGGGGAGTCAGATGGGCATGCCGTCAATGATGACCCATAGTATGGGAATGAACATGCCTCAGAACATGGGAAATGGACAGAACCCAGATGCGATATCCCTACCCATTACTGTAGGTCCACCGGTACCTTTGTACAGTCAGCCTAACTTAGGTATGAGCAGTCAGGGATCAATGCTGCAGAATGGGACAGAGAGGAGGTGCATAGAAAACACTCCAGGGATAACTCCTATAGCGGCTCAGCCAAATGGATCTGGATCTTTGATGGAGTTTAGTCCCATATGTGCTCAGTCTACACTGGTGAGGTCGAGTCCCCCACTGATAATACCTCTAACATCGAATACTGAAAAGTTGCCGCAACCATCGATGGCAGTCGATGTGAATGCTACACTGATGGGGGTAAATGCGCAACAGCTGACACAGTGGTTCAACAGTTTAAATTCTACACAAAGTTCAGCCAGTGGGAAAGGAGAAGACTATATGAATAGGGTCAGGTTGAACATGGAAGCACAAGAATTGGTGGAAGGGACTATGGGTGTAAATAGGTTAGAGTCCTACACGGAAGAAGAGCTGAGGTATCTATGTCCCAGGATTACGAAGGAAGTGAACAAGGTACATAAGGGCTTGCAGGAAGCAGCTGACAGAAACGGGGTTGACATAGACAAGATGAAACACTTGAGCAGAAGCTACAGGTTGGATTTTGGAACCACAGATTTTGAACACATGAGGTCAGCAGGCATGAAGACACACCTTAGAGAATTGCTACAGAGTGCACAAGTGTGGAGGTGCTTAGACAAGTGGGAAAGCAGATGGGTAAAGAGAAAGGAAAAGAGGAGGGACAGTGCTACAGAGCATAATGAGAAAAGACCACAAAGCAGCGAAACAGTAACCATGTTACCAATGAGGGAGACAGCAGGGGGAAAATTAATACATGTACCATGGCACAGAAGCGATATTCAGTCTTTTACGGATGATTTTCCCAAACTGAGAGAGAAGCCGATTGAATGGTATCAACAGACTGAAAGGTTTGTGAAGCTTGCAAAATGTCTCTGGGAAGACCTGAATACTCTCTTCGAGATTGTAGTTCCAGCAGATTTGTGGGAGGATTGCAAAAGAGCTGTAGGTTGGCCGACAAGTGAACCAGAAAGAGACAGGGAGACGGGTGCACCATCACCTATGGTGATGAGCTTGTACTACAAGGTGATTGAGCATTTGAAGACGAAGGTTGCCGCGAAAAATATGGACTGGCAGAAGATTGATCGAACTGCCCAAGAGACTAAAGAATCGATTCATAGTTACTATGAGAGGTTGTTAAAAGCGTTTAAGAACTACAGTGGCACAGAAACAATAGAGGCGAAGGATATGCTTCATTTTGTGTTCAGATTTGTGGAAGGGCTGAGACCAGAAATAAGTCAAATGATAAAGTCGCATTTGATTTGTTGGCAGTCTAAACCGATTGACGAGGTCTTGACTTATGCGAAATACTGTAGCGACGAAATTGAAGTGAAACAGAAAAAGTTGAAAGAGAAGGTGATGATGATGCAGCTTAAGGCAGCTCAGACAGGTTTGCAAGGTCTGCAAGGCTTGCAAGGGATGCCAGGGTTCCAACAGCAGGTACTGCAACCGCAGCCGCAGTTGCAGGGAAACATGTCGTTTCAGCCACAGGCCAGAGGCAGAGGCAGAGGAGGTTTTGTGAATAATGGTCCGGATTTGAACACGGTTGTAACGGGTGTGCAGGCAATGAAGAAGGTGATGCCGTGTCACGTGTGCGGAATCGTAGGTCATTGGAAACGCGAGTGCCCGATGGTGGTGCAGGAAGGTGCAGGTGCAGGTGTAGGTGTTGGTCAGCAAAACAATGATGTCAATGCATTTCAGACAATGAGGGGACCGAAAATGAGAGGTCCAAACCCAAATTTTCAGACCGTAAATCAATTGCAGGGATTACAACCTATGCAGCCGCAGCAGATGCAGATGCCCCGTATGCAGATGACGCAAATGCAGCCAATGCAACAGCAGTTACCCATGGTACCTAATCAGCAAATGCAAATACCTTTAGCACCAATGAGTCAGCAGCAAGTGATGGTTCCTCCACAGGTCTCGGGTCAGGTAATGAGTACAAATGGCACCGTACAACAGTTCCCATTACACAGTGAGAGTGGAATAAACAATGTATGGGAGAGTGAAAGTTCAGAAGAAGAAGGAGATTGTGTGCTTGCAGCATCCTTGGAAGTTGATCAAAAGGGTCCGTACGTAGAGGGAAGAGTAATGGGTCATCGTGTCTTGTTCTTGGTGGACACAGGAGCCACACGTTCAACTGTTAAGAGTAGTGAAGTACCAAACTTGCCACTCTCAGGGAGGACAGTTCAAGTGGTGGGAGTAGCAAACAGACATTTGACGAACCCAATAACAGATCCGGTACCAGTCAGCATCGGTAACTATCAAGGGGTGCATCAGTTTGTGATATGTGACTCAAGCCCAATAGCACTGTTAGGGAGAGACCTATTGTGCAAATTGGGTTGTTCGATCATGTGTTCGAACGAAGGAATAACAATCCAGACGAGCAGTGATGGGGAAGAGGAGGACAGTGTAGAGGGGGATGAGATGGAAACGGTAGATGAAGAATATCCTCTGATTTGTCTTTTCCCGATGATAACTGAAGAAGATATTCCAGCTGAATTACGGGAGACAGTCGGAAAGGAAGTGTGGGACATGACAGGGAAAGAGGTGGGATTGATGAAAGGAGTGGAACCAGTGAAAGTGACTGTAAAGCCCAATGCAATCTTTCCCCAGACCCCACAATACCACATGCCACAAGATACCCTCATGAAAGTTGCCCAACTCATTGACGAATTTGTAAAGCAGGGAGTACTGAAAGAAGTGTTGAGCAGTCCATGTAACTCACCAATAATGGGACTAATAAAGCTGAGTGGAAAGGTCCGACTTCTGCAGGACTTGAGGAAAATAAATGACATCATAGTCAAATGCTGCCCTGTTGTACCGAATCCAGCTGTGATAATGTTTCAAATTCCTTGCGATGCTGAGTGGTTCTCAGTCATCGATTTGTCACAAGCATTCTTTTCTGTGCCTCTTCATGAGGACAGCCAATTCCTCTTTTGTTTCAAATTCCTAGACAGAGTGTACAGTTGGTGTCGAATTCCTCAAGGGTTTTCTGAGTCACCGTCAATATTCAATCAAATTCTAAAGAAAGACTTGGAAGAGTTAGAATTGCCATTCGAGTCAACCCTAGTACAGTACATTGACGACTTACTGGTTGCATCAAAGACAGAAAGTGGCTGCACAGCCGATACCATTGCTCTGTTAAACCATTTGGGAAGGAATGGACACAAGGTGTCTCCTGCCAAATTGCAGTTCTGTCAGGAGAAAGTGAAATACTTGGGTCACCAGATAGAGAAGGGGTCACGGAGAATAATGAAGGAAAGAATAACGAGTGTACTTCAAATGAGTCCGCCCAAGACGAGAAAGGAGGTGAGGAAATTTTTGGGAATGGTGGGCTACTGTCGCCAGTGGATTCCCAACTTCTCGACTCTAGCGAAGCCTCTACTGAAACTGACCCAGAAGGATGCTTTGGATGAAATTGAGTTGAAAGGCGATGAGATGGATGCTTTTGTTGAATTGAAGGAATGCATGTGCAGGGCTCCAGCTTTAGGTATGCCTGATTACACAAAGCCTTTCACATTGTTTTGCCATGAACGTGATGCATGTTCTTTGTCTGTCTTGACTCAAGCCCATGGTGGCGTAAACAGACCAGTAGCGTATTTTTCAGCTACTTTGGATCCGGTCGCAGCAGCACTCCCAGGGTGTTTGCGCGCCGTAGCAGCAGTTGGTATCAGCCTCACTCAGAGTGAAGGAATAGTGATGGGACACCCAGTAACAGTCATGGTCCCTCACTCAGTTGAGATACTTTTGACCCGCTCCCGAACGCAACACATGACTGGAGCAAGACTCACAAGGTATGAAACGATTATTCTGGGCTCACCGAATGTGCAGCTGAAAAGGTGCACTACGTTGAATCCAGCTACCTTGCTTCCTGGAGAAAATGCTGAAATTGAGAACGCTGAAGACGTCGAGCATGACTGCCTTCAGGTGACTGAATTTTGCACAAAACCCTGACCGGACATTAAGGATACTAAGCTTGATGAAAATGACCAAATTCTTTTTGTTGATGGTTCATGTCTAAGAGACGGGATGGGGATTTTGAAAGCAGGATACGCTGTACGTACTGTAACAGGTGTCTTGGAAGCGGGATGGCTCCAAGGAGTCTATTCTGCACAAGTAGCAGAACTAGTAGCCCTTACCAGAGCATGTCAACTGTCTGCATTAATGAAAGTCACCATCTACACTGATAGCCAATATGGGTTTGGGATTGTGCATGACTTTGGACAACTATGGTCACAGAGAGGTTTCCTGACTTCTTCAGGATCCCCAGTGAAGAACGGGGAAAGGATAAGGGAATTGTTACATGCCATTCAAGTACCAGCTGAAGTTGCAGTGGTAAAGTGCAGTGCTCACACGAAAGGACAGGACTATGTTTCTCTGGGAAATGCATATGCGGATCAAGTCGCAAGATTTTGTGCCTTGAACTGTATATTACTCAGAGATGAATGGAATTCAATAAGTGAGCCAGAACTCGAACCAGCTGAAGCATTTGCCTTGAAAGTTGTAGACACAATAGACGAATTAAAAGCATTACAGAATAGCGTCAGAGAGGATGAAAGAGATTCCTGGATTAAATCACAATGTATAAAGAGACAAGACGAGTTATGGGTTTCACATGAGGGAAAATTTGTTTTACCAAATAGTCTCTTATCACAGCTTGCGCGGTTCTATCATGGGCAAGCTCACCTAGGGAGAGATGCCATGATAAGATTGTTCACAACTGATTGGTTTAACCCAAGATTTCGTCAAGCTGCAGAAGCAGTTTGCCATCGATGTGTCACTTGCCAGCAGATGAACCCAGGAAAGGGGACAGTTGTGAACGCGAGCCACATTGGTAGGGCAAGCGGGCCTTTTAGTCGTATGCAGATGGACTTCATTGAGATGCCTGTGCATGGAGGTCTAAAGTATGTGTTGGTGATTGTGTGCATTTTTAGTCATTGGATAGAGGCATACCCCACACGTAGAAATGACAGCCTTACAGTTGCAAAGCTATTGTTGAGAGAATTAATACCACGTTTCGGATTCCCGCTCTCTTTAGAATCAGATAGGGGAAGTCACTTCAATAACGAGGTGATAAAGTTACTCTGCGAAGCGCTGAACATTGAGCAGAAACTGCATTGTAGCTATCGCCCTGAAGCATCAGGACTGGTGGAGCAGATGAATGGTACACTGAAATCAAGAATGGCGAAAATATGTGCATCGACGAATTTGAAATGGCCTGACGCATTGCCCTTAGTGCTAATGTCAATGAGAAACACCCCTGATAGAAAGACTGGATTGTCTCCGCACGAAATTCTCATGGGCAGGGCTATGAGACTTCCTGCAGTTCCCGCAAATGCGCTTTTGAATATTACAGATGATATGGTGTTAGACTACTGCAAAGGCCTAGCTGACGTGGTTCGCTCTTTCTCTCACCAGGTGGAAGCGACCACCTTGCCACCGATCCAAGGTGCAGGACACGCACTGAAAGCAGGTGACTGGGTCGTGGTAAAGAAGCACGTGAGAAAGTCGTGTCTGGAACCCCGTTGGAAAGGCCCTTTCCAAGTGATCCTGACGACAACTACCGCTGTGAAGTGTGCGGGGGTTCCCAACTGGATTCACGTCAGTCACACAAAGAAGGTGCTGTGTCCAACAGATGAGGAAGTTGAAGCGCTGAAACTGCCAGTGCCTGATAAAACAGTGCCAAGTGCTGAGACAGAACCAAAGCGAACTGAAAACGGACAGGCAGAAGCAGGAGAGAGGGAGATATTATTGGAGAACGAAGAGTCCGACTCACTTGGGGAAGACCAAGGAGAAAGTTCAGACAGCGACGAAGAAGCTGAAGGTCACAGAGAACCTGAAGCAGCTGAGGGTAGCAAAAAGCCTGAAGCAGCCGAAGGTGACAAAGAACCTGAAGCAGCTGAAAGTGATACAGAGCCTGACGAAAGTAACGGTGAAGAAGGGCTCGAAAAAGGTGAAAAAGCAGGAGAGCCTGATCAGAGGAGGGCTTTCCCAGAAACAGACGATATAGAAAAAGAAAAAGAGAACGTGATCGATTCCCCTGAAGGAGGGGACAAGGCAGAGCAGAACGAAAAAGGTCAAACATCTACAGAAAAGGTCGCAGGTCCATCAAATGGACATGGTGCAAAGAGGAGACTAAGTATATCACCAGTAAAACAAAGGACTGGAGAAGGTTTGAACGACGGAGAAAGGCCAAAAGTAAAAGAGAAAAGAAAAGAAGTGTCTGTCGTGGTACCAACCTCGAGTGAAGAAAAAGACTTGACAAAAGAGGAAAGTACCAGCGAAGCAGAATCGAAAAGAGAAGCAAAATTGAAAAGGAAAAGGATACCGAACAGAAGGTATTCCGGTCCAGAATGGGCATATGCAGTCAATGACGATTGGACTGACGAGTTTGTATCTCTAAGCATCGAGAACGAAGAAAGATACCAATAGAAAAGAAAAGTTTTATGGACAGTGTTGATTGAAAGGGTGATAAATGACATTGCTTGCTACAATCTAACGTGAAACAAACAACCAGCTGAGACATTGCTAAACCGGATGAGACATTTGCTAAACGGATAAAGACTGAGTTATTGCCGAATTGAGACAAATGCTGCTAACCGATAAGTGACTTGGCCTTTGGAGAAGACGGTGTGAACATTGCGCTCGCTCAGCTTTGTAACTGAATTGCTAAATAAGTTTCATTTATAAGTGCTTCTAGCTCTCTGATTCTATACAGATCATGACGCAAAACAATAGAAAGAAATATTGTAAATATGTGTGTATAGGCTTGGTAATTACGTGTGTACTAATAATAATGGCAATAGTGCTTGGGATACATGGTAAAACTGAGAATGAGAGAATTGAGGCTTCTACTTTTGTTCCTGTTACTGTCACTGAACTAACCGCATTGAAAAGGCTAGCACTGGATGAGAGACTCTTGCATGATAGGAAAGAGCTTTCGTATAATGTTTTCTATCGCTTACTAACAGAATATGTTGAGACAATGGATGCGAAAGATTGTTATGTGTGTACCCAGATACCGACATCAGTGAAGGAAGGGGTGACATATCACCACATGCCTCTTACATACAGGATTACATGTAGTATAGTAATGTCTAGGTTTTATGGTCAAACTAACATACAGTATTTTTACTCAAATTATGATGTTACCTTTGCTTATGTTCCTATAATAGCGCAGCTAAGCCAGACTGCTAAAGATTGGGATGCTAAAATTATGAGGGAATTTTTCGAGCCAATGCAACCTTTTGAAACGGCTCATGCTCATAGGGAAAATCTTACCTGCTCGCTCTCTGCAGTAGAAATAAGCTTTTTAGATCGCACAGATGATAGAAGGGCTCAAATGAAGGCGAAATTAGAAAAGGAGTTACATAAGAGGACTTCAGTAGATAATTATGATTTTGCTGCAATAAAGACACAAGGGAAAATAGCTTTAGATGCTTGGCATGTAGGGAAGTTTTGTATATATCGAGGTGAATCTTATTATGACAACATTTTTGTAGGAGCGAGTGAGTGTAAACACACGTTTATCTTTAAGGCCAAATGGACATTCATGATGGACGGACTTGACCCTGTCATTCCAGGTGTATATTACATTTGTGGATATAATGCCTATTATCGTCTTCCAAAGGGATGGTGGGGGAGATGTTATTTGGGTATAGTGTTCCCAAAGGTTTATCAACTGGATGACCTATCGATGATTCAAAAGACATCTGGATCCCATCGTATCCAGAAAAGAGAGACCGCAGCTGCTGTGGTAGGTGATATATTTGGAGCCATGATTCCTTCATTGGGAGTTGTGCTGAATTCCATCAAAATAAGAAAGTTGTCTAGTATAGTGGATAACATGTTGACAAAGTTTTCAGGTGCTATAATCCTGATAGATGCTGAACTTGCAGCGGAAAGAGCTATGACTCTTCAAAATAGGCTTGCTTTAGACATTCTTTTAGCAAAGGATGGTGGTGTTTGCAAAATGCTTGGTGCACGACACAGTTGTACTTATATACCTGACAATAGTGTGAAAATTAAAACTATGCTTGCTAATCTAACAAAAGAAAGTGCAGATTTGAAGGAACTGAAAGAACCAGGAGTGTGGGAGAAGGTTGGAAAAGGACTTGCTTCAGTGGGACATTGGATTGGGGGAATTTGGAATGGAATATTGTTAAAAATAATAGAGGGAATTTTAATAGTGATAATTTGTGTATTTGGAATTTGGGGAATAAAAAGGGGAATAATAATGATTATGGAAAGAATTAAAAGAAGAAAGGAGGAGAAAATTATGAAAAGAATGGCAGAAGAATACAAAGCGCAAACTAGGGGAACTAAAAGGAAAAGAGAACTGACAGAATTTTAATGGAATAAAATTTGTGGGCTTAATTTGTGTGATGACAAGTAGTCATCAGAGGAGGGATTGATGAAGCAGAAAATGAAGGTTTTGATTTATTAACGCATAAACGTAGTGTGAAATAATCATGTGTGACTTTAACCGAACTAATAAAGATTGTACGGGGACAAAATGTGCCCTTAGAGTAGTTTGCCAACATTTATAAGCGTGCTTTATATAACATGATGTATTAGAATTGCACTAATCCGACATAATCATAAACGTGTGCTACGATTTGCTTGTTTGAAATGCTTTAGCTTAGCATTACTTTAGCGGAGGCTTTGGCCTAGTGGCCTGGTCTCACGGTTTAGATAGTCGTATTTTTCCAATGTGCTATTAAACGTGTATTTCTGCTTGAAGCTGTACTTTTCCACAGAAACTGTTCACATGCTTATCTTAAAGTTTCGTGCCAGCCTGGCATATTTTCTCCTTACTTCAAGGTCGACTTGCAGGTGCGGACAATGGAGGCTCTGAAAGTGAGCTAATTGGTAGACAATGTTGCAACTTGCGTACCCATCTCCAAGGATAATGTATGCTTAAGTAAAAGCTTGAGATCTGTCGTTTTTGATTGGACAATTTGAAGCTAACCTATGAACCCTCCAATGGAGACCCTACTGGATTCGAACTGTTGTCTATAAAAACCAGGTGCACGAGAGGAAAGTAGCTATTATCAGCTATTACCAGCTCGATACCCGCCATTTTGCAGACTTCGTAGCTATTATGGCCCACTTTGCTGCGACGCCATTTTGAGAGACTTTGATGCTTTCTCTAATCGAGAGAAAGAGACTTTAAATGATTCTGGCCCTAGAGACTTTAACTTTGATTTGAATCCTTTGCATGAAGTAATAGTTTTCCCTTGCCGCCGTGAGGCAATTGCCCCGTCCACCCTTGCCCCTTTTGTCCCATCCCATGCTGATCGAAACGGTACCAATGCTGATCGAGAAACGGTACCTGTGAGACGAAGACTTCCTTGTATGCTGATCGTAATTGGTAAATATGAAAGGAAATTGTACAATTGCATTGTGTTTCTTTTAGGTAACCAACTGCTGATTTTGATGAGATCCCTAGTTAGGAGTTTTCTAAATTAATGTTGCTAAATTGTTTTTTGCATGAAGACCCACATGCCGATGCTAATTTGAGGTTAGATGAGGATTCCATATGTCACACGATGCAATTTGAGATCTTGTTATGCTGACTAAATGTATGCAATTAGCTCATTACAGATTATCGTATTAGTGCTTTGCATTGCCATTATCGAATGCCTTGTGATTCAAATGCTACATAGATTACACTTGTTTCGCCGCTATGGACAGCTATTAATGTTCATTTATGTTTATCATTTGGTGTTGAGACACATCTATATTGTGCTAGCTTTGTTAATATAGGGAAATAAATTCACTAACTTTGAATAAACTGGTGTGGTTATTCCTGACTGAAAGGTCAGGGTTCGCCGAAATGTATTCTGGATTAATTGTTAAGTGTTATGTTGATCAAGGTATTGCTTATGTTCGTTATTGATTATTGATTTCAGGAAATTGACTGATTGGGAGTACAGAGAGTTCCCACTTAGTCAAAAGATTCATCGGCCTAAAGAGCGTCCGAACACAGGTAAATTATTACTACGGACCGCTCTATCACTGCCATGCATTTGTGGATGACCTCAACACACTGCCACTGATGTTGAAGGAATTAGTTGATTGTTGGTCAAATGTAAGCAGGAGCAATGAATCTTTAACCTGGGGCGGTATCTTGAACCTCAAGGCACATACTTCCCCAGGAATCTTTATAGATAGATTAAATAAAATAGGATTATAGCGAATCCCTGTAGCACCTCACAAGTGGATCAACAGAACAAGGAAATCGTGTCAGAGAGGCTGTCCTAAATATTGCAGCCCTCTAAAGTCATGCTCGTGGAAGGATGGGAAGAGGAGATATTGGGCCAGATTTCTCAAAGGTTTTGCGTTGCCTATGTGCAATGCAAGGGGACCCATTGTGATGCTAACCCTAGAATGAGATTTTCCAAACGATGCAAGGACACCTTGCATGGTGCAATGTGGTTGGGTAAATCTGGAGTAACCCAAGACAGGGCAAGACTCTGCCTTGCATTACTCTGCCCCATGAAGCATTATATTGAGGCTGCACAGGTGTTCACATCCATCCATCTATGGATTTTGGTGCATTCCCAGAAATATACTTCTCCTCATATTTTCCTCTTTCTAAGTGTCCTGCATTCTGCACAAAGAAAAAGCCTCTAAGGATTGCCTTTGTGCAGGAAGGTGCCCATTCTTGCACAAAAGCAATCCTTCCTACAAAACATGCACTCTTGCACAATGGTGCAAGGGTACCTGCATTGTCACTAGGCAGCCAAAAGTGTGCCAGCACAAGGAGAGAGTAGGAATGCCACAACACACATAAAGCAAATGTGCTCCTTAGAGCTTCTCTTGTATTTGAGATCACCTCCATCCTATATGGAGGTAGCTACATGGAACAGGATGTTAAAAAAATTTAAATTTCTGTGGGCAGGACCTAGAAAGTTTATAATAAAAATATACAGGATGGCCTCACACACCTCCTGGGTGTCATGCTTCATTATCTGCCATCCCACACTCGCCAGAGAATGCTATAGTGACATAGTAGGGGATTTACACTGATCATGATCCTGTCCCTCAGGAGCTCACAGAGGATTCTTCAGTAAAATCGGTCATCTTGTGAACACTTAGGGGCATATTTATACTCTGTTTGCGCCGGGTTTGCGTCGTTTTTTTTTTACGCAAATCCGACGCAAAGCTAACTCCATATTTATACTTTGGCGTTAGACTCGTCTAGCGCCAAAGACCTTGGAGTTTGCGTCATTTTTTAGCGTGGACACCTACCTTGCGTTAATGAGGTAGGCGTTCCCTTCTAAAAAATGACTCCAAGGCATGTGCGCCTTATTTAAACTCCCGTGCAAAAATGACGCACGGGAGTGGGCGGGCCAGAAAAAATGACGTCCAGCCGCTTTTGCGTCATTTTTTAACGCCTGGTCAGGGCAGGCGTTAAGGGACCTGTGGGCTCGGAAGGAGCCCAGAGGTGCCCTCCCATGCCCCCAGGGACACCCCTTGCCACCCTTGCCCACCCCAGGAGGACGCCCAAGGATGGAGGGACCCATCCCAGGGAACTTAAGGTAGGTTCAGGTAAGTATTTTTTTTGTGGCATAGGGGGGCCTGATTTGTGCCCCCCTACATGCCACTATGCCCAATGACCATGCCCAGACATAAGTCCCCTGGGCATGGCCATTGGGCAAGGGGGCATGACTCCTGTCTGTGCTAAGACAGGAGTCATTTCAATGGGGGTTGGGAGTAAAAAAAAATGGCGCAAATCGGGTTGAGGCCAATATTTTGCCTCAGACCTGACTTGCCCCATTTTTTGACGCCCAAGCTCCATTTTCCCCTACGCCGGCGCTGCCTGGTGTGGGTCATTTTTTTTGACGCACACCAGTCCGCAGCGCCGGCTAACGTCATTCAATAAATAAGGCGCCCGCATGGTGCTTTGGAATGGCGTTAGCCGGCGTTAAATTTTTTGACGCACAACTGCGTTGGCGCAGTTGTGCGTCAAAAAGTATAAATATGGCCCTAATTTTTATTGTCTCATATTAAAATATTGCAGATTTACTATTTTAAATTATATATATTAAAAAACAATATTTTTGTATGTTTTCAGAGCTATTAGTGTAAAACAATATTTTTGTACTTACCATTATAAGTACAGGAAAATTATATTTGTTGTATTGGACCGTGACTCCAAAGCGGCTTTCTGACAGTCGCTGTGGCAAAGGAGGTGCCTGCTTTCAGCACTCCCACAGTACCTATAGCCCTTTCTGAACTGACCAGCGCAAAAGGAAAATGGTACCCACATAATTCCTACTCCAGGCCCACCCAACCAGGGTAGAAGCTTGTGAAACCCAACCCTCACTTTCACTGACCTGTTTCCCTCTACTCTAGAATGCTACACACATGACAAATCACACCTCAACACCCCCTCACTGAACCCTTTATCGCCCTATCAAACTAATTGAGCAACTAACTCACTTGGGGTCAGATGTATCATTATTTCCAATAGCGACTACCTAATTGTGCTTTTTTGCAAATTGCAACTAAGTAATAGCTATTGGAATTTATGAAACTCCAGGAGTTATATTCATGAGGTAGGTCGCAATTTGCAAGCCATTGCGAATGGCTACAATCACAGGGATGGTGTCCTTCTGGGCTCAGCAGACCACCAAGTCTGTGATTGCTTTTCAATAAAGCAATTTCTTTGTATTTAAATGCAGCCCGTTTTCCTTAAAGGAAAATGGGATGCAGTTAAGAAAGAAAAATTAAAAGTTTTCTTTTCATTTTTTAAGAGTAGGCAGTGGTCCATGGGACCACTGCCTGCTCTTAAGCAATGTTTTCGCATGCATTCACAAAGGAGAAGGGGTCCCTTAAGGACCCCTTCCCCTTTGCGAAAGGGTTACCACAACTTTGAAATTGGTGGTAACTGCGATTGTTTTGCGACCGCTTTCAGAGTCACAAAAAAGCCATACATACCTCTTTGATTTGGTATTAGGAAAGGATGCCCTTGACATGCCCCTTCCTAATACCGAATCAGTATGTAGTCGCAAATCCAATTTGCGATTCGCTAACAAGTTACAGAATCGCAAATTGGATCTGTTACATACCAAAATGCAGTTTTTGCGATCGCAAACGGATCACAAAACACTTTGATACATCTGGCCCCTGGATACTAAACTTGACAAAGTCACCCTTGGCATCAATACCATCCTAACGATTCTCAAAACCTGTCCTGAGCTGGTTGAAAGTCCACACCTCCCCTCCTCCTGCATCATTAGTCAACCCCCACGAATCTCTAAATTCCAGCTTTATAGATGGTTCTCTACTCCTCTCAACAACCAAGCTCACAAGCTGAAAAGATCAAACCCAACATGTCTCTGAATAAAGGGACAGACATAGCCAAAACCTATGACACCAACCCAGTACAACCCCACCCCAAAGATCTACGTTATCCCTGGAATCAGGAAAGATCTCAAACCTCCAAGAATTGCTAGACCACCAACACACCACATCAACATCCCCCTGGTACTCATTGCTCAGAAGCTAAGAAGTAACAGCAGAAATATCAACTGCATGCTCATAAATTGCAGATCAGCAACCAAACATGCAATAGAACTGGCTGAAGCCATCCTTAACTATGACATTGACATCGCGTTCATCACAGAAACATGTCTAAATGACTCCTCAAGTCCGATCGTTGACCTGCTTGTCCTTCCTGGTATCTCCATCATAAAGAAAGACATGGAGGACCGCCATGGTGGTGGCATAGCCATCGTCCACAAAAATAGCATTCTCATAGCAGCAACAGACACCTTTACCTACCTCACTTTTGAACATCTCAACACAGACATAATGCTGAAGAACAATAAAACAATGAACTATCACCTCCTTTACCACCCACCAGGTAACACACTCTGCTTTTACGAACACCTATTGGAATTTATTACGCATTGCTCACTAACCAACGACAATAACCTAATCCTAGGTAATTTCAATCTTCATTGGAATGAAAAGAAAGGCTCTACCATCCAGTACTTACATAAACGTTCACTCAGCAAAGACCATACCCAGCACTGCTATGGCCAAAGTTATTACAGAGACGCTAAGCTTGACACCAGCATAGCCCACAAAGATGCAGTAGGTATTGTTAACACCCTTCCTGTAGAATGGTTGGATCACCACATCATTCTGTACCAAACCAACCAAGCAGAAATACCTCAACTCGTACTCAGAAAACTATCCAGTGGTCTAATAATTTAAGTTGCTTTCCCCTAGATGATTTGGAAGATAACATAACATCACTACTCCCTCCCCTAACAGATAACATCCCAACAGATGAACTTACATTGCACCATAACTCTACAATGACTGCCAACTTGACCAAATAGCTCCTAGGAAACTCAAAAAATTAGAAATACTCCCTCGAGATCCTGGTTCAACAAAGACCTTAACTCTGAAAGAAGGCAACTTAGAGCTGCAGAAAGACTCCGGTGAAAAGAAAAAAAGTCCATAACCCATCTTCTACAACTCAGAGTGGAATGCAGGAAGTACAAAAAACACATCATAAAGGAAAAAAACATCTTCTTCTGCAGAACGCTCGACAAAGCAGAAAAACAGCCCAAATGACTTTGGGGATTAGCCTGCACCCAAATCTGAGCATGAGCCCACACATAAAGAATACAGCGAAGAGTGCTTTCTACAACCTAAAACTCCTTAAAAAAATCAAGCCCTTTCTCCCCCCAGATGATCCAAAAAACGCCACGCAAGCTATGGTCTGTCAAGACTGTACATCAGGATCGCCACCCTCACTCACACTGCAAAATCGCTAAGAGCCACGCTAAATGCTGCAGTGAGGATGGTCACTGGAACCAAAAGATACAATCATTTCTCACACTTCTTCAAAAATCTAAAATGGCTCCCAATTGAAGCCCCAAGCTGCTTCAAAACTGCTTCCTTCACTCACAAAATCCTTCACACCGGAAAACCAGCCCACCCTGCATCTAAACCCACAAAGGCAGGCCAGACGAGCAATCTGAGTGCCAACACTCTACTTTTCATTCCCCTTCCCCCAAAAAAACATAATCAAAAAGCCCTAGCAAGCTCTTTCTTGGACAATGCCCATAAAATCTGGAACACCCTCCGTGTACATATCAGGAATAATCCCTCCTTCATGGGTTTCAACAGACAATTAAAAGATCTTCTCTTAATTCAACACCTTAACCTTTCTGGGTCTCACATCTACCATTCATCTCAAATCTCTTGTGGAATCCCTTCCCAGAGCTGTAATAATGTCTGTTTCCTCTACAGGAAATGCTTTGTTTTGATTTGAGTTACAGTGTAAAGGATGTCACTTTACACTGCCTTTGCCAACGAACTCGTATCTCATCTGGACTCTTTGCCCTGCGCTATACATTATGCTTATTTCGTCTGCAGGAAATGCTTGGATTGACTTTTCAACAAGAATTTACTTTGTTAAATAAATTTAACTAATATTAAATACTTTATAAAAATAAATACTTATGTGAACCCACACACAAATGTATGTGTGCAAATTTATGTATACATGTCTGTAAAGTAACACTATTATTAAAAACATATAGGGGTCATTCAGACCCCGGCGGGCGGCGGGAGACGCCCGCCTGGAGGGAACCGCCATATGGCTGCTCCGCGGTCGAAAGACCGCGGAGGCCATTCTGGCTTTCCCGCTGGGCTGGCGGGCGACCGCCAGCAGGCCGCCCGCCAGCCCAGCGGGAAACCCCTTCCCACGAGGAAGCCGGCTCCGAATGGAGCCGGCGGAGTGGGAAGGTGCGACGGGTGCAGTTGCACCCGTTGCGAATTCCAGTGTCTGCTGAGCAGACACTGGAATTCATAGTGGGGCCCTCTTACGGGGGCCCCTGCAGTGCCCATGCCATTGGCATGGGCACTGCAGGGGCCCTCAGGGGCCCCACGACACCCCTCACCGCCATCCTGTTCCTGGCAGTCGGAACCGCCAGGAACAGGATGGCGGTGAGGGGGTCGGAATCCCCCATGGCGGGGGGATTCCCAGGGCAGCGGAAAACCGGCGGGATACCGCCCGTTTTCCTGGTCTGACCGCGGCCAAACCGCCGCGGTCAGAATGCCCTGCGGGGCACCGCCAGCCTGTTGGCGGTGCTCCCGCATCCCCGGCCCCGATTTGCATTTTTTAAGACTTTTTTAAATGTACTATTATAAAAACATATACAGTTTAAACCTTTATGTTGACCACAAACATAGCCGTATAAGCGCAACAGCTAGAAATGCATCACACTTCAAGAAACGATTATCTCACATAGCAAGTAAAAAGTGCATCACAAAATTAGAAACTGTCATTAACCTTAATCACATTCAGATGCAGACAACATGGTCTCCCAGGCATGAAAATACAATTTATAGGTAAGATATCGGGGTATGAGGAACACTTCATATATAGAAAAGGGGACACACCACTTGATAGATGCCTGCCCGGATTGCCAGGTAAAGAGCAAGTGCCGAATCATTGCTGTCTGTGCTTAAAAACTACTCTAACACGGAAAAAAATAAAAGCTAATTAAAACAACATTTAGTTTCTCCTTCATATAGCACATCTTAGAAAGGACCATATGTTGACACAGTTCGTTGGGGACTCCAAGGTTTGAAGATACTCCAGAGCTGCCAGGGAAGTTCGAATGCCCCACTTCTTGATTATGGGAAGTACGTTTGCTAAATTCCTGATAAAATTTACAAAAAAGCGAAATGTAGCAAAATTAAGCTGAAACTTCAACACATGGGCATGTCACAATCATACTGCCCAGAAGGGAAACTCAGGTGCCATCTCACAAAACCTGGGTGGAAATGCGTGAGCTCTCCCAAGAGGAATCTACCAATCCCATATGCGGTGCTATAGCCAAAGTGATGTGCAGAGCAGTATGCTCTCTAACTGTAATTCTGGACGACTTGTTTGCTTCTCTAAGGATTTATCTTTTCATTTTGAACAGTGATTTTACCAGAGCCATATCTTGCTTGGACAAAGTTTCAGACTGATGGAAAAGCTGCAACTTCCACGGATTCCACAACACAATTTTCACAGAGTGAATCCAGGAGATGTTCAGCACTCCACCACATGGGTGGCAGTCCAGGACTACCTCCTTTAAAGGCAGTGTACGGATTAGTCCCCATCGAGCACCACAACAACAGTGGGGCTAGATTAAAGGAGTCCTCGACATATTGTAACCCTAGCTCCTGATGCAAAATGAAAGTGGAACGTGTAGGTGTAGTCTATTTTGCCCCCCCTGGAGTGACTTAGAGCCAGATGTAGCAAACTTTTGCGAGTCGCAAATGGCCCGATTCGCTATTTGCGACCCCGCAAAATCGGAAATGGGATGCAAAAATCCCATTTCCGACTCGCAAAATGCGATGCGAGCCGTTACCGACTCGCAAAATTAGCGACCCCATTTTGCGACCCGCAAATAGGAAGTCGCAATTTGCGAGTCGCAAACCATATGCAATAGCCACTTGCAAATTGCGACTAGTCGCAAAAAGCCCATTTTGCACTTCCAATTTACCACTAACTCAGAGCAGGTGGTAACCATTACCAAAGTATAAAAGGAGACCCAGAAGGCATCTGGGTTACTCAAGATGGCGGAGATATACCTGATAGCAGTGAGGAGGAGAGCCCACGCCGCACAGCAGAGGAGGAGGAGGAGCCAGAGACAGGAGAAGATTTACAGAACAAGGCAGACACTCTTCCAGCAAACTGAGGAGGAAATATATGACAAATATAGACTTAGCAGCGCAGCTATACTAGATTTAACAGAATTACTTAAACCACAGCTAGAACGCCAGACTGTGCGCGGCTGCGCCATCCCTACGCATGTGCAAGTGCTATGCTCACTCCACCTCTTGGCCTCGGGTAGTAATCAGGGGGTCATTGCTGTGGCAGGTGGGGTATCCCAAAGTGCACTATCACGGTTCTTTAGGGCATTCCTAGATGCCTTACTTACACACATGTCCCAATACATATACCTACCCAGGAATGAGGCAGAAATCAACAGTACCAAGCTGGAATTTTACCGGATTGCCAACTTCCCCCATGTCATAGGGTGTGGAGACGGGACACATATTCAAATATGCCCTCCTGCAAACCTGGAATATCTGTTCCGCAATAGGAAGTGTACCCACTCATTCAATATTCAGGTGGTATGTGACACTCATTATATCATCACTGACATGGTTGCCAAATTTCCAGGCAGTACCCATGACTCCTACATTTTTAGGCACAGTGGGATACACCAACGCCTGGAACGTGGGGAGTTTGGAGACGGATACCTCCTAGGTAGAGCTGAATACACCTTGAAGACATGCACACAGGTCAATGTGCAAACCACCCATGCCTTGCTAACAGTGTACGTTTTGTGCCCAACAGGTGACAGTGCATATGCACTAGGTCCATGGATACTGACTCCATACTTAACACCCAGCAATGATTGCGATAGGCGATACAACAGTGCACATAAGAGGACCAGGAACATCATCGAACGTACCTTCGGACTGCTGAAAGCAAGGTTCAGATGCCTTCACCGAAGTGGAGGTGCCCTCCAGTAAACCCCAATAACGGCATTCAAAATAGTTGTTGCATGCGCTATCCTGCACAACATTGCCACCCGACGTGGGCTACCTCTCACCCCTGCAGACCCAGATTCTGAGGATGAGGAGCAAGAGCAACCACATCACCATCATGGGGATAGGAGCATCGCAAATCAAGGCAGACTGAGACGGGAACACATTGCAAACCAATACTTTGGAAGGTACGTGCCAACTTCGACCATACTCACCAATATAACAAAGAGTGCATGTGTTAAGTGGAAAGAAAAAATGATTTAATAATTGTAAATAACCAAACTATGTACATGAGAAACAGTTCAGGGGCTTCAATAGTCCACCTGGCATGGGACACATTGACACCATGTGCCCCACCCGCAGGGACAGTGTGGAGCTCACACCCTACTGCGGGCTCGGCCAGCCTGGCTGGTACTAGGTGGGTCAGCAGTGCTCTGCCTTGTGCTTCCACTACGTAGCACCCTGGTGTCACTGGCAGAGACACTGCTGACAGTGGAGCCCTCCTCACTGTCCTGTGGCGTGTCGCCTGTGCCCCTGGCCACCTGCTGTGCCTCTATGAGGTGTATTTCATGGTTGATCCGGCCCAGTCCATGTGCCACATCACCCGCAAAGTGGCCCATGTCCACCTGGAGACTGACTGTGCGCCTAGACAGCCCAGTTGTGTTGACAGCCAGCCTAACTAGAGGAGGCCATCCTGTCCAGGCGTTGCAGCAGCAGGCGGTCTCTGCACCGTGCACTGTCACTCTGCGTTAGCAGTCCTGCCACTAGTTCGCGCATAGACAGTGCAAGGTCACCCGTGTTGTTGCCGATCACCTGCAATTCCGACTGCACCTGCTGCATACTGATGGCATGATTTCTTTCTAAACGCTGCAATACCCCACTAATCCTCCTTAATTGTTGGTTTTGCAGGCGCTGACCCCGTAGCAGTTGGGCCTCTGTTGGTGTTGTGGAGGCATGCCCTGACTCTGCCTGCTGCTCTGCTGTTGTCATCCTACGTCGCCTGCGCAGTGGTGGAGGCCCTGTATTGTCTGCCGTGACACTCTGGCTTGTATGTGGTGCAGGCTCGCACACCACTGTTGCAACAAGTGTATCCAGAGAGGGCATGGTGTTGGCGGTGCATGTAGCAGTGGTGGCTGGTCCTGTTGTCTCCTGTGTGTGCTGGCTGACCATGGCCCCCTGGTTGCTTGGGCTGGTGGGGGTGTCTTGTGGGAGACCTGTGGGACATAGGGAACACACTGTCAGTGTCAACTATCTGTTATCAACAATCTAATAAACTGTTGACTATGAACTGCCTACTTGACTACATTGCCCATAATGCATCATTCTGGTGTTTGCTACTCTGAAATGGAGCTATCTTGGTTGTGCATGCCCCTGTGTACAAGGAGGGTGGGGGTATGGCATTGATGGGGGTACATGCATGTCACTTGGTACTCACTGGTTGATGGTCCTGGCTCAGAGGTGTCCAGATCTCCCATTCCACTGACAGCCTCAGGCTCAAGGGTCTCCTCTACCCTTTCTTCCAGGGGTGTGGGTGGTGGTACCGTCGATAGTCCCCCTCCTGTGCCTCTCATCTCCCGGAGCCGCTCTGCCACCCTCTCCTTGGTCCGGGAGCGCAGGTCATACCACCTTTTCTTAAGCTCTTCCACACTCCGGTGGCTGACCCCCAGGGAGTTGACCTTGTCCTGGATCTCCTGCCATATTCTTTTTTTTTCTGTGTCTGGCACAGTGAGGGCTGCCCTGCCAAACAGCTGGTCATGGTGCTGACAGCACTCATCTGTTAGCACCTCCAACTCCTTCTCAGCAAACTTTAGCTTCCTTTTCCTAGGATTGTCAGCCGTGGTTGCTGGAGCTCTGTTTGTCAGCTGTGCAGCAGTTAAAAAGGGTGTGGTCCTCCCTCCTCCCAGGTGTATTTGTGAACTTCCTGGCTGTGATGTCATCATCATGTGCCAGGAAGTGTTTTCCAGAGTGTTCTGAAGTGTTTTCCAGAGTGTTCTGCAGCACCTGCATTCAATTTTCAGCACAGTCGCTATTTGCGACACCCACTCGCAAATTGCAAGTCCGTTTTTTGCGCGGTCGCAAAAAGCGACCTAGCAAACAGCGGACTCGCTATCTGCGGTGCGACTCCGTGTGCGAGTCGCAAATTGTCCTAGCACTTTCTACCTGCATCGCTGTTAGCGACTCGCAAATTGCGAGTCGCAAATACTCGCAATTTGCGAGTCGCTGTTTCTTACCTACCTACATCTAGCCCTTAGAGTTGCTAAAACCGCATATGCCTGTGCCACACATTAAAATGGGGGAACACTTTCTCCTCTATGTCTTCAGTGAGAGGACCACAGTTTTTTTCCGAATCGTCTGGGCAGGGAGAAAACATACTCAACCGATCCTGAAAATGTGTGCCGCACAGCAGAGATACATGGTCCTCAATTCCCCTTTGAATCAAACAATACACCCAGGTTGGCGAAATTCTGGGTAAGGGTCACGGGATGATTAGGCCCCATGATGCCTCACATCTGAGTTTGCTTTAAGTTACATGTCATTATTAAGGTTTTGTGGTGATTAGTGGCCAAACCCAAGGATTCCATGAAGATGACAAATTCATGGAAAAATATCTTAAGACTCTTGTGGTTCTAGATGGCAAAATAGTTTCATCTGCATATAGTAATACTGGGACCTTTTTGCCACCTATAGAGGGGGAATTGGAGACTTTGGCATGCAGGGTGGAATCTACGCATTGGGAAGAGTGATTCAGCTAAGCAGCGCTTTGGGGGGTTTGTATCTCCTCCTCCCAGTTAAGTCTGCATCAGCGCCTCTTAACGTAGCTGGTTATGGGACCAGGAGTCCCCTGGAGCTGCTTATTGCACAGCGTAAAGATACCTGGTACTAAGTAGCACTTGCGAGGGCTAAGGCTACTCCACCAGTCAGGTGTGCAACATTTCTATAAGCCAGTAGAAGGCTTAAAGCCGAAACTCGTTGGCCCGAATATTTGCTTGTTTTGCACAAACTTTTTCAAAAAGATTCAATGCTCATGTCAGCTGCTGTCTGGAAAGTTTCAGGGTGATTCCTCATGTCGGGGCTGAGAAACAGAGGAGTCCCAAAACACTTTTTCCCAATTCATTTTTCCATAGGGATTTTGAACAGCGATAGCGCCTAACCCACTGGACGGAATTTCACCAAATCTGGCAGAAAGGTAGCTCTTGGTCCCGAAAGTGACCTTTTTGTGATTTGGCATTAATCCATTCAGTAGTTCTAGAGAAATAAAGAAAATCCAAATTTGTATAAATAGGGACACAAAGGATTTGAAACCCTGATCTCGTGCTAAGAACTGATTGTCTGCCAACACTTCAACAAGCAAGTTTTAGCAGTCATCTTGGGACTCGGCTTCAGCCAAAGAAAAAGATTAAAAATTAACATAAGGGGCCTGGGTACTGACCACCTGAACCCCTAGCTCTGGTGGTACGGTCCTAGGCCACGTTTCGGGGGCATTTAATATTTCAATGCAAGGGGCCCTCCAGTTCTCCTACAACCCTGAGGACCGCCACATCCCCATGGCTCTAATTACATTAAATGATCCCTAAGGTAACTATAACTCATGACCTCGCCATGCACTGCTAATTACCCTAGATATTACAGCACTCATGACAACTTCTATAATGTCACTTAAAATATAGATGAAACATTAGCAGTCAAATTATTCAATAAAACAACTGTGCATGGCGGGGGCGCGAGTTTTAGTTACAGGAAATAATTATAGCTATAACTGCTGAATTTCAATGGTTTTCTACAAGTAAATTCAGAACCTAACCATAATGTTCCTTTGACCTTTCTTTTATTCAGTGAATATATATATATATATATATATATATATATATATATATATATATATATATATATATATATATATATATATATATATATATATAAAAGATACAAATATTAACCAATCAATGCAAACCTTTAAATAAATGATCAGATTAATAATAAAATATTCAAAAAAATGATCAGCCCAAAATCATTTATTCATATTTCTTAAGAGTTTGAGTGTTTATTCAGGCCTGAATAAACACTTATGAAATACGAGCATCCTGGAGTGAAGCGTCCTTTTTGCCTAAAAATTGTACACAGTGATAGGGTCCATGTCCGACGTCGGCACCAGCAGTTTGCACTCTGCTTTGGGACCACATTGTGTGAATTTTTATATATATATATATATATATATAAATATAGATAGATAGGTAGATACACAAATATTTAAAATATAATCAAATAATCATATTAGATATATTTAAACAATATTAGGAAAATTCTAAAAATAAGAGATATACTATTTCCACTCCAGTCTGTGCAACAGTAGGGAAAGTGTTGGACTTCTGTGAGGTAGCATTTCGTATTCCCTCTCCAGTCTGTGCAACAGTAGAGAAAGCATTGGACTTCAGAGGGATTACATTTACTATTCCCACTCCAGTCTGTGCAGCAGTTGGGAAAGTGTTGGAAGGGTTAAATTTGCTATTCCCACTCCAGGTTGTGTAACAATAGGGAAAGTACTTCAATACAAACACAAAACATATTTAAATAACCCTATTAATTTATAAAAAATATAAATTAACCAAACATTATGAATTAACCATATATATATATATATATATATATATATATATATATATTATATATATTTATGAAGCAATGTACATGTTTAATAAACAATTTCATAATTATCAACATTGCAAATTTTCTTAGTACTCAATTAACGTTGCACTCTACACCACCACCACAAACCTAGCAGCTCATGCTTAAAATATAACTAAAATAAACAAATATGACACAATTAACATAATTAATAATCAATTAAGTAATCAATCATTAATTACTAATCAATTGTAAATAAATTATTACTTAATGAACTCCCCACCTTATACCCCTACAAGCCCAACAGGCTGCACCCAATATATAACTTAAAAATTATTAAATATTTAGTAGTCAATTAAATAATTAATAATCAATTAACTATTTAATTAATTATTACTTAATTAACTTCCCACCATATACCCTTTCAAACCAAGCAATGTACTATCACACAATAAATAACTATTACCAATTGAATTACAAATTTAAAATCACTCACAATTGCGAACTATATTCAAAAACAATTATACAAACAATAACACAAAAAATAATATCTGAACTAACACACATAAAAATAATTTTAAAAGATGATATTGTTTATAACCATATTATTGAAAACAATATTACCAGCAACATTATTCTTGACAATGATATTACTTACCTAAAAAAAAGAAATTATATTCTTGACAACTGTGTTTCAGCATCAAAATATTTTCTAACAAAAATGTTTTTTCTGATATTTCTGTGACTCGATATTTAAAACTCCATATTTTGTCCAAACTCCACTGTAGTCTACCTGTGCATGTGTGCACGAACTGCCAAAAACATACTCCACTTCGGTGTTATGGTCTTCGTATAGCAGTCGCTTGGAAGTTAATATCGTATAATCCTTCATTTAGTGCAGACAATGCAATGTTTGGATAGGATGTCATAAGGGAGTATAATTGAAGATTTTCCTAAAGCTGTGGTTCTGCCTTTGTCCAAGAAAACTGTAGTGTACATTTTCAGGCTTAGGGCCTAATTACAACCCTGGAGGTCCGACCGCCATACTGCCAATGCGGTGGTCTGGAGTACGTCATCAAGCTGGCGTCCTCCCTACCGATGCATTACAATGTTCCCACTGGGCTAGCTGCACAGTCAGTATAGCTGCATTGGCTTCGGCTTTCAGAGACCAATGCCAGCCTCACTGACTGCACCACCAGCCCAGTCGGTATGCACACTGTTGCCTTGGCAGACTGTGCGCATACCGATGGTTCTAGCAGGGGGGTCAGTGCACTGCCCACAACATGGGCATTATTGGTGCAGACCCCCTCATGGCCCCTTCTCTGCCTTTCCGCTGACCTTTCCATGGCAGTTTCCCCACCATGAAAAGGTCGATGGAAATGCAGATTGTAATATGGACAGTGGTGCCACTGCTGGCACTATATCCATATTCTGACACTCTTCAGACTACTGCCACCGCAGTGGGTCAGAAGTTAGTAGTGATGATGGTCCTGTGGCAGTCTGACCACTACCACCATCCAAATTGGGTGGCTGGACCACAACAGGATGCAGTGGTTTCACCACCAAAGTCAGTATGTCAGTCTTTGGACTGCCTACTTGGAATCAGGCACTTAGTAATTTAATTTACAAGTTTGCATATAATGCGATTTATTAATCGGTTTATAAAGCAAAAGTAAATAAAGTTAATGCAAACGCAATTGCTATTTCAGTAAATATAAAAAATGTTTGCAGCAACTGTGCAAAACCTGATATTTAAGCTTGACGGCAGTATAAGGCCTGATTATGATTTTGGTGGTGGTGAGGACACCGCTGTTGAGGTGGCAGTCTCCCCAGTGCCCCTATTATGAATTTCCCACTGGGCTGACAGGATGGAAACCAAGGTTCCCACCTCTCAGTCCAGTGGGAAAGGTGTGGCAGCATTGCCACCGGCTCATGATAGAAATGGCGGTAGTGCTGCCGCATGCTGGGGGGCACCAGCACCCTCTGAATGTGCACTGTCTGCACATCAGACAGTGTGCATTTCGAGTGTGTTGGGAAGAGGGGCCCCTGCACTTGCCATGCCACGGGCTTGCCCCCTGCACTTGTTCTTTGCCTGTCTTTTCATGGCAGTACCAACACCGGCCTGGAGGAGAACAATGTTGTAATCAGCAGGGCAGCGCTGACTTCAGTGCCACCCTGGCTGATTGCAACCTTCACTGCCGTCAGCCCGTCGAGATCGAAGACCCTGGCCGGAACGGCAGTAGGTTGGCTGATCTGCCCACCAACCTTGTAATGTGGTGTTCAGACAGCCACAACCGCTCCAGTCTGACCGCCACCACGAGTCTGGCAATTTGTTGACCACCAGACACTAATAAGGCCCATTGTCTCCATTTGCATCAAGAAAAAAAATGATAGTCGCCTTTTGCCATGGTTGCAAGCATAGATGAAAAGAAAATTTGAACTTTAAAAAAACAAATTATGAGATTTGGCATTTTGAAAAATCAGTTATGTATGTGTACAAAGGTTTTGTATAGCTGTACAAAATACAAATTTGGTAAGCTTTAGCTAGAATCTTCCCTACTTAACAACTAAAAAATAACAATCTTATAAATGTATGATTGTGTGAAGGCCATAAGCTTTTCCAATTTATATTTATAAAATACTATCAATTTCAAATTCAGAGTATGTACATAAATAAGTACGTTCAGTAAGCACAGTTTGTATTTCTAGTAATAGCTTTCAGACAGCTGCTTGGGTCGTGTTTTGGCTTGCAACCTTACAACACTTAAAATAATTATATAAAATATACAAAAATAAATAATTTCAAGAAAGAGAGTCCAGAAAGATTGTCTGATAGACTTTGGGTAAGCCTCTGCTTATATTGCAGTCATGTGGTTGAAAAATGCAGAGCTCTATCTAAAGCGTTCATTAAAGTGAGCGAACTATAGGGCCTAAATGTGGCACACTATCAGCCTGAGTGGGGTTTCTGAAAAAAAAGAACACTGCTCCAGTGAGCCACGGGTGTGTTTAGATTCTCTCTTTCCGAATTATCTGGGGAAGCAATATGATGATCAGCAACACGCACAAAGATGACTTGGGGTATGGTATGGCTGTGCATCCTTACTGTGGAATACACTTGCAAGAACTACTTGGGTCCAGTCAGGCTTGTTTGAACAACCTTAAGCTCAACCCTAGGTAGCTGTGGATTTCAGCAGCAAGGCAAAAAGCAAAATAAGAAAGCCACATAGCACAAAAGAAATACAACACCATTTTATAAAAATACTTATATTTTTTATTAATTTTCAGAATCAAAGATGAGCAAAATCCACCAGAGGGTTCTGGAGATACAGATTTTTAAAGAAATCGTAATTTTTAATCCAACCACAAACAAGCCTTGGCAACCATAAATGTAAGTTTGTAAATATTAGTACGAGAACTCTGGCCTGGCTTGGGCAATTAAATCCAAATGGGAGAAGGTCTGTGGGGGTCATAGGGTAGATCTGGAGAGTTATCTCGCCAACAGAGCATTTTCCAGTCCAGTTTCAAACTTTAGAGCACAACCACCGTAGACTTCAGTGGAGTGGCCCTAATGCTGAGGTTACAGGAGATGAAGATGCTCAAGGATGCTCCAGGTGCTGTTGATAGGGGTACCGCTGTGATTAATCCTCAGCCCACAGGTCAGGTGGGGTGACTTTGGCCACAGATTTTGGAGTTGCTCAAAGTCATCGTTGAGTCAGTAGAAGGCCAGCTGCGGCTGGCCTATTGGTCTCCACACACAGGGGTCCCAGCGGTATCTTTTGGTGGAGGCTAGTGTCCCTCTTGGATGACCAATCTGGACTAATATGACACTCCCAGGTCCGGCAGACTTAGGGGCAACTTTTGGCTATTGAGGTTCAGTCTGTTGGGGTGCCGAGCAGCAGTCAGCGGGAATTCTTCTGAATTGGATACTGACATGCCAGTTTGGGCTATGTCAGCTATCTTGTCGCAGGAGCTAGTTCCACGGGGTCAGCCAACTGACCCTTCGAGTCACTGCTTTGGTCTGGGGCATGACCTTTCCAGAAGCCAGGAGCCAGAAGCCACAGGCACAGTCCTCTTCCGCTCTTTGGTAGCACAAGGTGCAACAGGTGCAGTCCAGCACAACCTCTTTTTATGCGGTCCAGTGGTCGAGAGGGAAGTCCTTCTTCAGTCCTTCTTCCAGTTCTGATGTGATTTGAGGTTCAGGGTGCCAAGGGTTGCCATTTCTATTCCCAGAAAGTGTCATGTGGCAATGGTGAGGCCATTAGCCAATGGGTTATTGAATCTATTCCCTCTTGTGACGACTTTCCAGCAATGTGTGACAGCTAATAATCCCAGAGTGCACTAATGTAGGAAAGTGCCCCTTTTGGCATGGTTACCCCCCACTTTTTGCCTGATATTGATCCTGACTTGGCTGAAAGTATGCTGGGATCCTGCTAACCAGGCCCCCAGCACCAGTGTTTTATCCCTAAAAATGTACCATTGTTTTCACAATTGGCACACTCCAGGCACAAAGTTAAGTCCAACGTAAAAGGTATCCATGGTACCAAGGGCCCTGTGGCCAGGGAAGGTCCCCAAGGGCTGCAGCATGTATTATGCCACCATGGGGGACCCCTAACCAAGCATCTGCACACTGCTGTTGCAGCTTGTATGTGCTGGTGGGAAGAAAAAGATAAAGTCGACATGGCACCCCTCTCAGGGTGCAATGCCCACAAACCATTGCCTGTGGCATAGGTAAGTCACCCCTCTAGCAGGCCTTACAGCCCTAAGGCAGGGTGCACTAAACCATAGGTGAGCACATTGTTGCATTGTTGCATGGGCAATATGCCCCTACAGTGTTTAAGTCCATTCTTAGACATTGTAAGTGCAATGTAGCCATACTGAGTATGTGGGCTGGGAGTTTGTCATTACGAATTCCACCGCTTCATGACGGCTTTGTTGAAGTCTGGGAAGATTGTTATCAAACTTCTCAGCAAAATAAACCCACCTTGATGTCAGTGGTGGATTTACTGAAAAACGCACCTAGAGGACATCTTAGAAAAGCCCCCTGTATTTTAGCTAAGCGTCTAGTGCAGGACTGACCAGTCTGTGCCAGCCTGCCACTTCTAGATGAGTTTCTGACCACCTTGGATGAGAGCCTTTGTGCTCTCTGTGGCCAGAAACAAAGTCTGCACTGGGTGGAGGTGCTTCACACCTCCCCTCTGCAGGAACTGTAACACCTTGTGGTGAGCCTCAAAGGCTCAGGCCTCTTGTTACAGTGTCCCAGAGCACTCCAGCTAGTGGAAATGACCGCCCCAGACAAAGCCCCACTTTAGGTGGCAAGTCCGGTAGAAAAGATAGGAAAAACAAGGAGGAGTGACCACTTCAGCCAGGACCACCCCTGAAGTGACCGTCTCCTTGCAAAATCCTCCATCTTGGTTTGGAGGACAGGGACCAATAGGGTTAGGTCTGTGTCCCTCTCCCCAAAGGGAGTGGATACCAGAAGGGTGTAGTCACCCTCAGGGACAGTAGCCATTGGCTATGGCCCTCTGAACCCTGTAATGTCCCTAAGTCCAGGACTTAAGTGCTCCCCTGAACATAGCTTGACAGATTCCTGGGGACCTCAATTAGATAACAAGAAGAAAGAAGAAGGACTGCTAAGCTGACCCCCAGCATAGAAGACTGAAGACACCAACTGATTTGGCCCCAGCCCTACAGGCCTGCCTCCAGCTTCTAAAGCCCTGCTACAAAAAGGTGCCACATCCTGCAGGACCAGCAAACTCTTAAAAGCCTCAAGAGGACTGCCTGCACCCCAGAGGACCATGATCTCCCATGGACAGTGGCCCTGTCCAGAAAGAAACTCCAGCAAAGGATTCCAGAACTGCCCCAGATCCGTAAGTCCTGCCCACTCTGAAACCGATGCCCATGGCCTGTGTCCAGATGGCCCGTGTCCAACTGACTATAGCTGGTCCCCAGGCGATTCTGACCTAGTGTCCACCCTGGGTTGACCCCTCCTGTCCAACACGATGATGCCTGCAGCCTAAATCCGAAGGACCCCCCCTGACTGCAAGAGAACTGGACGAAGATTCCTGACACCTAAAGGTACTCCCACAGCCCCCTGGTCTTGGGGAATCTGACAAACAGTCCAGCAACGAACAGAAGATGGCCCTCCTCCTTGTCCAGCCTGTGGTTTTACGGAACTGACCCTCTGGACCTAACCTGCAGCATCTTTGTGACCCCTGGGGTCCACCTATTAAATATTAAAAAGCTTTGGGAACCCGAAGCTAAGTTTGCACGCTGCACCCAGCCGCCCCTGTGCTGGTGAGGGTGTGTTCGGTGCAGACCTGTGGCCCCTCCTGAGGTCTGCCCCCTGGAGGTGCGGATAGTTACCTCCTAGCAGATCTGATTCCGAGTGCCCCCAGTCTCCATAGGATCTCATTTTAAATCCAACAGCAACTCTGACCTCTGCACCCGGCCAGCCCTGTGTTGCTGGTAGTGGTGGTTTGGGGTTGACTTGAACCTCAACCTGTGGACATCCTAATCCTCGGAGACTGGAACTGTAAGTCTGGTACTTACTTCAAAAACTGTACTAACCTTTCTTCCCGCCGAACTGTCTTTGAAAATGTCAACTTTGTAAAAAGATATTTGCTATTTTCTTTAAAACCGTTTAACTTGCCAATTTAAAAAAAAGTGGTATTGCTACATATGCTTGATATTTACTTACAAATGTACTGCAAACTGAATCTTGTGCTTCTAGAAATACACTACCCTCTGATAAGCCTAACTGCTCAACTATACTAACACAAAAGAGAACCTTAGTATTATCCACTTTAGCCTCTGTTAAACCTCTGGGGAATCCCTGGACTCTGTGCACACTATGGCCCTCATTATGACATTGGCGGTAAATCCCACGTACCGCCATACTGACTGCCGCCAAAATACCACCTAAATCCAAGGGGGGGAAGGGACCGGGAGGTTATCTGGTCCAGTGTACAATCTCCCAACAGTAGTAAGACATACAAAAGTACACTGTTCCACACGTTCTGTAATGGCTTAGGGAACCTGAAGTATCAGGAGCAAGAGCCCACAAGCATCACAATGGATGACTAGCATCATCATCGGGAAATGCTCCTCGCCAGGACGGCGCTGCAACGCCTGACGGGCTCCCCGAGGGGGGCACCAAGCTGTACTGTTCTGATAGTGACTGGTGGGTTCAAACTATCCAGACAGACACGCCTACATTCAGGCACCAGCACACAAAAGGAGAGAACAGAAAAAATATTAAAATTGGTTATTCATCGCTAAATATCCCATAATTGTAATCAATACACTAGGATGAAGACCAAGATTAAAACCAAAAGGAAAGTAATAGGTTCAGTGTTGATGCTCAATTACTCTCAAAGAGCAACAAACTAAGGAGGACGATAACTATAATAATCCCCCCTAAACCAGGGTCGACATGTTTCGCGTTGTGCGGTCCTCTCGGATCCAATGACGCTTCATCAGGACCAATAACTTAAGTCATTAATCAGCTCTTCTCCAAATAAAGAAAAAAATCTCAATATAAGGGTAGAAAAATACCAGTCACTTACATTAAAGTAAACTGGCTAAGTCAAAGTCAGACCAAGCACACCATCTGTGCATTCATGGAGTGGAAACTCTCACAATTTCTGTACACCTGTTCATTATGACGGGGGGAACAAATGCAATATGAGTTCCACCAATCGCCCCAATTATGTTGAGGATCTGTCCCATTGCATAGAAGTTAGCCTTCACTGTGGCCAAATCCTCCACCTGAGGGAAAAACAAAGTAGCTGCACATGTGTTTATTGAGGGCAGGCAACACTCTGGTCAGCACTATTGAGAACATTGGCTGTGACATTCCTGCTGCCAAGCCCGCTGTCACTTGGAAAGAACCAGTTGCCAGGAAATGGAGCACTGATAGAACTTGCACAAGAGGGGGGATCCCAGTGGGGTGACGGATAGTAGATATCAGGTCAGGCTCCAATTGGGTGTACAGCTCAGTGATTGTGGCCCTGTCAAGCCTATAGGTGAGGATGATGTGCCTATCCTCCAGTGTGGCCAAGCCCACCAGGGGTCTGCACACGGGGGTATGTCTCCATCTCCTCTTCATCCGCAGCGGTAGCAATCTAAGGAGTGAGGAGCCGGTCACAAACTGGACATTGGAGCCACAACGGTACAATACATGATGTCGATTTGTATTAGGTAAGTGCGATTTGTCCTGTATGTCCAAATTTTAACTGTGACGCAGTTATTATCCAGGGCTTGCCGCCCCTGAAATGGCGTCCACCTTTCCTGTGTGGAGGGACAGGGGGAAGTGAGGTAATTCCACTGACGTGCGCCATTACAGGAGGCGGTTGGGAACCTCCGTGCAACTCCTCATTGGTTAACATTGGGCCCTATGGGTTTCAGTGGCCAATGGTGATCTACGCCGGTGGTGACGGTATGCACCGCCATGGACGTGACCGCCATTTTCTATCATATTCCTTATTTGCTACCTGACATTCAACAGGAGAGGACCTACACTGCATGTGCTGCTGTGACCTGTGTCTGGAACCTACCATGGCCCGTGTGACTGGGGAAAGGGCCCCTGCCTTCACCTCGGCGGAGTTGGAACGACTGGTGGATGGGGTCCTACCCCAGTATGGACTGCTGTATGCGCCTCCAGACCAACAGGTGAGTACACTGTGAGCATGATGCATGTGACATGAATGCATTGAGTGGTGTGTGTAAAGGCCTTGTGTAAGGGGGGATGGATGTCCTCTGGGCAGTGTATTGGTTGTGTGCTGGGCCATGTGTGTGCAAATGGTGATGTGAAGAGGTATAGAGGGCCATAAGTGTAACAGGCAGGGCTGTCTGACTGATACTATTTTCCTGTGTGTATTACCTCTGCAAGTCAGTGCCCATCAAAAGAAGGGAATATGGTGTGCCATCGCTAAGGACGTGGGCACCCTGGGGGTCTATGGCAGGCGGAGCACCCACTGTCAGAAACGGTGGGAGGACCTGAGACGTTGGGCACGGAAGACGGCGGAGGCCCAGCTGGGGATGGCCTCCCATCGAGGAAGGGGTGCCCATCAAACCCTGACCCCCGTGATGGCCTGCATACTGGCGGTGGCCTATCCTGAGCTGGATGGGCACTTGAGGGCATCACAGCAGCCACAAAGGGGTGAGTACAGTGCCAATCATTTCAGCTTACGCATGGTAGGGTGGTATCCGGGTGGGGGATGTGTGTCAGTGGGTGGCCCTAGCCTAGGCCTGACATTGCAGAGTAGGTCCCCTGGTGGCAAGTGCCTTGACCACAACTGGTCAGGTCTGCGTGGGTCCCAGGTGTGCTGCATTTAGTGGTGTGTACTCCTCCCCATGCCTTAGTTGCTAGCAAAACAACTGGTAGTGCAATGCAAAGTGCGTAGGGCTGTTCCCTGTCTGTGAGAGTGGTGTGTATGCCAACAGTGGTGTTGGTGCAGCCATTGACCAGGTGTATCCTTTGTCTCTTCCCCCACGTTTTTGTTTTGTTACCCTGTCCTTATGTGCATTAGTATCATCTTGCGGAGGAGCAGAGGCACCGGCGATGGAGGGAGCTGCATCCCGCAGGACCCAGGAGGCAGAGTCCACCGACGCTGAGGGCACCAGTGGGACGGAGGGCAAGGGGAGCACCACGGCGGAGACTGGAGGGGACAGTTCAGACACAGATACCTCCTCCGATGGAATCTCCGGCCCTCCCAGCAGCCCCTCATCAAGTTGCACTTGCCGGCTCACCAAGGAGGGTGGGCATCTCCTTCACCCCAAGAACCTCAGACCCTGCCCCAGTGAGCCCTGCTGTCCTGAGTGAGGAGGCTATTGACCTTCTGAGATCCATCTCTGTAGGGCAGTCAACCATTTTGAATGCCATCCAGGGGCTGGCAGCCAAAATGAAACAAACTAATGCATTTCTGGAGGGCATTAACACTGGCTTGGCGGCCCAACAGAGATTGATCCAGGCTCTGGCCTCCTCTCTGATGGCAGCCATTGTTCCTGTTTCCACCCTTCCCCCTGTAACTTCCTCTTCCCAATCCCATTCCCCTCAACCCCAACCTACCCCAAGCACACAGGCAGACGAGCATGCACACAAGACAACACACAAGAGTGGCACTGGCAAACACAAGCACCCCACTTCATCCCACAGCAACTCACACAAACACCGTCCAGATGAAGACATACCAACATCCATACCTTCCGCTGTCTCCCCCTCCTCCTCCACCTCCAGCTTAGTTGCGTCTACACTCACACATGTATGCACTACATCCTCATCCATTACCAGCATCACCACCACACCTAGCAGAAAACACACCTCACTGGCAGACACCTCCGCAACAGCCATGCACATGTCCCCTGTGTCCTCTCCCACTGTGTCTGCCCCCCCTGCTAAAGTGCACAAACACAAGCACTCAGACACCCAACAGCCATCAACCTCTCAACAGCATCCAGCCCATTCACCTGCACCCAAAATCAGCAGACAGACACCTACAACCACTCCCTCTTGCTCCACCACCAAACCTTCTCCCTCTTCCCTCCCCAATGTCCCTAAGAAGCTTTTCCTCTCCACCATTGACCTCTTCTCTACCCCTCCCCCCGTCCTTTACGTCTGGCCAGGGTGGCAAAAACCCAGGCAAGCACCTCAGCCACCTAGTTCACGGGCCCAGTAGTCTTCACACCCACTTGTGGTGGGAAAGGATCCAGGGCACTTGTGAAGAGAGTGAAGGAGCCTGCACCAGGCAGCCTCAAAGAAAGGGTTCCTGTTCCAGCTGCTGCCGGGAAGGGCAAGGAGACAACCCCAGCTGCTGCCCGGAAGGACAAGGAGCCAGCCCCAGCTGCTGCCCGGAAGGGCAAGGAGCCAGCCCCAGCTGCTGGCAGGAAGGGCAAGGAGCCAGCACCAGCTGCTGCCAGGAAGGACAAGGGGTCTTGGGCAGGGACTCAGACGGAGCATCCACCACCAACCATAGTTGCGCAGCTGTCCGAGGCTGCAGGGGATGGGCAGGTGCTTCCCCCCACCAGCATCAGCACCACCACCACCAGTGGGCAGATGTCCGAGGCTGCAGGGGATGGGCAGGAGCTTCCACCTACCAGCAGCAGCAGCACCACCACCACTGAGCAGCTTTCACCGCCGGCAGACGGGATGTAGTTTTGCCTCCATGGGCTGCTGTGCGGCCTGGCCCCTGCAAATCCAGTGGGTATGACACCCACCTAAGAGACTGTGACCTTGAACACCCCAGGATCAAGAGCACAGGAAACAATGCCCCCTCCAGAACCAGTGGGTAAGACACCCACCAACCCCAGCCTCCCTGGGATCAAGAGCACAGGGCACGATGCCCCCTCCAGAACCAATGGGTAAGATACCCACCAACCCCAGCCTCCCCATGATCAAGAGCACAAGGCACGATGCCCCCTCCAGAACCAGTGTGTAAGACACCCATCAACCCCAGCCTCCCCAGGATCAAGAGAACAGGGCACGTTGTCCCCTCCAGAGCATGTGGACAAGTCACCCACTTGAGAGACTGTGGCCTTGCACTCCCCAGGACCAAGCACAGGGCATGTTGCCCCCTTGAGAGCATGTGGGCAAGTCACTCACTTAGAGAGACTGTGGCCTTGCACTCCCCAGGACCAAGCACAAGGCATGTTGCACCCTCCAGGGCATGTGGGCAAGTCACTCACTTGAGAGACTGTGGCCTTGCGCTCCTCAGGACCAAGCATGGGGCATGCTGCCCCCTCCAGAACCAGTGGTCTTGTTCCATCTGCCGGCTGAGGTGTCCCCCGTCCCCCTGAGGTGCCTCCGTATTTTCCAACTGATGCCCCTGCAGTGTTCTCTCCGTGTTGGTGCAGGTGACAAGTGGGGCCTTGGACTTTGGCCTGTGGCCCACGCACACTGAGGACTGGGCAGTGTCCCTTGAACTGTACATTTGTATATACCAGTTACATTGCATATTTCTTATTTCTACTGTGTTGATCTTATTACACTCACTTTGGTAAATTCATGTTGTCCTTGCATTATTCATCCGATGTACGGGGTATATATTTTTTATTACTGCAGCTGATTGTGTGTATAGTGTTGGGGGTGGGGGTGTTACGTATGTGTGTCACTCTCTTTTTCCTCCCCCCTCCCTTGTGTGCTAGGCGGCTGTACTCACAGTCGGCATCTTCGCTGTCATTGGTGTTTGAGGTGGAGCAGCAGGTAGAAGAGCATAGGAAAGACATGCAGCTCGGGCTCCATGGCGGCGTGGTTGTTCCCTGTGTCTCTAATGGTGAGTCCTTTCCCTTCTGTGCAGTATTTCTGCCAGGCTTTTGATGCCGTTGGTACCGCCCGGAAAAGGTGGAGGATTGCAGGGTCTTAATACGGTGGGCGGGACATTGTCTTCCGCCTGGCTCTAGGCAGCTACCGACGTGGTGGCTGTTGTTTTCGCCCTGGCGGTCGTTGTGGTAAAGTGGCTCCCTATCTGAGTTCTCACCGCCATGGTCATAATTTGGCAGTTATTACCACCAGCCTGTTGGCGGTATTACCACCACTTTATCACCGACCACCAGGGTTGTAATAAGGGCCTATATCTAATTTTGATGTGGTATATAGAGAGTCGGCTTCCTACAACTATTGTAAACTGTAAACTTCGTACTTGTATAGCGCACTACTCACCCGTTAGGGTCTCAAGGCGCTGTACGCATACCGCTGTGGAACCCCTCCTGGCTTTTCCCTGTGAGGTGCCCACTCCTGGGCAACCTCCAAGGTGAAGCCAGGCATCCCAGCGCTGTTGGGGCCGTTGTGGAGATTAAGCAAGCTATTGCCCAGAGTTACAGAGTGGGACTCATGAATTAGATTAGGCACCGATGCGAGAATTATCAGGTCCGAGGAAATTGAGCCCAAGACCCGCCAAGGCGGGAATTGAACCCTGGTCCCGGGCCAGATTTCTGCATCAGGGTCTGCCGCTCTAACCATTGAGCCACACTTCTCCACTATTCAGCCCACTCCCAAGATGTCTGACCCTTCTTCTGCTAATAGGAGCTTGGTAGCCTACCCTCGAGGTGTGGCTAACTGTGGGGTACATGACCATGGCAAAACTGGTTTGGGCACTGGACTCCCCTCTCTTTCTCTGTTGCTGGCCCATCTACCTACACAAAGGCAAGCCTCTCAGGAGTGTGATCACCTTTTGCCCACCAATGACGGTTACACCTTTGAAGCTCGCCTTTTGGGCTAACACCCTACTGGCTTTCTGCGAAGTAGAGGTAAACCTTGTCCTGCAGCAGACAGCTACTGCTACCCAGGTGAGAAGAATTCTATCTGGTGGCCAGTTATCAAGTGAGGCCACTGAACAACCTGGGTTACAGAGTGACAACTTTTTAAAGCTTGCATTTCTTTAATAGTGACATTAAATTTATCTTGGCCATCAAGTTGGGTTTAATGTTATGTTTGATAAGATACCATACTATACCCATCTCGGTAGTCCTATTCAGAGGCTAGCCATGCTGAGAAGTCAGCCGATAACCCTGTGTTAGCCAATCCACAGCAAAACTACAATTTAGAAGTGTTGCTGCTACATTATGTGATGACTGAAATGCATTATGCAGGAATTAACCTGTGTTTTCTTTTCACCGGAATCCTGAGGGTGCGCTCTACATGGAAAAATAATTTGGATATCTATCTTTCTATACATATTATAGATAAGCTCCTAATGGTCCGATTTTTGTGAGTTTTGCAACACTCTCAGTTCAGGTGGTGTGTTACTCCCGGCAGGGTCATACCCCTTCACATCAAGTTTCCAATATGCTGCTCCCAGCATGACGAGTTGATGAGTCCCACTCTCAGGGAAGGTTACAATTCCTTTATTTTCTATTATACAGTGGTAAGTAACGCTCCTGATGCACACACACGTCATAGTGCCAGCCACCACTAGGTAGTTATAGTTAGGATCTAGTTTCTATAGAAAAAGCTGTTTTTTGCTTGCCTATATCTTTGGCACTGCTTGACGAATCTTCATGAAATTTAAAAAAAAAAATCGACAGTCATGTGAGCTGTTGTGCCAACAAACGGTGGTGGTCCCCAGGGCACAGGAGGGCCATGCGGACCCTCGCTCATAATTCATTTTAGGAGTCAGAAAAACATTTCTGATTCCTATAACGGGAATAGTAAATGAGAAAAAGCATTTTAACAGTTGCAATGCCAAATCATAGTGTTTGCAATCATTAAAATGCTTAGAACCTCTGTCACTGTGTTCCTATAAGAACATGTTGTGATAAAACAGTAGGAACCTCATTTAGAAATTTACATTTTGGTGGTATAGATACTCTGTTGCAACGTCAATTTGCAACATAGGCCATCAATACAACCCTGGCGGTCAAAGACCGCCAGGGCTGTTTTGTCGGAAGCACGCGGAGGAATCGCTGCGGTTGCACTCCTGCCCGCCACTTTGGTCCCTGCGGTTTCCCGCCACTTTGGTCCAGGCTGTTGTAATCCCCCAGGGCAGCGCTGCTTGCAGCGCTGCACAGGGGATTACGAGTCCCCCTCCCACCAGCCTTTTCATGGCGGTATTAACCGCCATGAAAAGGCTGGCGGAAAGGGGAGTCGCGGGGCCCCCTGCAACGGCCTCATGGAGCTTTTCACTCAGTGAAAAGCGCGACGGGTGAAACTGCACCCGTCGCACCGCCGCAACACCGCCAGCTCCATTTGGAGCCGGCTCCCGTGTTGCGGCCGACATCCCCAGTGGGCCGCCAGGCGGAAACCAGGTTTTCACCCGACGGCCCAGCAGGGATCTCCAAATGGCCACCGCGGGAGTGCCGCTGCATTGACGGCCGCATGGCGGTTACAACTTGGCGGGCAGCGGTTGACGCCCGCCAATGTTGTAATGAGGGCCATAGTCTCCATACTGCCAAGACTGTGGTCCACCCACCAGATTTAAATGTGGGCGGGTCTTAGTTTTAATCACAGTTTAATCATGGTGGAAACTACTCTGCCATAGTTAAACCTCCCAGACTGCCCTATGCAGTAAGGGTCAGAGGAGGCAGACCTCTAATTTTAAGTCAGTTTCCAATGCTCAAGACTGCCAGGAACATCCTGATGGTAATGGGCAGTGAGAGCTGGTAAATGCTCCCGTCCCCACTGGGAGAGAACTCTCATGATGAGGGAATCATTGCCTTTTTCTGAAACAGAATTTTCATTTTGAAATCAAAACAAAATAAGGGGGTCATTTTGAGTTTTGGCGGAAGGAAAACTCTGTCTGCCAAACTCCCGAAAGTGTGGCCGCCACCTACACGGTGACCTCCCTGCCGGAGTTATTAAGGGTTTCCGAGTAGGTCTGCAGGCGGAAACCTAAGTTGAGCTGGCGGCAATCCTGTAGCAAAGCAGACAGTGTGCATTGTGATGAAGCTTGGCAGGGGTGCCAGAGCACCTGTTCTCCGTAAGCCTTTTCATGGCAGTATTACTGAGATGAAAAGGTTGGCGGAGAATGAGGTTATAATCCCCAGGGCAGCGCTGCTCTGTCCACTCCATTGGGAAATCACTCCCAGGCTTGATACAGCAAGCAGGTTTTATGTACCTTTGCATAAAAAAGGAAAAAAGTCCCCCCACCCCTTGTTCTGGCCCTGTTACATGCACAGCAAGTGTGACCTAGGCCCTAATACTAGAAAATGGGCTCCAATCCTCCTTTTTGTAGTACGTCCTCCATAGTTGGGGTGCAGTGTTCACTAACACCCCTGACCCCAGTGTCAGAAGAAATGGTAGTTATGGCCCTTACAGAAAAAAACAGACCCCCATGCGCCCCCAAACCCTTCCCCTGGGTCATCTCTGTCATCTCTCAGAGGAAGCTGTCTCCAGCCATTTGTGAACATAAATGAGCCTTCACATCTCTTTGACACGATCCATAGATCTGATTCCTTTCTTCTTACTCCGTAGCCATTACTTGGATACCCAGGTGGTCTGAGGAATCAGGGCTTTCTAAATGCAACCCTGCTGGCCTCCTTCCTGCCACTCCTTGGACTCACCCTTTTATCAAAATAAAAAGGACCATACCTTACCATACTTTAAAGTTAAGGCTGACCTTGAAATATCTGAAAGTGAAAGGGGTAGGGTGGGGGTAGAGTTCATGTGCTATGAAGCTAAGGGTGGGACAGAAAGTGACGCAGAAACAGGCCTTCTCATCAGGGTGCCTGGTACCTGAAAGAAATGTGTATGCGTGCAATTGGTTAATCACTAAATATAAAGGCTGCTTGATAGTGAATATAGGCTTTAATTGATGGGAGTCACTTGGGATTTGAAGGTGACAGCAATTTATTGTTTTTGAGAGGTAACGTAAGGGTATTACCAGCCGAGTTCTGTATTGTGAATTCTTTGCTTGCCCATTTTGTGTTTTGTTTTATGAGTGAGTAGTAACCATGTTTTGGTCTTTTTGTGCATAGATGGTAATAACTGAGGGAGGTATTAATCTCTGCCAATATCTAGATGTGGATCTAGGTTTGGAATAGGAGGATCAAATATAAATTGGAAAGTTAGGATGTGTATCAATGTTGTAATGGTGCCCTCAACTGATATAGTTCAATGTTGCTGCAGCCCATGATAATTGACGACACCTGGGCTTAGAGGGGGTCACATAATATTGACTGAAAAAAGGACAGGGTATTGATTTGTTCGCCCACGAAGTGACTATACAGTATGGTGGAGTGTTTGAAATGTTTAACAATTCCATTATGTTGTTTTATCTCAGGGTATGAAGTTTACTAGTGTTACGCTGGTCCATGACAATGCAGGAGAATTTTTAAATAGGTGCTGTTTTTGTACTTTCTAGAGTGCGCAGTATTAAATTGACTTGAGTTACTGAATGGTACCACTGTATGACATAAAGTAGTAATGTTTGCAGTGGAGCAATCTTGAATGAAAGTGATGTTTGATGTTTAAAATTTGATGTTTATGGTGCTGGTGGATGTGTTTTTTCAATATGAGATAATGTAATCTCCCAAAATGATGCTTTTCTTGTATGGTCTGATATTGATGAGAATAGATTTGGGAGGAAATGATGCAAAATGGCAATAAAAAAGATGGAACCCTTTTTTGGTGGTGTACATGAGGTACAGCCACTTTGAAAAAAAGGGTGTTTAGTTGTATTTCTGCCATTTACCATTAGGTTTAGTTAAATGTCACAACGATGTTGTGTTGCACAACTGTGTTTGAACTGATCTCTTCCTCTGGATGTTTTTTCACCTCTAACCTTTATCTTTAGCTGAAATGCATAATGACGTGATGATCAATTCTCCCGAACCTTTGTTCCCCACGTATTGATTTGATGGGGATTATTTTTGAGAAGGAATAAAGGTGAATATCAATTGTGAAGCACACATTGGACAGTACGTTTTTATATATGTTCTAAAAACATTTTCTTTAGGGAACTCAATATAGTTTCTTTGTTTTTCACTGTTGTGACTAATTATGTCTTTGATTATGCTTTTCTCTATTAATGGGACATTTATGTCTGATCCCCCATTGGGGAAATCATATGAACAGAGTATTAACTTAGTAGGAAATGTTTGTTGTTTTAATGATTTATCTACATATGAATGATGTGGTACGTAGAAAACAAAAATAGTTGCTAGATTACATGGAAAGAAGCAAATTGTGTGACATCATTACGGGTAGTTATGCCAGTACAATCAGATTGCCAAACTACTTGATATTGATCTGGACATGACCAAACAATAGGGTCTTGTTGGTATTATTTAATAATGCATGGTGGTTAACACACTCAGGTAGGGTGGTAAACTGTAGGAATAAGGCCTGAAATTGTTTAAGATTTTCTGCTTGTTTCGAACAAATAATTAAGTAAGATGTATGTTTTGGAACATTACTGTTATATTTGTTCTGCTTGGACAATGTTTTTTCATCCGTTGAGGATGATGGTTTGTAGTGGTATATCAACTGGATTTGGATGATATTATTTGGATGTTAACTTTATACTGTTAATAAAGTAATGCTTTTAATCCTGTTTATAAGTCTGCAAATTTTAAGAGCCTAATTGTGAGTGTGGTGGCCTTCGGACTGCCACACTCGCGGTGGCTCTTGGACCACTGTGGTTGTGGTGGTCTGACCTCCACATTACGGGGTTGGTAGGCAGACCCGCCAATCTACTGCCGTCTCACCCAAGATCGGAGATCCCGCTGGGCTGATGGCTGAGCAGGTTGGAATCAGCCAGGGTGGCACTGAAGTCAGTGCTCCTGTTCTGATTACAACCTGGTTCTCTCCCAGCCTTTTCATGGTGGTTTCACTGCCATGAAAAGGCTGGTGGAGAACATGTGCAGGGGATCACAGGGTTGTCTGCCCTGTCCATGCCCTTGGGAATGTCTTAATTGGGCCGGTGGGGAATAGCCAGCACAGTGGCAACCACCCTGTCGGAAGTTTGGCGGATTGGTGTTCCCATCCACCAAACTCATAATCGGACCGAGGTCATGAAGAAGCTTTTTGACGAGTGAGCGAAAAACACTGGCTGTTCTTATGTCAAGCATCAGAAGTGTAACAAAAAGACTTGTTTTCCTACAAATACAAAACATGTGGCGTTTTTTCTGGACTCAATAGCATTAATTATTTTTTGTTTGATGAATGTTGGTTACTTCCTCTGTTGCTGTTCTTTTTCTGAAATTAAAGAAGAAACCTGTCAATTTTTTTGATGCTAGTGCAGCAAAGATCCACAATAGCGGCAAAACATTTTACACTATTTTCTTAACGACTGCCATGGTGCACTGTCTTATAAAAACGGCAGAACCATGGTGTCGTTAGGTGGGGCAGGGGCAACAAAAGAAAAATGATGCATTGGGACAGATGTGCCACTTTGTTGTAAATGTGCCCCTAAGTTTACTATTTCCATTACAAATGTAAATCAATTTGGGAAAGGCATTGTCCACTAAAGGGGTTAAATTTACTATTCCAACTTCAAGGCAGATCTATTTGTGGGAGGCGTTGACCATTAAAGGAGTTTAATTTACTATTTTCACTCCAATCTAAATAATTTTTGGGAAATCATTAGATACTTAGGGTCTCATTTACAAGAAACTGATGCATCGTGCGCCACCCTGTGCCCCTTAACGACACCATGGTAGTGCTGTATTAATAATACACCGCACCACGGTGCTCGTTAGCACAGTTGCATCAGAATTTCTGATGCAGTTGTGGCGTTTTGCTTGACTAGCACCAAAAATGTTGATGCTAGTCCAACAAACCACTGGAATGCCCATCAAACAAAGCACAGTGCCACTTTAATGCCTGCCCTGAGTAGGGGTTAAAAAATGACACTAGAATGACACAGTGAAATCTTGTAGGTTTCACTGCGCCATTCCTAAGGCCCTCTTTGAGGGGGAACGCCTCCCTTACATACATTATAACTGGTACAGGATATAGTTTGTAAATACAGCACTGGATGGGGGACTGTTCTGTGCCACCATAGTGTCAGAAAAAATTATACTCTGTCGGCGCATGAGGGTTGTAAATGAGCCCCTAAATAAGTTAGACTCACTAAGTACACTCGGATCTACACCATTTTTTAAAGGTGTTGTGCACTAAATGGTTTACATTTACTATTCCCACTCCAAAGTAAACAATGTTCCAACAGTGTTGAACATTAAAGGAGTTAAATAAACTACTCGAACTCCTAGGTAAACCGTTTATGGGAAAGTGATTTATCAAGGGTTTTGGGCCACCCTAGCACCACGCAAGGGTGACATGAAACCTAAGTGAGACTTATCAAGCCACATAAAGCCACCTTAAGTGGCCCCAAGTGGCTTGGTAAATCTCGAATAACACAAGGCAGCATAAATCACTGTCTTGCATTACTCTGCCCTAGGGAGGTGTTCCATTGGTGAAGAATGGAACCCAAGGCTTTTGGTGCATTCCCAGATTTAATACTGGGAAAATGAATGTCAAAATGCCACGCCTTCCCAGGGGAGGTGCATGGAGGAGACATATCTTTATTTCTCCTTGTTCCTTCCTCTTTGTAAATGTGCTGCATTCTGCATTACGAAGAGGAAAAAGCTTTTCAGGATTGTTTTTGTGCAGGCAGGTGCCACCTTTCCTACACAAAAACAATCCTGCATGTAATGCAGGGACACTTGCATCATAGTGCAAGGGTGCCTGCATTGGTGCTAAGCAGCCAAAAGGGTGCCAGCACAGAGGGAAAGGACAGGAATAGACCATATAATGATAATACAGTGCATTACCGCCCTTTCATGCAGCTCAGTGCAGCAAAGTGGCTGTGAAAAATGTGGCCCTAAATGATTTAGATGTATATTCCCTCTCCAGTGTTGCTCATTTTGGGGAAGGTGTTACACACTACAGGGATTAAATGTACTATTACTAATACAGTCTCAGCAATTTTTGGAAAGGTGTAGGACACTGAAGGTTTTAAATTTACTATTCCAGTTTGAACCTTTTAGGTTAGGATGTTGGACACTAAGGGCCTCATTATGAGCCTGGGTGTCTCCAGACGGCAAGACTCGCTGTGGCAATCCGACCTTCACAGCTTTGACGTTCCGACCACCAAATAATGACTTTGGCGGTTAGACTGCCAAAAGACTGTCACCCCCACCGGGAACAAGGTTCCCAATGGCATGAAGGCAGTTGGGCTTGTAATCAGACATGGTGGCGCTGAACTCAGCGACGCCTTGCTGATGACAACCCCTCTTTCCACCAGCCTTTTCATGGCTGGGAGCTGGCCATGAAAAAGCTGGCGGAAAGGTAGTGCAAGAGGCCACAGGATTGGGACCGCCAAACTCGCAATGAGCTACTAATTGGTTTAGGTTTACTATTCCCACTTTCCCACCATTTTGGGCAAGATGTTGCACACTACAGGGATTACATTTACTAGTACCGCTACAATCTAAATCATTTTAGGGAATGTATTGGACAGTAAAAGTTTAGATTTATGATTCCAACTTCTAAGTAAAATATTTTTGGTAACAGTTTGGACACAAAGACGGTACATTTACCAACCAAACTCCAATATAAACTATTTTGGGGAAGGGATTAGATTCTGCAGGGGTAACATTTAGCTTACATAAGGACAGTGTACTTTTGTTTGAGCAAAAATCATGAATAGCAATAAAAGTAAAATAAATGTAACTTAATATACATAGTTACAATTTTCATAAACACTTAAAAATACAAACAAAAACCAATTTAAAATTAGACATTTTCTAAAGCATGACCATTTAAAAACAAATAAAAATAGCATTTAAAATTACAATTATCGAACATTAAATAAAAACTGTGTTAAAGTAAATCTTTATGAAATACAATTTAATTTTATAGAATAACTTTACTAACCATATGAACAGCATGAAATCTAGAAAATGATTACTTGTACATTACATTTTTTATTTTGTATTGAAATAATACAAACTTTAATAAAAAATTAGAAAATTAAACAATATATTTTCATTTAAAAATTAAATATATAAAGACAATACACATAAACACAAAAAAATGTAAATAAATGCATATATAACACATTTAACAATAAATAACATAATAAACATTATTTATACATTTTAAAACATCATGTGTAGCAAATCAACAAATTAAAATAATAAAAAAATAGAATACAAATGGAATAACAAGTATAGCAAAAAGCCCTGCAACCTATGCCCATAAAATCCAATTCCTAATACAGTACATACATTAAGCAAACATTTGTGTTGAAAAATTTAAATTGCTTACATTGATTTTTTATTTGACAGAAATAAAATAATGAAATGTTTGTTTAAAAAAATCAACTAAACATTAAAATAATATATTACATCCTTTTCAAAATTCAGCCTTTGTACTTAATAAAAACACAATCTACATAAAATATAACTTAAACACCAAATTTTATAATTACTAAATAATCTACAGACATTTTGAAAGAAAACACATTAGAACATATATGTACAAATTAAATTAAATGAATTTGAAAAAAAATATTTAACTAATCCTTTAGATATTTATTGTTAGAAAGTGGATTATTGATAAGGGAAGGTGAGTACCTACACTTAGCAATAGACCCCCACTAGGTCCAGTTAGGTCTCAATAAGTTAACCACAGCTCAACTCTTGATAGCTTGGCAATGAGCAACAAGGCTTAACTTTGGAGACAAAGTGTGTAAAGCATTCAAATATTACAAAACAGTAATAAAATAAAGCATAGGGGACATTTTTAAAATCCAAAACCAATTTATATAAATAAAAAATATTGTTATTTTTAATTTGACATCAAAACAAACAAAATCAGACAAGGGGGAACCAGAGTTATGAATTTCTAAAGCGTGACCGTTTTTTAGCATATAGAAACCAAAGGCGCCACTCAGGGTATCTGGTCGCATCTCGACTGGGGCAAAGTCAAAGTTTAAGGCAGACTGCGATGGAAGCCTGCTTGTCTACAGCAAGCGGAGGCCTTGGTCAAAAGTTTACCTTTGGACTTAGGGCCTTATTACGAGTTTGGCGCTCTGACGGTAAGACTGTAGCTGTGATGGCTGCCAAAAGACCGCCATGTTGGCGGCAACACAACCACTGTAGTAAGAAAAAGACTGAGAAGTCTGCCCAAAAACAGCCAAATTCCTGAAACCACGAGAACATTGGAGGAAGGAAAATTGACATTCCGACCACCAGCCACGACAGCCCGACAGAAATCCACCCATCATATTACGATCCACAAATCATAACACGAGTACTTCCATGGCAGAAAACCATTGTCGGTGCGAACCACAGTGATCTCAACTCACAACACAATGAACTCAGCACCACATTGGATAGTCTTGATACCCCACACCTGACACACGTCCACACACTAGACACAGCTATACACTCCACTATATAAGACGCCCCTACACAACCCACAATCCTTTGCAACCTGAACGCCACACACATCCACAGACAAATGAAATCGTACACAGAAATAGGAAAAACAATATTAGGCATCCACATACATTTCACAACACACACATCACACACCTGTACAACATACACAATACACATTTGACTACCACACACATTCCACAACAACTGTCACCCACTCACATCGCAGCACCTACACCTCACCACTTACCTCTTACTCCAGTCTTTCATCTTTGAACACAACCACACCGTCTTCACCACTACTACCATGTCCCCACAAAAACACCCATGTTTCACGGATGAGGAGTTGAGGGTCATGGTGGACGAAATTGTCAGGGTAGAGTCACATCAATTGCCAGGAAACTGGAGTTATGGCAAAGAATAGTCAACAGGTTCAATACTGTATGCAGCTATCCACACACAACGGAGGACATCAGAAAGATGTGGAATGACCTCAGAGTGAAGGTACGTTTCATGGCCTCCAGGCCCAAGCTGGTGATACTCAAGATTAGCGGTGGGCCCCCACAACCTCCCCCTACTTTCACATCTTGGGAGGAGTAGATCTTAGACACACTGCATCTTGAGGGCCTGAAAGGAATACCTCGGAGTGTTGAGTCTGGTAAGTCCCCACAAAATACCTGTCACCCATTTGTCATGTCCTGCATAGTCCCTCACCACCTTAACTCACCTCAGTTCACATGCCACCCACCACACCTCTATTCAAATGTTCTAATACCCCTCTCTGGCATGCAACAGGTCCACTAAACTCACCTGGCTCCACAGCCCTTTGAAATGGCACGTGAAGTACTGGCAACTCATAGCACTACAATTCCCAGAATGCTATAACCCACCATTGGGAAAGCCAGAACAGTGCACAAAATGTGCGTTGTCATGCTTGTGAAACTAACTAGCAATATAAGACAACTTAATTGTGCAAGTGTGTAACAGTAAATAGCAATGAAAGCAATGTAATGGGCCACTTCCACTATCATCCCCAAGAAAACACAGCTAAAGCTGAGTGCCCAATCACATTGCCCATAGATTAAGATTAAAATGCACTCACCTGGGATGGAAATATTGATGTAAAAGTGGATGCACATGCAGTACAACCAGTAACAGGTCAACATCTATTGCATAGTGCCATACTTTATTACTACTCTGACACTATTGTGCATTGTACACCTCTTTGTTGTGCCATATATCATGTCAGACACTTCAGAAGGAAACATAAATGAACACTCATGGCAACAATATGACAACATAAGATGGTATCAGCAGTCCAATTATTATCATCATCGTTTAACAGCCACAAGCATAGTGTACAGTACAGAAATTACAGAGTCTCATGTTGCAGTAAGCAAGATTGTGCAGCAGCTGTCATTGACATCTCTTGGGATCACGTTAAGGGACTATCTGCATCTCACACAACATCAACCATACCCTAAATGTAACAGCAACTCTGTGTTCCACTTCTCCCACAGGTAAACTTGCCAATGTCACCATGGACAGGATACCAGTGACTGCCACAACCCCTCTGGGTGAAAGCCCCATATATGACAATACCCCTGGATGTGTGGACACTGAAGAGGAAGCTGGCCCATCAGGGACACCTGGTCAGTCAACAATTGTCAGCCTCACCCTGCCCACATCGACTCCTCCCAGCCCTGTTGCATCTACATCACAGGCAAGCATTCGCCCCCAAACCTGTGTCCCAAGAACTGTATCATCTATTGTGTGCCCCACAGTACAGGTACCTGAGTCTCATCTTGACACCCCTGACAATGATGGTCCAGCCACCTCATGGAGTGGGCACACTGTGCCAGGGGCACAGGCATGTTTGGGTAGGGTGTGTGGGAGGCATGCAGTGGGCCAGCAGATGAGGGCTCCAAGGGACAATCAGCCAGGAAACCATCTCCCAAGTCCTTGGACCATACCAAAATTCCCAAGGCATGATGGGCCAGGTAATCACCATGATGGGGGAAATCCAACAGTTGCAGAGGGACCATCACCTGGAAGTCATGCAGCAGTGGCAGACACAAAACGCCTGCCTGGCTTCCATTGCTGGGGTGCTGAGGGACATCAATACTACCCTGAGAAGGACTGCAGCACAACATCAGGTCTCTTCCACTAGCAATGAGTCTACAAGCCCTTCAACAACTGCAGCTGCTAGTGGAATGGATGCCCTGCCAGGGGAAGGACAAGCCTCAGACACCCTACTCTCTGTAGCAGAGGAACCCCCACGTAAACGTAAATGTCCACCCAGACATCAAGGAGGAGCAGATGCCAAGACAAAATCCATTGCCAGGAAGTGAACCTCTTCTGACTTGTTACCCTTGTGTGCCACAGATATACCCTGCTGACTATTCTTAACGCAAACTCCATTTTTCCATGGAACAAGGACACTGGACTTGTGTATTCAAATGGTGTAGAAGCTACCCTCACGATTTCAGTCACCATGCCTGAACCCTTCACTGTTTAGATTGTACATTCCTTGTCACACATATTGTTTAACTGTTCACAATAAATCACACTTTACCACAGGTCCTGTGTATGTGTCATTTATCCGCCCTGTACAACTGTAATGCATGGCAACTCTGCTATCAATATGTCCCTCTGTATTGTACAACCTATGTTATGGACATTACACGTGGACACTATCTGCATAAGACTCATTGCATTAGGATTAAAATATGGATAGATTTAAAAAACTTAGGCCCATATTTATATTTTTTAGCGCCGCATTTGCGTAAATTTTTGACGCGAAAGCGGCACAAACTTACAAAATATAATTGTATTGCACCGCTTTTGCATCAAAAAATTACGCAAATGAGAAACAAAAAAATTATCTACACACATTTATTGGTAAACATGCAGGCAGCACATTGAGTCTAACTGACAGTAACATCAAGATGTCTGCTAAGGTGGCAGACACGGCTAATCCACAGGAATCAGAATTTAGGGACATATCAGTCTTCCCACAAGCCAGCAGGCATACAGAATGTTCCATTGTATAACCTGGTAAAGCCTTATCACATGACTATACATTTGCTCCCTAATCTACATACCCCATGGAACAGACAGATATCAGTGCTAATGTCCCTTATTCAGGGTTCTTTCGCTTACATTGGTCACATACCACTCACCTATGTCAGGCCAATGAAACATGCACATAGTTCTGCAAAGTAGGAACACACCGACAGCTAGGTCCAGGGTAGTATACATACTACAATAAACATTGTGATTGTAAAGGCTATGGTTCCACATTTTCACTTGTGCCAGAGACATATGGCACACCAGTTGCACTATTTGACCATCTTTATTACCCTACAGGTAAACGTTAGCGGTAGACACAATTGCAGCCTGGTGTCCTGACACTCTGGCCATGTAACTTACACTCCACAGACTCATTGCATTAAGTACCTGGTTTCAGCCTTGTCCACTTTTCATGTGTGCCTGCAGTTCACATCTGCCTTTGACACTGACTGCGACTTGCCAACAATGATGGGCCAAACTGGAACTCGCCAAATCTGTGAATGACATAGATGACAGATTGGACATACGAGAAAACATTCCTCAAAGCAGACAAGTCATGTTCACAAGATTGTCATTTCAAATGAGTTAACAATACATGATACATATACCAGTCCGTTCCTTCACAATACCACAATACAGTCTGTATGCACAAATCACTCAAAGGCATTTCAGCCATCTAATACACCATAGCTGATCGTAAATAGGCGGTGAAATGCTACACATCAACACTAGCTTAATATCTTTAATCACTGCATCACAAATACATCCCATACCTTGAGTCAGTTGAAGTACTGATTGATGAGATCTGCACTGGAGTCTCCTGCTTCATCCTCATCTGGCTCATCATCACTTGGTAAATCAGCATTTACACCCACAGGTACTGCAGGCTCCCTCTCATCTGGTATGAATGGTGTCTGACGTCTAAGGGCAAGATTGTGGAGCATGTAAAAGGCAACAATTATTTGACGTACCTTGTTGGATGAGTAGAGGAGGGTTCCTCCTGAATTGTCCAAGCTCCTAAATCTTGCCTTCAGGAGCCAAAAAGTCTGCTCCACAGCATACCTTGTCCTCACGTGGGCCTCATTGTAGTGGACTTCCCATGGCGTTGTTGAGTACCTCACTGGTGTCAACAACCAAGGACGGTTAGGATATCCAGTGTCACCTGTAAGCAATTGGGTAGAACAACACAAACATATATGTGGGACATGCAACATTGTGATGGCAGGAGACATACTTTGCAAAACACACATTTCATTTATAACTTATCGACCAGCCATGCCCTCTCTGTGTTGAGTCATGTCATCAGCAGTGGGACATTGCTGTTCCACATGATGAAGTAATCAAGGAGTAACCCTGGATACTTTGCACTGACTTGTCAAATGTACTGGTCTGCCAGCCACACCACTTGAATGTTGATGGAGTGCTCTAATCCTGTTCATTGGCACTGAGGGGGAACCAAGGCTTCATGGGTGCCATCTATGGCTCCAACCACATGTGGAATGTGCCCCATAGCATAACATTTTGCCTTCACATAGGCCAAATCCGCAAGTTGGGGAAACCTGATGTAGTTGTCCAGGTGTTTCAACAATGCACACAGTACTTCCTTCAAAACCAGACTGAACATGGGCTGAGACATCCCTGCAGTTAGGGCCACTGTATTCTGAAAGGATCCTGTTGCCAGGAAGTGTAGCACTGCCATGACTTGAACAAAGGGAGGTATGCTACAGGGATTGCCTATGACATGCATCAGATCTGGCTCTAATTGATCACAAAGTATGTTTTTCCTCTGTAGTGTACAGGTCTACAAGTGGACGGTACACTGGTGGTTGTCTTCCTCTACTCATGGCAGGGTAATTATGTGGAAACGTAAAATAATCTGTGACATGAAACATGCACACATCATATAAATGTCCATATACAAGTCAAACATATCTGCTGTTGAGGTCAGTTACAGCCTCTGACATCTACAGTACAGCACATATCTATGCATCTGATGACACTCTTTTTGATGCACATTCCCTAAATTATCTAATGTACAACACATGCTTTAACATCTGTGACTGTATTTGTTTGTTGGTCCAATTAACTTGACATATTGTATACATGTTGTTGTGCATTATCTACATAGGATCCTCGGAACAGGTGTACATTTCTGTAACCAAATGTCCTTCAGTTACACAGCTTTTTCTGCTCAAATAGAGAACTAAACATGAATGCAGTACTTGCAGATATGTTGCACAACTTAGGGCTTAGTTAATGATGCACATTACACATCTCCCCCATACATATAGGCGGTCATTACAACATTGGCGGTAAAACCCGCTTACCGCCATGCAGAAGACCTCCAACACACTGCCGCGGCAAACCGCCACAGCTCTTACTGTATGACCCACAGCACGGAATCCGCCAAAATTCAGACACCCACACAAGTCCGCCACACTAAAGGTCAGTGATAAACTGGCGAAAACAAAACCTCCACCGTCACGCCAACAGAAATATGCCCACATTATCACGACACACGAATCCACGCGGCTGTCTTTCAACCGCGGTATTCCATTGGCGGTACACACCGAATCGCTCAAAATACACTCTGGTAAGTCAAATCTTAACTATTACATCTCCCACCCTACCTGCATGCCAGCACATACCCCGACCCTCACCCTCACCCTCACCCCATCACTCTAACTCCTCACAAATGTCCCAATATCACAAACCACACATCCTAACCCCAAGCCCTGCGTGCAACAACAAAGCTTGGACACCCATCACTAAAGCATGGCCACTGCACATACCCATACACCCCCTAAACCGTCATCACACAAGGTCCCACACAGGAATGCAAGCACTGGGGTACACGGTCACCCACCCATTGCACACCATGGCACACACAGATGTAATAAACATCCTTTTATACCCCTGCAGGACCCCTACCCAACGTCACCGGACAGGAGGGTCCACACATGTCCACACCACCAACAGAAGAGGCCCACAGTGATGACAACACCTCTGTCCAACTGGATCTAGATGACCAGCCCGGCCCACCGGGGACCTCTGGACAGTCGGTTCCCCTCACTCAGTCACAGGCCACCACAGAGCTTCCCCCCTCTGGAAACACCAGCACACCACCCTACGGGCCCATACCTCCGTCCCCAGGACATGTCAATCAGCAGTGTGTCCACCACTACAGGGAACCCAGGCTAACCCACCACCCCAACAGGGACCTGGGGGCAGGGGTAGTGGGCACACGGTCCAGGGGACGGAGGCCCAGGAACACAGGGGAACTGGGAGGGCTGCTGTGCGACAGGGGGCGGACAGGCCCAGGGAACCCACTCTCCATGAGGCCCTCTCCAACATCATGGGAGCATACCACCACTCCCAGGAGACGATGGCAATGGTACTGGCCAAGTTTCAGGAGACCCAGCGCCTGCAGGAGGAACACTATTTGGGCTTCAGGGAGGAACTCTGATCCATCAATTCCACCCTGGGCACCATCGTAGGGGTGCTGAAGGAAGTACTCAACACCAGGAGGGACACTGTGGCACTACAAGGGGCCCCTGACACTAGCCTGGACAATGAACTGCCCACCACCTCCGCCGGTGCTAGTGGACAGGAGGCACCGCCACAGGACCACCACACCAGCACCCCACCCCCTGCAGAGGGAGAACCACCCCGCAAGCGGTCCCTTAGATCCAGGACAACGACAGAGAACGATGCCAAGACCCCCACCAAGAAATGAGACCACCCTGATTGCCATCCTACTGTCACACTTTGTCACCCTGTCCATCCTTAAACTGCCCCAGCTCCACTTCCTATGCCCATTTGGGCAATGCACCTGTCAGACTAATAGACTGGACTCTGCCATGGACATTCCTCTGCCATCACCCCTCACCATTTTGCTACTCCCTCCAATTTTGAGCACTAAAATAAACACCCTTAAAGCACAAAACAATCTGGAGTCATTCTGTGATTTCGGAATACTGTATTAGCAATTACTGTGGCAAAAAGCTCTTTCATTTGTAATGTCAACATACCTATGTCACACAGCTCTAGTCCATGAGGAATCAAAGCAGATGTCACACAGTGGGACCCACATCTGTGAAATCGTAAGGGAAAGTGACAACTCAGTGACCATACACTGGGTGAAAACGACAGAAAGTAGAGAGGTAGAAGTGTTTAAGTACATGTAGTAGGCCGGTTAGTATTCTTACCTGTGTTTCACTGGAAATATTGCTGGATCACAGAGTCCCTGTTGTCCATGTCTTCTTCTTCTGCTTCCTCGTCTTCACTGTCCACAGGCTCCACAGCTGCAACAACACTGCCATCTGGACCATCCTCCTGCAGAAAAGGCTCCTGTTGTCGCAAAGCCAAGTTGTGAAGCATACAGCAGGCCACGATGATCTGGCACACCTTCTTTGGTGAGTAGAATAGGGAATCACCTGTCATATGGAGGCACCTGAACCTGGCCTTCAGGAGGCCGAAGGTCCGCTCAATCACCCTCCTAGATCGCCCATGGGCCTCATTGTAGCGTTCCTCTGCCCTTGTCCTGTGTTCCTCACTGGGGTCAGTAGCCATGGCAGGTTGGGGTAACCAGAGTCACCTGCAAATGCCGAGGGACAACTGTTAGACACACACTAACCTGGAGGGATATCCCCAGACCCAGAAAACCATTCCCACTGACTAGCTTCCAGGTGCTCACCTAATGGCCACACACAGTGCCTCTGGAGTTGACCCATCACATAAGGGATTCTGCTATTCTGCAGGATGTATGCGTCATGCAATGAGCCAGGGAACTTGGCATTCACATGGGAGATGTACTGGTCGGCCAAACATACCATCTGTACATTCATCGAATGATAACTCTTCCGGTTTCTGTACACCTGTTCACTCCTGTGGGGGGGGACCAAAGCCACATGTGTCCCATCAATGGCACCTATGATGTTGGGGATATGTCCCAGGGCATAGAAATCACCTTTCACTGTAGGCAAATCCTCCACCTGAGGGAAAACGATGTAGCTGCGCATGTGTTTCAGCAGGGCATACAACACTCTGGACAACACGTTGGAAAACATAGGCTGGGACATCCCTGATGGTATGCCACTGTTGTTTGAAATGACCCACTTGCAAGGAAATGTAGCACTGACAGCACCTGCACTTGAGGGGGGATTCCTGTGGGATGGCGGATAGCTGACATCAGGTCTGGCTCCAACTGGGTACACAGTTCCTGGATTGTGGCACGGTCAAGCCTGTATGTGATGATCACATGTCTTTCCTCCATTGTCGACAGGTCCACCAACGGTCTGTACACCGGAGGATGCCGCTATCTCCTCACATGTCCCAGCGGACGGTGCCTATGAAGGACAACAGTGAGCACAGAGTCAAACTACTCATAGGTACGTACCCCCAGCTTACACAGAACACTAATCATAATCTAAAAAGTGGCCTGTATGTGTGTTGAGTCTAGGCCTAGGTATGTGTGACGCAGTTGAAAATGAAGCCATGTGGGCCCTTGAAATGGTGGCTGCCTGACCTGTAAAGTGGGACAATGGGATGTGATGTAACTGCGCTGGCGTTGTACACCGTTGCGGTAGGCGGTCGAAGACGGTGGCACAATGCTGCATTGGTTAACATTGGACCCTATTCCATCCAGGGTGTAGAAAGGCAGTTGCAACAAACAAATGCATTCCTGGAGGGCATTCATTCTGGCCAGGCGGCCCATCAGCGAGCTTTTCAGTCTCTGGCCTCAGCACTGATGGCAGCCATTGTCCCTGTCTCTAGCCTCCCCCCTCCAACTTCCTCCACCCAGACCCAATCCCCTGTACCCCAGCCTATCCCAAGCACACCTCTAGACCAGCATGCACAAACGTCAACACACAAAAATAACACCACGCATCCCACCGGCACTCACGCAAGCATCACACACATGCAGATACACTAACATCCACTGCCTCCACTGTGTCCCCCTCCTCCTCGTCTCCCTCCTCCCTCCCAGTCTCGTCTACACTCACACCTGCGTGCACTACCTCTACAGCCACTACTACCATCACCAGCACACCCACCCCCACACCCCGCTCACGTGCAGTCACCACCCCCACTACCATTCACACGTCCCCTGTGTCCTCTCCCAGTGTGTCTGTGACGCCCCCTCCCAATATACACAAATGAAGGCACACACCCACCCAACAGCCATCCACCTCACGACAGCCTCCAACGCATGCACCTTCACCCAAAGTCAGCAAACGAACACCTCCTACAACCACAACCTCTTCCTCCACTCCCAAACCCCCTCCAGCTACCCTTCCCAGTGTCTCCAAGAAACATTTCCTGTCCAACATTGACCTCTTTCCCACATCTCTACCACCCTGTCCGTCTCCTAGGTCCCCAACTAGCACCTCAGCCACAACATATCTGGGACCAGTGGAGCCTGTAGTCACCGGAATCTGGAGTGCACCGGCCACAGGGCAGCCAGTGTGGCACGGAACCACAGCACCGACAGTCCCCCACCTGTGAAGCATCAGAAGTTGGCCAGTGCCCGGCGGGAGAGGGGGAAGACTCCAGCCACCAAAGGCTCTCCCAGGGGTACAGGTGGGAGTGTGGAGTCAGCTGCAACACCTTCCAAGGTGGGGAAGGGGCACAAGAAACTCAGCAAGTCTGGGAAGAGCAGCACGGCGGAGAAGACCGCCATCATCCCCGCTGCCCAGAGGCCACCGCCAGCACCAGCCCTGCTGCCCAGGAGGCCAGCACCACGCCAGCTGCCCAGGAGGCCACTGCCAGCACCAGCCCAGCTGCCCAGGAGGCCCCCGCCAGCACCAGCCCTGCTGCCCAGGAGGCCACCGCCAGCACCAGCCCTGCTGCCCAGGAGGCTACTGCCAGCACCAGCCCAGCTGCCCAGGAGGCCACCGCCACCAGCCCTGCTGCCCAGGAGGCCACCGCCAGCACCAGCCCAGGAGACCACCGCCACCAGCCCTGCTGCCCAGGAGGCCACCGCCAGCACCAGCCCTGCTGGACTAGAGAGGACCACCAGCACAAGCCCCGCTGGGCTAGAGAGGATCGCCAGCAGCTGAGACACTGCAAAGGAGCCCGCCGCTCCAAGCAGCGCTGAACAGGGCACCGGCGTCTCAAGCACCGCTGAACAGGGCCCCACCGTCTCAAGCACCGCTGAACAGGGCACCGCCGTCTCAAGCACCGCTGAACAGAGCACCACCGTCTCAAGCACCGCTGAACAGGGCACCGCCGTCTCAAGCACCGCTGAACAGGGCACCGCTGTCTCAAGCAACGCTGGCCCATGAGCGCCAAGGGCACTGACGCTACTGAGTCCGTCACGGGCAGAATGAAGCACTCTTGGCACCATGCCCCCTCCAGAAGCAGTGGAGACTGTCATCCACTACCTCTGTCCTTAGCAGGATGAAGCACTCTGGGCACCATGCCCCCTCCAGAACCAGTGGAGACTGTCATCCACTACCTCTGTCCTTAGCAGGATGAAGCAGTCTGGGCACCATGCTCCCTCCAGAACCAGTGGAGACTGTCATCCACTACCTCTGTCCTTAGCAGGATGAAGCACTCTGGGCCCCATGCCACCTCCAGAACCAGTGAGAGATCCATACACTACCTCTGTCCTTAGCAGCATGAAGCACTCTGGGCACAATGCCCCCTCCAGAACCAGTGGAGACTGTTATCCACTTGAGAGACTGTGGCTTTGCACTCCCCAGGATGGAACAGTGGGCAACCCACCCACTGTTGAGACTTGAGAGACTGTGGCTTTGCACTCCCCAGGATTGAACAGTGGGCAGCCCACCCACAGTAGAGGCTTGAGAGACTGTGGCTTTGCACTCCCCAGGATTGAACAGTGGGCAACCCACCCACTGTAGAGACTTGAGAGACTGTGGCTTTGCACTCCCCAGGATTGAACAGTGGGCAACCCACCCACTGTAGAGACTTGAGAGACTGTGGGTTTGCACTCCCCAGGATGGAACAGGGGGCAACCCACCCACTGTAGAGACTTGTGAGACTGTGGCTTTGCACTCCCCAGGATTGAACAGTGGGCAACCCACCCACTGTAGAGACTTGAGAGACTGTGGCTTTGCACTCCCCAGGATTGAACAGTGGGCATGTTGCCCCCTCGTGGATTTGGCATTGTGCACTCAACCGGCTTAGGTGCCCCCCCTTTCCCTCCCCCTGGGGAGCCTGTTTTCTTGCTATCTGATGCCCATGCAGTGTTCTCTCCGTCATGGTCGGGGATCTTGTGTGGGCCTCGCCCATACCGTGTGGGCCCAGTGTTTCACTGACTTAATTGGAGCATCACCTGGACTACAATGCTTGGTGTATATTTTGTTAATGGTGTATATATATATTTTTGCCTACTTGATTTTAATATATTACAATGGTTACACTCATTTTCTTTTGTCTTTGCATTCTTCCGGGGGGGTTGAGAGGTGTAACTGTGATGTATCAATATGGATTAGTGTGTGTGTTGTGGTGGGTGAGGGTGGGGGTGGGGGTGTTGCGTGTGTGTGTCCCTGTTTTTTCCCTCCCCCCTCCTCTGTGTCGTAGGTGCAGTAGTCACTGTGGTCTTCGCCGCCGGCGTTCTGGCTCCTGGTAGAGGAGCAGGAAGACTATCACAGGGAGAATTTGGAGTTCCGGCTCCATGGTGTCCTAGTTCCTCGTGGGGTGTGTAGAGGTGAGCATTTTCCGTTCGGAATCCTGTTTCCGCCATGTTTTTATCCGCGATGAATCTGCCCCGGAAAAGGTGGCGGATTGGCCTGTTGTGATACTCTGGGCGGTACTTTGTCCTCCGCCTGTCTGTTGGCGGTGACCGCTGCGCTGTTTGTTTGTACCGCCGTGGCGGTCGGAGTGTTAAAGTGGCTGTCTATGTTGGCGGTTTCCGCGACGGTCGTAATTGCAAAATTTTTACCGCCGGCCTGTTGCCGGTCTTACCGCCGCTTTAACACCGACCGCCAGGGTTGTAATGACCACCATAATGTGCTCAAAATGGCAGCCGCCTGACCTACTGTACTGGGCATGTGGAAGTGACCAAGCCTGCTGGCGGAAGTCTTCATGGCGGTCAAAACCACGGTGCAAATTGCCATTGGGACACATCGCTGCCTTTGGGGGGCTTGGGCCAATGGCGATGTCTGTCGGCAGTGACGGTCCTGTACGTGGTGGACGTGACCGTCATCTTTTGCAGTATTTCTCACTTCACTCCTGACACTGCTGCCTGCAAGACCTCCACTACCAAAGCTGCTGTGTACTGCCTCTGGGAGCTATCATTCCTGCAGGTGATACGTCCCCAGCCTTCACCTCTGAAGAGATCGAGAACCTTGTGGAGGAGGTCCTATCCTTGTATGTACAGCTATATGGTGCACCATAGGAGCAGGTGAGTCCAATGTTTTACCAATGTGTGAAAGGTGTAGTGTATGATGGTGTACCTGACATGTTTAGTAGTGAAGTTTTTGATGCATGCAGATGCTAATTTGTACATGAGTGTCAATTGAGAGGATGGGAATTTTTGCCTACTTACTATTACTGAAGTGTTCTGTCCACTACTATTGGTATGGATATGAATTTTTCCTTTTGTCTGTGTCATCCATGCAGGACAACACCCATCAAAAAAAGGAAATCTGGCGTGCCATCGCCAAGCAAGTGCAAACCCTGAGGGTCCACAGCCGGCGGAGCACGCACTATAGGAAACGGTGGGAGGACCTGAAATTCTGGGCCCAGAAGACCGCAGAGGCCCAGCTGGGGATGTCATCCCAACGAGGGAGGGGTGCCCGTCGGACCTATACCCCCCTAATGGCCCATATTTTGCCAGTGGCCTTCCCTGAGGTGAATGGGCATTTGAGGGCAGCACAGCAGCCACAAGGGAGTAAGTACGGACAGAACCCATGTACATGCCTCTGCCAGTTAAGTTTATGATGTCTAAGTATTGCAGCTGTGACAATGTGGTAAGTGCTACAGGTAAAGTGTCTCCTAGGAAGACAAAGTATTACAGTATTACAGCTGCCAACATTGAAACACAATGTTGGCCATTATAGTGTGTAGGGGCATGCTAATCAACTATGTCAACCAAATTGTATAACTACATGTGGAGATGCACATGTGACTGTGTCATATGTATAACTCTACTCAGCCATACATATGTGTAACCTACAGTGTCATCCTTCCCACCTAGTGTTCCCAAGTCCATTTACCAAATTGTAAGTTGTATTGCTCTTTCATCTCTCACCAGTCCTATTCCACTAGATCTTGCTCTATGTGCAACATTGGGTCTGGCAGATGAGTAACAGGGCCAAGTTCCTGTGTCATGAAATAGATGGTAACTTCATGTGAAGCTGACACCCCAATCTGGATTTTGGTATGGCAAACTTACTACACTCCCTATGAGCTTTGAGGTAGTGTCCCCATTGTCATGCCAGAGTCATACACTGGAAATGTGAAGTTTGATCAGGGTGGACATCCTACCTAGTGAAAATCGTGGTGGTAACAGTACCCAAGATAAACTATTTTGTACCTACATCATGTGTCAATTGATACTTTGTGCATATTGCCAGACTATCCATTGATAACCTGATGCTGTTTGGACAGTTCTAGTAATGGATCTGCTAATTTCTTCCTGACCTAATAGTGTAGCAGGGCTTTTATTTGGTATACACGTTGGTCTTATGATATATGTTGTCCTACAATTTGCTTAACTCTAGGTGTATAAGCCATTGATGGTTACATTAGTAATTGGTTATGTAACTATTAGCTCTGGACTTAGGTAATGGGATTCACATGTCAGTACAGTTGTTAGTGATGTAGGGGTTCAGATGCTGTCATGTAGATGTTTCTAATTAGCATGTATAGTGGAATGGTATGTGGCCTTCATGCACATTGTTTGGTATATATTGTATTGGAGGTGTTGGTATGCTCCCTGTGGTTGTCTGTGGTTGTGTCCTGTGTGCTAAGTAGGCCCCATTGCAGGACACTGAAATGTTGTATGTGTGTCAATGGGTTAGATGAGTGGGTCCAGATACACTTTATAAACTATTTATAGTATTTAGATAGATGTTTCAATGACATGGTATGTCGTTTGTGAACTACACTATGTGGGTATGCCATATGTAGTGTCTTCATCTGAGTTATGTGACATTGTGAAATATGTGGACAGATTCACAATTTAGGTATGTGATCGCAAAGCAACATGCTGTGTTGTATTTGAAGTGAGATGAGTTTACATTCACGGAACATGACTAATGGTGATGGACTGAGCGAGTGTACAGTAGGGGGAGGAATGATATTGTGTAGTTAGTAAACTGCTTTCAATAAGAATGATTTGTTGATACACAGTGATGATCTGTATGGGGAGAGACTTTAGATTCTAGACAATTAATCTTGTGCATGGTCTTTTTGAGTTACTGCTGATTTTATGGGATGTTGATGTAGTGGTCATATGGTTGGCTTATGTAGTGGGTGAGACTTGGGTCATTGGGGAATGTTGGAAGTATGTTATTGTGACATGATAGGCTCTAAATGGTTTCTATCTGGGGCTTAGGTGACATAGATGTGTTGTAACTGTTGTGTATGTTTTAATGTATGTGCATGTAAAGAATGTGATGACCCTCTCTGCCTCTCTTTCTTTCTGTGCATCAGCATCAGCAGATGAAGGAGGCGGGCACAGCCGAGTGTGGAAGCTGATGGCCATGGGACCCAGAGTGCTGATACCACCAACACTGAGGGACCCAGTGGCCCGGAGGGCGAGGGGAGTACCACGGGAGAGACTGAATCCAGTTCTTCCTCATTTGAATCCTCCTCCAGTGGACACTCCCTAGCGGTTGTGGACCCATCTGGGACCACCCCGCACCATCTCAGTCCACCACCCCTCTTACTACCAACGCCCTCCCTGTAGCTCCTCACCCAGTTGGCAGTGCCCGATCACACAAGAGGGTGGGCGTCTCCTTTGCCTAAGGCACATCTGCTCCTGCCAGCCCTGCTGCCCTCAGTGAGGAAGCTATTGACCTCCTGAGGTCGATCTCAGTGGGTCAGTCGACCATCGTGAATGCCATCCAGGGACTGGCAACACAAGCCCAACAGGGTAATGTATTCCTGGAGGGTATTCACAGTGCACTGGCTGGTCTACAGAGACCCTTTCAGGCTCTGGCTTCCACACTGAAAGCAGCCAGTCACCCTTTGTCTTCTGTCCCCCCTCTACTTCCTCTTCCCAATCCCAAACCCCTCTCCCCCGACCCAGCCAAAGCACACAGACAGTCAAGCGTGCATCCACCTCAACATCCAAGAGTAGCTCTGACAATCACAAGCACCACAAGACACACCACCGGCATGCACACAAGCAACATTCACCTGCACAGACAGCAACAGTCACAACCTGCCCTGACACCTGCACCACCCCCAACATCACAGACACAACACCTGACACACCTGCAGATACCACACCAACATTCACAGATCCAGCCACAACACCTGTCTTACCCACAGACAGCACCGCAGCAGACCCTCAGACATTGACTCCAGTCATCACATCCGCACCACAGACCCGCCTTCATGAAGCACATCCACCTAATCCTGCAAACACCACCCCAACAGACACATAGCCACCCACCAAGGCATCTCCCAGCACCTTCAACCAATACACATAAACGCCCACACTTACCCATCCAAAAGACACCCACCACCTACAAACATACTTCGCAAAAACATACACCCAAAACATCCACACAAATACTTCAGGCAACTACTCCCTTTCCCTACACACCCAAACCATTTTGGTATGACCGTCCCATGTGTCTAAGAAAGCTTTCCTTTCAGAGTTTTCCCTTTACTCTACTACGGTCCCACCCTGTGACAATCCTAAACGCGCTGTGTCCCTCACCAAGTCTGCCCTTCTATCTCCAGGACCTCCCCTGCCCCCGTAAGTTCCCATGCCCCTCCCCCTGCCAGGAAGTCTACCCCTCCACCTAAAAGCCAATCCTCCCCTAAACCTAAGCCCAAATCCTCCCTCCCTAGCCAAATCCCAGAGACCCCCCTCCAAAACCCAAATCCCTCCCACCTCCCCAGATAACCCCTGAGGTGCCTGCCTGCCCCATTGATGCCCCTTCTTGTGGAGGTTACATGGCAGTCAAGAGTCAAGTTTGGGGCCCGCGTATGTACACTGTGTGCATTGTGTTTCTTAACAAAAAGACTGGCGTATGGCCTTTGTTTATCAAATTTGTAGTTACAAATAATTATTTAAACCAACTAATTGTTGGTTTCCTGGTTACAACTTTGTCATGCATTTCTTTCTGTAGTATATAGTTGGTCCTGGCTGACAATAGTTGTGTGTATGTATGTATGTGTGTGTGTGTTCTGCTTTAGCTAACAGTGTTGTTTATGCAGTACGTGAGGTTGTGTCCAGTGATTCTATCCAAAAGTGGTAGCGTATGTGTTGTCTGATGTACATTTGTGTGTTTAAGGGGTTCAGTTGTGTTGGTATTGTGTGTTGTTGGTGCTGGGATGTGGTTGTTAGGGTGTTGAGTCGCTTTGTGTGTATTGACTGTGTAAGCGTTATGTGCATGAAATTTTGGATACAAAGGTTGTCATAATGACACTGGCGGTGAGTGAGAAAAGCCTGGGATTTTTTCTGCCTTGGTCAAACACATGTGCAGCTACATCGCTTTCCCACAAGTTGAAGATTTGGCCACTGTGAATGCTGGATTCTATGCATTGGGACATATACCAAATATTATTGGGACGAATGACGGAACACATATTGATGAACAGGTGTTCAGGAATAGTAAGAGTTTCTATTCACTCAATGTCCAGATGGTGTCCCTTGCTGACCAGTACATCTCCCACGTCACTGCCAAGTATCCTGGGTCGGTGCATGATGCCTTTGTCCTGAGGAATAGGAGCATCCCAAATGTAATGGCACAACTACAGAGGCACAGGGTGTGGCTAATACGTGATCCAGAGTCCCCAACTAATGTATGTCAGTGTATACCTTCAGAAGGTTTGCCAGATAGTTGTAGCATGCTGCATGTTGCACAACCTGGCCTTCAGATGACATGTGCCTTATCTGCAGGAGGAGGAGATTGGAAATGCCCCTGTGGCAGCAGTGGACTCAGAGGACAGTGAGGATTAGGAGGCAGAGGATGAGCATGTGGACAACAGAACATCAGTTATATGACAGTACTTCCAATGACACACAGACGAGACAGTGGAACTGACTATTCCTCTGATTAATTATCTTTTCAGTGTGGCTGTAGCAGGATAGCAGTCACTGTCTTTGCATCTCAACTGTCGCCTATGCCTTCTGATTTTGCAGATGTTGGTGTTAGAAATAACCGTGTACTGATGTGATAACTACAGACAGCTACAGGTAATTATTTGCATGCTATCACAGAGTTATAGTTATAGTGAAATTTATAGATGGAATAGTGCAGCGGAATGGGGTTATGATAGAGGTAAGTCCAGGGTATTGGTCCAGTCTGTTTGTAGCACAGTTCCAGTGTCCAAGGGGCCATAGGAAGGGGAGCAAAGGCAGTTCAAAGTGGACAAGGTGACACAGTGGGACATAATGGGGACATTCAGGAGGGTCTCATTTCCTGGTGGTGGTCTTGCTCTTGGCAAGTGTCTCTAGCATCTGTCTGGGTCACAGGGAATGTTTGCGGGGAGGTTCACCTTCTGCAGGGGGAGGGGTGCTGGTGGCCTGGAGGTCCTGTGGCAGGGTCTCCTGTCAACTAGCTACAGCAGATGTGGGGGGCTGTTGAGTTGACTGGCTAGTGTAAGGGGCCTGCTGGTTTGCTGTATATTCCCTCATTATCTTGGCCATATCAGCCAGCACCCCTGCTATGGAGACCATGATGGTGTTGAGGGCCTGCAAATCTTTCCTTATCTTCTGATGGTGTACCGCCTGCAGCTGCTGGTTCTCCTGCATGCTATGAAGAAGCTGGCCCATCTTGTCCTGGGATTGTTGGTAAGCCTCCAGGACATTGGTGAGTGCCTCCAGGATAGTCGGTTCCCTGAGACTGTCCTCCCCCTGGTGCACTGCTGTCCTCTGAGTGTCCCAGTCCCCCTGTCCCTGTGTCTCCTGAACGGTGTGCCCATTGACTTCAGAACCCTGATTGTCTTGGCGTGAGATGTGGACTGGGGTCCCTGTACAGGTGGGCACTCTGCTGATTGACGTGTCCTGGGGACAGAGGTGTGGGGATGTTGGGTGGGTGCTATGGTGTTGGATACTGAGGGGGGAGGCTCTGTGGTGGACTGGGTGTGGACTGGGGTGGCTGACTGACCAGTGGTCCCTGATGGGCCAGGAAGTTCATCCAGATGCCCAGAGTTACTGTCATCACTGGGGGCACCTTCAGTTGGGGGATTGGACAGCCGTGGCACCTCCTCGCCGCTGGCAGTAGCTCGGGCACCTGCGGGATGTATGTGGTGTATTATGCTTCATGTCTGTGACATACTGTACATCTGTAGCTTCCCGTCGATGCATAGTCGATCATGAATGGTGTCTCCATCCAGAGGTGGTGCAAGGTCTTTTTCAGCAGTGGGGAGAGCCTTGGTTAGATCTGTTCGCCTCTTCAGAGAACTCGCAATGTCAGCTGTTTAACACGCTGGAGATTCCAGAGTGGCCCTCGCTTGGCGACACTTTTCGTCAAAAGGTGAGCTCAGGCCTCCTGTACGCCTTCCCGCCAATACCACTTCTGCCCAGAGTTCTGAAGAAGATCAGGCAAGATTAGGCCCAAGTAATCCTGGTGAATCTGGACTGGGCACAAAGAGTCTGGTTTCCCAAGCTATTGAGCATGGCCATCAATCCTCCGATCAGACTGCCCTTTCGGGAGGATCTTCTGTTGCAGCAGCAGGGGACGGTCATACACCTGAACCTGTCCACTCTCTGCCTCCTTGCATGGAGATTGAGTGGTGCAGTTCACTGCTTTTGACCTTCTGTTTGAAGTCTGTAATGTCTTGGCAGCCAGGCGTTCCTCCACCAAAACGGTATCAGCCTGTCATTGGAAGAAATGTGTGCATAGTGTATCAACAAGTCTGTTGCTCTCTTCTCTGCACTTCTCTCAGAGGTTCTTCTCCTTATTCTCTCTCTTGTCCAGCAGGGCACTGCTCTGGACACCCTCAGGGGATATTTGTCTGCCATCTCTGCTTTTGTAAGGATACCAGATCAACCTTCTCTATTCAAATCTCCCATTGTTGGGAGGTTTCTCAAAGGCCTCACACATATGCTTCCTCCTATCCCGTTCATAATGCTCGAGTGGGATTTGAACTTGGTCCTCACATGCCTCATGTGTGCTCCTTTCTAGCCACACCATAATTGTCCTCTATGGCTCTTGACCCTACAAATTGCCTTCTTGATTGCCATCACCTCTGCTCACAGCCACCATTCCTAGCAGTACATCCTGACAAGGCGGTGCTTCGTATCACCACTTCAGGACTTCCTTCCTTCCTAAAGTGGTGAGACCTATTTACGTGGCCAATCAATCACCTTGCCTACCTTTTACGCACCCCCACATCCTTCTCATGAGGAGGAGAGACTCCACCGCCTGGATCCAAAAAGACCATTGGAGTTCTACCTAAATCGAACCAAAGGTGGATTATCAACTCATTGTGGGTTATGTCAGTGCGAAGAAAGGAACGGTGGTGCAGAAGAAGTCCATCTCATGATGGGTAGTCCTCTACATCAAGGAGTGCTACTCTTTGGCAAAAAAGCAACCCCATGACGCACTCACTCAACCAGAGCAACTTCAGCTACCCCAGCGTTAGCATGCGGAGTTCCAGTCCTCATTACGTGCAGCCCACCACTTGTCATCTTGTTCATGCTTGGCTTTGCAGACAGCTGATTTGTAAGACTTTCTAGCTGAGCAAGTGGCGTTTACATCCTTAGATTTAATAGCTTGGATTAAATGCTTGTTTGAGGACCGACACTCTTTATTAAACTAGTGATGCCTACCCTTAAGCCTCTTGCCATCAGGAACTATATCTATTGAGAAGTGGGCCGCAATGCCCTCGAAAAATGAGCTGTGAGTTAAGCCTATTTGCTCATTGGGGATTGCGGGACCCACCTCTAAACCCATGAATGTGGTCTTCAAGGTGTTGTTAGCGGCATCGATGAGCATTGGTCGAGCCAAAACCTTATTCCACTTTAGGTGACGTTAACTATAGGTTGACGTTAACCAGATGTAGGAGGCTGGCCTGGTTTGTAGTGGGTACCCTAGGTCATCATCATCATTAGCTTTATTTCGGTAAATATAAATACCATAAAAGCACATCACGTAAAAAAGGAACAGGAAGCTACATGATAAACAATTTAAGTCATAAAAGATTAAAAAGGAGAGAAAAAAGAAGAGAGAAATATTTAAACATAAGCAGTTCCCAACTGGAAAATCACACCTAATAGTTATACGTAAAAACACATTGTGGGTAAAAAGTCGAAATACAAGCCTGGCAAACCATATCAGATAAAAAGGACGTTTCTATTTAAAAAGTATCTAAGAACAAAACGAAATAAAAACAGCAGGTGGGGAATACGTCTGAACCAATAAAAGTAGTAAGTGCATACAATAATAAGTCCATCAATTGTTGCTTGCCACATTCATTGTTAAATTTCCCTCTGCTTTTTTAAGCGTGTTCAGTCTGATACGCCAGATTGAATCTAAATATTTTGACAGACAACAAACCACTAAAACCGATAAATCAGATTTAAAAATTCTCAGAGCTAGCGAGCAGTTTTTAAAACCCTTACTTCTGCACCGGGGAATAATCCAACGGGCTCTATGTTTGGAGTATGCGGGGCATTGGAAGAGAATATGAGTTACTGATTCTTCTCTGGCACAGCCCATCGGACACATCTTAGAAGAACAACTAAAATTGGACCATTTATATGTGAGGGAACGCAGAGGAAGGGAGCCCACCCTGAATCTAATGTATAATGAACGAGCGAACGGAGAAGATACTATATCCATATATTGGGCAAATTCATAATGGCATTTAAAATATAAAAAGTTTCCCGTCATGGATGATGGCGAGACAACGGACAATTGGGAAAGTTGAGCGTGGAGCCAGAAAGCATCCTTTAGTGTCTGGGTTGCGTTCTTAGGGATAGATAATGGTTCCTTCCAATAGGACCCCAAGCCAAGAAGCGAGAGGGTCCTTTCTACATATGCACACCACTTGATTTTGGAGCTAGTGTTATTGGCCATCAAGTTAACTAGCGCGCATCTATAATGGACGAGAGAATCTGTTGACCATAAGCGAATCCAGTACAACAGGGGCTTGAGTGCGACAATCTGGCTAATAGAAGGGAGATTTAGGTCCATGCGTATTGGGAGCAGTGGGGTGCTGGAAGGAACTCTTAGCAGTGACCTTAAAAAAGAGTTCTCTACTTTTATCAAATCATCTAGGCAACAGTGGCCCCACAGTTCAGCTCCATAAATTGCTCCCCCTCTTGCTTGTAGTTTATAAATTTCTACTGCGGGCGTCATGGCAAAGCTAGGGGATCTAGCTGCAAATCTTGCAATGCCACTCGCTCGCTGTTGCAATCGTAAAGTTGCCTTCTGGATGTGGCACTGCCACTTGTGCGAGTCTTCTAATTTCAGGCCTAAATAATCAAAGTCGCTGACTCTTTCCAGCGCGGCACCCTCTAAATAAATAGGTCGTCTCATTCTGCCTTTCCTATCGCCAAACACCATGCACTTGTTTTTTAATCGGTTAATTTCAAGCCCATAGTCATTGCAATAGTCAATGAATCTTGAGAGCAGGGTTGAAAGGCCTGTGGCTGTTTGAGATAACAGCAGGGTGTCATCGGCAAAAAGAAGGCAGGGGATCTTCTGCCCTCCTATTTTAGGAGAGTCGTTAGAGCACTCCATAAGATAAGTGATGCATGCGTTTATGAAGAGAAGGAATAAGGTAGGGGCAAGAACACAACCTTGTCTTACACCTCGGGCAGTAAGGAATTTTTCTGTTAATTCACCTTGTGGGCCCCATCTAATTCTACCATAGTTGCCAGTGTAAAGATCTCTGATAATATTTAAAATAGAGCACGGGACTCCTATTTTGGACAGAACTTCCCACAGTTTGTGGCGGGGTACTAGATCGAAGGCCGATTTTAGGTCCACAAATGCTACATATAGGTGGCCTAAGTCAACATCGACAACTTTCCATTTAAAAGAGGTAAAACGAAATATCTGATCTAATGTGCTGATTTTTTCTCTGAAGCCCGCTTGAAGATGATTTAAGATTTGGTTTTCAACTAGCCACTTGTTCAGCCTGCTCAACAACTGATAACAGAATTTTTTTTGAAGGTTGTCGAGGAGGCTGATAGGTCTATAATTACCCGGGTTGTTCCTCTCTCCTTTCTTATGGATGGGCACTATAATCGCTTCTTTCCATGAGTCAGGATAAATTCTGCTAATCAGGATGGCATTAGAAAGTCTGTTAATATATGGGCCCCAGGTATTCTGGTCCACTTTAAACATATCAGAGGGGATCCCGTCCATCCCAGGGGCTTTTGCTGCTTTCTGGGCTGCGATGGCCGACACAGTTTCGTTCAGTGTAAAAGGGGGCAAGAAGGACGTGCGCTCGTCAAAAGTTGTTAGCTCCTCCGAAATTATGTCAGGAATATGACTGGCCAGCAATGGTCCATACAATTCCTTAAAGTAGGAGAGCCAGATGTCAGGAGGGATATAAGACTCCAGGTGAGATGCACGGTTCTGATCACCACAGGAAACTAGAAGCCAGAACCGTTTGGAATCATGGACGGTAGCTGCCTCAAGTAGATTGCTCCATAGCCCCTCTTCATACTCGAGTTTACTTTTATTGCAAGTAGAGGCATAATGGCGTCTAGCATTGATGATGCCTGATCTATCCTTAGTCCTTAGCGCGATGGCCAAAATATTTTTGGCTTCCCTACACCTCTTGTTAAACCATTTAGTATGTGGTCGAATACAGGAGATAGTCAGTGGCCTAGGACGTTTAGTAAACAACTCTTTCAAAGTGGCAAAAAGGTCCAGATGGAGAGGCAATATTTCGAATGGAGCCAAAATAAGGTTGGTATCAAATAATTGATGAGAAGAGGTTAGGGCACGCAGATTTCCTTGAAGCTTGTTTGATTGCACAAAGGAGTCCCACCTGACTGTACGCCTATTACTAGACAGCTCCATAGCAGTAGAGGAGACAGAGGGAAATGCGACCCCTACTAGGAGAGGGCTCTTGTATGTGATCTGGAGGGGAGCATGATCACTAGGATGGGGAATGCCCACCTCTAGGTCTAGAATATGGTGCCATAGTCTTAAGTCAAAGAGGATATAATCCAATTTGTTGCTATATGAGCCCCTGAAGAAGGTTGGTCTGGCCGGAATGTCCGCTGGAAAGCGGCCATTGCCCAAACGAAGGCCATGGGATATCATGAGATCCACTATCTGTATGGCCCTGACGCATGGTTTATATGAATTTTGCTGGGTGGAATGGGAAGTCACAGGAGGAGGGATATTCCATACACTATCTTCAGACTGCATGACCTCTATGTGATCTGCATTAAGTTCAAGTAGAACGTTAAAGTCACCAGCTATTATAATATGATATTTGAGGCGAAGGTCTGAGTTTAAGGTATTCAATAGCTCGATAGTGGGAGATCGGTGATTTGAGGGTCCCGGTCTGCTATAAATATTTAGACAAAGGACAGGAGAGCCTGAGGCTGGGTAGATGGCAACGGCCAAAATATCATGGGAATCCACATATATCTCCTTTGTACCACTCCCCTCTGTAGATTTTACCCATGTGATTAAACCCCCTGCCGCCCTGCCAGCTAAAGATGGCTTAGCAGGTTTGAAAAAAGAGCTATACCCTTGTTTGTATGTACAATGCGTTGCCCATGTTTCCTGGAACATGCAAACGTTAAAATTTCCGACGAATGCCCCCCACTCAGTGTCAACAAGTTTGCTGTTAATGCCAGCCACATTCCAGGACAAAAGTTTTGCTGTGTGCTGGGCACAAGTAATATTTGAGTTTGTGGTAGTATCAGCTTGGACGTAACTGGCAACGGGGTTCGCCTTAAGTGAACTTGTGATATTATTAATAGTTCCAGGTTGTGGGTCCGATAGAAGAAGAGAGCCTGGGCAAGGTGGATTAGATGGAGGGTTCATGGCTGCTGTAGCTGTGCAAAGGTTGGTGAGACATAGTCAGTCAATGTCCGAAGTAGCCCCAGGATCATGGGTTAGTTGGGCCCTTGAAACAGGGCCGGAACAGGACTTAGGGGCCAGATCAGGAAGTGGATCTCTCTGGACCTGATGGCCTGTTGGTCTTGTATCTTGAGTAGTTGTAGAATAGTTCGGGACCAAATTGGCTGATCTAGTGGAAGGATTCACACACATGTGGCTAGCAATAGGACAGCTAGCTGAAAGAGTAATTGCTGAGGACTTCCTGCTTATAGACCGTGCTTCCATTTCCAAGAGGCCTGCTACCAAATGTGGACTTTTAAGACTAAGGCCCTCATTCTGACCTTGGCGGGCGGCGGAGGCCGCCCGCCAAAGTCCCAACGTCAGGTTACCGTTCCGCGGTCGAAAGACCGCGGCGGTAATTCTGACTTTCCCGCTGGGCTGGCGGGCGGTCGCCTTCAGACCGCCCGCCAGCCCAGCGGGAAAGAGGCTTCCACGATGAAGCCGGCTCGGAATCGAGCCGGCGGAGTGGAAGCTGTGCGACGGGTGCAGTTGCACCCGTCGCGTATTTCACTGTCTGCGCAGCAGACAGTGAAATACATGTAGGGGCCCTCTTACGGGGGCCCCTGCAATGCCCATGCCAGTGCACGCGTTGAACTCTGGGACCTCCTGGACTCACCACCTCCACCGAAGATACCCCCTCGCCGCCGAACACCTGCACTTCCAGATCCGCACAGACCCCAGGACCACCCTCAGAGGATCCCTCATCTACCGCCCCCCCAGACCGCGCGACCTCTTCAGCAACTCCATCACCGACTTCATCTCCCCGCACGCTCTCGCCTCGCCGGACTACATCCTCCTCGGCGATCTCAACTTCCATCTGGAACAGAACAACAACCCCAACACCACCGCACTGCTCGACAACCTCGGCCTCAAGCAACTGGTGAACACCCCCACCCATATCGCCGGACACACACTCGACCCCATCTTCTCCGCCAGCAAACACGTATCCTTCAGCCACGCCTCCGCTCTACACTGGACCGACCACAGATGTGTCCACTTCACCTTCCGACGCAAGACTAGCCACCTCCGCACACAACCCATCCCACGTCGACAGTGGAACAAAATCCCCGAAGAACAGCTTCTCTCCACCCTCATCGACAACCAACCCACCTTCTCCGCCGACCCCAACGACGCAGCCCTCAGCCTCACGAACTGGATCACCAACTGCACAGACAACCTCGCTCCCCTCAGACGCCCTCCAAGACAGTCCAACACCAAAAAACCTCTATGGTTCTCCATGACCAAACAAGTCAACGCCGTATCATCCTCCTGCTTCCTCACCTTCCGCATGCTCCGAAAGATCTTCCGCTGGATCCCCGCCGACACCAGAAAGACCGTGACCCACGCCCTCGTCACGAGCCGCCTGGACTACGGCAACACACTTTACGCTGGAACCACCGCTAAACTCCAGAAACGTCTGCAACGAATTCAAAACGCCTCCGCCCGCCTCATCCTCAACATACCTCGCAACAGCCACATCTCCGCACACCTGAGACACCTGCACTGGCTTCCCGTCAGCAAAAGGATCACCTTCCGTCTCCTCTCCCACGCACACAAAGCCCTCCACAACAAGGGACCAGAATACCTCAACCGTCGCCTCAGCTTCTACGCTCCCACCCGTCTTCTCCGCTCCACCAGCCTCGCGCTCGCCGCCGTCCCTCGCATCCGCCGCTCCACGGCGGGTGGGAGGTCCTTCTCCTACCTGGCGGCCAAGACTTGGAACACCCTCCCCACCATCCTCAGGACCACCCAGGACCACTCAGCATTCCGGAGGCTTCTCAAGACCTGGCTCTTCGAGCAGCAGTAACCCCTTCCCCCTAGCGCCTTGAGACCCGCACGGGTGAGTAGCGCGCTTTATAAATGTTAATGATTTGATTTGATTTTGATTAGAAAGAGGCTACTTTGTCACTCCAGACTAATTCCCTCTGGTGCTGTTACTGGGGTATTAGTTGTGGACAAGTGGTTACACAAAGCAGACATATGGACTGAAAGAGGGTTATAGTCGCTTTCAGATCTCTCTATAACCATCATGTCAATGACTAGGGAACATAATCTTATGTCGACTAGACAATAATCAATTCTACTAGTATGGTTGACTTTGTTATATGTATGGTAACACTTTGCATCAAATTTAGTCCTGCCGTTAAGTGCTGTGAGTCCAAATTCCATGGTCAATGGTTTTACTTGGATTGCAACCAGCGTCCACCTTTTGATGGGCGGAATATCCAAGGCAGGGATAGACCATGCCCATCCTCCTCGTGGGTAAACCCAAGATTATCCCAGTCAAGAGGTTTGAATGTGACACTGAAGTCCCCTGCCACAATGATTTAGTGATGCCTGGGACAATTTTGCAGAAATGTCTCTAGAACACAGAGGGTTTTGGAGACCTGATCCCCCCTGACCCCTCTAGTATAGATGTTAAAAAAAAATTGGAGACCTGATCCCCCCTGACCCCTCTAGTATAGATGTTAAAAATGATCACAACTGTGTCTGTCCCAAATTATAGGCGAAGACCTAATAGGTCAGGGGAATCGATGGATAGCTATGATATGCGACAGTTTAGTGATGTTCTATCCCAAATGGTTAAGCCCCCGGAAGGCCTACCCCTGGTACTGGGCAAAGCAGGGATATGAAAATTTGAGTTGCCAGTCTGAAAAAGTGGATCAATCTATTATGTCTCCTGAAGAAGGCATATGTCATGTTCCTTAATAAAGGAGGTAAAGGACAGGAGGGGTAGCTCAGATCTCAAACCTGCCACATTCCATGAGACAAGTTGTATCCCAGTGATTAGAGGGACCTCCCTGTCCACCACTGTAATTATTGAAGGGTTAGCTATCAGATGTTGGTTTGGCAGGTGGAGATGGTTGAGGGGAGGGGGGTCGTTATCACTATTGCCTGGCAGGTCCTAGGTTTACTGGTGGTATCCATATAGGGGAGCTACCCTAACCATAGGGGTAGTGTTCTCACGCTTAGCTGTCTGTTCCTGCTTTTGCAAGTGATGTTCATGGGGAAAGAAAAGTACAGTGATATCACAGTTTTGCAATGGGTCCTGGGCGGTCTGATGGAATCTGTTAGGAAGAGGAACGTGGGTGCTTATGGTGTCAATGTTGGGAACCACAGCCAGACCAGGAGCATGTGTTTTATATAAGTCGGAGGGTAGTGTCAGAGTCACCAGATCCTCGGGGTCCACCACAAGACACGTCCACCACAAGACAGCTCCAATACTCTGATTAGAATGTCACAGAGTCTAAGAGAGTCCAAGTGGGGAAAAGGGAATTAGGAAGGGAACAGCTGGGAAGGAGACCTGTAGGAAGCAAAAAGGTTAAAACACACAATATCAAGATTATATCATATTAATCATTACTAGGCTATGACTCTAAGCATTGTCATACTGGAAACATGGATAATTTAAGTATGGACTTAAATAACTAGGCCTCAAGATGTCTGGATACCTGTGAGGGAATCAATAAAGATTAATGCAACTTTCCAATGAACCACTCAATGAAATGTTACACATGGATTAGAAACATCAGAACCTTCTACAGTAGAATTACGCTTTCAAATTCAAGCATAGTCTTTTGCATGAGGACCAGGAAATAATCTGAATGATTTCTATAACACCATATGAACTGTACTTGAGGGACTTATTATGCACATACAATATAATATCTAGAATTCTAACACTTTAGTTTTCTTAAAATGCCGGAAAATGAATTGTGCACATTGCAGATTTCCACAAAAGTTTGTAAATGCCATGAAATGATTGTGCACAAGGAATAACATGAGTTAGATATGAGAAATGAATCGCGCGTCGTGCCGATTCGAAGGCCACCAAGTAATTGCCATGAAGTGGTAACGCACAATGAACATCGTGATTTAAGCACAAGAGGTGAATCGTGCGTCTTGCTGATTCGAATACCACCAAGTGAATGCCATGAAATTATAGCGCACGATGAGTTACATGAGTTTAGCAGAAGAAATTAATTGGGTGTTCTGCCGATTCGAATGTCACCACGTAAATGCCATGAAATGGTAACACACAATGAATATCATGAATTAAACACAAGAAATGAATCGTGCGTTTTGCTGATTCGAAGGCCACCATGTGAATGCCAAGGAATGGTAGCGCACACTGAATATCATGAATTACGCATAAGAAATGAATTGCGCATCTTGCCGAATCAAAGGCCACCATGTGAATGCCAAGAAATGGTAGAGCACACTGAATATCATGAATTTAGCACAAGAAATGAATTGCGCGTCTTTCCGATTTGAAGGCCACCATGTGAATGCAAAGGAATGGTAGCGCACACTGAAAATCATGAATTACGCACAAGAAATGAATCACGCGTCTTACCGATTCGAAGGCCACCATGTGAATGCCAAGAAATGGTACCGCACACTGAATATCATGAATTTAGCACAAGAAATGAATCGCGCGTCTTGACGATTCAAAGCCCACCATGTGAATGTCAAGAAATGGTAGCGCACACTGAATATCATGAATTTAGCGCAATAAATGAATTGCGCGTCTTGACGATTCGAAGGCCACCATGTGAATGCCAAGAAATGGTAGCGCACACTGAATATCTTGAATTACGCACAAGAAATGAATCGCATGTCTTGCCGATTCGAAGGCCACCATGTAATTGCCATGAAGTGGTAACGCACAATGAACATCGTGATTTAAGCACAAGAGGTGAATCGTGCATCTTGCCGATTCGAAGGCCACCATGTGAATGTCAAGAAATGGTAGCGCACACTGAATATCATGAATTAAGCACAAGAAATGAATTGCACTTCTTGCTGATTCGATTACTACCATATGAATGCCAAGAAATGGTAGCGTAGAATGAATAACATGAATTAAGCACAGGAAATGAATTGCGCGTCCTGCCGATTCGAATGCTACCTTGTAAATGCCATAAAATGGTAGCGCACAATGAATATATCAAGATTTGTACACGAGTAAAGAATTGCGCGTCTTGCCGATTCGAGTGTCAGCATGTAAATGCCATAAAACATCAAGCGCACATTCACACACACAAGAGCAAAATTGTTTTATCATGCTAATTAGGCCCAAGAACTCAAAAACCTTCGAGAATGGTATCGGGGGCCCAGCCCGACCTCCGTCTTACCGCCCTGATCAAGAATCACCGACAAAGTGAAAGGGCAAGGCCTGGAAGATCAAAGTAGGCCTCTGGAACAGGAGCTCAGGAAGTTGCTGCTGCTCTGCACTGGGACCTCTGAATAATGAGCACGTGGAGCTGGCTCCCTTATATAGAGTCTTGGCCCAGCCCACAAACCACACCCAGGCATGCTGCAGGGAAAGCGTCTAGAAGGCTCTGGAAAGGGACCACCCCCTGACACACTCTGAAAGCCTGCAGCAGTACATTGCAAATGAACAGTATTTATATATATTTATATGCACCTTGAACATAAGTCTTCAGGATTAAACTCTGCAATGCAAAAGGTTAAACAACAGTATATCAGCACAATGCATAAATTACGTTATCTTGAGAGTGCTGGGTTTTTGCATTCTAGTCGCTCACAGAGCGCACACTTCCCTGATGTTGACAGGTAGTTCAACATGTGTTTTAGATGATACTTCAAGTCATAGTGCGCAGGTGGCCTAAGGTATTTGAACTGGACGCAGGATTGTCCAGGAGCACTTGTCCTTGTGTCTAGGGCCACCAGAGTATCCACCATGCTCCTGTACCCAAAGGTCAACTGTAACATATCAAAGTGTGTGTCTGGGTCGGGCCTTCTGACTGCGTCAATTATATCCTCACGCATTACAGAGGAGCAGCCTCTCACATGGCAAATCCAATGAATTGCCTTATTTCTGACATAATCTCCCCCTTCCCTTTGTGCCCGTGGGTGTTGTTTGGGAACATTGACCATTAGAACAGTGTTTTTAAAGTGGGACCGGTCAATGGCAGGCTATGCAGTGCATTTAGGGACAGTGTCGCTCGTAGATTTAGGTATTTGATAACAGACATCAGATGCCTTTCCTGCGCCTAAGTTGTTGTGTGGGGGAGGCTGATGAGAGTTCTTGATCTTAACACCCGCTAAAGGTTGGCCAGCACAACTAATCTCTGGCAATTTTGGCAACTTCATCGGGGTACCTGATGGATTTGGCATTGGGCTGCAGATATGATTCATGATGGCCGTGGCATCTGAAGGAATTAGCTGCTTGACTATTGCGATTAAGGAATTAACCATAGAATTAAGTTCTGACACCTCGCTCTTTAAATCTTGTATGCATAAGATGTACTGTGCATTTGTCTGAGCTAAATTCACATTTATGTCTACTGACCCAACCACCCTGATGCCTGGATCGGAGTCGTCATGTGGGTCTGAAATATTGATTAAAGGGCTAAAGCGGTTGGTACACTGAAGAGTGTCACCAAGATCTAGTGATGGCTCATTCACTGGTAATGAGGAAGCTTGTTGATGACATTCCTGCCCTCCCCCTGCCCTATAGTGGCTGTGACCTGTTGACCACGTTTTACAAATATATCTGTAATTTTCTTGTGACCCGCCCCCTTCTTGACTGCGGAGCACTCGTCCCCAATTTCGTTGGAGTCAATACCCGGGGAAGAGGTTAAAATTTCTTCATATTCACCCAGAAGGTTGTCAGTGCTGTCCATAACACAGTTATTAGCTGCATGCTTATACCTTTTCCGCTTGGTTTTTAGCACTGCCCCGGCCCCACCCTCTGTTGCTTTCCTTTTACTCATTAAAGGACTATAACTAGTGGATAAGTGTTCTATAGAAAGTTAGTTCAATGATACAACCTGCAGGAGAATACAATAATTAAAAGGTGAGAGTCAATGAGGCATACTTGGAGACAGATGTTATGGGGGTGGCCCAACCTCTTCCGGGCTATGACAGGCGTGGACTAGCCCACCCTTGGCCTGGGCTTTGCCTAGGCGTGTCCTGCGCTGCGAAGTGCCCCCACGTGCTTTATAGCGCTTGTTGGTCTGGTCAAATAGATGCAGGTGCTGGTGAAAATGGCCGCCTCATGGGGCCATAAAGCAGTCTGGGATATGTAGTCCCAGTCTGGAGTTCAGTGCATCCCGCACTGCAAAGTGCCCTCACGCGCTTTATGGCACTTGTTGGTCTGTTCAACTGGATGTAGGTGTTGGTGAAAATGGCCGCCTCCTGGGGTCACAAAGCAGTCTGGGATATATAGTCCCACTCAGTTCAGTGCATACCGCGCTGCGAAGTGCCCCCACGTGCTTTATAGCGCTCGTTGGTCTGGTCAAGTGGATGACTCCATATTTACAAACTGATGCATTGGACCCTGTGTGTCACTTTGTAAAACCCTGCCTCGCGTTATACCTGCGCATGGTATACTGTATGCAGGGTAGGCGTTTCCACGGGAAAAGCCACACAGAACTAATGCAGTGAAATTTACAACATTTCACTACATTATTCTGCAACTTCACTGCATCACAATTTTACTGTCCTGCTCAGAGCAGGTCTAAAACTGACACAGGGGTTTTTCCTATGGGAGACTTCTCGCATTGATGGAGTTGTGTCAGTTTAACAACGCTACTCGGGTTAATGCGTGAGATTAGTGCCAACAGGTGTGTCAGAATGTGTGTTGCATCTGTGAAAACATGCGCCATGGAGCTCTGTATTGTAAATACAGTGCATCCATGGCATCGTTAGGGTATGTACGGAAGCACAAGAAATCTGATACATCGATGGCAATGTGTCAGATTCTTGTAAATGAGGCCCAAAGTGTGTCAAATCACCTTTCATCACTTCAGAATACCAGCTGTACACCACTTGAAAATACAAATTTTAGTTAGGAGGCTTTGCTATGTCTAAATCTCTGCCCTATGTTTAGGAGAAATAAATAGAGCTATTTTGCATGGTACAGTAGCAGAGGAGTAAAAAGTTTGTGAAGTTATTCAATTTTGTTTCTTTGGTCCTAAACAGGAGTGTAGGGAAAATGAGGACTTGGTATCTGCAGGAACAGGACACAGGTATTAGTGTGGATAACGTTCGAGAAGAGATTACGAAGTTTAAAACAGTTTCCTTGGAGAAACCAAACTGTTTTTGTGTATGTTGTTGACGCACTGACTACAAAAGTCAAACTCATAATGTTGTTCTGTATTCAAAAACTGGAGACTAAAACAGAGATAAGTGGCAGGAATTTGCTGCTTATTTGTTTGTAGAGGAAGGCTTTGATTATTAAAAATTCCAAATTATAAGTAAATACTGATATGATAAGTTAGAGGATAATACATTGCCAGCAAGAGCAGTACATAAGTTTGAATTAGTTTCAACTTCACAAGAACTTTAGATTTAAATGTCTATGAATCAGTTCTTATACAATCCTTTACAATCTATAGTTCATATTTACCCAAAACAGGAATATTACCTTCAGCAAAGCTACAGAAAAGACTTAAAGGTAAAGTTGTGCACTTGCCATTAGATTTCAAACAGAATATTGAAACTATACAGTTGCAGAGATATGTTGGTGAACCACTTATTATTATAGTCAATGCTGTCCCTATCAAGAACAAAACAATATGGCAAGATTTATTGAATGTTAGTAAAGTAAAAAAGCAACATTATACCTGGTACAAAATAATATTTATTAGAAAAATGTTGATGTTCTAACACGTTTGGAGGCTGAAACTTTACCATCAAGAGGTCGGACTGAAAAGGTGGATTGATCCAGATCAGAAAAAAATTATGAATACTACAGGAACTATCCTCTGCCTTCTAAAGAGATTATTGGTGATGCTATAGGTCTCTTTCCAATGAAAGAAGTAAAAGGAGCTCCGATGAGTGTGTGGGATAAAAGTTTGGAAGCTCGCTGTTTTCCACATCCATTTTCTACTGGAATAGCTGGTCTGTATGATAACGGGCGTGTATAAATACCAGCAGCCGAGTACAGGTCAACTAGAAAATATTTAGGGGATCCTAGATTTCGCCATTGTATTCTATATATAGTCCACCTATTATTTGAGAGTGACACTGCCAGGACTATCTTATGCAATAAACCATATTCTAAAGACGGCAGTTAATCTGCAAAATGTCCCTGCAAGAGAATTTGTCAACAAAGTTCAAGGAAAGGACTAAAAACTGGAATACAATAATTAATTTAATGGCATGTCAACCTGGTACCAATGAGTATTGCTATTGTCATAATGGTGAGCTAAAATGCATGTTGAGAAACCTAGGTGCATCTCCTAGATTTCTGACACTCAGTTGTGCTGAGTATGAGTGGATTGACCTGCTTGAATTTTTGCAAGAAGCAAACTCAAACATTGAGGACGTAGAAGTAAAGACAGCTGGAGAACTTTGCTACTTAGATCCTGCCAATGATATTTTACCACAGGTCTTTCATCTGCAACAACACCAATCCTCCTCTTGGTGAAGTAACTGATTTTTTTTCGCTTAAAGAGTACCAATCAAGAGGTGCTCTTCATTTTCACATACTGTTATGGGTAACAAATGCATCAGCAGTTGAAACAGACAGTGATGGGTCTATCCTGTCTTTCATAAAACAGCATGTAACATGGACCATTCCAAAAGACAGTGCGAAGAAAGGCCTAAGACAAGTTCTGCAGTTTCAAACGCATAGATGTGGCAAGAACTGCCATTGAAAATACAGGTGCAAAGGAAACTTTACACCAGATGTCATTTTTGATTCCTTCAACCAGTCATTTCCCAAGGAAGAGTAAATAGCTTTTGTATCTGCAGTTAGACATACCCTGACACAAAAATCTGCGAAAAACCCATACAACCTGAGAGTAATAGAGGCCTGAAAGTATAAAAATGATTATAATCCAGTCATTCTGAAAATGTCGAATGCACACATGGATATACAGTTTGTTGCAGACAACGCCATTGCTGTTGCTCATTACTTAACTTTGTATGTTACAAAATCAGAAAGCAGACAGAGATGAAAGAAATGTGGGAGGAAATTCCTGTAGAAAAGAGTCTTACCAAGAAATTGTATAGCTTCAGCTTGAAAATGCTTTCCCACAGGGTCCTCTGAGTGCTCTGATTGGTTGAATTCAGCTAGTTTGTTCTGGAAGCCAATGGGAATTGTTTCGGTTAGTCTAGGCCTTGCAAGCACTCTAAACAGAGTGTTGAAGTAATTCCCATAAATTCAATATCTAGCAGAATTTGATCTAGAAAGTAGAGACATTGTGAAATCTAATATTTTGGACACATTCTACCCAAGAAGGAGTTCACATCTAGAAATCATGTGCCTCTGTGAATTACTTCAACACCACAGATATAGAAGTAATGCAACAGAAAACACAGAAGAAGGAAAATATGTAGTACATGGAAGTGACAGTTGTTTGGTGCAACACACTAAAGGAAATCTAATTAACGACAGAAAATTTTGTAACGAAACTCCGGACAGAAAAGAGTTTTTCTGCCAGGCACTTTTGTAACTGTTCAAGTCTTGGCGTGCTGAATCAGAATTACTTGGAGACTATGGGGGTCATTATGAACCTGGCGGTCGGTGTAATAGTGAAGGTATTACTGCCAACAGGCTGGCGGTACATACCTCCACTATTATGACATAGGCCAAACCACCAAGTTAACACACCGACCGCCATGGCGGTAACGACCGCCAGGCTGGAGACTACAGTCTCCAGCCAGGCGGCCGTCACCAGGCCGCCCATGGCTTTTTGACCCCGCCCACCACCATGGTTTCCGTGGTTTCTGTACCGCAACGGAAACCATGGCAGTAGGCACTAACAGTGCCAGGGAATTCCTTCCCTGGCACTGATAGGGGTCTCCCACCGCCCCCTTCTCCAGAGTCCTCCCCCACCCTCCCTCTCCTCCCCCCTTACATATACACACATACACGCACCTACAAACACACCCATACACACACGCATACACACATTCACCCATGCATGCATACATTCATACACACTCACAGCAACACTCATGAACATAAGTCCAGGCACACGCAATCACACGACACAACATGCACGTACAGACACACCCACTCATGCACACACGCATTACACATGCATGCACGCATTCAAACACAGTCACACACACCCCCACACACTCAAACAACGCTCTCCATCCCCCCTCTCTTGTCGGAGAACCCGACTTACCTATTTGCAGGGGGCCCTCCGGCAGGAGACGGGATGCGGGGCTGCTGCCAGCAGCAACGTCCGCCAGCAAAACACCGCCAGGCCGTATCATGGAACATGATACGGTAGGCGGCGTTTTGCTGGCGTGGCTCTGCTGCTGGCAGCAGCCCCACATCCCGTCTCCTGCCGGAGTTTCCCCTGCACTGTATCTTTTGCTCCATTGTTAACTCAGTGATAGGACTGTAATACAATCTGCTTCAAGCATTCGAGACATTGTAGTCAACAAGATGCACAAGATTTTATAATGGTTATTCTTGGAGTATTAGAAAAAGATGAGATAATTATTGATGACTTATTTGGACTGACTTACAAATGGAACCATTTAGTTTTATTTATTTATTTCTTTGCATGATTAATTTAAATCTTAGCAAAATAGTCAGTTAAAATTCAATATCCACTTTAAAATTCTTGAATTTATGTTAAAATAGTGATAAGAGTAACTAAACAATTATTAAAAAGCGCAACCTTTTCAATGTGCCTGGTTCTGCATTTTTTTCAAGGGTGTAAACTAAGCCTTTATGATGTACTATCTGTCACAGGCCGATAGTATAGGCATTTGGTTTGTACAGACAGAAATTTAACAAGTCTACAGTTTATCTGGGGGTCAGTTGGATCAAACATTTTCATTGCTGCTGGCCGACAAGAGCGTATCCCATTTGTGCTAAAAACTGGTTTCAGCAGTTGGCGACGTGCTTCTCTTAGGGCCGGGTAGATACAGATTAGATGGACCATGTCCTTCCTGGCAGCATTGCATAGCCTACATGACGTCTCTCCCCCATTCTTCCACAATAGTTGATCTGCTCTTGATGGAAGGGATCCTAGCCACATCGCAAGCAGGTGGCGCTTGATGTATACTGAAAATGTTGAGGTCAGATATTGCAATGGTGCCAGAGTAGTGTAAGTATGCATGAGAAGCCAGGCATGCGAGGATCGTGCAATTTTGCATTTATCATCCAGCAAAGATTGCAGACCTTTTTCCTTTTTGAAAACACGGCACAGAAGGTGATATGACATATTAGAGTCCCATAGGTATGTCATTTGTGTCTCTTGCAGCGAATACTGCAAGTACCTATTGTATATTCACTTTGAGTCATTGCTTACTGAATTCCATAAAGCTGTGACTAAAGGGCTAGTGTTGTTGCCTCGTATTTTGTACCAGGTCTTTATTGTATGCACTTTCCTGTCCAACTGTTGTTGTTTGAGGCCAAATTCAAACCTAACTTGGGCAGGGGAAGCAGTACGGGGAAGATTGAAAACTTGTTTATAGATTTTTATTTGTTGCTGATCCAGGACCAAAGTGTCTTTCCCGTGCTATGCTTCAGTATGTAGTGGCTGGAAGGAATTTGGCCCACATGACGGACAGTAAAGGTTTTTACAAAGGCCCTTTTAATCTTTTGGCTAGGGCACAAAAAGCAAATGTCAGCACTTTACATTTCTGAGCGATGTACTGCTTTTGCGGCACAAGGTTAGCCTTGTTGTCTATAGTAAAGCCCAAGTATTTATACCAGCAAATCTCTTCAAGGCTAATCCCACCTAACTTAATTTTATTTACAGAGTCGGAGAAACATCCTATAGACATAGTTTTTGTCTTTGTAGCATTGATTTCTAATTTGTTTGAAGTTGCAAAATCGCCCAGGGTGCTAACTAGCCACTGTAGCCTAATTTTTGTGTGGCTCAATAAAACAACGTCATCAGCATATGAGAGATGTGATAGGAGCAGGTTCCCCATCCTTGGAGAATGTGAGTTGGTCGCGTCTAACTTTGGGGAGAGGTTGGCCATAAAAAGGTTAAACAGGTGAGGGGCCAAACGCATCCTTGTTTTAAGCCTATATTCATTGGAATCCTCCTTGAAACATTTGTTCCATCAGCTACCTTGACCTGCACCCAGGTTTTATCATATAACATTTCCCTGCTGTGGAGAAGCCATTCCTGCAGGCCCCAGCTTTGCAATTTGCACCAAAGAACTGCTCTGTCCACACGATCAAAGGCACTTCTAAAGTCTATAAAGCATAGATGTAGCTTTTTCTTTAGGCGTTTTGCTTTGTCTGCAATGTCACTTAGTGCTGGAATATTGATCATTGTGCCGTAACCCTTCCGGCAGTCAGTTTGATTCAAGGGGAGCAAGGTTGTTTGAATTGGACCAGTGGAGCAGATCATCCAAGATCAGCGAGGTGAAGTATTTGGCCTCACTGTCAATTAAAGCAATCAATCTGTAGTTGGCCATATTTGTTCTGTCACCCCCTTTAAATATCATATTGATGATAGATCCTCTCCAATACTCAGGGATGGTTCTGCTGCACTCTACTTCAGTGTAAAGAATTGCCAGTGAAGTTGACCAGTGCTCTGGATCAGCCTTAAATATTGCCTGTGGAAGGCTATTGGGACAAAAGGAACCATGACGGCATAGATTGCTCTTTTATATTTGTACTCCAACACATTCTGAGCAATTTCTGTACCTAACACTACCAGATTGCAAAACTGTGGCTTTTGACAGATTGGTTAAAAAGCAAGCCAAAATCTGACCTGTCCGGAATGTAGATCAAATGTTATGTCTACATTGCATCTACAAAGAACTGGAAATACCATATACTAATGTTTCAACGATGTAGAGCAGATGGATTTAAATTATAAATTGAAATTACAAACTTCAGAGCGGGACAAATTTCAATTTCTGGCATTAAGTATACTACTATAGCAATTATTTCTCATGAAGGAGTTAATATAACATCTGGACACCCATTTCACAGCCAGTCACTCACTCATACAGCCAGTCACACACCCACTATCTCACTCATACAGCTGCTCACACCTCAACTCTTTCACTTATACAGCCACCCACACAGCCAGTCATTTACTCATACAACCACTCAGACAACCACTCAATCACTGATACAGCTAATCACACACACAGTCACTCACCCATACAGCCACTCACATAACCACTCAATGAATCATACAGGCACTCACACACTCACTCACTCACCCATGGAGTCGCTCACACACCCAGTCAGTGACCCATTCAGCCACTCACACACCCAGTCACTCACTGATACATCCAGTCACACAGCCAGTCACTCACCCATACATACACTGGCATACTCACTATCTCACTCATACAGCAGCTCACAAGTCCACTTGATTACATATACAGGGACTCACACAGCCAGTCACCCACTCATACAGCCACTCACTCAATCATACAGGCACTCACACTCAGGTACCCACTCACACAGCAACTCACATACCCAGTAACTGACTCATACAGCCACTAACACAGCCACACAGTCCATCATACATCTACCCTCACACCCACACACTCACCCATTTAGTCACCAACACTCCCAGTCACTCACCAATATAGTTACACATGCCCTCAGTGAGTCACTCACATAGCCTCTCACAATGTCAGTCACTCACCCATATATCCGCTCACACACTCAGTTACCCACACAGCATTTATACTCTCATTCACTCATACAACCATTCATATTCCCAGTCACTCACTCATACACCTACTTGCACAGCAAGTCACTCATACAGGAACTCACACAGCCTCTCAATCACTGCTACATCCACTCACACACCCAGTCACTTATCCACACACCCACTTACATACCCAGTCTCTCACTCATACAGCCACTCACTCATACAACCACTAACAGAGCCACTCAGTCACCCATACTGCACACATACACTCACTTGCACTCCTGTTTACTCACCCATACTGCCACTCATACTCCCAGTCACTCAACCATACACCCACTCACACACCCAGTCACTTACCCATACAGCCACTCACACTCTTTCACACACTCATACAGCCATTCGCATCGTCAGTCACTCATACAGCCACTTACACATACAGCTATTCACACTCCCATTCACACATGTATACTGACACTCCCAGTCACTCACCCACACACCCAGTTACTTCCTCATACAGCCACTCTCACTCTCAGTCACACACTCATACAGCCATTCAAATCCAGTTAGTCACTGACACAGCCACTCTTTCACTGATACAGCCACTGACAAACCCAGTCATTCACCCATACAGCCACTTACACATCCAGTCACTCACTTATAGAGCCACTGTTTCCTACAAACACACACACTCACACACACTTTGTTTTAATCATGAAAAATAGTTCTAACAAGAACCTTTTTTTCAGAACTAGTTTTTTGGAAGTTTTGTAAAGTTTTGTATTTTTTCAAAAATAAAATGGCAACTGGGAAAAGTATTTAACATCAGAAACTCAAAATGTGGGTAACAAGTATCATTTAACAGGGAAGAAAAATGAACACTTATGCTTGTTTGCTGTCTCCGAAACTACAGCAACTGATTGCTCCCTCAAAGTCAGGACTGTGTTGCAATCCAGCAAAATGCTGCAATCCTTTTAAGCTCTCATGACATTTAAGGCAGATGATGTGGGACTATAAAAGGAATAGGCTCTCCTGGAGTTATTGGTGGAGCTCTGGAAGTTGAGGGTTCTGCCACACTCCGCTACCTCCGGGGTCTTGCTAATTTCCTACTATGATAAGTCTTCAAGTGGCTCAACATGCTGATAGTGCCACAGGAGTATGTTTTTGAAGTGCCCCTGGATAAAGTTTTTTTCACAGAGAGAGCACTGAAAGAGGTGAGTAACATTACAGAGCAACAATATGCATATATTCTGTTAAGTTAGAAAAAAATGTTTCCCAAATTTGCTTTTAAGTGATAACCATAATGAGACACTTAGGCCCATATTTATACTTTTTTAGTGCTGCATTTGCGTCATTTTTTGACGCAAAAACTGCACAAACTTGAAAAATCCAATTGCATTTTGTAAGTTTGTGCCATTTTTGCGTCATAAAGCGGCGCAAATGCTGCGCTAAAAAAGTATAAATATGGGCCCTAATTCAATGCATAATCTGTTTTGCCTCAGTGTTGTAAGCCCAAGAAAGTGTTGAAGTATGCTACTACTAATCATACACAAGTCACTATTTTCCAATGTTTAAATTTTTATTCAGTACTACGACTCTCTCACAACAGACACACAACCTCTGCAGTGCTTTACCTAATAAACGGATATTATACTTGCTAAATGTTATTTTTGAAAAAAAACCTGAAATTTACTGAAAAAAAAAACAAAAGGTTACAGGGACGTTATAGTTAGGAGACAGAAAACAAAAAGAAAAACTTAGGAATTCACTGTAAAAAAACAAAGGTTACAGGGACATTATGGTTAGGAGATAGAATATAAAAAACATAGAAATTCACTGAAAATAACAAAGGTTATAGGGACATTATTGTTAAGAAATAGAATAGAAAAGAAAACCGGGAAATTCACTGGAAAAACCAAAGGTTACAGGGATGTTCTAGTTAGGCTCAGTTTTTGCTCATACAAAACCATAGAAATTCAGCAGTTAAGTTTAACAGACCTAGCTCTAACTTACATTTCGCAATGCACTGCATATGGCCTCACATATTGCATCACTCATGAAATGGTCAGTGAAATCATAGATGACATCAACAATGGCATCACTGATGACATCATCCACTTTACAACTGTCACTCCTGATTACCCCCCAAAAAACTCTCATACACACACTCACACAACTAGTCACATACTCATTCTCAAATCCATATGAATGCTCACAAAACTACTCACTCATTGTAATAGACACTCACACACCCATTCACTTACTCATACAGGCAGTCACACTACCACTCACTCACCCATACAATTACTCACACACCAACTTATACAACCATACAGACATTCAGACAGCCACACAGTCCCCTACACCGCTAATATTACCTTCACTTACTCTCCTATACAACTACTAGCAGAGCCACTCACACACCCATACACTAATACACCCACTTACTCACCAATACATCCATTCAGACACCCAGTCATACAGACATGCAGTGACACAGACACTCACTGACCCATAAAACTACTTACACACCCACTTAGTCACCCGTACAACAACCAACACAACCACTCAATCACCCACACAGATATTCACACACCCACTTACTTAGTGGTTCAGATACTAGCACATATATTCACTCACCAATACAAGTCACTGACACAGACACACACTCATTTAAACATATACTCCCACACCCTCTCACTCACCCATCCAGCCACTCACACAGCCACTCACTCAGCCATACAACCACTCAGACACTCACTCACTTACTAGTGAAGCTGCTCACACAATCACTCACTCACAGATAGAACTCCTCACACATCCACTTCTTCACCCTTACAGCCACACACAAATCCACTCACTCAGCACAACAGCTTCTGAGACAGCCACTCACCCAACTCTGCATGCACTCACACAACCACTCACATACAAATGCAGACACTAACACATCCACTAAGATGACGTACATTACAAATATTATCACCGATCAGTAGTGGAAGTGACATTAAAATTCCACCTAACTGGTGCAATTTCTGTCCCACTTACATTACCATTTCAGGAAAGTTAAATAAATCAGTTTTACCAATCCCACCAATCCCATTCTAAGGCTGGAACTCAATAGAACTGGCACATGGCACAATCTTAATGTCAGCAAAATACAGTCTATAAAAAGATGAAAAATCAAGGTGGCTATGTAGAAAATGGCTGAATTCCTCCTCTTTACTACAGTCACTTTTTAACTTTCATTATTTAGATCCTTCTATGTTTGTCCAATAAATAACTAACACCTCTGTGATCTTTTTTATAGCATTACTTAAATCTATTAGTTCCAACTTATCACGTGGTTTTACTTTAACCTTTGCAATATCCATCACTGATTCATATATTTAATTAGGATAATTATTCTTTGTCTAGATAAATAAATCAAAGGGTAATATATTTAAAGTCATGTACCACTTTCATATGCAATCCCTTCTAGATTTGGTAATAGAAGGTTTTGAAGAAATTCTCAAGCCACATTTGTTTGAGTGTGAAATATCCTCTATCTTCCGAGAGACACCTGACCTTTTTGGCCAGAACTCGCTCCCCTGCTCCGGCAGCACCACCTTGCTGTGCCGCTTCCCACGACCCCCGCGGCCGATCGCGTGTTGGAGGCCCTCCTCCACCCGCAGACACCCGTCTGCGCCTCATTCCTGGTGTCAAGTGGACACTGGTAAGCGCCACTAGACTCTGCATTGTACTGTGTTTATTATGCGTCTTACACTGTTTTGTTTTTGTTCACCGTAGCTTTTCCCATCTGTCTGTGCCGTGCTACGTATTGTGTTTATGCGCCTCTCACTGTTTTGTTTTTGTTCACCGTAGCTTTGCCCATCTGTCTGCCGTGCATCGTACTGTGTTTATGCGCCTCTCACTGTTTTGTTCACTGTACCTGTGCCCATCTGTCTGCCGTGCATCGTATTGTGTTTATGCGCCTCTCACTATTTTGTTTTTGTTCACCGTAGCCATTTCCTTCTGTTGTGCCATTTTTTTGGGCCATTTTGACCCTTGTGCGCTCCCCCGGCTTCTTTCTCCCCGCCGCTGCGTCCCCGCCCCCCTCCTGCCCCCATTCGCTCTCCCGTTCCCGGCCACCTCCCGCCTCCCAGCTGCTCCTCGCTCCCACCTCCTCCTCTTAATGGCGGTCGCTGCGCGACGCAGGTGAGAGACCCCTGACCTTTTTGGCCGGAACTCGCTCCCCTGCGCCGGCAGCACCACCTTGCTGTGCCGCTTCCCACGACCCCCGCCCACGCGGCCGACCGCGTGTTCGAGGCCCTCCTCCACCCGCAGACACCCGTCTGCGCCTCTTCCCTGGTGTCTAGTGGACACTGGTAAGCGCCACTAGACTCTGCATTGTACTGTGTTTATTATGCGTCTTCCACTGTTTTGTTTTTGTTTACCGTAGCTTTTCCCATCTGTCTGTGCGGTGCATCGTATTGTGTTTATGCGCCTCTCACTGTTTTGTTTTTGTTCACCGTAGCTTTGCCCATCTGTCTGCCGTGCATCGTATTGTGTTTATGCGCCTCTCACTGTTTTGTTTTTGTTCACCGTAGCCATTTCCTTCTGTTGTGCCGTTTTTTGGGCCATTTCGACCCTTGTGTGCTCCCCCGGCTTCTTTCTCCCCGCCACTGCGTCCCCGCCCCCCTCCCGCCCCCATTCGCTCTCCCATTCCCACCTGCCTCCCGCCTCCCAGCTGCTCCTCCCTCCCACCTCCCCCTCTTAATGGTGGTCGCTGCGCCCATCCGCACCTGGACCGCGCCCAGCGCCAGTCCCCCTGGCCCTCCTAGCCAAACTCCCCCCAGACAACACTACCAGCCCCACGCCTTCCACTCCCTCAACCCCGGAGCCCGCCCCACCTGCATTCAAACCAGCCCCACACACACACACAAGGCCCCTTCTCCTGCCGCACCTGCCTATTCTCCTGCTCCACCTCCCACGCACCCCACACCAACACCTTACGCAACAGCCCCCACGCTACAACATCTGCACCCACCAAAAAAAAACACAACCTGCACACGCCCCACGCCAATACCACCTCAAACCACAGCAACACCACAAGCACCCCGCCAACACAATCACACATCACAACAACCACACCACTCACAACCATCTCAGCTGCCTGCTACTAAACACCCGGTCACTACACAAACATGCCATTGAAATCTGGGACCTCATCACATCACACTCACCGGACATCGTCTTCCTCCCAGAAACCTGGACAAACCTCTTATCCGAGCCAGATATAGCCTCAGCCACCCCGGAGGGCTACAAACTCCAGCGCAAAGACCGCCTTAACAAACCAGGAGGCGGCATCACCATCATTCACAGAGACACCATCAAGGTCACCACCAACACCCTCGACACCCTCAACAATGCAGAACACATGCACTTCCTTATCCACATCAACAACACCACCACCCTCAGAGGCACACTCGTGTATAGTCCCCCAGGACCACGCCCCCCCCCTTCTGCGACACCATCGCTGACACCATCAGCACACACGCTCTCATCTCCACAGACTACATACTCCTCAGCGACTTCAACTTTCACCTGGAAAACCCTCACGACCACAACTCCTCCTCCCTCCTAGACAACCTCACCAACCTTGGACTCAAACAACTGGTCCCAGCCCCCACCCACTCGGCTGGACACACACTCGACGCAATTTTCACCTCAAGCAAACACGTCACCTACACCCACACCACCAAACTCCAATGGACGGACCACCACTGCATCCACTTCTTCTACAACAAACCACCCACACACCACCACCAACACTCCACCCCCTACCACATGTGGGACAAGATCCCCACAGAGCGCTTGAACTTCCAACTGTCACAAACCCCCCCCCAACACCACCGACCCCAACACCGCCGCACACAACCTCAACAAATGGATCACCACCTGTGAAGACTCTCTTGCGCCCCTCAGAAAAAACATCACCACCCGCAACATCAAGAACGCCCCATGGTTCACCACTGAACTCCAAGAGTCCAAACGCAAATGCCGCAAAGCAGAGAAAACGTGGAGGCAAGAACCCTCCACCACAAACTTCTCCGCCCTCAAAACCACCACACGCAACCACCACCAACTCATACGCACCACCAAAAGAGCAGCACACTACAAGGAACGTATTGACAACAACTCCCAAAACAGCAAAGAACTCTTTACCATCATCAAAGAGCTCTCCAAACCCAAAGCCAGCAACCTAGACCCCACACACACAAACCCTCTGCAACTCCCTCTCAAATCATTTTCACCGCAAAATCCAGGACATACACAACAGCTTCATACCACACACACCCTCCACATGCAACCTCCACCCGCCCAACACAATCCCACCACACACACCCCCCAACCTACTCACCACCTGGACCCCCACCACCGACGAAGAAACTGAAAAGACAATGAACTCCATTCACTCTGGCTCCCCCTCCGACCCCTGCCCCCATCGAATATATAACAAAGCCAGCCCCACCATTGCCCCCAAACTCCGAGCCATAATCAACAGCTCATTCGAAACTGCCACCTTCCCAGACCCCTGAAAACAAGCGGAAGTCACCGCTCTCCTAAAAAAGCCCAAAGCCGACCCTGGCACACTCTCCAACTACCGCCCCATCTCCCTCCTCCCTTTCCCAGCCAAGGTCACGGAAAAACAAGTCAACTCCCGCCTCTCCCACTTCCTCGAGGGAAACCACACACTCGACCCCTCCCAATCTGGGTTCCGCAAGAACCACAGCACGGAAACCGCTCTCATCGCATGCACCGCCGAAATCAGATCCAGAGTCGACATGGGCGAGACCGTTGCACTCATACTCCTGGACCTCTCCGCAGCCTTTGACACTGTCTGCCACCACACACTCCGCACACGTCTTCACAACGCTGGGATCCACCACAAAGCCCTTGACTGGCTCACCTCCTTCCTCACCGACAGAACCCAAAAAGTCCGTCTCCCACCCTTCCAATCCTCCGCCACCAAAATCACCTGCGGAGTCCCATAAGGCTCCTCCCTCAGCCCCACACTCTTCAACATCTACATGGCCCCACTAGCCAACATCCTCAAACCTCACTGTATCACCATCCTCTCATACGCTGATGACACACAACTCATCTTCTCCCTCACCCACAACGCCACCACCGCCAAAACCAACCTACACGCTGCACTCCTTGACACTGCTGCCTGGATGACAGCCAACCACCTCAAACTCAACTCCAACAAAACCGAGATAATCATTTTTGGCCCACACAAAAACGCTTGGGTCTCCTCCTGGTGGCCCACCACGTTAGGCCCCGCACCCACCCCCGCAAACCACGCACGCAAGCTCGGCATCATCCTGGATCCCTCCCTCTCAATGTCCCAACAAATCAACGCCATCACCTCCTCATGTTTTAGCACACTCCGCACACTAAAAAAAACATTAAAATGGATCCCCACAGAGACCAGAAAGACAGTCACCCACGCACTCATCAGCAGCAGGCTAGACTACGGCAACGCCCTCTATGCCGGCACCACACTCAAACTCAAGCGCAAACTACAGCGAATCCAGAACACAGCAGCACGACTCATCCTCGACCTCCCCCGCCATGAACACATCTCACCACACCTCAAATCCCTCCACTGGCTCCCCATAGACAAAAGGATCACCTTTAAGATCCTCATCCACGCACACAAATCCCCCCACAACACCGGCCCAACCTACCTTAACGAAAGAGTGACCTTCCACACTCCCGCACACCACCTCCGCTCCGCCGACCTCTCTCTCGCCACAGTCCCTCGCATCAAACACACCACCACTGGAGGCAGATCTTTCTCCTATCTGGCCCCCAAAGCCTGGAACTCCCTCCCCACCCTCCCCACCCACCTCCGCAAGACCCAGGACCTCCTACTCTTCAGAAAGGGCCTTGAAACCTGGCTTTTCGAGCAGTGATCTCCCGTCCCCTCTTCCCCCTCCCTCCAGCGCCTTGAGACCCTCACGGGTGAGTAGCGCTATATAAGTCTCTTTGATTGATTGATTGATTAACTTTTTTTCTTTAGTAAATATTCTAAACGTTTTAAATTAGATTTACTTTTAGGATGTGGTGGAAGATAAACCTTCTTTTTACTGTGCCTAATGTTCATTTTATTTTTTTTAGCTTCTGTTCCTGTGTGATTTGCAGTTTCATCTGCTACCATTATTTAATGATTACAACAATAAAGTTGTGATAATAATAATCCAGCTGAATTTTATGTTTTTTTCAAACATCAAAGTGTACTCACCACATGGGTGCACATACTCTGAGACTTTCATCACCATGGTGTAAATGGCTCTAGGATCTAGTCTAGGTGGAAGATCCTTCAGTGCAGAGGGCAACGTTGACAGATTGATAGTGATATTACCCACAGGTTGAATTTGGTGCTGTGGCTAGTGAAGTTTGACAGATATTGGTCATTGAGTTATAGTACAGTGCACAAAGTAACTCAAGGGAGAAATGTAAGCTGGGACCTGCTGCTGCCTGAAAGCCAGCCCACATTAAAGTAATAGGGAATGTGTGTTTTGATGTGGGGGGATGAACAATTCTCAAGTTACAATGTTACAAAGCAGATAACCCCCAACATATATTAAGGCTTGTTTGTGGAGCGAATTGATCAAGAGGTTGGAATATCCCTGACTGCTACTACCTAGTGCCTTTATTAGGTTTATTGTGGTATACAATGTCAAATAAAAATGGACTAGATGGACTAGCAGATACCATGCAGTTTAGTGTCTGGAAGAGATTAGGAGGCCAGCCTCTCTTAGGGAGTCAAGCAGTTCTCCTAGATTCTGTTGATGAAATTCAGAGCGAGGATGTTGGGTGAAGTTGAATACGGTATAGAGAGGTAGGTTTGAAGAGGTATGTATAAGATTTCAGTATTAGTAAAGTTAAGCATGAGGCTGGACATGGTCTGTCAGCGACTGGTGACCATTAGACAGCCTGCTCACATTCTCAGTCTGATGTGATGGTTTCATTTTCAGCTTCCTCTTTCTTAGAAGCATTAATGCGAGGTTCTAGCCTACAATTTTAATATAGCTATGGTAGATACTTAAATTGAAGGTGGATTGTAACTATAGATATAAAACTTCGGAGCAAAGTATTTGTAGCTACAGTTTGTACGAAACAGTAATGACACATTTTAAATGTTGTTTTTTGTAATGTAAGAACAGAGGCGAAACCATGCTTTTAATAAAAATTCAGGAATTTGAAATATCTTTGGTCAAAGTAATAAGCGCATGGTACAAAGTTTCTGCAACATTAATAAGTGATCTTCTTACACGAACCGGTCAGAAGAATTATACCGTTTGATGCATTATACTAGTTGTGCTCATACGAGTTTTACATTCACCCATCCAGGGAACTTTTGTGCTGTCTTCTAGATTGTGTTAAAGTAAAAAATAAATATAGAATTAAGACACAAATGCTGTTTATTTTAAGAACGTAGACTCTGCATTGATTACCAAAAAACCCATCTGCAAAATAAAAAGTGCCACTTACTGCCACATGGTAGCTGATTAAACTGTTAAACTATACGCGCAAGGGGGCACAGTTGTTCTTAAGAGATAGCACCCCTTGCTGCCGAACCTTGTGGTTGCTGAATACCAAGGTGGTCTAGTTTTGATTGCACCTCATGCCTCTTTCTTGCACCATCCTGCGCTTCCTGCCGCTTTATCTCACTCTTGTAGCACCTTTATCACCCCTGCTTACTCCTTTTCCACTGTTTTCCTTTCTCTTCCTCTTTCTTTCTTCTTTTTATGTTTTTCTTGGGCTAGACCAAAATCTGAGGAAGCGAAATAAGGGACATGTTTATGACCCCTTGAGCAGCCTTTGTGTCACTTTTTGTGACACGGCATAATCCACCAAATTATATTTATGAACCCATGCAAAGCCACTTTGTTTGGCTTTGAATGGCCTCATTATTGTGAAGTAAGGCGTTGCCTTACTGTGTTAGGGAGGCATTCTGTTGGCATTGCGGTGAGTGTTCCCATGAAATACCCTTGGATTCCGACGCATCCCCAGATTTACAAGACGTTGTAAACCTTGCAAGCCTGGGGATGCGCCAAAACCTTATGCCTCCCGAGGGGAGGTGCAAGTAGGTGAAATATCACATTTTTCCTCTTTCTATGTTTGCTGCAATCTGCAATACACATAGAGAGAGGGAAATCCTCACTGGATTGTTTTGTGCAGGACGGCGCCCCTTTCTGCACAAAAACAGTCCTGTGTACAATGCAGACTGCACACTAATAATAGGCCGATCTGTCCCCAGGGGGGGCAGAAAAGGCCTTCCCAAAAAATGGCCCCCCCTGGGAGCGACACGTGCCAAAGGGGTCGCTTTGTTGTGTGACATTTGCGCGCAAAAACAAACTCCCTGGTGTCTAATGGTTTCTGCCCCCCTTGGGGGCAGATTGGCCTTATCAAAATAGGCCAATCTGCCCCCCAAGGGGGGCAGAAATGGCCTAAATATATATTGCCCCGTAGGGGAGCGACCCTTGCCTAAGGGATCGCTCCCCACCTAAAAAAAAAGAAATCAGTTTCTCTTTCTCTTCTCTTCTCTTCTCTTCCCCCGTCCAGGGCCGGCTGAGCTAGAGGCCAAAATCCACAGGTAGGCACTTTGCAAAAAACACCTCTGTTTTCTGTGAAAAAATATGTTGTGTTTTGGGCCATTTCCTTTTGTGGGCGCTAGGCCTACCCACACAAGTGAGGTACCATTTTTATGGAGAGACTTAGGGGAACGCTGGGTGGAAGGAAATTTGTGGCTCCTCTCAGATTCCAGAACTTTCTGTCACCGAAATGAGAGGAAAAAGTGTTTTTTAGCCAGATTTTGATGTTTGCAAAGAATTCTGGGTAACAGAACCTGGTCAGAGCCCCGCAAATCACCCCATCTTGGATTCCCCTAGGTCTCTAGTTTTCAAAAATGCGCTGGTTTGCTAGGTTTCCCCAGGTGCCGGCTGAGCTAGAGGCCAAAATCCACACGTAGGCACTGTTTTCTATGAAAAAATGTGATGTGTCCACGTTGTGTTTTGGGCCATTTCCTGTCGCGAGCGCTAGGCCTACCCACACAAGTGAGGTATCATTTTTATCGGGAGATGTGAGGGAACGCTGGGTGGAAGGAAATTTGTGGCTCCTCTCAGATTGTAGAACTTTCTGCCACAGAAATGTGAGGAACATGTGTTTTTTTAGCCAAATTTTGAGGTTTACAAAGGATTCTGGGTAACAGAACCTGGTCCGAGCCACACAAGTCACCCCATCTTGGATTCCCCTAGGTCTCTAGTTTTCAGAAATGCACAGGTTTGGTAGGTTTCCCTAGGTGGCGGCTGAGCTACAGGCCAAAATCTACAGTTAGGCACTTTGCTAAAAACAGGTCTGTTTTCTGTGATGTGTCCACGTTGCGCTTTGGGGTGTTTCCTGTTGCGGGCGCTAGGCCTACCCACACAAGTGAGGTATCATTTTTATCGGGAGACGTGGGGGAACGCTGGGTGGAAGGAAATTTGTAGCTCCTCTCAGATTCCAGAACTTTCTGCCACAAAAATGTGAGGGACATGTGTTTTTTTAGCCAAATTTTGAGGTTTGCAAAGGATTCTGGGTAACAGAACCTGGTCCGAGCCCCGCAAGTCACCCCTCCTTGGATTCCCCTAGGTCTCTAGTTTTCAGAAATGCACAGGTTTGGTAGGTTTCCCTAGGTGCCGGCTGAGCTAGAGGCCAAAATCTACAGGTAGGCACTTCGCAAAAAACACCTCTGTTTTTTTCCAAAATTTAGGATGTGTCCACGTTGCGCTCTGGGGTGTTTCCTGTCGCCGGCGCTAGGCCTACCCACGCAAGTGAGGTATCATTTTTATCGGGAGACTTGGGGGAACGCTGGGTGGAAGGAAATTTGTAGCTCCTGTCAGATTCCAGAACTTTCTGCCACAGAAATGTGAGGGACATGTGTTTTTTTAGCCAAATTTTGAGGTTTGCAAAGGATTCTGGGTAACAGAACCTGGTCTGAGCCCCGCACGTCACCCCTCCTTGGATTCCCCTAGGTCTCTAGTTTTCAGAAATGCACAGGTTTGGTAGGTTTCCCTAGGTGCCGGCTGAGCTAGAGGCCAAAATCTACAGGTAGGCACTTCGCAAAAAACACCTCTGTTTTTTTCCAAAATTTAGGATGTGTCCACGTTGCGCTTTGGGGTGTTTCCTGTCGCCGGCGCTAGGCCTACCCACGCAAGTGAGGTGTCATTTTTATCGGGAGACTTGGGGGAACGCTGGGTGGAAGGAAATTTGTAGCTCCTCTCAGATTCCAGAACTTTCTGCCACAGAAATGTGAGGGACATGTGTTTTTTTAGCCAAATTTTGAGGTTTGCAAAGGATTCTGGGTAACAGAACCTGGTCCGAGCCCCGCAAGTCACCCCTCCTTGGATTCCCCTAGGTCTCTAGTTTTCAGAAATGCACAGGTTTGGTAGGTTTCCCTAGGTGCCGGCTGAGCTAGAGGCCAAAATCTACAGGTAGGCACTTCGCAAAAAACACCGCTGTTTTTTTCCAAAATTTAGGATGTGTCCACGTTGCGCTTTGGGGTGTTTCCTGTCGCCGGCGCTAGGCCTACCCACGCAAGTGAGGTATCATTTTTATCGGGAGACTTGGGGGAACGCTGGGTGGAAGGAAATTTGTAGCTCCTCTCAGATTCCAGAACTTTCTGCCACAAAAATGTGAGGGACATGTGTTTTTTTAGCCAAATTTTGAGGTTTGCAAAGGATTCTGGGTAACAGAACCTGGTCCGAGCCCCGCAAGTCACCCCTCCTTGGATTCCCCTAGGTCTCTAGTTTTCAGAAATGCACAGGTTTGGTAGGTTTCCCTAGGTGCCGGCTGAGCTAGAGGCCAAAATGTACAGGTAGGCACTTCGCAAAAAACACCTCTGTTTTTTTCCAAAATTTAGGATGTGTCCACGTTGCGCTTTGGGGTGTTTCCTGTCGCCGGCGCTAGGCCTACCCACGCAAGTGAGGTATCATTTTTATCGGGAGACTTGGGGGAACGCTGGGTGGAAGGAAATTTGTAGCTCCTCTCAGATTCCAGAACTTTCTGCCACAAAAATGTGAGGGACATGTGTTTTTTTAGCCAAATTTTGAGGTTTGCAAAGGATTCTGGGTAACAGAACCTGGTCCGAGCCCCGCAAGTCACCCCTCCTTGGATTCCCCTAGGTCTCTAGTTTTCAGAAATGCACAGGTTTGGTAGGTTTCCCTAGGTGCCGGCTGAGCTAGAGGCCAAAATGTACAGGTAGGCACTTCGCAAAAAACACCTCTGTTTTTTTCCAAAATTTAGGATGTGTCCACGTTGTGCTTTGGGGTGTTTCCTGTCGCCGGCGCTAGGCCTACCCACACAAGTGAGGTATCATTTTTATCGGGAGACTTGGGGGAACGCTGGGTGGAAGGAAATTTGTAGCTCCTCTCAGATTCCAGAACTTTCTGCCACAGAAATGTGAGGGACATGTGTTTTTTTAGCCAAATTTTGAGGTTTGCAAAGGATTCTGGGTAACAGAACCTGGTCCGAGCCCCGCAAGTCACCCCTCCTTGGATTCCCCTAGGTCTCTAGTTTTCAGAAATGCACAGGTTTGGTAGGTTTCCATAGGTGCCAGCTGAGCTAGAGGCCAAAATCTACAGGTAGGCTCTTCGCAAAAAACACCTCTGTTTTCTTCCAAAAATTTGGATGTGTCCACGTTGCGCTTTGGGGCGTTTCCTGTCGCGGGCGCTAGGCCTACCCACACAAGTGAGGTATCTTTTTTATCGGGAGACTTGGGGGAACATAGATTAGCAAAACAAGTGTTATTGCCCCTTGTCTTTCTCTACATTTTTTCCTTCCAAATATAGGAGAGTGTGTAAAAAAGACATCTATTTGAGAAATGCCCTGTAATTCACATGCTAGTTTGGTCACCCCGGAATTCAGATATGTGCAAATAACCACTGCTCCTCAACACCTTATCTTGTGCCCTTTTTGGAAATACAAAGGTTTTCTTGATAGCAATTTTTTACTCTTTATATTTCAGCAAATGAATTGCTTTATACCCGGTATAGATTGAAAACGCACGTCAGGGTGCAGCTCATTTATTGGCTCTGGGTTCCTTGGGTTCTTGATGAACCTACAAGCCCTATATATCCCCGCAACCAGAGGAGTCCAGCAGACGTAACGGTATATTGCTTTCGATAATCTGACATTGCAGGGAAAAGTTACAGAGTAAAACGTAGAGAAACATTTATGTTTTTTTCACCTCAATTTCAATATTTTTCTTTTTCAGTTGTTATTTTCTGTAGGAAACCCTTGTAGGATCTACACAAATGACCCCTTGCTGAATTCAGAATTTGGTCTACTTTTCAGAAATGTTTAGGTTTCTGGGATCCAGCATTGGTTTCATGCCCATTTCTGTCACTGACTGGAAGGAGGCTGAAAGCACAAAAAACTGCAAAAATAGGGTATGCCCCAGTAAAATGCCAAAATTGTGTTGAAAAATTGGGTTTTCTGATTCAAGTCTGCCTGTTCCTGAAAGCTGGGAAGCTGCTGAGTTTAGCACCGCAAACCCTTTGTTGATGCCATTTTCAGGGGAAAAACCACAAGCCTTTTTCAGCAGCCACTTTTTCCAATTTTTCTGAAAAAAACGAAATTTTCACTGTATTTTGGCCAATTTCTTGGCCTCCTTCAAGGGAACCCACAAAGTCTGGGTACCTCTAGAATCCCTAGGATGTTGGAAAAAAAGGACGCAAATTTGGCTTGGTTAGCTTATGTGGACAAAAAGTTATGAGGGCCTAAGCGCGAACTGCCCCAAATAGGCAAAAAAAGGCCCGGCACAGGAGGGGGAAAAGGCCTGGCAGCGAAGGGGTTAAGACGTTTCCCCCCTGGCAGCTATAGTGTATATACCATATGCCTTCAATTACAAGCGAGAAAATTATTTTAACAGCACCAAAACAACATTAAAGTCAGAAAACCTAATAACATTCTAAAGACAATTGGTGAAAAAATGGCAATAGTATATTAAACAAAATACGACAGAGTTGTAACACCTGCATGAATGTGTGAATTTTCAGTTTTGTAAGGCAAAACGTGTCAAAAAGAACAAAGCAGCAATTAAGGTCCAGTACTGACCAGGATCTAGGTGTGATTTCAGACAGTCTACGATGGCGGGGATCGAGTAAGCTCCAATGGTTTGCACAAGTTAACATTTCTACCTTCGAAGCTAGCACCTTATTTAGAGTTTATTGGCTACCACACATACCTCCTATTCGTCTAGGTGAACAGGTTATATGGTCATGTATGCGTGGTCAGTCAGCTTGGGGAAGCAATTACATCTGGGACAATGACTTCTACGACCAGTGGGACTCCTTGTGATGTGGCCCCACAACCACCTACTCGAAAAACCTGTATGGCAAACTGCCAAACCACATTTGTTATGGAGAGAAAGAAAGCCCTGCAGGCCAAGAACCAGGTCCGTCAGAAAACATAGGAGGTGCATTAAGAACATTACTGATTGGTTAGGAAAGGCCATAAAAGACTGTCACAAAGAGGTGCTGGAGGTCATGTAGGCCCTGGTCACCTGTCACTTTAGTCAGACAAACTCGTGCCCATGGTCTTTTTGGTGGACAAAAACTACCTGCAAAGCCATGTTTCTCTAGGATTTCTCAGGCTTGTCGGAGTTACATGTCAGGCCCAGGGGTCCAAAACTTAATGCAGGCCCCCTGGATCCTTCTACTTTTGTCAGGTGACATCAGCACTGTTTCCAAGTATTAACAAATAATGTACTCAGGGAAAGAGAAAACATAGCATCTGGTACTGTTTGACCACTTACCTGTTCATTATCATTGAAGATGACAAGCTTGCTCGCAATTAAAAATAAGTAAATAAATGTTGTGGCGGAAAGAAAGCCCTGGATAACATAATGCCTCCTCTTCCTACTCCTTGTTGTGATGCCTCAGGGCCCCCTTTTTGCCACTACTTTATTGTCCTGATTCCCCTCCCATTTTGTAGTAGTTGTTCCCTATTTCTGGGACTTGCCCTGTCCACAACCACATTTACACCTGAGCAGCACTTTTCATGTTTAGTTTTTTCTGCAGTGGGTGGAATATTATGTCTGCATGATTTGACAGTGATTTGGCTTCTATTGCAGGAATAGTTATAAACTGGACTTTGAAAACTGCTATTACACTACCGTCATACTCTTAGAGTACTCATTGCATGGATGTAACTGACTTTGTGAAAGGACCTCATTATCCTTTACTTTCATACTTAAGGATTTTTCATAATTTTGGCTAAAGTACTGCCTGTGACCCGGACTCATCAAACTTTCCATTGTACATTACACCTGACTACCACTGTTGTTTCACCTTAGGAAAGACATCCTCGGGCAACAAGATTCGCTACATCCTCCCGGTTGTGAGAGCTCCAGAGTGCTTCTGCATTGTCTGTGCTGCATCATTCTGGCCTCTACCCTTTAGGATGCTCTTTAAGCGATTTAATTTTAACCTTCACAGAAACTCAAAACTGTCAGAACCGGCATGGTCTTGCCAAGCCATTTCTCCACATTTTGTCCTAGTTTGTTGAATGCTCGTGAAAAGTGATGACCTAGTTGTTCCATAATCTGTATAATGATACCATCTGTACAAGGATAACATTTGAAGTATCCCTCTACTAATTTCTTTGCTGCTGTCTTTGAATTACTATGAACCAATTTCATTAGGTCACACATGTTTGTAAACAATGAAAGCGGTTTGCAAAACACATTGGATGGTGATTACTGATGATTAGGAAGTGGCGTAATGAAACTTGAGGGCCCTCCTGTAAAGTACCCTGAGGGAGTCCCTCCACCCTGGACCCAGCCAGAGGCCTGTCGCCCGTGCACAGCGTACTGTGCTGAGGGAACACCCTGGAGCTCTTTCCTCTTTCGCCTTTGTCATGCCACTGCGATTAGGATCATATTCAGGACTCACAAGTGATGAAGCAGAAATGAAGGTTTTACATTTATTAGCGCATAAACGTAGTACTGCAATAATCATGTGTGGCTTTAACCGAACTAATAAAGATTGTACGGGGACAAAATGTGCCCTTAGAGTAGTTTGCCAACATTTATAAGCGTGCTTTATATAACGTGATGTATTAGAAGTGCACTAATTCCGACATAATCGTAAACGTGTGCTACGATTTGCTTGATTGAAATGCTTTAGCTTAGCATAACTTTAGTGGAGGCTTCGGCCTAGTTGCCTGGTCTCACGGTTTAGATGCTCGTATTTTTCCAATGTGCTAATAAACGTGTATTTTTGCTTGAAGCTGTACTTTTCCACTGAGATCGTTCACATGCTTATCTTAAGGTTTCGTGCCAGCCTGGCATTTTTCTCTTTGCTCCAAGGTCGATCTGCAGGTGCGGACAATGGAAGCTCTGAAAGTGAGTTAATTGGTATAAAATATTGCAACTTGCGTACCCGTCTCCAAGGATAATGTATGCTTAAGTAAAAGCTTGAGAACTGTTGTTTTTGATTGGACAATTTGAAGTCAACCTATGAACCCTCCAATGGAAGACCCTACTGGATTTGAACTGTTGTCTATAAAAACCAGGTGCACGAGAAGAAAGTAGCCATTACCAGCTCGATACCCGCCATTTTGCAGGACATTGCAGTTATCATGGCCCACCTTGCTGCGATGCCATTTTGAAAGAGACTCTGATGCTTTCTCTAATCGAGAGAAAGAGACTTTAAATGATTCTTGCCCTAGAGACTTTAACTTTGATCCCCTTGCATGAAGTAGTAGTTTTACTTTGCCGCCGTGAGGCAATTGCCCCGTCCACCCCTGCCCCTTTGCCCCGTCCCATGCTGATCGAGAAACGGTACCTGTGAGACGAAGACTTCCTTGAATGCTGATTGCAATTGGTAAATATGAAAGGAAATTGTACAATTGCATTGTGTTTCTTTTAGGTGACCAACTGCTGATTTTTGATAAGATCCCTAGTTAGGAGTTTTTCCAAATTAATGTTGCTAAATTGTTTTGCATGAAGTCCCACATGCCGATGCTAATTTGAGGTTAGATGAGGATTCCTTTTGTTGCACGATGCAATTTGAGACCTTGTTATGCTAACTAAATGTATGCAATTAGCTCATTGCAGATTATAGTTTTAGTGATTTGCATTGCTATTATCGAATGCCTTGTTATTCAAATGCTGCATAGATTGCACCTGTTTCGTCGTTATGGACAGCTATTAATGTTCATTTATGTTTATCATTTGGTGTTGAGACACATATATATTGTGCTAGCTTTGTTAATATAGGGAAATAAATTCACTAACTTTGAATAAACTGGTGTGGTTATTCCTGACTGAAAGGTCAGGGTTCGCCGAAATGTATTCTGGATTAATTGTTAAGTGTTATGTTGATCAGGGCATTGCTTATGTTCGTTATTGATTATTGATTTGATTAAATTGACTGGTCTCGGGTGAGGAGAGTCCCACTTAGCCAAAAGATTCATCGGCCTAAAGAGCGTCCAAGTACAGGTAAATTATTAGTACGGAACGCTCTATCACAAGAAAATGTCACCTCGAACTGTATAATCGTATTTTCCCCAATTCACCCTTTGCTTCCTGGGTCGGGAAAAGGAGTTCCTGTTGTGCAGTTCTGTTAGATGTTAAAGTGTCTGATTGCTCTTCAATTTGTGTTTAATAACTATTAAGGCTACATTTCAGAAATGTCACTTGTTTTTCCAAAGCTACCATTTTGCTTTTTTTTTTTTTACAAATACGCTCATTTAGCTTCTGGTTTGTGGACTACAAAGCTGCTTGGGCACCAGCGTCCCCCCAACCACATCTAGAGGCCTCTGCTGCAAAAGTGGTGAATATTTGGAGAAAGTGCTCCTGCGATATTGCAGAAGCACGCTTAGTGAAAACAAAATATAGGACGGACTGCTATGCTTCGGTATCCAGGTCCTGCATTGTTATTGTTTCACGGAAACAAACCACCAAAAAAGAGAATTTGTTCCACGGAACCAAAATAGCAATGGACCTGATACCGTGGGAGATTTCTGCCAGTGACTAGGGTGGGGGAGGAGGGGATCATAACTAAAATATCCTGCAGCAACATCTTGATATAGTCATACAATTTCTCGCTAAAACCGGACTCCCTCTTTCTCACTTCCATTCTATAAAATATGTGCTCCTAATAACTGACCCATCTTATTATAACTATCTAATTACTGACAGCAAAAGATATGCGGACGGACGCACATAACAATAACCAACAAGGCATGCTATTCAGCCCTTCCATAACTCTTCAAATATATGCCCATTGCACTCAACCGCCCAACTCCTACGATTTTAACAAACTTCTTAATTTAGCATGTTTGGTTAAGACAATTCTGGCCCTAAGAGACAGTGGATGCAGAATCTATCTCTCACTTCAGACAGACACATTCTTCACTGAACAATCTTCTGAATTTATTGCCATCGAATCACTGCATTGTTCCGACATATCTCCCTAAAACATCTCAGTGCTCACTGTGGACCAAAACCAACTTGAATGAACTGAGCCCACCTCGGTATGTCCTCTTTAAAAATTTTCATCACCATTGTTCGCTATGACTGGATGTACGAAGCCAGTTTACATTTCTTAATGGTCCGAATCTCTATTTCAGACCATTAAGAAATGCAAACTGGGCTTTTCTTATGTACAAAGCCCTTTAAGGAACTGCAATTGTGATTTCTACCCTATAGAAATCGCAGTTTGTGATTTCCAGAAGAGGAAATCGCAAATAGGGACTTCCTGTTTGCAATTCCTATTCTGATGTACCATGCATTTCCTAAATGCAACTTGGACATTTAGGGGATGCAATTACCATTGACTCGAAGTCAATGGTAACCAGATGCAATTTTAAAAAAGCACCCCAAAGTGCTTTTCTTTTCTTATTTCAATAGAGCACACATATAGCCTTTAGGCATATGTGTGCTCTACAGGTGCACCCCTATTTTTGGCCTTTTGCCCATTGCCATCCTTGGTTTTCCATTTCCTAAATAGCGATTTCCGAATAAGAAATCGCTATTTAGGAAATGCAAAACCAGCCCATTGACTAAAATGTAATGGGATTTCTTAATAGCGATTTCCTAATAGCGATTCCTACTTTGTAGGAATCACTATTAGGAAATCGGTATCTTAGTACATTGCATTTTGCATTTCTTAAATATCAATTTCTATGAAATCACTATTTAAGAAATGCAAAATCTGCATTTTTGTACATTTGGCCATATGTATTTATGTCTGAAAGCCAGTCAGGCGTTTTCTCTTTCCCAATATTCTGAATCCACTGAAACCTGTTTAAAGTTGGCTAGCTGTTTATACTTGATTGTGAAAAACAGGGGAATCATTGAATTGCTCCAATAGGATGACATCCCACAGGAAAGCTAAGAGCCCCAAAAATAATCACTATTCTTCTAAAAAATCAGTTTTCCAACTACTCCAAATCAGCCTTGGCATCTTAGCCTTCATTTGCACCTCCACTGTAGATGAACCCTCACTTTAGTACAACAAAATGACTGTGTGTCTCATATTCAGTTTTCAATTTTAAAGCTAAACAAATCAATCCCAAAGACTCATTAAGGGTATGGTGGAGTGAGAGAGACTGTAACTAAAATAATTCCTCCTACCTCAATAAAGCCACAGTTATATTTGTCTATTAAGAGTCAGGGGAACAAACCATTGAGAAACTGCTGGCTCCACCAATGGTAAGCCCTGATCCAGAGTTCCGTCCATCATAAGACTGCTGGATCATAGTGCTTGTAGCCCCACCTTATTGAGAGTGGGGCAACAGCCCCTCATTTTTACTGCCTGCATCTGCCATGCAATTCATGGAGGACACAAGCAGGGTAAATGATAGTGGCTCACACATGAAGGCAGAAAACACCCTGGGATTCTTTTGTTTAAAGAAGACAAATTCAAGCTTAGGGAGTGTGTTTATCCTGAAGAAAATGTTTGTAGAGTAGGACTTTTAAACAAGAAGCCATCTCAAAAAAACCTTCAGTGCTGTAGAGGGAGCTTGGGAAGCATCATCTTTCTGTGCTAGGCAGGCAGATATCTCTAAATAAGGTTGTCAATTCTTGGCCAGCAGAATATTTGCCAGGGTCTAAATGATCCGGTAAGTCTAATTACACATCAGTAGCCAAATTCCACAAGTGCCTTGTTCATTAGTCAGAAAAACTAAAGTATCACCATTAACACACGGTGGACCTTCCATTAATGCAAGCAAAATCCCATAAAATTCTAATATTGAACACAGACTTGTCTCTCCTACAGAATTATCCAATACATCTACTAGCCATCTCAGAACCTTCTTATCTACATAAGCATTGCCTCAGCCTGACTCTAGCCATCTTTTTCACACAATGGAAATAACTATTGTCTCTAAATTCTTCACGTAAAATATGTTTTGTATTGAATTTATTAACTACTATGGTACCCAAGGTTCTCTTGGTGCAAAGCTCACAATGGAAAGAAAAAGTCCAGAAAGAAAAGAAAGCAAATTTGGAACGGAAATATTCAAATGTTTTTGTGAAGAGAAGAGAGGAAGAGATACACTTGTGATCAAGGGGCAACTTGTTCCATAGCTTGGGATGAGAAGGTTTCCCCTTCACAGGTAACTGGATTGAATCGAGGAGTGATTAAGAGATTTTTAGATGAAACCTGAGTTGGTGTTGAAGTGTCTCTTAGTTTAGCTTAGGTTTGTGAAAACTCTGTAAAGAACAAAAAGAAACGTATGTACAAGGCAAATTACTTTTTAAATTGTCCTATTTCTTAGTGGAAGCCAATGAAGCTTCTACAATACTAGTTTAGCAGGCGTTAAACGTGAGGTTAGAGAAATGGCCCTGGTGGTTTGGTTTTGAATAACCTGAAGTCTGTTGATTTGAATCTTCGCAATACTGAAGCCTTAAGATTGCAATAATCCACCTTGGAGTTGTGGTGTGGAAGCTCTACTGGGCATTTGATGAAATCTGTAGTGTGAGCAGGCTTTACTGGTTATTTGCAGCCATACCAGATGCACTGGATCTTTAAGCCCATGTCTGCATATGTGGAGGCTCAATGAGGCATCTGAGCATTTGATGCTAAATATATGTATCAGGAGAGTTCAGTGGCGATCAATGGCTATAGCATCTAATGGGGATGCTGCTCTAGACATTTGAGTCTGTTTAAGAACAGACTAATGATATATCTCTGTACGTGCTATTTGAGTGTTGACATTAGGGATTACGAATTGGTATTTTGGGCTGTGCCTTGGCCTTTGTTGGATGCCCTTTGTTATTTGAGCTGTGCCTTGCCTGGTGGCGGATGTCCTTGGACATATTTACAAGAAAGTAATGCAGTGTGGCGCTGCAAGCCAGCTTGCGGTCCCGCGCCATTAGTAAAGTGCAGGAAGCGTTGTATTTATAGCAATACAATGCATCCCTGTACTTTCTTCTGCACGGGTGCACAATTGGCTGCCTCCTGCCAATGCAGGCACCCTTGCACCATGGCGCAAAACTGCCTGCCATGCAGTGATGACTGTTTATATGCAGGAAGGGACACCTTCCTGCACATAAAAAATCATTAATGGTAGTGTCCTCCTTCTATGTGTGCTGCATTCTGTATAAGCGTTGCTCCACTGATACGCCACCCCTGGGGTGGAGTAGGAATCTGAAACATTCTCAGGTTTACGAAATCTGGTAAGTCTGGGAATGCGTCAGATTCCATGGGTGTTGTTTGAGAACGCATGGAACGTCCCTTTCATGCAGAGTTATGCGTCAAAGGGGGCCATATTTACAAGACCATGAAAAGCCACACAAGGTAGCTTTACGTGGCCTTGTAAATATGTGCAAGGACATTGCGCCGCTGGAGCATCAGAAACGTGATGCTCCGGCGGCGTTAGTGTGCTGGAAGGGTGATGTAAATATGCCCCTTAGTGATTTTATGTGGGCATTTAAGGCTGTCACTTTCCATTTGGAGCAGACTGTGCTTACAATATTTAGCTCTTGTTTCCTGACTTAGTAAGCTGCCTCAGGCCCTCGCTACTTGCGCTGAGTAGTGCTGAATTTTGTACTCCATAACAGGAGTGGGCTAATATCCAGAGACTTGGCACTCTGTGAACTGTAAAGGAAATGTCTCCGCCCGTGTGCAAGTCTTCCTATGCTAGGGAATGCACGTTCTTGGTGCCGTCTCCTGATTTTACCTCTAGCCAGGAAGCTGGTAAGACGTTCCAGAACTGATGTGACTTAGGGCAAAATGCGAGTCGCTAATCGAAATGCAGGTAAAATAACAGGGGCGAAATAGCGAGTCGCACCCGGAGTCGCAACGCAGTGAGCGAGTCCGCCGATTGCGAGCTCGCTTTTTGCGACCGTGCAAAAAACGAACTCGCAATTTGCGAATGGGTGTCGCAAATTGCGATTAGCTTGTTAATTGCTTACAGGTGCTGCAGAACACTCCAGAAACCACTACAGAACACTCTGGAAACACTTCCTGGCACATGATGATGACATCACAGCCAGGAAGTTTACTAATACACCTGGGAGGAGGGAGGACCACACCCTTTTATAACTGCTGAACTGCACACAGGAGAAACAGCAGCTGCCATGGAAGGAACTCCAAGGAAGAGAAAACTGAAGTTCTCAGAGAGGGAGCTGGAGGTGCTGACAGACGAATGCTGTCAGCACTATGACAAATGATTTGGGAAGGCAGCCCTAAATGTGCCAGATGCCACCAAGAGACAGCTGTGGCAGGACATCCAGGACAAAATCAATTCCCTGGGGGTGAGCCACAGGAGTATTGATGACATCAAAAAAAGGTGGTATGACCTCCGCTCCCGGACCAAGGAGAGGGTGGCTGAAAGGCTCCGGGAGATGAGAGGCACAGGAGGGGGACCATCATCAGTGCCACCACCCACACCCCTGGAAGAAAGGGTGGAGGAAACCCTGGAGCAGGAGGCAGTATCAGGATGTGGGGACCTGGACACCTCAGACCCCAGCACATGAACCGGTGAGTACCATGTGACATGCCTGTACCCCTATCAATGCCATACCCCCACCCACCATGTACACAGGGGCATGCTCAACCAAGATAGCTCCATTTCAGGGTAGCAAACACCAGAATGATGCATTATGGGAAATGTAGTCAAGTAGGCAGTTCATAGGCAATTGTTTATTAGGAAGTGTGCAACTGATAGTAGACACTGACAGTCTGTTCCCCATGTCCCACAGGTCTCCCACAAGACACCACCACAACTCAAATCAGCCAGCCCCATGAGGACACCTCAGGACCCGCCAGCACTCCCACCTGCACGGCCAACATCATCCCTGCAGTATCCACACCTGCTGCAACTGTGTCCCAAGAGGCTGCGCCAGCAACAGGCAGGAGTGAGACATTGGAACACACAGGGCAGCCACCGCTGCGCAGGCGACGCAGGTCCAGGACATCAGGGCTGCAGTCTGCATCCGGCCAACTACCTCCCAGCACCAGTGAGGCACAGCTGCTGCGTGGTCAGCGCCTACAAAATAACATTTTAGGGAGGATTAGTGGTGTGCTGCACCGCTTCGTGCTCACTAACGAGGCCAGCATGCAGCAACTGAACTCCAGGATGGACATGATAGTGACAAACACTGGGGACCTTGCCCTAGCCATGAGGGAACTGGCGGCAGAACTACTGGCCCAGGCCGAGGGTGGGCGGCGCAGGGACCGTCAGCTCCTGCACAGACTAGACAGGATGGCCACATCCATCGGCAGGCTGGCGATGAACACCACAGGCCTGTCGAGGAGGACAGTTGGCCTCCAGGTCGAAATGGGCCATTTCGCAGGGGATGTGGCTAGGGGCCTGGGACGTCTCACCCACGTCATAGACTTAATGGAGGCAGGGCATCTGTCCAGGGGCACAGGGGAAACACCCCAGGACAGTGAGGAGGGCTCTACAGTGAGCAGTGTCTCTGCCACTGACAATAGGGTGCTCAGGAGTACCAGGCAGAGCACAGCAGAAGCACCAGGGACCAGCCAGGCTGGCAGGAGGCGCAGAAGGACATAGAGATTACCCTGGTCCTGTTGAAGTGGCACATGATGTCAATGTGCCACATGCCTGGTTTGCATTTTCATGCCCATGAACATTCATTACTTGTATATAGTTCTATTTCTGCACTAATTAAATCGTTTTTTTGTTCCACTTAACAAATGGTGTTTTTGGTCAATAGGTGAGTATGGTTGGAGTTGACATGTACCTTCCAAAGTATTGGCTTGCGATGTGTTCCCGTCTCAGTTTGCCTTGATTAGCTATACTCCGATCCCCATGATGGCGATGTGGTTGCTCTTGCTCTTCATCATCAGGATCTGGGTCTGCAGGGGTGAGAGGTAGCCCACGTCGGGTGGCTATGTTGTGGAGAATGGCGCATGCAACCACAATTTTGAATGCTGTAATGGGGGTATACTGGAGGGCACCTCCACTGCGGTGGAGGCATCTGAATCTTGCTTTCAGGAGTCCAAAGGTGCGCTCGATAAGGCTCCTGGTCCTCTTATGTGCATTGTTGTATCGCCTCTCACATTCATTGCTGGGTGTTAAAAACTGAGTCATGATCCATGGCCTTAGAGCATATGCACTGTCACCTGTTGGGCACAAAAAGTACACTGTTAGGAAGTCCTGGTTGGTGTGCACAATGACCTGTGTGTATGTCTGCAAGGTGTCTGTAGCTCTACCTAGGAGGTATTCGTCTCCAAATTCCCCACGTTCCAGGCGTTGATGTATCCCACTATGCTTAAAAATGTATGAGTCATGGGTACTGCCTGGAAACTTAGCTACAATGTCAGTGATGACATAATGGGCGTCACAAACAACCTGAATATTCAGTGAGTGGGTACACTTTCTGTTGCGGAAAAGATGTTCCAGGTTTCCAGGGGGGCATATTTGAATATGTGTCCCATCTACACATCCTATGACATGGGGAAAGTTTGCAATCCTGTAAAAGTCCAGCTTGGTGCTGTTTATTTCTGCCTCATTCCTTGGTAGGTATATGAAGAGAGACATGTGTTTGACTAAGGCATCTAGGAAGGCCCTGAGGAACCTTGACACTGCACTTTGGGATACCCCACCTGCCACAGCAATGACCCCCTGATAGCTCCCTGAGGTCAAGAGGTGCAGTGAGCATAGCACTTGCACATGCGTAGGGATGGCGCAGCCACGCAGAGTCTGGTGTTCTAGCTGTGGTTTCAGTAAATCAATTAATTCTAGTATGGCTGCGCTGCTCGTATATCTCTTCCTCAGTTTGCTGAAAAAGAGTCTTCCTTGTTCTATATATCTTCTCCTGTCTGTGGCCCCTCCTCCTCCTCTGCTGTGCGGCGTGGACTCTCCTCCTCACTGCTATCAGGTATATCTCCGCCATCTTGAGTAACCCAGATGCTTTCTGGGTCTCCTTTTATACTTTGGTTATGGTTACCACCTGCTCTGAGTTAGTGGTAAATTGCAAGTGCAAAATGGGCTTTTTGCGACTAGTCGCAATTTGCGAGTTGCAATTGCATAAGCTTTGCGATTCGAAAAATGCGACTTGCTAATTGCGGGTCGCAAAATGGGGTCGCAAACTTGGCGAGTCGCAAACGGCTCGCATCGCTTTTTGCAAGTCGGTAATGGGGTTTTTGAATCCCATTTCCGATTTTGCATAGTCGCAAATAGCGATTCGGGCCATTTGCGACTCGCAAAAGTTTGCTACATCTGGCCCTTAATGTCCATTCTAAAGCCCTAGTGGACGAAGTCGGTTATGTTGTTAGCGACAATCAGAATTAATTCAAACCGGTCTATGATCTGCTTGAACAAAATGCACACTGCTTACTCTAAAGAATGTTTCAATTCGCGATTTGCAAGAAAATTCGGCACACAGCCTACAGCTCCAAAAAAGAACGATATGTGGCTTTTTTCAACAGACTGCCACAACATAGTCACAATATTCATCAAGTCTTAAAATAGCATTTACCATTGTCATCCGATAACCTTCATCTCTTATGAGTTTCAAATGCATTTAAATAGGACATTAAGTAGCATTGCATTAGAGTTGATGGCACTCATGGCTTAGCAGCACAAATTGGATTTCAAGGCCCTGGTCTTGCTCTCCAAGCATCACCAGAAAATTAGAAAGAAAGCTAAGTGTTTGTAACAAATTTACTAAGCGGCTGTGATATTCTGCAAAACCTTAATTACTATAGCGGCAAGATCGCTGGCAAAATCGTGCTCGTTATAAACTTTGATTCTTTTGTACTATGGTAATATATAAGTTATTTTCTCACTCGCAAGATCTGGAAGTAATGAGTTAGCATGTTTCACAAGTTAGAAACAATAACGACACACATGAGACTAAGCTAATACGGATCTAATTAACCCCCGCCTAAGAAGTTGGTTCGAGTAACGTCAAAGGTAACTAACTAATAGACTAACACAGGCAGTACTACACCGCAGACACCTGCACAGAGCCGGGACTGTTTACATACACATAGGAAGAGAAGTTGGTGATTGCTCAACTATTTTAATGTTACCTCTCCTTTCCGGAAAACATGTTCCTTATTCATGAAGCCGCTGCAGAGGAAGTAGTGCATCTTAATGCATGATAATGTATAATTACTGGAAGGATGTGTTACCAGATCTTGTCATTTATTTAGTTTTTGTTGAGATGTTTTGATCTTGTTAGGCAAGGGATGGAGGCGGGTGTGCAAAACCCCAGGTGGTGATGTTTATAAATTGGTATCGCTTCAATCAAGTAGAATTCCACAAATCTTTGAAACAGTTTTCGGAGAATAACCTATTGTTTAAAGAGCTCATATATGGTGCTTATATATGATGCGGGGAATGCATGAAGGAAAACATGGCTTCTACAACTCAGTATATCATTCAAGTGGCTTCTGGGCACTTTTATTGTTCCATAAAGGTGTTCTCTTAGATTAGGATGGTGTAGAGTCTCAAGTCCAGGCCATGAACGAGAGGAAATCAGAGGACACTGTAGGAAGGTTATGGTTTGTACATCTGAGCTCATGTCCCAGACAACATGACTTGACCTTAAGCACGTACTGTATGGAGGCGTTTAAATGCTGAACACGCCATCTTGAACCACGCATGTGTGCATGTATTTTCGAGTACCTGAGTTACTGCTCATTTTAAAAGCAAAAGGCAAGTTTCATTGTCTCAATTTGGCATAGTTTGAATTTGCCTCACAACATTTTGGGCCGACCACTATATGGAGTATTGCCGTAATTATAAAATAGTTAAGGGCAGCCTTATATTACATATATGTGCACTTTTATGTGCAATATATATATATTGAATATGTATATTAAAAAGAAATGCATACAAATAATTTTGCAAAGAGCAACGGAAGTGAGGAGTTAGTTTGATTTAAAAAAGGGTTACCTAATAAAGGGAAAGATAACATTTCATGGAGGATGTAAGGAAATGCCTCTTTTTGCATGACCATCTTCAAAGTTTTGGACTCATACTGCTGGTTTATGACTCTAAGAATGTACCAAGGCCTGATAGCCTGAAAGCCAGATCCCAGTACCAGTACACTGACACTTAACAGTGTATGTCTAATTGGCTTATAAAATTAGGCATTATTTAACTTATTTATAAGCCCCTAGTATCAGGTGCCAGAGGTACCCAAGGCCTATAAGTTAAAGTGTTTCTTATGGGCTGCTGCACATATTGTGCCACCATGAGTGTAGCAATGTAAAAGGTGTCTCCCAGCTTGGTAGAGCTGCTTTGAACTGTTAAATTGACTTTGCCATTTAGACTAATGACAAGGTCCAGACCTTCCTTTTTAATATACATAAGTCACCCCTACGGTAGGCCTGTCGAGACCTAAGGCAAAGTGTTGTATATTAAAAAGTAGGAGATGTATTTTTGGATGTCCTAGCAATAAAAATCCCAAATTGTCACTTTTACTGTAGAAGGGCTAGTTGTCATTTCGGCATGTACAGGGTTACACTTTGACATCTCATCTGTGCTAACATCTGATTGGGACTACCAAAGATGGTATCAAAAGAATCATTACATCAAACCAGCCAAGATGCCCAGGTCAAATTTGATGTAACGTGAGTAAAATGCAAATTTAGAAAGTTGACACATTGTTGCTTAAGCTTTCCAGTGGTACTTGGTAGATGTGGGCTAAAAAACAGCCTTCTGCTCTCCTGGGGAGTGTTGTGAACAGTTCCCAGGAAAGGACATAATTGAGCCCTGCCAATGGGAGATATGTTATCTCTTCATGACAGGAAGCCAAAAAGGGTGTGAGTTCAAAAGGTGAGCTTCAAAGGGGAAACCACCATTTGAGTGTAAATGGAGGATATACATAAGGGGGGCTGCTCTTTGGTTCAGGTAGACAGGTTAGTGTAGGGGCAGAGAGGGGGAAACAGTGGTCAAACCAGTTTTCCAGTGGGTGTGTATCCCTCAGGTAGCCACACCTCTAGCCTGGTCTACCAAGCTCCAAGCTCTACCCACCAAGAGGAAGGTTCTGGCATCTTGGGAGTGGACAGACTATTGCATTATGGGATAGCTAGGTGCATCACATTGCATCATTTTCAGGTGGGAGGGAATGTGGTATTTAACTGGCTAGTAGTTACTGCATCCACAAGGGTAAGTTGTGGGCATAACTTACACCCAGACCCCAGATTACATCTGTACTGGAGGAGGACCAAAGGTGGACTGTCCTTCTGTTCTCTGGACCTGGAAGAGAGAGGCTGCACCAAAGACTGAACTGCACCTGCTGCCCCTGGTCTAGCAAAGACAATACTGTGCCTATGGTGTCCTGCCGGAGGAAAAGTAATCCTGTGTGTTGACAGAAGAGTGAAGTCCAAGGGTCAGTTGGCTGACTTCATTTAACAGCTCAGGACATATAACAAGAAGAAGTCATCTTGGCTTGTTGGTAGCCACAATTGCGTAGTTGCCAGTGACTGCCGAAGTACAGCTCAGGAGACCAAACCCCGACCCTCATGAGTTGCACTGGAGTCTGCTGAGCCCAGGAGAATAATTCAAGTGCAGTTTCGTCACTCAAGGCTGATACTAGCCGCGGTTAAGGTAACAGTTGGTTTGCTGTGACCAAAGACCAGGAGACCAGTGGCAACAGGTTTTTGATAGGACTTTACCTGGACTTCGAGAGACATCAATCTCTGTGGCCAAAGTCACCCCACTGTACTCATTGGCTGATAGTGGCCCCAGGAAGGCCCCAATCAACCGAATTGAGATCCCCAGCATCCTGAGCATCTTTGGCATCCTGTATCCCTTGCATCAGGACCACAACGTTTATGTCTCTAGGGGTTTGTCCATACAGGCTAAAACTGGACTGGAGTTTAGTTTGACAGTAAGGCATTTATCCTGCTAAGCCTTTGTGGCCCCTCTGTCTTGCTCCCTGATGGGGTTAGTGGGAAAAAGCACAATGTAGTGCCCTAATGCTACTATATAAAACGTTTTCCAAAGTTTTACACTGTAGTTGCCAATGCTTGTTTGCATTTAGAATGTAAAGCAGCAATTTATGGTTTGCTTAGTAATTTGTATCTCTGCAACCAACCAGCGGTTTTTTTTCATTTTGCGGTCTTAACATTTATGAAAATAAATCTATTTTTCAAAATTGTTTTCAGATTCCGTTTCTTCTGCATTTATTTCTTAGTTAATTGTTTTGGTACTTCTAAAGTCTGTGCACCTGTTCCTTTGTTGAAAGGTGAACCCAAGACAGGTCTGTAAGTTTATTAAATGTTGCGGTTGAAAAACCACATCACATAATGAACTGTATTTCCTCACAGTAGGGTGGATTGAGAATTGATTTTCAATGACTCCTTCTTCCCTTTAGATTATTCTTTAGACTATTTAAATTCGCCCAGAGAGTTCTCTTTTAATGTATAATTGTTTCCTACCTAACTCTCGGGGGTTACTGGAAGAACCTCATGCATGTTTCTGGTTTGATTATTCATCCGTACATATGTTGGGGAGAATAACCTTTGTTTGAAAGTTTTATATAAGGGGCATGTAATGAACAAATATTACTTGAACCCCTAAAAAACAGCACCATACCATGGGGCCTCCAGGTTAGAAATATTACAGTGATATTCACCTCCAATAAGGAATACCTGACAGGATTTAGTAGAGTGGGCACCCAGTGGTCCAAGGAGTGGCTGCATTATCAGTTGAAATCAGTTTTAAAAAGAAGCAAAGCAGAATTAAAGGCATCTTGAGTTATTAGAAATGTCTATCCCAGAAGACACAACAATAAGGGATGCTATGTCTTATACAGGAATGAAAAAATAAATTGCTGAGTTCAAGACACACATGACGAAACAGAACTCACCAATTAACCTGGAAAAGGATACTAAGAAATACAGCAATGAAAACACTTACCATAACTTAAAGACAATTTCTTCTCTGCTACAAATCCTGTGAATTTTAATAAACAATTCCAATGTAGAGCAAAAACTCTTTGGATAACATTGTCATACACATTGTCAGATTGAGAAGAGGATATGGGAACCTGATTCCTAAATTAAGGGTTCCAGCATCCATTTTTAGGGAATGGCACTAGAGGCGATAGGAAGAGACAGAGGGGGAGTCGGAAAACTCCCTCAGGAAGAACAAATTACCTCACCACCAGATGACAGACACATCAGAGATGTGGAAGTATAATATCCCAATTTAAAGCCTTCTGTGACAGAGTTTAAAAATCAGTCTACATTTTGTCCCAATTTGTCCTGACTTCAACTGCCAGTAGTAATTTTTGAAAATCGTGTTCTAACAGACTTAAAGAAGATTTCTGAAAGCAGAGTAAGGATCAATCCAAATCTCACATCGGAGAAATTCAAGGCCATTAAATAAATATCTTCCCTGGACAAATTGTTGCTCGATTGCAGATTTACCATAAATAAATGAAAGGTAAGAGGTGTTTCGCAAAGCAGGAACAGTCTGTTTAATTAAAGCACAGTACAGAGTCTGGGTCAAATGACTGTTTCTCAGAGTTACAGAATTTGAGCATTTTTTATACATTGTCTTGAGGTGCAATCAAAACGATTGAATACATTCTTTGAAAAAAATAATTTGGGCAACAACTGGGATGGCAGGTATCAGGGAGAGCAGCTCTCTCTGATGCCTGGGTGAGGTGCGGTAACCTTGCTTGTCGGTTCTGGGTGGTTGAACGTTGGGGCCACCTTAAAGATGGCCCATAGCTCTAAAAGTTTTTCTCTTTCAGCCTTTTTTTGCCTCACAAATTTTGCCTGAATGTGTGTCCTTGTGTGTTCTATTGTGTTGGTGACAAAGGTTCCCCCTTCTGGCCAGGGGAAAGCATGTGCCATTAGTATTTGTGTGCCATCCACAGCTGTATTTTTCTAGCATTTTAACCTGCATTGGGAATCTAGATTGCATGTGGCTAAACTGCGCTCCAGGATGAGCTGGGAACCTTTTTAAGGGACTGGTACAGTTCTAAATTCTTTGAGTTTTAAGTGGCCCTAAATCCTATTCTAATCGTTGGGGAAATATGTACACAGGATTATGGCAGCAATAACTAGGAACTGTGAGCTTAACTTTAGACATAGATGCCTCAAGTAGACTTTTCACAATACATAAAACAATGCATTTGAAGAATCACAGCCTGTATGAAAGTGCAATGGTTAACTTAAATATTGTAAACCATTTTAGCAGTGGGATGGCAGGCATGGAATAAATATTTGTGGGAGAAAGATAGTGACTTCCATACATCCACATAAAAACACCTGAGACATGGCATTTCAACATGAAATGAAGGGGCATATTTAAGAGACCCTAGCGCCTCCTTTCACCACATTAGCATAATTTCTTTTAAGATAATGTGGTCCATAAAGGCCAAAATTCTCACGCCATATTTACAAAGTGGGGCAATACATGCATTGCGCCACTTTGTAACCCTTTGCACTATATTCTGCCTGTGCCAGGCTTAATGTATGCAAAGGGGGTGTTCCCTCGTTAGGGTGGCCGGAACAATGGCACAAAGAAATCTAAGAGATTTCTTTGCTTAATTTTTTTGGCACTTTTAACGACTGCTCTGAGCCTCTGGGTGGTTTGCATGATTAGTGCCAACATTTTTGACGATAATCCTGCAAAGTGCCAAACTAGCATCAAAAACGCTGATGCTAGTTACCTAACTACCGCCATGGTGTGCCTTTTGTTAAATATGGTGCACACGTGGTGGTGTTAGCTGGGTGCTAATGGATTCAAGAAAAGTGGCGCTGCACTGTATGCAGGGCCACTTTTCTTAAATCTGCCCCTTAGTTGCAACAGTTTATTAGCAGCGAAGAATGCATCTATTGAAAACCACGATGGAAGTGAACAGAAAAAGATAGGAAAAATTACAGATAAAAATGTATGACTTGTCCAATAAAAACCCTTAGCCCGCCCCTAGCACATGCTGTCCAATGCCGTGGTGACGCTGTACGCGGTACACAGGACCAAGTGAGAACAATAGCCTGTCAATATCGGTTCGGGACAAAGATAGCAACAATTTACATGGAGAAGAGGGAACAACTTGACATCTACAGGGCCTCCTAGGCCAAGCACAATGTACACCCAATGGTCCAAATTTTCCCTAACATACGAATTGCATCCTGTTTCACACCCAGGGACTTAGCGTACCATCTGTGTCATACCCAGCTGTCCAAGCCAATAACACCTCTCACCTCTTTTGAACACCACCACTGTTTAAGAGACTGGTAGTGCTGAGAAACCCCTTTAGACTAAAAAATAAGATTGAGGTTTTGGCTCCATATCAGACCCACCATCTCTGTCACACCCAGCAGTCCAAGTGTTGAGGCATGGTCTCTATGTCACACTCAGGGACCAAGCGTGCCATCTGTGTCTCGCCCAGCAGTCCAAGGGGAACCATATATCACACCAGGGTCATGCATACCATCCGTGTCTCGCCCAGCAGTCCAAGCAGAACCCCATATCACACCCAGAGTCATGCCTACCATCTGCATCTCACACAGCGGACCAAGCAGAGCCCTAAATCATACTCAGCGTTATGCATACTCTCTGTGTCTTGCCCAGTGGTCCAAGCAGAGCCCTAGTTTGCCATGCGCCAAATGCTGGGACTAAGGATCAGATGTAGGCCCTCATTCTGACCCTGGCGGTCTTTGACCGCCAGGGCGGAGGACCGCGGGAGCACCGCCGACAAGCCGGCGGTGCTTCAATGGGGATTCCGACCGCGGCGGTAAAGCCGCGGTCGGACCGGCACCACTGGCGGGGTCCCGCCAGTGTACCGCGGCCCCATTGAATCCTCCGCGGCGGCGCAGCTTGCTGCACCGCCGCGGGGATTCTGACCCCCCCTACCGCCATCCAGATCCCGGCGGTCGGACCGCCGAGATCCGGATGGCGGTAGGGGGGGTCGCGGGGCCCCTGGGGGCCCCTGCAGTGCCCATGCCACTGGCATGGGCATTGCAGGGGCCCCCGTAAGAGGGCCCCTACATGTATTTCACTGTCTGCTGCGCAGACAGTGAAATACGCGACGGGTGCAACTGCACCCGTCGCACAGCTTCCACTCCGCCGGCTCGATTCCGAGCCGGCTTCATCGTGGAAGCGTCTTTCCCGCTGGGCTGGCTGGCGGTCTGAACGAGACCGCCCGCCAGCCCAGCGGGAAAGTCAGAATTACCGCCGCGGTCTTTCGACCGCGGAACGGTAACCTGACGGCGGGACTTTGGCGGGCGGCCTCCGCCGCCCGCCAAGGTCAGAATGAGGGCCGTAGTCTCTTATCCACTGAAAGTGGCATCAGGATGGACTTCCGACCCTCGGATTCAGCAGAGCTTTTAATCAATTGTGATGTCTGCTCGCCTCTCTTTGTTGCGCAGATGTGAATCTGTACGGGTGGGGTCTCCTTCCTTCGGCTGCAGTCTAGGCTCGGAGGACCAATCCCTCCTGACTAACTCTCCAAAAATGTTGCTTGAATGCTGATTCACACTAAATAAATGAAAGACAAGGGGCGCATAGATCACGGGCACTTGACCCGCAGGGCAGGTCTTTCTTAGCGGCTTGAGGAGCCTGGAAACTACAACCCCCAGAACTGAGCATGACAGGAGCCACTTTGACACCGCATCAGATGAGCCAGGAGGCAGATAAATCATGAACACTTGACCTGCAGCACATGTCTTTCTCAGCGTCCAGGGAGCCTGGAAACTATAACCCCCAGAACTGAGTGCAGCAGGAGCTGCTTTGACACCGCGTTCGATGATCCAGGAGGCGCCAAAATCACGGGCACTTGACCTGCAACACGGGATGTGCCCTGGCCGACCCGGGCACGCTCATCTGCGACCGACCACACCCAAACGTGGCTGGGCCGGGGACCCCCTCTTGGCATCTGGATTAGGTCCTGGGCCTGGACCTGGAGGTCTTTGGTAAGACCACCTGGTGTTAGAAGTACTCACAATGGGGAAGAAAAAGCAAACCCAAAATGGAGCAGATAATAATATCAAAACCTGTAATACTGTTTATGTAATTAATAATGATTTGACAGACGCAAGGGGCAGTAACTGAAGAAATTGTCAGCTAGACCAGTGGCCATGAAAAGTGCTTTGTGGGGGGGTTATTGAAGAAGCTAATTTCGAGTCTGCTGATTTAATTAATATGTAATCAGAACTCTTGATGCAAAGCCTAAGACTGTTAGTTTGCCATCGGTATACATGGACTCATTGGTAAGTATTGAACAACATGTTAGCGGGGATGATCTAACACCACCTCCACCTAAGAACAAGAGATGTAGACAGTCAGCAAAAGCTAACTTAAATACTCCATGTAAGCTCCCCAATATTAAACAAGTGAGAAAAGCAATAGGAGGTAAAGGAACAAAGCCTGCAGACCTGACTTCGGCCTATGACCTGCCAGCTCCTAAAGGCTTGGAACTCTTACTAAAGAGGGTACACAGTAAATTGGATAATATTGAATCTAAAATTCTGGTAGAAATTAGAGAAGTTAAAGAAAGTGTGACCTGGATTGAAGAATCAGTGAACCAACAGAACTCCTCTACGGTGGACTGCGTAGCCTCAAATGGGAACCTCAAAGGAATGGCCCCTTCCAAGCTTACGTCGACTGTGGATACAGTAAATATAAGTCCTAACATTTAGAATCCTGCAAGGCAATCTCCCCAATTAGATGGTGGAAACAACATGATAGTATGGAGGGAATCCCCGCAGGCAATGGTACAGAACAGTCAGCAGGAAAAATGGATTAACTTGAGCTCTAGCTGTGAGAGTGTGAATAGATCAAAGGCCTTGATTGAGACTGTACATCTGCCCCCTGAAGTGACTTCATATGTAAACATTTTGAAGAATGTACCTGATTGAGACCTATGTAAAATGCAGCAAAACAACGTGAAAAGGAGAGGGGATATCACTGATGTACTCCAGTTTTTATAGGCCAATGAATAAATTTAATGCACAACAAGGGAAAGGCAGAGGAGAATCAGGTTCAAAGCAAGAAGACCACGATTACTAAGCTTTAATCTATTTTCCCCTCTTAGTAGCATTGATGAGCTGGATTGAAAATCAGATTGTAGTAAGAAGAAGGAGGTGCCTACTGTTAAAGAAATACCCCCAGAGTCAGAAGGTTTGATAACCAGTAATGATGTTTAGGTCTGTTCAGCACATGGGGATCCCCTGGCCCCCGTAGACGATTCAATTACGTTTATGTCTTGGAATGTAGCAGGGGTAAAAAATAAGCTAACAAATAAAGACTGGCATACAGTATTGAATTCTTAGCAGATTATTTGTTTAAAAGAGACATGGCATAAGGAGCCTTTCTATATAGAAAGATATGTTTCAGTCATTACACCAGCCACACCAATATTTAGGGGCATTATTATACTCTGTTTGCGCCAAATTTGCGTTAACATTTTTTACGCAAGTTCCGTGCAAATCTAACACCATATTTATACTTTGACGCCCGACCCCATGAACGTCAAAATTCAGCAGTGTGCGTTTTCTGGGTGGGTGAAACCATCTTGCGTTAATGACATGTAAGGTAGGCGTTCCCGTCCCAAAAATGACTCTAAGGCATGTGCGCCTTATTTATACTCCTGTGTCAT